>NC_052325.1:43657607-44885107 GCF_016432855.1 Salvelinus namaycush
CTGGTTAAGTCTCTAAGAGCTTTGCACACCTGGATTGTGCAATATTTGAACATTTAAAAATTCTTCAAGTTCTGTCAAAGTGTTTGTTGATCATTGCTAGACATGCATTTCCAAGTCTTGCCATAGATTTTCAAGCCAATTTAAGTATAAAAACTGTAACTAGGCCACTCAGAAACATTCAATGTCGTCTTGGTAAGCAACTCAAGTTTATTTTGGCCTATGCCCCCAACATAATGCTTTGGATTCAGGACATGAAGTTAGTTTCTTTGCAGTTTTACTTTAGTGCCTTATTGCAAATAGGATGTATGTTTAAGAATATTTTTATTCTGTACAGGCTTCCTTCTTTTCACTCTGTTAATTAGGTTAATATTGTGGAGTAAGTACAATGTTGTTGATCCATCCTCAGTTTTCTCCTATGTTAAAGTCAACATTGGCCTCATGGTGAAATCCCTGAGCGGTTTCCTCTCCGGCAACTGAGTTAGGAAGGTCACCTGAACCTTTGTAGTGACTGGGTGTATTGATTACACCATCCAAAGTGTAATTAATAACTTCATCATGTTTAAAGGGATATTAAATGTCTGCTTTTAACATTCTTACCCATCACCAATAGGTGCCCTTCTTCCGAGGCATTGGAAAACCTCCCTGGTCTTTGTGGTTGAATCTGTGTTTGAAATTCACCGCTTGAATGAGGGATATTACAGATAATTGTATGTGTGGGGTACAGTTATGAGGTAGTCATTCAAAATCATTTTATTGATGTTTAACACTATCATTGCACACAGAGTGAGTCCTTGCAACTTATGAGATTTGTTAGCAAATTTTTACTCCTGAACTTATTTAGGCTTGCCATAACAAAGGGGTTGAATACTTATTGACTCAAGACATTCCAGCTTTTCTGTCACGTCCCTGACGAGCGCACGGTGTCTCCTGTACGAAGAGCGCACGGTGTCTCCTGTACGTGTGCATAGCCCGGTGCGGTACATCCCAGCTCCACGTATCAGCCGGGCTAGAGTGGGCATCGAGCCAGGTGCCATGAAGCCGGCTCAACGCATCTGGTCTCCAGTGCGTCTCCTCGGGCCGGTGTACATGGCACCAGCCTTACGCATGGTGTCCCCGGTTCGCCAGCACAGCCCAGTGCGGGTTATTCCACCTCCCCGCACTGGCCTGGCTACGGGGAGCATTCAACCAGGTAAGGTTGGGCAGGCTCGGTGCTCAAGAGCTCCAGTACGCCTTCACGGTCCGGTCTATCCGGTGCCACCTCCTCGCCCCAGCCCAGTACCACCAGTTCCGGCACCACGCACCAGGCCTACTGTGCGCCTCAGCAGGCCAGAGTCTGCCGTCTGCCCAGCGCCGCCTGCGCTGCCCGTCTGCCCAGCGCCGCCTGCGCTGCCCGTCTGCCCAGCGCCATCTGAGCTGTCCGTCTTCCCAGCGCCGCCTGCGCTGCCCGTCTGCCCAGCGCCGTCTGAGCCGCCCGTCTGTCCTGAGCCTTCACAGCCGCCCGTCTGTCCTGAGCCTTCAGAGCCGTCCGTCAGTCAGGAGCCGCCAGAGCCGTCCGCCAGTCAGGAGCCGCCAGAGCCGTTCGCCAGTCAGGAGCCGCCAGAGCCGTCCGCCAGTCAGGAGCCGCCAGAGCCGTCCGCCAGTCAGGAGCCGCCAGAGCCGCCCGCCAGTCAGGAGCCGCCAGAGCCGCCCGCCAGTCAGGAGCCGCCAGTCAGGAGCCGCCCGCCAGTCAGGAGCTGCCTGAGCCGCCCGCCAGTCAGGCATGAGCTACCCCTCAGTCATGAGCTACCCCTCAGTCATGAGCTGCCCCTCAGTCATGAGCTGCGCCTAAGTCATGAGCTAGCCCTCAGTCATGAGCTACCCCTCAGTTATGAGCTGCCCTTCAATCATGAGCTACCCCTCAGTAATGAGCTACCCCTCAGTCATGAGCTACTCCTCAGTCATGAGCTACCCCTCAGTCATGAGCTACCCCTCAGTCATGAGCTACCCCTCAGTTATGAGCTGCCCTTCAATCATGAGCTACCCCTCAGTAATGAGCTGCCCCTCAGTCCGGAGCTGCCCCTCCGTCCAGAGGCGCCCATCAGTACAGTGGGGTTATTTTGGAGGGTCGCCATTCCGAGGAAGCCATGGAAGCGGGGATTAACTATGGTGGGGTGGGGGCCACGTCCAGCGCCAGAGCCGCCACCGTGGACAGATGCCCGCCCAGACCCTCCCCTATAGGTTCAGGTTTTGCGGCCGGAGTCCGCACCTTGGGGGGGGGGGGGGGTACTGTCACGTTCCTGACCTTATTTCCTTTGTTTAGTCTTTGTTTAGTTGGTCAGGACGTGAGCTGGGTGGGAATTCTATGTTTTGTGTTTCTATGTTGGGATTGTTGTTTGGCCTAATATGGTTCTCAATCAGAGGCAGGTGTTTGTCATTGTCTCTGATTGGGAACCATATTAAGGTAGCCTGTTTTCACTGTTTGTTTGTGGGTGATTGTTCCTGTTCGTGCGTTCATGTGGTTTATGTTCTCTAGTTCAGGACTGTAGCTTCGTTGGTTTTCATTTGTTTATTGTTTTGTTAGTATTGAAGAAGTATTCTAATAAATATGGATACATACCACGCTGCGCTTTGGTCCTCCTCTCCATCTACCGACGAAAGCCGTTACATTTTCATTTTAAATTTATAAACATTTCTAAAAACATAGAAACATAATAACACTTTGACATTATGGGGTATTGTGTGTACAAATGGATATACAATACCGTAAAAAAATTTGGGGTCACGGCCTCCCGGGTGGCGCAGTGGTCTAAGGCACTGCATCGCAGTGCTAGCTGTGCCACCAGAGATTCTGGGTTCGAGCCCAGGCTCTCTCGCAGCCGGCCGCGATCGGGAGGTCCATGGGGCGACGCACAATTGGCCCAGCGTCGTCCGGGTTAGGGAGGGTTTGGCCAGCAGGGATATCCTTGTCTCATCGTGCACTAGTGACTCCTGTGGCGGGCCGGGCGCAGTGCACGCTGACCAGGTCGCCAGGTGTACGGTGTTTCCTCCGACACATTGGTGCGGCTGGCTTCCGGGTTGGATGTGCGTTGTGTCAAGAAGCAGTGTGGATTGGTTGGGTTGTGTTTCGGAGGACGCATGGTTCTCGACCTTTGCCTCTCCCGAGTCCGTACGGGAGTTGCAGCGATGAGACAAGACTGTAACTACCAATTGGATACCACGAAATTGGGGAGAAAAAAGGGGTAATAAAAATAAGTTTGGGGTCACTTAGAAATGTCATTGTTTTTGAAAGAAAAGCACATTTTTTGTCCATTAAAATAACATCAAATTGATCAGACATTGTTAATTTTGTAAATGACTATTGTAGCTGGAAACGGCAGATTTTCTATGGAATATCTACATAGGCCCGTTATCAGCAACCATCACTCGTGTGTTCCAATGGCACGTTGTGTTAGTTAATGCACGTTTATCATTTTAAAAGGGTAATTGATCGTTAGAAAACCCTTTTGCAATTATGTTAGCACCGCTGAAAACTATTGTGCTGATTAAAGAAGCAATAAAACTGGCCTTCTTTAGACTAGTTGAGTATCTGGAGCATCAGCATTTGTGGGTTCGATTACAGGCTCAAAATGGCCAGAAACAGACTTAACCCATGGGGAGGGGGTCACACTCGGACATTCAGAGAGGGGGAATATTATAGTGGCCCTGGTGGCACACAATCAAAGGTCTGACTGCATGGAGATGCTTGGGAATATGGTCAATACGGGGGACCATGTTGTGGGTGTTTCAGGGGAAGGGGGTATATCTGACCTCCATCATCTAGGACGTGACAATGGTTAATAAAATCTCCCCATTTCTGCCCATTTTTTGCGCAGTTTCGCAGGCCTTCTCATACAGCTGCAACTGTATATGCATTCGTAAATCAAGACCTTTCTTGAGTTGGGCTCTGGGATGGTGCAGCTGTTGAGAATGTGAGTCATGGTTGTTGTGGGGGAATGGGGTTGAGTGTGTATGAGTGTGTGGGTGTGTGTGTATCCCACAACTGTTGCAAGGGAGTAAAAGATGTTAGGGACAATATAGGATGATTCACAATAATTGTTTGCTAATATAACAATTGCTTGCCATAATGTAATTTTGTAAATAGCGAGACTGCTGAGGTAAAAATCCTTTGCATAAATTGCCTACATTACTTCAGATAATAATAGCTAATTATGGGGAAAAAAATAAACAGGATAAAAAATAAAAAAAGTAGATATATATATATTTTTTAATGGCTATATACAGTTGAAGTCGGAAGTTTACAAACACTTAGGTTGGAGTCATTAAAACTTGTTTTTAAACCACTCCACAAATTCTTAACAAACTATAGTTTTGGCAAGTCGGTTAAGACATCTACTTTGTGCATGACACAAGTAATTTTTCCAACAATTGTTTACAGACAGATTATTTCACTTATAATTCAAAGTACCACAATTCCAGTGGGTCAGAAGTTTACATACACTAAGTTGACTGTGCCTTTAAAAAGCTTGGAAAATTCCAGAAAATTATGTCATGGCTTTAGAAGCTTCTGATAGGTGAATTGACATCATTTGAGTCAATTGGGGGTGTAACTGTGGATGTATTTCAAGACCTACCTTCAAACTCAGTGCATCTTTGCTTGACATCATGGGAAAATCAAAAGAAATCAGCCAAGAACTCAGAAAAAAAATTGTAGACCTCCACAAGTCTGGTTCCTCCTTGGGAGCAATTTCCAAACGCCTGAAGGTACCACGTTCATCTGTACAAACAATGGTACGCACATTCTGTCTCCTAGAGATGAACGTAATTTGGTGCAAAAAGTGCAAATCAATCCCAGAACAACAGCAAAGGAACCTTGTGAAGATGCTGGAGGAAGCAGGTACAAAAGTATCTATATCCACAGTAAAACGAGTCCTATATCGACAAACTGAAAGGCCGCTCAGCAAGGAAGAAGCCACTGCTCCAAAGCCGCCATAAAAAAAGGTTTGCAACTGCACATGGGGACAAATATTGTACTTTTTGGAGAAATGTCCTCTGGTCTGATGAAACAAAAATAGAAATTCTTGGCCATAATGACCATTGTTATGTTTGGAGGAAAAAGGGGGAGGCTTGCAAGTTGAAGAACACCATCCCAACCGTGAAGCACGGGGGTGGCAGCATCATGTTGTGAGGGTGATTTGCTGCAGGAGGGACTGGTGCACTTCACAAAATAGATAGCATCATGAGGACGGTCAATTATGTATATTGAAGCAACATCTCAAGACATCAGTCAGGAATTTAAAGCTTGGTCGCAAATGGGTCTTCCAAATGGACAATGACCCCAAGCATACTTCCAAAGTTGTGGCAAAATGGCTTAAGGACAACAAAGTCAAGGTATTGGAGTGGCCATCACAAAGCCCTGACCTCAATCCCATAGAAAATTTGTGGGCAGAACTAAAAAAGCGTGCGCGAGCAAGTAGGCCTACAAACCTGACTCAGTTACACCAGCTCTGTCAGGAGGAATGGGCCAAAACTTATTGTGGGAAGCTTGTGGAAGGCTACCCGTAACGTTTAACCCAAGTTAAATAATTTAAAGGCAATGCTACCAAATACTAATTGAGTGTATGTAAACTTCTGACCCTGGGAATGTGATGAAAGACAAAAAAGCTTAAATAAATAATTATCTATTTTATTATTCTGACATTTCACATTCTTAAAATAAAGTGGTGATCCTAACTGACCTAAGACAGGGAATTTGTACTAGGATTAAATGTCAGGAATTGTGAAAAACTGAGTTTAAATGTATTTGGCTAAGGTGTATGTAAACTTCTGACTTCAACAGTCCCTGCTGGAGCGTATGCTACGGGTGGGTGTTGCTATTGTGACTAGTGAGCTGAGATAAGGCAGGGCTTTACCTAGCAAAGACTTATAGATGACCTGGCGCCAGTGGGTTTGGAGACGAATATGAAGCGAGGGCCAGCCAATGAGAGCATACAGGTCGCAGTGGTGGGTAGTCTATGGGGCTTTGGTAACAAAACGGATGGCACTCTGATAGACTACATCCAATTTGCTGAGTAGAGTGTTGGAGGCTATTTTTAAGTGACATCACTGAAGTCAAGGATCGGTAGGATAGTCAGTTTTACGAGGGTATGTTTAGCAGCATGAGTGAAGGAGGCTCTATTGTGAAATAGGAATTATAGATTTAATTTTTGATTGGAGATGTTTAATGTGAGTCTGGAAGGAGAGTTTACAGTCTAACCAGACTATTTGTAGTTGTCCACATATTCCAAGTCAGAACCGGGTGCGGGCAGCGATCGGTTGAAAAGCATGCATTTCATTTTTACTAGCATTTAAGAGCATTGGAGGCCACGGAAGGAGTGTTGTATGGCATTGAAGCTCGTCTGGAGGTTTGTTAACACAGTGTCCAAAGAATGGCCAGATGTATACAGAATGGTGTCGTCTGCGTAGAGGTGGATCAGAGAATCACCAACAGCAAGAGCGACATCATTGATGTATACAGAGAAAAGATTCGGCCCGAGAATTGAACCCTGTGGCACCTCCATAGAGACTGCCAGAGGTCTGGACAACAGGCCCTCCGATTTGACACACTGAACTCTATCTGAGAAGTAGTTGGTGAACCAGGCGAGGCAGTCATTTGAGAAACCAAGGCTATTGAGTCTGCCAATAAGAATGCAGTGATTGACAGTGTCGAAAGCCTTGGCCAGGTCGATGAAGACGGCTGCACAGTACTGCCTTTTATCGATGGCGGTTGTGATATCATTTAGGACCTTGAGCGTGGCTGAGGTGCACCCATGACCAGCTCGGAAACCAGATTGCATAGCGAAGAAGGTACGGTGGGAATCAAAATGGTCGTGATCTATTTATAAACTTGGCTTTCGAAGACTTTAGAAAGGCAGGGATGGATGGATATAAGTCTATAACAGTTTGGATCTAGAGTGTCTCCCCCTTTGAGGATTGGTGTCACGTTCAGTGAGCCGGACACCAGTTCGAGTTCTGGAGGTAAAATGAAAGGGGTAGAAGGTGTTGTGAGGAGACTGAGCCTTGCATTGATGGACATGGTTATGATAAAGATACATTTGGTCCAGTGGAAGTGAGATTTTTGAGGAGGGTGGAACCAGGCCTTTTGGCTGATCCATGGGTGGTTTCAGGTTGGGCGGACAAGATAGTGGGTGCTGTTGAGTCTGTGAAGGTAATCCGAAGTGGACTTGTGATGTTTGTGTTTCTTCAGATCAGAGGGAGCCGGCGCTCCGTGCGATGCAACTTGGGTCAAGATCTGTTTTTTGCTTTGCTCTTAGGGACAGGGCACCATTGAAAGGAGTGATTTCTGGGGTAGCATAAAGTGTGGAGGAGGAACAATTGAAGTTGAAGATTCCTGGAGTTTGTGACGCCTGCCGTTATCCTGTTAGCACAGTGAATTCCCCACAAACACAACATTTATGGTCATTTCGCAGCAGTGTATAGGAGGGAGATTCCAATATGTGGGAAGTGTGCAGGAGGGCATGGGATAGAGGATTGTGTAGTTTCAGTGGATCAAGTTCTATGAGTCAACTGTAGAGGTGCACATGTTGCTGGGTATCGGAAGTATCTGGCGTAAGAGAAGCAGGTTGAGGTGACTAGAGTCAGAGTAGTGCAGAAGGTGTCATATGCTGAGGCAGTGAAGAATGTAGAGGAAGATGGTTGAGGGATTCTGAGAGGATCCCTGTGAGTAGTAGATATGTGCCAGCACAGAGGGACAGGCCAATAACTGATACGCTTCAGTAGGGTTGGCTTCTTAGCGTTCATAGCAATGGTTATCAACTGTACTGCAGAAATGGAACGTAAATCACCGAAAATAGATGTTGTGGTGGCAGCTGCAGAGAAGTACTTGGGGGTAGGAGATTTGACTTCAGAAGAGTTACAGGGTGTGTTGAGTGGTAGTGTCCAGTCCAAAGTAGTGGAATAAGGAGATGGGTTTTAATGAGTGTAGGGTAATTTAAAAATATATATATGTTTCCCCCTTTCACTTTTGTATCACAAAGTGTAATGGATATATATTACAGTTCAGTTGGGGGACAGTAATGCAACATATAGGATGCCAACCACCGTTAAACCTCACCGAAGAACAATCCATGCCTTGGAAGAACATTTATTTCCTCTATGTGCATGTGTCCAATTTCCAACTTGAGTAACCCACCATACATTTCCATTTTCCTTTCTGGTTTGTGTCAATCAATGTGCATCTGAAGATGCACTGTTTTCAATAGTGGTAGAATGTTTTGATGGTTATGTTGAACATGCCTGGAGATGAATTTATTTTGTCATTTCTTTAGAGGGAATTATTGTTTATGACATGTAAATAATCAGTTTGATATAATTATGGTTTGGCTACTGGCTATGAGTGTTGTGTACGAAAAGTAATATTTATGATATACAATATGATCATGTGAATTCTTTATATGAAATATGCTCATGTAAATGTTTTTCTTAGCACATACAAATCAATGCTGGAAATTATTTGAAAGAAGAAAATAAATGTGGGCTCATTCTCGCTAAACCTGAACATCAAGTCTTACTGCCCTATCCTTGTCCTTTAACTGTTTGAGCGCCTACCTCACCCAGTGCATTCTTAAATAGGCAACCTGCCTTAACAGGTAGATATGTAGGGGTAAAGTGTCTAGGCAGATAGTCTGGGTAGGATTCTGGTTAACTATTTAGTCTCATGGCTTGGGGGTGTAGACGCTGTTCAGGGTCCTGTTGGTTCCAGACTTAGTGCATCGGTACCACTTGCCTTGTGGTAGCAGAGACCACTTGGTATAGAGGTCCTGAATGGCAGGGAGCTCGGCCCCAGTGATGTACTGGGCCGTGCCAAGATATTTTGCTGGCACAATTCAGTGTTATATTGTAGACAGAAAATGTACACACCTATTATATACCAGCCTACACATTGCATTACATACAATTTGCAGATACTCAAGGTAGACATGAATTTATTTGAAAAAGTTTAAGAAATAAAAAAAGTACTAAAGCAAGTATCAAAAAATAGTTTGAGATGAGTTTACACTTAATGGCACTGCTGTTAGAGTGCTCTGACAACATCAGATCACATTCAAGGCATCGGGTCATTTTAACCTTCAAAAGATAACATGAACATTTGCATTATAGATCATGTTCAAGGCATTGGGTTGTTTTAACTGTTAAAAGATAAAACAGACTGGAGCATGGGGGGGCATTCTTAACAGTTTATGGCTTTTGAATTTGATTTGCATCAGAGTACGGTAACATGCACACAATACGGTTTGTGCATAGCCAGATTAATATATAATAGTTTGTTTAAAAGCCTTGCAAGAACAATTTCCCTAATAATCTTTTTCACATATGTTATCAGGCTACCTAATGGGACTTAAATAAATGCAGAAAATCATCAAAATAAACATCGGACCATGTTATTTTTCTGACACCTATTTGATTCTGAGTTCGGACATATAAAGTTTGTATGTGAACCATTTCTAAGATGCATACTTTCAGTTTTCCCGAACTCACTTGCAGATAAGAGGGAGGCTTGCACTACTGGTGCTGGCACAAGGCAGATCAAATACATAGCTGGAATGCCGAATCAGCCATCTTAATAATTCTAGATTTCAGAAAACCAGGTGTTTTAATCAGCGTATGCTTACTTCGATTTTAACATTACGCCGATTCAAAATGAGCAGAGTAGTGTTTACATGACTATTGCCATACTCAGCCTATTGCCATAAGTTTAACATCTAATTATTAGTGTGCATGTAAACGTACTCACTGCCTCAATGAACACTGAACCGAGCATAGATTTTGAAATGTGTAGAGAAGTAACAAAGCCACAAATATACAGGTCAAAATTTCAGGGAAAACACACACTGTATAAAAAATAACCCCGAGTTGGGGGGCAATTGACTTGCTTTCTGAAAATGCTATTCGACAGATGAAATGCTTAGTTAACCGGACCTGGTCCCCCCCCCCCCCCCCCCACCAAGCAGGGAACTTCATACTTGTTACTAGTTGGTCACAGTGGCCTTAAAGCAGTGGTATTCAAAAAAAATTTGCGGGAGCCCATTTCCCCACCCTCGCAAAAATGTATTGCAACCCCACCCCGACCGAATCTAATGACAACCTTAAAATATTTTTTGGGGGTGAATTCCAATCTTTACATCAACAAATAAGAGATAAAAGTGTGATGAATTGAAGGTTATCAAAATGAAGAAACCAATAGATACATTTACTGAACACAATTTTTTTCCCTAATCATCTTTCTCAAAATGTTTGTCCCATACAAAAATGTGTACAAAACTATTTGGGCACGACCACAACTTTGAATACCACTGCCTTAAAGGCTTTTGCACTTCCAAGTGTCAACATCATCCAAACATTTACCATATAAAACTAAATGAAAGAACAGTATCAAAAGCATGTGTTACATAAACATACAAGATAATGTACATGAATTCAAGCATTACCCAGGTTTTTGATCCTTTGGACAAAGGTGCCAAAAAAGGCTTCCAGTTCCCAGACTTGGCATCAGATTTGGGGGGGGGGGGGGTTTCATGATCAATGTAAGTTATTTCTGCAAACTACGTATTGCTGTTGGTGTGCTACAACTCGAATATAACAGTTATGACTGGTGGTTGACACACAGTTTTAACCATTTACTAATTGTAAGCTGTTGCACATGGAAGACAGTTATTCACTCCATAATATCACCAACACCCTCTGAATTGGCCACTTAGTACCTTTTCTTATGCTCAACAGCAGAGAGCCTTGTCTATTACCATACCAGTTCAAACACTGACTCACTGTGGTTCCGTATTCCTCACAAAAAAAACTCATTTGACATGGTTTTGTGACACACTTTGCTTGCCCTTACCCTCTTGGAATGGCTGAAATGTAAACTCCAGTTTAAGGTTCAAGGCCAACTTGAGATGGACCCCTCTAAACTCCAGCAAAGAGGAATAACTACAAACTACTAAAGGAAGTTCAACAAAACAGCACAGCTGCCCTGAGAGACTAATAGGCATGTTCTGAAAACAGTTGGGTCACTTTGGATCTTCAGACATGGTCAAGTGTAGCTGGGTAGGAAGAGCCTACTCGTTGAGTTTGGCATGTTTCAGTTGAGCGTTCACTGGCCTAAATACTGAAATTAATCCTCCTCGAGTCACATATACACAACACCTGTTCCCACACAATGCTCCTTCATACCCTCACTGTCCCAGATGCGAGAATATATCATAAGAGGGCCAGGTGGGCAAATGAAGAAGTTAGGCTCGCAAACCTGAAGGCAGAAGGAGAAAAATGTAATGTCAGTTTCAAGTAGACAATAATTGTACCTCATCCACAACATCCATTAATTGATTCGAACCACTGTAAAAATGACAATTACATGCAAAATACTACAGAAGTATTATCTTAAAACCAACATGTTATACTTTTTGTGTCGCATGCCAGAGCCCAGATAAACACACCTTTCTCGCAGGTGCTGCTCTGCTTCTCCTGGGCAAAGTTGAGGCGGTTCTGCTCCACGGCCGTCCCGTTGGACTCGGGGCTGCTGCTCCGCGACGGACTGCTGGTGTCCTCGTTCAGGTGGGCCAGGTCCAGGTGCTGCTGGGCCAGCTTCAAGTGCCTCCTCAGCCTCTCCAGCTCCCGCTGTGAAGTCTCGTCCCCAAACGACTCACGGCCCGAGTCGCCCAGGTTGTAGTCCAACCGCATGCCCTTGGGGTCCTTCTTCAGAGCTGTGTTGTAGCCCGGAGGAGCTGTGGGCACCCGGTGGCCACATAGTGTTGGACGCTGGCTAGCCAGTTGGTGGGGAATTGGGGGGCGAGGACGAGGGCGGCAGAGACAGTCCCGGATGCCGCTATAGCCCAGGTGGAGGATCTCCAGCAAGGTAAAGAGCAGACAGAGGGCACTCACCCCGTACATGATGAGCAAGAAGATGGTCTTCTCTGTGGGGCGCGACACAAAGCAGTCCACCGTGTGCGGGCAGGGGGAGCGTGTGCACACGTACGAGGGAGACACCTTCAGGCCGTAGAGGATATACTGGCCGAACAGGAAGGAGACCTCGAAAGCAGCACGCGACAACAGCTGGAAGATGTACACCTTCATGAGGCCATTGCGCTTGATGCGCCGGCGCCCGTCATGCTTCTTGTTGGGCTTCTCCTCTTTCTTCTTCTCCTTCTCCACCTCAATCTCCTCCGAAATCATGGGATCCTCCTCACCATTATCCTCCGCCTCCTCGTAGTTCCGGTTGGTCCCTAGGCTCACCATGGGCATTCTCCTACCACGGGGCCTGTATTCCTCGTCGTCCATGCGGGCAAT
This sequence comes from Salvelinus namaycush, assembly GCF_016432855.1. NCBI lineage: Eukaryota > Metazoa > Chordata > Actinopteri > Salmoniformes > Salmonidae > Salvelinus > Salvelinus namaycush. Next base: position 43,669,923 of record NC_052325.1, read on the forward strand.
CTTGTGCATGGCAAAGCCCAGGTACATGACGGTGGGGGTGGTGATCATGATCACCTGGAAGACCCAGAAACGGATGTGCGAGAGCGGCGCAAAAGCGTCGTAGCACACATTTTCGCAACCGGGCTGGTGCGTATTGCACACAAACTTGCTCTGTTCATCGTAGTAGATGGATTCGCCTCCTACAGCCGTCAACACAATGCGGAAGACGATGAGCAGCGTGAGCCAGATCTTGCCCACAAAGGTGGAATGGTTGGAGATCTCATCCAAGAGACGAGTCAGGAAACTCCAGCTCATGGTGACTCCGGAGTGGGGGGAGAGGGACACTCAACTCTATATGGGGGGGGAAGAGTGGAGAAAAAGTGAGCAAAACAGACTATATAGGCCTACACCATTTTGTATAGCTCCTGAGAGTGAGGCAGTACCTAGAATAAACGATGCAATATTCAACTTAAATTTTTATTGAATCATATTTTACTATTTGGATTTCTCAAGAATGGTGTCTAACCCAACTCTATAACGACAACCTCTCAACTGCCAGAAGTGTGCAGCTCATTGCTGGAAAAATGACGAGAAGGATTTCTCCCCAGTACGAGCGTTTGCAACACGTGAGCACCAAAGGCACACACCCCTAAACGATTCCAACTTCATTGCCAATTATTCCTGGGAAATTCAGACCAGCTATTGGGTAAGAATAGTTATGTAGAACAAAGACCAGACTGTTTGACAAATTTGGACTATTCTAGTGGATATAGGAGGCTTGCTTGGCATCAAATATCTCAACTCTTTAGGCAAATAATAGGCACAAATCAGTTTCAGTGCCCACAAATACTACAATATTGAAACTGCCCACATAATATGCAGAGAAGACCTCTATTGCCTGCAGAGGATCAGTACATTTACTACACCAACCAACTGAAGTATGTAGATGCGATATACGCATAGGCTACTAATAAAAGGATAAAATGGGTCTGTGTGATGTATGCCCCTTTTTCTGTTTGTCAGTACAGGCCTCTATGAAACAGTGTCAATCAATTAATGGATACTCATATGGTCTATTTGATTGGTAATATTAAAAACAAAAAGCCCTAGCAAAATCAGATGGCTCAAGGAATTAAAAGGCACATAACACGATAGATGAGCAAATGCACCTATATCTTGCCTTAGCTGCAATGTACTACCATCAGGAGGCAGATGTGATCCATCAGCAAGATATCACTAATAGCCACCAGATGGCATTAACATCAATGAAAGCGTCTCACAAAGGCAGCCCTCATGAGTTTGGCTCAGTATGTATAATACCAGTTATGTCAGCTTTTCCTTCTTGAGATGTCACAAGCTTGGGCAAGGATCTCATGAAATGGGCACCAAATATATATTTACTCCAAACTACATCAATGAGCTATGCACAGTACATTTTAGAAACGGATGATTTGGGCATTATAAATTCTTGACCATAAACTGCTTTAAAAAGGGTCAATCTGATTGCTAAATCCATGTTTGTACTTGTAAATTAATGACAAATATGAAACTTAAATGCTTCAAGAGCTTAGTTCAACTGTCCTACCTCATCAGAAATCAAAATATAACCTTGTTTACGCCACTTTTGGCCCTTTTTAATCAAGTTCTGGCCTGGATTAGATCTTATCTGTCAGAAAGATATCAGTTTGTCTCTGGATGGTTTGTCCTCTGACAAATCAACTGTAAATGTTGGTGTTCCTCAAGACTCCATTTTAGGACCACTATTGTTTTCACTATATATTTTACCTCTTGGTGATGTCATTCGGAAACATAATGTTAACTTTCACTGCTATGCGGATGACACACAGCTGTACATTTCGATGAAACATGGTGAAGCCACAAAATTGCCCTCCCTGGAAGCCTGTGTTTCAGACATAAGGAAGTGGATGGCTGAAAACTTTCTACTTTTAAACTCGGACAAAACAGAGATGCTTGTTCTAGGTCCCAAGAAACAAAGAGATATTCTGTTGAATCTGACAATTAATCTTGATGGTTGTACAGTCGTCTCAAATAAAACTGAAGGACCTCGGCGTTACTCTGGACCGTGATCTCTCTTTTGACGAACATATCAAGACTGTTTCAAGGTAACATAGCAAAGTAACATAGCAAAAATCAGAAACTTTGTCCAAAAATGGAGAAAAATGTATCCATGCTTTTGTCACTTCTAGGTTAGACTACTGCAATGCTCTACTTTCCAGATACCCGGATAAAGCACTAAATAAACTCTGCTGCTAGAATCTTGAGTAGAACCAAAAAATGTGATCATATTACTCCAGCGCTAGCCTCTCTACACTGGCTACCTGTTAAGGCAAGGGCTGATTTCAAGGTTTTACTGCTAACCTACAAAGCATTACATGGGCTTGCTCCTACCCATCTTTCCGATTTGGTCCTGCTGTACATACCTACACGTACGCTACGGTCACAAGAAGCAGGCCTCCTTACTGTCCCTAGAATTTCTAAGCAAACAGCTGGAGGTAAGGCTTTCTCCTACAGAGCTCCATTTTTATGGAATGGTTTGCCTAACCATGTGAGAGACGCAGACTCAGTCTCAACTTTTAAGTCTTTATTGAAGACTCGTCTCTTCAGTAGGTCCTATGATTGAGTGTAGTCTGGCCCAGGAGTGTGAAGGTGAAAGGAAAGGCTCTGGAGCAACGAACCGTCCTTGCTGTCTCTGCCTGGCCGGTTCCCCTCTCTCCACTGGGATTCTCTGCCTCTAACCCTATTACAGGGGCTGAGTCACTGGCTTACTGGTGCTCTTCCATGCTGTCCCTAGGAGGGGTGCATCACTGATGTGATCTTCATGTCTGGGTTGGCGCCCCCCCTTGGGTTGTGCCGTGGCGGAGATCTTCGTGGGCTATACTCGGCCTTGTCTCAGGATGGTAAGTTGGTGGTTGAAGATATCCCTCTAGTGGTGGGGGGGCTGTGCTTTGGCAAAGTGGGTGGGGTTATATCCTGCCTATTTGGCCCTGTCCGGGGGTATCGTCAGACGGGGCCACAGTGTCTCCTGACCCCTCCTGTCTCAGCCTCCAGGATTTATGCTGCAGTAGTTTGTGTCGGGGGCTAGGGTCAGTCTGTTATATCTGGAGTATTTCTCCTGTCTTATCCGGTGTCCTGTGTGAATTTAAGTATGCTCTCTCTAATTCTCTCTTTCAGGACCTGAGCCCAAGGACCATGCCTCAGGACTACATGGCCTGATGACTCCTTGCTGTCCCCAGTTTCAACTGTTTTGCCTGCGGCTATGGAACCCTGACCTGTTCACCGGACGTGCTACCTGTCCCAGACCTGCTGCTTTCAACAATCGAGACAGCAGGAGCGGTAGAGATACTCTGAATGATCGGCTATGAATTGCCAACTGACATTTACTCCTGGAGGTGCTGACCTGTTGCACCCTCGACAACCACGGACTATTATTATTTGACCCTGCTGGTCATCTATGAACATTTGAACATCTTGGCCATGTTCTGTTATAATCTACACCCGGCACAGCTAGAAGAGGACTGGCCACCCCTCATAGCCTGGTTCCTCTCTAGGTTTCTTCCTAGATTCTGGCCTTTCTAGGGAGTTTTTCCTAGCCACCGTGCTTCTACACCTGCATTGCTTGCTGTTTAGGGTTTTAGGCTGGGTTTCTGTACAGCACTTTGTGACATCTGCTGATGTAAGAAGGGCTTTATAAATGAATTTGATTGATTGTTTACAGACAATGTAATTGAAAACAAACATTATTAGCCTGAAAACCTAGTTCAAACTATAATTTTGATATCATGGGTGGTCCCGTCTATGAATTTGTGAGTGAGTCCATCTCTCCAGCCCCATCTAGAAGCTATTTACATTAAAAAGGTGGCGAAGTAGGGGCTTTGTTGTTGTTTCAACTGCAGATTGCCTCTTTAATATCTAATAGAAAACGTACACATTCCAGGCACGTTCCAACGTTAGAGCGGTCTAGCCTGAATGTACAGGGTGGTGGGGAGGGCAAGCAGTAGGCTGCTCGCGCCGAAGAACTGGCCTCCAGTGGCTTTAAAAAGTACATTCCTGCTATTTTGCCTTTAATCAGCTAACTATACTACCCCATGTACACGTAAAGTTGCCAGCCAGAGAGAAGCTATTACATACGGCCGTAGAAAATGGGTTAATTACAAATCTACGTTCCTACGGTGCCCTCGTGCTGTGTTCCATAGCTTCCATCACCTTCATCCCCTCGCACGAAGGTACAAGCTAGCACAAATCAAGATATCAATTAGCTAACTACATATTTAGCTACCTATTTCTCTCTAGTAACACTTAGCCAATCAGTCAATTGTTTGGTATCTAAACTAGACAGAGAGGATAGCTACTTACATCAAATATTGAACGCAGTAGCTAAGTTAGCTAGGAGAAAAACAATTGCTTCAAGCAGCCAGCTAACGTTAGCGCACAACACTCAGAAACACAGAAAATATCCTAAACACAAACTAACGCTCAGTTTTGTTGGTTGACGTATTTGTTATTAATCTTACCTTAAATCCTACTTACTCCGTTTCTAAATTCCTTGAATTTTGCCTGTAGGCTATGCCTAAAAAAATGTTCCTCAAATGTCTGGTCACTTTTCTCTCCACTATCGAAAAAAAGCTTCACTTTATTACCCGCATTCGAGAAATACGGGGGGGAGACAGACAAAGAACATCCCTAAATCCCAATTTTCTCCTCCCCTACGCGCGCATGCACCCCACCCCCCTCTCCAGGACCTTCTCATGAAATCTGAGACAAGGATCTACGTCGACACTCTTCATCCTCAGAACCTTTTTATACAATGCGATACACACAGCTGTGTCAGCCACCAAAACAGATTTAGCCGTTTACATTGCAAATGAAGACGGCAGTACAATTCCTCAAAAAAGTATGTCCCTCTCTCTCTCTCCTGAGTTCATAGACAGACTATGGCTGGGCGTAATGCAATGTTCAGTTGTTCTCACAATAAAATGTTTACGATATTAATAAGAACATCAATAACTATATCATCCACAATGTAGAATGTATACGCACATCTGTCATAATGAAATGTCTGTATGCACCCCTATAATAGAGATTTAAGAAAATTGCAATATATTTATTACTGTAAGATTTCAGTTAGCACAACTAGGCAACTGTCGCAGTATGATTTACCTGCAAGTTGGTCGCAGTATTTTACCTGCATGTTGGTGTGTTGGGAATTTGAAAATGGTGCTACAATCCTCATTGTTGTGGGATGTGCCCCCAGCTGTTATGTGGGGGGGCCCTTTCCTGTCGGAGCGGGCGTTCGGAAGTAGTTATTATTTGAAACCTTTCCTCCTTCTCGACACTTTCTTTGGCAAGATGGGGGTGGGAATCCTTCCTCCCAGACTAGCTTCCTTTCCCCCCCTTTTTTTTTTCTTCTTCAAACTGTACATCATATTTATTATTCAAAGAATCTGTGGCATGAGGAACCAAATACTGTATAAACTTTCACTATGGACCTGTACTGACAAACATGTGACCATGAAAAACAGAAGGGGAAAAAGTTTATATTAAAAAATGTAGTCAAATCAATTAGGGCCAGTTACCAATCATGATTACAAATAATGTTACCATAAACATTTATGAGTGGAGGGGGGAGGCACAAATTGCACAAAACGTCCAACCTTTGGTGTCACTATACAAAACATACTGCCGAGACCTAGTGCGGGGGGTTGACAGACACACATGACGAATGGATGGATATATACACTGAACAAAAATATAAAACGCGGCATGTAAAGTCTAGCTTCCATATACAGTACATTTTTATCCTCCATTGTCATCAGTTGGCACATGCAGGAAGAACATCAAAGGCACTCCAGTCTTCTGTGAGGTGGAGATGTGTGGTCTTTTCATCCACACAACGATGTCATCAACTAGACATCATTCCACTAGATTGGGTACATTCTGTATGTTTCACTGTTAAAATAGTTCAGCAATCTCAGAGAGTAGCCATTTGGTTGCCAGCCAGTCAGTCAATGATCGTGGTCATTGTTCTTCCTGTATTCACAGAAATTCAAGCAACATCGCTATGCAATTGGCAAGTAAGCAGATGTATTGTGTTCAACAAATTGCTTGCGAAAAGACTTCATGATTGTGGATGACCGAGTTTTATTATCTGGCCAAGGCAGTTTACCACTCAAAGCACATCATACTGCTCTTCACTGCAAACAGGTCAGAGATGGAATGTGCTCCCCTTCCCTCTTCTTGGGGAGATTTCACAAGCATGCTTTCATTCATGGATTTCAATGTGTGGTCCCCTCGTTAACTAGACTTACAAGCTTCCTTTTCACCACAGAGGTAGAAACTCTAAACAGCAGGAACCCAAAACTTGGTGGTTATTCAAGTTGCTTGACAATAGTGTGCTGTTACGATTTGCTTTGTGCCCCGGATTGCAGCTTGTTCTTTCCCATAGGGCGGCGCACAATTGGCTCAGCGTCGTTCGGGTTTGGCGGGGGTTGAATCATCCCCTCGTGATGTTTGTCTTCCTCAATGCCACGTACTCCCTGCTTTTGAGAAAGGTCATAACTGGCTTTTGCCTGAATATTTTCGTTCTGCCGTGAGTTTACCCATTAAGGAGTTATAGACAGCTCTTTTGTCATTTTAATAGGCAGAGGAAGAAGGAATGGGGGAGTGAGTGGCACAGAACATTAGAAATGAGACCTAGGGTTCTACACCATACTTTGGAGCACAGTAAAAAAAAAAAAAAAGGATATCACAACGAAGAAGAGGAAAATCACCCTGGGAACTCACCACTTTAAAATCATTGGATATTCAGCTACATTGCAAACTGATATTCCCCACCAATTCCACCCCTGGTTGTACTTAAACATTTTAAATACGAATTGTCACAGAATTGACTAGCTATACACTAAGTATTCTGGTCAACAGAGGAGAAACTCACACCTACATACAGTATGTGCCAACAGCATTAACTCAAAACCCATCCCCACCCTCTTCCCCAAGAAAAGGTGGCTGTGCCTGTTTTAGTCACTAGGCAACAAATCTGTGGATGTGGAATTGCACTACACTTCCCTCAGCAACTCTATAGTCTTTCTCTGTCCAAGCCCTTAGTCATGCTGATGTGCTTTGAGGCAGTTGAATTATTAGAGCCTGGCTCACTCCCCCACTGGTTGTAATGTTTCCCTCACATTCTTTAGGGGATCTCCATACCATCACACTGGCTCACAATAGACCATGCCATTTGCAAGACGTTGGATCAATTGTTGTGCTATTGGTTGCAAGACTCTTTACACTTACAGATCCAGTGATAATGGACATACATACACGTGACGCTACTGTGTCCTGTTTGGGAGGTGGCATGCATGGTTCACGTTTGCGGTCCAAAACAAACATTTTGCGGGTTGGGTTCAGTTTGAATAATTATAAGAATATCATCTTAACACTTTTTATTAACACTCTTTTTGTGTTTACCTTGTATAACTTAATTCTGAAGGTATGGGTTACATGTCAGAGGCACAAGACAGACTGCTTGTTCACGTTGCAAGATCAATCTATGATTCAAAGCTTTATGGTGCCTTTCGCCATTACTACACCGGAATACACCCCTGATTGATGCTTGTAACTCTGCTATCCATGTGTTTTTGATCATGTCTATTTGCCGTGTTGTTTTATATGGTCTTTGATGTTGTAATTTCGGTTGATGATGTTTATAACTGGATGGGCTATGAAACAATAAAATGTCTAACTGTGGTTCCGTCAGACGGGTTTGCTTTCAATAAACATATTTTTCATCCACATAAATCATATTGTTTGTGTCGTGACATACATTCATACATTCACAGCCACCCCAATGCTTCAGCCAAATGCAAAACACTTGTATCATAAACATGCTCAATCCCACTTGGAAATCCCATTCATGAAATTCTGCTGCATATCGAAGGCGGTGTGATTATAGGTTGCACCTGTTAGTTTTTGGCAATTCCATTACTGAGCATACAGTAATTAAGTTCAGCAGTACATTTTCTCTGCATTTTTACTACTTCATTCACAGTTTGGGGAAGTGAAGCCAGGTGCCAGCAAGCCTAATGCTTCCCATCTGTGTTTGTGGGCAGTTGTAGCCTAATATAGTACCTTGGAGCTCAGTTTACAACTGATTTAAGGCTAAATTAATTCATAAAACAGTCACACTGCTGTGTAAAGCCTCAAGCCCTAAGGTCGCTTTTAAGTGGAACATTTACATATGCAAAACAATAATTGCATTGACTGTTGGGAGGAACCGTGGCTAAAGGCAGTGCCGTAGGAATGCAAACGGCCATCTTGCACTGAAATTGTAATTTTGGAGATACATTTATTGAACTTTTTGCATGCTGTACAGTAATCTCCTTTTTGCTGACATCTGAGGCATTTTCTCTTTTTATGATTATAGAGTAAATAGTGTAGTTTGTTTGGTGGATAGTGTAGTTTGTTTGGTGGATAGTGTAGTTTGTTTGGTGGATAGTGTAATTTGTTTGGTGGATAGTCTAGTTTGTTTGGTGGATAGTGTAATTTGTTTGGTGGATAGTGTAGTTTGTTTGGTGGATAGTGTAGTTTGTTTGGTGGATAGTGTAGTTTGTTTGGTGGATAGTGTAGTTTGTTTGGTGGATAGTCTAGTTTGTTTGGTGGATAGTGTAATTTGTTTGGTGGATAGTGTAATTTGTTTGGTGGACAGTGTAATTTGTTTGGTGGACAGTGTAGTTTGTTTGGTGGATAGTGTAGTTTGTTTGGTGGATAGTGTAGTTTGTTTGGTGGATAGTGTAATTTGTTTGGTGGATAGTGTAGTTTGTTTGGTGGATAGTCTAGTTTGTTTGGTGGATAGTGTAATTTGTTTGGTGGATAGTGTAATTTGTTTGGTGGATAGTGTAATTTGTTTGGTGGATAGTGTAATTTGTTTGGTGGATAGTGTAATTTGTTTGGTGGATAGTGTAATTTGTTTGGTGGATAGTGTAGTTTGTTTGGTGGATAGTGTAGTTTGTTTGGTGGGTAGTGTAATTTGTTTGGTGGATAGTGTAGTTTGTTTGGTGGATAGTGTAATTTGTTTGGTGGATAGTCTAGTTTGTTTGGTGGATAGTGTAATTTGTTTGGTGGATAGTGTAGTTTGTTTGGTGGATAGTGTAATTTGTTTGGTGGATAGTCTAGTTTGTTTGGTGGATAGTGTAGTTTGTTTGGTGGGCTCTTTTTAAGGTGAAACAAACTTTAGAACGCAATAGGATGCAAATGGGGACACTGCCCTGCAGTCATGCACACCCCACTACTGGAGAGACAAGGCAATCGATTCCCACTACTAGTAGCACCTCAGCTCAGTGTATTGGGTCAGGGAGGTGGGGACACACAGGTTGGCATGGTGGGCTTTTGAAGGTTTAAGACATCAGCATGCTTCAGTTCGGCTTGCGCCTAGCCAAACATGGCTAGCCGAACCGAACAAGTGTGCTCCTTCGCTTGAAAAACTAGAAAAAGCGGCAATAGTACTGTTTGTCCATTTTGAGACGCCGTAGCCTCAAAATAGTAATTTATTTTGACGTTTTTGCCAGAGATCTTAGTCACGCAATTTTACATTTAATTTTTAAATAAAAAATGTGCATGAAAACGTGTCGTCTCTCATTGAATGTCCCTACTGTTGACCAATCACCGACAACGGGGTGTAGACTTTGACTCCGAACTTCGGCTTGCCTTCAGACATTTTTTTGTGTGCCAGAACAGCCCCAAAAAAACCACACCGAAGTCCAAAACGAACAAAAACATCACAAAATGTCGTTCATAATATATGCACAAACTGTTTCGGCTGGGAAGCATGCGGACACCTTTAGGGGGATGGGTGGGCGCCTAGGCGGGCTTTGCGAGGGGGGATGGGGGTGTTGGTGGTAGTCAGCGGGGGGGGGGGGGGGGGGGGGGGGGGGTGATGTTTCTCCTATTTCAGTCCAGGCTCCTTTGCATCGTCACCGTGTGCACGCAAGCATGCAAGCACACACACACCAACCATTGTAGGGTTACACTCGGAATAGTGCATGGTGGGGCACACAAAAGAACCCACAACCCATATAGGAAAGAGGGGTACTGGGTTGCCATGGAAACAGACGGCTCTACCCCGGAACAGATGGTAGGAGGTGAGGGGGATCAGGTTGGTTAAAGTGGTGGCAGCTAAAGATTATTATTTTCCCCCTAAACTTGAGCTTCTAAGCTGGAATTTCTTTAAAGTGTCCTGCCAAAAACATACGGTAGTCATACAGTAGTTCACTGAAATTACAAGAGGATCCTAATTTGCTGTTGTTAATACATGATAATCCTAATTGGCAGTAATATTGTTGATTGACCCAGGCAGCTTTTCAGTGCATATGTCACTCTGACCCAAACTAGACTGAGAATGAATTAAGAACTGGAACAAGAGACTTGAGAATGATTTGTCCTGACCCCAATATGAAAGTATTGCAGGCGACATGGACACTTGGCAATTTGTATTTGTTATTTAACCTTTATTTAACTAGGCAAGTCAGTTAAGAACAAATTCTTATTTACAATGACGGCCTACCTCGGCCAAACCTTAACCCGGACGACGCTGTGCCAATTGTGCGCCGCCCTATGGGACTCCCAATCACGGCCGGTTGTGATACAGCCTGGAATCTAACCAGGTTCTGTAGTGACGCCTCTGACACTCATACCCTCTGCTCTGACATATAGGCCCCCCTAATGAACTGTATGTTATTTATAGATTTAGTAACGGTTACTTGTTTTTTCTTTAACTTATTGTGTCTTTACTTCAGATCACCCTCACACAACACAAACATGGTTGTGAAGAACAAGGACAGCTACGACTGGAATGGAGTAGCCTACACTTCAAGGATCAGAAAACTTGGGACACCCTCCCCCACTAGACCCCCCTCTAGATCCCATCTGGCCTCAGATGAGCTTTGTAGAATCACTGCTTTGCTTTGCAAACAGCACTCCCCCAATAGCTACTCCTACAGAAGCTAGTTTGTGTACTTTCTAATGTTTGCTAACTCCCTCAACACAGTCATTCCTTCATAGGGTGGAAACATAACTTTAAACCTGTGTTTAACTTATATATACACTTTATATACAAAAGTATGTGGACACCCATTGAAATGACTGGATTTGGCTATATCAACCACACCCGTTGCTGACAGGTACATAAAATCGAGCACACAGCCATGCAATCGCCATAGACAAACATTGGCAGTATAATGGCCTTACTGAAGAGCTCAGTGACTTTCAACGTGGCACCGTCATAGTATGCCACCTTTCCAACAAGTCAGTTTGTCAAATTACTGCCATGCTAGAGCTGCCCCGGTCAACTGTAAGTGCTGTTAATGTGAAGTGGAAACTTCTAGGAGCAACAATGGCTCAGCTGCTAAGTGGTAGGCCACACAAGCTCACAGAACGGGACCGCTGAGTGCTGAAGCGCGTGGTATGTAAAAATCGTCTGTCCTTGGTTGCAACACTCTCTACCGACTTCCAAATTGCCTCTGGAAGCAACGTCAGGACAAGAACTGTTAGTCGGGAGCTTCATGAAATGGGTGTCCATGGACAAGCAGCCGCACACAAGCCTATGGTCACCATGAGCAATGCCAAGCGTCGGCTGGAGTGCTGTAAAGCTCACCGCCATTGGTGAGTCTGGAGATGTGGAAACGCGTTCTCTGGAGTGATGAATCACGGCTCACCATCTGGCAGTTCGACGGACCAATCTGGGTTCGGTGCATGCCAGGAGATGAATTGGAATGCCGACTGCGAGCCAGGCCTAATTGCCCAACATCAGTGCCCGACCTCACTAATGCTCTTGTCGCTGAATGGAAGTAAGTCCCCGCAGCAATGTTTCAACATCTAGTGGAAAGCCTTCACAGAAGAGTGAAGGCTGTTAAAGCAGCTAAGGGGTGGACCAACTCCATATTAATGCCCATGATTTTGGAATGAGATGTTTGACGAGCATGTGGTGTATCTCCAATTTCAATTTGAGTAGAGATTAATATCAAAATGAGGTTGCTAATTCAACAATTTTTCATAACCATGTACTCGGGCAGCTTATTAAATTCATGATTTAACATGTTCAGCAGATTACAAATATATACTTGTTTTTGTGACCTTGTATTCTACCTTTTCAGAGCCTTGGTGTATTTTTTGCTAAATAAATGTTTTGTTTTGCTGAACATGATTGAGGTTGGGTCAGTCTAAATAGTTTTGAAGAAGTGAGTAAAGTTTTGAGAAATGTGCTCGAGCGTTGGAGAAAAACGTCAGCATGACAGAGACATAAAAATAATGTGAGGCTTGGCCTGTCTTGGTGACAGGGACGGATAGTGGTGAATTGTGCCAAAGAGCTACATCAGCCCACGTATGTTGGGATTACATTTCACAATGAACAATGAGATAAAAAACTAAACTAAAAAACAGAACGAGAATGGGAGAACACATCACATCTGTTCTCAGAATAGTGAATACTGAGGAAACTCACAGATAGGCAATCACTCATTTTTTACATGCTGAGGAGAGGACAGGGGCCAGAAGTGAGAGTGTGAAATTAACTTTAAGCTTTGGTTATTTGGTTATTTATACACTACCAGTCAAAAGTTTTCGAACAACTACTCATTCAAGGGTTTTTCTTAATTTTTACTGTTCTCTACATTGTAGAATAATAGTGAAGACATCAAAACTATGAAAAAACACATGGAATCATGTAGTAACCAAAAAAGTGTTAAACAAATAAAAATATATTTTATATTTGAGATTCTTCAAATAGCCACCCTTTGCCTTGGTGACAGCTTTGCACACTCTTGGCATTCTCTCAACCAGCTTCATGAGGTAGTCACCTGGAAAGCATTTAAATTAACAGGTGTGCCTTCTTAAAAGTTCATTTGTGTACTTTCTTAATGCATTTGAGCCAATCAGTTGTGTTATGACAAGATAGAGGGGATATACAGAAGATAGCTCTATTTGGTAAAAGACCAAGTGCATATCATGGCAAGAACAGCTCAAATAAGCAAATAGAAATGACAGTCCATCATTACTTTAAGACATGAAAGTCAGTCAATATGGAACATTTCAAGAAAGTTTCTTCAAGTGCAGTTGCAAAATCTATCAAGCGTTATGATGAAACTGGCTCTCATGAGGACTGCCACAGGAATGGAAGACCCAGAGTTACCTCTGCTGCAGAGGATACATTAATTTGATTAACATGCACATCTCAAAATCAACTGTTCAGAGGAGACTGTATGAATCAGTCCTTCATGGTCGAATTGCTGCAAAGAAACCACTACCAAAGGACACCAATATTAAGAAGAGACTTGCTTGGGCCAAGATACACCAGTGGAAATTTGTCCTTTGGTCTGGAGTCCAAATTGGAGATTTTTGGTTCCAACCCGCCGTGTCTTTGTGAGACACGGTGTGGGTGAACGGATGATCTCCGCACGTGCATTTCCCACCGTAAAGGTTGCTTCGACATGTTGTCTCATGGTTGTAATGAAGTAATTAGACGTGCTCAGAGAAAATATGTGGTTGTGATTAGATATAATAATCATAATATAGTCTGAATGTAATTTCTATTGCCACCTCAGGAATGCAGCGCAATATTCCTTTGTCAGAATGTTCCTGCTTCTGTCTGCTTCTCTGTCAATCATCATTTGGGAGCTTTGCATCGCCTGGCTTGGCAGAGATCTTTTCTCCAGACTCCTGGAGAGAAAACAACCACCACACATTCTAGTTCCTTCAGTAGTTCTTCCTTATGAATGTGACACACTTAGTCTGAGTCAAAAATGGCATCCTATTCCCTATATAGTGAAATACCTTTGGGAATAAGGTGTAATTTGGAATGCATACTTATTATTAGTGCCCTTTGCCTTGATGACAGCTTTGCATATGCTTGGCATTCTGTCAAGCAGCTTCACCTGGAATGCTTTTCCAACAGTCTTGAAGGAGTTCACTTGTTGGCTACTTTTCCTTCACTCTGCGATTCAACTCATCCCAAATCATCGCAATTGGGTTGTGGTCGGGTGATTGTGGAGGCCAGGTCATCTGATGCAGCACTCCATCACTTTCCTTCTTGGTCAAATAGCCTGGAGGTTTGTTGGGTCACTGTCCATTTGGCCACTTTGAATAATCTAAAACATAAATCTATTTTGATTTGTTTAACACTTTTTTGGTTACTACATGATTCCATACAGTTGAATTCAGAAGTTTACATACACTTAGGTTGGAGTCATTAAAACTCGTTTTTCAACCACTCCACAAATTTCTTGTTAACAAACTCTAGTTTTGGCAAGTCGTTTAGGACATCTACTTTGTGCATGGCACAAGTAATTTTTCCAACAATTGTTTACAGATAGATTATTTCGCTCATAATTCACTGTATCACAATTCCAGTGGGTCAGAAGTTTACATACACTAAGTTGACTGTGCCTTTAAACAGCTTGGAAAATTCCATAAAATGATGTCATGGCTTTAGAAGCTTCTGATAGGCTAATTGACATAATTTGAGTCAATTGGAAGTGTACCTGTGGATGTATTTCAAGGCCTACCTTCAAACTCAGTGCCTCTTTGCTTGACATCATGGAAAAATCAAAAGAAATCAGCCAAGACCTCAGAAAGAAAATTGTAGACCTCCACAAGTCTGGTTCATCCTTGGGAGCAATTTCCAAACGCCTGAAGGTACCACGTTCATCTGTACAAACAATAGTACGCAAGTATGAACACCATGGGGCCACACAGCCGTTATACCACTCAGGAAGGAGACGCGTTCTGTTTCCTAGAGATTAACGTACTTTGGTTACGAAAAGTGCAAATCAATCCCAGAACAACAGCAAAGGACCTTGTGAAGATGCTCTAGGAATCAGGTACAAAAGTATCTATATCCACAGTAAAACGAGTTCTATATCGACATAACCTGAAAGGCCGCTCAGCAAGGAAGAAGCCACTGCTCAAAAACTGCCATAAAAAAGCCAGACACCCGTTTGCAACTGCACATGGGGACAAAGATCGTAATTTTTGGAGAAATGTAATTCTAGGTCCATCAGTAGTCCTTCTTTATGAATGTGGGTTGTGGTCTGATGAAACAAAAATGAACTGTTTGGGCATAATGACCATCGTTATGTTTGGAGGAAAAAGGGTTAGGCTTGCAAGCCGAAGAACAGCATCCCAACCGTGAAGCACGGGGGTGGCAGCATCATGTTGTGGGGGTGCTTTGCTGCAGGAGGGTCTGGTGCACTTCACAAAATAGATGGCTTCATGAGGCAGGACAATTATGTGGATATATTGAAGCAACATCTCAAGACATCAGTCAGGAAGTTAAAGCTTGGTCGCAAATGGGTCTTCCAAATGGACAATGACCCCAAGCATACTTCCAAAGTTGTGGCAAAATGGCTTAAGGACAACAAAGTCAAGGTATTGGAGTGGCCATCACAAAGCCCTGACCTCAATCCTAGAGAGAATTTGTGGGCAGAAGTGAAAAAGCGTGTGTGAGCAAGGAGGCCTACAAACCTGACTCAGTTACACCAGCTCTGTCAGGAGGAATGGGCCAAAATTCACCCAATTTATTGTGGGAAGCTTGTGGAAGGCTACCCGAAACGTTTGACACAAGTTAAACAATTTAACGGCAATGCTACCAAATACTAATTGAGTGTATGTAAACTTCTGACCCACTGGGAATGTGATGAGAGAAATAAAAGCTGAAATCATTCTCTCTATTATTATTCTGACATTTCACATTCTTAAAATAAAGTGGTGATCCTAACTGACCTATAACAGGGAATTTTTACTTGTATTATATGTCAGGAATTGTGAAAATCTGAGTTTAAATGTATTTGGCTAAGGTGTATGTAAACTTCCGACTTCAACTGTATGTGTTATTTCATAGTTTTGATTTCTTCACTATTATTCTACAATGTAGAAAATAGTACAAATAAAGGAAACCCCCTTGAATGAGTAGGTGTTCTAAAATGTTTGACTTGTAGTTTGTCTCTCTGTGTGTCTAAGTAATTTAGGGAATCTAATTTAGGGAATATCTCAACACCCCCGATACACCCTCGGAGAGGGATCAGCCATTTCTGACTGTGACCCTGGAGCAATAAAGGCTAAGTGCCTTGCTCAAGGTCAGATCAGCATATTTTTTACCTTGTCGGCACAGGGATTTGAACTAGAAACCTTTCGGTTACTGGCCCAAAGCTCCATCCGCTAGGCTACCTGCCGCCCCGGTGTGTGTGTTTAGAGGGGATGTTCTCTCCTGCATCTGGTGTGTGTCTATTCCATCCGGCTCTCCCCTCTTGCCTAGGCAGTGGTATCAACAATTTAACGGAGGGGCTCAGAGAAGCTTATAGTTACACCACAGTGCATACAGTAGGTCAGGTAAACCTTTTCCCCAGAAGCTCCAAAAGCACAATACTCATTAAATTAGTTTACAACCGTTTTGTTTGGTGTGAGTCAACTTACAGTGGTAGCAATGTCTTCCCAAACAAATGAGACAGCAGTCTCAGTCATGCGTTGTTGGTATGTAGCTCGGAGTAGCAACTGTCTCAGAATGCTAAAATGCCTTGGAAAGAGAGAGCATGACTAGCTGTGTTTGTGTGGAAACATTGCTGGTTTCTATCTGGCCCATGACAGGGGTGTGTGGGAGGGGGCGTTTGGGCTGGGGTCGAACAATACTAGTGCCATTTTAGAAGAGCAGTTTAGCAGCGTAAATACAAATGACGACGTAGACAGCAATTAGCAAGTGTATCAACTTCTGTTTTATATTTTATAACAAATAAAAACGGTTATATTTGACTTCAAATTATAAGTAAGTAAGAACTTTGACAATTAATCAAAATATACTGTCTATTGCGCATTCTTACAAGTTGCTTGATTTCTCACCTCATCAGCTAACATACCATTGTGGTGGATCAACTATATTTCCTGCATATTGTTTTGCAATAAAATACGTTGGCCCCAAGTCAATCAATTGTTGATGAAGGTAACCCACACTGGTGTTAAAACCAGCCCTATCTAAACCCGCATGCTGTTTCTTTCACAAATATTGTAATTGGATATTGATGCGAAACCACACCTATACTTCAAATACAGTGTTCATTAATATTATATGGGAACCTGTAGTGTGGTATAATTTCATCTGCTTGTTGTCACTCATATCATGAAAGATTGAACAAACAGATCTCACGATAGCTGCAAATCATCAACTGGTTTGAAAGTGAAAAGCACTCGTACATTCAGAGGTTGCTTGTACACTGCCCTTGCAGAGTATCACTTGTTTATTGTGCTAAAGTTTCTGCCTTTTTCTGCCTTTGGTCACATTGTGCAAGACTCCCTTTTCACAGTGCTTATCTGACAGAAGGCAGCCATTCTGTCCATTCTTAGACCCCAAAGGCGCTCACTGACATTGGTCATGAGAAATCCATAAATAATGTCAGTGCAGTGCTTTTGTGTTCGAGGGTTTCTACTCAGGACCGCTACCCCCTATTCCATGCAGTTCATGGAAAAAGTACTGAATTGCCATACTTGAGTAAAAGTAATGACACCGTAATAGAAAATCAAATCAAATGTACTGTATTTATAAAGCACTTTTTACATAAGCAGATGTCACAAAGTGCTTATACAGCAATCCAAAACCCCAAAGCAAGCCTAAAACCCCAAACAGCAAGCATTGCAGATGTAGAAGCACGGTAGCTAGGAAAAACTCCCTAGAAAGGCAGGAACCTAGGAAGAAACATGGAGAAGAACCAGGCTCTGAGGGGTGGCCATTCCTCTTCTGGCTGTGCCGGGTGGAGATTATAAGAGTACATGGTCATTTAAGGCCAGATTCTTCTTCAATATGTTCAAAAGTTCATAGATGACCAGCAGGGTCAAATAATAATCACAGTGGTTGTAGAAGGTTCAACAGGTCAGTACCGAAGGAGTAAATGTCAGTTGGCTTTTCATAGCCGAGCATTCAGAGGTTGAAAAAGTAGTTGCGGTAGAGCAGTGGCGTGCCGTGGGCCTGGGGCCTGGGGCCTGGGGCCTGGGCCTGGGGCCTGGGGCCTGGGGCCTGGGGCCTGGGCCTTCAGTGAGGTACTACACAGTCCCACCCGAATTAATCCACCTCTTATTACCATCATTATGATGCCATGGCTCTAGACACTATACATTTAGACAGAAACGCAGTATAACCAGGCGTTGCGTCACCTTGAAATTGACAAATTGACATTTTTGGGTAAACAGTGTTTACCCAAAAACATGACACAATCAATGAGTCTTTTCAATATTTCCCTTCACCTTTTCATTGTGCAGCTCCGTTGCCCTGCGCGCTTGTTCGTTGAGCTGTAGATCCACTCCGGTGTCCCCAAAAGTTTTCAAAAGCACCATTGCTTGTAAGTGCCCAGCCGTACTTTGGTGTCTCGTTGCTGCCTTGGTTAGACAACTCAAGTTTGCAAAGCTAGTGTGGCTCCAAACACCAAATCGATCACTTGCAAATAATAGGCATTCCCAGCAGTACAGTTTGCAGTGCTTCTCGGAGCCTGTGAGCCATTGATAGCGCTCGTAGTTGGAACCCCTTTCCCGCCTGTGACAGGCTTTGTAGCGTCGGGCGACCTCTCCTTACAATGTCTAACTTTTCTTGAAAAGTTCGTCTTGAGAATGGCGTTATAATTATATCCTCGACCAAATCGATATCTTCTCCTCCTTCCGCCATTGTGGGTTGAAAAAACAGCTTAGTAGTACGCGAATTAATTCGTTTATCAAATTCAGTTTCCTAGATCTGCCCATAGGACCTGCCTCTCAATATTGGTAATCCAATCAAAAGACGTGCACGCACTACGCCTGCTAGCTGGCTCCTGTGTAACACTGGAGCCAGCCAGCAGGCGTACAATAGCCAACTCTAAAGCTGATTGGTTGACACTAAATTTTAATTTCCATTCACTATAAGCTACAAGCGCCCGCACTGTTGATTCTGAAGGCCTGAGGGCAGATTTTAGACCCCTGGCAACACATGATGGCTGAATATGATTGGATAAAAGATCTAACATAAAGACCAGCCCTCCAAATTTCAACCTGGGGCTGGAAGCAGTGCAACCAAGAGGAAAGCTATGAAATGAAGAGTATAACTCTTACTCTGGGGAATTACTCTGGGTAAACCACTTCTCCAATATTTTTGGCCCTATAACATAGAACAAAAAGCAAAAACATATACATGATCAAATACAAATCTTAGAATCAACTATTAAAGACTACCAGAACCCACTGGATTCTCCAATTACATTGAATGAACTACAGGACAAAATAAAAACCCTCCAACTCAAAAAAAGCCTGTGGTGTTGTGTGAAATTATAAAATATACAGACAACAAATTCCAATTGGCTTAAACTCTTTAACATCATCCTTAGCTCTGGCATCTTCCCCAATATTTGGAACCAAGGACTTGTAAGGGGTGCGTAACTGGTGGCAGGGAAGTCAGACGCAGGAGAGCAGAACTAGGTAATAGCCGGACCAGTTTAATTCCAAAACCAACGGCATCAAGAAAATAACAACTTGGGTACAAAACCCGACGCGCACCAGTCAACATGTGCACTTACAAACAAACAATACCACACAAAGACATGGGGGGAACAGAGGGTTAAATACACAACACGTAATGAGGGAAATGAAAACCAGGTGTGTGGGAAAACAAGACAAAACAAATGGAAAATGAAAAATGGATCGGCGATGGCTAGAAGACCGGTGACGTCGACCGCCAAACACCGCCCGAACAAGGAGAGGAACCGACTTCGGGAGAAGTCGTGACAGGACTGATCAACCCAATCCACAAAAGTGAAGACACATTTGACCCCAATAACTACCGTTGGATAGGGCGCCAAAAGCAACCTTGGGAAAATACTCTGCATTATCATTAACAGCACTCATACATTTCCTCAGTGAAAACAATGTGCAAATGTCAAATTGGCTTTTTACCAAATTACCGTAAGACAGACCACGTATTCAACCTTGCACACCCGAATTGACAAACAAACAAACCAAAACAAAGGCAAAGTCTTATCATGCTTTGTTGATTTCAAAAAAGTATTTGACTCAATTTGGCATGAGAGTCAGCTATACAAATTGATGGAAAGTGGTGTTGGGAGAAAAACATACAACATTATATAAATTCGACATACCAAATAGGATCTGGCTAAAAGTTATAGAATCCATTGCCCTTTATGGTTGTGAGGTCTGGGTTCTGCTCAAGAATTCACAAAATGGGACAAACACCAAATTGAGACTCTGGATGCAGAATTCTGCAAACATATCCTCAGTGTACAACGTAAAACACCAAATAATGCATGCAGAGCAGATTTATGCCGATACCCTCTAATTATCAAAATCCTGAAAAGAGACGTTAAATTCTACAACCACCTAAAAGGAAGCGATTCCCAAACCTTCCATAACAAAGGCATCAACCTGGAGAAGAGTTCCCTAAGCAAGCTCGTCCTGGGGCTCTGTTCACAAACAGACCCCACAGAGTCCCAGGACAGCAACACAATTAGACCCAACCAAATCACGAGAAAGCAAAAAGATAATTACTTGACACATTGGAAAGAATCAACAAAATAACTCTGCAAACAAGAATGCTATTTGGCCCTAAACAGAGAGTACACAGTGGCAGAATACCTGACCACTGTGACTGACCCAAAATTATGGAAAGCTTTGACTATGTACAGACTCAGTGAGCAAGGCCGCCGTCGGCAGACCTGGCTCTCAAGAGAAGACAGGCTATGTGCACACTGCCCACAAAATGAGGTGGAAACTGAGCTGCACTGCCTAACCTCCTGCCCAATGTATAACCACATTAGAGACACATATTTCCCTCAGATTACACAGATCCACAAAGAATTCAAAAACAAACCCAATTTTGATAAACTCCCATATCTACTGTGTGAAATATCACATTGTGCCATGACAGCAGCAATATTTGTGACCTGTTGTTACAAGAAAAGGGCAACCAGTGAAGAACAAACACCATTGTAAATACAACCCATATTTATGTTGATTTATTTTCCCTTTTGTACTTTAACTATTTGCGCATCGTTACAACACTGTATATAGAAATAATAGGACATTTGAAATGTCTTTATCCTTTTGGAACTTCTGTGAGTGTAATGTTTACTGTTCAATTTGATTGTTTATTTCACATTTGTTTATTATCTACTTCACTCGCTTTGGCAGTGTTAACATATGTTTCCCATGTCAATAAAGCCCTTAAATTGAATTGAAATTGAGTAGAAAACAACAGGTCTGGGACAAGGTAGCATTTCTGGTGAACAGGTCAGGGTTCCATAGCTGCAGGCAGAACAGTTGAAACTGGAGCAACAGCACAACCAGCTGGACTAGGGACAGCCAGGAGTCATCGGGCCAGGTAGTCCTGAGGCATGGTCCTAGGATCCTCCGGGAGGGGAGGGAGGGAGAGAAGGAGAGAGAGAGAATTAGAGGTAGCATACTTAAATTCACACAGGACACCAGATAAGGTTAGAGCCTGTAAGTAAGCATTTCACTGTATTTGTTGTATTCGGCGTACGTGACAAATAAACTTTGATTTGATGACAGGATAATTACACCAGATATAACAGACTGACCCTAGTCCCCCAGCACAGGCTATTGCAGAAACAGGGGGGGGACACTGTGACCCCATTCAACGATACCCCCGGACAGGGCCAACCAGGCAGGATATAACCCCACCCACTTTGCCAAAGCACAGCCCCCACCACAAGAGGGATATCAACAGACCACCAACTTACTACCCTGAGACAAGGCTGAGTATAGCCCATGAAGATCTCCTCCACCGCAGGAGCCTGATGGGGCGTAAAATCAGGAAGATCACGTCAGTGACTCAACCCACTCAAGTGACGCACCCCTCCTAGGGAATGCATGGAAGAGCACTAGTAAGCCAGTGACTCAGCCCCCGTAATACGGTCAGAGGCAGAGAATCCCAGTGGAGAGAGGGGAGCTGGCCAGACAGAGATGGCAAGGGCGGTTCATCGCTCCAGTGCCTTGCCATTCATCGTCACACCCCTGCACTTAAAATGACTCAAGTAAAAGGGAAAGTCACCCAGTAAAATACTACTTGAGTAAAAGTCTAAAAGTATTTGGTTTTAAATATACTTAAGTTTCAAAAGTAAATGGAATTGCTAAATATACTTAAGTATCAAAAGTAAAAGTATAAATAATTTCATTTTCCTTATATCAAGTTTTTATTTATTTACGCATAGCCAGGGGCACACTCCAACACTCAAACATCATTTACAAACAAAGCATTTATGTTTAGTGAGTCTGTCAGATCAGAGGTAGTATGGATGACCAGGGATGTTCTCTTGATAAGTGCGCAAATTGGACCATTTTCCTGTCAAAATGTAACGAGTACTTATGGGTTTCTGGGAAAATGTATGGAGTAAGAAGTACATTATTTTCTTTAGGAATGTAGTGAAGTAAAATGAAAAGTTGTCAAAAATATATATAGTAAAGTACAGATACCTCCCAAAACATACTTATGTACTTTACACCACTGATTCCATGTCACCCTATCCTATTAGAGAGGAGCGGGCTTTAACATAACAAGAAAGAGTGTGGTAGGGTTGACAAATAGGACCGAGAGTCCCCAGGGCAGGTCATCAAATCAAATTTGGGCGGTGAGAGGGGGGACTTGACCTAGGGCTGTGGCGGTCATGAAATGTTGTCAGAAGGTAACTGTCATGCAAATCACTACCGGTCTCAATGTAATTGACCGTTAATTAACATAAACACTTTAGCATCTCCAGGCCTCCACGCATAGGGCTACAAGCCACTGATGCGCCACTTTGGAACATCTACATTTTAAAAAAAGTATAAATAATGAAATTGAATATACTGTATATGGCCAATATACCACGACTAAGGGCTGTATCCAGGCACTCTGTGTTGCGTTGTGATAAAGAACAGCCCTTAGACGTGGTATATTGGTCATATACCACACCTCCCCGGGCCTTATTGTTTAATTATATGATTTTACAGTAAGAAGAATATAATTGAACTTAGCTGAAAAAAATAGAAAGGATATTTTTCCCATTCCTAAGCAAGTGCGCATACGAGCTAAGTTGAGCGACCTATCCACTAGATTTAGAGTTATTTGGCAAGTTTAGTTGTGAATCATACAAACCTTAGAATGTCTTAGAAATAAAAACATATATGGGCTGCATGACTTTGCTATATTGATCATTTGGAAAAAGTCACAAAAAAAGCTATCACTCGGTTCCTTGCCTCAGGCTTCACATGCTGTGCTGTTCTCTCAAGTGATAATATTATCGGCCATCAGACTATTCTCAATTGAATCTCGTCTTTACAAATCAGTGAAATTAGTTTAAATTTAGAATGGGCCATTATCAAATGGGCAGGAACAGGGGCAGGGGAAAAAAGACATGTAATTCGTATACGCACTTGAATAACAAATGGAGGCTGCGCTTTCCTGCGGTTCCTTTTTCAATCATGCTGGTAATCTACTCCGGTTTTACAGCAGAGCAATGTGCTGAATATTAGCAGCTGAGAAATAAATATAGTAGCAGTAGAAAGCTTGGATCATCCTCTTTTTAGTGGAAACCAGGTAATTGCCTATTAATTATGAAAATATTTAAAAAGCTATTCAAAATCAAATCAAAATACACCATAATTGTAGGCTAACTATACTCTGTAAGCCACCCTGCACAATCAATGAACCAACAGCATCGCCTAGGCCTATACCAGGGTTCCCCAACTGCCGGCCTGCATGCCGAATTTTGCCCACGGGAGTTTTTATTTGGCCCCCCAAGTTTTCTGAGAACAAAACCGAAACATTTTGTTGGAAATAAAAAAGTGATTTTAATTTTGGAAATCTGTTCCTAAGTGTTCCCATGCATAATAGATAGACGTGATCATATACAAATGTAAGCCAGGTTTGAAATGATTCTGTTTAAGTCAAATATTATATCTGTTTGGCCTTTCTGTGGTCAATATGCAGTTTACAAATTATTTGTAATTTTGATCTACGGCTGAATCTAGTTGATGATCCCTGGCCTATACGTTCTCTCCCAGACTCATGTATATAAAGTTTGGAGCATAAGGTAACCAGTCCATCCAGCATGCATAATAATACAGTCCACCCTCAAAGGTGATTACTAGAGTTTGTTTAATTTTGGAGTAGCCTATAGGCTAGACCAATTAAATATGTTTTTTTTAATATATTTTACCGTGCGGTAGGCTATTAGGCTACAGTATGTATTGTATAACAGCACAATAGTTATTTTAATTCAGGATTTTTTTCGGGCTTGAGATCATATATAGGCCTATGCATAAGCTCTAATATGCATATGAGTCTTCCACTGTACATGCAACATCCTAAAGGCTTTGAATTAATCATCACCTTAATCTATTTCGTTGTGTTTGCCTTTGAAACAAGAGGCACAACAACCATGTTTTCCACTCAGTTTCAACCTGTTGTTGAACTTCTTTCCTCAAATTGATCGACCGCAGTGAGGTCAAACATTGTAGCCCGATGGTGAGTTTTAAAAGCACAATACTGTTTTGATGATAAGTGTTTGATGTGATTTTCAATTGCATTGATGTCAGAGTGATTAGAGGGACAATGGAGCGAGTTGGGTAGGCCTACTATCAACGCATCAGCGCCATTCATGTACAGAGCGAATATAGGAGAAGATTACAGTGACTCAACTGTCACATGACTGTGGTCATGACTGCCGGAGTGGCGGTAATATGGTCACTGCAACAGCCCTAACTTTACACCCAACAAAGCATTCCATGGAGGTCAACCTCTCCAAACAGCCCCAAACCCCTATCATAGCGGCCGACTTCACAGCACCATCTACAACAGCACAATGAGATCAGTGGCGGGATGCATGCCAGCAAAGCCACTACACAACACTAAACAATACATTAATTGCACTATAACAGTGACAAACGGTGCCCACAAACTGCGATTTCCAGTTGTTTTTAGCACGGCAGAAGTCATGCTGGATTGACAGCATGGCCAATGTTGAATGTTTATCCTTTTAAGCTTGGAAAAGAAACCCTTAAACCCAGACTTGGACCACACACCCACTCCACTGAATAGCAGGCTAGTGATTGCTTTGAAATGCTTGCAGTTAGCCACTAATTCCTTCCAAACCACTCATTGTTGAATTTGTGATTTCCTTCTTGTTGTGTAATGTTTATAAGTTTTATCTAAAATGTCTCTTATTTATTTATCTTCATATTACAAGGATTGAAAAGGATTTCCCAGTAGATTGTTGACTTGATTCATGATGATGACTGCTAGCTTGCTAGCTAAGATTGTGAAAGTATGATGTCCAATCAAAGCTACTGTAGATATAACGTGATTTGACGTAATTTTATCTATGGCAAATTACCTTTTACATTTTTTTATTTAACAAGGCAAGTCAGTTAAGAACAAATTCTTATTTCACAATGACGGCCTACCCGACCTTTAGCCTTCTTGGATAGGCACTTCTAATGTAATTGTATGGCAGCACACAAGGAGCTTGAATTTTTTAGCTCTACCCGTAGATTTTGTTGCGACGTAGTGTCCCCATGAGTGACAAAACACTGAGCCAATCACGGCACAACTAGAGAACATTACCAACCCCTACGCTCCGAATTTTGCGCTGGCTGCCCCACCACCACAGAATTGTTTAAAAAACTAGGCAAGTAAGTTAAGAACAAATTCTTATTTACAATGATGGCCTACCCTGGACAATGCTGGGCCAATTGTGTGCCGCCCTATGGGACTCCCAATCACGGCCGGATGTGACGCAGCCTGGATCACTGAGCTAGGCTGAAACACTTGCATTTAGGAGCTGCCTTACTCTAGAAAGCAAAAAAAGTTAATATGCAGCTTCATTAACTCAATGATTTATTTATTTGTTTTACCACCCCAATAGATCCACAGGCGATGCCATTGCTCTGCACACTGGCCTATCCCATCTGGACAAGAGAAATACCTACGTAAAAATGCTGTTCATTGACTATAGCGCAGGCTTCAACAACATAGTAATCTCCAAGCTCATCATTAAGCTTGAGGCCCTGGGTCTGAACCCCGCCCTGTGCAACTGGGTCCTGGACTTCCTGACGGGCTGCCCCCAGGTCCACTTCACTGATCCTCAACACAGGGGCCCCACAAGGGTGTCTGCTCAGCCCCTTCCTGTGCTCCCTGTTCACCCATGACTGCGTGGCCACGCATGCCTCCAACTCGATCAACAAGTTTGCAGACGACACAACAGTGGTAGGCCTGATTACCAACAATGACGAGCCAGCCACTAGTGAGGAGGTGAGGGCCCTGGCGGTGTGGTGCCAAGAAAATAACCTCTCCCTCAACGTCAACAAAACGAAGGAGCTGATCGTGGACTTCAGGAAACAGCAGAGGGATCACGGCCCCATCCACATCGACGGGACCGCAGTGGAGAAGGTGGAAATCTTCAAGTTCCTCGGCATACGCATCACTGACAATCTGAAATGGTCCACCCACACAGGTAGTGTGGTGAAGAAGGCGCAACAGCACCTCTTCAACCTCAGGAGGCTGAAGAAATTCAGCTTGGCCCATAAGACCCTCACAAACTTTTACAGATGCACAATTGAGAGCATCCTGTCGGGCTATATCACCCCCTGGTACAGCAACTGCACTGCCCACAACCGCAGGGCTCTCCACCGGGTGGCGCGGTCTGCCCAACGCATCACCGGGGGAACACTGCCTGCCCTCTAGGACACCTACAGCACCCGATGTCACAGGAAGGCCAAAAAGATCATCAAGTACATCAACCACCCGAGCCACAGCCTGTTCACCCTGCTATCATCCAGAAGGCAAGGTCAGTACAGGTGCATCAAAGCTGGGACTGAGAGACTGAAAAACAGCTTCTATCTAAGGCCATCAGTCTGTTAAAAAGCCATCACTAGCTGGCTACCACCCAGTACTCAACCTTGCACCTTAGAGGCTGCTGCCCTATACACATAGACATGGAATATATCAATCAAAACAGGTGGGGCTTTGGCCCGCCTTCCCTCAATGAGGGGTTGCTACTTAAAGAGATACACCATTAGGTTGTCATGCAACCGGTCAAAGATTTGAAATGGTTAACTTTACAGTAGTTTTAACCTTCATTTAACAAGTCAGTTAAGAACAAATTATTATTTACAATGACGGCCTACACCGGCCAAACCCGGCCGATGCTGGGCCAATTGTGCGCTGCCCTATGGAACAGCCTGGATCAGCCTGGATCTACAGTATCTTATCTATTCCACTACGAGCCTGCCCCACTCACCTACCTGATAGGGTTCTTAACTGTCTTAAATCACGTTAAGGACGAGTTGTCCCAAGCTATAAACCTAATGTGTGGTCAGTTTTCAGAAGTCACGTCAGGAGTGTGACACACAATGTAAGCAGATGTGTAAAGTGTCTACTGCCTTGTTTAGATGGCGGCTGCCATGGGTTTCAACTCATTGTCCCATATTGACATGGGAACCCCTCTAAAAACTACAGAGTGAATACATTCCTTCAGACCTACCTCATTATAAAGTTGTATTACTCAATCTGGGGACAACTGACTGGAACAGATGGATTGTGCTGATGGAGCTGAATGTCTGTGCCCTTATGGTTGTTCTCTATTGGCTGCCACTGCAGAACTGGTGCAGCAACTGCAGAATTGTCTACGCCACCTGTTATAAAAACTGTCACAAAAGGAAGAGGAACTTTACTCTTCAGCTCTTTGTGGAACAGCTGATTACTTGAATTAGCCAAGAGCATGATTTCACTTGGTGTTTGCACTTTCAGGACAAATGTACGGATTGCAATGTGTCACCCCATATAAAAGTATTGTGGGGCGGCAGGTAGCCTAGTGGTTAGAGCGTTGGACTAGTAACTGGAAGGTTGCAAGATCAAATCCCCGAGCTGACAAGGTAAAAATCTGTCGTTCTGTCCCTGAACAAGGCAGTTAACCCACTGTTCCTAGGCTGTCGTTGAAAATAGGAATTTGTTCTTAACTGACTTGCCTTGTAAAAGAAATACAGGTATGTATTTGACCTGGTATAGTGTTGTACAATGACACCTGGTAAAAGGTTTTACTTGTAATACCACATCCCAACGCTTCCTTATATGAATTTCTCAGTGTTCAAATTACACAATGTTCTTCAATCTTTTGTTTGGCATGAACTGAACTTAAGTGGTGTCGCGATGGCTTAAGATAGGTCCATACATGTCTTTGCCAGTATGAGAGAATTACGTCATGAAACAAAATCTGTGATTGTGACAGACTGGGCCTGAAGTATGTTCTTTTGAGATACAGTATCCACTTTAGCATGCATTTTGGGAAAGCCTTGTATGCTAGATACTGACAGGCTGAGCTTACATCTCATGATTGGGCTGGCAGCTGCATGGTGGAGAGTGAGCACTATCAGAAATATTATAAATGTTATGTTTCCTGCCCAACGGCATCCCTCGTGGTACTGTAATCTGAACTAACCAGACCGGTGGCAACCAACAGTAGTAGGTCTATTATGACGTCCCCCTTATCGGTCCCACTTTAAACAAAATAATTTATAAAGGCTTTACATCGCATAGTCTTCAAAAGCACTCCCCAATAAACATGTTATTTAAGCTTTTCCACTCACAGCAACATAGTGTTATTTAAAAAATGTTCTCTTCCAGCAACTACTCAGTCAATAGAAACTCATTCTGACTTGCAAGTAATTATGTTGTAGGTATAATGTTAAACATGTATGCCACAGGCCGGGGCCGTGCACAGACCTTTCAGAGGGCAGGTGCTCCAACTGAAAAAAGGGCACCCCAGCCCACTTGAAAAAAATGGTTACAATGGTGATGGTTTTAAAATAAAGTCTTCAAGAAGTGTTAAATCTAATGTTATGTTGCTGTGACAGTACTGTTGATATTAAAACTAGGTAGCTAGCCACACACACACACTTGACCAGTGACTGCATCTCAAGCCATGCATGTTTGGATAAAGGGCAGTACAGGGCATGCTGGGAAACAGTGGCAACCGGCGCGCACAACCTCCGTACAGGGCAGACCAACATATGCAACCAACGAATGGGGTGGGGGGTAGCAAACTTAACTTCAAGATGACTTGCGGGCAATGGGTTCAGCAGACCAAAAAAGTATATACACTGAACAAAAATATAAACGCAACATGTAAAGTGTTTCATGAGCTGAAATAAAATATCCCAAAGTTTTACATACGCACAAAAAGGTTATTTCTCAAACATTTTTGAGGGAGCACACAATTGGCATGCTGCCTGTAGGAATGTCCACCAGAGCTGTTGCCAGATAGTTTCATGTTTATTTATCGACCATAAGCCGACTCCAATGTAATTTTAGACAATTTGGCAGTACGTCCAACCGGCCTCACAGCCACGGACCACGTGTATGGCGTCCTGCGGTGAGGGGTTTGCTGTCAACGTTTTGAACAGATTGCCCCGCGGTGGGGTTATGGTATGGGCAGGCATAAGCTAAGAACAAAGAACACACTTGCATTTTATCGATGGCAATTTGAATGCACAGAGATACCGTGACGAGATCCTGAGGCCCATTGTCGTGCCGTTCATCCGCCACCATCACCTCATGTTTCAGTATGATAATGCAAGGCCCCATGTTGCAAGGATCTGTACACAATTCCTGGAAGCTGAAAATGTTCCAGTTCTGCCATGGTCTGCATACTCACCAGACATGTCACCCATTGAGCATGCTTCGGATGCTCTGAATGGACATGTACGACAACGTGTTTCAGTTCCCACCAATATCCAGCAACTTCATACAGCCATTAAAGAGGAGTGGGACAACATTCCACAGGCCACAATCAACAGCCTGATCAACTCTATGTGAAGGAGATGTGTCGCACAGCATGAGGCAAATGGTGGTCACACCAGATACTGACTGTATGTTTATTTTTTTAAATTTGAGACCAACAGATGCATATCTGTATTCCCAGTAATACGAAATCCATAGAAACATGGGACCAACACTTCACATGTTGTTTTTATATTTTTCTGAACCAAAATATAAACTGAACATGCAAGAATTTCGAAGATTTTACTGAGTTACAGTTCATATAAGGATATCAGTCAATTTAAATAAATAAATACACTACATGACCAAAATTATGTGGACACCTGCTCGTCGAACATCTCATTCCAAAATCATGGGCATTAATATGGAGTTGATGCCCCCTTAGCTGCTATAACATTCTCCACTCTTCTGGGAAGGCTTTCCACTAGATGTTGGAACATTGCTGCAGGGACTTGCTTCCATTCAGCCACAAGAGCATTTGTGAGGTCGGGCACTGATGTTGGGCGATTAGGCCTGGCTCACAGTCGGCGTTCCAATTCATCCCAAAGGTGTTCGATGGGGTTGAGGTCAGAACTCTGTGTAGGCCAGTCAAGTTCTAAGACACCGATCTTGACAAACAATTTCTGTATGGACCTGGATTTGTGCACAGGGGCATTGTCATACTTAAACAGGAAAGGGTCTTACCCCAACTTGTGCCACAAAGTTGGAAGCACAGAATCGTCTAGAATGTCATTGTATGTTGTGGCATTAAGATTCCCTTCACTGGAACTAAAGGGCCTAGCCCGAACCACGAAAAACAGCCCCAGACCATTATTCCTCCTCCACCAAACTTTACAGTTGGCACTATGCATTCGGGCAGGTAGCATTTTCCTGGCATCCGCCAAACCCATATTCTTCCATCTGACTGCTAGATAGTGAAGTGCGATTAATCACTCCAGAGAATGCATTTCTACTGCTCCAGATTCCAGCTTTACACCACACCACTCCAACCAATGCTTGGCATTGTGCATGGTGCTCGGACACGGAATCCCATTTCATGAAGCTCCCAACGAACAGTTCTTGTGCTGATGTTGCTTCCAGAGGCAGTTTGGAACTCGGTAGTGAGTGTTGCAACCAAGGACTAACGATTTTTACGCGCTACGTGCTTTAGCGGTCCCGTTCTGTGAGCTTGTGTGGCCTACCACTTCACGGCTGACCCGTTGTTCCTCCTAGAAGTATCCATTTCACAATAACAGCACGTACAGTTGACCGGGGCAGCTCTAGCAGGGCAGAAATTTGACTGACTTGTTGGAAAGGTGGCATACTATGACGGTGCCACGTTGAAAGTCACTGAGCTCTTCAGTAAGGCCATTATACTGCCAATGTTTGTCTCTGGAGATTGTATGGCTTGATTTTATACACCTGTCAGCAACGGGTGTGGCTGAAATAGCCGAATCAACTAATTCGAAGGGGTGTCCACATACGTTTGCGTGTATACAGAGTGTATTTGTATGTGTGTATGTATGTACAGTTGAAGTCGGAAGTTTACATACACCTAAGCCAAATACATTTAAACTCAGTTTTTCACAATTCCTGACAAGATCCCCTGTCTTAAGTCAGTTAGGATCACCACTTTATTTTAAGAATGTGAAATAATAAAAGAGATAATTATTTATTTCAGCTTTTTTGTCTTTCATCACATTCCCAGTGGGTCAGAAGTTTACATACACTCAATCAGTATTTGGTAAAATTGCCTTTAAATTGTTTAACTTGGGTCAAACGTTTCGGGTAGCCTTCCACAAGCTTCCCACAATAAGTTGGGTGAATTTTGCCCCATTCCTCCTGACAGAGCTGGGGTAACTGAGTCAGGTTTGTATGCCTCCTTGCTCGCACACGCTTTTTCAGTTCTGCCCACAAATGTTCTATAGGATTGAGGTCAGGGTTTGTGATGGCCACTCCAATACCTTGACTTTGTTGTCCTTAAGCCATTTTGCCACAACTTTGGAAGTATGCTTGGGGTCATTGTCCATTTGGAAGACCCATTTGCGACCAGGCTTTAACTTCCTGACTGAAGTCTTGAGATGTTGCTTCAATATATCCACATAATTGTCCATCCTCATGATGCCATCTATTTTGTGAACTGCACCAGTCCCTCCTGCAGCAAAGCACCCCCGTGGTCCCCCGTGCTTCACGGTTGGGATGGTGTTCTTCGGCTTGCAAGCCTCCCCCTTTTTCCTCCAAACATAACGATGGTCATTATGGCCAAACAGTTCTATTTTGTTTCATCAGACCAGAGGACATTTCTCCAAAAAGTACAATCTTTGTCCCCATGTGCAGTTGCAAACGGTAGTCTGGCTTATTTATGGCGGTTTTGGAGCAGTGGCTTCTTCCTTGCTGAGCGGCCTTTCAGGTTATGTCGATATAGTACTTGTTTTACTGTGGATATAGATACTTCTGTACCTGTTTCCTCCAGCATCTTCAGAAGGTCCTTTGCTGTTGTTCTGGCATTGATTTACACTTTTCGCACCACAGTACGTTCATCTCTAGGAGACAGAACGCGTCTCCTTCCTGAGCGGCATGATGGCTGCGTGGTCCCATGGTGTTTATACTTGCGTATTATTGTTTGTACAGATGAACGTGGTACCTTCAGGCGTTTGGAAATTGCTCCCAAGGATGATCCAGACTTGTGGAGGTCTACAATTTTTTTCTGAGGCCTTCGCTGATTTCTTTTGATTTTCCCATGATGTCAAGCAAAGAGGCACTGAGTTTAAAGGTAGGCCTTGAAATACATCAACAGGTACACCTCCAATTGACTCAAATTATATCAATTAGCCTATCAGAAGCTTCTAAAGCCATGACATAGTTTTCTGGAATTTTCCAAGATGTTTAAAGGCACAGTCAACTTAGTTTATGTAAACTTCTGATCAACTGGAATTGTGATACAGTGAATTATAAGTGAAATAATCTGTCTGTAAACAATTGTTGGAAAAATGACTTGTGTCATCCACAAAGTAGATGTCCTAACCGACTTGCCAAAACTAGAGTTTGTTAACAAGACATTTGTGGAGTGGTTGAAAAACGAGTTTCAATGACTCCAACCTAAGTGTATTTAAACTTCCGACTTCAACTGTACATATATACACACATACACACACACATATATATATATATATATATATATATATATATATATATACATATACACACCACCAAAAACGGGGATTTGGCAAGTGAGAGGGCAAAGGGACATGTGCTGGCCACAGGTTTACTCCTATCTGTGCACGTGCATGCCGCAGGCTCACTGTAACAAAGATGTGACAATTACTGATGTTCCATCAAACACGAATGATTTGACGGGTTATGACAAGTTCATGGCATTGATGAAGATTGAGCTGCCCCGTGACAAGAGTATACTGTAGAGGGGGATGGGAGTGTAACCACCAGGGGAAAAGTCAGACCTAATGAAATGAAACTTCTGCCAAGAAACAGGAACAACCAGTTAGAGGCGAGGGCATAAGTCATCATAACATCTTCTATTACTCAGACACAGACTAAGCTTCGTCCTGGACTAGCAGGCTTGCACATTGGAAAATCTTCTTTGAATGTTTTTCAGACATTACCATGAATAGTGTAATATAACTTGTTGGTGGATATGACGTGTGGCACTGGCACCTCCATAAAAACTTGTTAGAGATCACGGCTCTGCTTGCTATTATGCTAGCATATACTATAATTATTTACCTATATCATGACCATGTAATATTGTTTTAACACTTTGACACCCTGTGTCATAACCTGTCATAATATGGTCATAACACGGTCACAACCCATACATTTACACCTGTGTACATTTTATGGCTGGTTTTGACACCTACAGAAGTGTCAAAACCCACATTTAGTCAAATTATTTTTTTCCCTGCCAAGAAGTTCCCTTTTGTTTGAAAGTTTGTTTCTTTAATCCTTTGTTGTAAATAATTATTTAGTCATGTTTTTTTCCCCATCACATTTTAAATAACTTGTAGAAAAAAACACTCCATGACACTGCCATGAAGCATTATTACCATCCTGTATCATTTTACTTGGATTAAGTTAATACACTATGAAATGGTCAAACTTTATGACCATCACAATCATGTAAGTCAGATAGGTCTAAACAAGTACATGCCATTATATCAGTAAAAAAAAGGGTGTCTTGTCCCGCACCTGAAGTCTGCTCCCGTGCTCATCCCAGTATCAGCAACAGCATTTAGGTAGGTGCATGTCTGACATCGATGTGTGCGCAATTACAATGATCATTTACAGTTGAAGTCGGAAGTTTACATACACCTGAGCCAAATACATTTAAACTCAGTTTTTCACAATTCCTGACATTTAATCCTAGTACAAATTCCCTGTCTTAGGTCAGTTAGGATCACCACTTTATTTTAAGAATGTGAAATGTCAGAATAATAAAAGAGAGAATTATTTATTTCAGCTTTTTTGTCTTTCATCACATTCCCAGTGGGTCAGAAGTTTACATACACTCAATTAGTATTTGGTAGCATTGCCTTTAAATTATTTAACTTGGGTTAAACGTTACGGGTAGCCTTCCACAAGCTTCCCACAATAAGTTAGGTGAATTTTGGCCCATTCCTCCTGACAGAGCTGGTGTAACTGAGTCAGGTTTGTAGGCCTCCTTGCTCACACACGCTTTTTCACTTCTGCCCACAAATTCTCTCTAGGATTGAGGTCAGGGCTTTGTGATGGCCACTCCAATACCTTGACTTTGTTGTCCTTAAGCCATTTTGCCACAACTTTGGAAGTATGCTTGGGGTCATTGTCCATTTGGAAGACCCATTTGCGACCAGGCTTTAACTTCCTGACTGAAGTCTTGAGATGTTGCTTCAATATATCCACATAATTGTCCATCCTCATGATGCCATCTATTTTGTGAACTGCACCAGTCCCTCCTGCAGCAAAGCACCCCCGTGGTCCCCCGTGCTTCACGGTTGGGATGGTGTTCTTCGGCTTGCAAGCCTCCCCCTTTTTCCTCCAAACATAACGATGGTCATTATGGCCAAACAGTTCTATTTTGTTTCATCAGACCAGAGGACATTTCTCCAAAAAGTACAATCTTTGTCCCCATGTGCAGTTGCAAACGGTAGTCTGGCTTATTTATGGCGGTTTTGGAGCAGTGGCTTCTTCCTTGCTGAGCGGCCTTTCAGGTTATGTCGATATAGTACTTGTTTTACTGTGGATATAGATACTTCTGTACCTGTTTCCTCCAGCATCTTCAGAAGGTCCTTTGCTGTTGTTCTGGCATTGATTTACACTTTTCGCACCACAGTACGTTCATCTCTAGGAGACAGAACGCGTCTCCTTCCTGAGCGGCATGATGGCTGCGTGGTCCCATGGTGTTTATACTTGCGTATTATTGTTTGTACAGATGAACGTGGTACCTTCAGGCGTTTGGAAATTGCTCCCAAGGATGATCCAGACTTGTGGAGGTCTACAATTTTTTTCTGAGGCCTTCGCTGATTTCTTTTGATTTTCCCATGATGTCAAGCAAAGAGGCACTGAGTTTAAAGGTAGGCCTTGAAATACATCAACAGGTACACCTCCAATTGACTCAAATTATATCAATTAGCCTATCAGAAGCTTCTAAAGCCATGACATAGTTTTCTGGAATTTTCCAAGATGTTTAAAGGCACAGTCAACTTAGTTTATGTAAACTTCTGATCAACTGGAATTGTGATACAGTGAATTATAAGTGAAATAATCTGTCTGTAAACAATTGTTGGAAAAATGACTTGTGTCATCCACAAAGTAGATGTCCTAACCGACTTGCCAAAACTAGAGTTTGTTAACAAGACATTTGTGGAGTGGTTGAAAAACGAGTTTCAATGACTCCAACCTAAGTGTATTTAAACTTCCGACTTCAACTGTACATATATACACACATACACACACACATATATATATATATATATATATATATATATATATATATACATATACACACCACCAAAAACGGGGATTTGGCAAGTGAGAGGGCAAAGGGACATGTGCTGGCCACAGGTTTACTCCTATCTGTGCACGTGCATGCCGCAGGCTCACTGTAACAAAGATGTGACAATTACTGATGTTCCATCAAACACGAATGATTTGACGGGTTATGACAAGTTCATGGCATTGATGAAGATTGAGCTGCCCCGTGACAAGAGTATACTGTAGAGGGGGATGGGAGTGTAACCACCAGGGGAAAAGTCAGACCTAATGAAATGAAACTTCTGCCAAGAAACAGGAACAACCAGTTAGAGGCGAGGGCATAAGTCATCATAACATCTTCTATTACTCAGACACAGACTAAGCTTCGTCCTGGACTAGCAGGCTTGCACATTGGAAAATCTTCTTTGAATGTTTTTCAGACATTACCATGAATAGTGTAATATAACTTGTTGGTGGATATGACGTGTGGCACTGGCACCTCCATAAAAACTTGTTAGAGATCACGGCTCTGCTTGCTATTATGCTAGCATATACTATAATTATTTACCTATATCATGACCATGTAATATTGTTTTAACACTTTGACACCCTGTGTCATAACCTGTCATAATATGGTCATAACACGGTCACAACCCATACATTTACACCTGTGTACATTTTATGGCTGGTTTTGACACCTACAGAAGTGTCAAAACCCACATTTAGTCAAATTATTTTTTTCCCTGCCAAGAAGTTCCCTTTTGTTTGAAAGTTTGTTTCTTTAATCCTTTGTTGTAAATAATTATTTAGTCATGTTTTTTTCCCCATCACATTTTAAATAACTTGTAGAAAAAAACACTCCATGACACTGCCATGAAGCATTATTACCATCCTGTATCACTTTACTTGGATTAAGTTAATACACTATGAAATGGTCAACCTTTATGACCATCATAATCATGTAAGTCAGATAGGTCTATCACATGCCATTATATCAGTAAAAAAAAAAGGGTGTCTTGTCCCGCACCTGAAATCTGCTCCCGTGCTCATCCCAGTATCAGCAACAGCATTTGGGTAGGTGCATGTCTGACATCAATGTGTGCGCAATTACAATGATCATTTACAGTTGAAGTCAGAAGTTTACATACACCTTAGCCAAATACATTTAAACTCAGTTTTTCACAATTCCTGACATTTAATCATAGTAAAAATTCCCTGTCTTAGGTCAGTTAGGATCACCACTTTATTTTAAGAATGTGAAATGTCAGAATAATAAAAGAGAGAATTATTTATTTCAGCTTTTTTGTCTTTCATCACATTCCCAGTGGGTCAGAAGTTTACATACACTCAATTAGTATTTGGTAGCATTGCCTTTAAATTGTTCAACTTGGGTTAAACGTTACGGGTAGCCTTCCACAAGCTTCCCACAATAAGTTAGGTGAATTTTGACCCATTCCTCCTGACAGAGCTGGTGTAACTGAGTCAGGTTTGTAGGCCTCCTTGCTCACGCACGCTTTTTTAGTTCTGCCCACAAATTTTCTATGGGATTGAGGTCAGGGCTTTGTAATGGCCACTCCATTACCTTGACTTTGTTGTCCTTAAGCCATTTTGCCACAACTTTGGAAGTATGCTTGGGGTCATTGTCCATTTGGAAGACTCATTTGCGACCAAGCTTTAACTTCCTGACTGATGTCTTGAGATGTTGCTTCAATATATCCACATCATCTATTTTGTGAATTGCAATAGTCCCTCCTGTAGCAAAGCACACTCACAACATGATGCTGCCACCCCCGTGCTTCACAGTTGGGATGGTGTTCTTCGGCTTGCAAGCATCCCCTTTTTTCCTCCAAACATAATGATGGTCATTATGGCCAAACAGTTATATTTTGGTTTCATCAGACCAGAGGACATTTCTCCAAAAATTACAATCTTTGTCCCTATGTGCAGTTGCAAACGGTAGTCTGGCTTTTTTATGGCGGTTTTGGAGCAGTGGCTTCTTCCTTGCTGAGCTACCTTTCAGGTTATGTCGATATAGGACTAGTTTTACTGTGGATATAGATACTTTTGTACCTGTTTCTTCCAGCATCTTCACAGGGTCCTTTGCTGTTGTTCTGGGATTGATTTGCACTTTTCACATCAGAGCACGTTCATCTCTAGTAGGAGACAGAACGCGTCTCCTTCCTGAGCGATATGATGGCTGCGTGGTCCCATGGTGTTTATAATTGCGTACTATTGTTTGTACAGATGAACGTGGTACCTTCAGGCGTTTGGAAATTGCTCCCAAGGATGAACCAAACTCGTGGAGGTCGACAATTGTTTTCAGAGGTCTTGGCTGATTTCTTTTGATTTTCCCATGATGTCAAGCAGAGGCACTGAGTTTGAAGGTAGGCCTTGAAATACATCCACAGGAACACCTCCAATTAACTCAAATTATAGAATTTAGCCTATCAGAAGCTTCTAAAGCCATGACATCATTTTCTGGAATTTTCCAAGATGTTTAAAGGCACAGTCAATTTAGTGTATGTAATCTTCTGACCCACTGGAATTGTGACAGTGAATTGAGTGAAATAATCTGTCTGTAAATAATTATTGGAAAATGTATTGGTGTCATGCTCGAAGTAGATGTCCTAACAGACTTGCCAAAACTATAGTTTGTTATTAATAAATTTGTGGAGTGGTTGAAAAACAAGTTTTAATGACTCCAACCTAAGTGTATGTAAACTTCCGACATCAACTGTTACATGGACAACTAAAAAACATTGTTGAATTTTAGGCTATGGTGTAATGCAATGTTTTGCCTTGTGTGGTAGGTTTTGTGGATTGACACTTACGTAGGTGTCATAACCAGCCATAAATTGTAATACGTGTCATAACGTCTAAATACATGCTTCATGACAGTATTACGACTATATAACAGGTTGACAAGTTACTGTATGTCAGCTGTTATGAAATGTTATAACCATGTCATAACGTGTTGAGACGCTGGGTGTCAAGTGTTCGCAATATTATTTCGCACAACTGGACTACTGTCTTCAGACTGGTTCAGACCCATATATTCACTACACCACCTATATTAAACCTGTGCTTGAATACACCGCCCCCATGTGGAACTTATGTCACTACATCC
Organism: Salvelinus namaycush; assembly: GCF_016432855.1. Taxonomy (NCBI): domain Eukaryota; kingdom Metazoa; phylum Chordata; class Actinopteri; order Salmoniformes; family Salmonidae; genus Salvelinus; species Salvelinus namaycush. Next base: position 43,708,829 of record NC_052325.1, read on the forward strand.
ACTTGCTCGGGATCTCTTCAATGGTGATCAGTTCCTCAAATTACACAAATGTTTTTTTGTTCTGGAAATTGGTTGCAATACCCTACCTATAATTATAAAATACGATGGTTGCAACGCTCTGAAATGCTGTGTGCCAACAACAGTGTGGGTGTATATAAACGTTTTAATTAGCCAGTAAAGTAGAAGGATGAAAATAATGGAAATACATTTATCAATGTACAGTTCTGCATAAGTAAATCAAAGACAGCCCATGGTAAAATCCACATCTGCTGTGAGTAAAGGACTGCAGGGGCTGTCTCGACAGTTATTAGCCCACAGAGAGTCCTGTCACTACAGATACAAAGTACCTGTCCAGAAAGACAGGTGGAGGCATTGAAGCAGAAATTGGGCCTCCTACAGGTAGCAAGAGACTGTTCTAACACATACAAATAGGGAGTGAGACACGATGCCCATTACAGGGTCTCTAGATAAGATAGAGAGCGAGAGGGGAGTGCGTCCAGGTCAGGAAGCCATTTTGTAGTGGCCCCCCAAGGACCGCAGGTCAGCGTGAGAATTGCCTCTTGTCCCCATTGCCTCTGTTGACATGCTTGAAGATTTTGGCTTTATGAGCGGGCTTGCCCTTCTGGTAGCCGAAGCCGCCGCCTCCACCCCTCTTTGTCATCTTCAGTCCTCCTTTGCTGTGAACGTCTGGAGGAATGCTGGGTTAAGGGAAACACTGTACTGCACTGAATTGACCAATTGAGAAGGCTTTTATCGTTACGACCTGGTGGGTGGGTGGGGGGGGGGGGGGGGGGGGCAGAGGGATGGAATAGGGATGGAACTGAGTGATGGAACAGACATTGACAAACAAAGTATGCAACCCTTCAGAAACGACATTGGTGAAAATATGCCCAGGCACTTGGACGTAGAAAAGGATACTGAGGTCGACGTAGGGAGGCACATTAAAGCCGAAAGACTGTGCCACCATGGGGAGGTTGAGCGTGTTGACACTGTAGATCGTTTTGAGGGAATGAGAGTCGTACGCCCGCACGTAGGACTTGTAGGCCTCCTGGGCTGACTTGTGCAGGTAGTAGTTCTTCTCAATCAGCTTATTCAGCTGCAAAAAACAAATTGAGAAAACTGAGATTTCAAGGCTTGTCAGATAATTGCATACACTCCACTGCGTATTTATTTGGACAGTGAAGCTAAAACTTTATATTTGGTTCTATACCACAGCATTTTGGAATAGAGATCAAATGTTTATATGAGGCGACAGTATAGAATGTCAACTTTTATTCGAGGGCATTTTCAAATAGTGCTTTCAGAAAGTATTCATACCCCTGAACTTATTCTACATTTTGTTGTGTTACAGTTCAAAATGGATTTAATATAAAAACAATTGTCCCCATCTACACACAAACTTTGAAAACTTTGCACACCTGGATTGTAAAATACTTGCTAATTATTATTTTTAAATTCTTCAAGCTCTGAAGTTGATTGTTGATAATTGCTAGACAGCCATTTTCAAGTCTTGCCATAGATTTAAGCTGATTTAAGTCAACTGTAAAAATTCTATGTAATTCCAGTGTAGATTTTGCCTTGTGTTCAAGGTTATTGTCTGCTGAAATGTGAATTTGTCTCGCAGTGGCTGTTGGAAAGCAGACTGAACATGGTTTTCCTCTAGGATTTTGCCTGTGCTTATAGCTGCATTCCGTTTCTTTTTATCCTAACAAACTCCCTAGTACTTGCCGATTACGAGCATACCCACAACATGATGCAGCCACTACCATGCTTGAAAATATGAAGAGTGGTACTCAGTGATGTGTGGGATTCACCCCAAACATAACACTTTGTATTCAGGACAAAACGTGAATTTCTTTGCCACATATTTTTGCAGTACTGTTTAAGTGCCTTGTTGCAAACAGGATGCATGTTTTGTAATATTTTTTTTCCTGTACAGGCTTCCTTTTCACTCTGTAATTTAGGTTAGTATTGTGGAGTAACTACAATATTGTTGATCCACCCTCAGTTCTCATATCACAACCATTAAAACTCTGTTTTAAAATCACCATTGGCCCTGAGCAGTTTCCTTCCTCTCTGGCAACAGAGCTAAAGACACCTGTATCTTTGTAGTGACTGGCTGTATTGATACACCATCCAAAGTATAATTAATAACTTCACCATGCTCAAATGGCTATTAAGTGCCTGTGCATTTTTTTTTATACTACCAATTGGTGCCCTTGGTTTCTCCCCCCCTGGTTTTTGTAGTTGATTCTGTGCTTGACAATCACAACTCGATTGAGGGACCTTACAGATAATTCTGTGTGTGGGGTGCAGAGATGGGTAGTCATTCAAAAATCATGTTAATCACTATTATTGAACACGGAATGAGTCCATGCAACTTATGAGATGTGTTAAGCACATTTTTATACCTGGAATTATTTTGCTTGCTATACCAAGACTCAAGACATTTCAGCGGTAAATGTATTAATTAAAAAAATGTTCTACAAACAAATTTCCACTGACATTATGGGGTATTGTGAGTAGATCTGTGATAAAATCTAAATCATTTAAAATTCAGGCTGTAACAAAATGTGGAAAAAGTAAAGGGGCGTGAATAATTTCTGAAGGCACTGTATATGTTCAACTTTTTTAGAAATGAAAGCACAATGTATCTAGTCCCCTCATTTGTGTATCGAAGTGGTCAAAAGTTTAGTATTCGGTCCCATATTCCTAGCAACGCAATGACTACATCAAGCGTGGATACAAACTTGTTAGATGCATTTGCAGTTTGTTTTGGTCGTGTGATTATCAATTTAATCCATTTTGAATTCTGGCTGTAACACAAAACGTGGAATAAGGGGTATGAAAACATTCTGAAGGCATGTATATGTATATAAGACTGTATATAAAAATACCCTCAAATAAAAGATGATATTCTTTACTGTCGCCTCAAAACATTTGATCTCCAATCCAAAAATGCTTGAGTATAGAGCCAAATAAATGTTTAGGTTCCTTGAGTTGTTTATTATTATTATTACCAGATCAACGAATTAGCCGTTGCAGTCCACATGTGACAGATGTAATGTCAGTTAACTCTGATTCACATGCAGAAATAAAATGTGGATGAATATCTCACCTGACCCTGGATATCAGAGATCTTTGCCCAAGAGAATTCAAACTCACTCAAAGGAACCTGAGGCGAGATGAAAACACAATCTAAAATGTCAGTTTATAACATATCACTGCTGAAAGACTTAATCTTTTGCATGTTTTTATTGGTTTTGCTGGGTTGAGGTAAGGTCAGAGATGGTTGGGTTAGGGTCTTACCTTGGCTTGTTTGAGGAAGCGCAGGAAGCCCAGCTCCTCCGGCCTGAGGATTAGGAGGGCGTGGCCTATGCCGTTGATCCCGCGAGCCGTTCTGCCCACCCTGTGGATGTATTCCTAGGAAAAGAGGGAAGAAATTAGGAAGAGGGAAAACAACGTGAATGCTTCGGCTAGAGATGCCTAGAGGCTATATTTCTGGCTAGTGTCAAAGCTGCATGAAACAGTGTCTCAAACGTCACTAGGTACCTTGGGGTCATCTGGGGGGTCATATTGGACAATCCAGTCCACCTCAGGGATGTCCAGGCCTCTGGCCGCCACGTCTGTACACAGCAGGATGCCTGAGTCGGCGTTACAGAACTGGAAGAAGGTGGTGGTACGCTTGGTCTGCTTTTGTTTCCCCTGAGAGATCAAAGCAAAAGGAGATAACACGTCAGCCACAGACAGCATTGACCACAGAGGATGCATGCTTCGGTTCGGTTGGCTCGACGAACTGAACGTGCATGCTAGCATACTCCCTTAAAAAGACCATCGCACTGCTAGCCGTGCCACTAGAGATTCTGGGTTCGAGTCCAGGCTCTGTCGCAGCCGGCCGCGACCGGGAGACCCATGGGACAATTGGCCCAACATCGTTAGGGGAGGGTTTGGCTGGCAGGGATGCCCTGCCCCATCACGCACTAGCGACTCCTGCGGCGGGCCGGGCGCACGCATGCTGACACAGTCGCCAAGTGTACGGCGTTTCCTCCGACACATTGGTGCGGCTGGCTTCCAGGTTAAGTGGGCATTGCGTCAAGAAGCAGTGCAGCTTGGCTAGGTTGTGTTTCGGAAAATGCATGGCTATCGACCTTTGCCTCTCCCGAGTCCGTACGGGAGTTGCAGCGATGAGACAAGACTAACTACCAATTGAATACCACGAAATCGGGGAGGAAAAGGGAAAAAATAAAAAAAATAAAAGACCATCGCTTGAAAAATTAGATAAAGCGGCAATAGTAATGTTTGTCCTTGAGACACCGTAGCCAAAACAGTCCGAATTAATCTAACTCAAGAAATCTGTCATTGATTGACATTTTTGCCAAGCATATTACAGCATATTACAGTACATGTTAATGTTTAACGTCACAGCACAATATTTGGCCATATCATATTATAGCACATATCAATGTGCTATAATGGTTTAAGGCCTTTAGACCCAATTGTGGAAATACCAGTCATCTCTGCGGCAGACAAATGAGAGAGAATGCCTTGTGGAGTCAGACTGGGGTTCACTGTAGCAAAGCTCAAATTGAGTCAGATAATAGCCTGAAAAATGCTGACAGAGTGTAGCCTGCAATATGTTGCTAGTCTTGGAACTACCTTGCTGTTACTCAAGACACAGATGAATTATATTTTAGTTTGGGCCTGTGGTGTATATGGCTTGAGTGTCTTTTAGACTCAAAGGGCTCAGAATAACTTCCTGAGACAAGTGAATAAAGTGAGTTGGGTCATGTTCAGCAGGCACTAAACAGATAGTACCTTCCCGTTTGACGGTTTATCTAAACTTGTCCTATAGAACACACATTTTTGGTTTCTTTTGCAAAACGCTTTGCTATGGTGTGCCCTAATGTTTACAACCCTGAGGGGTATACTACAAAGCTGGATCAAGGAGTTGGCTAAATGTTATAAAATAGATGTGTGTGTATATATATATATATATATATTTTAAAATATAAAGATAAGCATGAAATGAGCATGGCCTAATTGACTCAAGAACCCAACACGCATAATAGTTGAGCTTTCTTAATGACAGAGGTGACAACTCACGTGGATGGCCATGACAGGCAGGTCAATGTAGTTGAGCTTTCTTAATGACAGAGGTGACAACTCACGTGGATGGCCATGACAGGCAGGTCAATGTAGTTGAGCTTTCTTAATGACAGAGGTGACAACTCAAGTGGATGGCCATGACAGGCAGGTCAATGTAGTTGAGCTTTCTTAATGACAGAGGTGACAACTCACGTGGATGGCCATGACAGGCAGGTCAATGTAGTTGAGCTTTCTTAATGACAGAGGTGACAACTCACGTGGATGGCCATGACAGGCAGGTCAATGTAGTTGAGCTTTCTTAATGACAGAGGTGACAACTCACGTGGATGGCCATGACAGGCAGGTCAATGTAGTTGAGCTTTCTTAATGACAGAGGTGACAACTCACGTGGATGGCCATGACAGGCAGGTCAATGTAGTTGAGCTTTCTTAATGACAGAGGTGACAACTCACGTGGATGGCCATGACAGGCAGGTCAATGTAGTTGAGCTTTCTTAATGACAGAGGTGACAACTCATGTGGATGGCCATGACGGGCAGGTCAATGTAGTTGAGCTTTCTTAATGACAGAGGTGACAACTCACGTGGATGGCCATGACAGGCAGGTCAATGTAGTTGAGCTTTCTTAATGACAGAGGTGACAACTCACGTGGATGGCCATGACAGGCAGGTCAATGTAGTTGAGCTTTCTTAATGACAGAGGTGACAACTCACGTGGATGGCCATGACGGGCAGGTCAATGTAGTTGAGCTTTCTTAATGACAGAGGTGACAACTCACGTGGATGGCCATGACGGGCAGGTCAATGTAGTTGAGCTTTCTTAATGACAGAGGTGACAACTCACGTGGATGGCCATGACGGGCAGGTCAATGTAGTTGAGCTTTCTTAATGACAGAGGTGACAACTCACGTGGATGGCCATGACAGGCAGGTCAATGTAGTTGAGCTTTCTTAATGACAGAGGTGACAACTCACGTGGATGGCCATGACAGGCAGGTCAATGTAGTTGAGCTTTCTTAATGACAGAGGTGACAACTCACGTGGATGGCCATGACAGGCAGGTCAATGTAGTTGAGCTTTCTTAATGACAGAGGTGACAACTCACGTGGATGGCCATGACGGGCAGGTCAATGTAGTTGAGCTTTCTTAATGACAGAGGTGACAACTCACGTGGATGGCCATGACAGGCAGGTCAATGTAGTTGAGCTTTCTTAATGACAGAGGTGACAACTCACGTGGATGGCCATGACAGGCAGGTCAATGTAGTTGAGCTTTCTTAATGACAGAGGTGACAACTCACGTGGATGGCCATGACAGGCAGGTCAATGTAGTTGAGCTTTCTTAATGACAGAGGTGACAACTCACGTGGATGGCCATGACGGGCAGGTCAATGTAGTTGAGCTTTCTTAATGACAGAGGTGACAACTCACGTGGATGGCCATGACAGGCAGGTCAATGTAGTTGAGCTTTCTTAATGACAGAGGTGACAACTCACGTGGATGGCCATGACAGGCAGGTCAATGTAGTTGAGCTTTCTTAATGACAGAGGTGACAACTCACGTGGATGGCCATGACAGGCAGGTCAATGTAGTTGAGCTTTCTTAATGACAGAGGTGACAACTCACGTGGATGGCCATGACAGGCAGGTCAATGTAGTTGAGCTTTCTTAATGACAGAGGTGACAACTCACGTGGATGGCCATGACGGGCAGGTCAATGTAGTTGAGCTTTCTTAATGACAGAGGTGACAACTCACGTGGATGGCCATGACAGGCAGGTCAATGTAGTTGAGCAGCTCGTAGTGGAACTTGACCGACATGCAGGAGGAGAAGAACACCATCAGCTTCTTGTTGCGGTTCTTCTTCAGGAAGGTGAAGAGCAGCATGAAGCGCTTCTCTGAGGGACACACCACGTAGCCCTGGCAACCAAGACAATGTTTACATATCAGACCACGCATCCCTGAAGCACCAGAGACAACCCGGAGAACCACATCCCTGTCTGATTCTAACTGATGTGAGGTTTACCTATAACCTTGCCGTGGATGAGACACGGTAAGGTCTCAAACGACCCAATACTCTAACCAAAAACATTAAAGCTTTGCTACTTTCAGATACTTTGAGTCTTGGGACAAGTGACGACTATCCGCTTAACTTAACTAGCTACAACAAGCCGACCCCCTGGCACGTCATGCACGAGTATCGTCACTCTGCAGCAGTGAGTCGTGTTGTTTACCTGCTCCAGGCCGTCCACGGTTGCGTTGTCCTTGTTGTCGTCCACACCCACATAGAGGGGCTCCTTCTTCAGGGAGATACGGGCCAGGTCCTCCACCTTACGGGTCTGGGTAGCTGAGAACAGCATGGTCTGCCTCCGCTCTGAGGAACAATGCACGTTGAACATGTTAAACACTGGGAGATACACAGAGACAAATAGCATCAAACTCCATGGTACAGTATGTGCAAAGACGTTTAAAGCCATGAGGTGGGTACATACTTGGCAGGAGTTTGATGATCTGCTTCAGCTCCTCCTCGAAGCCGACCTCCAGGATACGGTCAGCTTCGTCAATAATCAGACACTGGAGGTTCTTATACATGAAGCCGGCAGTATTCTACAGAGAGCAAGGGGGTGGAGAGAAACCAATGAAAAAAGTCCAGGACTGAACGTGTGCAAAAATCTAGGTCCGACCCCATTTGGTCGACTGGTCCATTATTTGGTCGACAGATTTGTTTTGTCGAGTGGTCGCAAATTAATTGTATTTATTTTATGGCAGACACACTTGTCTGATTCACACCCGTCTCAGTGGACTGATCCATTGTGGAGGCTGCGGAGACGGCACAGTCTAGCACAGGCATCGCAAGCAATTTGATAACATTTTGGAAATAAGTGAAATTGCATTGGTTTTCCATAAATGGCTACTGCTTTGGACCTGACACCGTTTGAGAGTATTCCTTTGGTCTACAGTATGTGAAGATGTGTCTTTGGTATAATTAAAAAATGTTGAGTCAAGGAGGGGCTGTGTGGCTAAGATGCACAAGGCGTGTCTCTCCCCAGAATGTGCTCTCCTGACAGTTTTTGCACATTCATTGTTTCATAACTTCATTGTATGAATTGTTTGAGTGTTAGTGTCTATCAATTCCCCATTACTTATATATCACCAGTCGTACATTTACTGTTAATCCCCATCATTTTTAATCTACAATGTTTGTTGGTTATGGTAAGTACTGTTAATGCATTCAATATACTATTACAGTCGTTTACCGTTCTCATTGTTGGAGTGGACACGTTATTTGCTCAAAACTTATTTAATTTCGGAGTCTTGTCAATTTATTAATCGTCTTTTGTTTGGAGAGCTCCTGTCAATGTTGAGTAAGAACGCACAACTGACTACGCGTCGGAGTAGGCGACCTGGCCTGTGAGCAAACGTAGAAATGTACCCATTTGGGGACGTCTGATAGTATTTCTGATTGTCGTCACTCACCACCAAAGTGGAGCTTCTCAAAAAGCAAGTTAGCAAAGTCTGTTTTTACTTGCATTGAATGACAATTAGGGCTGCCCGACAATTTGTGTGTGTGTGTTGTGGACCGAGTGTGATTTGTTCTTTCGACCAATCGATCGGTCAACATTTTAAAATGTGTATTTTTCCATATATAGACACACCCTATGTTTGAATAAAATAAACGATATGTAGGCGACTGAACTTGACTGAAAACTTTTAATCGCAGTGCTTAAAGTAAGAAATCATTGAAGAGGGAGCAGAGATCAATACAGCCTAATCAGAAAGGAAAAAAAAAAAAAAACTGTCCCGGACCATCCTCCTCCCGCTGCTGGCCTTCGCAGATTCTGCCATTACGCTCCTGAAGTTTCCGTCAATCTTTTCCAATTGGAGTGCCAAGTTATTGTACCATTACTACTAATCTGCGTGCCAGTTACAATTTTCATGGAACAGTTTGATTTATAATAAAGCCTTCATATCTCAAAATCAATGTCACGTGGTTCATCAAAATTCCATCTTAAAGTAACTTATATTGCTATTGCCAACTCTATGCGCTGCATGAGGCAAATGGTCACACCAGATACTGACTGGTTTTCTGATCCACGCCCTACATTGTTTTTTTGGGGGGGGGGTCTGATCAACAGATGCATATCTGTATTCCCAGTCATGCGAAATCCATAGATTAGGGCCTAATGAATTTATTTCAATTGACCGATTTCCTTATATGAACTAACACAGTAAAACCTTGAAAGGGTTGCGTTTATATATATTTTTTCAGTGTACAATCTGATCCTTAGTCAACATTGCGGTGCTCAGAGGTTACCTGGTCCCAACTTTGATATATATGAATACAGTTACTGTTCTTATCACCATGGTTACCTGGAGGTGGTCAAGCAGTCTGCCGGGCGTGGCCACCAGGATGTTGACGCCATTGGCCAGCCTCTGGGCCTCGGCCGTGCGGTTGCTGCCGCCCATGATCAGGCCGAAGGTGTGCACATGGTGGGTCATCAGCTCCTTCATCACGCCGTACGTCTGCATGGCCAACTCGCGCGTTGGGGACAAGATCACCACGCCTGTACCTTAGGATAGTGGGGAGCAGAGCTGCGTCTCAGGCACATTTCAGTTCAGTTCCAAGGCCCTTTCTTTAGAGTCTAGACCCTACACCATTGATGTTAACAGAGCTAGTAAGACCGGATGGGTGAAAGGTAATGAGGGAAATTGTGCCTAGTCTACTGGAGAGTTGAGTCAAAAACATTGCCATATTTCTTACTCCTACCCAGTCCTTTCATATCTGAACACCCAGAAAAGGTGTCTACACACTCCACGGAGACAATAGATACAGCGCAGTGCTGAAATTTTGTTTTTAGTCACAAAAGGGGCGGCTCCTTGTAATATGCTTCGCCATTCAACATACTTTTGCGCTACCTGAAAATTTAAAAGTGCCTTATTCCTTGCGGAGCCGTCGCTCGGTTCCTTGATCTGATCAACAGGCTACGCATGAAAGTAGCATTGATAACCAATTATAACCTCAGCAACTGTTCAAACAAGCAACCAAACATTGTAGCCTTATTAGAATCCACCCCAAAAGGTATTTTGGTGTGAAGTAATAACTACTACTACACGGTAAAAACAGCTGATAGCCAAGTGCCTTCTCTATTTTTAGCTGATATGGGAGCGAATACATTGAAGATGCATATTAAATTGGGATAATGTTTTAAGTTACACAGGCGAGTAGGCGAAAAAAATATCTGCTAGGACTAATTATTTCACATGGGTGACATGTGGGATGCTAAGTAACCTACACCTTACTGACAGGCACAAAACATGGTCATGTAAATCAAACATTAACTTTCATTACATGTAGGCCTAGCTATTATTTAAATATGCACTTAGTTCTTTTCGATTTAGCTTACAGCTGTGATGATGTTTTCAACAGAAAAATCTCTGCCATCACCCCCTTGTGAACTTTGCTGTTTGGGAGAAACGCATGGACCGGCGAGGTATCATGTTACCAAAATGTGTCCACTGCTCCAAAATTCCATAGATATCGATATATGCACGTGAAGCTTGTAGCATTATGATGCAGAATGTTTAGAACATTAAACCAATATAGACGGTTGAAGCAATCTACTAATCTTACCATTTCTGGGCATGAACTTAAGTTTGTAGATGAGCTCGATGGAGGGGATGAGGAAGGCCAGAGTTTTACCACTGCCAGTCTTAGCAGCAGCCAGGATATCTCTAGAAGAGTCAAAATATATATAAAAGGGAGTCATCTATCAAGTCAAAACAATATTAGCCTACTCAGTCCTTTATCAGTCCCGTAGGGCTGATTCTAGGATGCAAGTCACCAACTTTAGGTGGTCCTGCATGGATTTTTACAGAGCTCTGCTTTAGACATGCAGTGATACATGAACAGGTGGTGATTCCGCCTAACATGAAACTTGGGAGATAAACTGTAGGCGTACCTTCCCTCCAGTAGGGGCTGTATGCTTTTGTGTTGGATCTCAGTCATGTGCTCAAAGCCCATCTCCTTCACACCCTTCAGAGTGTTCTCACTCACCAGAGGCGCCAGAGAGGCAAACAGCGTGTCCTCAAACGCACCTGAGATACAGAAACCACAGTTAAGAGTTCCCACCTCTGTGGGTGTTGGCATGGAAGGGCTCTAGTCTAGCACTAACACACAGGGATGGGCACGGTTATTCTAATATCCAAACTGACATTTGTATTCGAATAGGCCTACTTGCGAGAGTAGGTCGATTCATAAAATAAAAATCATAGGCCTAGCTTAACAATGAAAAGGCTTTGTCTCAATTAAATAAAATGATCGATGTGACATTGCTACACACAATGACATTTGAAATGCTCAATTTAATAAAACAAACTTTTGAAAGTAATTTTCAAGACATGCGCCCAATAAAAAGACATAGGCTTCCGTATAGCCTACACAAGTTCCACGCGTTGCGTGTAGATTGTTGGCAATACAGTCAGAGGCACCACGTGAAGTGGGAGATCACTAATCAATGACAAATGGAAGCAAAATTACATAATTAAGTTAGATAAATGAGAAGGCGTAGGCGACAATGAACAACCGACAGGTAGGCTGTGGTTTATTCTGAATGGAATGTTGTAGACAAGGAACGGGGAGCGCAGTCAAATAGCCTAAACTATTCTAGTTGGCTAGCTAACATCTGACTATCTTTGCTAGCTTCTTTACATCGTTTTGATGCAGTAGAGACAGGCACTGCCAGATGGGATGATAGAAAACCTATGCCATTTACAATTTTGTCTAACTAGCGTGAGTCACTTGATACCTTTTCACCCCTCTCCCTCTGGTGTCTCACACCGCTGGCCCCTGCCCAACTTGCTTAAAGTTACAAAAAAACCTAACTTTTATTCTAAATAGTGAAATGATTTTAAATGCCCATCCCTACTAACATAGGACACGGCAAGTAGACTGACTGGGGATTACCTACAGTAAAGGACCATGGTTACCAGGAAGATAAAACACAGACTATTATACATATTTGTATGCTGGCAGAGGCTCAATTGTAAATAGTTCCTGGCCCATATCTAAGACTGAGAAATGATTGCTACACAACATGCACAACTGACAAGGCTAACATTTGGTTGTGTAAAGGCCTCTGATTGACCAATGTCTATGTCATTGAACATGGAATACCTGTCAAGCCAGATGGGAGCTCTGGTTCATCTTCCTCATTTTCCTCAAGCTTCTCTCCTTCCCCATCCTCACTTCCCTCTTCATCATCCTCCCCCTCATCTACCTGTTCAAGAGGCTGTGTGGGTTTTTCTGTGGTCTGATCAGCATCCTCCTCCTTCTTCGCTTTTTTCACACCTACATTAGAAACATTAAATATTCTTTGACATGGACAAGATTCAATAACTTGGGAAACAGACACTTTTAGCCATTTACCCCTTGAATGGTTCAACAACCATTCTAATAAACGACTGAGTGGTACACAACATTACCTGGCTGTTCAGTGGTGTTAAGCTTTCTTTTCTTTTTCTTCTTGACAAAATGTTCTGGGTCCACCTTCGCCGACACATTCTTCTCTTTTTGCTGCTTATTCGTGGGTTTGGCATTCTGTGGCTTTGATATTGCTGTGGCCACCTGACTCCTTTCATCACAACACTCATCTGGAAGTCCGTTTGCGTCGTCTGTGAAAAACGTAAGTCACACAGAATAATACATATATTTTTTAATCACATCAACTAGGCTATCATTCAACGAACTAGCTACGTGGCAGCAAACCTTAGCTAACGGACTAACTGGCAACTTCATTCAAATATAGCCGACATCAATAACGGAAGAGAATTCAACGTCTCAAAACCAACAATGTACAACAATGTTTCGCTTGTGTCTAAGATTAGCAACACATTAAAACAATTAAAAGCAGTACTGTAGTAACTAGCTATAAAAACACCACAAGCTAACTGAATGGAGATCATGTTCATTCACTCGTTACAATCGTTGGTTTAGCTACGTGTATTAACTAAAATACTGTCTTTAATGCGTGATTTCCGATATAGACAACACTGCAGAGACATACTAGCTAGTTAAGGTAGCTAACATAGGCAAAGGCTACTTGGCCTTGCTTCGAGGTGGGCTAGCGCGATAAAGTGTCAATACAACTTGTCGACAATGATTTCAGTACTGGAAAAACAGTTACCATTATCTTCCTCATTTTTCCGTTTCTGAAGTAGCTTTCGCTCTTTGTTCTTTTCGCTTCTTTTCTGGATTTTCTGCCGAAGAAGCCTCATCTGAAGATCTGCCATGATTGCAGCTGAGCACGCACACACGTGGAACTCTTCTTCTTCGCTGGCGTTTATCGGTGATTGGCATCCAACGTTATGGTGCATTACCGCCACCTACTGTACTGGAGTCTGGGCCAGGGATAAACTCAATTTTACCTGCCAGCCCCGTTGCTCTTAATTAAAAAAGAGAACAAAAGTTACCCCTTGACTTATTCCACATTTTTGTTGTGCTACAGCCTGAATTCAAAATCGAATTAATATATGTTTTTCTCAGCCATCAATACACAATACCCCATAATGAGAGTGAAAATGTTTTTAGAAATGTTTGCAAATTTATTGAAAATTAAATACAGAAACATCTCATTTACATAAGTATTCACACAATATTTTGTAGAAGCACCTGGGTAAGCCTCTAAGAGCTTTCAATACCAGGATTGTGCAATATTTCCCCATTCATATTTTAACAATTCTTCAAGGTCTGTCAAAATTGATTGTTGATTATTGCTAGACAACCATTTTCAGGTCTTGCCCACCACCAACAGCAGGTGCCCTTCTTTGCAAGGCTAAAACCTCCCTGGTCTTTGTGGTTGAATCTGTGTTTGAAATTCACTGCTCAACTGAGGGACCTTACAGATAACTATATGTGTGGGTTACAGAGATGAGGTAGTCATTCAAAAATCATGTTAAACACTATTATTGAACACGGAGTGAGTCCATGAAACTTATGTGACTTGTTAAGCAAATTGTTACTCCTGAACTTAAGGGGTTTAATACTTACTGACTCAAGACATTTCAGCTTTTCATATTTTATTCATTCCTAAAAAATTAGACAAACATAATTCCACTTTGACATTATGGGGTACTGTGTGTAGGCCAGTGACAAAAAAATCTGAATTTAATACATTTTAAATTCAGGCTGTAACACAACAAAACGTGGGGGAAATCAAGAGGTGTGAATACTATTTGAAGTTACTGCAACTAGCCTGGCTTGCTGACAATTCTGACAAGTCAAACATTTTACCTTGTTTCTGGTGCATGTATTTCATGACACTCGTTTGCTACAACAAGTGGCAACTTTGTTTCAAAGTTTCATCATGGAATTGTTAAGCGGCACCATAATCGTGGAAACGTTTTCACCTGCACATCACATGTTCTTGATCTTAATGCCCCGTCTTTAGTCAGCTGTTGTACAACACATTCTAAACTAGGTAGTTTTATCTCTGATCTAGGTCAGGGATGGTCAACTCCAATCCTCGGGGGCTTGATTGGTGACCCACTTTTGCCCCAGGCCCAGCTAACACGACTCCAATAATCAACTAATCATGATTTTCAGTTTAGAATGCAATTAGTTTAATCAGGTGTGATAGTTAATTCTATAGACAAAATACTTATGAAATACTATTCTATCTTTCAGCGAAAGGAGGTTACAATAACAATGTCGAAGGTGAAGTATCACCGCATTGAAAACTGTAAAGGACTACACCGAAATCCCAGAACTTCAGGAGAGCAGTGTTTAGAAGACTGGGTTCTCAAATCGGACTACCAAAGAGATTGATCCTGACATCAGATGTCCCAAGCCTTCCTGAAGTGCCACCACCAACAACGGCTGAGCAGCTACAACTTCGAGGAGATGTCGCCACGCAACACAGTGTGCAGTAAGCACACCTTTGAGCTGGGAAGGACCTGAGCTTTTGTTGTCAGACTTGGTCATTCCTGGGAAGTGAGAAAACCTACAGAGTACTCAGAATTATTGATGAAAGAGGTGGCCTACAGCCAAGCATATAAATCATAGAAATAAGGGAAGTTTGTGTGGGCAACAATACTTGTGAATTTTTTTATCATTATTGTACTTTTGGAATGTTTTTTAAATGATTTACGAAACTGTTCTCCCGTCAGACAAAATTAAATGGATCTATTTATATAATGAATATGAATTCGGAGGGCAGAAATTATTAAATATTAAAGCATTAGACCTCTCACTAAAGGCTTCAGTCATACAAAAGTTATACTGAAATCCAAACTGGTTCTCTAGCAAATTAGTAAGAATGTCTCACCCTGTGTTCAAGAAAGGTCTTTTTCCCCTTTATTCAGATTACAACCTCTCACTTTCAGTTATTTGAAAAGGAAATAATTTCCCAAATATTGCTATTTTTAAAACAAGCCATAGAAAGTTGGTTGCAATTTCAGTTTAATCCACCAGAAAAGACAGAACAAATAATACAACAAATATTGTGGTTAAACTCAAATATACTAATTGATAAATAAAACATTATTTTATTTATTTTTTAACAAAGGTATAATCTTCGTAAATGATATCATAAATACGACTGGTGGAGTTATGTCACACATGTAGTTAACAAAAATATATGGAAATGTCTGCTCTACTCAAAATTACAACCAACCAATTGCGGCATTACCACAAAAATGGAAGTGGAAAATGGAAGGGGGAGTAAGTAAGGAGCTTGTCTGTCGGGCCTGAATTAAAGACCATAACTGGTTAAAGAAAATTCTGATAAAAAAAAAAAAGTATAGCAGTTTAATTTAAGGACCAAAAAATTGACAGCCGTGCCATATAGATTGTAAAATAGTTGGGAAGAGATTTTTGAAGTACCGATTCCATGGCACATGGTTAATGAACTGATATGCAAAACCGGTGTCCGGTGTTGTGCCGAAAATCTCCCCCCTGCCAGAATCTCCCCCCTTCGCGTGAATGCGCACGTACTCAATTCTTAATTGCTGCGACTTGCTTGCTAGTTGAGATTTACATACACTCAATTAGTATTTGGTAGCATTGCCTTTAAAATGTTTAATTTGGGTCAAACATTTTGGCTAGTCTTCCACAAGCTTCCCACAATAAGTTGGGTGAATTTTGGCCCATTCCTTCTGACAGAGCTGGTGTAACCGAGTCTGGTTTTTAGGCATCCTTGCTCGCACACACTGTTTCAGTACTGCCCACAAATGTTCTATAGGATTGAGGTCAGGGCATTGGATGGCCACTCCAATACCTTGACTTTGTTGTCCTTAAGCCATTTTGACACAACTTTGGAAGTATGCTTGGGGTCATTATACATTTGGGAGACCCATTTGCGACCAAGCTTTAACTTCCTGACTGATGTCTTGAGATGTTGCGTCAATATATCCACATAATTTCCCCTCCTCATGATGCCATCTATTTTGTGAAGTGCACAAGTTCCTCCTGCAGCAAAGCACCCCCACAACATGATGCTGCCACCCTTGTTCTTCACGGTTGGGATGGTGTTCTTCGGGTTGCAAGCCTCCCCCTTTTTCCTCCAAACAGTTGCAAACCGTAATCTGGCTTTTTTATGGCGGATTTGGAGCAGTGGCTTCTTCCTTGCTGAGCGGACTTTCAGGTTATGTCAATATAGGACTCGTTTTACTGTTACCTGTTTCCTCCAGCATCTTCACAAGGTCCTTTGGAAGGTCCTTCAGGCGTTTGGAAATTGCTCCCAAGGATGAACCAGACTTGTGGAGGTCTACAATTTTTTTGCTGAGGTCTTGACTTATTTATTTTGATTTTCCCATGATGTCAAGCAAAGAGGCACTGAGTTTGAAGGTGGGCCTTGAAATACATCCACAGGTACACCTCCAATTGACTCAAATGATGTCAATTAGCTTATCAGAAGCTTCTAAAGCCATGACATAATTTTCTGGAATTTCCCAAGCTGTTTAAAGGCACAGTCAACTTAGTGTATGTAAACTTCTGACCCACTGGAATTGTGATACAGTGAATTATAAGTGAAATAATCTGTTAGTAAACAATTGTTGGAAAAATGACTTGTGTCATGCACAAAGTAGATGTCCTAACCGACTTGCCAAAACTAGTTTGTTAACAAGAAATTTGTGGAGTGGTTGAAAAACGAGTTTAAATGACTCCAACCTAAGTGTATGTAAACTTCCGACTTCAACTGTATGTATGTATGTATGTATGTATGTGTATATGTATTTTAACAAAGGTATAATCTTCGTAAATTAAATCATAAATACGACTGGTGGAGATATGTCATACATGCAGCTAACCTGTCCCGCAGGTGTGATGTTCGGATGTACCGATCCTGTGCAGGTGTTGTTACACGTGGTCTGCCACTGCGAGGACGATCAGCTGTCCGTCCTGTCTCCCTGTAGCGCTGTCTTAGGTGTCTCACAGCACGGACATTGCAATTTATTGCCCTGGCCACATCTGTAGTCCTCATGCCTCCTTGCAGCATGCCTAAGGCACGTTCACGCAGATGAGCAGGGACCCTGGGCATTTTTCTTTTGGTGTTTTTCAGAGTGAGTAGAAAGGCCTCTTTAGTGTCCTAAGTTTTCATAACTGTGACCTAACTGTGAGCTGTTAGTGTCTTAACGACCGTTCCACAGGTGCATGTTCATTAATTGTTTATGGTTCATTGAACAAGCATGGGAAACAGTGTTTAAACCCTTTACAATGAAGATCTGTGAAGTTATTTGGATTTTTACAAATTATCTTTGAAAGACAGGGTCCTGAAAAAGGGCCGATTCATTTTTTGCTGAGTTTTTCAATGTTCAAATGGAATTGAGTTATCTTCAATTACCACAGCCACAAAGTCAAAATTGTGTACACTGGGTTTCCACTAGATAACACAGCCACAAAGTCTCAGAGCGGATGTTGATGCCATGTCAACCAAGCAGCAACAACCAATGAGAGCTGGAGTTTCTGGGATAGCGTGTTCAAATCTTGAAAGAAAACTGCATTCTTGTCAGAGGGCTCTCCAAAAACACCTGTACACACATAGTTATGCAGTGGAGGTTTAAAGGCCCAATACAGCCGTTTTTATATCAAAAACAAACCATTTCTGGGTAACAATTAAGCACCTTACTGTAATACATTTCCATTAAAATAGGCAAAAGTAGCTTTTTAGCAAGAAACTATTTATCAACCAATAATTTTGCTAGGACACCATGGAAAGCCGAAACTCCCACCCTAGCAAACCTGCTGATTAGAAGGTCCTGTGTAGATTGTATTTTCAACCAGAAACTATCAGGAAATAACACCCCCCCCCCCTCCAAATATGCACACTTTTGCAGTGTTACTTTAATCAGTTGTAAAATATGATATAAAACACAGGAAAAAACTAATTTTGACTGCACTTGGCCTTTAAACATAATCTGTGATGTATGTTTAGTGTTTAACCATTGATATGTTTGACTCCATTGTTTTTCAAACCTCTCCTTGGGGACCCCCAGATGTTTCACAAATTGTGTTGTTGCTCTGAACTAGCACACCTGATTCACCTAGTTAAGGGCTTGATGATTAGTTGACAAGTTGAATCAGGTGTGCTATCTCTGGAATGGCTGGGGGTCCCCGAGGAGACTTTTGAAAAAGGCTGTTCTACTTCAGCTAATGCTGAAATGTTTATCGTCTACCAACGGTATGTCCATCTTTTTTTGAAAAATTCCACTGGTCAAAATATACATAATGTATAAAGTACTGTATAAATAGTCCTCAATTTAGATTAGACCCTGCAAAAATACTTTACTAATGATTAGTAAATGGTTTATGAGGATATATATTAAACATTTTCTTACTTTAAAAGTGGTTATACATTTGTGAATAACTATCTTACTAACATTTACACATGTGGGAATAATGATTAATACATTATGAATAAACTATTTACTAATTCATTATAATGCTTTATTACAAGGTGATATTTTTATTTGTGTTACCATAACTTTTAGTTTTTCAGAAAGATACGCTTAAAATGGGCATGGTTTAATTCACTCAACAACCAAAAACATCAACAGTTATTTCTGGTTGTTTATTGAAGTTAGCTGAATGTTTTTACGGATTTGTTTCTCTGGTTTGAGGGGGTCTTGTGTGAAGCCTGGTCTTGGGGAACATCAGGAGGAGGCCAGAGTCAGAGGAGCGTAGGGAGCAGCCAGATCAGCCAGGTCAGTGGTAGCTGTGGGAGGTAGGAGGGGGGCCGAGTCATGTAGGGTCTTGAAAGTGTGAAGTTGAACTTTGAAGTTTATCCTCTCCTTCATTGGGAGCCAATGAATGTCCTGGAGGATTTAATACAGTACACTACTGGGAAATATCCGGTTTTTGTTTTCATACAATGAAATGTTCATAGTTACTATTTATTAAGAGCTTTAGTAATATTACCACTACATTGCAAACATTTTGTACAAGCCCAATTACTATCTACTTCAGTTCAACAAACACATGGGGGCAGCAAACCTTTATTGTCGGGGAGCTGGCCAGTGAAATGCATTCTCCTTACCATTGAACCTCATATTGAAAGGATCACTGATTTGGCAGTGATTTGGGAGGGAGAATTCACATTTTCCACCATTCTACTTTGCACCTATCCAATTACATGTTATCTTGTGGAAGAAAGGAAGGAATAATACAAGAAAAATACAATGACAATGGAATAATTCTCAATTATTTGAACAAATACCTGCTATTACAAAATACTGGAGGCTGTAAACAGATGTGCTAAGCAATTTCTGAGGCAAGATTTCTGATCTTAATGTGTTAACTTTATTTATAAATGTCCCTGTTCGTGATAATACTCAGAAAATAATTTAGGGGTAAATTAAGCAATAAGGCACGGGGGGGTGTGGTATATGGCCAATATATCACGGCTAAGGGCTGTTCTTAGGCACGAGGTTCCTTATTGCTTAATTATACCCCAAATGTTTATAATACTATACACATACATAAATAATGTACTGTACAGTGTCTTCAGAAAGTATTCATTCCCATTGACTTATTACACATTTTGTTGTGTTACAGCCTAAATTCAAAATTGATTAAATAGATTATTTTCTCACACCCGTCTACACAAAATACCCCATGAAGACAAAGTGAAAACAGGTTTTTAGAAGATTTTGCTAATTTATTAAAAATGAAATACAGAAATGCCTAATTTACATAAGTATTCACACAGCGATTACAGCTGTGAGTCTTTCTGGGTAAGACGAAGAGCTTACCACACCTGGATTGTACAATATTATTCTTTAAAAAATTCTTCAAGCTCTGTCAAGTCGGTTGATGAGCATTGCTAAACAGTCATTTTCAAGTCTTGCCACAGATTTTCAAGACGATTTAAGTCAAAACTGTAACCAAGCCAACATTCAATGTTTTCTTAGTAAGCAACTCCAGTGTTTATTTGGCCTTGTGTTTTAGGTTATTGTCCTGCTGAAAGGGGGAATTTTCTCCCAGTGTCTGGTGGAAAGCAGACTGAACCAAGTGTTCCTCTAGGTTTTTGCCTGTGCTAAGCTCTATTTATTTTCTTTTTATCTTAAAAAACTCCATAGTCCTTGCCGATGACAAGCAAGCTCATAACATGATGCAGCCACCAACCATGCTTGAAAATATGCTTGAAAATATGAAGAATGGTACTACTGATGTGTTGTGTAGGATTTGGCCCAAACATAACACTTTGTATTCAGGATATAAAGTTAACTTCTTTGCCACATTTTTATTTTATGTTTTATTTTATTGTCTTACCGCAAATAGGATACATGTTTTGGAATATTTGTATTCTGTATAGGCTTTCTTCTTTTCACTACTTCATCCATTGTTGATCCATCCTCAGTTTTTTCCTATCACAGCCATTAAACTCTGTAACTGTTTTAAAGTCACCATTGATCTCATGGTGAAATCCCTTAGCAGTTTCCTTCCTCTCCGGCAACTGTGTTAGGAAGGACGCCTGTATATTTGTAGTGACTGGGTGTAATTATACACTATCCAAAGTTTAATGAATAACTATGTTCAAAGGGATATTCCTTGTCTGCTTTTTTTACCCATCTACCAATAGGTGCCCTTCTTTGCAAGGCATTGGAAAGCCTCCCTGGTCTTTTGTGGTTGAATCTGTGTTTGAAATTCACTGCTCGCCTAAGGGATCTTACATACAATTGTATTTGTGGAGAACAGAGATGAGGTAGTCATTCAAAAATCATGTTAATCTTAAACACTCTTATTGCACACAGTGAGTACATGCAAATTATTATGTGACTTGTTAAGCAATTTTTTTCTCCTGAACTTAGTTAGCCATGACATAACAAAGGGTTTGAATACTTATTGACTGAAGACATTTAATCTTTTCATTGTTTATTCATTAATTTGTAAATCCATAATTCTACTTTGACATTATGGGGTATTGTGTCTAGGCCAGTGACACTAAATCAAAATGTAAATTTCAGGCTGTAATGCAACAAAATGTGGAAAAATTCAAGGGGTGTGAATACTGTACACAACACAATGAAAACACATATATCTGTTTGGATTCTTCTGAGAAATGCGCCATTCTCAGATAAAATTAGACAAATAGAGTGTTGCGTTTACGCACTGAAGGTAGGTGAGGAGTCAAACGCAGGAGAGCAGAGATGCCAGTGTAGCATATATTTTAATAAGGGCAAGTCCAAAAACTCGCTACAGTACAATACCCCAAAACAACGCCCAAGACAATGGGAACTAACAGTACTCCCGTAAGGCGCAAAAACATAACGCACCTTTCTATAATAACCACACGCGAAATACACTGAGGAAAGCCTCCACAAGCAACAAGAAAAATAATCCCGCACAAACCTAAGCGGGGAAACAGGGGTAAATATACACACAAAAATGGAAGCAAATTAAAACCAGGTGTGAATGAACCAAAGACAAAACAAACGGAAAAGGAAACATGGATCGGTGATGGCTAGTAGGTCGGCGACGCCGACCGCCGAGCACCGCCCGAACAGGGAGAGGAACAACCTTCGGTGGAAGTCGTGAAATAGAGTCCATCACTTTATGTCTACAGTACAGTAATACCAGCTGAATTGCAGCGGAGGAAGATAAATAAAGAAATAAAACCTCTATGGTAAATAAGAAATGAGAGGTATCTCTAATGTACTTGCAGTTTTTTTTTCAATTGCTTTGGCGCAATTTTCACAAGTATGTGGTACATTTTCACAACTCAAAACAAATCACCAAAAAGGCAGTTTTTTCAAAACTCTGATGACATTTGCAATGGACTAATAAGTACAACACACAAAATCACACAGTCACTTTTTCACCAAACTTAATTTAGAAATACAGGTGTCACATTACAATACATGTTTACATAAAGTAATTGCCTTTCACAATTAGTTTTGACATGATTTTCTTCTGATTTTTAAAATACATTTTACTATTACTTAATCTGACTGCTCTTAATTTTTAATCACTTAACCGTTTGGTAAACCTAAAGATTTTATACTGGTTTGTCCACTACAGATTTTGAGAATGACATAATGAAAATGTATGTTTGTAAAGTCTAATTATATAAAGTGTAGTGTACTATGCCTATTATATAAAGTGTAGTGTACTATGCCTGCATACTGTAGTGTACTATGCCTATTATGATTTTACTTCACAGTAAGTAAAACTGAGCCACACAGGACCACTACAATACTGTAAAATACAATCCATGATAAGAATACAGTGTCATGACTCTCTCTCCTTGGTGAGAATCAAAGGTGCCAGATCAGGGAGTTGGGCCAGTTTGATGACTTAACAGCCGGTCATAAATAGTTTGCAGAAACTCTCCCTCTGGCTCTCTAGTACGGGAAGGTAAAAATCCCATTGTTACAGAGAGACTTTTGCTGCCAAAAACTCTAACATCCAAAAGTGGATAATGGAACAATATTTCTAACATAAAGAATGTGGAAAATGATCAGTGGGGACTTAAAGAATAATCCTGTCACATTGTTTTTTATTTTGTGATGTCGTTAAGGATGGTATATCAAAGTAACTCTGAAATTGTACGCGTCCTATGTATCAGGTTTACATCTAAATGTTGTGAAAAAGTGGTCCTAGAACTTTGACTAAAAACACGAGGGGGGAAGGAAGACAATCCCCTCTGATACAACTGTTGGTACGTCTGAAGTATCTATTCTAATGAAGCTCTACTACTAAGAAGGACATTGTGACCTCTGGTGGACAACCAGAGCCTTACATCGAGCCACTTCCCATAGACGGATCAATTGGTTTCAAGAGAGACGACAGAGAAAGACATCTACGCGTAAATATATATTCCATTTCTAATCCGAATTAGCGGTGGTTAGGGTGCTAAGTATTCTGGTTACTGTGAGCATAGTTTCCAAATGTATGTACGATAAGTTGACTCTTGTTTGTCTCTCCCTCTCTTTATCTTTCCCCACCCCTTTCCATTGTGTATCAAGCCGCCATATCATGTCAGTCCACTAGGGACTTTTATCTCATGTAAGTGTGTATGGGTATTCTGTGTTATTATTTAGTTAGTTAGTAAATACATAATTAAGCCAACTTGTGTATTGGGCGATTCATCAATTAGGGCTAGGGTTCTTGCAGATCCAAGGATTATGCGACATTCAGAATGAGACTGATGCGGTAATAATTAATAATTGACTGTTATTGATGTAAGAGATATCTATATATCTTTTGAGTTTAATTCGGGTGATGGTAACTCGTTAAACAACTTCTTCCGTGGTGCCCCAAATTCCTAATGAGTTAATTGTTATATGATTCATTTAATAGAGTAACAATTAAACATAGTAAGTTGCTCAAATAAATAACAATCATCAGATTAATGATAGTCACGTCACGACAACAGGTGGAAGGTGTATGATTGCCATCCCCATTAGTGTGCCACCCTTCTCCAGGCCATGGATGAGGCCACGCAATGACATCAATCTAAATCTATGTGAGGCTTGGATTTGCAAACGAAAAGGTTTTTCCCCAGGTGCATGAACAATGAGGACATTTACTGCGATGTCGATGAGAACCTATGGCAAAATGCTCTAGACCGGCTTGATGCAAACTAGTGCCTGCAAATTGTTATGTTTCTTTCATTTCTTTCATTTTCTGCATTTGATTACAGTGACCTACAGTACCGGTCAAAAGTTTGGACACACCTACTCATTCAAGGGTTTTCTTTATTTTTACTATTTTCTATAACCTAGAATACGAGTGAAGTCATCACAACTATGAAGTAACACATATGGAATCATGCAGAAACCAAGAAAGTATTAAACAAATCAAATTATATTTTATATTTGACATTCTTCAAAGTAGCCATCCTTTGCCTTGATGACAGCTTTGCACACTCTTGGAATTCTCTCAACCAGCTTCATGCGGTAGTCACCTGGAATGCATTTCCATTAACAGGTGTGCCGTGTTAAAAGTTAATTTGTGGAATTTCCTTCCTTCTTAATGCATTTGAGCCAGTCAGTTGTATTGTAACAAGGTAGGGGTGATATACAGAAGATAGCCCTATTTGGTAAAAGACCAAGTCCATCTTATGGCAAGAACAGCTCAAATAAGCAAAGAGAAATGACAGTCCATCATTACTTTAAGACATGAAGGTCTTAAAGAACTCTGAAAGTTTCTTCAAGTGCAGTCTCAAAAACCATCAAGATCTATGATGAAACTGGCTCTCATGAGGACCACCACAGGAAAGGAAGACCCAGAATTACCTCTGCTGCAGAGGATAAGTTCATTAGAGTTACCAGCCTCAAATAAATGCTTCACAAAGTTTATGTAACAGACACATCTCAACATCAACAGTTCAGAGGAGACTGCATGAATCAGTCCTTCATGGTCGAATTGCTTCAAAGAAACCACTACTAAAGGACACTAATAATAAAAAGAGACTTGCTTGGGCCAAGAAATACGAGCAATGGACACTTGACCGGTGGAAATCTGTCCTTTGGTCTGATGAGTCCAAATTTGAGGTTTTTGGTTCCAACCGCCGTGCCTTTGTGAGACGCAGATAGGTGAACCGATGATCTCTGCATGTATGGTTGCCACCGTGAAGCATGGAGGAGGTGTGATGGTGTGGGGGTGCTTTGCTGGTGACACTGTCTGTGATTTATTTAGAATTTAAGGCACACTTAACCAGCATGGCTACCACAGCATTCTTCAGCGATACGCCATCCCATCTGGTTTGCACTTAGTGAGACTATCATTTGTTTTTCAACAGGACAATGACCCAAAACACACCTCCAGGCTGTGTAAGGGCTATTTGACCAAGAAGGCGAGAGATGGTGCTGCATCAGATGACCTGGCCTCCACAATCACCCAACCTCAACCCAATTGAGATGGTTTGGGATGAGTTGGACCGCAAAGTGAAGGAAAAACAGCCAACAAGTGCTCAGCATATGTGGGAACTCCTTCAAGACTGTTGGAAATGCATTCCTCATGAAGCTGTTTGAGAGAATGCCAAGTGTGTGCAAAGCTGTCATCAAGGCAAAGGCTTTGAAGAATCTCAAATATAAAATATATATTTTTTGGTTACTACATGATTCCATATGTATTATTTCATAGTGTTGATGTCTTCACAATTATTCTACAATGTAGAAAATAGTAAAATATAAAGAAAAACCTTTGAATGAGTAGGTTTGTCCAAACTTTTGACTGGTACTGTATGTTGTAATTATATCTGCACAATATATTTTTTGCATCAATGATTGTGAAAGATATCCTCAATGATCACACCTTTGATCACACGTTGGTTAGAGATTGACATTTTATTTGACATTTTTGTCAATTCTGATGTGTAATGGAAGTGTATTGCCTAATGTAAAAAACAGGGTAATGTACTGTAATTTGCAGTACTGTAGCATATTGCATTCAAAGGGCAATTTTGAAACATTTATCTTGCATTTCTCTGCTATCGGATTGACTGGTTGTTAAAACAATTCCATTGATAAAATATAATGATGTTGTGTTTTGGTAATTAAATCAATGTTCTCATGGTATTTCACAGTTTTGGATCAATGGTTGTGTGGTGAAAGATGTTTCCACACAAATTGAACGCACAATAAAAGCTTTTGTATGTAAGACCTGCTGTGTTACAAGTGTTACCAGTTTGGAGTTTTGTACTTTTGAAAATTCACCACGTTCTTGAGAAAATAGCACCAAAGCTGTGTTTACTGTTCAACATCCCTGAATGTGCATCTACAGCTGTGGAAATCCATCTCACTAAGATGCCAACTTCAATAGAATTCATAATGATTGATGGCATCCTTTATATAGAAGAACCCACCATCTCCCCCACTGGGAACTCTCAGATGAAGTGCTCTTGAGTCTGATCATGTGTCTGTGTGTGTGTGTGTGTCTCTCTCTCTCTCTCTCTCTCTCTCTCCCTCTCTGTGTGTGTGTCTCTCTTTCTCTCTCTCTCTCTCTCTCTCTGTGTGTGTGTGTGTGCGTCTCTCTCTCTCTCTCTCTCTCTGTGTGTGTATGTGTGTGTCTCTCTCTCTCTCTCTGTGTGTGTGTGTGTGTGTCTCTCTCTCTCTCTCTCTCTCTCTCTCTCTCTCTCTCTCTCTCTCTCTCTCTCTCTCTGTGTGTGTGTGTCTCTCTCTCTCTCTCTCTCTCTGTGTGTGTGTGTCTCTCTCTCTCTCTCTCTCTCTCTGTGTGTGTGTGTGTCTCTCTCTCTCTCTCTCTCTCTCTGTGTGTGTGTGTGTGTGTGTCTCTCTCTCTCTCTCTGTGTGTGTGTGTGTGTCTCTCTCTCTCTCTCTCTCTCTCTCTGTGTGTGTGTGTGTCTCTCTCTCTCTCTCTCTCTGTGTGTGTGTGTCTCTCTCTCTCTCTCTCTCTCTCTCTCTCTCTCTCTCTCTCTCTCTCTCTGTGTGTGTGTGTGTCTCTCTCTCTGTCTCTCTCTCTGTGTGTGTGTATGTCTCTCTCTCTCAATTCAATTCATTTCAATTTCAATTCAATTGACTTTATTGACATGGCAAGTTCATTATTACTTACATTGTCAAAGTATACATCGAAAAATAAAAATCAAATATATATGTATATATATACAAAATATATATATATTTATATATAAATAAATGGTGGGACCAACAGTAATAATAATAGTAGTAGTGGACATGGGATCACCATTAACAACAACTACAACAACAATATTAATCAGAACAACAATACATTAAATCAATGGTAGTAGACCAGTGTCAATATGACTTGAGAAGACATATGACCTGGTATGAAAGACAAAACAAAACAAAGCTAAATGGGAAATATTATCAACATTACTTTGCATTTTTCACTGGCTGTCCCTCAGGTTGTGGCAGGAGGACACATATTTGGCTGCCAAAACTGCACATTTTGGCTTTTCACCCAATAAATATTTGATTTTTTCTTCATCTTTTATAGTTTCAAATTCTTTGTATTGAGTTATAATTTTGGGAAAGAAATATGCTCTTAGGTCTGAGTATTTGTCACAGTGTAGTAGGAAATGCACCTCTGTCTCTACCTCTCCCCTGGAGCAGAGTGAGCACAGCCTGTCCTCTCTGGGCAGCCAGGTTTGTCTGTGACGACCGGTCTCTATAGCCAGACTGTGCTCACTGAGTCTGTACCTAGTCAATGTTTTCCTCAGTTTTCTATCAGTCACAGTGGTCAGATAGTCTGCCACCATGTACTGTCTGTTTAGAGCCAAATAGCATTGAAGTTTACTTAGATTTTTTGTGGTGTCTTTCCAATAGGTTATATATTTTTCTTTTTGATTTGTGATGATTTGGTTGGGCCAGATTTTCTGAGGGCTGTCCCGAGGCTCTATGGGGTTGGTTTGGGTTGGTGAACTGAGCCTCAGAACCAGCTGGCTGAGGGGACTCTTCTCTGGTTTCATCTCTTGACATTGTAGAGCTGTGTGATGGAATGTTTTAGGGTCACTTGTTTTTAGATGGTTGTAAAATTTGATGGCTCTTTTTTCTATTCAAATGAGGAGGGGGTATTGGCCCAATTCTGCCCTACATGCGTTATTTGGAGTTTTTCTTTGTACTTGCAATACAGTCTTGCAAAACTCTGCATGCAATATTTCAGTTGGATGTTTGTCCCATTTAGTAAATTCATTATTAGAGAGTGGACCCCATACTTCACTGCCATATAGAGCAATTGGTTCTATAACTGATTGAAAAATTTTGAGCCAGATTCTAATTGGAATTTCAATTTTGATGTTCCTTTTAATGGCATAGAATGCTCTTCTTGCTTTGTCTCAGCTCATTCACAGCCTTGTGAAAGCTACCTGTGTTGCTGATATTTAGTCCTAGATATGTGTAGTTTTTGGTGTGTTCTAATAGAACTGTGTCCAAATAGAATTTATATTTGTCATCCTTATTTCCCGACCTTTTTTGGAATATCATTATATTAGTTTTTTTTAGGTTAACGGTCAGAGCCCAGTTCTGACAGAACCTGTGCAGATGATCTAGGTGCTGCTGTAACCCCTCTTTAGTGGGAGACAGCAGCACCAGGTCATCTGCGTACAGCAGACACTTGATTTCAGTGTTGTGTAGGGTGATACCAGGTGCTGCCGATTCTTCTAATGTTTTTGCCAATTCATTAATGTAGATGTTAAATAATGTTGGACTTATTGGGCAGCCCTGTTTCACTCCCCGCCCCTGAGAGAAGAAGTCTGTTTGCTTGTTGCCAATTTTAACCGCACATTTGTTTTTAGTGTACATTGATTTAATAAAATCATATGTTTTCCCTCCAATACCACTTTCTATTAGTTTATAAAAAAGACCTTCGTGCCAAATTGAATCAAATGCTTTCTTGAAATCTACAAAACACGAGTAGATTTTGCCTTTGTTTTGGTTAACTTGTTTATCAATTAGAGTGTGGAGGGTGTAAATGTGGTCTGTTGTACGATAATTTTTTAGAAATCCAATCTGGCTTCTGCTCAGGACGTTGTGTTCGTCAAGGAAATGATGTAGTCTGCTATTTATAATACTGCAGAGAATTTTCCCCAAGTTGCTGTTAACGCAAATTCCTCTGTAATTATTTGGGTCAAATTTGTCTCCATTTTTATAGATTGGTGTGATCAATCCCTGGTTCCAAATATCGGGGAAAATACCTGCAGTGAGGATAATGTTGAAGAGTTTGAGTACCGTAATTTCCGGACTATAAGCCGCTACTTTTTCCCACGCTTTGAACCTTGCGGTTTATACAATGACGCGGCTAATTTATGGATTTTTCCCGCTTTCACAAGATTCATGCCGCCAAAAAACTGAGCACCGTCACATAATGTGACGTAAATCGAGCGCGCTCAAACTTCCCATAATTCTGATTACGGTAGTCATTTTGTCACCCTCATCATGGCAAAGACACGGAGAAATTGTCACGTTCCTGACCTGTTTTTCCTTTTTCTTGTATTTATTTGGTTGGTCAGGGCGTGAGTTGGGGTGGGTTGTCCATGTGTTATTTTTCTATGTCGGGTTGTTTGTGTTTGGCCGGGTATGATTCTCAATCAGAGGCAGCTGTAAATCGTTGTCCCTGATTGAGAATCATACTTTTTGTATCTCGTGTTGTATCTCGTGTCTGTATTCGGGTCGTTTCTCTTTTGTCATTTTGTTTCGTTAGTGTTCCGTTTATTTGGTTAATAAATAATCATGGACACAAACCACTCCGCATATTGGTCTGATCCTTCTCGCCTCTCCTCCTCGTCCGAGGAGGAGGATTACGCCGACCGTTACAGAAATGCATATGATGCAGCTTTCAATTTGAAGGCGATCGATCTGGCTGTTGGAAAAGGAAATAGAGCTGCTGCACGGGAGCTTGGCCTTAATGAGTCGATGATAAGACGTTGGAAACAGCAGCGTGAGAAACTGACTCAGTGCAAAAAGACAACAAAAGCTTTCAGAGGAAAGAAAAGCAGATGGCCCGAACTAGAAAATGAGGCTTGGATGACAAGTGGGGAGAAATCCTTCACTAAAACGGGCCGCATGCGAAGAGCAACTTATGGTCAAGTCTGCCAGTGGGTCCTGACAGCGTGGAGCATTGTCAAAAAAAAAAAAAAAAAATCCACTATCATCAACGGGTTTCGAAAGGCTGGACTGCTGCGTATTGAAGAGGGCAGCATAAGCTCAGCGGGGAATTTGCCTCCGGATGAAAGTGACGAGAGCGACAATGAAAACGATCCAACATCGGATGAAGCAATTCTGAGGCTATTCAACTCCGACACCAAAGGAGATGACTTCAGTGGTTTCAGTGCACAGGAGGAAGATAGTGACCAATGACTTTCTTGGTAGGCTACTGTTTACTGCTATTTTTTTTAAATTTGTTACAAGCCGTGTTTCGTTAAAGCCTATTTATTTTTGTTACAAGCCGTGTTTCGTTTAAAAAGCCTATTTATTTTTGTTACAAGCCGTGTTTCCTTTAAAGGCTGTGTAAAGTTCATTTGTTTCAATGTACGGTAGGCACCTGCGGCTTATAGACATGTGCGGCTTATTTATGTACAAAATACATATTTTTTTTTAAATTCAGTGGGTGCGGCTTATATTCAGGTGCGCTTAATAGTCCAGCAATTACGGTATAGCCAATTTGAATTTGTGGTCTGTATATTTGATCATTTCATTTAAAATACCATCAGCACCACAGGCTTTTTTGGGTTGGAGATTGCATAGTTTTTCCAATAATTCTTCTTCTGTAATTGGGGTATCTACAGGATTCTGATAGTCTTTGACTGCTAATTCAAGGATTTGTAATTTTTCTTGTATATCTTTTTGTTCTGGGCTCTTTGTTATATTGCTGTAGAGGTTTGCAAAGTGATTTCTCCACATATCCCCATTTTGGATAGCCAATTCCTCATGATGAGGTTTGTTTAATTTATTCCAATTCTCCCAGAAGTGGTTTGATTCTATGGATTCCTCAATTCCAACCAGCTGATTTCTAATGTGCTGTTCCTTTTTTGTTCTTAGGGTGCGTTTGTATTGCTTCAGTGTTTCCCCATATTGAAGGCGTATATTTTTGTTGTCTGGTTCTCTGTGTTTTTGATTAGATATATTTCTCAATGACTTTCTTAGATTTTTGCAATCATTATCAAACCATTTTTCATTATCTGTTATTTTTGGTTTGCTCTTATGCTTCTTTAGATTAGCCAAGGAGGCTAATTTGTCAAATATAAAGTTTATGTTCCTAACGGCCAAATTTACACCTTCATTGCTGAAGGAGAATGTTAAGGCTAAAAAGTTGTCCAGGAGAGATTGTATTTTTTGGCTACTAATTGCTTTTTGGTAGATGTCTGTACTGTTTGCACTCCATCTATAGGCTTGTTTAGTACCATGTAATTTATTGGGCCGTGATGCTTCATGGTTGGGTTCTGCTCTTCTCAGATACACTGTGATTTTACTGTGGTCTGAGAGAGGTGTTAGTGGGCTGACTGTGAAGGCTCTGAGAGACTCTGGGTTTAGGTCGGTGAGGAAGTAGTCTACAGTGCTGCTGCCAAGGGATGAGCTGTAGGTGTACCTACCAAAAGAGTCTCCTCTCAGCCTGCCATTGACTATGTACAGACCCAGTGTTCGACAGAGCCTCAGGAGCTGTACTCCGTTTTTGTTTTTCACTTTGTCATAGTTGTTTCCGTGGGGGTATGTGGGGAGGGAAAGGTTATTGCTTCCTGGTAGGTGTTTATCCCCATGACTGTTAATAGTGTCTTGTTCTTCTGCTGTTCTAGCATTCAGGTCTCCACAGACCAGTACGTTGCCTTGGGCCTGAAAGTGACTAATCTCCCCCTCTAGAATGGAGAAGCTCTCTTCGTTGAAGTAGGGTGACTCTGAGGGGGGAATGTATGTGGCACAGAGGAAGACGTTTTTATCTGTAAAGATAGCCTCCTTGTTGATTTTTAACCAGATAAAAAATTCTCCTGTTTTGATCAATTCGATTGAATTAATTAGTTCAGATTTATACCATATTAACATTCCCCCTGAGTCTCTGCCCTGTTTGATTCCTTTTAATTTAGTGGATGGTATGATTATCTCCCTATAACCTAGTGGACAGCCAGTGGAAACATCACCTCTGCACCATGTTTCCTGTAGTACTACAATATCAACATCATCAATTTCTTTCAGGAAGTCTGGGTTTCTGCTCTTTAGCCCAAAAGCAGAGGACTTCAATCCTTGTATATTCCAACATGCAACGTAAAAAGACTTCATAACTTTTTTTTTTCTCTTTCTTTTCTTTACCTTTCAAAATGAGACAAACATTCAGAATCCAAGAAGAACCATTAAAACAGGATTTTTCAATTAAAGTAAACTCTTATTTTGCAAATGTGATTTGTTTATCATTTAAGATAGAATTTGTGTCATGCCACTTGGGTGGATGTAGTGTGAGGGTGGTGGTGTTCTTGTGCTCATCTTACCATGACCCTCGGCCTATCACAAGTGAGCATAGTAGACTCAGCATTTGTTTAATGTCACTCATTTGGTTGGTGGGGGCTGGGCCAGTTGCTCCTCTCACAGCCTGTGCGTAGCTCTGCCTGCTGGGCTGTGGCTCCTTCAGGTGTGGGTCTGCGGTGGGGAGGAGGGGGGTGGTAGGCCTCATCTGGGTGGCTCTGAAGCTGGGCTGGGGTGGTCTGTGCTGCGTTGGCTGTGGTGGGCATTGAGGTTGGTGGTGCTGTGGTCGTGGCTGGGGGGTCCAGGGTGCTGGTCCGGGGTGTTGTCTCGGTGATCTCGGCGGGGTGGAGATTGCTCCGCTGTTCCTGGGTGGAGAGGTCGGGCTGCGGTTTAAAGCGACGTCCTTGAGAGTCTTGGCAAGGATGGGGACTGTCTCCCTGTACAGGTGAACATGGTCATAGAGACAGTCCAGATCGAGGGTGGGATGGTGGGCCAGGTGTACATTGGGTCGCAGGGCACAGTCCCGGGATAGGCTGGCGTTTATTCTTTGGATTGTGGCAGGGTGGAAGTCCCTCCTCTGTAGAAGGGTTGACACTATGATTCTTGAGTTGGGGAAGATTGCGGAGGCCTTCTCAATCACTCCCCGTAGTGAAGTCGCCACCCTCTCCTGCTGAGCACGCAGGTCGTTGCTTCCGGTATGTATGATTATGTGGCTTGGCGACCCGAGATGGTTCTTATCAAGCAGCTCCATGGCACTCTGCGTTGTTGGGCACCACACCTTTCTCGTTTTGTGTTTAGGGAAAAGTTTATTCTCCTGGACATACTTCCCATTTGAGTCCATTAACAGGACGATGTCAGCCAGTGTTTCTTCTGGACTGGGGGGGGCAGAGTGGGGGCTGGTGGGTGTTGGAGCTGGGGTGTGGCTGGTCTGTGTCGGTGCCACTGTCAGTGGGAGGCTGTTCTGTGGGTTGGGGAGGAGGGGTGCAGCAGGCAGGGCTGGGGAAGTCTGGCTGGTTGAGCTGGGCTCCTCTGCTGTGTGAGGGCAGGTCATAGGGTGGTGATCTAGCTGCTCCTGCAGCCTGTCCTCTGCTCTCTTTCTCTCCTGCAGCTCCTCTCTTAGTGTGGTCAGCTCCTTATTGCTGCTCTGCCTGTCTTTTTGGAGCTCTCTCACCTCCTGTGTTAGATCAGCCAGCTCTCTCTTGAGTCCCTCTCTCTCTTGCTGAACCTCTTTCAGCTGTGTTGCAAGGCTGCTGTCCTGCTCTTTCCTCACCTTGGTTAGGAGCTCCTCTAAGGTGTGGTTGTCTGGTTGCTGCTTGCTCACGCTCTCCCTGAGCAGGACCACCTCCCCCTCCAGTTTGGCGAACTCATCCCTCATGGCAGCCATGGTGGTGAGGAGGGCCTGAGCCTGCTCTGCACTGAGGGGGTCGCTCTCCTCCTGTGGCGTGTCCTCCACTATGGTGGGAAGAGAGGTGCTGGATGTGCCTTTTTGGGTGGGGAGGGTAGGGGTGAGGGTGGTGCTGGTGGAGTTTGTCTTGTGGGAGGGCATGTCACTGGTGGTGTTCTTCTCTCTCTCCGCTCTCTCCTTAATGGTCTGAAAGTCTGTTTCAAACAGCCTGATGTTACCTTGCACCATGACAGTCCCAGTCTTGTAGAGGTTGATTGTTATCATGGTGCTGTCATGGTCGTCTGTCTCTTTGATTTTCAGCTTCCACCCATTACAGATTCCCTCTTTCTTTATGCATGGGTAGTGAGAGCAGACTGCTGAGCGCCATGCATTTGGCTGGTCAGTGAGAAAGATGAGATTACTCACGTCACCGTTTTTGTAGAGGTCTGCAAAAAGGGTTTCTGGCCTCTCCTCTAGTAGTTTCTGTTTGAAAGCTTTCCTCATTGTGTTATTTTTGGCCTTTTTTGGGTAGAGAATGGATTCTGCGCTGAGGGGGAGTGGGGACATGGTGTCTGTGCGCTCTGCTACTACCGCTGCTGCTGCGCTGTTCTGCTGCCCCGTTGCCATGGCAACCGATTTGTTCGTCTGCTGTTCGCGCTACTTTAGTTCAAAAAACAGCAAAAAGAGTGAAAAATCCTCACACAAAAAACTGAAGATATGTTTACAGTTAGTCCGTGCTCCTTTTTGGTTTTCTCACTCAGTTTGGTCGTTTGATGTAGTTGTATTAACTGCCCTTGCTAGGTTTGTTCTAGCTCGTTTCTTCTGGCTAGCTTGTTAGTCTGCTGGCTAGGTCTTTGTTGTGTAGCTAGCTAGCTAGACTCAAAACTTCTTAACTTGAGGCGCAAAGTTACTTTTTTTTTTCTATTCTGAATGAATAGAGTTGTTGTTCATCACTTCTTGTCTGGAATTCTTCTTCGATTAGAGTGTTTATCTCATTCTAAAAACCAAAAAAAATCTAATATATCAGGAGCTCATGTTGAGCATGACTCTCTCTCTCTCTGTCTCTCTCTCTCTCTCTCTCTCTGTGTGTGTGTGTGTGTATGTCTCTCTCTCTCTCTCTCTCTCTCTCTCTCTCTCTCTCTCTCTCTGTGTGTGTGTGTGTGTATGTCTCTCTCTCTCTCTCTCTCTCTCTCTCTCTCTCTCTCTCTCTCTGTCTGTCTGTCTGTCTGTCTGTCTGTCTGTCTGTCTGTCTGTCTGTCTGTCTGTGTGTGTGTGTGTGTGTGTGTGTGTGTGTGTGTGTGTGTGTGTGTGTGTGTGTGTGCATGAGGGAGGGAGTTATTTGTGTGTTGTTAGCCTAGCTATGCATGTTTGAGTGAAACATCTTCAATCGTTGATGAGGGTATACAATATACGTAAGGATGTCGTACTTTACAGTGTGCACTTCTGGATTCTATGGGGTGGATGGTGTGTTCTAAAAATACACTTAACCTGACATACTGTGTTTTATTTTCTGTGCCCGTCGTTTATGATTAGACTTCTTTCATTATAAGGAAGTCAACTTTTCAATGTGTGGTTGTATGTCACCACAACCTTTTCAAGAAACAATTAAATGAAAGATCTCATATGAACCGTTATGAGACAATTGCAGAGGTTTATTCATTCTAGTACGAGTGGAGTCAAGCTGCTATACTTTAGTAATTAGGGCCCAATCTATTGACTCTTCAAAGAATTCCCCTTTTAGCTATTCTGGGAGCATCTCTTTGCCAACAGTGCTTTTTCTCATCTAAAATTACATTTTTCATTCTGCTTAAAAGCAGAGCTGGTTGATTTATCTGATTTGTGTTTTTCACTGCCATCCTAACTATCTTTGTGAGATTAAAAGATGAAAGTACAAGGTGTCTTCATTTAAGGGGACTTAGTAGACTTCATTAATGACGCACGCACGCACGCACGCACACACGCACGCACGCACACACACACACACACACACACACACACACACACACACACACACACACACACACACACACACACACACACACACACACACACACACACACACACACACACAGTCCATATTGAAAATATAACCACTGATTAGCCTTTGGTGATCAATCTATGGCTGCAGAAAAACATTGACACTGCTCTTAAATCCGATAACGTCGACCATTTTGGCTATAAACATTTATCTTTTACCAGTTAAAGGTTGCATTCTGCATTATACTATGCTTTTTAATTGATTATTATTAATTCTCAAATAAATACTTAATAAAATATGTTTATAAAAGTTGTTGTATGCTGCTGATTGAAAATAAAATACTCAAAACTTGAACCCTGTATGGATTTACATTTTTGTAAATGATGTTTATTGCGCTTTCATCTAGCCCAACTATGAGTATCATGGGCTTTGTGCATCTGGGAAGGGATGTAATCTCAAAATATCCATGATGCATTCAGGACTTACTACAGTGCCATTAAAGCCCATTTTAGGGAAGGACAAACAGCGTTAAAAACAGATCAAATCAAAGTGTATTGGTCGCGTACACAGTTTCGCAGACGTAGAAGCGGGTGCAGTGAAACGCATACATTGCTGGCTCCTAACATTGCAGCAAAATGTCAAACAACATAAATAGCACGTTAACAGTAATCCAAATGCAATCTATAAGTATACCGTATGAACAGCGGATGAATATAGACAATATATACTAAGAATGATATTTACAGCAGTAGTATGTGGACACCTGCTCGTCGAACATCTCATTCAAAAATAATGGGCATTAATATGGAGTTGGTCCCCCTTTGCTGCTATAACAGCTTCCACTCTTCTGGGAAAGCTTTCCACTAAATGTTGGAACATTGCTGTGGGGACTTGCTTCCATTCAGCCACAAGAGCAGGTTGGGCAATTATGCCCGCAGTCGGCTTTCCAATTCATCCCAAAGGTGTTCGATGGGGTTGAGGTCGGGGCTCTGTGCAGGCTAGTCAGGTTCTTCCACATCGATCTGGACAAACCATTTCGGTATGGACCTCGCTTTGTGCACGGGGGCATTGTCATGCTTGTTATGATAATGGGCATAATGCCAACACAGAGATGGCACTAGTGGGGAACCTACCTAGGATATAGCATAAACAGGTGCATTATGAGTGTCTGATTAGGATGTCGTGACCTGTAACACGTTATACCCGAGTAAAATATTAGGCTTGAACTTTACCAAACTGGTATGTGAGTTATTCACATACACATAAAAACAGGAGCGCCAGAAGAAGTGACGCAAGTGACAAAGGCCTAGGGGCAGCGCATTGCATTTGCTTCAAGGACATTGACACCTATGGAGCAAGGATATGCCCAAATTGAAAAGGAGTGCCTAGCCATAGTGTTCGCCTGTGACCGTTTTGATCAATACCTTCATGGTAGGGACTTTATCACAGTGCACATTGATCACAAGCCGCTTGAGGTTATCTTAAAAAAATATATTCTGTCTTCCCCGAAGCGACTTCAAAGGATGATGCTAAAGCTTCAGCGTTATCAACTACAGGTAGTATACAAGAAAGGAATAGAGCTTCACATTGCAGATTTCTTGTCTAGAGCAGCACTAACAGTAACTAGTCACCCGCAATATCGGACAAATGAGACTATATATGCTCTACAGGCTGAGTTGGAAGATGTGAACCATGCTACTAATCAAAACATTTCCCCGCAGACACGGGATGCTATTAAAGCTCATTCAGCAGAACTTCTCGAATGCTTCAGTCTTTTATCCAAGAAAGAGTACGCCCATCCTGGTGAGGGACTACTGGACATACAGAGACAGACTCACAATTCAGGAAGAGGTTGTCTATAGAGGCGACAGAAACTCTACGCCCAATGATTCTCTCTCGTATCCATGCAGGCACTCAGGGGTCGAAGCCAGTCTCAGGAAAGACTCACTATTCTGGCCCAGCATGACCCAAGAAATTAAACATTTTGTGGCTGTGTGAAGCATGTGTAATGCTAATCTACCTAAGCAGCAAAAGGAAACGCTGCAGCCACATGACATACCAACACATCCTTGGTCTAAAGTGGGAATGGATCTGTTCATCGTAAAGAACGTTCCTTTTCTGATTATAGTGGACCACTATTCAGATTTTTGTGAGGTGGAGAAAGTGATTGGCACAACAGCCGGTTGCTTCATCGACTGTTGTAAGCAGCAGTTTAGCAGAAATGGCATACCTGACAGTGGTGTAGTTACGGATAATGGGCCACAGTTCACGAGTCAAGACTTTGCTTAATTTGCAAAAGCCTGGGAATTCCATCATGTGACCTCTTCACCATACCACAGTCAGAGTAATGGTAAGGCGGAGTCAGCAGTGACTCTCATCACAAAGGCAATCCAGGAAGGCACAGATGTGTGGCAAGCTCTTTTGGCATGGAGAAATACTCCCACCTGGAGTCTTGGCACATGCACAGGGCACATCAGCGCAAGGTCATATGAAGTGGAAGTAAAGGGCCGAAAGTGTCGAAGGAACCGGAAGGACATACGCCCAGTTCATGAGAGTGTAGGGCCCAGGAGGGACACATGGGAAGACTGGGAATATCTCCTGGATGGTGTGTGCAGGACACATAATGAGAAGACGGGGAAGACCCCACCAGGGCAGTTATCTCTGCCGACCGTGCCTCCACAATTTCAGGAGGCTGTGGAGTGGAGAGGCCCTCAGGCTCCCAGAGGTGCCTAACATCCCAGGAGTGCCAGGAGAGAATTTGAGGATCCCAGAGGTGCCCAACATCCCAGAGGTGCCCAATATGCTACCAGTGCGACACACTAGGACAAGGGCCAACATAAGACCGCCCCTGCGGTATGGGGACTATGTCCCATAAGAGATGGACAATTATTTTTTGATCTTATAAAAAAGAAAGAAAAAAGGGTGTTGATAATGTAAATAGTTATTTTGGGGCGGCAGGTAGCCTAGTGGTTAGAGCGTTGGACTTGTGACCGAAAGGTTTCAAGATCGAATCCCCGAGCTGACAAGGTAAAAATCTGTCGTTTGGCCCCTGAACAAGGCAGTTAACCCACTGTTCCTAGGCCGTCATTGAAAATAAGAATTTGTTCTTCACTGACTTGCCTAGTTAAATTATGGTAAAAAAAAAAGTTCAATGTGGTATTAAAATGGTATGAAGTGCTCGGGCTAATTCTATATGAAAAGGAAGATAATGAGCATAATGCCAACCCAGAGATGGTGCTAATGGGGCACCTATCTAGGATATATAAACTCATTATGAGTGTCTGATTAGGATGTTGTGACCTGTAATATGTTATACCTGAGTAAAGGATTATACCAAACTCTCCGACATGAGTTATTCACATACACATAAAAACAATGCTGAAACAGAAAAGGACCTTCCCCAAACTGTTTCCACAAAGTTGGAAGCACAGAATTGTCTAGAATGTAATTGTATGCTGTAGCATTAAGATTTCTCTCCAGTGGAACTAAGGGGCCTAGCCCGAACCATGAAAAACAGCCCCAGACTATTATTCCTCCTCCACCAAACTTTACAGTTGGCATTATGCATTCGGGCAGGTAGCGTTCTCCTGGCATTCGGCAAGAGTCCAACGGCGGCGAGCTTTACACCACTCCAGCCGACGCTTGGCATTGCCCATGGTGATCTTAGGTTTGAGTGCGGCTGCTCAGCCAAGGAAGCCCATTTCATGAAGCTCCCGATGAACAGTTCTTGTACTGACGAGAGGCAGTTTGGAACTCGGTAGTGAGTGTTGCAACCGAGGACAGGCGATTTTTACTTGCTACACGCTTTCAGCACTCGGCGGTCCCGTTCTGTGAGTGTGGCCTACCACTGCTGACATATTTACATTTACATTTAAGTCATTTAGCAGACGCTCTTATCCAGAGCGACTTACAAATTGGAAAGTTCATACATATTCATCCTGGTCCCCCCGTGGGAATTGAACCCACAACCCTGGCGTTGCAAGCGCCATGCTCTACCAACTGAGCCACACGGGACCATATTACTTCCATTTGTGTTATCAGATCAGTGTAGATGTGGGAGACAACCCAAGGATTTGGACTATTGAAACACACCCAAAGCTGTCTGATGACCCTATTTCACCTGTGTCAGGTTCCCTCTGAAACATTCATAGTGGCTCCCCAACTGCAGTCTGACTGAGCGGTGGGTGTGGGGCCGCTTTAAGGCACTGTCACTGATGGATTGCCTCACTCACTCCCTGTCGCTCTAGGATGCATCACTGGACAGGTAAGGGGACCAGAACTGAACTGGTAAAATCAATCGTTATTTCGTTCGATTTCATTGATTGCACTCAAATATACAAAACATACACAATGGTAAATGCCCTTGGATTGGCCTGCATTTGTGACCGACTGGGATTTGAACCCAGGTCTACTCAGTCTCACAAGAGTGTTAGCTCTACTCGGTCTCACTGAGCTAAATCCAAAACATTAGCTTTTAGGGAGCCTTCCAAGTCTCAGGCAAGGTTACTCATTACGGGAGCTTGGTTTCAAACCAACCCCGTATATATTCGTAACCCTTGCTCACATCAGGTAGTACCTTTTTTTTTGCGTCCATTCTGTGAGCTTGATAACACTGGGTTTTGTACACATTAACTGACAGCCCAGAGATAGAAGTATGCGTTCATTGATACAACAAGAGCACTCGCACTGTGAATGTCTTTGTTGGATTTGCAACACAAAAGGCTGTGTAGCCTGCACATTTGCAACACACGACTTGCCTTGCCAAGTTTTAGTTTATATTACGCACTTCATAGACATGTCAGACTGCAGTTGGGTTTCATATGCTAATGCACAGATTGTTTTTATGATCCCTGTGTAATTAGAGTTTATCATCGATGAATATGTAATTGCAGCCGGGCGCTCCGTGCGGCACATCGCACCAGCCACAAACAATTTCCCTCTTTGTCGCTACACACTTGTCATTGTAAATAAGAATTTGTTCTTAACTGACTTGCCTAGTTAAATAAAGGTTAAATAACAAATTAAAAACACACTTGCTGAGCGGATGGGCCCTCACCGCAGGTTGAGTGAAGCACAGCTCATGCTTAATTCATCAATTCAAACATAATATGTGCATATTCCTCTCTCCGAGGGAGTGTAAGCTGAACCTCATGGGTTTGTTTGGAGTGTTCGGATATCGGGAGAGTGATGTCAAGGGCGCCCACTCAGTGTTTTTCCCCAACAGATTAAAAAGCTGCAGATGTGTTGGCCAGTTGTCACAAGAATTTTCAATCCCAATGATGATAACAATGACTACAGCTTTGACCAATTCCCCCTAGGTTGTAAAGCTTGGGTTAATAAGAATTAAGCAAAGTCCCAGATTTCTGCAAAAGGTTGGTTCTTTATTCAGAGAACGTTCTGAAGTCAAGAATGCAAAGACAGTCATTTTATTACTCCCACCTACACACACACACACACACACACACACACACACACACACACACACACACACACACACACACACACACACACACACACACACACACACACACACACACACACACACACACACACACACACACACACACACACATCCCTTTTCTACCAGCCTTGGCAGTTTCTCGCCGTTCCTTTCCTCCCTGGAGTAAAGAGGCCTTGGAAGGGCCCTCTTTCCTGTTGTCAACATTTTCAGAGTTATAACCAGGTCATGTGTAGTCTACCAGCCTCTGTTTTCTCAACCATATATTTCTCCCTCTTAACTTGTCCCACATTACTACATAGTAACACAATGATCTAGTCACACATATTATGGAATTATGACTCTTAACACATTTCATACATTTATATGATTTCAGGGTGGAATCCTTTAGTCATTACTTTAAACATTTAAATTCCTTTATCACCAGTCCAAAAACACCCCCTTGCAAGGGCTGAAGACACTGTGTGTCCTCCTTCTCCAAGTGTTCTTTTCAGCCAACTTCTTCAAATGCCATGTTTTGCCACATTCTTTCAACACTCCCTTAATTAAGCGAACTGCAAGGGGAGTGGCTTTGTGTTCTGTAACACTTTTCTTGGAGTAACACTTTCATTTAGGGTTCACAGGCTTTTTTTTTGTTTCCCTAAATTATCCTTCAGAAATATGCAGTGATATGACTGTAAACAGCTGCAGGGGTGTGTCATGACGTTGGCCTGTGGGTAGGTTTATGACAGTCATAAATACCTCTTTCCCCCTTTTTCTCTCTCCCTACTATAACTGATGTGACATAAGGAAACCCATGGGTTAACATAGAGATTCTGGGTAACATCAGAAGTTGGGGGAAATGAACTATATTCTGGTAATCCGACCAACTGAACATATGCGGTGGTACTTAAGGTATATTATGTCAGTTCTGTTGCCCTCTGACACATTCTCATCAATGATAGAATGACATAAACTCTACTGTGGAAAGTCTAAACGTCAGAGGTATCGGATTCACATGGAATTGTTGTTTAATTCAAATGTTTGAATATGACATTATTTGTGAAGAGGTGAAATGTAATTTTAGCTTCCAAATGAGAGATCTGGACTTTCATAAGTGTTCCTCTGCTCACAGTGGCCCGCCCCTGTGAAGAGGCATGGGTTATAAACTTTCCAGACACACCCCTCTCCCTCCACTATAAAAGCCATTGACAAGAATATAACTTTCTGTTCCGGGTACGCTAGGATGACGATCCAGTGTCAGAATGGTTCAGATAATAACTACAGAACTAAGCCAACATCAGCATGGACTTTGATTGTGAATGGTATGAACTTTGAACTCGTATTCACTACAGAAGTGATATCTCCTAGCCGTTGAGTTAGCAACAGCTAAACGCAGGTTAGGACGGACGATACGGTCTTCCATCTACTACACACAATGCTCCTCCAACGTATCCAGTAAGGCACCAGAGACATTCTTCAAAGGACAGAGGACTCGGGTTGGCGACACGGTCCATCTACCACCAACCTACTGAAGCGCAGCTCAGAGTAAATATTTATTGCATTTTCCTTTTCGAATGGGCGGTAATTTAGAATGCATAAGATACTGTATTTACGATAGCACAGCTCGCCTATGTTCCAGTCTCCCGCTCTTTCACTAGGACTCAGCCCCTTCCCTTTGTGTAACAAGCTGTCATATCTATTCCGCCCGCTAGGGACGTTTTTCTGTGACGTAATTTGTGATCAAGTTATGATTTCATTGTGTATGTGTGATTCTGTGTGATTAGTTAGGTATTTAGTAAATAAATAATTAAACCCAATTTTGTATTGCTGATTCAACTTGTTAGCCAGGATTCTTGCAGATAATCAAGGATTTACAACTTTCAGATGAGACTGAATAAAATGACGATTAATGTGACTGTTATGGATGTAAAATCTTACTAAATCTTTAAGAGTTTATTCGGAAGATAACAGCTCTATAAATATTCTTTCGTGGTGTCCCTCTCTAGTTAATTAATATTTACATGATTAGTTCAATCAGCTAATATTAATTACGGAGAAATTATTTTATAGAATAGCATGTCATAGCAATTAATCTGGCATAGTCAAAGACACGACAGGTGAATCTGACAAGGTTCTCAGTGCGTTGTTCCAATATGAGGGGATTGTGTTTTTGTGTTTGCATGTAGAAAATAGCCCAGATCCCTATTCACTACCGCACTCCTGCCTATGCTCATAAGCATACAAGAAAATGCTCATCCAAAGGTGGCGTTTGAGTTTAGTTTGAGTTTATTTTTATTTTTACAGGGACAGTGCACATTAATCAACGTTTCAGTAAAAGTGCCGGTTTTAGCCAGCCGGCTAATTTTCAACCGCAGTCCCTGGGCAGGTTATTAAAAACAATTACAATATAGACAATAGCAACATAGAACAAGCAAGACATAGCAACATATGACAAGCAAGACATAGCATACAGACAGAGCAACATAGGGCAAGCAAGACGTAGCATACAGACAGAGCAACATAGAACAAAAAGCAGCAAGACAAAATTCATAAAAGCAACAAAGTGTTTCCACACCTCACAAGTTACAGACAACAGACATGGAAAGCGGCAACACACAGCTAGGGACCATGTTCACAAATCTGATTGACCTTTAGCCATGTCTTCAAGCATTTTGTGAAAGTGTGATATGTGGTGCAGTTATGTGTGTCTGATGACAGTGTATTCCAGACATGGGAAGCTCTCACAGAGAATGCAGATGTACTAAAGGTGCTTTTCCTTAGGGGAACTATACAGTCACCTCTCATGGCAGACCTTGTAGATCTGCTGCCATATGTTTGGGTTTTCTGTTTAACAAAAATACTGAGTTGAGGGGTTCCTAGTAGCCGGTGATTTTAATGCAGGTTAATAACTTAAATCCGTTTTTACCTCATTTCTACCAGCATGTCACCTGTGCAACTACAGGCAAAATTATTCTAGATCACTTTTACTCCACGCACAGAGAAGCACACAAAACTCTACCTTGCCCTCCATTTTGGCAACTCTGACCATAACTCTATCCTCCTGATTCCTGTTTACAAGCAAAAACTCTACCAGGAAGTACCACTGATACGCTCAATATGGAAGTGGTCCAACGAAGAGGATTCTAAGCTACAGGACTGTTTCTCTAGCACAGACTGGAATATGTTCCGGGATTCATCCGATGGCATTGAGGAGTTTACCACATCAATCACTGACTTAAGTGCACAATGTCGTCCCTACAGTGACTGTATGTACACATCCCAACCAGAAGCAATGGATTAAGGCAACATCGGCACTGAGCTAAAAGCTAGAGCTGCCGCTTTCAAGGAGCGTAACACTAATCCGGACGCTTATAAGAAATCCCGCTACGCCCTCCGACCAACCATCAAACAGGCAAAGTGTCAATAAAGGACTAAGATCGAATCCTACTACACCGGCTATCGGGTGTGGCTAGCGCTAGCGTCACGTCAAACATGGAGAACATGCAATACTCTGCTTCTTGTTTGTTTGTATACACGATTGTGAATTTGTCTGTGCATGGTACTCGCCACAAATCTTGGTTTATAGAGTTTCTGGGCTAGACTAAAAAGTGTCTCCGGTCCCAAAGACAGAGATTATGAGAGCATTTCATCAAGCACAGAGAGAGGCCATAATGCTGTTTGTTTTGTTTTATTGTCTTTGTAAA
Organism: Salvelinus namaycush; assembly: GCF_016432855.1. Lineage (NCBI taxonomy): Eukaryota > Metazoa > Chordata > Actinopteri > Salmoniformes > Salmonidae > Salvelinus > Salvelinus namaycush. Next base: position 43,753,798 of record NC_052325.1, read on the forward strand.
ATAATAAGTATTACCTATTCTCACATATGGCATCACAGCCAAGGGGATACCAAAGCAATTTTCTTTTGTGATCTTGGCAAGAGTTCACTGCTCAAATCCACTAAATTGTGACGAGTTTGTATGGTATATGGCCACAGTCTACATGAATATAATAGAATATGGGACTTATTTGTTAGACATCAAATTTGACTCCTCAATATTTCTATCAAGATTTTAGAGTTAATGCGATAGTGTCTGTACATACTCTACTGATCAAGTGGGTGCATGGTTTACTCAAAGCCCTTCGAAGTCAATCCCAGTCATTTCACTACCTTGGCTACTACCTGTTTTATACAGATGTCGAGTCTTAACTTGATCACTCTTTTCTCGAGGTGAATTTTTCTTCTGTATCAGGAAATTCAAATGAGCCTTGTGATTCCTTAAAAATGAGCAGTTCTCTTTCAATGCGGGGGCAGTTCTCTTTCAATGCGGGGGCAGTTAACTCATTGGGATCAGGCCTGCTATCAAATAATATTCTCTCTCGCTCGATCAAACGCTAGGCCTAAGTCCTATTACTGTAACATTAAAATGTACAAAAATGTATCTGAAATGCAGCTATACACATCAACAACCGTTGTTTTATATAGCTTAATAACACAAGTTAGATATTGCTCCACTAGGCTACGACATACGTAACCTTAGGATACACCTCACAGTTGTATGAGCTTTCAAAGTTGAGTCCAATCCTGCCCTGGGGTGGTCTAATGCCTTCAGCGGGAACATATCGCTCTACCATGTTGGTGTTGGTTTGATTCCAACCCATGAACTCAAACCCCAGATACACTTGATTTAGTTAGGGAGTAGTCGAAATGTGCACATTGTTACCCGGACGAAAATGGGGGATGGTCATGCTTTTTTAATTTCAGTCAGGGGGAAGGTTTAGTATTTTTTTATTTAGTCCAGTGGAGGGTCATGTAATTTGTAGAATTAACTCCATTATAGTCTGTTAAACAGACTGGAATTAACTCCCTTATAGTCGGTTAAACAGCTTACAGAAACAAAATAACAAAATGGAGATCCATCCCATCTCTGCTAAATATGTTCACTTGAACCAGTTTGCAGTCGACATTGTTCTAAGTAGTTTAATGGCTTCCATGTGGAAATATAGACATAGCATTCACACTGATATAGGGGCTAGAACTACTGTACATTTCATTATGGCTGAGCATGGACATGTCAAACGTTGTCAATAAGAAAGATGCATTTCATTATTGATAAGGCCTAAAAAGAGTGTGAATAATTCTAATCAAATTCTAAGCAAAACGAAACAACAACTTGTTTTACATAGGCTATGTCTAAATACACTTACAGGCACATCCAAACTTTTCACAGTAGCCGGACAAAGATCCAATATAACGCTGAAAGGGAGAAAGTCCACTCACAGATATACTGCTCCCAAATATGTTTATTATACATATTGGAACCATCTTACAGATCACATTCACATTTCTCCAGAAGTTGCATTGCCAAGGATGTTCTCACCATAAAACCAGGACAGTGTGGATCATTCTAATAAGTTTGGCTTTAATAAAATTCAACGAAGAACAAGCAATCAGCAACAACAACAATAGATACATGTCAAATGTAATGATATCATAAAATTGCATGGATATAAAAGACAGACACATTGCTGTCAATCACATTGCTGTCAATCAAGCCCACGACTGTTGTGTCGTCCGCAAATTTGATGAGTGAGTTGGAGGCGTGCATGGCCACGCAGTCGTGGGTGAACAGGGAATACAGGAGGAGCTGAGTACCCACCCTTGTGGGGCCCCAGTGTTGAGGATCAGCGAGGTGGAGATGTTGTTTCCTACCTTCATCACCTGGGGGTGGCCCGTCAGAAAGTCCAGGACCCAGTTGCACAGGGAAGGGTTGAGGCCCAGGGCCTCCAGCTTGATGATGAGCTTGGAGGGTACTACGGTGTTGAACGCTGAACTGTAGTCAATGAACAGCATTCTTACATAGGTGTTCCTCTTGTCCAGATGGGATAGGGCAGTGTGCAGTGTGATGGCGATTGCATCGTCTGTAGACCTGTTAGGGTGGTATGCAAACTGAAGTGAGTCTAGGGTGGCCGGTAAGGTGGAGGTGATATGATCCTTGACTAGTCTCGCAAAGCACTTCATGATGACGGAAGTGAGTGCTACGGGGCGGTAGTCATTTAGTTCAGTTATCTTTGCCTTCTTGGGTACAGGAACAATGGTGGCCATCTTGAAGCATGTGGGGACAGCAGACTAGGATAGGGAGCAATTGAATATGTCCGTAAACACACAAGCCAGCTGGTCTGCACATGCTCTGAGGACATGCTCTGAGGACATGCTCTGCTGTCTGGGCCAGCAGCCCTGCGAGGGTTAACACGTTTCAATGTTTTACTCACATCGGCCACAGAGAAGGAGAGGGGGGGCGCAGTTCTTGTTAGCGGGCCGCGACGGTGGCACTGTATTATCCTCAAAGCGAGCAAAGAAGTTGTTTAATTTATCTGGGAGCAAGACGTCAGTGTCCGCGACGGGGCTGGTTTTCTTTTTGTAATCCGTGATTGACTGTAGATCCTGCCACATATACGTATCGTGTCTGAGCCGTTGAATTGCGACTCTACTTTGTCTCTATACTGACACTTAGCTTGTTTGATTGCCTTGCGGAGGGAATAGCTACACTGTTTTTATTCAGTCATGTTTCCGGTCGCCTTGCCATGATTAAAAGCAGTGGTTCGTGCTTTCAGTTTTGCACGAATGCTGCCATCAATCCATGGTTTCTGGTTGGGGAAGGTTTTAATAGTCACCGTGTGTACAACTTCACCGATTTACTTGCTAATAAACTCGCTCACCGAATCAGCGTATACATCAATGTTGTTGTCTGAGGCTATCCGGAACATATCCCAGTCCACGTGATCGAAGCAATCTTGAAGCGTGGAATCTGATTGGTCGGACCAGCGTTGAACAGACCTGAGCACGGGCGTTTCCTGTTTTAGTTCCTGTCTATAGGCTGGGAGCAACAAAATTGAGTCATGGTCAGATTTGCCGAAAGGAGGGCGAGGGAGGGCTTTGTATGCGTCGCGGAAGTTAGAGTAGCAATGATCCAGAACACTGCCAGCCCGGGTCGCGCATTCGATATGCTGATCAAATTTATGGAGCCTTGTTTTCAGATGAGCTTTGTTAAAATCCCTAGCTACAATAAATGCAGCCTCAGGATATATGGTTTCCAGCTTACATAGAGTCCAATGAAGTTCTTTCAGGGAGGTCGAGGTGTCTGCTTGCGGGGGGATATACATGGCTGTGATTATAATCGAAGGGAATTCTCTTGGTAGATAATGCGGTCGGCATTTGATTGTAAGGAATTCTAGGCCAGGTGAACAAAAAGACTTGAGTTCCTGTATGTTGTTATGATCACACCATGACTTGTTAATCATAAGGCATACACCCCTGCCCTTCTTATTACCAGAGATGTGTTTGTTTCTGTCGGCACGATGCGTGAAGAAACCGGGTGGCTGTACCGACTGATAACATATCCCGAGTGAGCCATGTTTCCGTGAAACAGAGTATGTTACAATCTCTGATGTCTCTTTGGAAGGCAACCCTTGCTCGAATTTCATCTACCTTGATGTCAAGAGACTGGACATTGGCGGGTAGTATACTCGGGAGAGGTCTACGGAGCCTGACCAGAAGACTGCTCCGTCTGCCCCTCCTGCGGTGCCGTTGTTTTGGGTCGCCTACTGGGAATCCGATCCATTGTCCTGGGTGGTGGTCCAAACAGAGGATCCGCTTCGCGATAGTCGTATTCCTGGTCGTAATGTTGGTAAGTTGACGTTGCTCTTATATCCAATTGTTCTTCCTGGCTGTATGTAATAAGACTTAAGATTTCCTGGGGTAACAATGTAAGAAATAACACATAAAAAAACAAAATACTGCATAGTTTCCTAGGAACTTGAAGTGAGGCGACCATCTCTGTCAGCGCCATGAGTTCCTAGGTAAATCTCCGCCTTATCTCAGCTCACGGGTCACGATAACAACACCCACCCGTAGCACACACTCCAGCAGGTATATCTCACTGGTCATCCCCAAAGCCAACACCTCCTTTGGCCGCCTTTCCTTCCAGTTCTCTGCTGCCAATGACTGGAACGAATTGCAAAAATCGCTGAAGCTCGAGACTTATATTTCCCTCACTAACTTTAAACATCAGCTATCTGAGCAGCTAACCGATAGCTGCAGCTGTCCATAGCCCATCTGTAAATAGCCCACCCAATCTACCTACCTCATCCCCATATTGTTTTTATTTACTCTTCTGCTCACCAGTATTTCTACTTGCACATCACCATCTGCTCATCTATCACTCCAGTGTTAATTTGCTAAATTGTAATTACTTTGCTACTATGGCCTATTTATTGCCTTACCTCCTCACGCCATTTGCACACACTGTATATATACTTTTTTATTTATTGTGTTATTGACTGTACACTTGTTTATTCCATTTGTAACTCTGTGTTGTTGTTTGTGTCGCACTGCTTTGCTTTATCTTGGCCAGGTCGCAGTTGTAAATGAGAACTTGTTCTCAACTAGCTTACCTGGTTAGATAAAGGTGAAATAAAAAATTCATAAAAAATAAATCTACACACAATATCCCATAATGACGAAGCGAAAACAAGTTTTTAGAAATGTTTGCAAATGTATTATTTACATAAGTATTCAGACCCTTTGCTATGAGACTCGAAATTGAGCTCAGGTGCATCCTGTTTCCATTGATCATCCTTGAGATGTTTCTACAACTTGATTGGAGTACACCTGTGGTAAATTTAATTGATTGGAAATGGTTTGGAAAGGCACACACCTGTCTATATAAGGTCCCACAGTTCAAATCAAATCAAATGTTATTGGTCACATACACATATTTACAAGCATTTCACTACACCCGCAATAACATCTGCTAAAGACGTGTATGTGACCAATAAAATTTGATTTGATTTAATTTAGCAGATGTTATTGCGGCTGTACCGAAATGCTTGTGTTCCTAGCTCCAACAGTGCAGTAGTATCTAACAATTCACAACAATACATACAAATCTAAAAGTAATTGAATGGAATTAAGAAATATATACATTTAGGACGAGCAATGTCGGAGTGCAGTTGACAGTGCATGTCAGAGCAAAAACCAAGCCATGAGGTTGAAAGAATTGTCCGTAGAGCTCCAAGACAGGATTGTGTCCAGGCACAGGGGAAGGGTACCAAAATATGGGGAAGGGTACCAAAATATTTCTGCAGCATTGAAGGTCCCGGAGAACACAGTGGCCTCCATCATTCTTAAATGGAAGAACTTTGAAACCACCAAGACTCTTCCTAGAGCTGGCCGCCCGGCCAAACTGAACAATCGGGGGAGAAGGGCCTTCGTCAGGGAGGTGACCAAAAACCCGATGGTCACTGACAGAGCTCTAGAGTTCCTCTGTGGAGATGGGAAAACCTTCCAGAAGGACAACCATCTCTGCAGCACTCCACCAATCAGGCCTTTATGATAGAGTGGCCAGACGGAAGCCACTCCTCAGTAAAAAACAATGACAGCCCACTTGGAGTTTGACAAACGGCACTATTTTAACGACTCTCAGACCATGAGAAGCAAGATTCTCTGGTCTGATGAAACTAAGATTAAATTCTTTGGCCTGAATGTCAAGCGTCACTTCTGGAGGAAACCTGGCACCATCCCTACGGTGAAGCATGGGTGGCAGTATCATGCTGTGGGGATGTTTTTCAGCGGCAGGGACTGGGAGACTAGTCAGGATCGAGGCTAAGATTAACGGAGCAAAGTACAGAGAGATCCTTGATGAAAACCCGCTTGTAGCACCATACCCAGGATGACTGCCAAACGTGGTTCAACAAAGTACTGAGTAAAGGGTCGGAATACTTATGTAAATGTGATATTTCATTATTAATTTTTAAAAATAAATTAGCAAAAAACAATAAAACCTGTTTTTGCTTTGTCATTATGGGGTATTGTGTGTAGATTGATGATGAAAAAAACGATTTAATCAGTTTTAGAATAAAGCTGTAACGTAACAAAATGTGGAAAAAGTCAAGGGGTCTGAATACTTTCCGAAGGCACTGTATATGTCCAGTATATGAGCCAAAGCAAGCGTGATTGAATTGTCAAACACTATTTTAATGACACAGACTTTTCAAAGTATCTGATCATTTGAGTTTCCATTAGACTTGACACTCCCTGGAGGCCCCAGTTCATGTTTAATCTTGGCACAATCTTCAGGCCCTTTGATTGTCAATTTTGTAACGTTCCTCCATCTATATAATTTTGTTTCAGTCTATATAGAGGCGGAGGAATCCAAACACATGGGGAGTGGTGATTTTCAAGATCCCTCCGATGTTCCCTTAATTAAGGAATGAAACGATACAATATTCATGATTTATCTGAATGCATCGTGAATATCCCCCACCACTATATTGCACATAGAAAATGTAGGTTTTTGATGTGTACATAATTGCCTTGGCAAATTGGTCCCATTTTGTGTGTTTACCAGGCACTACTGCTTCGGGGTAATTCACAGCATTTCACACTTTCTTCAAAAGAATGCCAGCTCTCAGACAAATTCTCAGTAGCCAAGACTTGTTCCAGCGCAATTGTAGCTGTTTTTGCTGACATTCTGTGCACCAAAAAGCCTTTTTGCATGATGTTTGATGTCTGATGTGTTGCGTTTTGACCGTTCATGTTGGATAACGTTAGTCGCATTCACAAGATGCGTGTCTGATGAGAGAGAGCCTAAAGGACTGACACATCATGAAAACATCCTCAATATGTGTGAAAAGCTGCAACAGCAGGGTGTGTATGACTTTGCTAGTCTAAGAGGGTTTGAAATGTTCTAGCTGTTCAAATAGCAACATTATCACTGATAACTTACAGTTAACTGAGTCTTACCATCAAGAAAAATATAACAACAGATATAACCACAGTACCTGTAATGTTTTTAAGTTACAGTACCACATTGTCTGCTCAAGTCATGAATAATTGATACAGCACAGACCTCTTGTTACTATAGATTGCATGGCTTGGGAGCCAACAGTGTGTTTACTGAAATAATGCAGTCCTGTCGGAAAACATAACGAGACAGAGACTATGCTGATTGCACCATTTACAGCAAGGACTCCTGGTTTCACTACGTTCCTCCATTATCAGTTGCCTTGCTCAACCACATAACTTTCAGATGTACGGATCCACCTTCACCTGTAAAAAAAAAGGTCAGTGTTTTATGGCAGATTTTTAGCAGTAACTAACAGACATGGATTGAAATGGTATTTGTTTTCTTGGAGCATTTAATTTGAGCCTCCCTGGAGTGCCAGATGGTCAGGGTTTGGACTTATGCGACTATTCCACTGGTTCCATGCACCAGGCAAGCTGTCACGCACACTATTTGAACTCAGGCCTGGTAATTAATCAACTGATCTGTGGGTCAGGGGACAGCCTGTGCTCAGGATGTGTTCTAATTGACAACAAAATATATGATTTTCACATACAAATGCAGGTTTCTGGGGCCTTATTTATCCATCATGTGTTGGCACAAATCTGTGCATAAACTATGTATGGGATCATGTCCACTCAAAGTGTGAGATTTGTCAATATGAACGTTTGCTTGAGAGTGTGTGTAGATTTTTGCACAGCCATGTGGTGGAAGTGGTGGAATAAGGGAACTCCTTGTCAAGCGTAGCCTAGTGAATGGGGACAATATATCTTGAAAATGGCGTAGCTACATCCAACTTTGTGATCAGAATTTATTTACACCTGTTGCACCTACCAAAAATAAGACTATTCTTGGCTAAACCGGGCTAAGCAAGGAGCTTTCATGAAATTTGATGCTTGATGGTTGCTAAGCAGCGCCCGTTACTAGGCTGTTACCCGAGTCCTGGCAGTTCTGAAGTTCGCAGGCATGTCACTTCGTCCATTACTTCTCAAATCCCACCACTATGCATTCATGTTTTCTTAACCACAACTGGATGGATCAAACCATTACTGTGGGAATGACTATCACTGAATGACAAAAATATTGGAATAAAGTAGGCTAAAGCATGAATCAAATTGTTACTTACTTTAACTCCCGAAGTCATCTAACCGTTTAAAATAATTTCAAGCAATAGCCGTGTGTGTGGTCAACTATAATTTCAGCATCGTTTTGATTGGGACAGTGCTGCTTTGAGACAAGCGTGGGGACTCGTCTTGATAAATCAATCAATGTGAGATTTTGGTTTTTACTGAATCACCGTTTGGATAATTGGTTACAATTAGGCTGGAAAGATGTTAACTAAATTGAGGTGAATGCTCAGTTTGCTCATCTATTAGCGCCGATCAGAACATTTTGCTAGCATGTTAGGCTATATAGGCTCGTATAAAAAAGGGGATTATTTTTGCTCTTCACTCGTATAGCCTATAGCCTATCCCGACCAAAAACCCTTGACTTGAATGATAATCAATCAATATGATTTTGTTTAACTGAATCTCTGTAGATTATTTGATCTCTGGCTGTGCAAATAAGTGGTGGTATCTTGTTCCCCCAAAAATGTAAGCTTCATTACATTACATTTTTGGGTCTGTTTTAGGGATAACTGGAGAAAATTGGAATGAAAATGGATGGCCCTCCCTTCAGTAAAATATTTTTTTACCCGACCCTCCCTGAAAGCTTGAAAAAAAAGCCTCCCTTATACCCAAAATAATAATTAAAACATAAAGTGGATAGGAGAGAACATGCCTACCGTTTACCCTCACTCCTACGACAGACCAAAGGCTTTTTCAAGCGTTCAGGGAGGGTCAGGTAAAAATATATTTTACTTTATTTTTAAGTTTTCGAAACTGTTCTTCGTTTTAGAAGCATTACATGGCAAAGTAGCCAGAAGGTTGTGGGTTTGCGGATCACCACGGAGATACCCATTATAATAAAATCACTGCATGAATCTATCATCTTATTTACAGTCCGAGAAAAAATTGCCTTTTATAAATGGATTTCATGTAATTCTACATCATTTTACATGACTGGAGACAAGCAGAATCTTTCTTAAGTGCCTTTCAACGGGTTATGGTAGGTGCCAGGCGCAAAGGTTTGTGCCAACAACTGCTGGGTTTTTCACGCTCAACAGTTTCCTGTGTGTATCAAGAATGGTCCACCACCCAAAGGACATCCAGCCAACTTAACACAACTGTGATCAGATGATGTATCACGATGACGCTGGAGATGTAGTATCTCAATGTGTGCCCGATGATGTCCCTCATCCCTGATTCTCTGCTGGGCACGCAATTTCAAGTGCGCCTAGTGTGGTCTCAATAAAATGATCCATAGCCTATACTATAAGCTATAGGCTATAGGCCTAGGCTATAGAAAGAGCATGCTCAGAGAAGCACAGGGCAAAGTTAAAGAAAATGTTAAAAGTTTTTGCACTGCTGGGATGGTGTACAGTACCAGTCAAAAGTTTGGACACACCTACTCCCCGAAGGAGGTCCGGATGTTGGCTTGCTACTGCTATAATTGATTTGAATAAAAACAATATGTTTCGTTGCCCACAATGACGCTATCATTTTATTGAGTTATTGACCTCACAATAAGCCATATTTGAGTAATTTACATAACTTACAATATTACGAAGCGACAGCCGCGGAGATGGACGGCACATGGGTGCTGAAAGTAGGCTAATTCGAGAAGGCCTAATTAATTTAAACAGTCTTCATTTTAATTTGACTTTAGGCTACTAACAACAGGAGGGCTTTTTGTTGAAGCCTATTTCTTCCGATTCAAGAAAATAAGAGGTTTGTCTGTCTGTTTGACAGACAAAATTATAGTTTACTATCTATACGTTTTGTCAGCCAATTCCTTCAGTCACGATGCACTCCGTAAAATCTCAGTGTCACTGAAGGGCTTGGTGTGTTAAGTTAAAACCAGGACTCAAATTTAGGGGATATGTGAGGCTTTTGTGGCTTTTCTTAAAGAAAATGGCTAAATGCATAAGCCTACCCCTAGGACCTGATTATATAAAGCGATCTATAACGATGCTTTAATCCGCAATGCTTTATGCTGTAAAATGCTAGGGAACGACGTGACTCTGATGCATATGGGATATCTGAGGTTAGTCTCTTTGACATTCAGAGGCTGTGCTACAATCTTCTATAGCTGAGGTGACAAAAACATTATTTTGCTTGGAAGTAATGTGTGATTCTCTCACTATCAATTGACGTTTGAAATTTCAACAGGCTATTAAACAACATACTAACTCAAAATGAGTCAGGAGCATGCTGTTTTATTATTATTTCAAGGCTATAGCCTGCCATTTAAAAACTCAAATGTGATGCATTTGTGACACACTACAGGCCGGCAGGAGCACTCAGCATTTCAACAACACATCAACAACAGCACTTCAACAACATGCCTATAAATTTCACATTTAGGCTGTAGAATTATTATATATTTTTTTTAACTTAACCTTCAATTATAATGAAAATATAAATTCCTTATTAGGCTATACAGGCTACAGTGCATTTGAATTCACTTTTAGAAACATGAGTTTGGCCAGTCTTTGGTTTGAAGATCATGCGGTGAGCTATGCATGCCTATTTTGTTAATTTAGCCTAGCAGATGCTCTTATATTCCCATGACCTAGTCACAGTCAACACAAATCTATTTTGTAACAACAATATCATGGAATAAAAAAAAATTATGAAAAAAATTACAAGTCCATATAGGCCTACCATATGCAGCTGCTGTGTTAAACAGCAGCCAAATTCATTGATGATCAGATACTTCAGTTGTAACTGGTTCTGTTGCCTTTAGTACTGTTTCCAACATAGACTATCCTCTTTTTAACAATAGCCTGTATAGAAATCAAAACCTCTCCGGTGCTGCAACATGCGCTCATTCGTTGTCATGCTCTGTTGTGGTATTAGATTTGGGTATGTCATTTTAGGTGAAAATTGGAAAAAAAAGTATACGATCCTTAAATCTTTTGTCTTGCTCATTCACCTTCTGAATGGCGCACATACACAATCCATGTCTCAATTGTCTCAAGGCTTGAAAATGATTCTTTAACCTATCTCCTCCCCTTCATCTACACTGACTGCCCTGACAAATTGAGGCTGAGGGCAAAAGGCTATCTTGAGAGAGTCATATTGCGTCCCGCCGCTAACACCCCTACTTTGTTGAGACTCCTCCTCAATCTGCACTTGTTAGATGCCCCTCCGACCGTTTTTATGGTTATATATATACAGTTGAAGTCGGAAGTTTACATACACCTTAGCCAAATACATTCAAACTCAGTTTTTCATAATTCCTGACATTTAATCAAAGTAAAAATTCCCTGTATTAGGTCAGTTAGGATCACTACTTAATTTTAAGAATGTGAAATGTCAGAATAATAGTAGAGAGAATGATTTATTTCAGCTTTTATTTCTTTCATCACATTCCCAGTGGGGCAGAAGTTACACACACTCAATTAGTATTTGGTAGCATTGCCTTTAAATTGTTTAACTTGGGTCAAACGTTTCGGGTAGCCTTCCACAAGCTTCCCACAATAAGTTGGGTGAAATTTGGCCCATTCCTCCTGACAGAGCTGGTGTAACTGAGTCAGGTTTGTAGGCCTCCTTGCTCGCACATGCTTTTTCAGTTCTGCCCACAAATTTTCTCTAGGATTGAAGTCAGGGCTTTGTGATGGCCACTCCAATACCTTGACTTTGTTGTCCTTAAGCCATTTTGCCACAACTTTGGAAGTATGCTTGGGGTCATTGTCCATTTGGAATACCCATTTGCAACCAAGCTTTAACATCCTGACTGATGTCTTGAGATGTTGCTTCAATATATCCACATCATTTTCCGTCCTTATGATACCATATCTATTTTGTGAAGTGCACCAGGCCCTCCTGCAGCAAAGCACCCCCACAACATGATGCTGCCACCCCCGTGCTTCACGGTTGGGATGGTGTTCTTCGGCTTGCAAGCCTCCCCATTTTTCCTCCAAACATAACGATGGTCATTATGGCCAAACAGTTCCATTTTGGTTTCATCAGACTAGAGGACATTTCTCCAAAAAGTACGATATTCGTCCCCATGTGCAGTTGTAAACCGTAGTCTGGCTTTTTTATGGCAGTTTTGGAGCAGTGGCTTCTTCCTTGCTGAGCGGCCTTTCAGGTTATGTCGATATAGGACACATTTTACTGTGGATATAGATACTTTTGTACTTGTTTCCTCCAGCATCTTCACAAGGTCCTTTGCTGTTGTTCTGGCATTGATTTGCACTTTTCGCACCAAAGTATGTTCATCTCTAGGAGACAGAACGCGTCTCCTCCCTGACCGGTATGATGTCTGCGTGGTCCCATGGTGTCTATACTTGCGTACTATTGTTTGTACAGATGAACGTGGTACCTTCAAACGTTTGGAAATTGCTCCCAAGGATGATCCAGATTTGTGGAGGTCTACAATTATTTTTCTGAGGTCTTGACTGATTTCTTTTGATTTTCCCATGATGTCAAGGAAAGAGGCACTGAGTTTGAAGGTGACTCAAATGATGTCAATTAGCCTATCAGAAGCTTCTAAAGCCAATTGTCTGGAATTTTCCAAGCTGTTTAAAGGCACAGTCAACTTAGTGTATGTAAACTTCTGACCCACTGGAATTGTGATACAGTGAATTATAACTGAAATAATCTGTAAACAATTGTTGGAAAAATTACTTGTGTCATGCACAAAGTAGATGTCCTAACCGACTTGTCAAAACTATAGTTTGTTAACAAGAAATTTGTGGAGTGGTTGAAAAACGAGTTTTAATGACTCCAACCTAAGTGTATCTAAACTTCCGACTTCAACTGTATGTGTTCCTTTTCTTGAAGTGTATCTTATTGCCCCTTTTACTATCGTCCTGGGCTGATAGGTCGAGGCAATCCTTATCCCGAAGTTATGGATCTGACTTGCCGACTTCCCTTACATACCTTGTTCCCTTACCTACATAGTTCTAATATGCCAGAGGCTGTTCACCTTGGAGACCTGATGTGAATATGGGTACAGCCTGGCGAGAGATTTACACCCTCTTCCCATGATTTTCAAGGGCCAGCGAGACCTCACTGGACGCCGCTGGAACCGCAGCGCTTTCCAGGGATTAATATTAGGAAAGTGTTCTTAATGTCAGCCAGGAAGCATAGGAACTGAGAAGTGGTCTGTGGTCACCACCTGCAGAACCACTCCTTTATTGGGGGTGTCTTGCTAATTGCCTATAATTCTATTCCATTTGCACAACAGCATGTGAAATGTATTGTCAATCAGTGTTGCTTCCTAAGTGGACAGTTTGATTTCACAGAAGTGTGATTGACTTGGAGTTACATTGTGTTGTTTAAGTGTTCCCTTTATTTTTTTGAGCAGTGTATATGCATATTATTATTCGTATTGGATAGAAAACACGCTGAAGTTTCTAAAACTGTTTGAATGATGTCTGTGAGTATAACAGAACTCATATGGCAGGCAAAAAACTGAGAAAAAATCCAAACAGGAAGTGGGAATGGAAGTGGAAATGTTGGTAGATTTTCAACACAGCCCCTATTGAACACACAGTGGGATATGGATGAGTTTGCACTTCCTACGACTTCCGCTAGATGTCAACAGTCTGTAGAACCTTGTCTGATGTCTCTACTGTGAAGTGGGGACGAAGGAGACAGGAAATAGTCAGGTCTACCATGACCTGGCCATGCTCTGACCATGCGCATTCACATGAGAGGGAGCTCTGTTCCATCGCATATCTGAAGTCAATGTAATTCTCCGGTTGGAATGTTATTGAAGATTTATGTTAAAAACATTCTAAAGATTGATTCAATACATCGTTTGACATGTTTCTACTGACTGTTACAGAACTTTTTGACATTTCGTCAGCTTTTAGTGAACGCGCTTTCTGACTTTGGATTTGTTTACCAAACACGCTAACAAAAATAGCTATTTGGACATAACTGATGGACATTACCGAAACAAAAAAAACATTTCTTGTGGAAGTGGGAGTCCTGGGAGTGCATTCCGACGAATATCAGCAAAGGTAAGTGAAGATTTATAATGCTTTTTATGAGTTTTGTTGACTGCACAATTTGGCGGGTAACTGTATGGCTTCCTTTTGTGGCTGAACGCTGTTCTCAGATTATTGAATATTGTGCTTTTGCCGTAAAGCTTTTTGAAATCTGACACAGCAGTTGCATTAAGAACAAGTGTATCTTTAATTCTATGTAAAACATGTATCTTTCATCAAAGTTTATGATGAGTATTTATGTTATTTGACGTGGCTCTCTGCAATTTCTCCGGATATTTTGGAGGCATTTCTGAACATGGCGCCAATGTAAAATGAGGTTTTGGATATAAATATGAGTTTTAATGAACAAAACATATATGTATTGTGTAACATGAAGTCCTATGAGTGTCATCTGATGAAGATCATCAAAGGTTAGTGATTATTTTTATCTCTATTTCTGCTTTTTGTGACTCCTCTCTTCGGCTGGAAAAATGACTGTTTTTCTGTGATTTTGCGGTGAACTAACATAATCGTTTGTGGTGCTTTCGCTGTAAAGCCTATTTGAAATCGGACACTTTGGCTGGATTAACAATAAGATTACCTTTAAAATGGTATAAGATACATGTATGTTTGAGGAATCTTAATTATGAGATTTCTGTTGTTTGAATTTGGCGCCCTGCACTTTCACTGGCTGTTGTCATATCAAATCAAATCAAGTTTATTTTATATAGCCCTTCGTACATCAGCTAATATCTCGAAGTGCTGTACAGAAACCCAGCCTAAAACCCCAAACAGCAAGCAATGCAGGTGTAGAAGCACGGTGGCTGGGAAATACTCCCTAGAAAGGCCAAAACCTAGGAAGAAACCTAGAGAGGAACCAGGCTATGAGGGGTGGCCAGTCCTCTTCTGGCTGTGCCGGGTGGAGATTATAACAGAACATGGCCAAGATGTTCAAAATGTTCATAAATGACCAGCATGGTCAAATAATAATCAGGAATAAATGTCAGTTGGCTTTTCATAGCCGATCATTAAGAGTTGAAAACAGCAGGTCTGGGACAGGTAGCACGTCCGGTGGACAGGTCAGGGTTCCATAACCGCAGGCAGAACAGTTGAAACTGGAACAGCAGCAAGGCCAGGTGGACTGGGGACAGCAAGGAGTCATCATGCCCGGTCGTCCTGACGCATGGTCCTAGGGCTCAGGTCCTCCGAGAGAGAGAAAGAAAGAGAGATGGAGAGAATTAGAGAGAGCATCCTTAAATTCACACAGGACACTGGATAGGACAGGAGAAGTACTCCAGATATAACCAACTGACCCTAGCCCCCCGACACATAAACTACTGCGGCATAAATACTGGAGGCTGAGACAGGAGGGGTCAGGAGACACTGTGGCCCCATCCGATGATACCACCAGACAGGGCCAAACAGGAAGGATATAACCCCACCCACTTTGCCAAAGCACAGCCCCCGCACCACTAGAGGGATATCTTCAACCACCAACTTATCATCCCGTTAACGGGATTGCAGCCATAAGAAGTTTTAATAATGCAGACTCATATCTGTGGACTCATCTTGAACCGACAACTTTGTTTCAACATGAGCCTTCAGGAGGCCTCTGAAACTAGCAGTGTACCATTTGACACTCCGTCTGTGGCCTGCTGCCGCGAGAGCGCACATTGTTTTTTTCCATAATGCATTTCAATTTATCTGACCATTATGGATGTTCCTTGTCCGCAGCGTTTGGTTAAGCAGGAAAATTATTATATTTGTAAGAAATATCGATCTGCCATCATGAATAATTAACGCAGATTTCAAATAGCTACTAAATTGATACAGTATATACTGAACACAAAATATAAACGCAACATGCAACAATTTCAAAGATTTTACTGAGTTACAGTTCATATAAGGAAATCAGTAAATTGAAATAAATAAATTAGGCCCTATGGATTTCACATGACTGGAACTACAGATATGCATCTGTTTGTCACAGATACCCTAAATAAAAGGTAGGGGCATGGATCAGAAAAACAGTCAGTATCTTGCGTGACCACCATTTGCCTCATGCAGCGGAACACATCTCCTTTGCATTGAGATGATCAGGCTGTTGATTATGTCCTGTGGAATGTTGTCCCACTTCAATGGCTGTGCGAAGTTGCTAGATATTGGCAGGAACTGGAACACTCTGTTGTACACGTCCATCCAGAGCATCCCAAGCATGCTCAATGGGCGATATGTCTGGTGAGTATGCAGGCCATGGAAGAATTGGGATATGTTTAGCTTCCAGGAATTGTGTAAATATCCTTACGAAATGGGGATGTGGATTAACATTCTGAAACATGAGGTGATGGTGTTGGATGAATGGACCTCAAGATTTCGTCACGTTATATCTGTGCATTCAAATTGCCATCAATAAAATGCAATTTTGTTCATTGTCCGTAGCTTATGCCTGCCCACACCATAACCCCACCGCCACCATGAGGCACTCCCTTCACAACGTTGACATCCGCAAACCCCTCACCCACACAAGTGGTCTGTGGTTGTGAGGCCGGTAGGACTTACTTTCAAATTCTCTAAAACGACATTATATGCGGCTTATGGTAGATAAATTAATATATCAATTCTCTGGCAACAGCTCTGGTGGACATTCCTGCAGTCAGCATGCCAATTTCACGCTCCCTCAAGACTTGAGACATCTGTGTTATTGTGTTGTGTGACAAACGGCACATTTTAGGGTAACCTTTTATTGACCCATCACAATGTGCACCTGTGTAATGATTATGCTGTTTAATCAGCTTCTGAGATAACCTGACAGGTGTGGCAAAGGAAAAATTCTCACTAACAGGGATGTTAACAAATTTGTGCACAAAATTTGAGAGAAATAAGCTTTTTGTTCGCATTTTTTATATATTTTATTTCAGTTCATGAAACACGGGACCAACACGTTACATGTTGCGTTTATATTTTTGTAAATTGTACTTCCTGAGGTTCCAGTTGGGCATATCTACATCATGTTGAACTGAAGTCTTCTTCAATAGAAGATAAGCTCTTCATGCCATTTTGTGGATACATTTAAAAACAGCTAATATAATTTATTTTAAATGATTCATTGTACACTCAACCACACTTGTATCAACTCTCCATCACAGTCAAAATTTGAGAGGGAGAGCTAGACTGCTGCTCTTTCTTTGTAGCTCACACGCTTTCAAACTAATCCCTGTGTCTCCTTGTCATCCATTATTGAATGACATCGAGTCAGAGGGATTAATTCAAAAGTAATTGCTGTTCATCTAATTTTGGAATTAAGGGAATTGGATCAAACTAGCTACTTTGCTGGTCCAGGATGGTTTTTCATTACCTCTGTACCCTTGTTCGTTTTCAGTTCTTTTTCAGTGAATTGTGTGAATGATTCACTTTTGTCCCCCTGATTATCATTTAACATTCTGAATTTGAGATGACATGCGGGTTCAAAAGAGGCCAAAGAGCCAGAATGAGTATGTGTTCTCTAAAAGCCTTTATACTGTATATGCAACTACCAACAGTATTTTAACTAGGGAAACTGATGTTAGGCCTAAGTGTACTCTTCTGCCTTCTCAATATGAAAGTCAAAAGCTTAGTGTTTTTAGGACAGAAATTAAATGCCAACAACTTTTTTCTGGGTAAGAGTTGCGTGGATGTGTGACCTAATTAGATTGTAACTCATTCTTCTATTTTGAAGAGGAAATTCCGATGACTGTCTTCCGACTCAACCAGCTGTACAAAACATTGCCGCTCTGTCCGTCTTTCTTCCACCACCTGCATACCACAAACATCCTCTTCTCTGGCCCGCTGGAGATGTGCAGGCCTAGACTCAAAATCCCAGTCTGCTTACGGTATGTCAGTGCCTCATACTAAATTCATGCCCACCCACATCATGCCGCACGCATAGTTCTCACACAGCCGTCTCCCTTGGTGTTCATCACTTAGAGTTTTCCCCCTAGTAATCGATGAACAAAGTACCGGAGCCTGTCAGTGTGAGTGAATGGGCTACACCCATCATACCAGTCCTTAAGAAGGATGGTGGAATCCGGATATGTGGAGACCTTAAAGTCACAGTTAACCGTGTGTTGTCCGTTAAGCAGTATCTGCTACCCTCCATCGACAACCTTTTCGCAGGTTTAGCTGTGGGTCAAAAGTTCAGCAAAATCGAGCTCTGCCAAACCTACCTGCAGATCGACCTCTGCCAAGTCTACCCGGGATAGCTACAAGGCCCTCCCCCGCCCTCCCTTCGGCAAATCAGATCACGACTCCATTCTGCTCATCCCTTCCTATAGGCAGAAACTCAAACAGGAAGTACCCATGCTAAGGTCTATTCAACGCTGGTCTGACCAATCGGAATCCATGCTTCAAGAATGTTTTGATCAAGGACAGGGACATGTTCCAGGTTGCCTATGAGAATAACATTGCCGTATACACGGACAGGGGATGTTGTTTCCATGGTGACTATTGAAACTTAGCCAAACCCAAAACCTTGGTGATGGCAGCACAGATGCGGCCCCCTCCCAAGGACTGTGGGCTCTCTTTCTCCATGGCCGACGTGAGTAAGACATTTAAGCGTGTTAACCCTCTCAAGGCTGCCGGCCCAGATGACATCCCTAGCCGCGTCCTCAGAGCATGGGCAGACCAGCTGGCTGGAGTGTTTACAGACATATTCAATCTCTCCCTATCCTAGTCTACTATCCCCACTTGCTTCAAGATGTTCACCATTGTTCCTGTACCCAAGAAAGCAAAGTTAACTGAACTAAATGACTATCCTGACGAGCCACCCCCAGGTGGTGAAGGTAGGAAACAACACCTCCACTATGCTGATCCTCAACACAGGGGCCCCACGGGTGCGTGCTCAGCCCCCTGCAGTACTCCCTGTTCACCCATGACTGTGTGACCACGCACGCCTCCAAATCAATCATCAAGTTTGCAGATGACACAAAAGTAATAGGTCTGATTACCAACAATGACGAGACAGCCTACAGGGAGGAGGTGAGGGCCCAGGTGTAGTGGTGCCGGGAAAATAACCTCTCCCTCAACATCAACATCAACAAAACGAAGGAGCTGATCGTGGACTTCAGGAGACTACAGTTGAGGCAAGGTAAAGAGTTTCAAGTTCCTCAGGGCACACATCACTGACAATCTGAAATGGTCCACCCACACAGACAGCGCTTCTTCAACCTCAGGAGGCAGAAGAAATTTGGCTTGGCCCCTAAGAACCTCACAAACTTTTACAGATGCAAAACTGAGAGCATCCTGTCGGGCTGTATCACCACCTGGTACGGCAACTGCACCACCCACAACCGCTGGGCTCTCAAGAGGGTTGTGCAAAATCTCCCCAACTCATCACCGGGGGCACACTGCCTGCCTTCCAGGACACCTACAGCACCCAATGGCACAAGGCCAAAAATATCATCAAGGACATCAACCACTCCACTATCAGAAGGCAAGGTCAGTACAGGTGTATCAAAGCTGGGACCAAGATACTAAAAAACAGCTTGAAAAACAGCTTGAGATATCAAGGCCATCAGACTATGTACATAGACAAGGAATCAATGGTCACTTTAACTTCTTCGGGCTAGGGGGCAGTATTCGGAAGTTTGGATGAATGAGGTGCCCAAAGTAAACTGCCTGTTACTCAGGTACAGAAGCTAGGATATGCATATAATATAGTATTGGATAGAAAACACTCTAACGTTTCCAGAACTGTTAAAATAATGACTGTGAGTATAACAGAACTGATATGGCAGGCTAAAACCTGAGGACAATCCATCCAGATTTTCTTTTCAGCTCACCCTTGATTACTATGGCTGTCAATGGGAATATAAAATGAATACTTCCCAGAATGCAGTTCCTAGGGCTTCCACTAGATGTCAACAGTCTTTAGAAAGAGTTTCAGGGTTGTTCTTTTGGAAAAAATGAGCTAGAATTTGTAGTTTTAGTAAGTGGCTCCCATTTTGGCTGTAGTGTTTGTTGCGCGTTCCGGTGAGTGCGTGTACTTCGTTATTTATCTCCGGTAATGGTATTCTCCGTCTTAAATTGTATCATTTATTTACATATTAGGGTACCTGAGGATTGATTAGGAACGTTGTTTGATATGTTTGGAAGAAATTTATTGGTAACTTACGGGATTCATTTGTATGCATTTTGAAAGAGGGAAACTGGTGGATTACTGAGTCATGCGCGCCAATGCAACAGATTTTTTGGGGATATAAAGAAGGACTTTTTCGAACAAAAGGGCCATTTGTTATGTAGCTGGGACCCTTGTGACTGCAACCAGATGAAGATCTTCAAAGGTAGATTTGTGTGTATTGTTTTGTTGTGTAGTTAGATACTACTGCACATGGTGTGATTGTGATAGCATACAGAAACTCAAGTCCTTTGTTCACCCGCCTAGAATACCTCACAATCAAATGCCGACCGTATTACCTCACAAGAGAATTCTCTTCGGTTATAGTCACAGCCGTGTATATTCCCCCTCAAGTCGATAGCACGACAGCCCTCAAGAACTACACTTGACTTTATGCAATCTGGAAACCACTGTCGTGACTTTACTATAATATCAATCTGATGACTGTTATCTAATCAACTAACTATGTTTAATTATTACCCAATTAAATGAATCATGTAACAATTAACTCATTAGGAGAGTGATTCTTTAAAGAGTTACCATCTCCCGAATTAAACTCTAAAGGTCTTTACCTATCACATCTATAAAGTGTCAATTTATTAATCATAATCTCGTGTCATATCATCATTCTGAACAGTCGTAACCTCCTTGCATCTGCAAAAACCCGAGCTTTACTTATGATTCAGTACTACCCAAATTTGCTTAATTATTTATTTACTAGCTAACTAAATGGAAACACAGGATAAACATACACACTTAATACATTAGAAACAGTTCCCTAGTGGACTGACAATAATTTGTCTGCTTGTTACAAAAGACATGGAGAGGGCGAGAGAGAGAGAGGGACAGAGACACTTAATGTTGGTACATTTTAAACACTACTCTCACTTATAGTACTCCCATACTTTGCACACGAACCACCGCCCACTTGCAGTAAGAAATCATGAATGTATTTATGTGAAAATGCCTTGGTTCGCCGTGTATCTCTCTGAACGTGGCCGCCTTGGAAAGGGGGTTGGGCCTTTTCGCGGCACTCTGTAAGGCTCTGATTGTCCAAAAGGGGGTTCTCTGTTGTTCTCCTCTGTAGACGTCCGGTATCTGGTGAACAGAACTACAAGCTTATTCTCTTTATCTTTCGCTCTGGAAGATGCTTCTTTGAAGATAGGCTAGCTAGCCGTGTCGATGGTTCCCAGTGGGGTGATGAGCTTAGCATAATATGATGGTTTGAAAAGAGTAGTAGAATGGTCCCACTTAAGTTCGCTTTTCTAGATACTTTACTTAGGACAGCTAATCAGCCGTACCAGGGATTGTCCGGGAGGTGACTTTATTAACTCTCTCGTGTTGAGATTCAGAGTTTCAAACCACTTTAAACATGAGCTGCAGCTCTACGTCTCTCTGGTCTGATATGTTCACTCTTAACCCATCATTTTATACAGTTTGTTCAAAGGGCAGTTCCCTCACTCAGGGGAGTAACTTGTCACTGTGCAAAGTTATGTAAAACTAATATCTCTTATGTTTTGCTCACATCGGCTGCAGTGAAGGAGAGCCCGCAGGTTTTGGTAGCGGGCCGTGTCAGTGGCACTGTGTTGTCCTCAAAGCGAGCAAAGAAGTTGTTTAGTCTGTCTGGGAGCAAGACATCCTGGTCCGCGACAGGGCTGGTTTTCCTTTCATAGTCCGTGATTGACTGTAGACCCTGCCACATACCTCTCGTGTCTGAGCCGTTGAATTGCGACTCTACTTTGTCTCTATACTGACGCTTAGCTTGTTTGATTGCCTTGCGGAGGGAATAGCTACACTGTTTGTATTCGGTCATGTTTCCGGTCACCTTGCCCTGATTAAAAGCAGTGGTTCCCGCTTTCAGTTTTGCGCGAATGCTGCCATCAATCCACGGTTTCTGGTTTGGGAATGTTTTAATAGACGCTGTGGGTACGACATCACCAATGCACTTGCTAATAAACCCGCTCACCGAATCAGCGTCTTCATCAATGTTGTTGTTCGCTGCAATGCGGAACATATCCCAGTCCACGTGACTCTCCACACAGGTCATGTACTAGGGGAAGAATTGTTATGTATTAATTAGGGTAGTACCATTTACACCTTCATACTTACCGTAGTAGCATCATGGGTGATGTGTGTTGAGCTGCATTGCAGATAAATGGTTGAAATGATTCCTGTCTCCCGTCTCATCATTACTGAATTGTCATACAGACGTGGTTCTGAAACCCATGAGACATACCAATTAAAAATACGATTTACGCTGCGCTTTGTGTCACTATCTCTCTGTTCAAAAAGAAACGTTCCCGCTCCTGGGTTATTCCCTGTGTGACTACTGTCACTCTATTTTCTTCTTAATTACAAAAAGCCTTAAATAGCTCCAATGCATGAATCATTATTCTGTCAGGCTTACTCAGCCATACTGTGAAGTGTGCCAGTGGAAGTTCCAAACGCCTTGAATAATCTTGACTTGATGCTCTACTAAGGACACAGTTATAGCTGTGTGAATCTCTCCTTCTCAGAGTAAATGGGGTTCAAGGTGAATCCACACTCACTAATCCATGCACATCTACACGAGTGATAACGTTTTTTTATCGTTTTAAGGAAGAAAGAAATACAGAATACACACAGGTTGAATCCAGACAGTAACGTATTTAAAATACCAACAGCTCACAGTAAGGTGTTTCCCATATTCTTTGACGTACTGTATGTTCAGAAGCTAGAACAGAAAACACTGAAAGACTAGCCTACTTATTAGCAGCACAGTCTTCCACATACACTGCAGTGGAGGCTAGTGACTTGAAAAATTGAGGAGGATGGGAGACTCACGGTATAGGCGCAGAACGCACAGAGACCACAAAGTGTGTTTCAAAAATCATCAAAGACTAATTATTTTAACCAAAAGCATTTAATAAAGACATTTATAGTACAATATTATGGAGAATGGTAATGAGAGGGCTACTTACACCGTGTTGGAAAGGGATCACAGCAGTGATTGAATGAGGATATGAGGCATGAGTTGAGGTGTTCAGAGGCCCTGTCAAATGAAAACCCTGTCAAACTGCAGCAACCTTATATTTGTTCATATATATTATATTTAGACTAGTTTAGGAGGGGGATTTCCTCTACCCAGACAACACCTGATAGACAAATAACTCACAGGGCTGAGCTTGCTTTATGCATTTTGTCATCATGCAGGCCCATGCAACTGCAGGCCTTGTAAAAAAAGGACTCACATCAAACATCACTATGATGTTAATTGATTAATTCCAGCCCAATTTTGAATATAATCTAAAAATAGTATAGTTTTCATCGCATACAGCATGTCAGATTTCTAATGTTTAGGTGTAGCCTAGGCTAATGTTTAGGTGTAGCCTAGGCTAATGTTTAGGTGTAGCCTAGGCTGCTGCAACACTTATATCATGAGTTTTTGCTTGTGTCTGTCCGGAGTGGTATGTGTTATGATCTTTGCTAAATAAATACAGGAGGAAAGTGCAAAGCCTACTTAAGCGCTCGCAAAAACATGTGCTGCCACAGCCTCTCTAATCTAACTTTTAATGGATGATGCGATGGTAGCTATCAAATCATTCGGAATTGTTTTCGACATCCCAGAAAAGATGTCCAGCATGTAAAGCATTGTAACGTTCAATTACAGGCGGCTTGATGATAGGCTCCCTGTTAACCAGCTATACAATTGATACCAGTTGGTATTGAATGCCCTCATCTTTTCATCCTTCTTCATGATCTCAGGCAGAGGTCGACCCTCGATTTTAAATTTGCACCTTTTCCGTGTACCCCAGAGAATTAAAGGGGTTCTTCAACAAAAAGTCCACAACATTTTCGGCAGCCTTGGCCATTCTACCATTCGGGCGGAGAAAATGGCACAGTCGCACTGTTAGCTAGCTAGCTACTGAAGTTAGCAAGGCAAATGTAAATTAATTGCACTAACTGGACACAAAAGAAAGTTCTAAACCTAAGAAAACAATGTATAATATACCTCTATCTCCTGTAATTAAAAAAAACTAATTTGAATTGAATAATGTCCCAAAAATGCTCAACTATCACTCTTCACTCTTAATCTCTATCCAACAATGTCACCAAGCTTCTCAACACATAGACCCCCCATAATGCTCTTTGGCACAATCCTAATTCAACACACTAGGTTCATTCTCTGATCCTACATCTATGATTGGATGGACAACATGTCAGTTCATAGTACAAAAGCTTTGATTGGTTGGAGGACGTTCTCCGGAAGTGGTCATAATTACCATGTATGTCTATGGAAGGGGGTGAGGCCTACCAGCCTCCTAGATTTTGTATTGAAGTCAATGTAGCCAGAAAAGGACGGAAGCTAGTTGTCACTTGTGCTCCCTCGCCGGCCTCTAGGTCACCAGGCTGCTCGATACGGCTTACAACTGTCACCATCGTTACGCGCATCAGCGTATTATGACGCTCACCTGGACTCCATCAACTCCTTGATTACCTGCCCTATATATGTCACTCCCTTTGGTTCCTTTCCCAGGCGTCATTGTTTCTGTTTCAGTTTCCTGTCTGTGCGTTGTTCGTGTTTCTTGTTTTGTTCATTTGTTTATTAAATTATGCACTCCCTGAACTTGCTTCCCGACTCCCAGGCACACGTTACAGAATGACACCTCACCAAAAGGGAAGCATCAGGGAGTGTTATTGTTTTTTTGGTTAGGTGGGAATGACGTTGGGTCCGGGAGCCGCTACAGGCTCTCATGCCTCAGCCGGCTCATCTGGCTTTCATGCCTTCTCCGGATCGCCAGGCTCCCCTGCTTCCACTGGCTCGTCAGGCTCTTTCATGCCTCAACCGGATCGCCAGGCTCCCCTGCTTCCACTGGCCCGTCAGGCTCTCATGCCTCAACCGGATCGCCAGGCTCCCCTGCCTCAGCCGGCCTGTCAAGTTCCCGCCTCCCTGCAGGCGACAGGTTCCCGCACATCAGCGGGGGTGACCGGTCGGCTCCTGATCCCTGGGATCGGCTGGAGCCGAACGCGCCGGGGAGGGGGTACCGTCAGTTGTGCTCTCTCTCCAGCGCTCTAGGTCGCCATGTTCCCTGCGTCTCAGCCGGATTGACAGGTTTTCTGTGCCTCTGCAGAGGTGACCGGTCCGCTCCTGTTCCACGGGATCGTCATTTTGGTCGGCGTTCTGCAGCTGGAGTCACGTGTCAGGGTGGGGGGTACTGTCACGTGTGTTCCCTCTCCGGTCACTAGGTCACCAGGCTGCTCGTTATGGTGCACACCTGTCACCATCGTTACGTGCACCTGCGCATCGTCAGACTCACCTGGACTCCATCACTTCCTTGATTACCTGCCCTATATATGTCACTCCCTTTGGTTCCTTCCCCAGGCGTCATTGTTTCTGTTTCATGTCTGTGCGTTGTTCGAGGTTCTTGTTTTGTATTATGTTCCGTTTATTTTATTAAAACACTCACTCCCTGAACTTGCTTCCCGACTCTCAGCGCACATCGTTACACTAGTTGTCCTCCTGCTACACCATGGTGCTAGCCCAGACAGTGCTGTTGAAGTTACTGTAGACCCCCATTGCAAACAGTGTATTTTAACCAATTATTTGGTGACATATGAATATATTTACTAGAGTTTTATCTAAAAAGGATAACTTTTTTAATGTTTCACTATTTAAAAAAAAAAAATGAAATTTCACTGAGGCGGATGGTCCTCCCCTTCCTCCACTGATACACTGTCCAAATGTCATCAATAAGTAATGCTGGAATGACCCGCCATAACAGGTCAGACTGAGTAACACTGAGTAACACTAACTAAGCACCACGTATCTATTGCTCTGGGTTATTCATTCTGCATGGGATTCCCGGGTGGCGCAGTGGTCTAGCTGCCACCAGAGTCTCTGGGTTCGCGCCCAGGCTGGGCTGGGTTCGCGCCCAGGCTCTGTCGCAGCCGGCCGCAACCGGGAGGTCCGTGGGGCGACGCACAATTGGCATAGCGTCGTCCGGGTTAGGGAGGGTTTGGCCGGTAGGGATATCCTTGTCTCAGTATGTAAAAATGTAATAAAATGTAATGTAATGAAATGTAAAAAAAAAAAAAAAACATGTAATAAAATGTATGCACTCTACTGTAAGTCGCTCTGGATAAGAGCGTCTGCTAAATGACTAAAATGTAAAATGTAAATTTACATGCCAACCTACTGTGTAGATACAAGTGTCTACGGAAAATATTCACACCCCTCGATTTTTTTAATTTTTTTTGTGTTACAGCATGAATTTAAATTTGATTACATTTAGATTTTGTCTAACTGCCCTACACACAATACCCCATAATGTCAAAGTGGAATTATGTTTTTTAGAAATGTTTACATATTAATTAAAAACGAAATCTCGAGTCAATAAGCATTCACCTGTCACGGATCTCCTCTTCGTCTGAGGAGGAGTAGGAAGGATCGGACCAATGTGCAGCGTGGTAAGTGTTCGTCATTTTATTAAAATGCACTGAACACTAAAATACAAAATAAACAAACAAAGAACAACCGAAACAGTTCCGTCTGGTAACTAATACAAAGACAGAAAACAACTACCCACAAACACAGGTGGGAACAGGCTACCTAAGTATGGTTCTCAATCAGAGACAACGATAGACAACTGCCTCTGATTGGGAACCATACTAGGCCAAACACAGAAATACAACACATAGAACATAGAATGCCCACCCCAACTCACGCCCTGACTAAACCAAAATAAAGACTAAGGTCAGAACGTGACATCACCCTTTCGCTATGGCAAGCATAAATAAGTAGACATTTGCTTATCAAGTCACATAATAAATTGCATGGACTCACTCTGTATACATTAATAGTGTTTAATATGATTTTTGAATGACTACCTCATCTCTGTACCCCACACATCCAATTATCTGTAAAGTCCCTCAGTCGAGCAGTGACTTTCAAACACAGATTCAACCACAAAGAACATGGAGATTGTCCAATGCCTCGCGAAGACGGGCACCAATTGGTAGATGGTTAAAAATAAAAAGTTATTAATTACACTTTGGATTGTGTATCAATACACCCATTCACTACAAATATTCTTTAAAAACAGTTATAGAGTTTCAGGTAATTTCATGGCTGTGACACTGTAGGAGAAAACAGAGATTGGGTCAACAACATTGTAGGTACTCTACAACACTAACCTAAATGACAGAGTGAAAAGAAGGAAGCCTGTACAGAATAAAAATATTCCAAAACATGCATCCTGTTTGCAATAAGGCACTAAAGTAAAACTGCAAAAAATGTGGCAAAGAATTGTGTTTAGGGCAAATCCAACGCAACACATCACTGAGTACCACTCTTCATATTTTCAAGAATGGTGGTGGCTGCATCATGTTATGGGTATGCTTGTCATTGGCTAGGAGTAGGACACTTTTCAGGATAAAAAAAATGGAATAAAGCTAAGCACAGGCACAATCCTAGAGGAAAACCTGGTTCAGTCTGCTTTCCAACAGACACTCAGAGACAAATGTACCTTTCAGCAGGACAATAACCTTAAACACAAGGCCAAATATACACTGGAGTTGCTTACCAAGAGGACATTGAATGTTCCTGAGTGGCCTAGTTACAGATTTGACTAAAATCGACTTGAAAATATATTTCAAGACTTGAAAATGGCTGTCTAGCAATGATCAACAACCAACTTGAAAGAGCTTGAAGAATTTTTTAAAGAATAATGTGCAAATATTGTACAATCCAGGTGTGCAAAACCTTAGAAACGTACACAGAAAGACTCCCAGTTGTAATCGCTGCCAAAGGTGATTACACCTTAACATGTATTGACTCAGGGGTGTGAATACTTATGTAAATTATATATTTCTGTATTTCATTTTACATTTATTTAGCTGTTTTCACTATTCCATTATGTGTAGATGGGAGAGAACCCCCCCCCCCCCCCCACACATTTAATACGTTTTGAATTCAGGCTGTAACACAACAACATTTTGAATATATCAAATGGTATGAATACTTTCTGAAGGCACTGTCCTGTAGATGCAACAGGACTGACCGATATAAATCAGCTCTCAGGACATTACTCTTTCATGAAAGCCACATAATTCTGACTCACAAAGCTATCATTCCATGTATGGGTGGTTTTAAATAATTCCAGGTACTGTTTACACTTCCTCATACCTTGCAGGGTGCTGTAAAATAAAGCTTCTCTCCTCCCTCCCTTCATCTCTCTGAGCGTGGTTTTCTCTTTTATAAAAGTAGAAGTAAATCCTTAGGGTCTCCTCTCACCTTGGCCCCATAACATCAACCATGTCCCTAACGACACCCTTTAGAGGCACAATATTTCAATTATAATTAATGGACAACATATGAATAGGGAAAAAAGGCCCTGGAGAACACGCTTGAGAGCACACAGCGATATGCGTGATGAAATAGGAAAAAGAAGGCAGACAAAGGAAGAGGTAAAGGAAAGGACGAGAGCAAAAGTGCTAGTGTACTGCTGCACGGCGGATGCTGAATAGGTGTGACCTGGCCTTAATAGGAACCTGAGTGGTAATCACAGCTAGCGTCTAGAAGGTCAACCTGCCTACTTCACCTTTCCTCGGCAATGTGTGGATTGTGAGGCTGGATGCTAAACGACTTTCTCTCCATTTTCCAAGATGAAAAACACAGAAGTAGATGAGTCCACTAAGAAGAATGACATCTCTCTGGTTGTGACATGGCAAATGGAAATGCAATTAAACCATTCATTTTAAATGATTGGGCTTGATAGATGAGAACAATTGCCGGATACAATTGGATATAATTTCATCTAAATTCTCTGTTTGATTAACTTTGTGGGTTGAGTTTGCGAGGCCAAGGGATTGAGTGTTATTTGCTGTGTGGAACAGACATTTCCAGCAGACCTTATTTGATTACAATCATAAGGATGAAATTGGCCAACAACTTTGTGTCAGAGCAAGTTATGATTCCCCCCCCAGAAATCATTAAGGCATAAACCTATGTAAAGCCATCTAAGAGTTTAATTAAATAAAGCGCCGTAAAGAGAATACATTAATGTCAGAGATTACTATTTCCATATTACTGTTATTAATGCATAGTCTTATCATGGGAGAACACACAACTTAAAGGGATGGGGTTTGGCTACAAAGTGGGCTTGGATAACATTTTCTTTTTTGTATGAGGACGATAATTGTGGTAATATTTTCCATTATGGGAATATATCATTTTTCCATTACAAGAAATAAATGAAAGCCAGCAAATGACTTCTTCTCCTCCTCATCCATATGAACAATTATATCCCAATATTCTAATTCCCTGTTCCATAGGGGTAGGAGAGAAAATATCCCGCCACAGGAGAAGACCCAGATGTAGACAGTTCAAAGTAACAAAAGTTTATTACAAAAACAGGGGGCAGGCAAACGACAGGTCAAGGGCAGGGAGAGGTCAGTAATCCAGAGAATAGTCAGAAAGGTACAGAACGGCAGGCTCAGGGTCAGGGCAGGTAGAATGGTCAACACCGGGAAAACTAGAAAACAGGAACTAGAGAAAAAACAGGAGTACGGGAAAACCACTGGTAGGCTTGACGAAACAAGACAAATTGGCAACAGACAAACAGAGAACACAGGTATAAATACACTGGGGATAATGGGGAAGATGGGCGACACCTGGAGGGGGGTTGAGACAAGCACAAAGACAGATGAAACAGACCAGGATGTGATAGAAAAAGTGCATTGGCAGTGGTCATTTTTAATGAAAGGATCGAAGACAATACTGTTTAGTGCATAGGAAAAACTAAGCAGAGAGTGACAGATTTGAGTTCATGAGACAGAGCTCGGGTCCTACGAGAGGAGGGAGAGAAAGTGGTTGTCAGTCTAGGAAGGATGCAGTGTATCTGCCTCAGGTGAAGGTAGGCACAGGAGACAACACTCTCTTTATGGTAGAGTGGGAACTGGGAAATCAAGCAGGTTGGTTGATTGATTACTGATTGATTGATAGACAAAGTCTTTGGTACTTTAACGGTCCCAACGATTGATGTTGAGCTAAGACAGATGACAATTAACTCAAGAACCAAGAAGAGAAGGCATGAGGCTGTCTCTCGCCCTTCTCTTACACCCCCCTCATGATCATCCTCATTTCAACGTTTCAGGAATAATTCTTGCATAAATAACAAAGAAGATTGACGAGAGTGAATAATGTACAAATGAATCCATATGGGTAAATGTGAATAGAACACAGCCAGGGCTGTAAATAAGACAGATTAAAGATAATGTTTGAGTGGATAAAGTCTGTATTGTGCTGTGCTGTCATCATCAGGCTGAAACATAAGGATTACTGTCACCTGGAGTTGTTCACAGAATATGATAGAGAATTAGGTAACACTTTCATTTAAGTTGCCCCTATTACCATGTAACTACACAGTGATAACTACAGTCATAGTAGTTACATAGGTGTTACTATGTTATAACATGGTAACGCGGTAATAGCGCTGTCAGTTATTACACAATTGGAACAAGGAATGTGTAGTTACACATCCACCCGCTGAAGGTTAATTCACGTGTAATTACACATCCACCTGCTGAAGGTTAATTCACGTGTAATTACTGATGTTATTACAAATGTTCCTGTTCCGCTATGTAACTAACGTTTTGTAATTACACATTTTAAAGTCCCCTGAAAATTACAATGTTAACAATGCAACACAAAATGTAATACCAAGGTTGATAAATAGGCTGGGACCTGGTAACAACAATTGTAACAAGGCACACCCTGTCATTAACTCCTGGTCGTTAGTTTATTTCTATGTTATGACCTGGCTCCAAGGCTATACCGAATGAAGTGTAATGTAAAAACAATATTTTTTTTTTTACATAGGATATACTTATACTTAGCTACATATTAGTGAATAATGGGGAAATGCTAGCTAGCTAAGGTAGCTTTACCACTCTGTGTTAGGACGTTTTACTAAAATAGCTATTGCTTTGAGTCTGAAATCGGAAAATGAATTTGAATGGTTTGAATATGAATCTTTGTCAAAGAAAAGTCCAACTTAAAAATGTTCTCCTGGTTAGCCTATTTTCTGCAAATGTTGTTCCATTGTAACTACAAAGTAACAAAAAGATGGGTTGACGGATGCGCCAGAAAGTCATTAAACCAGATAAAGTATCAGTTCTCCATATTACTATAAGTTAAGATACATAGGGGTCACAATGTGAAGAAAGACGCACACACACACACACACACACACACACACACACACACACACACACACACACACACACACACACACACACACACACACACACACACACACACACACACACACACACACACACAGAGTGACTGATATGCAAGGACAGTCTTTGGAATGAGAAGCCCAGTCTAAAGACTCCTGCAACGGGCTTCATTTCAGAGCCCATCCGACACTCTATAGTTACCCGTGGCATTTTGGATGCCGATCGATGGACAGTGACCCCTCACCTTCCCACCTCAACCTTTACATGCTCAAAAGGCAGCGCCTCTCTCTGTCGAAAACGGCTTTCAAGTTGGGGGAAAGCATTCCTCCGAGCTCTTCAGGATGCTCTGTGAAAACCAAACAGATGCGACACTCTTCACTTATTGATGCTGAAGTTCAGGAGCGAGGCGAGGGGGTTGGGCGGGGGGCAAACTCTGGCCCCCTCGCGAGGAAAACACCAGCACAGGTATAGACTGGAGGGTTTTTACAGCACCACCCAAACTGAAAATACACCTTTCTTGTATTTTGCTCCAGATTGGTACATTGTGTAGCTGTCAACACCCTTTCCCATTATAATGCTGACTCAATCGAAGTTGTAATTTTCTGTCCATTTCAGAATGCTTCCAGCAACTATGGTGGATGTGTAACCGGACCAGCTCAGCACAGCTCAGTTTGCCTTGGCTCATTTCAGCACAGTAGTGCGAAAATCTCTATTCTGTGTGGCCCAGGTTGGAACAGAACGGTGACATCGAGGTGCGTATAGCTGGCCATTTCCACCTTCATCCAATATTGTGAGGATAAGGTCCTTCATGAAGACGCGCTCTAACAATCCTCAAATGTCACTGCGCTCAAACCCTGGGCGAAGTCAATTCTAGCTGTCACAGGCTTGGGAGGAGAGCCTGCAGGTAGCATTAATATTAATGGTGCACTTGTCTCTGTGATAATCAAACCGTGTGTTGGAAACTCATTTCCAGGGTCCATTCTAGGACAGATGATAGAGCCATGTACTGTATGTTAACAAGTGTCATCCCATGTGTGTATCTTCAGATAAAGAAATAGAGTTTGTTTGGCCATTGCAAAAATTGAGTATTAGAATTGATACACAGGTTAGCGTTTTCCATCATGAATCTTGTTCTGGGGCCTCCCGAGTGGCGCAGTGGTCTAAGACACTGGATCATAGTTGCTAGTTGTGCCACTAGAGATCCTGGTTCTGTCGCAGCCGGCCACGACTGGGAGACCCATGGGGTTTGGCCGGCAGTGATGTCCTTGTCCCATCGCGCTCTAGCAACACCTGTGGCGTGCCGGGCGCATGCACGCCGACACGGTCGCCAGGTGTACGGTGTTTCCTCCGACACATTGGTGTGGCTGGTTGGGTCGTGTTTCGGAGGACGCATGGCTCTTGACCTTCGCCTCTCCAGAATCCGTACGGGAGTTGCAGCGATGAGACAAGACTGTAACTACCAATTGGGTAGAAAAAGGGGCAAAAAGTTAAAAAAAATAACCTTGACCCTAACCTTAACCACATTGCTAACCCTAATGCCTAACCCTAACCTTAAATGAAGACCAAAAAGCAAATTTTTTCTTTCATGAATTTTTACAATATTATATGCAATTTTGACTTTGCAGTGGGCCGATCTAGCGGAATTTGTTCTGTTCTGCCTTCAGGACAAGATTCATGACAATAAACGTCAGCCTGCCTTCAATACTTGGAGACATGTAGTAACCCCAAAACATAGGTAGATGTCACTGCACCATAACATTGAGACAAGTGGAGTCATGACATATAGAACACTGACAATGCACAA
Source organism: Salvelinus namaycush (assembly GCF_016432855.1). Lineage (NCBI taxonomy): Eukaryota > Metazoa > Chordata > Actinopteri > Salmoniformes > Salmonidae > Salvelinus > Salvelinus namaycush. The sequence goes on from NC_052325.1 coordinate 43,787,005, forward strand.
AACACTGTATTTTACAGATCTGGCCTCACAGTTGTCAGGCCAGAGTACCTGAAATACTTTGAGCATAGAGTGGTTGAAAAATAAATAAATAAGACAATGTGAAAAAAGAGTTGACCGTTGAAAAAAGGGAAATGTTAAATGTTTGAAACTATTGAAATATTAAGATTTGTATTAAGATTTGTTATGTACAGTAGGAAAAAAAATAATGGAATTGATCAGGTTGATGTATTTTGCGTACATCTATCACAGCGGTTGAGAGAGACTCCCAGGCAAGTTCTCAAAGTGCCTGCAGTCTGCAGTCTGCTGTAGCTTATCAGCTATCCTGGTTGGCAGGTTCTCAGGGGGAAACTGTTTATACTCATTGAGTGCGTTCAGCAGGTCTCAGAGGCAATATGGCAACCTCGTGCTCCTTTATACAGTTGACTGGTTCAGGCAGCCAGGCTCCCAACGTGTCTATGGAGATGCCCACTGCCCAAAACCCAGTCCCTGGATGAGAATCTGGGTCATGAAATCCCTCTGGGCCCTGGAGCAGGAGATTTACGTGGGGACCAGTTTAGAATAAAAAGTCCCCATGGGGGCTGGTGATCAATGGTCGGGTTCCGATTCTCTGCCGTTCTAAAAAGAATGTTCACTCCATTGTATTGCTGCAAGCACGGCTGGAGGGAGATTTCACCACCGTATTCCACAGTCCATTCCTTTAAATGCATGAAGTGATAGTGCACTACTAGTCCATACTTCAGGAGAAGGGGAGAGAATTGGAATGTAACCCATAGATATGGTGGTGGAGAAGTGAGCAGAGGGTCGAAAGGAGAGGCCCTCAAAAAAAGGAGTGATTACAATGATGAGTGTGGTTCGGTGTGGAGGTGGGGAATTCCAGAGGGCTGTGCATTTTCAAATTGACTAAACAAAAATATAAATGCAACATGTAAAGTGTTGGTCCCATGTTTCATGAGCTGAAATAAAATATCACAGAAATGTTCCATGCTGTATGCACAAAAAGCTTATTTCTCTCAAATTCTGTGCACAACTTTGTTTACATCCCTGTTAGTGAGCATTTCTCCTTTGCCAAAATAATCCATCCACCTAACAGGTTTGGCATATCAAGAAGCTGATTAAAAAGCATTATTGTTACACAGGTGCAACTTGTGCTGGGGGGGTTTTGTAGTTGCTGGGGGGGTTTTCTATTCAATGCCATTACAGTATCCATTGACTTAGGACTCAAATTGCAGAGATTTTTCATGCGCACGACAGAGAGATAGCAATTCTTGTTTACCTTTTAAATTGTGCAGTTTGCCACACAACACAATGCAACAGATGACTCAAGTTTTAAGGGAGTGTGCAATTGGTATGCTGACTACAGGAAAAGTCCCCCAGAGCTGAATTTAACATTCATTTCTCTACCATAAGCTGCCACAAACGTTGTTTTAGGGAATTTGGTAGTACATCCAACCGGCCTCGCAACAGCAGACCATATGTAACCACGCCAGCCTAGGACCTCCACATCCAGCTTCTTCACCTGCAGGATTGCCTGAGACCAGTCACCTGGACAGCTGATGAAACTGAGGAGATTTTCTGTCTGTAATAAAGCCATTTTGTGAGGGAAAATTCATTTTGATTGGCTGGGCCTCGCTCTCCAGTGGGTAGGCCTGGCTCCCAAGTGGGTGGGCCTATGCCCTCCCAGGCCCACTCAGGGCTGCGCCTCTACCCAGTCATGTGAAATCCATAGATTAGGGCCTAATGAATATATTTAAATTGACTGATTTCCTTACATGAACTGTAACTCAGTAAAATCTTTGAAAATATTGTGTTGCGTAATTTTTTTTTTTCAGTGTACAGTGTTTTGCAAAAGTATTTATCCCCCTTGGCGTTTTTCCTATTTTGTTGATATACAACCTGTAATTTAAATGTACTTTTATTTGGATTTCATGCAATGGACATACACAAAATAGTCCAAATTGGTGAAGTGAAATTAATAAAATAACGTTTCAAAAAATTCTAAACAGAAAAGTGGTGCGTGCATATGTATTCACCCGCTTTGCTATGAAGCCCCTAAATAAGATCTGGTGCAACCAATTACTTTCAGAATTCACATACTTATTTAAATAAGTCCACCTGTGTGCAATCTAAGTGTCACATGATCTGTCACATGATCTCAGTCTATATACACCTGTTCTGAAAGGCCCCAGAGTCTGCAACACCACTAAGCAGCATCATGAAGACCAAGGAGCTCTCCAAACAGGTCAGGGACAAAGCTGTGGAGAAGTATAGATCAGGGTTGGGTTATAAAAGAATATCCGCAACTTTGAACATCCCACGGAGCACCATTAAATCCATTATAAAAAGAATTGAAACAATATGGCACCACAACAAACCTGCCAAGAGAAGGCCACCCACCAAAACTCATGACCAGGCAAGGAGGAGATTAATCAGAGAGGCAACAAAGAGACCAAAGATAACCCTGAAGGAGCTGCAAAGCTCCACAGCGGAGATTGGAGTATCTGTCCATAGCACCACTTTAAGCTGTACACATTCCACAGAGCTGGGCTTTAAGCGTGGCCAGAAAAAAAGCCATTGCTAAAAGAAAAAAATAAGCAAACACGTTTGGTGTTTGCCAAAAGGCGTGGGAGACTCCACAAACATATGGAAGAAGGTACTCTGGTCATATGAGACTAAAATTTAGCTTTTTGGCCATCAAGGAAAACGCTATGTCTGGCGCAAACCCAACACCTCATCACCACGAGAACACCATCCCCACAGTGAAGCATGGTGGTGGCAGCATCATGCTGTGGGGATGTTTTTCATCGGCAGGGACTGGGAAACTTGTCAGAATTGATGGAATGATGGATGGCGCTAAATACAGGGAAATTCTTGAGGGAAAGCTGTTTCACCTTCCAGAAGGACAATGACCCTAAGCATACTGCTAAAGCAAAACTTGAGTGGTTTAAGGGGAAACATTTAAATATCTTTGAATGGCCTAGTCAAATCCCAGACCTCAATCCAATGGAGAATCTGTGGTATGACTTAAATATTGCTGTACACCAGTGGAACCCATCCAACTTGAAGGATCTGGAGCAGTTTTGCCTTGAAGAATGTGCAACAATCCCAGTGGCTAGATGTGCCAAGCTTACAGAGTCATACCTCAAGAGACTTGCAGCTGTAATTACTGCAAAAAGGTGGCTCTACAAACTATTGACTTTGGGGGGGGGGGGGGGGGGGGGGGTGAATAGTTATGCACCCTCCAGTTCTGTTTTTTTGGTCAAATTTCTTGTTTGTTTCACCAAAATAGGAAAAATGCCAAGGGGGTGAATACTTTCACAAGCCACTGTATATACAGTACCAGTCAAACGTTTGGACACACCTACTCGTTCAAACTTCAAACTTTTCATTTCAAATAGGGCAATTTACAGTACTTGGCTTCTGAGCAAACTGCTTTGAGTCGTTACATTTGCCTCGCATGAATGAGTATTCGCACAAGTAGACCGAGCTTTCTCGCACGTGCATCAATGGCTGACAACCATACATGTCATAGTAAACTGGTTGCAACGAGTCCCCTGTCGGCCTATTACTCTCTATCCAACACATCATTGTTTGCTCAATACGAAGATAACGCAGATTCACAAAGGCACACTGTGATTTGTATGTATTAGTTTCTCTCGCTGCTGGAGCTGTCCACGGTGCTGAAATATGAATGCCGGACAACAAAGTGGCGGAGTAAGCCAGAATGTTCTTCGTCCCTCTTCTGATGATAAGGTAAGCAGCATCGATGTAAAGTGAACAATTATTTCATACAGATGGATATTTTGCATGCACAGATGTGATGTTTGTCTTTGCAAGTTTGTAAGATGGTTACATTTCTGAGCAAACAAGCCGTACTGAGCAAACAAGATTCCAAGGCAGGGAAAAGTGTTCTGTTTTTGTGATGTGAGATCAACAAAGTTAAGCTTTAAACTTGAGTTCGGGGGACCCTGCAGGCACAATTCATGGACACACGTGATCGCAATGACACCGTTAGTTCAATCATCGTGTGAAATTGCGCTTGTGTTTGCCAACTTCTCACACAGATCATCATCAGTTTAATGATGCTGGTTGTATTACATATTCATAGGCAAAGGGCTGGATAAAATATTTAACGTCGGACAAGTGGCGTTCCTCTTAACTTCACTAGGGTAGGGGGCAGCATTCGGGAATTTTGGATGAAATGCATGCCCAAATTAAACTGCCTGCTTCTCAGGCCCAGAAGACATGATATGCATATAACTGGTAGATTTGGATAGAAAACACTCTAAAGTTTCCAAAACTGTTAAAACAGTGTCTGTGAGTATAACAGAACTGATTTGGCAGGCGAAAACCTGAGAAAAATCCATTCAGGAAGTATTTTTTGGGGGGGTTTTGTAGTTTTCTATTCAATGCCATTACAGTATCCATTGACTTAGGACTCAAATTGCAGTTCCTATGCCTTCCACTAGATGTCAACAGTCTTTAGAAATAGTTTCAGGCTTGTATTCTGAAAAATGAGGGAATAAGAGCATTCGGAATGACTGGACCCTAAAGTGTCGCAGAGCTTTTTCATGCGCACGACAGAGAGATAGCAATTCTTGTTTACCTTTTAAATTGACGACGTTATTGTCAGGTTGAAATATTATCAATTATTTAGGCTAAAAACAACCTGAGGATTGAATATAAACATCGTTTGACATGTTTCTATGAACTTTACGGATACAATTTGGATTTTTTTGTCTTCCTGTTTTGACTGCGTTTGAGCCTGTGGATTACTGAAGAAAACGCGCGAACAAAACGGAGGTTTTTGTATATAAAGAGACTTTATCGAACAAAAGGAACATTTATTGAGTAAATGAATGCCTGCTGAGTGCAACCATATGAAGATCATCAAAGGTAAGGGATTAATTTTATCTCTATTTCTGACTCTGACTCTGTTCTACTTGGCTGGTTACTGTTTGTAATGATTTGTCTAGTGGGCTATGTTCTCAAATAATCGTAAGGTATGCTTTCGCCGTAAAGCATTTCTTAAATCTGACACTGTGGTTGGATTCACAAGAAGTTCATCTTTAAACCTATGTAAAATATGTTTTGTTTTCTGAATTTTTATAATGAGTATTTCTGTATTTGAATTTGGCGCCCAGCAGTTTCACTGGCTCTTGAAGTGGTGGGACGCTAACGTCCCACATACCCAAGAGAGGTTTTAAGGACCATCTCTGAGTGCCTTCGTAGGAGTTGATTGATTGATTAATATGACTTTGGAGACGAGGTAGCTGAATGCACATCAAAATAACATTCCATTTGTTTGACCTTTCAGTAGCACATACTTGGGTACTTGCTGTTTGGTTCTGAATATCTGCATCACTTTCAATATCGGTATGTGTGTGTTTGTTTGTGCTTGTGTGTGTATGTATGTATGTATGTATGTATGTATGTATGTATGTATGTATGTATGTATGTATGTATGTAATGTAATGTAATGTAATGTAATGTATGTGTGTATGTATGTATGTGTGAGTGAGAGTGTGTTCCCACCAGTACAAAAAAAGTATGAAAATGTATGTAAGTCGCTCTGGATAAGAGCATCTACTAAATGACTCAAATGTAAAAAAAAAAAATGTGTTTGTATATGTGTATGTGTGTGTGCCTGTGTGTTTGTATGGGTGAAGGGGGATTACTGATCTTGAGGGGGCTCTAGAGGGAGGGGGCTCTGGGGGGAGGGGGATCTGCGGTGAGGGGGATCTTCATTTGAAGCGTGATACCTTCCACAGCCTGTCTTTTTGGCTGTAGTTTACATACAGTTATGGGCTTGGAAATGAAAGACCCCAAGGTTAGAGACTCAGATCTCAATGAAGTGGAATATGTGAGAACCTGACTCTACAGTTTAGCCTACATTTGCATTAATGCGTTCACATCTTTGTGTCTGTGGGCTATTCCTATTCAAAATGTAACAAAGATAAATTGTGTGTGTTTGTTATAAAAAAACAAGCCTGGGAAAAATGAATACAATTCGGGCATGGACTCCCTAGAGTTTAGACAGAGAAATTAAAGTGCACATCTCACCCAGGGCAATTGAATTGTGCATTTGCTTGTCAATGACAATATTTTTCTGTGGATTTCCATGAAGGAACGTTGGAAGTTTCAAAGTAAGGCTCCATCGCATCTACTGCAGTGAAACACTTGGAACGATATCATGGATGCTGACACAACAGTTAACCCCCCCCCCCAAAAAAAACAATCTTGAACACTTACATAATGAACATACTGTATGTCAGGTGCTTACAGTATCTGGGGAAAAACTGACAAAACCACCAGTTTATACCCAAAGGATTTTCTGATGGTAAGTTGGATGACCTCCAAAACCTCACCTGTCTTTTCTCAACACATGCTTTTACAGGCTCCAGGCCAGTGGGCTATTAACAAGGTTCATGTACATATAAATCTTTGTAATTCAGAGGTACTGTCAATAGGTGTATTGGAGGCGAAGTCAGGTGCAGGAGAGCAGAGTATAATAAACAGGGGCACTTGTATTCTAGTTCCAAACATGAGAGCACTACATAAAACAAACGCCCTCAAAAAAACGGAACATAAAAGTAAAGCGCCTAAACTAACACCACATAACATGAAAACAATTACACACAAAACATGATGGGAAACAGAGGGTTAAATACAAGTAGCTTGATTGGGAAATGAAAACCAGGTGTGTATGGAAACGAGACGAGACAAATGGATATATGAAAAATGGAGCGGCGATGGCTAGAAAGCCGGTGACGTCGATCGCCGAACGCCGCCCGAACAAGGAGAGGAGCTGACCACAGAACCACATTCCATGGCTGTAAAGCCACTGCACTGATGCTTGACTTAGTGTATAATCACATGATTACCAGTTCATTGGGAATTCAGATCCCACTTGGACCATACTGCATGCAATGCCTGTAAGTTGTTTTGGTTAGCAGTGTCTGCTTAATGACTTTTTGTATCGCTATATATAACATGACAAAATGTTATATCATTACAACATTATATTGTACATAATACTAGCTCTCAATGCTACCTGGCTTACCTTACAGGGACAAATATTACCTTGAGTCTTGTGATTTGAGTTTTTGGTGAAAATCTACTTTTATTAGCAGTATTGGGTCAATTTGAAGGCTGTCAATTCAGGAATTAAATTCAAAATCACGATTCAATAATTGAAAAAAGGACATCTATTTTGAATGACTTCTCAATAAGATGATATTAAGCAATTAATAGCAATACTAAGCCATTATAGCAATGCATACTGAGTTTGAGTTGCATATCTCATGTCTGGCCTTCAGTGTTCATCTTGGAGAAAATGGCAGTTAATACCAAGATCTCAAACAGAGTAAACTCTTGAGATATCTAGTGTCTGGTGTGCAGTACAATGCTCTTTGAGTCTGGCTCCGTGAAGATGCACTCAGCCTAGGGAGTCGTAGATGGCCATTGTATCAGCGTGTTTAGATTCCCTGGTGGGCATGTTGTTATATAAAGCAAATAAGTGCTTTAAAGTTGGCTAGAGAGGGACTGCATGGGTTGTTGTGGCAAGGAGACTCAACTCCCATGATGCTTCACTCTGCCCTTGGAGACAAGGAGCTACTAGGTCAACAGTTTTTGTTTTTGACGTTGTTGTTGACTCGAGTGAGGCTAGCAGAAGTGCTGTTCAAAGTAGACCCTCGTCAAAACAACACTTGTCTGCGTTCGCCAATAACAATGTTTGCCAATAATGCGTTTGCCAAGTGATCGACCTAAATGTGCATAGGACAGACATCTAAAAGCTACACTACGGATTCATAATGATATATCTATGTATCAATTACAGAAGCATTCTTACTCTTATTATGCTACAGTATGCACAATGTATAGTCAAGGTGTAGTCACGAGTTCAGCCCATGGATCAATTTGTAAATCCTTGAGATTGGGTTCGACAGTAGGTTACCTAACCTGTGCCAGATGTATGACCGTGCTACTATGTACAAGCTTCTTAAAACCCCAATTGGGATCATGGAAAAAAAACAAATAAATGGAAACAATACCTAGAATGAGATTCACACAAGCTCTTTTTTTAATAAAGGAGGTCTTACGCTCTTAGCCCTCAGTAGACTTTCAGTTCCTGCAGTTTCTCCCAATCTCTGACTCTAATGACACCATCTTGGCAAATATCAAGAGAGAACACGCAACACACATCTTGATACATCGCGACATGACATATGATGATTGCTCTTTATAAAGACCCAGCTCAAAACAATTGTTTCACTTTCAGTTGTCTTTGAGAAGAAAACACACCCTTTTTATTGTGGCGTGTTTGCCCTCCCTACTGTCAAAACAGGCAGGGGTGTTTCAAGCACGGTGTAAGTAGTGAAACAGCTGGGGAGATCCAAGCCCTACTCTGAAAGTAGATGATAGAGATTGCAGTGTCCTAGCAGCGTTTCTCTGTTTGTCTCAGTGGCGTGAATAGAGATCAGAATTCAGAGCAGAGTAATTCAGACATGTCGTGTGATTCATCAGAGCACGGGTGTCTAAAATGTTTTCTACACGGGTGGGTGATGGTAAAAACATAGAACCTAACAGATTTGCAAAAAAAGTGGTCTTTTCGTGTTCTGGATCATGCAATTGTGTCCTGGGGCCAAATGTGTCAAATGTTTTAGATTGTGAGTACTGATTTAGGATCAGTTTTGCCTATTAGATCATAATGAATTAGATTACATGGACAGCGGTTCCCTGATCCTAGACCAGCTATTTTGAGATAATTGATATGCACGGCTCTAGATAAACAGATCCATTGAGCGTCCCGGTTTTGCTCCCACACTCTTAGAAAAAAGGGTTCCAAAAGGATTCTTCAGCAACCCTTTTTGGTTCCAGGTAGAACGCTTTTGGTTTCCATGTCGAACCCTGTGTGGAAAGGGTTCTACATGGAACCCAAAGGGGTTCTCCCTGGAACCAAAAAATGGTTCTTCAAAGGGTTCTCCTACGGGGACAGCCGAAGAACCCTTTAAGGTTTTAAATAACACCTTTTTTTCCTAAAAGTGCATGTCATCTTTGTCACAATACCAATAGCCATGAAATTGGATACATACAGTATTTACATCGTGCTTTCACAATTTTACAGTTGGTCTTCTGAAACATCATCAGTAGAAATGATTTGCAGACTATCATCTCCTTTCTCAGAATGTCCATGGGGATTCAATATTAACTCACAGCTGCATTCAGGAATCTGCCATCATGTTTATTTAATCTCCGATTTGTAATGAATTGTTTCTTTAATGCAATATGTGGTCAGTTTATTTGTTGTGCATGGGTGAACCTTCACTCAGGAAACTCGCTATGAAACATTCAGGAGAGAATGCTTACAACTGCAAAACTTGCCAGCTTCCACCACAGACCCCGGTATGAATAAGACAAACCTGCTGACTTTTCTAACTGAAATGATTTAAACATGCACAGTTGCATGTCATAATAATTCTGTCCCATACGTAGAAGTATAAGCATGAGTGCCTCATGTGCTAGTTTGATTTGATCAAACTTGGCAGCTGTTACTTCAAATCCAGGGAATAGTCAGGGGTGAGTTTCCCAAAGCTTTCGTAGCTAAAGTAGCATGTTATTTATCTTGCCGATCTAGAATCACGCCTCTTGTAGAAAATAAAAAGTGCTTCATTCTACGAATTTCGTTTGCTCACACATAGAAGATTGACCGTTAAACAAAGGTTTTATGTTTCTCTCTTGTGGCTGTGAGGCTGGGTTGTGGAGACACATAACTTGCAATGTACCTACGAGGCAATCTCACCCCCAAGTAGTTGAGTCAAAAACACCCAGAGAGTAATTTTGAAAAATAACAATTCATACCAATAGTTGAATCAACAGATTAAAACTTCTTATGGCTGCAAGCCCGACGCCGGTACACTTATGACAACAGCCAGCTCAAAGTGCAGGGCGCGAAATTCAAAAGATATTTTTTTTTAAATATTTAACTTTCACACATTAACAAGTCCAATACAGCATATGAAAGGTACACATCTTGTGAATCCAGCCAACATGTCCGATTTTTAAAATGTTTTACAGGGAAGACACTATGTAAATCTATTAGCTAACCACGTTAGCAAAAGACACCACTTTTCTTACTCCATCAGTTTTTTACTCCATCACTAGCTATCACAAATTCGACCAAATAAAGATATAAATAGCCACTAACCAAGAAACAACTTCATCAGATGACAGTCTGATAACATATTTATTGTATAGCATATGTGTTGTTAGAAAAATGTGCATATTTCAGGTATAAATCATAGTTTACATTGCAGCTACAATCAGAAATTGCACCGAAAGCAGACAGAATAATTACAGACAACGACGCCAAATAACTAAATACTCATCATAAAACATTTCTGAAAAATACATAGTGTACAGCAATTGAAAGACAGGCATCTTGTGATTCCAGACAATATTTCCGATTTATCAAGTGTTTTACAGCGAAAACACAATATAGCGTTATATTAGCTTACCACAATAGCCAAAAACACAAGCAATTTCCCAGTAGCAAAAGTTAGCGATCGTAACAAACAAGCAAAAGATATATAATTTTTGACTAACCTTGATTTTCTTCATCAGATGACAGTCCTATAACATCAGGTTATACATACACTTATGTTTTGTTCGAAAATGTGCATATTTAGAGCTGAAATCAGTGGTTACACATTGTGCTAACTTAGCTACTTTTTCCACAACGTCTAAACAGCAACGATATTTTTCTGACACGTTTTCTGACACACATATTCTGACCAAATAGCTATTCATAAACATAACTAAAAAATACATGTTGTATAGGAAATGATAGATCCATTAGTTCTTAATGAAATCGCAGTGTTAGAATTCTAAAAAATAACTTCATTACGACATCCAGCTTCGGTATAGCTGAGTACCCCAAAGTTGGGCGCCCACGACTAATTCACATGCACGACAGATATATGAATTAGCATCATAAAATGTTTCTTACTTTTGGTGATCTTCCATCAGAATGTTGGACAAGGTGTCCTTTGTCAAGAACAGTCGTTGTTTGGATTTAGAACCTTCATTTTCCCTCTCGATTTAGCACGCGCACTTGCCAAGTGGCACAAAGCTCTCCAAGTCAACAAACGGAAAAGAACGGAACACGGCAAAACTCCCGAAAAATTTTCAATAATCTGATGAAACTATATTGAAAAAACATACTTTACGATGATATGGTCACATGTATCAAATAAAATCATAGCCGGAGATGTTAGTCGTCCATAACGACAGCTAAACAGAAGGCAAATCCATGTCCCCTTTCGCGCGCTCCAGAAAACAGAAAATGGACGGTCACGTCATACAAAGAGCTTTTATTCCACCTCAGACCAAGATAAACACGAAATTTCTTCTCTCACCGCCTCTTGACATCCAGGGGAAGGTGTATGAAGTGCACGTAGACTCTTACGTATCATGCCCATGTATAGGCAGGAAGTAGAAGAGAGCCTCGGTTTCAGACATTCCACTTCCTGGTCAGGAAGTGTGCTGCAGAATGACTTCTGTTTCACTCAGAGAAATAATTCAAACGGTTTTAGAAACTAGAGAGTGTTTTCTATCCAATAGTAATAATAATATGCATATTGTACGAGCAAGAATTGAGTACGAGGCCGTTTGAAATGGGCACCTTTTATCTGGCTACTCAATACTGCCCCTTGCAGCCCAAACAGGTTAAGAAAGGAAAGTTGGACTACTTGGTAAGGTCACACTTCAACAGTGATATTTTTTCTTGCATGGGATTGAGTCTTGTCCACTCTCAAGATTTGACAAGACTTTCAAGCACAAGTCTGAAGTTGAGATCAGAATAATACGACTTCAGATACGTCTTTCATTTGGATATTGAAGCTCTCTTGAAACTGTGAATGTGTCACTCCATTTCTAGTTATTTTAGAATGAATCTCTATCTTTCGTCTGTCTTCCTCTTCTCATCCTCTTCACATGTCGAAGAGCTCTGAAAGCAGGAAAACTGAGATCATTATCATCTCTTAAAAGGTAGAAAAAACCTAACAGGATATCGGACTCTTTGAAAATGAGGGATGGCACAAAAAAAGCCTGATGAACGATTAAAAAGTGGGGCTTGTCAAGTTGAGAAATGGAGCACTTTGACGTGGCATCCTTAAAATAGAACAAAGCTCTCTGTCTGTGAGGCAGTAAAAATGGCCCTAACTGATAGAGATATTGTGCAAGGCCATGTAAGCTACTATAGCTCTCTACCTATGGAAGTGAGAGATTCAGCAGACAGCTCGGGAAGATACACTTGGCCCTAGGGACAGGATCAGTACTCTGGGGAACTGAGCACCAGAGATAGAGGCAGAGATCTCACGGACTAGGCAGAAGCCTCCCACTGCTCCATGCTGTCCCCCTGCATGGCCAGGACAGGATTATCACTTTTGTCCCTTGCCTCCCCACAATTGTCACCTATTAGAGGAGCACATCAGACATGGATTTGGGTCACAGAAGGGCCCTGTACTCAGTCAACAAGTGGCTTAAATGGGAAGTTCTTGAAAAATAACAATCTAGATACTGGTTTTGATGAATGAAGTACTTAATTTGATTGATAGCTAGTTTTGCTGTGTGAGCCGTTAATCCCTTCTACACTGGTGGTACAAAACATTAGGAACACCTGCTCTTTCCATGACAGACTGACCAGGTGAATCCAGGTGAAAGCTATGATCCCCCCCTTATTGATGTCACTTTTTAAATCTACTTCAATCAGTGTAGATGATTTTCTAGACTTGAGACAATTGAGAAATGGATTGTGTATGAATGCCATTCAGTTGGCGAATGGGCAAGACAAAATATTTAAGTGCCTTTGAACGTGGTATGGTGGTAGGTGCCAGGCGCACTGGTTTGTGTCAAGAACTGCAACGCTGCTGGGTTTTTCACGCTCAAAGTTTCCCGCGTGGAACGCTTTCGACACCTTGTAGAGTCCATGCCACAACGAATTGTTCTGAGTGCAAAAGGGGTGCAACTCAATATCAGGAAGGTGTTCCTAATGTTTTGTACACTCAGTGTATATCGCTACAGTACTGATTTTTTTCTGTGAGGTGTCTAACCTATATCCCAGAGGACCATATGTTAGTCTATACTGGAGCCCTCGATAACTATGTATTTTGGACTTGCTTCATTGGCTCGAACTGGTGTGTGTAATCATCCCAACATTTTGGAAGTTAGAATTCTATCATGCCACTGCAATGCACAAATAGTAGAAGTTAACCATTCATCAGCTATACTTACGCAAATTAAGTGATGATGAATGCATTAGAAGAATCAGCTGGGGCTCAAGCCAGCAAACAGACAAATCATTTATTTCAAAACCCAATGGTTTTGGCACAGGAATGTGATATTGAATGACTTAAAGTTGAACTTCCAATTTTGTCACATATTTGGTGTTCATGAAGATGAATCAAAGGTCAAATGCCAAACATGATTCTTAGATGATCCAGTATCTGCTACACTAGCGGTACGTGGGTAAAATCACTGAGGAAGCCAAGTCAGTAAAAACTTCTTCCATTTAAGAATGTTTAGGCCACTGTTCTTGGGGATCTTCAATACTGCAGACATTTTCTGGTACACTTCCCCAGATCTGTGCCTCGACACAATTCTGTCTCAGAGCTCTACGGACAATTCCTGCACTGTCAACTGTGGGACCTTAAATAGACAGGTGTGTGCATTTCCCCAAAATGTAATTTTTTTGGCTCACCCTACTTGTAGACTATTTGAACAACAATGCCATCCGCCTCTCTTTCATGTTGGCAAAACGGTCTATGGCTCTGTCCTACAGTGCACTTGACGTTTTTGTTGTCATAGGCTACCTCGCTAAAATGCTTGCTAGCCTAACTTCCTCACATGGGCAACAATGAACCAGCTAAGTTAGCTAGCTAGTTGACGTGAGCCTACTAGGCTACATCTAGGCTGCTACATATTGAACTTCAATCGTTTCAGGCCAGTGGCACAACATATTAATTTATGGTTAGATCAGAATCGCCGCCATAATCATTGCCCTGTACAGAGAATTAAGTCCAAATCCCATCCATGGCTTAGGAAAGGGCTGATTTAGCAAACTAGCTACTACAGGACATCAACACAAGCAGACCAGAAAAATACACGTTTTTCAAAAAATGACTTGTTGCTTAGGAAGTGATTTGATTTGTGTGTAGCTAAATCCAAACTAGCCTTCCTTGGCGGGCGTTTTGCTGCACCAGGACAACCCACAGCTAAGCTTAGCTCAATGCTGATTGGCTACTTATTTTTAATTTTTTTATCAAGGGAGGCCAAATGCTTACTGGCATCAATCACTCAAATGCTTTTGCGGCAACATGTTTTGCTCTTTTAGTCCAGACAGCATCAGAAACATGGGATACACTTACTGAGACAGCGGGGCGCCGTTTCCCTCGCTCTGATGATTTCTCCAATGAGATTCAGCCACTTGCGAATTGAGGTAAAATTATATGGTCAAATATTTGGGGAAGCCTGGCTTCCATTGACATCCATGAATACACATCACTGATCTACTAACAACGGAATCACAGAACAATGAGACAGTTTCTCTGGATGTATGAATCTTAAGCATCCGGTTGGCATTTCCACTCACTACCAAATATGGTGATGAGAGGAAGCCCAGCGGGAGAAGATGAAGCGAGATGGATTTTGGCCGACATTCTGCTATTTTCTAATCAATTGAACATTTGATCTCAATACAGTTTTTTATTCTCAAAACTAAAATATTTTACAAACAGAGTGGACTAAGTTTTGTAGACTTCACCCCTTGACAAAGTTTTTTAAAAAGGTCATTGTTTAGAAGGACTGCAAGGGTGAATTTAGTTATTGCACACGCGCACTTCACGGAGGAGGCGTTGCCAAACGGAAATATGCAAATACAGTGCATTCGGAGAGTATTCAGTCCCCTTGACTTTTTCTACATTACAGCCTGATTCTAAAAGGGAAAAATATACAAATCCTCATCAATCTACACACAATACCCCATAATGACAAAGCAAAAACGTTTTTTTAGAAGTTTTTGCAAATTCATATAAACCCCCAAAATATATATATAAATATATATCACATGTACATAAGTATTCAGACCCTTTACTCAGTACTTTGTTGAAGCACCTTTGACAGTGATTAAAGCCTTGAGTCTACTTGGGTAGGACACTACAAGCTTGGCACACCTGTTTGGCACACCACAAGCTTGGCACACCTCAAACTCTGTCAGGTTGGATGGGTAGCGTTGCTGCACAGCTATTTCCATCTCTCCAGAGATGTTCGATCGGGTTCAAGTCCGGGCTCTGGCTGGGCAGCTCAAGGACATTCAGAGACTTGTCCCGAAGCCACTCCTACGTTGTCTTGGCTGTGTGCTTAGGGTTGTTGTCCTGTTGGAAGGTGAACCTTTGCCCCTGTCTGAGGTCCTGAATGCTTTGGAGAAGGTTGTCATCAAGGATCTCTCTGTACTTTGTGCCGTTCATCTTTCCCTTGATCCTGACTAGTCTCCCAGTCCCTGCCACTGAAAAATGTCACCACAGCATGATGGTGTCACCACCGTGCTTCGCCGTAGGGATGGCACTACGAACAAATCCATGGCTTGGTTTTTGCTCTGACATACACTGTCAACAATGGGACCTTTTATAGATAGATGTGTGCATTTCCCAATCATGTCCAATCAATTGAATGTACCACAGGTGGACTCCAATCGAACTGTAAGTAATATGTATGTAAGTTTCTAGAAGTAGAAACATCTCAAGGATGATCAATGGAAACAGGATGCACCTGAGCTCAATTTGGATTCTCATAGCAAAGGGTCTGAATACTTGTGTAAATATGGTATCTGTTTTTATTTTGAAGACATTTGCAAAAAAAATACAAATGTAACCGTTTTTTTGCTTTGTTATTATGGGGTATTGTGTGTCGATTGATTCATCGAGGCTGTAACGTAATAAAATGCGTAAAAAGTGAACGGGTCTGAATACTTTCCAAATGCACTGTACATGCTAGAACTCACCAATAGGATCTCTCTAGCGTGTGCTTGTTCTGCCCACTATGATTAATTTGGTCTGATTGGCAGTGGCGACCCGTCATTCAGAGCAGGTGGGGCAGAACCTGTTTAGCAAACAAAACCAAAAAAATATGTTGCCTGTTTTGCATGCTATTTTGGTATTAATTTGTGTCACATATCAGTTTGCGAACAATGTAATAAAATACAAAAATTAAGTTAATAAAGCCGCATACAAACATGGTCTCTTTCTTGAGTTAGGCAGCTCCAAAATGGAGGTGATTCAGCCTAGCTCAGTGCTTTCTGTGGTGTTGGGGTAGCCAGAGAGCATAGGCATTGGTAATCTTCCCTAGTTGCGCCGTGATTGGCTCAGTGTTCTGTCACTCATGGGGAGCCATATATTCTGCAAGGTTTTCCCAAAAATCAATCACAGACTTACAGCTGAAGTCGGAAATTTACATTCACCTTAGCCAAATACATTTAAACTCAGTGTTTCACAATTCCTGACATTTAATCCCAGTAAAAAATCCCTGTTTTAGGTCAGTTAGGATCACCACTTTATTTTAAGAATGTGCAATGTCAGAATAATAGTAGAGAGAATTATATATTTCAGCTTTTATTTCTTTCACATTCCCAGTAGGTCAGAAGTTTACATACACTCAATTAGTATTTGGTAGCATTGCCTTTAAAATGTTTAACTTGTGTCAAACGTTTCGGGTAGCCTTCCACATGCTTCCCACAATAAGTTGGGTGAATTTTGGCCCATTCCTCCTGACAGAGCTGGTGTAACTGAGTCAGGTTTGTATGCCTCCTTGCTCGCACACGCTTTTTCAGTTCTGCCCACACATTTTCTTTTGGATTGAGGTCTGGGCTTTGTGATGGCCACTCCAATACCTTGACTTTGTTGTCAAGCCATTTTGCCACAAATTTGGAAGTATGCTTGGTGTCATTGTCCATTTGGAAGACCCATTTGCGACCAAGCTTTAACTTCTTGACTGATGTCTTGAGATGTTGCTTCAATATATCCACATCATTTTCCGTCCTTATGATGCCATATCTATTTTGTGAAGTGCACCAGTCCCTCCTGCAGCAAAGCACCCCCACAACATGATGCTGCCACCCCCGTGCTTCACGGTTGGTATGGTGTTCTTCGGCTTGCAAGCCTACCCATTTTTCCTCCAAACATAACGATGGTAATTATGGCCAACCAGTTCTATTTCTGTTTAATCAGACCAGAGGACATTTCTCCAAAAAGTATGATCTTTGTCCCCATGTGCAGTTGCAACCCGTAGTCTGGCTTTTTTATGGCTGTTTTGGAGCAGTGGCTTCTTCCTTGCTGAGTGGCCTTTCAGGTTATGTTGATATAGGACACATTTTTACTGTGGATATAGATACTTGTGTACCTGTTTCCTCCAGCATCTTCACAAGGTCCTTTGCTGTTGTTCTGGGACTGATTTTCACTTTTCACACCAAAGTAGGTTCATCTCTAGGAGACAGAACGTGTCTCCTTCCTGAGCGGTATGACGGCTGCGTGGTCCCATGGTGTTTATACTTGCGTACTATTTTTTTTGTAGAGATGAACATGGTACCTTCAGGCATTTGGAAATTGCTCCCAAGGATGAACCCAACTTGTGGAGGTCTACTATTTTTTTCTGAGGTCTTGGCTGATTTCTTTTGATTTTCCCAGGATGTCAAGCAGAGGCACTGAGTTTGAAGGTAGAACTTGAAATACATTGACAGGCACACCTCCAATTGACTCAAATTATGTCAATTAGCCTATCAGAAGCTTCTAAAGTCATGACATCATTTTCTGGAATTTTCCAAGCTGTTTAGAGGCACAGTCAATTTAGTGTATGTAAACTTCTGACCCACTGGAATTGTGATACAGTGAAATAATCTGTCTGTAAACAATTGTTGCTAAAATTACTTGTGTCATGCACAAAGAAAATGTCCTAACCGACTTGACGAAACTATAGTTTGTTAACAAGAAATTTGTGGAGTGCTTGAAAAACGAGTTTTAATTTTAGGCAATGTTGGAATTATTTAATTGTTGTGTATTATAATTAGCTCATGTGCTTTTCTTCACGAGGAGGGAATACTATAATGTTGTTGGGTCTGTAACCATGTTTGCCAGTGACAGTCTCTTCCCATTCAAATATTTTTTTATTCAACATAATGTTCAGTAAGGGACCCATGTAATTACAGTTGATATTGAGAGTTTTGTTTGCGCAATGCACTGTCTGTGAGTGGGTATATTGCCTATAAAAGTGGAACCTCGTGATTGTATTTTCTTTCCTTTTTAGACCACATAGGGCTAATAAAATAATACTCTTTTGTTAGTGGCTTTGGTGGCATGCATCTATAAAATTTGGTTGAGTTTGCCCCACCAAGACTTATATGCTAAAATTGCCACTGGTGCATGTGTGGAAGTACACCGCTAGCTTCCATAGTAACTCAGCATTGGTGGGGTGCAGCATCTGAGGCAGGTGTCTGTGAAATGTGTTATAGAGCAAGCAAGCCCAACAAACCAAACAAACAAAATGTGAGAAACCGCAGCGACAAATGTCAGAAGATAAGCCTGGCCTACTTTCCTTCAAAGGTGTTTTCAGATATAGTTTTAGCAGCAAGGCCTCTCTCGGGAGTACATACAACATGCTTTTACCACTAAAAGGATGCCTAAAAGGAGGCGAGAGAGCTGTTTCTTGGCTGATACATTCTTTATGAAGCTGGGCGCTTATAGAGAAATGTGGAAATCTCCTACTTGTTTCATTCTGGAGAGAGATAGTGGGGAGAGGGAGGTTCAGCAGTGCTTTTTTGTGGGTAAAACAGTTGCACAGGTGTTTAAATCTCTCTGCATGGGCATCTTTGCTGAATCAGCTTTTATCAGTGTTTAGCCAGTGAGTTGAACAAGATCTGGTCTGAGGAAGTTTGTTACTACATGGTTCTCCTTCAGCCTATTCACTGTAGGTCGGTTCTTACAGACCAGGACTGGCCCATACACGTTGGTGACTTAAAGCTCTTCACACTCTCACCCAACTCTGTTTATCTCACTCTACTTTGCATACACTTGGGTTCACCTTCTAACAAACCATATTGATCCAGTTTATCTGACAACGCTAACACCTCTGTCTCTGCCTCACATGCTGAAAATGCCCTACACGTCATAACACGCCTTAACACGCTGTTGTCACTTCCACAATCTTGATCTAATCTCGCTGTTGTTATGAAGAACCCTACAGTGTAAGCCAATCCCAATTCTTATGAAACTCGTCTTGTTCTTGTCCTTTTTGCTTCTTCTCATCTTCCAAGACAACTGGACCACCAATGGGGAGTGCCGTTATGACACTGGAGGTTGTCCTTCCCCCAAGTCAAAGACAAGATCTGAAATGTGAGATCCAGCTGGGGAGAAGCTGTATTAACCATCCGTTTTATGTTTATACAGTATGTTCCACAGCCATCCACCCCATTATAATAATCTCCCACACTCCAAAGATGCTCTCTGGAGCATACACATGCAATCTCTGAGATGGCTTTCAAGAGCAGAACATGCTTGAGGAACAAACCCGTAGGGACGTGTGTGCGTGTGTGTATGTTAACCCTCCCATTCACCAGCCTTGCATTCGAAAACAATATTTGGTCAGAGAACATTTCAGAGACATCTGTGGCGCCTCTTGTGAAACTCATCCACCTCGCCAACTGTGTTGCATCTAAATAAGCAATGGCTGGTTGGCTTCGATGTGAGGTGCTTTGTTGGGCTTGCATCTCAGAGGTGCCGTGTGTTGATTCTTGTTTTGAAAGCAGTGTAGCTTATTTGAAGACTAGAATGGGGGTTTAAATTCTATAGTTGCATACACATATACAGTGCATTCAGAAAGTATTCAGACTCGTTTACTTTTTCCACATTTTGTTACGTTACAGCCTTATTCTAAAGTTGATTAAATAAAAAAATCCTCATCAATCTACACAATACCCGAAGCAAAAACAGGTTGTTAGAAATTTTTGCACAATTTTTAAACATAAAAAACACAAATACCTTATTTTCATAAGTATAAGTAATCAAGCCACGAGGTCGAAGGATTTGTCCGTAGAGCTCAGAGACAGGATTGTGTCGAGGCACATATCTGGGGAAGGTTACCAAAACATTTCCGCAGCATTGAAGGTCCCCAAGAACACAGTGGCCTCCATCATTCTTAAATGGAAAAAGTTTGGAACCACCAACACTCTTCCTAGAGCTGGCCACCCGGCCAAACTGAGCATTCGGGGGAGAAGGGCCTTCGTCAGGGAAGTGACCAAGAACCCAATGGTCACTCTGACATAGCTCTAGAGTTCCTCTGTGGATATGGGAGAACCTTCCAGAAGGACAACCATCTCTGCAGCACTCCGCCAATCAGGCCTTTATGGTAGAATGGCCAGACGGAAGCCTCAGTAAAAGGCACATGACAGCCCGCTTGGAGTTTGCCAAAAGGCACCTAAAGGACTCTCAGACCATGAGAAACTCTGGTCTGATGAAACCAAGATTGAACTCCTTGGCCTGAATTCCAAGCGTCAAGTCTGGAGGAAACCTGGCACCATCTCCACAGTGAATCAAAGTCAAATCAAATTTGTAAGTCGCTCTGGATAAGAGCGTCTGCTAAATGACTTAAATGTAAATGTAAAATCAAATCAAATTCTATTCGCCACATGCGCCGAATACAACAGGTGTAGACCATACAGTGAAATGCTTCCTTACAAACCCTTAACCAACAATGCAGTCAACCAAAAAAAGTAAGGGATAAGAAAAACAAATAATTAAGCAGCAGCAGTAAATAACAGTAGTGGGGCTATATACAGGGGGTACCGGTTCAGAGTCAACGTGTCAATGTGCCGGGGCATCGGTGTCGTGGTAATTATGTACATGCAGGTAGGGTTATTAAAGTGGCTATGCAGCAGCGGGGGGGGGGGGGGGGGGGTCTGTGTAGCCATTTGTCTGTGTAGCCATAGTCTGTGTAGCCATTTGATTAGCTGTTCAGGAGTCTTATGGCTTGGGGGTAGAAGCTGTTCAGAAGCTGTTTGGACCTAGACTTGGCACTCTGGTACCGCTTGCCATGAAGTAGCAGAGAGAACAGTCTATGACTAGGGTGGCTGGAGTCTTTGACAATTTTTAGGGCCTTCCTCTGGTACCACCTGGTATAGAGGGAATAGGTTTTGTCGTGCCCTCTTCACGACTGTCTTGATGTGCTTGGACTATGTTAGTTTGTTGGTGATGTGGACGCCAAGGAACTTTAAGTTCTCAACCTGCTCCACTACAGCCCTGTCGATGAGAATGGGGGCGTGCTCGGTCCTCCTTTTCTTGTAGCCCACAATCATCTCCTTTGTCTTGATCACGTTGAGGGAGAGGTTGTTGTCCTTGCACCACACGGTCAGGTTTCTGACCTCCTCCCTATAGGCTGTCTCATCATTGTCGGTGATCAGGCCTACCACTATTGTGTCATCAGCAAACTTAATGATGGTGTTGGAGTTGTGCCTGGCAATGCAGTCATGAGTGAACAGGGAATACAAGAGGGGACTGAGCACGGACCCCTGAGGGGCACCCGTGTTGTGGATCAGCGTGGCGAATGTGTTGTTACCTACCCTTACCACGTGGGGCGGCCCGTCAGGAAGTCCAGGATCCAGTTTCAGAGGGAGGTGTTTAGTCCCAGGGTCCTTAGCTTAGTGATGAGCTTTGAGGTCACTATGGTGTTGAACGCTGAGCTGTAGTCAATGAATAGCATTCTCACATAGGTGTTCCTTTTGTCTAGGTGGGAAAGGGCAGTGTGGAGTGCAATAGAGATTGCATCATCTGTGGATCTGTTGGTGCGGTATGCAAATTGGAGTGGGTCTAGGGTTTCTGGGACATTGGTGTTGATGTGAGCCAAGACCAGCCTTTCAAAGCATTTCATGGCTACAGACGTGAGTGCTACGGGTCGTTAGTCATTTAGGCAGGTTACCTTAGTGTTCTTGGGCAAAGGGCCTATGGTGGTCTGCTTGAAACATGGACGTATTACAGACTCGGTCAGGGAGAGAATGAAAATGTCAGTGAAGACACTTGCCATTTGGTCAGCGCATGCTCATCCTCGTAATCCGTCTGGCCCAGCGGCCTTGTGAATGTTGACCTGTTTAAACGTCTTACTCACATCAGCTGCGGAGAGCGTGATCACACAGTCATCCGGACCAGCTGATGCTCTCATGCATGTTTCAGAGTTACTTACCTTGAAGCAAGCATAGACGTTATTTAGTTCATCTGGTAGGCTCGTGTCACTGGGCAGCTCTCGGTTGTGCTTTCCTTTGTATTCTGTAATAGTTTGGGAGACTAGTCAGGATCGAGGGAAAGATGAACGTAGCAAAGTACAGAGAGATCCTTGATGAAAACCTGCTCCAGAGTGCTCAGGACCTCAGACTGGGGTGAAGGTTCACCCTCCAACAGAACAACGACCCTAAGCACACAGCCAAGACAACGCAGGAGTGGCTTCGGGACAAATCTCTGAATGTCCTTGACCTGCCCAGCCAGAGACCGGACTTGAACCCGATCGAACATCTCTTGAGAGACCTGAATATAGCTGTGTAGCGACTAATCCATCCAACCTGACAGAGTTTGAGAGGATCAACAGAGAAGAATGGTAGAAACTCCCCAAATACAGGTGTGCCAAGCTTGTAGCGTCATACCCAAGAACACGCAATGCTTTAATCGCTGCCAAAGGTGCTTCAAGAAAGTACTGAGTAAAGGGTCTGAATATTTATGTACATTTGATTGTTTTTTAATTGTATTACGTTTGCTAAAATTGCTCAAAATCAGATTTTGCTTTGTCATTATGGGGTATTGTGTGTAGATTGAGGAGGTAAAAAAAACGATTTAATCCATTTTAGAATAAGTTTGTAATGTAACAAAATGTGGAAAAACTCACAGGGTCTGAATACTTTTGAATGCCCTGTAGCATAACTTGCAATACAATATTCCCTAAAAACAGCTGGGCAAAACGTATACAATGTGCTCTGTAAAAGGATGACCAGAATTTGATTTCTAAACCAGATGAGTTCTAAATGTCTGCACCTACGCAAAACCATGGTGGACATACATCATGTTGGATGCATTGGAGCATAAGGTATGGAGAAAGAATCTGCAGGATTAAGGATGGATCGGAATTCACAGAATGTCTACCTAGAGGAAAATGGGGGAGGGTCATGCTTTTTCAATTTCAGTCAAGCGAAGGGTTTAGAATGTTTTAAATCTAGTCCAGGGGACGGTCATCTAATTTGTAATTGATGAAATTTCAATACTTCATCGATTTTAGAATTAGTTGCTAATTAGGCTATATTTCGATGCCGCCCCTCATCTCTGACTCTCTGCGGGCTTTAGGCTGACTGGAGGTCAACTTTGATAGCTTGCTACTACTATAATTGATGTAAACAAAACAATGCATTTCTTGCCCATGATGTATTTATCAGCGTTTATGACCTCACAATAAGCCAGATTCGAGTAATTTAGATTGTGGTACTAAAAATTGAAGGAGCAGTCGCGACACAACCAATCGGAAATGGACAGCTCATGGTGCTGAAAGTAGGCAGATTACAGTAGGCATACAGTAATTCATTTAAACCGTCTTCATACTAACAACAAGAGGGCTTTGTGTAGGAGACAATTTTTTTCCTATTTAAGAAGAGCTGGCACTGGAAGAAAAGGTCCATATCAAGGGATATCATTATGTTTTCGATATTCTGGAGAATACAGACCATTTCCAATGCATTTCTTTTTTTGTAGATATGCACCATATCCTGATAAATTCTGAATCCAGATGTGTCTGGATACACTTAGGTTGGAGTCATTAAACTTGTTTTTTAACTACTCCACAAATTTCTTGTTAACAAACGATAGTATTGGCAAGTCAGTTAGGACATCTACTTTGTGCATGACACAAGTCATTTTTCCAACAATTGTTTACAGACAGATTATTTCACTTATAATTCAAAGTACCACAATTCCAGTGGGCCAGAAGTTTACATACACTAAGTTGACTGTGCCGAAAATTCCAGAAAATTATGTCATGACTTTAGAAGCTCCTGATAGGCTAATTGACATAATTTCAGTCAATTGGAGGTGTACCTGTGGATGTATTTCAAGGACTACCTTCAAACTCAGTGCCTCTTTGCTTGACATCATGGGAAAATCAAAAGAAATCAGTCAAGATCTCAGAAAAATAATTGTAGACCTCCACAAGTCTGGTTCAACCTTGGGAGCAATTTCCAAATGTCTGAAGGTACCACGTTCATCTGTACAAACAATAGTACGCAAGTATAAACACCATGGGACCACGCAGCCGTCATACCGCTCAGGAAGGAGACGCGTTCTGTCACCTAGAGATGAACATACTTTGGTGCGAAAAGTACAAATCAATGCCAGAACAACAGCAAAGGACCCTGTGAAGATGCTGGAGGAAACAGGTACAAAAGTATCTACACTGCTCAAAAAAATAAAGGGAACACTAAAATAACACATCCTAGATCTGAATGAATGAACTATTCTTATTAAATAACCCCCCCCCCCCCCCCCCGCAGCTACTTGCCCGAGCCTCCCCAGCTTCTCCATCACCCAAATCTAGATAGCAGATGTTCTGAAAGAGCAGCAAAACCTGGACCCGTACAAATCAGCTGGGCTAGACAATCTGGACCCTCCCTTTCTAAAACTATCCGCCGCCATTGTTGCAACCCCTATTACCAGTCTGTTCAACCTCTCTTTCGTATTGTCCGAGATCCCTAAAGATTGGAAAGCTGCCGTGGTCATCCCCCTCACAAAGAATGGAATAAGATACAATATTAAGATATTCTGTTTTTGGCTCAACTAGTTTTCAATATGTAGCTACATATCTGCTTTCTGCACACTTAGCTTTCATTGTGTTGCATTTGCTCTACTTTGAGAAATGTTCTCTAGGCTTAAAAATCCTTCTTTAATAACCCTTCTCCTCCCCTTCATCTACACTGATTGAAGTGGATTTAACAAGCGGCATCAATAAAGGATCATAGCTTTCACCTGGATTCATCTGGTCAGTCTATGTCATGGAAAGAGCAGGTGTTCTTAATGTTTGTATACTCAGTGTATATTCTCGGTTATTGCTCGTAAAGCTCCTAGAATACTACAATCTGGATGTTAATGATGGATGTTAATAATTTTCCAGAGTACCATATTGCCTCTAGTGTCAGACTGAGTTTCTTTAAACAATACACACCAAGTATTTGCATTAGGGTTGCAAATCTACCGGTAGTTTACATAAGTTATTTTCAGTCATTTTGTTAGGGATAGGGGGCAGTATTCGGAAGTTTGGATGAATTGAGGTGCCCAAAGTCAACTGCCTGTTACTCAGGCCCAGAAGCTAGGATATGCATATAATTGGATAGAAAACAATCTAAAGTTTCCAAAACTGTTAAAATAATGTCTGTGAGTATAACGTAACTGATATAGTACGCGATAACCCGGGGAGAATTCATCCGGAAAATATGTTTTTTGAGCTCACCACTCAAATGGCTGTCTATGGGAATGTCAATGGAATACCTCCCAGATTGCAGTTTCCAGGGCTTCCAGTAGATGTCAACAGTCTTTAGAAAGAGTTTCAGGGTTGTTTTTTGAAAAAATAGCTAGAATTTGTAGTTTTCCTAGGTGGCTCCCATTTTGGCTGTAGTATTGTGGCGCGCATGAATGAGAGCGCTCACTTCATTATTTATCTCCGGTAATGAACATACTATTCTCCGTCTTAAATTTTATAGTTTATTTACATATTAGGGTACATGAGGATTGATTAGAAACGTTGTTTGACTTGTTTGGTCGAAGTTTATTGGTAACTTTTGGGATTAATTTGTATGCAACTAAACTGACTTTTTGGGGATATAAAGAAGGACTTTATCGAACAAAAGGACCATTTGTTATGTAGCTGTACGCCTCTGCTTGTTTGGAAAATGTTTGTAATGCTTTTGTATGCGGGGCGCTGTCCTCAGATAATCGCATGGTATGCTTTCGCCGTAAAGCCTTTTTGGAATCTGACAAAGCGGCTGGATTAACAAGAAGTTAAGCTTTTAAATGATGTAGGACACTTGTATTTTCATGAATGTTTAATATTACGAATTTTAAGTTTTGAATTGGGACGCTAGCATCCCATCTAGCCAGAAGTTTTTAAACTGAAAATCTATGGCAATCTATTGTAACTTTGGTAATTTATACTTTAAAAAAATGTATTTGTATACAAAACATTAAGGACACCTGCTCTTTCCATGACATAGACCGACCAGGTGAATCCAGGTGATCCATTATTGATGCCACTTGTTAAATCCACTTCAATCAGTGTAGATGAAGGGGAGGACACAGGGGAGGACACAGGTTAAAGAAGTGTTAAGACAATTTATATATTATTTATAAAATATTGTCCATGAGTTTACATCGACATAGTAAAATAAATAAGTGTAAAAGAAAGTAAAGGATATTTTATGCTGAAACTCTCATATTACACACCAATGGTATTAATTTACTAAGTTAATGGTTTATATTTAGGATGTTTTACAGCTTTGTCATTCAATTTTTTACATTTAAAAATCATCTTATTTAATGATTTAATATATTTTTCTAACAAAACCTATGCTATACAATAAATATGTTATCAGACTGTCATCTGATGAAGTTTTTTCTTGGTTAGTGGCTATCAATATCTTTATTTGGTCGAATTGGTGATAGCTACTGGTGGAGAGAAAAAATGGTGGACTAAGAAAAATGGTGTCTTTTGCTAACGTGGTTAGCTAATAGATTTACATATTGTGTCTTCCCTGTAAAACATTTTAAAAATCAGAAATGATTGCTGAATTCACAAGAAGTGTATCTTTCATCTGGTGTCTTGGACTTGTGATTTAATGATATTTAGATGCTAGTATTTACTTGTGACGCTATGCTAGGCTATGCTAGTCAGCTTTTTTACTGGTGGGGGTGCTCCCGGATCCAGGTTTGGGAGGAACTAGAAGTTAAAGAAGTGTTTTTAAGACAATTTATATATTATTTATAAAATATTGTCCATGAGTTTACATCGACATAGTAAAATAAATAAGTGTAAAAGAAAGTAAAGGATATTTTATGCTGAAACTCTCATATTACACACCAATGGTATTAATTTACTAAGTTAATGGTTTATATTTAGGATGTTTTACAGCTTTGTCATTCAATTTTTTACATTTAAAAATCATCTTATTTAATGATTTAATATATTTTACATGTGATAAGGCCACACAGAAGGCCAGAGATAATTACAGAAACCTGTGATCATCTGAAGTACCCAAAAGCGCCACTAGATGTTTTGTGATAGATCACATAAAATCCTTGAAAGATACCACAATTCTGATAGAACAGTTTATTGCTGTTATAATCACAGCCATTTAAATGCACCCAGGGAATAGGTCTTCATGTCACAAAGGCAATCTCAGCCATACCATACTCCCCCTGGTCCCTTTAAGCTTCCTACGCGACAAATAGAACACGTGTGCATACTTGCTTCAAATATAATTGGCAGTAAAACACCATGAAGTTATTGGGTGCGGCTGTGGATCCAGAGTGTTTACAGATCACATGTCGCATGATGAAGGGGCCATTATAAACCTGAAGAATCTATGTAATTTGCCAAGTGTGACGTAAAAAAGTGGACTCCTCTGGATATTTAGAGGTAGCTTAGTGCCGGTGTAGAATTAGCCTCTGCGAAAATTGATTCTCTTCAGGGCTTTAATTGGAGAGAGAGAGAGAGAGAAAGGGGGATACATAGTCAGTTGTTCAACTGAATGCATTTAACTGAAATGTGTCTTCCGCATTTAACCCAACACCTCTGAATCAGAGAGGGAGGGGGAGAGGGGGATAACGGTAGAGGTTGAGAGGGGGAGGGAAAAAAAGAGAGAGGAAAAGAGACGGATAAAATGAGAGAGAGCGGCTTGCTTCATGGCTTGCCTTGATGATTGGTAATGTTTGTAGTCAACACATTAGCACGTTGTAGATCATTAATTGTGACAACAGGAAAGAATCCATACTGCAATATCAATACAGGCATAGTCGATTAGTGATTTTTTTTATGTACACTCACATACACAAGCACACTCCCAGAAACAACATTCAAGTACAAACACACAGTCACATGTGACTGGATATGTAGAGGCAGATGCACACAAAACCAACACACAAATGAGTTTTGTGACAGTTTTTACTCTATTCCCACATGATTCCTTAAGTGGGAGGAGTATTTTAACAAACACACTGCCCTCCTGTGGTGTCTAGGAACTCAATTGTATTGTGAGGCTCAAGCCTCATGTACAAAACCCTCTGCTCAAAATACTATTTTATTGATCAAATTGTGGCAATAGATTGTGGTCTAACTTAATGCATATTTATTGGACTTTTCCTTCAATTAAAGGTTTAGTCCTAGATTTAATCAACTCACACTTTTTCTTCCGAAGCTCCTCTGTGATTGGACCTAAAGACATGTCGGTTAAAACTACATATCCTTTATACTCCAGTGAAATGTGTGTAGACAGTCGCTGCGATTTTCGGTTTCCTTGTCGGAGGGCAGAGACAGATGGAAAAAAGTTCCATCCTGTCACAGCATTTGTTGTCATGGTTACCTGACTGAGACAGCAATTCTCAAATTCTCTGGTAGAATGCTTTGTTTTTATTTAGTCACACTCACAACGTTAAGCAATGTTCTGTAATGGAGGAAGACAGGTTTAAATGTTAGAACTGCCCTGTGCAAAAACTGGTTGAATGAACATTGTTTGCACATCATTTCAACAAAAAAGATCTATGTGATGATGTTAAATCAATGTGAAAAACTGATTGGATTTGCAAAAAGTCATCAACGTGATAGCATTTCGTCTTTTAACCGAAATCCAATGACATGGTGAATGTTTTTGTTGATTTCACATTAGTTAACAATTCAACCAAACTAGATGTTGAACTGACTTTTGTGCCCAGTGGGTAGCAACAGATTCGGCCCCGCCCACAAGGGGTAAAGGAAAAATTAATCTCTCATTGAAATGCATTCATTCTAATGCGGCGCTAAATGGCTTATAAATAATACTTTCAAATAACCGTGTGTTATATCTATAACAGAGTTGATGCCTGATCTGTGATGCGCAGAGCCAGCAAGTCTAATAAAAAAATGCATCACTTTTACCACTTATTTCAAGTTACGAAGCCGAGGTGCTACAATTCTAATTAAATGCAATAACTGCATGCACGCGGGTGTCCTGTGCCACTGTAAAAACAGACAAGTTTGTTGAATCCGTATCTAGTTTAAGTGGGAACATTATCATCGTTTTTTGCTTTGCTTCTTCTCCACTGCAGTGTATTTCTCGTGGCTAGGACTAGAAATATATCATGCACATTAACTGGTCAGATAGCCAGCCAGTCTGGCTGCTAAGCAAAGTTACTACTAGTAGCTAATTTCGATGAGACAAAACTAAAAAGAGGAACGTTCTTCAAGTGTCATGTATACCTAGCTAGCTACAGTATATAGTTTAAGGCAAGGAAGAAGCAGCGGCAATCTTCATCAGCATAAATCCCAAAATATTGATGAGAAAACGACATCACCACTTTGTGCACTTCAAAGACCCGAGCCAGCTAGTTGTCGTCAATGACCGACCAGGTTTGTAAAACCTAAACATGTGTTTTATGTTCGGGACGGACTGCACGGCCGAAAGTCAATGATCAAGTTGCTACTTGTTGAACATTTTGAATGTAACAGCTTTCAACCAACCCAAAGTCAGCAAGCTAGCTAACCATTTTTCATAACCCATCTAGCTAAGGTTGTAAGCTAGTTTGATCTAGCCTGCATTATACTTTTTTGCCTTGTTTGTTGATATGTAACGCTAGCTAGCTATGCAGTGCCTAGCTGCCCATCCAAACAGCTAGCAATGGTCAGCTGGCTAGCTAAATATTTCTAGTACAACAAATACATTCTTCAAGTTGAAGTTGGATGTTAGTAGTGCAGCCAGTTAAGATGGCATGGATATGCCTTAAGCCTAAAAACATAACATGTTAATTTCAATATGTTAATTTCACACACGGGTTTTTTTCAATGTTCTGAAGCTTACTTTAACCTTCGTGGTCATTGCTAAGCTAAACAATGGGCCTCACATCACTAATGACACGAACATGTCTTCCTCCATCAGCTCGCCATTAACTTGTAAATGATATTGTTTTGAGTTATAATGATTAATAATAAATTAAACTGTGCTAAAGTTAAGATGTTGTCAGCTATGCTCTGGTCATTATTGATGTAACATACAGCAGTTGTGCTATTTGGACCGTGAGGCGGCTGATGTCATGCAGCCTGTCGTTTTTAGTGTTTATATTTTTTCATCACGACAACGATGTCGAACTACAATAGAATGTTCATGGTGTCACTGCGACAACTGTCTACAGACATGTCGATAAAACCAACTGTAAACCAGCCTTAACACATCACATTCCTCTGCATCAGCCAATCCATCAATGTGTTCTGAGATGCTGCAGATGGCAGTTGATATACATTCCGTTTATCCCTCAGAGTATGATTATGCATATCCCAATGTTTTGTAATACAGCCATGCACCCCTGCCCAGATATGTGACACTTTGTTGCTTAATCCATGGGAAAAAGAGTGAACTGAAATCAGATTGATGCCTGAGTCAGTGGCCTAAGTGCTGCTCATGAATCATACTGTCAGTCTGCCTGCTGGGATGAGTGAGACTCCCATCTTATATCTCTCTGGGGATAGAGGCATAGAAATATAATCTGTAGAATGGACATCCCCATTCATGTCAATGGACAGGCTTTGCTCCGTTCTAGTCATTCTATTTCTATGGATGGATGAGTGATTGTGTACCCTCACCACCAGGGGGCACTCTGACATAACTGAGTCTGATCTTAGATGCTGTAATACAGTAGAAGTTGTCCCTAACATTTACTGATCTAGGATCAGCTCCTCTCCTCCCCCTCCCCTTAAATCCTAACCATAAACCATTATGGAGAAAAACTCTAAACTGACCTTAGATCAATGAACATAATATATCAGTGAATAGAATATTTTGTTTGTGGCCGTGTTATCTAGTGGAAACCAGGTCCATCACATAGGCTCCATGCATATCATATTAATCTCAGCATCTGATGGGAATACCAAATCAAGTGGATCAAATCAATATTTAGTGAGGGAGGGAGATAGAGAGGGAAAGAGTGAGGGAGAGAATCTTACAGGGATAGTGTTGAGAGGGAGGAAAGCGGGGTGAATTGTAAGACACATGCCTGTAGTTTGTTAGTTTTCCTTAATTGTATATCCCTCGAGGGAAATTAGTCTTGGATCCTACACAGCAAGCAGACGTACTCTGTTTTTACCTTGGGACATACATGACTGTGTTTTGCTGAAAATGCCTGTGCCCGGTTTCCCAAAAGCATTTTAAGGCTAAGTGCATCGGTAGATCCTTGGAAAATGCTCGTAATCTAACGCCTGCCTCAAACTGCTCGTAGAACAGCTAAGTGCGTCAGAGGCTTTTTTGCCCTCCTGCGTCACTTTATACACAGAAGATTAAAAAAAAATCAAAATCAAATTTATTTATATAGCCCTTCTTACATCAGCTGATATCTCAAAGTGCTGTACAGAGACCCAGCCTAAAACCCCAAACAGCAAGCAATGCAGGTGTAGAACATCTCTACTATCTTTATTTAACTAGGCAAGTCAGTTAAGAACAAATTCTTATTTACAATGACGGCCTACCTGGGCCAAACCCGGACGACGCTGGGCCAATTGTGCGCCGCCCTATGGGACTCCCAATCACGGCCGGTTGTGATACACACTGGAATCAAACCAGGGTCTGTAGTGATGCCTCTAGCCCTGAGATGCAGTGCCTTAGACCGCTGTGCCACTCGGGAGCCAAAACACATAATCACATGGTTTCTCCATCTCTCTGTGACACAGATAACATTAGAACAAAGTTGACTACAAATACAAAGTTGCCAATGTCTTTGCAATTGATACAAACAAGTGAAGTATAAAAATATACTTAAAATGAAAACCAAGATGACTGCATTAAAATGTAAACGGTAAGCTATAGGACTATTTCAAACACTGATGCATTTCATGTTGAATCAAATTAGTACTATTTTGCTACTTGTAGGCTACTGTCTGTAATTTGTGTAACCTAACGTGCATTTTTATTGGGTAAGCATTAGAATAAGCCAAAAGTGACTTAAACAGTTAGTGACAGTGACTTAGTGACTTAAACAGTTAGTGACAGTGACTTAGTGACTTAAACAGTTAAAGTTTAAGAAGGGGGGTTCTTCTAAGCTAAATCATATGGAATTGTTTTAAGAAGGTCATACCAAGGATCATTTTGACTCCTTGAGGTATCATTTATTTCATTTTTTTTCTGATTTGATGAAGACATTTATTTGGCCTTACTGTTCTTAGTCCATACAAAATTCCCTACACGGAACAACAGATACTGTAGTCCCCGCCCCAAACAATCAAAATGAAGTTTGTTCTGAAGTGACTGTCCTATATCTGAGAGATAAGAAAGATCAGGAAACATTTTTTTTTACAAGTTTTTAACCCCTAATCTTTGGCACAAAACAGTCTCCATAGCACAGGAGGTTGGTGGCACCTGATTTGGGGAGGACGGACTCGAGGTAATGGCTGGAGCATACAAGGTGGAATGTTATCGAATACATCAAACACACAGTATGATGCCATTATATTCACTCCATTCCAGACATTATTATGAGCCGTCCTCACCTCAGCAGCCTCCCCTGCTCCATACATACAGTACCAGTCAAATGTTTGGACACTCATTCAAGGGTTTTTCTTTACATTGTAGAATAAAAGTGAAGACATCAAAACTATGAAATAACACATATGGAATCAATTAGTAACCAAAAGTGTTAAACGAATCAAAATATATTTTATATTTGATATTCTTCAAAGTAGCCACTCTTTGCCTTGATGACAGCTTTACACACTCTTGGCATTCTCTCAACCAGCTTCATGTGGTAGTCACCTGGAAGTGCTATGATGAAACTGGCTCTCATGAAGACCGCCACAGGAATTGAAGACCCAGAGTTACCTCTGCTGCAGTGGATAAGTTCATTAGAGTTACCAGCCTCAGAAATTGCAGCCCAAATAAATGCTTCACAGAGTTCAAGTAACAGACAAATCTCAACATCCACTGTTCAGAGGAGACTGTGTGAATCAAGCCTTCGTGGTTGAATTTCTGCAAAGAAACCACTACTAAAGGACACCAATAACAAGAAGAGACTTGCTTGGGCCAGGAAACATGAGCAATGGACATTAGACCTGTGGAAATTTGTCCTTTGGTCTGGATTCCAAATTGGAGATTTTTGGTTCCAACCACCGTGTCTTTGTGAGATGTGGTGTGGGTAAACAGATTATCTACGCATGTGTATTTCCCACCGTAGAGCATGGAGAAGGTGGTGGTATGGTGTGGGGGTGCTTTTCTGGTGACACCATCTGTGATTTATTTGGAGTTCAAGGCACACATAACCTCTCTTGGGCACGTGAGACGGTAGCGTCCCACCTCTTCAACAGCCAGTGAAACTGCTGGGCGCCAAATTCAAGTACAGAAATACTCATTATAAAAATATATTTTACATAGGTTTAAAGATTAACTTCTTTGTGAATCCAACCACTGTGTCAGATTTTAAAAATGCTTTACGGCGAAAGCATACATTACGATTATGAGAACATAGCCTACAAGACAAATCATTACATACAGTAAGTAGCCAGCCAGATAGAACAGTTACACAATTTAGAAATAGAGATACAATTAATCCCTTACCTTTGATTATATTCATATGGTTGCACTCAGCAGACATTCTTTTACTCAATAAATGTTCCTCTTGTTCGATAAAGTCTCTTTATACCCAAAAACCTCAGTTTTGTTCGCGCGTTTTCTTCAGTAATCCACAGGCTCAAACGCAGTCAAAACAGGAAGACAAAAAAATCCAAATTGTATCCGTAAAGTTCATAGAAACATGTCAAACGATGTTTATATTCAAACCTCAGGTTGTTTTTAGCCCAAATAATCGATACTATTTCAACCGGACAATAACGTCATCAATATAAAATGTAAACAAGAAACGGACTCTTTCGGTTGTGCGCAAGAAAAAGCTCCGTGAAACTTTAGGCTCCACTCATTCAGATTGCTCTTACTTCCTCATTTTTCAGAATACAAGACTGAAACACTTTCTAAAGACTGTTGACATCTAGTGGAAGGCATAGAAACTGCAAGTTGAGTCCTAAGTCAAGGGATACTGTAATGGCATTGAATAGAAAACTACAAACCAAAAAAAAAACTACTTCCTGAATGGATTTTTCTCAGGTTTTCACCTGCCAAATCAGTTATGTTAAACTCACAGACACTATTTTAACAGTTTTGGAAACTTTAGAGTGTTTTCTATCCAAATCTACCAGTTATATGCATATCATATCTGGGCCCGAGAAACAGGCCGTTTAATTTGGGCATGCATTTCATCCAAAATTCCGAATGCTGCCCCCTACCCTAGAGAAGTTAACCAGCATGGCTACCACAGCATTCTGCAGCGATATGCCATCCCATCTAGTTTGGGGTTATTTGTTTTTCAATAGGACAATGACCCAACGCAGCTCTAGGCTGTGTAAGGGCTATTTTACCAAGAAGGAGAGTGATGAAGTGCTGCATCAGATGACCTGACCTCAACCAAATTGAGATGGTTTGGGATGAGTCAGACCATAGAATGAAGGAAAAGCAGTCAACAAGAGCTCAGCATATGTGGGA
The DNA here is from genome assembly GCF_016432855.1 of Salvelinus namaycush. Taxonomy (NCBI): domain Eukaryota; kingdom Metazoa; phylum Chordata; class Actinopteri; order Salmoniformes; family Salmonidae; genus Salvelinus; species Salvelinus namaycush. The sequence goes on from NC_052325.1 coordinate 43,821,878, forward strand.
ACTCCTTCAAGACTGTTGGAAAAGCATTCCAGGTGAAGCTGGTTGAGAGAATGCCAAGAGTGTGCAAAGCAAAGGGTACTACTTGAAGAATCTCAAATATAACATATTTTGATTTGTTTAACACTTTTTTGGTTACTACATGATTCCACATGTGTTATTTCATAGTTTTGATGTCTTCACTATTATTCTACAATATAAAAATAGTAAAAATAAAGAAAGACCCTTGAATGAGTAGGTGTTCTTTTGATCGGTAGTGTATACCTATTTGTGAGAGACTTTCCACAGAGGGGTCATAATCAGTGTGTATCCCGAACTGTTCGGACTCTACATACAATTTTATGAGAAGACTGATTTTCGGGATGTCTCATGGTGTGATATGGGGGATTGAGACTCATCCAATGCAAAAACCAGATACTGTATCTTTAGCTTAAACTGACTGACATTGTAGTTACTCCACATTACTAACATAATTGACAGAGTGAAAAGAAGGAAGCCTGTACAGAATGAAAATATTTCAAAACATGCATCTTGTTTGCTACAAGGCACTAAAGTAATACTGCAAAAATATGGTAAAGCAATACAACCCATTACTGGGTACCACTCTCCATATATTCATGCATAGTGGTTGCGACATAATGTTATGGGTATGCTTGTAATAATTAAGGACGTGGGAATTTTTAAGGACAAAAAATAAATGTAATGGAGGCAAAATCCTAGAGGAAAACATGGTTTTGCCTGCTTTCCTCCAGACACTGGGAGATTAATTCACCTTTCAGCAGGACAATAACCTAAAACACAAAGCCAAATCTACACTGGAGTTTCTTACCAAGAAGACAGTGAATGATCTGGAGTGGCCGATTTACAGTTTCGACTTAAATCTGCTTGAAAATCTATGGCAAGACTTGAAAATGATTGTCTGGCAATGATTAACAGCCAATTTGACAGAGCTTGAAGAATAAATTATTATTTAAAAAATTATAATGGACAAATATTGTACAATCCAGGTGTGCAAAGCTGTTTGAGACTTACAGCTGTAATCGCTGCCAAAGGGGATTTTAAACATGTTTTGACTCAGAGGTGTGAATACTTATGTAAATTTGATATTTCTATATTTAATTTCCCCCTCCAAAATCCTAAATGTCTAAAAACATGTTTACATTTTGTCATTATGGGGTAATTTAAGTAGATTTATGAGAGAAAAAAATTCATTTAAACCATTTGAATTCAGGCTGCAACACAACAAAATGTGGAATAAGTCAAGCGGTATTATAAGGGCACAAGGCGAGACCCAAATGCAGACACAGGAGGCAGATGGTTGAGCTCCGATATTTATTATAAAAAAAGGGGTAGGAAAAAGGCAGGTCTGGTACAGGGGAGAGTCCAAAAAGTACCAGGCGATAGGCAGGCTCGAGGTCAGGACAGGCAGGGGTTCAGTAACCAGGTCAGAGTCCAAATGGTACAAGACGATAGGCATGCTCGAGGTCAGGGGCAAGCAGAGTGGTCAGGCAGGCGGGCTCAGAGTCAGGACGGGCAAGGGTCAAAACCAGGAGGGCGAGAAAAGAGAGACTGGGAAATGCAGGAGCTGAGACACAAAAACGCTGGTTGACTTGACAAACAAGACGAACTGGCACAGAGAGACAGGAAACACAGGGATAAATACACCGGGGATAATAAACAACACCTGGAGGGGTGGAGATGAGCACAAAGACAGGTGAAACAGATCAGGGCGTGACAGGTATGAATACTTTCTGAAGGCACTGTAAATGGCAAAAAAGACAGTAAAACAATCAATAATAAGGAATAAGATTTTGAAGTGTCTGTCCTATATCTAGGACATAATAAAGGTCAGGAAATATTTTTGATTTGTTGAACACATATTTAACGCCTTAAATTTGTTGGCAGAAAACTACCTTCATACTTCCATTCATTTGTATGTATCATCTTTCCATATGAGTTAGTAGGCCAAACCGTTGAGACACTATAGATGCTTTCGTGAGAAGAACAATTTTCGGGATGTCTCCTGGCTGTAGCGCTGCCACAAGGGCGACATAGGTGGATGTGGCGGATTGAAACGCAGCCTATGCAGATAATGTATCTCTAGCTTAAACTGATGGATTTTGGTGGGGATTTTTTTGTTATGTTCAGTAGATTGACGCACTTCAATAGACTCATAATTAGCACATATTTATGTACAGTGTCTTCAGAAAGTATTCACACACTGTCACGCCCTGGCCTTAGTTATCTTTATTTTCTGTAATATTTTGGTTAGGTCAGGGTGTGACAGGGGGGATGTTTGTGTTTTTGTCTTGTCTTGGGTGGTTGTAGTGTCTAGGGGGTTTTGTTAGAGTGTATGGGTTAGTGTTGAGTGTAGGTTTCTAGGTATGTCTATGGTTGCCTGAATGGTTCTCAATCAGAGACAGCTGTCATTCATTTGTCTCTGATTGGGAGCCATATTTTAGGCAGCCATAGGCATTGGGCTGTTGTGGGTAATTGTCTATGTAGAACGTTTGTAGCTTTTTGTATTGCACTTACGTTTGTAGCTTCACGGTCGTTTGTTGTTTTGTTTAGTTTTGTTGTAAGTGTTCGTTTCGTGTTTCACTCGTCTCTAAATAAAAGAGCATGTATTTTTCACACGCTGCGCCTTGGTCCACTCAATATCCTCAAGACGATCGTGACACACACCTTGAGTTTTTCCACATTTGGTTTTGTTAGAAAGTGAGACAAATGGATTTAAATGTAAATTTTTTGTCAATGATCTACACAAAATACTCTGTCAAAGTGGAAGAAAAATAGAAAAATAAAACCTTTTAGGCAGAGTTACAAAGAAAAAGCCATATCTCAGACTGGCCAATAAAATGAAAAGATTAAGATGGGCAAAAGAACACACGCCGGACAGAGGAGCTCTGCCTAGCAGTCCAGCATCCCGGAGTTGCCGCTTCACTGTTGATGTTGAGACTGGTGTTTTGCGGTTACTCTTTAATGAAGCTGCCAGTTGAGGACTTGTGAAGCGTCTGTTTCTCAAACTAGACACTAATGTACTTGTCCTCTTGCTCAGTTGTGCACCGGGGCCTCCCACTCCTCTTTCTATTCTGGTTAGAGCCAGTTTGCTCTGTTCTGTGAAGGGAGTAGTACACAGTGTTGTACGAGATCTTCAGCTTCTTGGCAATTTCTCGCATGGAATAGCCTTCATTTCTCAGAACAAGAATACACTGACGAGTTTCAGAAGAAAGGTCTTTGTTTCTGGGTATTTTGAGCCTGTAATCGAATCCACAAATGCTGATGCTCCAGATACTCAACTAGTCCAGTTTTATTGCTTCTTTAAATCAGCACAACAGTTTTCAGCTGTGCTAACATACGTAATTGCAAAAGGGTTTTCTAATGATCAATTAGCCTTTACACTCCATACCAGCCATTATTATGAGCCGTCCTCCCCGCAGCAGAATCGACTCTATTCAACCTTCTGAGTCAATACATGTTAGAATCACCTTTGGCAGCGATTACAGCAGTGAGTTTTTCTGGTTAAGTCTCCAAGAGCTTTCCACACCTGGATTGTACAACATTTTCCCATTTATAATTTTAAAAATTCGTCAAGCTCTATCAAATAGACAAGATGGCGCCGACGGAGATGGGCGACATCTTACGAGTTCCAACCCAACTTCCATACTATTATCACATAAGATCACCAATCACTTCTGGACATCAGATTGACAGTTACTAACCTCGATTTCGACTTCAACTCCGACTCAACTGTTCCACTGTTTCTACCGGACACTTTTCCTTTGTTCCATGGGCTACCAAAATCCTGCAGAATGGTGTGCTGCTTCAAGTGTGAAGAAAACCTTGAGCTTTTGCTCACCTGATATAGAATGCCTCCTGGTAGACCCTTTTATCTACCAAGAAAGTTCTCATCCATAATTATCATGGCTGTTTACATCCCTCCACAAGCCAACACCACTCTGGCACTCAACAAACAGCATTTCTGTTGGACGGAGCCTTTTAACGCAGTGTCACGGCTCCTCCTCTGCAGTGCAGGGGGCGGTTCCTCCTGCAGGCAGAGGAGGGTCGTTAGTGATTGGAGTCACCTGGGCTCAGGGTATTTATAAACTGTTTCACTAATCACCTCTCTCTCTCTGCTCCTCCAGGTATGATCATGTTTTGTTTGTTCCTTTGTAGTTTTGCATAGTTTTCACTCAGTCATGTTCACACACACATATTCACGCATCCATGCACTTTACATACACCTTACATTATGATACTTCCACACCTCATTCCTTTTTCTTAGTTTAAAGTTAATAGTTTTGTTTATAATAAAGAACACTTTTAATTGGCCTATACCTGTTGTTCGTGTCCCCTCATTTTTGTCACAGGCTATGAGCCGGCTTGTGACAGCAGGAAGACTTAAAACCGTCCTACCTCACTTCTACCAACACATCTCCTGTGCCACTAGGGCCGCTAAAACTGTAGACCACTTTTTTTCTAACAACAGAAACGCATATAAGGCCCTCCCTCGTCCTCCCTTTGGCAAATCTGAATGCAAACTCCTTCTTCCTGTTTACAAATAAAAGCTCAAACAGGAAGTACCAGTGATACGCTCAATATGGAAGTGGTCGGATGAAGCAGATGCAAGGTTACTAGACTGTTTTGCTAGTACAGAGCAAGATGGCACCGATAGAGATGGTCACTTCGCTTCTAGTCCTTAGAAAACTATGCAGTATTTTGTTTTTTTATGTATTATGTCTTACATTGTTAGCCCAGAAAATCTTCAGTGTTATTACATACAGCCGGGAAGAACTATTGTATATCAGAGCGACGTCAGCTTACCAGCACTATGACCAGGAATACGACTTTCCCGAAGCGGATCCTTTGCTCGAACCACCCAAGGCATTCAAACTGATTCCAGAGGCTGACCCAAAACAACGTCGCCGTAGGAGAGGTAGACGGAGCGGCCTCCTGGTCAGACTTCAGAGGCACGCACACCACCCACCGCATCAGTGTATTTTACTCGCTATAGCCAGTCTCTAGATAACAAGGTAGGCGAAATTAGGGCTAGGGTTGCGTTCCAGAGAGGCGTCTGGGATTGTAACATACTCTGTTTCACGGAAACATGGCTCTCTGGGGACATGCTGTCGGAGTCGGTACAGCCACCTGGATTCTTTGTGCATCGCACCGACACGAATAAACATCTCTCAGGGAAGGAGGGCGGGGGTGTATGTTACATGATTAACGACTCATGGTGTAATTGTAACAACATAAAGAAACTCAAGTCCTTCTGTTCACCGGACCTAGAATTCCTCACAATCAAATGCCGTCCGTATTATCTCCCAAGTTAATTCTGGTCGGTTATTGTCATTGCAGTGTATATCCCCTGGATCACTGCTACTCTAACTTCCACGATGCTTACAAAGCCCTCCCTTGCCCTCCGTTCGGCAAATCCGACCACGACTCCATTTTGCTTCTCCCTTCCTATAGGCACAAACTCAAATAGGATGTACCCGTGACAAGGAGCATTCAATGCAGTTCTGACCAATCGGAATCTACACTTCAAGTTTTTTTTGATCACGCGGACTGGGATATGTCCCAAGTAGCCTCAGAAAATAATATAGATTTATACTCTGATTCAGTGAGTGAGTTTATAACGAAGTGCATAGGAGATGTTGTTCCAACTGTGACTTTTGAAACATCCCCTAACCAGAACCCTGGATAGATGGCAGCATTCGCGCAAAACTGAAATTATGTGTGAGCAAATGATGATGAAGTGGGTGTTTGTGTGTGTGGAGGGTCGGTGTGTGTGAGTGTGCATAGAGACAGTGCAAATATAACATTAAATACAAGTGTCAATTCAGTCTGTGCAGCCATTTTGTTCTGGCAAATGTTGAGTCTGTTGAGTCCGGTCTCGAGACCACATATTAAGTGTCTTGTTCTTGTCTAGGTGTCAGATACAGTTTTACTCGGTATTGATGTCATTTCTTCCCGAGACCAGCCGAGAGAGACATGCAGAGTGAAAAAAACTCAATTATCAGCTCCCATTCAGTCAGCGCATAAAACCACTTCTGTAGGCCACACTCCTTTCATGACACATACAGTTGTTATCGCCCTTTGAAACCTGGGCCTTCTACTTCACTGGTAACATTACTGTCCGTTACGTTCTTTGAAAAATATCAGAATTTCCTCGGTAGGGAACGGGAAGAGTGGGGGAAATTATGGAGGAGTGGGGAAAATTGTTTGAAAGTTGTGCACTCACTATTAGTAAGGGGAGGCTGTGGGAAATTGTAACATATTTGGTGTTTTTATCCATTATAGACTGGATTTGCTCTGGTCTTGGTCTTGAATTGGTCTCGCTTTAGGTTGTCTTGAACACAACACTGGGATCTGGTGCTGGAGGAGAAAGGGTCTTAGATCCCTCCCAATGTGTTCTCCAATCTCATAAAACATTTTAGAAAAAGGCTCAGTATCTGGAGTATTTAAAACAGGGGTGCCGATCATTTTTTCACCTATCTTAAAATATGTATATATTACTTGTTAAACAAAATCTCTTTCTCTGAACAATTGTGTTAGTATAACATAATGTAATTTTCTAAAAAGTCTGAGCGTACAATATACTGTAGCTCAGTATTTGAATTATTTATTTTAGACAGTCTTTATCAAAAGGTGCAAATCATTTTGTAGGTGACGTGACTGTACATTACTCTAATACACAACAGTACAGTTTTGGGTCTATAATCATAAAACACAGCGTTTCCCAAACGCGTTTCTCGGGACCCCAAGGGTTGCACATTTGTTTTTTTTCCCCCAAACACTTCAAATGATCAAAGCTTGATGATTAGTTGATCATTTGATTCAGCAGTGTAGTGCTCGGGCAAAAACCAAAATGTGCACCCCTGAGGTCCCGAAGACCAAGTTTGGGAAATCCTCATATAACATAATCATATTTCATATTGCCTCCATCAATATTGCTTGGAAAATAATCTTGTAGGATATAGCCCACCCAGCACATATACTTTTGCTATTATTTCAGGTCCAACTCACCATCCATTGTGCTGGAATGGAATTTGTTGTATCCATAGATTTTCCTTAACCTGCAACCATATAAAATACCGTCATAGCCCTAGACTTATTCCCTTAGGAGAGTGACACATTGCCAAAAGTGAAATATAAATGTATCCTTGGCAAATTGGGACCTTCCTGTCTCATAAAAAATAAGTGCACCTCTGTTTGGAGTGCACACTGTAGACACTAGCTGTCTAACATATCTTAGCATCTTTCTATCCTTTGTCACGGCCCAGTAATTTTTCTTTCCACATGCAGCTGAGACACTCTCAGCCTGTTCATCTGGCTCTATTTATTTTTCTATTTTCTGTCAGGCCATTCATGGCCATAGGGCGTTATTCTGCTTTCGCTGGCATGACGGACTACAGCGAGAGTCTTCATAGACCATCTGTATCCTGCAGCCTCCTTGCGTTATGACGTTCTATCTATCCTCACTGAAAGGAAGGAACACTCTAGTCTATACTGTATGACCAGTGTAGATGTGGCAGGGAAAACGTCTTGTTGTGCTGCAGTTATATATGAAATAGTTTTAGGAAGTCTATATTAGACAGCTGTGGTGCTCAAACTTTTCATGGCCGTATATTCTCCTAGCAGTTCCCTGTGTAGCATCTTTGATCAAAAAATTCCGCTGCTTTTAAGCCCTCAAATATTTGCATCACAGTGCTTTCTCAAACTATCATACAGGTATTGTGAGATATAATATTTGATTGACTGATGCAAAGCCTCCATTTTCCAAATTTCCTCAAAGGTCCAGATCAAAGTGCTCAACCTTACTTTGGTTTGTTAGTGATCTCTGTAACATTGAGTATTGCTTGTATGACACCATCTTGTCAATGCCTTCCTGCCATTGTGTTTTGTATTCAGTGTAGTCTTCCCTCAATGGAAAACCATTGTATTCAGTTTAGTCCTCCGCCCCTCCATATGGAAAGGGAGTAGATTCAACATTCACGTGCTACTCCATGCTGCAACACTACAGCAGATAGCTACAGCTAGCTGTTTTTGATCTCATGTGCTTGATGAGAATCGTACATACTTCACCTATTTTTCCCCCATGGCGGCGTGACAGAGGCCAGTTACCTTAATCCACCCCCTCTCTGAGGTGATTATTTACCTTCTCCTCAGGCGGGGTATTAGTCTGACCTCGTCTGTATACGCTTCCTGGCGTATTTGTTTTGGACTTGCATATGAGCAGTCATCTGCCCACCATAATAACATCTCTGGCTGTGGTACGCAGAGGGATATTTATCCAGGCTGATGTCCCATCTGGCTGCTCCATCCTAATCTTATAAAAATCAAATAGGAAAGAAAATATGTATTAAATATCAAAGACAGAACTGCTCATATCTATGGAAATGTACACTGTATATGTCTCTTGGTCGAGGATTTCTGCTACACGGATGTTTCTCGTCTCCATCACGTTCACCTCAGACGAGCTGCGAGGCAGGTATCAGGGCATCAGTGTGTTTCTTTGAGAATTCGCCATGAAATTTTCAGGACTTTCTCAGACCTTTTTGTTGTTGTTGTAGTCCTAATCTAGCAGACTTGATTCAACAAGTCAAAGGCTTGAAGAATTGAATCAAGTGTGGTAGCTCTGGAACAGATCAAATACACGAACTGCTCCCCGTGGAGAAGGCAGACAAATGCTAGCCTACCCGTTATCTGTTCCTTGGGCCCCTATAACTCAATCCAAAAAGGGAGGGTAGGAAAATCATTCCGAGAGGTCAGTGAAATGTTGATTCCACCCACATCTTTATCCATCATGTCATGTTCATTAGACCTGCCTGAGCCTTCAGATCGTTGAAGCAGCGACTTGTAGTTCATCACCATTTAATTGAAGGGACCTTATCGCCAGTAGCATCACAAGGTGTTGCCACGATGAGGTGTCCACTAATAATCAAAATGATCTCATTACAGTGTCGTCATGTATCACATAGCCATTACGCTTGTTACCTGGTTATGATCGCTTGGTGAGTAATGGCAATTTGCTAGAATTGCAAATCTCTCCATGTGGCTAGGTGATAGAATTAATGTTCTCTCAGGTGTTGTTTCGGACAAACAATTTATTATTTAGAAATAGGAGTTGGAGGAATAGTTCATTCGGCCAACCAGCCGCATTCTCTTGTATTTTCTCTTTGAAACCAAGATTCTCAATTATTTTCAGTGCAGCGTCTAGACCTCAGAGGTGAATAGTGAATGGGCTTTGATGGTTAGCTTCTATACAGAGCCAAAGCTTCAAAATTCTTCAAACAGTGAGATGAGAAAGAACTGTAGAAATACCAGTTTTCATATGTATCCATTCGCCACGTGGTTTTGACAGCATTTAACAAACTTACTTGAGAGGAAAAAGTGCCACATGAAGTTATTTGTATCTACACTCATCACGTAGAATTTTGTAAGAGTCAAGAACAATCTATAGCTAGTCATTGAGCACACTTCAAATTGTGAATTAAAAGTTTGTTAGATACAGTCTAACATTAACGAATAGAAAAATTGTGAAACAGGACAATTGATTACAGTCCTTGTGCTTGCTTGTCAGTATGTGTCAGAGTTAATAAGATATATATGGTTTAAAGGTCTCCCATTAAAATGATCAGAAGAGTGCAGTAGCGAAGCTCACTCTGAGGCGTTTGTGCCCCTCATTGTGGATCTCTTCCTCTTTCTAATTAGAGTCATTTGAGGTCGCCTTAGCGGGAGGGCGACAACGACAAATAAAATATCAACTGAAATCCAAAAACGAGATCCCTGTTGTCCCCCGTCCTGTCACAGTGACCTTTAAGGCCACTGCTATCAGAAGATGGATCTTTATGGAGAGAGATACTAAAGAAGGAAATGGTTGCTTTAGATCAGATAGGCCTAATATACTGTAAAACCTCAAATAACATATTGTATAGTGCCTCATAATAAGTATGTCAAAGATACGGCAAGCGAGTTTCTTGAAGAACGTACTGTCTTCAACAAAATTGGTCATGATAGCCATTGTGAGCTCATCAAGTATAACAGCTAATTTAACCAGTGGCCATAATATGTGATGACATTCAAATACTTAAAACGTATTACTTGTAATAACATTGCCTTTGCATGTTATTACATGTTACTCCTCCTGCTAAATTACATTTGTGTGGGCGTGTATCTCTTATCAGGAGAAACATTTCCTTGACAACCTCTTGAAAATGAGGGAGATACTATGTAAATCATCCTGATGTGCTTTGCATTCAGTCAAAACTACACTGATATATACAGACTCCTGCTAAATGCCAGCTAGCCTCGTTCAATCAATATCCCCACATTAACCAAAAAAAACCTCTCCGTAGTGAGAGGTGAGGGTCGGAGTCTTGAGTTTGTATTGCAATCAATACCTCTCTCTCTAAACAGCCAAGTCCATACATGACTTGTTTTCTCAAACAGAAGAAGGTCTGCAGTGCACTCTCATTTCCAATTGGGATCTCAGGCGCGGTTTACAGTGCTATAATTTTCACACTCCTCATGTGATTCATTGAGTGGCTGTAAACATTCATTAGAAGGCTATAAATGCATTAACTCTGGTGAAGTGTGTGTGCATTCCTTGGCATGTGTTTTGTGTCTACCGAAGTCCACACACACACAGAACATGTGTATTTCTAGTTTCAAATCCTTATGCATGTTTGTGCTAGGGTTGCTCTTCCTCTGTTGCTAATTAAACATTGATAACATGCCAGCGAGAGGCAGTCTCTACTGCTGAGCAGTAGAGAGCCTTGCCCAGACAGAGCGGAGAGGGAAGGAGGGAAGGAGAGAGAAATGTGCAGAGCTGGGCTACTCAAGCCCCCAGCATTAAAAGCTCCTGTAGAAAGAATCCCCTCTTTGAAGTGGAGATACACTATATATAGAAAGTATGTGGACCCTTCAAATTAGTGGATTCGGCTATTTCAGCCACACCCGTTGCTGACCAGTGTATAACATCGAGCACACCGCTATGTAATCTCCATAGACAAACAGTGTCAGTAGAATGGTCTTACTGAAGAGCTCAGTGACTTTCAACGTGGCACCGTCATAGAAATCTGGGTTTGGCGGATGCCAGGAGAACGCTACCTGCCCGAATGCATAGTGCCAACTGTAAAGTTTGGTGGAGGAGGAATAATGGTCTGGGGCTGTTTTCCATGGTTCAGACTTGGCCACTTAGTTCCAGTGAAAGAACATTTTATTTATTTTTTACATTTAACTAGGCAAGTCAGTTAAGAGTAAATTCTTATTTACAATGACGAACTACACCGGCCAAACCCGGACGACGCTGGGCCAATTGTGCGCCGCCCTATGGGACTCCCAATCACGGTTGTGATACAGCCTGAATTCAAACCAGGGTGTCTGTAGTGACGCCTCAAGCACTGAGATGCAGTGCCTTAGACCGCTGTGCCACTCGGGAGCCCAGACAGAGCATATGCCACAGCATACAATGACATTCTAGACAATTCTGTGCTTCCAACTTCGTGGCAACAGTTTGGGGAAGGCCCTTTCCTGTTTGCACATGACAATTCCCCCATGCACAAAACGAGGTCCATTCTGAAATGGTTTGTCGAGATCGGTGTGGAAGAACTTGACTGGCCTGCACAGAGCCCTGACCTCAACCCCATCGAACAGCTTTGGGATGAATTGGAATGCCGACTGCGAGTCAGGCCTAATTGCCCAACATCAATGCCCGACCTCACTAATGCTCTTGTGGCTGAATGGAAGCAAGTTCCGGCAGCACTGTTCCAACATCTAATGGAAAGCCTTCCCAGAAAGGTGGATGCTGTTATAGCAGCAAAGGGGGACCAACTCCATATTAATGCCCATGATTGTGGAATGAGAAGTTCGACAAGCAGGTGTCCACATACCTTTGGTCATTTAGTGTATATTATTCATCTCATGTGTGAGAGGCAGAGTGAGAAAGTGCAGTCTCGATACTTCTCTCTATGTACTGTTCCTCCTCCATTCCCTTGTGTTCCTAATGAGTCAGGGTAGTAAGGTCTTGCCTCCACGATCCTCTCCTCAAGGACTCTCCACGCCGACCTCCCTGTTTCTGAGCACACATCGGCTGTGTACTTATTCGAATGGGGCTTGGGGTTACACTTGCTACTGTGGAAATAAAGAGTATTCTTATAGATCCTATTACTTTTACATGTAATACTTCTGTTTCTGGTACTAGAAGGATAGTTTTTTTTTGTGGGTACTGTATCCTTACCAACAATTGTAGATCATTATAAAGACCTGCTGAAAATGGACACTCAATTCACCTACACGTAGACTATTGTTTTGAAAGCAAATATCAATGCATGTTTTGGTCTGTGTGTGGAGAAGGTTGGGGTGGGGGTGCAATGAAATATTGAGTACCTCTGCTCTGAAGTTCTCTCGCTTTAGCGCATCTGAGGGACTTCTCTCACCCACAAATCACATTCATATACAGTACGTGGCTGTATCAAGATCTAAGACAGAACAAGATCTAAATCAAATAAGTTTAGCTTGTTATGGAACTTTATTATGCCCTGTAGGTTATAGCCTACTGTACAATTACAACTCAATATGTATAGTGTCAACTTTCTTTCCCTTATTTCTTTAATTTCCACCTTTGTATACATGGACACCACTTTTGATTCTTCCTGAGAAACAGAAAGTAACGCTCTCTTCTCAGTACTTACCAGAATTTGCCCTTGTCTTGCCTTGAAACCAAGTCTCCACTGAGAGGGCCATTGAGCAATATTGAGCAGTTGGTTTGAGCTTCTTAAAATGTATACTGCCACTATGTGAGGTCGAACCCTGTTACAGTACAGGAAAAACGAGACGAAATGCAATGAAAAGTGTGGAAGGGTGAACCCGGTTCGACAAGAGCCATGAAATTGTGGGGGAACATCAAAGCCCAAATCAAAGCAGGAGCAACATTCGAAACAGAGTACAAGGCCAAAGCCCAAATGACTTCCGGCTAAATGTTTAATGAGTGGTGAGACAAGGCTAACTACAGTTGATGTATGGTATACCCACTCCTGTAGGATTACTATCAGCTGGTGGTGTATGGTTTAAATAATACAAAGTCTATCCAGAAACAAACTAACATTGGAGAGTGAAGAATGAAAGACAAGGCTCTGTCAAATTATTGTTCATCAAAAAGGTCCCAACATTTTTTAGGAGCAAGTTACCTACATATCCTATTTTATATGTTGCCCCATTCCAACTTGGCAATATCCGGACGTGCGTTGTCCATTACCATGTTCATGGTCTGAGTCATTTTTCATGGGTTTTTCATGGGTGAAATATTATTTACCTCTCTCACAACCGTAAAGCAAGTGAAAAACATTTTAGACAGTGGTGTAGTGAAGATAGTGAAACGAATGCGAGAGGAAACTTAGTAAAGAAAGTAGCGAATCGAAGGGTGGACTCTGGGAGCGAACCCATGTCTCTGAGGGCATTAATATTAATCCAGTTAAAGTTATGCTCCTAAGGTTTTGTATGATTGCTGCCATTAGTTTTGAAAGTAGTGCTCACAAGCCAAAACAGTCCCCGGAAATTGTGCACAATTGTGCACTACATCATCCATTTCACATGAACGTTAAGAATTGCAATTTTTTTAATGTTTGTCCAATTTGTACAATATGTTATGAAATTGTAAGTGCTTAAGGTCCCGGACTGCATCTTTAATAAACACACCCATACATACGATTTTATGTCTGTGCAGTCGGTGTCGAAAGCCACATCTTTACACTGATGACTCAATCCACTGACGACTCATTACGCTCCGACTAGGCATCAAAGCAACTAAATGAATGATGAAACAAAAAGTGAACAAAAAAATGGGAGTCTCGTGTTTCTATGAGGAAGATCTTCAAAAATAACTTTTGAACTAAGAGACTAGCTCAAATCTGCTTCGTTTTTCTCCTGGGCAGCTGCAGTTGACTGTGCTTACCAAAGAAAACAGAGGCATCCTGGCTTTCTTGGTGAGATATGCCCTCCAACTTATTCAAAACAGAGCGTTTTCATATGGCTATTTACTGGGTGCCAAATTCTCTTAATTTCCAATGAATTGGTTGGGTTGCCTGTGTGCAGCTGAGGCTGGTGATATGTGCAGGAAGAACAAAAGTAACAATGGGTGTGAATCCCCGAGTGAGCCCCTCCCATACCCAGTGGTGAGGAGCTAAGGCCATGTCTACTGCTGCATGGTCTGAAACAGCTCTGGGGATTTAGAGCTTGGGCATGCTGGTATTGTTGTTAATGAAATAAATATGGCTAGAGTATAATCTCACATACCTCTAAGGGCGTAAACAAGTTACTCACCGAGATACATTCCAAAATCAGGTAAACAACACTTAGGTATGTTAATAAGCATACACCATTCATAGAATACAATAACTTGTGATATACAATTTAGTCAAGGACCGTTCAAATGAGTCGTGGACCATTCATGAACCACTATTTTACTCTGCTCAGAAATAATGAATGGGAACTTTTGAAGATACTGTTATGTTCCTCAGAATCTTGGCTTTGTCATGTTCCATTAACTTGATGAAATGTTTATGTATCTTCCCTTTGTGGGCTCTTCTGCTTGTGGGCTCTTTTGTCAACTAACCTATAGTGCCCTTCAATCCTTGTCTTGGTCTAGTAAATAACCCCTTTATTCAATCAAACCATTGATATCAGTGATGGATTGTGCCTTTTCTCTTATACCTGTATGGTTGTGGTAAGATACAAAGCTATGTTAATGTTTTCATATGTGGGAGCATGCTTTAAAAGCCTTCTAAGTAATCAAGGACGTGATGCTTTTGTAGGAGTCACAGTTACCAATGGCCTGAGTTCAGCATTAGAGGCCTATACAGCTTAGTTTTCCCCAGAAATTCAGATGGAAACCTTTCTTTTGATGGTTTCCTGGAAACTGTGTGCCCTCAGATAGATGGGTGTTTGTGTCAAAGTCCTTAGCAGTAATTAATGTCTGTAAGGTTAATGGACCTCTGATTTGGGTTTGTGTTTATCACACTCTTGTTCAAACTAAATGGGTACTTGATACAGAGCGGCTGGTTGTAAGTTAATTGAGGCCATTTACTTTTCGAAATGGAGAGAGATGAGTGTTGAGTTCTAGGTAAGGGTAAGTGAAAATGGCAAAGAACGACCCATTTCAAACAGAGTACACACATCCATTAACTTGCAGGTGATGGGTACAAAAAAATAAACCAGTGAAATAAAACTAGAAGCCTGACGAAGACCTTTGGGTCAAAGTGATCGATCATTGCATTCATCAATGTGCGGGCATCTATCTTTATTTTATAAAATGACTGACAGTGAATTGAACCTGGGTCGTCCTTGCGTAACAAAACAGGCAAGGTGAGCAAAGCAGTTACAAAGCTGATCTAGTATACCTTAAGTAAATCACTTGACAAATGCTACAGCTGACCACACAATACTTTTGATTTTGAAATGTTTGTGAGGTATTGTTGTTGTTGGTGGTTTCTTACTTTGGCTTGTGACTTATACCTCCCGAGAAGCACACCAATGTTCAAGGATAGTAATTTCTCAGGCACACGGGTGGATTATGAATCCATTTAAGTTCTGGGAAACGTGTCTGACAAATAACAGTCGATCCGGAACTAGAAACAAATTTTCTGCTGTATACTCCGACTAGGTGATGTGGCCCTATCTTTGAGCGGAGGTTTACACCGCTCTCGGGATGTGACGACATTAGGATAATCTGTCCAGTTAAATGTGTTTGGGGCTGGACTACAGTGACATAAAGCCTTGCTGCCTGATTGGCTTCTTGGAGCTTGGCAGACCCAGGAAGGCAAGAAGCGATCAGCGGGGCAGATTAACTTAACAGGAAACAAAATAAGGAAGAGGCAGACTGACAAAGTTGAGGCCTGCTCTGGTCGCCTGTGTCTGTGGGGACGGCTCTGTCGCCATTCAGGGTGACAGTGTGGTTAATGGAGAAGTCCGTCACTTCTTTGTCCCGCCCTTTTAGCCGATTGGCTCCCGAACTGGTGACTGGTTACCAGACTTAACCATATTGGAAGGTATTACTAGTTGTAATGATGAGCAGATATGTGTCGTGTTGATTCAGGATTTGAAAGACAACTGAAACTGGTGAGGTCTAGACAAACTCCAAACAATGACTCACACAACACACAAGGAGCCAAGCAGCTGGGCTCACCTGCTGTAGAGCACAACTTTTTTCATAAAGAATGCATTATGTACAATGACGCATATGACTTTCAAAAACTCGGGTCCTCCCAAGATACTGTATGAGTATAAGAGTTATACCTCACCACAGCATGACTCCTAATAGCAAATGCTCATTCATGTGTGGACCTATACAAGTCTGTTATGTTCAAAGACGTATTGCAAGTCTTCGTTCATAAAATGGACCTTAAAAATGGGTGTGGGGGGCGCGTGAGAAGAAAAGAGATACACGGATCCATCTCCAATCACATACAGTATGTTGAATAGAACCATAGCACTAACCTTCTTCACATTGTCAGGGAGAAGAGGGCGGATGAATATTCATGAACAGAGCTCAATCACAAAGTGCTGATGCTGTGGATTGTGGGTACTAACGAGCTGGCTGTGGTGCCCATCTGTTCATGTGAGACTGCGATAGATTAGTCAGACGCCACAGGTGCTCTGCTGAAAGCAGTAGGTCCCATTCGAGGTCAGCTGGCACCGTAGACAGTCTTAGATTTTCATCTTGTATTTGCTGTTTGGGGTTTTACTTAGAAAGGGCTTGAAGCTTATTGTGTAAGGCAAGCATTGTATGAAATTTTATAAGATTTCCAAAGTAAAATGCTTTATACTCAGTGTATGGGACATGGTTTTCACTATTCCAGTGTGATTGTGACCTAACGTTTTGGAAATGGTCATTCTGCTTCCATTGGGTAGACTCAACTACAAGTTGAATTTTTTGGGGACTAAGACAAAAGTAAAGGGTATTTGTAATGGAAAGTGATTCATCTCTGTCAGGGAGAAACTTGGGCTGTTTATTGTCTTTCTTCGGTACCTTGCAACCTCTCTCCTCACATCATTTTCCAAAGGTCAGGGTTAGGGACCATGGATGTTCTTCTCCAATGTGCTTTGAGATGAAAGCAAGAGGATGCAAGGAATCGAAGAAAGACTAATTGAGATAAAGCCCTGGTGCAGTGGAGTGCAATATTCATAACCTTTTCAAACAATCACTTCAGAGTTTGTCTCTTAACCTCGAGAAGAAATTAGCAAGTTCCTGTGTCATCTAAAGTGTGATAGATGTGCCAAATGTACTGGCAAATTGGTATGTGAACAGATCAGTCTTTCTGCTGCATACAGTATATGTGGACCAGTCAGGTGATTTAGTCCCCGCTGACATCTAATGTGTGCTATACATTATTGTTTGAAAAATGCTGCCTACAGCATGTCTCTACATGGATGTATGCAGCATGTGTCGCTGTAGCAAGATGCTATTGCATTTTAGTTTAGTTACTTCTGAACAAATTAAGCTTTATATAGTTAGCTACAAACTAGCAAACTTCAACAACATGCAAACTTTGGAAGCATGATTCCAACTCCGGAGACATGACCAGATTAAAAGGGAGGAAAAATACAATATGAACACATTTTATAACTGGTTTACCAAAATTATTAGGACCTTATGATGTCACAAGTTACTGATATATCCCACCCGTTTCAACTATGGGACAGGAGGAGTAAGCCCTGCATCTTTTGTACATATGTGTCTAATCTGATGTACAGCAAAACAGGACACAGGGCCTTTAAACTGGGCAATCAGCAGTTGAAAATTAACAAAGCAGCATCTCCCCTGTATTAGTAAAAAGCTAAGGGACGGGGCTGGAGAAATGTAACCAACCTCAAATTCATAAACGGAGCTTTGGATGCATGGACTGATCCTTGCATTTGATATCAAAGTTATAGTTTTGACCAGGTTTTGAGGCTATATAGTGTTTGTTTATATTTACTTTGTATACAAAGAATCTTATATTTTGTGTTCTGATGGGGTATGAGAGTCATGAGGCATTTAGATGTTATATTCTTCAAGAATCAATGGGTACATATAATTAAGTCCAACAATTTAAGTAACAACTGCGGATTGCCCCTTTAACTTTATTGGATGAATCCACCAAGTGTTCACCCCAAAATAAACACCCCTGCGGACACAATTTAGGTCTACCGATGGGCATACTAACACAAAGTGGCTTTCAGCTTATCTTCATTTATTTGGCTCAATCAAAGTGTTGGTTTTGAATGCATATATCAACAAAAATGTACTTCATCTTTAGAACAATGTGTCTTTGCGTATAGGAGGGAGCAAGTGATGTATGATGTAGTGTACTATGATTAGATGCGGAATAGGGCTTTTGAGCAGACTTAGCTTCTGTTCACATCACTGCAGCCTCGTGAATGGGAAGAATCTTGGGAATGAAAATGCAGTAAATCCATAATTACAGGCTTGATAAACAATGCCTATGTCTCTCTTTATTTTATTTTTTTGTTTTTTTGGGGGGTGGATCAGCTTAATATTGCGGAAAGAATGTTGCTTCCAATGTAATTGTCTGCATCATTTCCAATCCCCCATATTTTTTGGGGTAAATATATATATCCATTCACGTATGCATACATATACACATATATACATACACATACCTACATAGACATACATACTTTTTTAAAGAGTATACCTTTATTATTATTCCCCGCAAACCCTACCACCGATCCCCCAATTGGAGTAAACTGATAAACATTTCTGTTTTTACCTTCAATTTATACATCTTATACACATTTTACAGACACAGTCTACTTTATAATAGTTCTCTCTTGTTTGTTCTTAGTCCTTCCTCTATTTCTGTTGTCCATCCAGTTTGATTTCCACTTGTAACTGTGCTATTTCACAATAGCTCCGCACCTATACACATTTCACAGATCCCGTATGCCCTACATTGTTTATCTTGTTATTAGTCCCACCCTTCAGCTCCACTCAACCTTTCCCATCTATCTTCCAACATCATCCATTTCGGATTTTTATTTGCCATATATTTTTCAACTGTGCTGTGATGCTTCACAAAAGATTTGAATCTTCCTATTCTCATAGCTTCCACGGATTGTAAATTAAAAATAAACATTTTTGCTAAAATAATTATTATATTATTGATTGATTGACTATGGCTTTTCAAATCCCCCAGTATTGCTATCTGTAGCGTTAGTTCTACGCAAATGTTGCAATTCTTCAACCATTCCTGGACCTGTGACCAAAAACGAGCTACATGCGGACAATACCAAAATAAATGGTCTAATGACTCTGCCTCCTCACAGCAGAATCTACAGAGCTGGGAAGATTGTATCCCCCATATATATAACATTCTATTAGTTGCAAGAATTTTGTACAATAATTTAAATTGAAAAATTCGAAGTTTTGAATCCGGCGTTGTTTTGCGTATCAATTCATACACCATGTGCCATGGAATGGGTACATCGAAAATCTCTTCCCAACTATTTTGCAATTTATATGGCACAGCTGTAAGTTTTTTGGTCCTTAAATGAAATTGGTATATGTTTTTATTTATCACACTTTTCTTTAACCATTTATGTTCTTTAATATAAGGCCGACATACAAGTTCCTTACTTTTATCCCCTTCCACCTGCCTCTTCCATTTTTGTGGTAATGCTGCAATTAATTGGTTGTAATTTTGGGTAGAGCAGACATTTCCATATGTCTGCGTTAGCTGCATGTGTGACATTACTCCACCAGTCCTATTTATGATATCATTCACAAAAATTATACCTTTTTTAAACATTTCTTCGATAAATACAGTTTTTTTATCAATTACTATATTTGAATTTAACCACAAGATTTGTTGTACTATTTGTTCCGTCCTTTCAGGTGGATTAAACTGAAATTGCAACCAACTTTCTAAGGCTTGCTTAAAAAATAAAGATATTTTGGAGATTTTCAAGCAACCGAAAGTGAGCAGGTGTAATCTGAATAAAGGGAAAAAGGCCCTTCTTGAACATAGGATGAGACATTCGTACCAATCTACTAGAGAACCAGTTTGGATTTAAGTATAACTTTTGTATGACTGATGCCTTTAGTGAGAGGTCTAATGCTTTAATATTTAATAATTTCTGCCCTCCGAATTCATATTCGTTATATAAATAGGCCCTTTTAATTTTATCTGGCTTGCCGTTCCAAATAAAATTGAATATTTTTTGTTCATATAATTTAAAAAGCAGGTCACTAGGTGTAGGCAAAACCATAAGCAAATAGGTAAACTGTGATATGATTAAAGAGTTAATCAGGGTGATTTTCCCACAAATAGACAGGTATTTTCCTTTCCATGGTAGCAAGATCTTATCTATTTTTGCTAACTTTCTATAAAAATTTATTGGAGTGAGAATTTCTTTCTTTTGGGATTTGTATACCGAGTATGTCCACATCACCGTCAGACCATTTAATTGGTAAACTACATGGCAATGTAAAATGTGTATTTTTTAGTGATCCAATACGTAATATGGTACATTTATCATAATTTGGTTTTAATCCAGAGAGGATAGCAAATATATCTAGATCCTCTAAGAGGCCGTGGAGAGATTCTAGTTGTGGTTTTAATAGAAAACATGAATCATCAGCGTACAATGACACCTTAGTTTTTAGGCCCTGGATTTCTAATCCCTTAATATTAATGTTTGATCTAATTTTAACAGCTAACATTTCGATGGCAATAATAAATAGATATGCCGATAGTGGACAACCTTGTTTTACTCCTCTAGATAGTTTAAAACTTTCTGAGATGTAGCCATTATTTACTATTTTACACCTAGGGTTACTATACATAATTTTTACCCATTTTATAAGAGATTCCCCAAAATTGAAATATTCTAGGCATTTATATATAAACTCCAGTCGTACTTTATCAAAAGCCTTTTCAAAATCAGCTATGAAAACCAGGCCTGGTGTCCCCGATATTTCATAGTGTTCTATTGTTTCCAGTACTTGCCTTATATTATCTCCAATGTATCGTCCATGTAAAAAACCTGTCTGATTAGGATGAATAATATCTGACAAAACTTTTTTTATTCTATGCGCCAAGCATTTTGCTAGGATTTTTGCATCACAACACTGAAGTGTAAGAGGTCTCCACTTTTTTAAATGGACTGGATCTTTATATATACCACTTGGGTCCTGTTTCAGTAATAATGATATCACACCTTCTTGTTGCGTGTCTGATAATCTATCATTTATATAGGAGTGGTTAAAACAAGCTAATAATGGTCCTTTGAGTATATCAAAAAAATGTTTGTATACTTCCACTGGTATGCCATCCAGTCCTGGAGTTTTCCCATCCTTAAAGGCCCCAATTGCATCAAGTAGTTCCTCCTCTGTAATTAGGCCTTCACATGAGTCTTTCTGTACAGATGTTAATTTTACATTATTATTAGGGAAAAAATCCATACAATTAGTTTCAGTTAGTGGAGATGGAGGAGCCTGAAACGAAAATATATTCTTAAAGTACTTTACTTCCTCTTTCAAAATATCATTTGGTGAATCATGCGTGACTCCATCATTTGTAACAAGTTTTAATACGTTTTTTTTGGTAGCATTTCTATATTGAAGATTGAAAAAGAATTTGGTGCATTTTTCCCCATATTCCATCCAGTTCGCTTTATTTTTGTAATATATTACACTGGATCTTTCTTGAATAAGTTCCTCCATTTCTTTTTGTTTTTCCTCTAACTTATTCTGTGCCTCTATGGTACCGTTTTTATTGTTATCTAACTGTACTGTTAGTCCTTCAATTTCCTTTGTTAATATGGACTCTTTTGATCGAAATTGCTTTTGTTTTATAGATGAGTACTGAATTGCATGGCCTCTAAAGCCACACTTAAAAGTGTCCCATACAATATGGGGATCTGCTGTACCTATGTTATGTCTAAAAAAGTCAGTTATAAATTCTTCTGTCCTAGTTCTAAACAATTTATCATCTAGTAGGCTTTGATTAAATTTCCAATATCCTCGCCCACGTGGAAATTCTGTAAGAGTAATATATATGCCAATTATGTGATGGTCCGACCGCATTCTGTCCCCTATCAAACACTTTTTAACTTTTGGTGCCAGAGCGAATGATATAAGAAAGTAGTCAAGGCGACTAGCTTGATTAAGCCTCCGCCATGTATATCTCACTAGGTCAGGGTATTTAAGTCTCCATATATCCACTAATTCCAATATATCCATGACATTCCTGATTTCCTTAAGTGCCTGAGGGTGATAGTTTGTAGTGTGATTTCCTTTCCGGTCCATAGAGGTATTTAAGACCGTATTAAAATCTCCCACTATAATAATAGAGTCTAGTGTTGCTTGTAGAGTTGATACATTCTTATATATATTGTCAAAGAAGCTTGGATCATCATTATTCGGACCGTATAGGTTAATAAGCCATATATGTTTATTGTCCAATAACATATTTAAAATAATCCATCTACCTTGAGGATCTGTTTGGACAAGTTGCACATTTGGATCAAAGTTATTATTAATTAAAACCATCACCCCTTTTGAATTTCTTTGCCCATGGGAGAAATATATTTCGCCCCCCCCAGTTCTTTTTCCACAAAACTTCATCTAAAACTGTCGAATGGGTTTCCTGTAAACAGTAGATATTATAATCCTTCTCTTTTAGCCAGGTAAATACTGATCGTCTTTTCTTATTATCTGCTAAGCCATTACAATTGTAACTGGCTATACTTATTTCACCACTTACCATAATGAGACACACCTTTCAATTATTTTTATCAAAATATATGTTTGTAAACGTCCTATTAAAAAGTAACATAATGATTGAGTGTCTATATAGTTGTACCATGACATTTGCATCTCCACTAAGCAAACCTCCAATTGGTCCCCACTATTCCACCCGCCAAAAGCCCCCATCTCGAGTTGGGTTGTCATCCCAATGACCGGCAGACCACCCCCGACCCCCCGCATCGCACAGCCCCGGACCGACTGGGATCCATCCTTCGAAAAGTGCACACAGCGCCATCCACCGAACCGAAGCAGATCCATTGCCAAATGCATTTCCATCGCCCTCACCTCTATTTTTATTACATATTGCTGTGAATCATCCTCTATAGTCCCTAACATCTTTTACTTCTTCCTTCGCAACAGTTGTGGGATACACACATACACCCACACACATTCAGCCCTTACCCCCACACAACCATAAGCTCACCCTCTCAACAATTGCACCATCCCAGAGCCCAACTCAAGATGGATCATGATTTACAAATGTACTTGCAGTTGCAGCTGCATGAGAAGGCCTGCAAGACCGCGCAAAAAATGAGCATAAATGTAGAGATTTATTTACCATTGTCACATCCTAAATGATGGAGGTCAAATGTACACCTTCTTCCTGAAACACCCACAATACGGTCATCCATTTTGACCATGTTCCCAAGCATCTCCATGCAGTCCGACTTGATTTCGTGCCACCAGGGCCACAATAATATACCCCCTCTCTGAATGTCCGAGTGTGACCCCCTCCCCATGGGTTACTGCAGCTAGTGTTGCCAGCACTGCCACTGCCTGGGTGGGGGCACCCCACCGGAATCCCCACCGGCTAGGTACAAGGTCGTCAAGGTTCTCATTAGCAGCTTTGAGAATTTCCTTGTTTATTATGCTCTCCCTTTAGGGGGCTTTGGCTTTGCAGGACCAACCCTGCCAAGCAGGCTCAGAATCTTGAGGGGGCAGTGCTGCTCTTGGTCCCTGACCTCATTTTGGCTGCATACAGACCGCTTACAGCATGCACATAAAACAGTTAGGGACTTCTCCTTAGTATCTGGGCCATTCATGTGGGTGTCTAGGGTATAGGGCCATGGACCGTACCATTAAAATAGGATAATAAATAATTAGATATAATTTATTTTAAAAATGTAGTTCCCCATGATAGGACAATAAATAAATAAGACGTATAATTCATTATAAAAGTATATCCATCATCTGAACAACATTGAAAGCCCTCTCATACCCGGCCCACAGCAATACACTGGCTCTGGGATATGCAACTATTTCATTACTCACTCACTCAACTTTCCAAACATAACAAATAAAAATAAACACACACCACACCATCCACACATACTGTGCCTTCTGTTTACTTAGTTTTTATCTTCACTATGTAGAAATAGTGCTTGTGTTCAATTAACTATGTCTCTCTTTATTTCTTAATGGGCCCGACTGCCTCACTGGTTCATAGCCCTAACTCCGTTCCTCACTGGGACATGACAGATGTCCATGAGGCAGGTCAGGTCCTTTGTCTTAGAGGTTAGAAATTACAGAGTTCTTTGCTCAGGAGTTGGGCAGGGATTGGCCAGGCTGTCTGGGTATAAAGAGGCCCATACGATGAGAGTTGGAGAGCAGAGGTGCACAGCCAACCAGAGGTCCTCCTTCAGACACAGAGATTGAAAAACCAACTCACCGTCATCATGAGTCATAGCCCAGAAAGGATGTCGTCTTACCGCCGCCACTTTGAGGACATCATCTGCAGCTCTACATCCTACAAGGTCAGGGTGTCCAGCCCTTCCCCCACCCGACGAGATGCGCGTACCCGATCCGCCATCTCCACCCATGGTGGTTCAGGAGGTGGCACAGTGGCCCGAAGGACCATGTCCTCAACACAAAGATCTGACGTGGCTGGTGGGACAATGTGTGCTGGTATGGAGGGTGGCATCGACTTGGATAAAGCCGCCACTGAGAACCAAGCATTCCTCAGCACACGCAGCGTTGAGAGACAGGAGATGGTCGTCCTTAACGACAGGCTGGCTGTTTACATCGACAAGGTTCACTCATTGGAGCAGCAGAACAAGCAGTTGGAGATGGAGATCGAAGGCCTCCAGAATCGCTTTGTGAAGCCGTCTGGCCTGCGCTTGCTGTACGAGCAGCAACTGAGGAAGCTGATGAAGATCGCAGATAAGATGCGAGTCCAGCGGGACCTGGCCCTCGCCGCTACAGAGGCCATGGTCGGCCAACTGGAGATGGCCCTTGAGAAGAGGAAGGTGGCCGAGGTGGAAATCGAAGCATTCCATCCGGATGTTGACGCGGCCTCCTCTGCGCGCATCGCTTTGGAGAAACAGCTGGAGCAGTTGGAGGTGGAGCTCAAGTTCCTAAAAGAGGGTGCAGAAACAGGAAATTGAAGAGCTGATGGCTCAGGTCTATTCTGGTCATTCCTCATCCCAGAGCTCCTTCGCCCTCCCTGACCTATTGGCTGCTCTCAAACAAATCCAAAGTCAGTACAATGAAATCACAGCCAAAAACTTGGCTGAAATGGATTCCTGGTACAAATCAAAATTGGAAGACATTACCAACAAGACGACAAAGCACATCGACAAGGCCCGAAGCGTAAGACAAGAAATTACGAGCGCCAGGAAGGATATCCAAAACAAAGAGTCTAGAGTGGCAGATATCAACGAAGCAACGGAGAGGTACAAGAAGGAACTGGAAGACTTGCAGGCGAGGATCGAGGCCCTGAAGCTTGAGCTGGAAACCACCAAGGAGAACATCGCTCACCACCTGCGCGAGTACCAGGACCTTCTGAACATCAAGATGGCTCTGGAGATTGAGATCACGACTTACAGGAAGCTGATTGAAGGCGAGGACTTGCGACTCAGCAGCATGGTCAAGAACCTGTCTTGGATGAGTGGCAGAATGAGTGCGATGAGCTCAGAAATAAGCAGTGTTGGGATTAGTTACTTGTAAAAGTAATATAACATATTACTCGATACATTTAACAAAGTAACTGGTTACTTTACTAGTTATTACTTTACTTTCATGAAAAATGTAAAAATCTCACCGTTTGTTTAACTGTTCGAGGGAGCAAGGCGAGCTGTGCACGCTCTACCAGAAATAGACTACATAGTAACTCAGGTTTGATCACTAGTTTCTCCTTTCATTTGTGGCGGTGATTTCCTGTGCTAGTCTACAAGTGCTGCACTATCATATGGGCTGTTTAATTAGGAAATCTGTACAGTACATATGGCTATCTTTTCATTCAAAATCTCTCTCGAGCTGCCAGTTCTGGTTATAGACCGCACGTACAGGGACCTATAGAGACGTATAGAGGGCACACTTGCCACTAGACAGGAAAGCCCTCTATGGGATTTGCTATCACAGAAGCGATCAATGGCAAAGATCAGAGGTACGTCTTCTATACATTTCTATGGAGAGCATATGACATTTCTCCAAACAGTCTTTCTCCGCTCGCTCGTGAACTAAATGAGGAAACGAGTCGAGATCGGATCATGGAAACACGCTGCCGGTAGAGATATGACTCTGAAAGTAACTGTAATAATACTGATGAAAGTAATCTGATTACGTAACGCATTACCCCTAACACTGGGAATGAGTGTGGGTGTGGCTGGAGGAGTGGCTGGAGGAGTGGCATTGAGTGGAATTGTTGGAGGCAACGGAAATGGTGGAGGTAATGGAAACTGTGGAGGAAACGGTAAAGTCAACGGAAATGATCGGGGGCAATGGAAAGGGAAATGGTGCAGGTGGAATTCGAGCGATCTTCACCCATGAGGAACAGGCAGTGGAAGTGACTGAGAGGAATACGGTCCTCATCAGAACCGTGAAAACAGAGGACGACTGTCACGTTCCTGACCTGTTTTCTCTTGTTTTTGTATGTGTTTAGTTGGTCAGGGCGTGAGTTGGGGTGGGCATTCTATGTTTTGTGTTTCTATGTTTAGGTCAGTGGTAATTAGCCTTATATGGTTCTCAATCAGGGACAGGTGTTTGACGTTTCCTCTGATTGAGAACCATATAAAGGTAGGCTGTTCACACTGTTTGTTTGTGGGTGGTTGTCTTCCGTGTTTGTGTCTGTGCACCACACGGGACTGTTTCGTTAGTTCGTTCGTTTGTGTAGTCTGTACCTGTTCATGCGTTCTTCGTGTTTATGTAAGTTCTCTAGTTCAGGTCTGTCTACATCGTTTATTTGTTTTGTAGTTTGTTGAAGTATTTTCATGTTTCGTTTTTACTTTAATAAATATCATTATGTCATATAACAACGCTGCATTTTGGTCCGACCCTTACTCCTTCTCCTCCTCCGAGGAGGAGGAATTAGACGATCGTTACAGAACCACCCACCCCCCAAGGATCAAGCAGCGTGAGAGGAACCAGCAACAGCGGCCTAAAAACCAGGACTCGTGGACTTGGGAGGAAATATTGGACGGAAAGGGACCCTGGGCTCAACCAGGAGAATATCGCCGCCCCAAAGCTGAGCTGGAGGCAGCGAAAGCAGAGAGGCGGCGTTTTGAGGAGCTAGCTCGGAAGCAGGAGAAGGATCTGGGCTACACTACGTGGGAGGAGATCGACAGGTGGGCGATCGACCCAGGGCGAGTGCCGGAGCCCGCCTGGGATTCTCTGGCGCAGTGCGAGGAGGGATACCGGCGAATGGAGGCAGCACGAAGACGCGGCTGGAAACCCGAAAGTAAACCCCACAAATTTCTTGGGGGGGGGCTAAAAGGGAGAGTGGCGAAGTCAGGTAGGAGACCTGCGCCTACTCCCTGTACTTACCGTGGAGAGCGAGAGTACGGGCAGACACCGTGTTACGCAGTAGAGCGCATGGTGTCTCCTGTACGTGTGCATAGCCCGGTGCGGTACATACCAGCTCCTCGTATCGGCCGGGCCAGATTGAGCATTGAGCCAAGTGCCATGAAGCCGGCTCTACATATCTGGCCACCAGTGCGTCTCCTCGGGCCGGCTTACATGGCACCAGCCTTACGCATGGTGTTCCCGGTTCGCCTACATAGCCCGGTGCGGGTTATTCCACCTCCCCGCACTGGTCGGGCGACGGGGAGCATACAACCAGGTAAGGTTGGGCAGTCTCAGTGCTCAAGGGAGCCAGTACGCCTGCACGGTCCGGTATTTCCGGCGCCACCTCCCCGCTCCAGGCCAGTACCACCAGTGCCTACACCACGCACCAGGTTTCCAGTGCGTCTCCAGAGCCCTGTTCCTCCTCCACGCACTCTCCCTGTGGTGCGTGTCTCCAGCCTAGTGCCTCCAGTTCCGGCACCACGCATCAAGCCTCCTGTGCGTCTCCAGAGCCCTGTACGCACTGTTCCTTCTCCCCGTACTCGCCCTGATGTGCGTGCCCTCAGCCCGGTACCACCAGTGCCGGTACCACGCACCAGGCCTACAGTGCGTCTCAGCCGGCCAGAATCTGCCGTCTGCCCAGCGGCGCCTGAACGGCCCGTCTGCCCAACGGCGCCTGAACTGCCCGTCTGCCCAACGGCGCCTGAACTGCCCGTCTGCCCAACGGCGCCTGAACTGCCCGTCTGCCCAACGGCGCCTGAACTGCCCGTCTGCCCAACGGCGCCTGAACTGCCCGTCTGCCCAACGGCGCCTGAACTGCCCGTCTGCCCAACGCCGACTGAACTGTCCGTCTGCCAAGCGCCGCATGAACTGCCCGTCTGTACTGAGCCTTCAAAGCCGCCCGTCTGTACTGAGCCTGCAAAGCCACCCGTCTGCCATGAGCCTTCAGAGCCGTCCGCCAGACAGGAGCCGCTAGAGCCTTCCGCCAGACAGGAGCCGCTAGAGCCTTCCGCCAGACAGGAGCCGCCAGAGCCTTCCGCCAGACAGGATCAGCCAGAGCCTTCCGCCAGACAGGATCAGCCAGAGCCTTCCGCCAGACAGGATCAGCCAGAGCCGTCCGTCAGACAGGATCAGCCAGAGCCGTCCGCCAGACAGGATCAGCCAGAGCCGTCCGTCAGACAGGATCAGCCAGAGCCGTCCGCCAGCCATGACCAGCCAGAGCCGTCAGCCAGCCATGACCAGCCAGAGCCGTCAGCCAGCCATGACCAGCCAGAGCCGTCAGCCAGCCATGACCAGCCAGAGCCGTCAGCCAGCCATGACCAGCCAGAGCCTTCCGCCAGCCATGACCAGCCAGAGCCTTCCGCCAGACAGGATCAGCCAGAGCCTTCCGCCAGACAGGATCAGCCAGAGCCTTCCGCCAGACAGGATCAGCCAGAGCCGTCCGTCAGACAGGATCAGCCAGAGCCGTCCGTCAGACAGGATCAGCCAGAGCCGTCCGTCAGCCAGGATCAGCCAGAGCCGTCCGCCAGCCATGACCAGCCAGAGCCGTCAGCCAGCCATGACCAGCCAGAGCCGTCAGCCAGCCATGACCAGCCAGAGCCGTCAGCCAGCCATGACCAGCCAGAGCCGTCAGCCAGCCATGACCAGCCAGAGCCGTCAGCCAGCCATGACCAGCCAGAGCCGTCAGCCAGCCATGACCAGCCAGAGCCGTCAGCCAGTCCGGAGCTGCCCCTCAGTCCGGAGCTGTCCTTCACTTCGGAGTTGCCCCTCAATCCGGTGTTGCCCCTCAATCCGGTGTTGCCCCTCATTCCGGTGTTGCCCCTCATTCCGGTGTTGCCCCTCATTCCGGTGTTGCCCCTTAGTCCGGTGCTGCCCCTTAGTCCGGTGCTGCCCATTAGTCCGGTGCTGCCCCTTAATCCAGTGGGGTTAATTTGGAGGGTGGTCATTGGGAGGAGGCTAAAAAAGCGGGGATTGACTATGGTGGGATGGGGACCACGCCCAGAGCCTGAGCCGCCACTGTGGACAGATGCCCACCCAGACCCTCCCCTAGACTTTTGGTGGTGCGTCCGGAGTTCGCACCTTGAGGGGGGGGGTTATGTCACGTTCCTGACCTGTTTTCTCTTGTTTTTGTATGTGTTTAGTTGGTCAGGGCGTGAGTTGGGGTGGGCATTCTATGTTTTGTGTTTCTATGTTTAGGTCAGTGGTAATTAGCCTTATATGCTTCTCAATCAGGGACAGGTGTTTGACGTTTCCTCTGATTGAGAACCATATAAAGGTAGGCTGTTCACACTGTTTGTTTGTGGGTGGTTGTCTTCCGTGTTTGTGTCTGTGCACCACACGGGACTGTTTCGTTTGTTCGTTCGTTTGTGTAGTCTGTACCTGTTCACGCGTTCTTCGTGTTTATGTAAGTTCTCTAGTTCAGGTCTGTCTACATCGTTTATTTGTTTTGTAGTTTGTTGAAGTATTTTCATGTTTCGTTTTTACTTTAATAAATATCATTATGTCATATAACAACGCTGCATTTTGGTCCGACCCTTACTCCTTCTCCTCCTCCGAGGAGGAGGAATTAGACGATCGTTACAACGACATGCTGGAGAGCGACATCCAAGAGAAGAGCTACACCGCTGAAGGTGCAGCAGATGACACGGATGAGGAACAACTGAACGATCATGTGACCTTTTCTCAATCTTTAATTAAACCCTTACGTCCCAAGAGCTTTGCAATGAGGACCCATGCCTGGCCTGTCACCTGGACATGAGATCCTGAACTGCCCCTGTAACTATGTAAAGTGTGCCTTTGTGTGCCTTCAATTTGCTTAAAAAACAAATCAAATTCTCAGTATTAAAAAGACAAATGGGCCTTTGGCATAGTGACTTCAATGCCAGAGTGTCTACGCATGTCAGTGTGTGTGCACATGCTGATGGAACCGTCTTCATAACCCTCTCTCTGATTAATAATTAGAGAGAATCGGGAGAGGATAGATTAGCATATGTCTAGAGTGGCAGATAAGATGACAGGCAGACACGTGTTAGAATAAAGGGCTTGTGTGTGACTCCTTGTTGGAGGGATGTATTATGGTGTTGGTTGATGTGTCAAAAAATAGGCGACTGTTTTTACTACACCTCAAACCAATGCCGTACCTAAATATACAAGGGGATGGCTGAGCTGGAGCGTATTCAATGGGGTGCAAGCGCAAGATGCTGAACATTATAATTGAAACGTCTGTGATGATCTACACTAATCTGGACTGATGTTGGCCTTCAAACACTGACCAACAGTTATGGAGCAGTGATGGTACCAACTAACTGAAAGTGACTTCAACTAAAGATTGGTATTGAGAGAGCAATTTAACCTAAAATAGTGTGGAAATGTCTTAAAACGTACAATGATAAATATGTTCAATTGTTTGTCAAGAAGCTTATGCAAGGTTGTTGTCTCAATACAATTATGTAAGACTTTGTAAAAAAAAAAAAAAAAAATCCAGCAGTCACTGATGGATTTGGCCATCTGCGGGCTGTGATTTTGATGTGGTCAATTAACAATTGTCATGATTATACAATTTAACATCCATTTTGAGAGAAAGAGCAAACAACAAAAGACTAATGTGTTTGTGCATGAATTCTGCCTAATGACGGCATGGTGTGTTGGGATCCAACCCAACCATCCGGTTGCCTATTTGGACTTAATGAAGCATTCTGAAAGGGCTTACCTCCGGTTTCGTTAGCTCCCTAATTAAGGAGTTACTGCTGGTTCGGGTTCTATTCATGTGTTCTATAGTGGTGCACTCCTAAGAGCACTTGGAATGGAATAGATTACATGATGGAGCATGATACATATGGACACACAATAGCATTATTCACGATTCAGCACATGGCTAAGTTTGTATAGGATAACATTATAGCTGAAACCCAGTTGATTGTAAATCAGACTTAACCACATGCTTGCCCTCATTGGCGGAATAAACCGACTCTCCCTGAGAAGTTCAGTGTTGTTAAACCAATGAGCACAAACAGAGTCAGGATTGATTAGACAATTGATCACTTTCAAGCAAAGACAACACAGCCAGTAGGTTAACTAAACGCTGTCTGTTTGGTACCGAGAGCTCCAAGATTCATGGCATTCGTGAACTATGTCAATATAGCAAAATAGGGTGCATTTAAATCCATGCTAAACGACAATAGAGCAGGGAAAAACAGATAATTTGGGGCAGGGAAGATGCCATACTAGTGTAAAACAAGCATATGAGGTCTCAGTTCACAATAATACCAAATACATAGACATTCAGTATAGTCCTTTATGTCAATATGTGGAATTAGGTACGTATTCTAATGAAATAACCGTAAACCTAATGCCAACCCATTTCCACAGTTTTAAAACGATCTATACTGTAGCTGCAGTATATCCTCTACTCCCATTGTGACCTGACAGTCAGTGTGAGCCAATGCTAGCCGACACTGCTTCGCGGTTCTACCGTTAATAAACTCCATTGAATTTCACTTGAGAGCCGCATCTGAGGACCTTGTTATCCGCCCCTCCACCGCCCCGATCATTTAGCCTATCACAGAGACAGCCCCGTGGCTCAACGAAGATGAATTATGATCCTTCCAGCGACAGGGTGGCTGAAGTAATGGGAGGAGTTGAATGGCGAGGTGACACATCACCCCGTCACATTCACTATCACGTCAACACTGTCACTTCCCAAAGGTCCACCCTCACGTTCCACTATTCACAACGGCAAATGGCGAGGAGAAACAAGAGATGAAGTAAACACAGGTGGGAACACTAATAATGTGAGGCGTGGAATATTAACAGAACACTAATACAACACCCTGGAAATGGCGAAGTCGCGGATGGCCCTGGGAGTGTTCGTTTTCTGTTAAAGACAGAGCTCTTTACTTACCATATGTTCCATGTTTACAAAAGTGGTCAATCATTTTGGCTAAGATGAAGGATGTATTTTATTTGGATTGTCACTCATTCATACTTGCTATGCAGAACACAAGTTCTTTCTGCCTATTTCCCCCGCAGAGCCTTGGAATAGTCTCTGTTCCCTCTCTCTTGTTTGAGAGCTTTCTCTACAGCAAGGAGGAGGAAGCAAAACAATCAGTCAAAGACTTAGTTATTAATGTGTGTTATTTATGTCACCTTCGTTGAGGAGGATGACTAAGTTCTCTTAATTTGTTCCCTTTTCACTTCTGTTTTCTCCCTGACTTTCACATAAAGACCTTCATGGCCCATATTTTGTTCTTATTGGGTAAATTCAGATTGGGGAGATGGTGAGTACTTTAATATATGCAATCTTAGTCATTGTCTTGAACAATGGCACCTTGTATGTGGGTGAAGTCTCCCCACTGGAAGAGGTGACTTTTTAAAGAGTTGGGTTTGAATAATGAAGAATTTGAGAATCTTTAACTGAACACCGGAGGCTCAGACACTGAGTCAAAACACACTAGGAACATTAGTAAAAAATGACATTTTAGTTTAAGCATCAGCCAATTAAAATTGTTGATGTTCTGCGATTACTCAATTAAAAAAGTTTAGAGGTTATGCTGGTACGTTGTGGTATAGTGCGAAACAACCAAATGTTAGCCTTTAACCATCTGAACATTTTATATACTGAACAAAAATATAAACGCAACATGTAAAGTGTTGGTCCTATATTTCATGAGCTGAAATATCCATACGCACAAAAAGCTTATTTCTCTCAAATGTGTTTATATCCCTGTTAGTGAGCATTTCTCCTTTGCCAAGATAATCAATCCACCTGACAGGTGTGGCATGTCAAGAAGCTAATTAAACAACATGATCATTACACAGGTACACCTTGTGCTGGGGACAATAAAAGGCCTCTCCAAACTGTGCAGTTTTGTCACAACACAATGCCACAGATATCTTCAGTTTTGAGGGAGCGTGCAATTGGCATGCTGACTGTAGGAATGTCCACCAGAGCTCTTGCCAGATTATGTTCATTTCTTTACCATGAGCCGACTCCAACGTCATTTTAGAGATTTTAGAGAATTTTGCTGTACGTCCAGCCGGCCTCGCAATCGCAGACCACGTGTAACCACGCCAGCCCAAGACCTCCACATCCGGCTTCTTCACCTGCGGGATTGTCTGAGACCAGCCACCTGGACAGCTGATGAAACTGAGTATTTCTGTCTGTGATAAAGCCCTTTTGTTGGAAAAAACTCATTCTGACTGGCTGGGTCTGGCTCCCCAGTGGGTGGTCCTGGCTCCCAAGTGGGAGGGCCTATGCCTTCCCAGGCCCACCCATGGCTGCGTCACTGCCCAGTCATGTGAAACCCATAGATTAGGGCCTAATGAATTTATTTAAATTGACTGATTTCCTTCTATGAAGTGTAACTAAGTAAAATCATTGAAATTGTTGCAAGTTGTGTTTATTTTTGTTGCGTATACAATATTCTGCCCATATTTCTATTTTTAAAGAACTTGTATTAACGGATGTTTTGGATACGTGAGGCTATAGTCCTACATAGGCTACTGTAAAACGCATTTTCGTTATTCTTGCAATAGAAACACTACGAAATTAATCATTTTAATTAAGGTAAAATACCAAAAATAAATGGTTAGTAATAAAGGCCAGGATCACCTTTATTTTCATCAAGAAAATACATAATCTCAAACTGCAGAAGTCATATTATGTAGTAGACGGAGTAGAAGTGCTCAAAGATGTCTTCTGGTGGCTCGAATGAGCATTAAAGGTAAGCACACTAAACTGAGGTATTACACAACTTTTAATTGAGGAACCACTGCAGTTGCACGTGATCAAAGACTACATGTAGCTGTTGCCATCACATATCCCGGTACATTTATCCCTATGCTAATTTCACCAGGTTGCCATGATTATATCCGGTTCAAATTCCATATCAGCAAATTAAAATCGTTGACATAGTAGGAAGTGTTGTAGTACTCAGTCAGGGCCTTGATTGTCTCGGTCTTTACTAGGTCTCAGACAGTGAGGACTTGTGATTTCTTCCGGAGACCAGCGGAGTAAAAAATCTAAAATATCAGCGCATAAAACCAGGCAAAATATATACACTCCTTTCTTGAAACATTAAAACAGTATATTAGCAGCCTTTATATCTATTATAGACATTTTTGCGCAGTTGCAAACCTGTTGGATCTAGGCCTTCAGTGTGTGACAGGTTTGTGATTCTGAAAGGACAGCAACCATAATACCAGCACACTCTGAAAGGACAGCAACCATAGTACCAGCGCACTCATGTGGGAGAGTGAACCTTTTGTAGAACACAAAGGGCCAGTAGTGTAGGCTATACGCAGGTATAAGCCGTATACCCACTATTTTTTCAATGGGCATTGTGTATACTCACTTCTTAGTCCCTGCTGATGCATATCAAAGTGGTGTAGTGGAGGTATAGGATTGATCAATTATGTAGTACAATAGAGAAATCATGCACAAAGCAGCCTACACAAGCGCAAAGCACGTGAAATATATTCACATGCGCGCCACACATATCACCTACTTTAAACGGAATGTAATCTGCAGGCAGCAAGAATGTGCAGCTCTCAACTGGTTTTGGCATGGAGCAGCTCACAGAAGAATGACATCGGTAGCCGGTAGGGTAGGAAAGACATTTCAACTTATGATATATACCAGTAAATGCTAACTAAGGCAACAATGGGTATGCAAACCAGGTATTGAAAAAGTTTAGTCTGAAGTGTTCGTTAGTAGGCTATTTGTGATGTGCAATTGTCATCATGTGCTGTTTGCATCAGGGGCATAGCTAGCAAGAACTTGAACGACTGTTATCCAGTTAGCATATCTCTTGCGCTCTCAAATTCACTCTGGCTATCTACTCCGATTTCAGAGCAATCTCG
Organism: Salvelinus namaycush; assembly: GCF_016432855.1. Classification (NCBI taxonomy): domain Eukaryota; kingdom Metazoa; phylum Chordata; class Actinopteri; order Salmoniformes; family Salmonidae; genus Salvelinus; species Salvelinus namaycush. The sequence continues at coordinate 43,857,327 of NC_052325.1, forward strand.
TCTCACAACAGCAAGTGCACTGCTATAAAAAAAACACAGTTCCACTCACCAGATGATGATAATTTCAAACTTAACTTCTTGTTGAAAGTTATTCTTGAAAAGGGAGAAGCTAACAAATTAGCAACAACATCCTCTTTGATAACACCTGCTACAGCAGCTGCAAACAATCCGACAACAAAAGCTAGCTAGCTAGACCGTGGGAAAACTACTGCTCGCTATCGCGCAGTGACCTGTTGGCCTTCAAGAAGACAGAAGTTTCGATATGTTTTGTAAAAATGGTTCCACCCATTAAGTAAAAATGTGATTGGTTGATTCCACTGTCACTCAAAAATGTTGCCCTAATACAGTTGAATGGCAGACACCTTTATTGAACTTCTGATGGCCTAGCCTAGCCAATGGCTGACTTAGCTAGCTAGATTTATCTCTGCAGAGACCAGCATAGAAAAATCCTGATTGGATCCATTTTTCTCTTCAGTGTTAACCCTTTCATTTTCAACAAAAACTAAAGAGATTAAATCAGAACATACTTTAAAATAATAATATAATTATCATTATTATTATATTATTATAACCATTATTTTATAAATCCTTAGCCCTTCTATGAAGGTGTAGAAGGTCTATTGTTCCCCACTGTCTTTGGTTAAGTACTAATTTGTAGAGTGGCTCTATTTTCCCTCAGCATGCATTTTTTCTCCACTATTTTGAATGTGTAAAGAATGCATATGTTGTTCTGAAATATGAACAGAGAAATACTGGACATTTTGATCTCTTATTATGATGGTTAGTTGACAAAATTACAATCATGGTCTTGAATTGGACTCGCATTTTTCTGGTCTCGATCTTGACTCGGTCTCAGACCTGTTGTCCCCATTCCCGGTCTCGGTCTTGTCTCGGTGTTGCCCCCACCCCCCCGTTCTTGGTCTTGACTCGGACTCGATTTGCTCCGGTCTTGGCTTTAGTTGGTCTCAAACACAACACTGGTAGTATGACGTGATAGAACACTTTTCCATTAGAGCGTCCTTAAAAGCAGTCAAATGGAACCATCCGCTAACTAAAGCTACTAAAACACGCACCAGTTTTCAGATGAATGATTAGCTTACAGGGTTTCTCACAGTGTTCACCTTGCTCCTGGTGAGTTTTGCTGTTTGCGGAAAGTTCGAACCCCAGCTGGAATATAGTTTTTTTTTCTTTGAAATGTAGAATTACATTTATTGTGTTCGTGTGTTGTGAACAGAAGAGAAGTTCAGCCAAAACCTTGTAAATGAAGATTGCGAATACATTTAATGAGGAGATTCTTGTTGGAGTCCCTGTTGCAGACCGACACATAGGTTACTGTCACTGCTACATAAATCATCTTCGCTGCTATAGTACAGGCCAGAAGTATTCAACACTTACCCTACGAGGTCCGGAGCCTGCTGGTTTTCTGTTCTTCCTGATAATTAATTGCCCACACCTGGTGTCCCAGGTCTAAATCAGTCCCTGAACAATGAAACAATGCAGTGGAACTGGCTTCGAGGTCCAGAGTTGAGTTTGAGGGCTAAAGGCTATATTACATAGAAGTGTAGGCTTACACTTACGTACATGTACAATGTTCTATATGCATTATTATAATCACCCACTTAGTCACATATGCGTGGACCAGCAGTGAACAATGTTTCCCTTAACAAAGATGCTTGAAGCGAAAGGGGCTTGAACCCACAGTTAATGAGCATTGTTGTTTGCAATCAACCACTTTAACAGTGTGTGCCACCAGGAAAGCAATGATGATTCTAATAGTTCATTAGGATCTTTAATTATTATTTTTTTTTTTACATTGTACAATAAACTTGAATGTTGTATAGAGACCTCCTGTATCATTTCTCCATAAAAGCACATTGATATTATTGAAACGGATTAGCAAAAATGTATTTAGTTAAACTTATTTGGGGTTTAGTTATATATGTGAAAATGAGCCTTATGAATTGGTAATGTTAGTAAGTATCCTAGTTATGGATGAAATAATCATGCAATATTGTCACTACACTTGAGACCAAGTGAAGGGGAACAAAAGTAATCCTTGAGTTTGGAGGTTTAAATACAGTATATCCCTTTGGTGGCCAGGTTGACCTATTTTAAGAAATGCTATTGGTTTGTGGAGAAAAACTTTAAAATCTTTCATAGTCTGATGCAGAAATTGTTACAGGAAATAATCAAGGCCACCTGGTGAGGTTAGCATAGGGCTAAATGTACCAGGTAATGTGATGGGAACAGCTAACATGTAGCCTTTGATCAAGTGCAACTACATGGACAATATTAATTGGCTGATGCTTAAACTTAAACTTGTTCTAATGTTTGAAAGTATGGTCACACTGGGTCTCAGCTATCTGATGTAAATTTCTTAAGTTTATATGATAAGACATAATCACAAAGTAGCAGTCATTTTCCTCAAAGACTGCTTTCTTGTCACACTCACAAAGACGAAAGGCTGCAAGGCTCTCTCACAGCTTTCAACATCGTCATCGAGTCTTGAGGTTTAGGTTATAAAGATATCACTTCTATTTTTAGGCTGCTTCTTCACCTTTCGGTCAGATAACGTTCCGGCTCTATTCATTCTCTCTTTGATGCTACTGAAGTGTATGTTTTCCTTCTTGATAATCTGTTAATGTTTTGAAACCTGCTACTCTATTTTCCATTCACCACCTTTTAATTTTTTTCTAAACCCATGGCTACACGTCAAGAAATATTATATCTTTAAAACATACAGTATTTCAGTCCCTGAACTGGACCTGCATCACTAGCCTTGGACTTGTCGTCTAACCACAATAATGGTAGTGGTTAATCGCAATTCTAGTTTATCCACTAGCTTCTCCCCTCCTCACAGAGACCTCCTGTTGCTGTGTCTGATGTGTAATTACCTGATTTCCTGAAATCATTGGATTCTGTTAAAGGTTCAATGCAGATGTTTGTATCTCAATATCAAATCATTTCTTGAAAAAAATGATGTACCTTCCTGTGATTGTTTTCAATTAAAATGGTCAAAAATTAAAAAAATGTTGCTTCTTAGCAAAGAGACATTTCTTAAGCAATAATTTTGCTTGGACTGTCTGGGAGTGGTCTGAGTAGGGAAAACTACTGTAGCTATTATTGGCAAGCTCCTTTCTTATTGGTCTCCATCCCAGCAAAACAGGCTGACATTTTAGGAAGTCTTTTCAAACAGCTCTTACACTAAAAGGGCATAATCATAATTTTCATAGTATTATTCCAACCTCAAAGTGGAAATATACTGGATATATACTGAACAAAAATATAAACACAACATGCAACAATTTCAACGATTTTACAGATTTACAGTTCATATAATGAAATCAGTCAATATAAATAAATGGGCAGGGGCGCAGACATGGGTGTGCCTGGGAGGGCATAGGAACACCCACTTGGGAGCCAGGCCCAGTTAATCAGAATTTGTTTTTCACCACAAAAGGGTTTTAATACAGACAAAAATACTCCACAGTTTCATCAGCTGTCCGGGTGGCTGGTCTCAGATGATCCCACAGGTAAAAAAGCCAGATGTGGAGGTCCTGGGCCAGCGTGGTTATACGTGGTCTGCGGTTGTGAGACCGGTTGGAGGTACTGCTAAATTCTCTAAAATGATGTTGACAGATTCTCTGTCAACAGTTCGGATGGACATTCCTGCAGTCAGCATGCCAATTGCACGCTCCCTCAAAACTTGTGTTGTGTGACAAAACTGCACATTTTAGAGTGGCCTTTTATTGCCCCCAGCACAAGGTGCACCTGTGTAATGATCATGCTGTTTAATCAGCTTCTTGATATGCCACATCTTTCAGGTGGATGGATTATCTTGACAAAGGAGAAATACTCACTAACAGGGATGTAAACAAATGTGTGCACAAAATCTGAGCGAAATAAGCTTTTTGTGCGTGTGGAACGTTTCTGGGATCTTTTATTTCAGCTCATGAAACATGGGACCAACACTTTACATGTTGAGTTTATATTTTTGTTCAGTGTATAAAAAACAGGAAAATTGTGTTTTTGACAGCAGTGGGCCTTTGGTCTTGAGGAGAATGAAAGCACTTCCAAGCATTTCAGCTTAATCTTTCTGGATATAGAAAGATTTGTGAGGCCTGTTAAGGATGTACAAATCATCCTTTAACAGATACTTTGAAGTATTCTCAAAGTCTGCATACATGGAGAATCGTATTGAAACGGGCCCTAAGGCAGTAATTCAAAACCATTCCCAAAATAAAGACAGATTAGTTACAGTAACTGCTGTAACTGTGGAAAAAAGCAAGAAGGTTTAGTACGTTACACCCATAAGCATCAATGTGGTATTTTGCAAATTAACATACCAATTAGGGACTGAAGGCCAAAATGTTGAGAAAGACAAATTTTAATGATCAACGCCACAGAAAGGTTGTGTGTCAAATAATGTCTGTTTGAAACATACTGTTGGAATTCCTGTGTAGGAAAAAATACAACCATCATAAGTCTTCAACGGGATCAGCATATTTTCTCCCAACTTAAAATGTCACATCTCCGCACTAATGTCCACAGCTCAAGGTTAAAGTGGGCCGCTTCTTCAAACGTTGGCAACTTTGATGAATTGGTGTCTGAGACGGGGATATTTTCAAAGTCGAGTCCTGAATGTCGCTATGGTAATGAGTATCGTCTCTGCTTTGAACTACATCTGAAGCAGAAGCCTTCACCTGACGTTTCACTTTAGGGCCTGTAGGTTACATGACAGTAAATATTATGTACCGTAAAGGAGAGGATTGATGGTTGACATTTACTCCAGCTATACTAATGACCTCAAATGAAGGTAAATAATGTAAAGCGTAACAATTGAAACACGCTCTCTAGCAGCACAGGGAGATGATAGAACTTCTCCTGGATTGATCATTTCTAGGAACCCATTCATATCAACTCTGAAGCAGTGTACGAAGTCAAGTAGCAGTTCATTTCCTCCCCCAAATTGACAGTCATGCATCTTGGGCTTGTCAGCAGCAGCAGTCAGAAGAACACATCAAGGCTACGTGAAGCAGGTCTGGGTGGCCACATTAAGCTTTAATGGTATCTGATATCTCTTATTTCCTCTTGGGGTTGGGGGATAATTTGATGGTAGTGTGCTGTGGCACAGCAGGCACCAGCAGGTTTCAGCGGGCTACATCTTGCCACAGGGATAAACAGCTTTGTAGACGCTTCAGCACCAAGCTCTGGGGTCGAAGTTGCCCATAGGCACAGACACAAATCGATGAAACAGCCCTAGACACCATCAACAAATGGAGTATTCAAAACTTAAATTGTACACGGCTAATGGACATGAAATGAATAGCTTTCATGTTATTCACTTATTCATTAGCTTGTCCATGAACTAAGGCCTCGCAGAGTTTAAAAAAACAGGAGGAAAACATTTGCAGTGTGATGCTAAGACATCCAGTAGTTCTACCACAACAACCAATCTATGAATTAACTGAATTATAAAGCAACATCCACGATTCTTCTCCGCTACAGTGCAATAGCATTCTGTTTCTGCGTCAGTCTTTGATAGATGGACGGACAGACAGACAACTTGCTACTCTCTTTTCATTCGCTCTTAATTAAACGCTATGTTGCCACAGTGATGAATTGGCCGATAACATGGCTGGTTTGTTCTCGAACTCGATTATGCTCCGTTAGCCTCCCGAAATGAGTCTAGTGAACTTTTTGGGGCCATAAAATTATGGGGAAAAAATGTGTAACTCCAGTTGAATTAATTAGACCACCTCTGTCTGAGTCAGGTGTTGTCTTTCTCTTATGTTCTGAACATGTTCTGAAATGCACTGCCTGGAGATTGATCTGTGTCTCCACATCGAGTGGAATCGACGCCTATTTTCTTAGTTGACTTGACAGATTATGTGAGAGTAAACAGATGGCTTTAGAAGTTGGCATTGTACATTATTCTGAACTAGCTATGAAACCAATGTTGCAGAGAGACAGAGTGCTTTTTTTGGTCTTTTTTTTGTCTTTAGTGTTTCGGTCACTTCTTTACACATACAAGTAACTAAAGTAGTTTGGTAGCTGTAGGTGAAGTGTTTCGGTTTTAGGTCCCAGAGCTACAGTAGCTTAGTGGGCTTGTGCAGTCTTGAATCACGCTGACAAGCCTGTCTGTACACTGTAGCGGTCAAAGTCACTGTCAGAGCCAAGCGGTGTGACTGTGCAACCTTTTAATTGCAGACTATGATTGAAGAACTGCGGTAGCCAAAAAACAGAGCACTTCACCATGAAATTACTTTGCTTCTAAAAAGCCATTAGTCCAGACTGTATCTCAGATACACTGTACTGTATGCAATATTCTCCCAAAAGACACATTCAAATAATGGAGTTCAGCAAACGTTTCCCCTTGGAGTCGTGAAATGATCACAAAGTCTGTAAATTGAGCCACAAATCACGAGGGGAACAGTTTTCTTAAGGATGACTACTTAAGGATGACTACTTTTTTGGGAAATTAATATTCTACAAATCTGCATCGGATGAGTTGGCCGTTGTGCCAGTCTATGGCAGCGCTATGCCTGGCATAACACTCTTTTGGTCATCCTCTGACACATGCAAGAAGGGATGGCAAGAACCTATTGTGAGGGCATGAAGACATTGTCCAACCAGAAACAGACAAAAAGGAGCAGTAAGCTAAAAGATAGCATCCTATGTCAATAGGTGAAAGTGATTGGTCCATGTGACACCCAAATCCCTTTAGAATTGTTATTAAAGTAACACTCCTTCGAGCATCTTTGCCCTTCCCCTCCTGTTGTGCAGGTTGGTTTTACCCTCCTGCCATAAGCTTCCCACCATTTTACACAAGACGCAAGCTGCACCTCTATGATAAGGCCTTAGAACGTACAGTGAGTCAGCAGTGCATCAACCCAGCTAGCACACAGCTACTGGCGCTAATATGAATTACATCCCTGCTTGCCTTATCTGACACTACTGGGTTCTTCAGTCATTGTCTTCGCAATGCTCATTACTGCTATTGCAAGAGGAAAAAGGACAAGTCCTTTCAACTTTGCACTTTTTTTATTGAGTCAATTCAGATCCATATCTGGGTTAATCTAGATTTAATCATTTAAGACCAGTTTCTAGTCTTGGCTGGCACGATTACATTCAGACATTGCTGTAGTCAGGTTTTTGGATTCCATGAATTCAATTGAGAGGGGTTAGTGGGCCAGGGAAACTCAGTATGCATCAATTCACGTCTCAGCAGTCAGTGAGGTATAGCGGCCTCCTACAGCTGCACGTTGAGGTGAACATTTAGTTTGAACTGAAATAGATCAGTTTAAGATTGTGTAGATTGTTTAGAAGCATTTCGGTCTGGAATTAAATAATGATAATGGATTACGTTTATGTACTTGCTTTTCACTCAGTCTCAAAAGAGTTAGCATTAAATAGAGGTAAACTCTCTCCGTCTATCATCAATGTGTAGCATGCATCTGGATGGTGAGCGGCAGCCATGTTGCGCCGGAATGACTCATCACAGCAGAGAGGCTAGGAGTGATTGGCCCAGTTTGGGGAAGATTGGATAGAGTACGCTGGGAGTCATAGTAGGAGTTAAATGAGGACACTAATTATTTCCCCCAAACCTTTTATTGATATATCAGACTAATGTTACGTCATTCACCTTAATTAATGATTGGATTTCATCCCCATTCACTTCATAAGCGTGAAAAGTTATTTTGTATAGACATGAATCAGGTTTAAATGCAAATTCACTGTAAATAATGACTAAACAAATAATACAAAACATCACTTTTTTGGGTTGTATGCATGGGATGTAGCCTAGTCACCGTCCCTGACGACGATGAATAATGCACTTTCTTTAGAGCACCAAAGTGTGTTTTATCTCTATAAGTTCAGACACTAAGATTACAATCACAAACAGACCATGAATAGATTTTTAAGCAACCAAAAGACATCTCCTCCTGCAGTCCCCTTCTGTTCAATATGTGGTGTCCTGGATAGCTACTGAAGCACAGCATTCATCTCTGCTTTAATATGACGGAAATGTCAAGCGGTCCTGATTCAAACCAATTGATTTATTATCACTCAAATTCAGCTCCTGGGATATGTATTAGCATTCTGTATTCCGTCAATTCATCATCTACCTACATACACATCCACCTAAGTCCCCACAAAATATGGGCCCTGTACAGTTAGATACTATATGCAATGTAGCAGTCTTTTTGGGGGCCGAAAACCAAATTGAGTTTGAATTTACTGGGAAGTATTAACATTCTTCAACAGATAATGCTGACCAACAGTAAGGAAATGGTAAAGCTCCATTAAGTTAAATTAACTTGAGAGGTCTTATGACCTAAGTTAGAGAAGTTGAAATAAGGACGCTGTAAAAGTCGAGATTTGCACTGAATGTAATAACAGAAATACAGAATGAACATCAGGCAAAATACTGGCCTTCTGTAAACAGAGGCTCAAGTATATACTGTAATCTATTGTAAATTATTATAATTATAATTAATTTCATTGATATTGATATAAGTTCACAATGCACTATTATTGACACAGATAAAGTATAGTTTGTAAGATGGTTTAAAGGTCGTAAGAAGTTATATTGTTTATAAATTGATAATTAGGTTATGGAATGATGGTAGTTAAGACTCTTTAACGTAGTCATAGCCTGTCATCCAAAGATCTCATGTTTAAATTGTTCATAGCCTCACATGTCATCCTGGACGCCACTCTCTCCTTCGAGCCCCACACCAAGTCCATCACCAAATCCACCTTCCTCCACCTCCGTAACCTCTCCCGACTCTGACCGTCCCTCACGGACCCAGTAGCGGACACCCACATACACACCTTTGTTCATTCACATCTTGACTACTGCAATGGAGTCCTACTCGGGTGTCCAGAAAAGCCCTGGATAGGCTACAGCAAGTCCTCACACGCACTAAACCTTGGGAACACATCACCCCCACTCTGCATCACCTTCCGTTGCTCCTAGTCAAATTCCGCATCACCTATAAGATCATACTGCTCATCTACAAGGCTCTCCCTCCTGTTCAGTCTGGCTTTCCCCTCAGCTTTACTCAGCCCTCGCTGAAGCTAAGTTGTTCATTTTAATTGTAATTGTTTATTCTTGATTTTGCTTTTACACTCTTTGCTGTACAGTGTCCTTGGGTTTTTTGAAAAGCGCTTTACATGTGTTATTATTATTTTATTATTAGTATGTGTGATGTACTGTAACTAAACTCCCTAGAAAAAGAGTAGCCTCAAACAGTAGGACCAAAAGGTAGTTTTCTCCATTACAGATGAACAGGCAAGTGAAAAGACTTGAATTGGATGGGTGCAGGCCTCTTGGTTGATGGAGTGTGACACTGATTGATTGCAGTCCTGCTTCGCTGTATTCACACCAATCGACAACTAGCAAAACAGCAGGTACACCGTTACCTCACATTAAATCGAATCAAAATGTATTTGTCACATGCATCGAATACAACAGGTGTAGACTTTACCGTGAAATGCTTACTTACAAGCCCTTTCCCAACAATGCAGAGTTAAAAAGTCAGACACATTTGCTAAAGAAAAAAAAAGGAAATAGTAACACATTAAAATAACAATAACGAGGATCTACAATGCATTTGAAAAGAATTCAGACCCCTTGACATTTTTCAATTTTTTTTACGTTACGGCCTTATTCTGAAATGTATTAAATAGTTCCCCCCCCTCATCAATCTACACACAATACCCCATAATGACAAAGCAAAAACAGGTTTTTATAAATGTTTGCAAATTTTTCAAAAAAAGTATAAATAACTGAAATAACACATTTGCATAAGTATTCAGACCCTTCACTCAGTACTTTGTTGAAGCACCTTTGGCAGGGATTAAAGCTTTGAGACTTCTTGGTCTGACACTACAAGCTTGGCACACCTGTATTTGGGGAGTTTCTCCCTTTCATCTCTGCAGATCCTCTCAAGCTCTTGTCAGGTTGGATGGGGAGCATCGCTGCACAGCTATTTTCAGGTCTCTCCAGAGATGTTCGATCAGGTTCAAGTCAGGGCTGGGTGTTACGAATCCCTTTTGCCCGGCAGTCTAGGGGTGATGGTAACGAGACCCGTAACATAACTCATGCAAATTATAGTAGGGAAAAACAGTGAGAACGAAATAACCACAGACAACTAAATTACTGTCAAACACTCATGGTTTATTTGGTAAACACACGGTAAAGGGGGGGGCGGGGGGGTTGGGGCAGGAAAAGGGGCTGAGCTGGACCCAAGGAAAGAAACAAATATCCAAAAACACCCCTAAGCTAGACTAGCCTACTTCAATACTGGGTAACTAACTAACCAAAAATACAGTGGGTGGTCCACCCAGTTCTAACTAGTGTTCTTAGACAAAGTATTCCTACGGGTAGTGTATGCCCATGGGCGACTTGTCTTGGTACCCCCTTTTCCCACCATCAAACAAACAGTCAAACACCATAACAAAACAATACTCACAGGGTAACGGACAAAGTGACATGTAGTTGCAAAACACAAGAGATCTAGAGAGAGATTGCACGCATGCAGAGAGATCGAGCTCCAGTGAAAACAACTGACAGGGTTTTTAAACCAAGGGAAAGGGAATGTGATAGGGTAAGAGAAAAGGAGCAGGTGTGTCTTCTGATTGATAACTGATTGGTGACTGATGATTGCCACCTGTGAGGGGAGAAGGAGAGAAAAGAAATACACACACACAGGATACACTCACAGGATACCTGTATCCGTAACACTGGGCTACTCAAGGACATTCCGAGATTTGTCCCAAAGCCACTCCTGTGTTGTCTTGGCTGTGTGCTTAGGGTCGTTGTCCTGTTGGAAGGTGAACCGTTGCCCCATTCTGAGGTCCTGAGTGCTCCGTAGCAGGTTTTCATCAAGGAACTATCTGATCTCCAGTCCCTGCCGCTGAAAAACATCCCCACATCATGATGCTTCCCCCACCATGCTTCCATGTAGGGATGGTGCCAGGTTTCTTCCAGAAGTGATGCTTGGCATTCAGGCCAAAGACCAGAGAATCTTGTTTCTCATGGTCTGAGAATCCTTTACAAACTCCAGGTGGGCTGTCGTGCCTTTTCTGAGGAGTGGCTTCCGTCTGGCCACTCTACCATAAAGGCCTGATTGGTGGTGCTGCAGAGATGGTTGTCTTTCTGGAAGGTTCTCCCATCTCCACAGAGGAACTCTGGAGCTCTGTCAGCGTGACAATCGAGTACTTGGTAACATCCCTGACCAAGGCCCTTCTCCCCCGATTGCTCAGTTTGGTCGTGCGAGTCTTGGTGGTTCCAAACTTCTTCCATTTAAAACCTCTACAGGATCGGTGTCCCTCTACCGGGACGGTTGAGCTAACATGAGCTATTGTGATTAGCATGACGTTGTAAGTAGCAAGAACATTTCCCAGGACATAGACATGTCTTATATGGGCAGAAAGCTTACATTCTTGTTACTCTAACTGCACTGTCCAATTTATAGTACATATTACTGTGAAATAATACCATGCTATTGTTTGAGGAGAGTGCACAACAACAAAAAACGTATCACGGCAACTGGTTTGATACATTCACCTCTGAAGGTACATACTGTACTCACATTCATTAATCTTGCTCTGATTTGTCATCCTGAGGGTCCCAGAGATAAAGTGTAGCATAGTTTTGTTTGATAAAATACATTTTTATATTCAAATGTAGGAACTGGGTTCTACAGTTTGAACGCCTGCTGTACCTGGCTCCACACACACCCCGCCCGGCCATCTAGATGTGTGAAAGTTAGTGTATAAGCTAATGACTCATCATGTATGACATTCCTGTAAACTACAATTTTGTGTTACCATATAATTGTGTATGTTCTCTGTAGTTATGTACTTGAAAAGGTATCAATTGACCAATTTGGCAGATTTGGGCAGACTTGACACAAAATATTGTCCAGTATTGCAATGCTTCACTGGATCAATCTGACACTTTGCACACACACACTGCTGCCATCTAATGGCCAAAATATAAATTGTGCCTAAACTGCAATATTACATTATGGCCTTTCTCTTGCATTTCAAAGATGATGAAAAAAACATATGCATGTTTTTTGATTTGCATTTTATTTTACCAGATCTAATGTGTTATATTCTCCTACATTAATTACACATTTCCACAAACTTCAGTGTTTCCTTTCAAATGGTATCAAGAATATGCATATCCTTGCTTCAGGTCCTGAGCTACAGGCAGCAAGTCATTTAAGGTGAAAATGTAAAAAAAGGGTCCGATCCTTAAGAGGTAGAATAATGGATGCCACTATATTCTTGGGGACCTTCAATGCTGCAGAATTGTTTTGGTAGCCTTCCCCAGATCTGTGCCTCGACAGTCCTGTTTCGGAGCTCTACGGACAATTTCTTCGACATCATGGCTTTGTTTTTGCTCTGACATGCACCGCCAACTGTGGGACCTTATACAGACAGGTGTATGCCTTTTCAAATCATGTCCAATCAATTGAATTTACCACAGGTGTACTCCAATCAAGTTGTAGAAACATCTCAAGGATGATCAATAGAAACAAGATGCACCTGAGCTCAATTTCGAGTCTCATAGCAAAGGGTCTGAATACTTATGCAAATACGTTATTTCAGTTTTTTATTTTTAATACATTTGAAAAAATGTGTAGATTTTTTATTTAATCTGTTTTAGAATAAGGCTGTAACGTAACAAAATGTGGAAAAGGGGGTCTGAATACTTTCCGAATGCACTGGCCGGAACAGAGTCAATGTGCAGGGGTACAAGGTAGTTAAGGTAATAGAGGTAATATGTACATTTAGGTAAGGGTAACAGTGACTAGGCAATCAGGATAGATGATAAACTGAGTAGAAGCAGCGTATGTGAAGAGTAAAACACTGTGAAAGTGTGTGTGGCGTCAATACGCATGTGTGTGTTTTGTGTTGGTGAGAGTATGTAGTTGAATGTAGTCCATGTGTGAGTATGTGTGATACAGCCTGGATTCGAACCAGGGTGTCTGTAGTGATGCCTCTAGCACTGAGATGCAGTGTCTTAAACCACTGTGCCACTCGGGAGCATGTAGTCTATGTGTGTGTTGGAGTGACGGTGTAGTATGTGTGAGTGTGAGGGTAGAGTCCAGTGAGTGTGCATAGAGACGGTGCAAGAGAGTCAGTGAAAATAAAAAGGGTGTTAATGCAAATAGTCAGGGTAGCGTTTTGATTAACTGTTCAGCAGTCTTATGGCTTGGGGGTAGAAGCTGTTCAGGATGCTTTTGGTCCCAGACATGGCGCTCCGGTAGCGCTTGCCGTGCGGTAGCAGAGAGAACAGTCTATGCATTTTTTTAAAAGTACTTTTTCTCTCATGGCTAACTACCAGGAAGTTTGAAAATACAGGCTGAGTGGGCAGGGAGCTTATATTCATGAGCTCACCTTGACTGACAGCTCTTTAAAACACCTATATCATGAAACTTGGATGCAGTGAGCAGTGTTGCAGTAAATTCCTCTCAAGCTAATTTGGTGATACATAAAGCAACTCAAACAACATTGAAATTACATCAATGATGTCTCCCATTTGGCATGTCTCTTGTGATGCGATTCCCAACAGCACTGATGGATGTGTTGTCATGACAACTGCGTTGAGTTTTTCTTAACACTCCCACCCTTTTGTTCCATGCTGGCTAAAGACCTAGCTAGGCAGCAACTAGCTAATACCAGATACAGATGAAAGGGGAAACATAAGAATCTTTGCCATAGATGAATAGTATAAATGTTTAATTATATTTGCTCACACCCTACAGTAAAACGTTGCCACCAGAAGGGTAGATATCTAGCTATATAAACTACGCCCCTCTGCAAACACGCCTTCTCTGATGTTGGTTACAAGGAGGTACTTAAATTAGGTCAAATAATTATGTAGGAGAAAATCACGTTACCATTGGTTTAATACAATGACTGATAGGGTGATGTCATCCCCTTAATAATCACGCCTCCTGAATCCAAGTGTTTGACATGGGGGAGGGGACCATTAACTTTATCAATGTAGAAGCAACAGTCATTTTTCATACTTTGGTTGTCATACTTAGACCTGGTTTCATCCCAATATCATCCAACTTCATGAAAAACATGATTTTTTACTGTTCATTACCTTTAAGTTTGCCGACGACACGGCGGTGGTAGGCCTGATCACCGACGACGGTGAAACAGCATATAGAGAGGATGTCAGAGACTTGGCAGTGTGGTGCCAGGGCAACAACCTCTCCCTCAACGTCAGCAAGACAAATGAGCTGATCGTGGACAACTGGAAATGGAGGGCAGAGCACACCCCCATTCACACCGACGGGGCTGTAGAGGAGTGAGTCTAGAGCTTCCTTGGTGTCCACATCACTAAGGACCTATCACGGTCCAAACACACCAACACAGTCGTGAAGAGGACACGACAACACCTCTTCCTCTTCGGGAGGCTGAAAAGATTTGGCATGGGCTTTCAGATCCTCAAAAAATTATTCAGCTGCACCATTGAGAGCATCTTGACTGACTGCATCACAGCTTGGTATGGCAATCGCTTGGCATCTGACCGTCAGGCGCTACAGAGGGTAATGCGTACAGACCAGTACATCATTGGAGTCAAGCTCCCTGCCATCCAGGACCTCTATACAAGGCGGTGTCCGAGGAAGACCCTGTTCTATCTGAAAAAATGTATTGGTGATATTTTAGTCACTCAAAAGGTTATTTTACATGGGAATCAGACTGTTCGGGACCTTTAATGATGGCGTTAGAGTCGTGCGTGGCCATGCAGTCGTGGGTGAACAGGGAGTAAAGGAGTGGAGTAAGCGCACACCCCTGAGGATGTTGCCTACCCTCACCACCTGGGGGTGGCCCGTCAGGAAGTCCAGGATCTAGGTGCAGAGGGAGGTGTTCAGTCCCAGGGTACTTCGCTTAGCTTGGGGGGCACTATGGTGTTGAACGCTAAGCTGTAGTCAATGAACAGCATTCTCACGTAGGTGTTCCTTTCGTCTAGGTGGGAAAGAGCAGTGTGGAGGGCAATAGAGATTTTGTCATCTGTAGATCTGTTGGGACAGTATGCGAATTGGAGTGGGTTCCGGGAGTCTGCGATGATGGTGTTGATGTGAGCCAAGACCAACCTTTCAAAAAATGTCATGGCTACAGATATAAGTGCTATGGGATGGTAGTCATTAAGAAATGTTACCTTGGCATTTTTGGGCACAGGGACTATGGTGATCTGCTTGAAACATGTACAATACTAGTCAAATGTTTAGACACACCTAATCATTCCATGGTATTTTTATATTTGTACTATTTTCTACATTGTAGAATAACTACAAAACTATCAAATAGCACATATGGAATCATGTAGTAACCAAAAAGGTGTTCAAAATATATCAAAATATATTTTATATTTGAGATTATTCAACGTAGCCACCCTTTGCCTTAATGACAGCTTTGCAAACTCTTGGTATTCTCTTAACCAGCTTCATGAGGTAGTCATTTCAATTAACAGGTGTGCCTTGTTAAAAGCTAATTGTGTAATTTCTTTCCTTCTTAACGCGTTTGAGCCAATCAGTTGTGTTATGACAAGGTAGGGGTGGTAAACAGAATATAGCCATATTTGGTTAAAGACTAAGTCCATATTATGGCAAGAACAGATCAAATAAGCAAAGAGAAACGACAGTCCATCAGTCAATCCGGAAAATGTCAAGAACTTTGAAAGTTTCTTCAAGTTTAGTTTAAAACCAAGCGCTATGATGAAACTGCCTCTCATGAGGACCGCCACAGGAAAGGAAGACCCAGAGGTAACTGCTGCAGAGGATAAGTTCATTAGAGTTAACTGCACCTCATATTACAGCCCAAATAAATACTTCACAGAGTTCAAGTAACAGACACATCTCAACATCAACTGTTCAGAGGAGACTGCGTGAATCAGGCCTTCATGGTCGAATTGCTGCAAAGAAACCACTACTGAAGGACACCAATAATAAGAAGAGACTTGCCTGGGAAAAGAAACCCGAGCAATGGAGATTAGACCGGTGGAAATCTGTCCTTTGGTCTGATGAGTGCAAATTTGAGATTCTTGGTTCCAACCACCGCATCTTTGTGAGATGCAGAGTAGGATGATGATGATCTCTGCATGTGTGGTTCCCACCGTGAAGCATGGAGTAGGAGCTGTGATGGTGTGGTGGTGCTTTGCTGGTGACACTGTCTGTGATTTATTAAGAACTGAAGGCACACTTAACCAGCATGGCTACCACACCATTCTGCAGCAATATGCCATCCCATCTGGTTTGCGCTTAGAGGGACTATCATTTGTTTTTCAACAGGACAATTACCCACATCTCCAGGCTGTGTAAGGGCTATTTGACCAAGAAGGAGAGTGATGGAGTGCTGCATCAGATGTCCTGGCCTCCACAATCACCCGACCTCAACCCAATTGAGATGGTTTCGGATGAGTTGGTCTGCAGAGTGAAGGAAATGCAGCCAAAAAGTGCTCAGCATATTTTTATTTTTTAACTAGGCAAGTCAGTTAAGAACAAATTCTTATTTTCAATGACGGCCTAGGAACACTGCATTGTTCAGGGGCAGAACGACAGATTTCTACCTTGTCAGCTTAGGGATTCGATCTTGTAACCTTTTTGGTTACAAGTACAACGCTCTAACCACTAGGCTACCTGCCGCCCCAGTATGTGTGGAAACTCCTTCAAGACTATTGGAAAAGCATTCTCTGTGAAGCTGGTTGAGAGAATGCTGTCATCAAGGCAAAGGGTGGCTACTTTGAAGAATCTAAAATACTAAATATACTTAGATTATTCTATTTGTGTTATTTCATAGTTTTGATGTCTTCACTATTATTATACAATGTAGAAAATAGTCAAAATAAAGAAAAACCCTTGAATGAGTAGGCGTGTCCAAACTTTTGACTGGTACTGTAGGTATTACAGACTGGACCAGGGAGAGGTTGGAAATGTCAGTGAAGACACTTGCCAGCTGGTCAGCGCATGCTCTGAGTACGAGTCCTGGTAATCCTTCTGTGTAGCCCTTCACAGCTCGTTGAGTGCGATCTTAGTGCCAGCATCGGTTTGTCGTGGTAAGTAGACAGCTACAAAAAATATAGATGACTCTCTTAGTTAATAGTATGGTCTACAGCTTATCATGAGGTGTTCTAAATTAGGCGAGCAGAATCTCGAGACTTCCTTAATATTGTTAACAAAGAGACATACACACCCCCTTTGAGTTTACCGGACGCTGCAGTTCTGTCCCGACGATGTATCGAAAAACCAGCTAGATGTTTAGCCACCACTCTGAGAAACAGAGGAGATTACAGTTCTTCAGATCACGTTGATAGGATAGTCTCAACAGGAGTCTTGTCCAGTTTATTCTCCAGTGATTGCACGCTCGCCAAAAGAACAGAGGGTAGAGGTGGTTTGTCCACTCGCCAACTCTTCCTTCTTCGAGTGTCGGGGATTTGGGCCTGGACCGGGATGAGCATTATGTCATTCGCCTCTGACACATTGAAATAGAAGTCCTCGTCCAAATCAAGGTTAGTAATTGCTGTTCTGATGTCCAGAAGCTCTTTTTGGTCATAGGAAATTATGGCGGAAACATTATGTACAAAAAAAGTTCAGATCAGGGAAAAACATTTGACAAAATAGCACAATTGGTCCGGAGACCGTAAAATGGCTGCTAATCCCTCCAGCGGAATCTTTTCACAAATAAAGAAAAAGCTGGCATAAGGTGTTTTATTGCACTGAGATTCGGATGACTGTAGATGAATGATGATGATTTAAGCATAATTATGTTAACACTGTGTAAATGGCGTTATTTGTATTGTATTCATTTTATTTTGACATGTTTGTGGTTTTGTCTCTGCTGCTGTCTGACACTGAGTATCCGATCGGAGATCTATCTATTAAATATTTTTTTATCATAGTTCAATCTGATACAGTTTGACAAATACTACACTGTAAGAGGCAACCGGCTTTGTTTAATTGTTGTGAATTTTTATCGACGCAAACCTGTTCCCATAACAGGTTTTATTTCCAAAACTAGCGAGCACATTCTGTTAAATATCCCTATTATGAAATCAATAGTATCTCCCACCATGGACGTCAAAGGATAAGAGGCCTTGGGTACCCCGATAGGCCAGATTGGTCTGGTCAAGATGGTTCGACATCTGATGGAGGAAAATAAAAAGGGAGCAATATATTTAGTGTGTTGAATTTATGACTTTTCCCTCTATGTGAGGAGCCCTCCAGCCCTGACAAACACAAAGAGCAGGGCTTGGCATAATGTTTCTTTCGTTGAAAAATTGACCTTTCTTCCTTTTTATCAGGTACAGAAGACCAAGAGACGACACACAAATGCGTGAGGACACACACACACACACACACACACACACACACACACACACACACACACACACACACACACACACACACACACGCTCTCTCCTCGTACCCTTGCATTAAGGAGCAAGGGCAAACGGCTTAGTGGGTGTAGACAATAGGATAAGGAGATTACATTTCTCCCCTCAAAGTGATTAAGATTTCACTTTAAAAATCCTCTGTCTTTTTTCTTCAACTACTGCCTGAGTATTACTGATGTTTACCTAGCCTGTGATAGCCTAGCCTCTCTTTAACCTTCGTGGTGATATGTAATGTCTGGGATGACAAAAGCTTTGAATCACCAAATAGGTAAGTTGGTTGGGTTTGTATGCAACTTTTCACACGACAAATTATTTGAACATAATCTACAGGGTCTGTGAGCGACCTTGAACAATAGCATCTGCGGGTGTCTGTTGACAGAGCAGGTGCACCAATGTAAAGAACATACAGATGCCTATTGTTTAGCTTACCTCAGTATAAATGCCAAACCTATGCTAAAACTATAATATCACACATCAACACCAGAATGGGGAAACAGACACCGAGTCAAATAACCACACATCCTGCCCGACAAAGTATGTGGGAGACTGAATAACGACCTTTCCTCCTGAGAAAGCAGACTAGGAAACAAAAAACATTCCCAGAGGTGCAAGATAGGGTTTGGTGTGGTTAATGAGGCTACGGAGAGTCATAGAAACACAAACAACATGACGGCAAAACTATGTTGATTTTACACAGGAGGGAAACTCCTCCCTGAGGAGCAATTTTTTCCCCCTCTGACTGATCCAGCATATTAATAACCCACTGCAATGAAGGACTAAAAGGGAGATGGAGGGAAGAGAGGGAAAGTCGGAGGAGGTAGACTTGGGATAGCCTGGAAGATATGTATCTTTAAATTACATTCACAATTAAAGGACTTGAAAGGCAAACAGCACCACTTATAAGCAGATGGTTTCCTGGTTGCTCAGGGCTTAGTGTGCGAGATGGATTATTTATTATTCCTTGTCTGTCACTGGAAATCAAATCGTGCCATGTAATGGATGCCAGGACCTCAGAGGACCTGACATTTAGTGTGCTGTACCCTAAAGTGGGTTTTTGTCTTTCAGTGGTCAGAGTACTTGTATTGGACCCAGTCACCCAGCCCACATCTGCTGTGTGTCATCTGCTCTCTCAAAATATGGAGACTATGTTGTTGAACTGATGGACTCCATAGCTCCATCAATGAATTTGAGAGTGGTTATATTTCCCAGGTTAATAAATACTGAAAATAACTGTGTAGCTTCATGTCCAGGGGCTGTACTTGTACATCAAAGCTGCCTCACACTGCAGAAATAGGAGATATTCTCCTGCCCTGTGGGCTGTTCTGGCTCACTCTAAAATAAAGCATTACAGATCCGATTGCATTTGTATTTATATGCATCCTGGGGTCCAGCAAAAATGAGGCAAAATTAAGGCAGTTATACAATTTTAAAAACAATTTTGACGCCAGCAACTGTTTTGTCTTTGCAATTTTACTACTGGTAGATGGAGGTGCTGGTGGTTCTTCACCTTTAAAGTGGGCTGTCAATGGTGGTGTCACCCAGCCTTGCGCTACTGCAGGGTAGGATGGGGATGAGAAGGAGGGGTTGGTATTGATCCATTATAAACAGCTGTCCTCATGTTTTCTGATTTGTGACAGGCGCTTGCAAAGAAAGGACTCAATTGGAGGTTCATTATCATCAAAGGTTAAATAGACAGTGGTGGAAAAAGTACCCAAACGTACCCAAATGTGAAAGTCAAGCAGTAAAATAGTACTTGTGTAAAAGTCTGAAAGTATTTGGTTTAAAATATACTTTTAAGAATCAAACGTAAATGTAATTGGTAAAATATACTTATGTATCAGAAGTAAAAACATAAATAATAAAAAATTCCTTATATTAAGCAAACCCGACGGCACCATTTCTTGTTTTTTTAATTTATGGATAGCCAGGGGCACAGTCCAACTTTTGATTAGTGGATGAATTGGACCATTTTCCTGTCCTGCTAAGCATTCTAAAAGTAATTCTGGGATTCAGGGAAAATGTTTGGAGTAAAATGTACATGATTTTCTTTAGGAATGTAGTGAAGTAAAATATAAGTTGTCAAAAATATAAATAGTAAAGTACAGATAACCCCAAAAACTACTTAAGTAGTACATTAAAGTATTTTACACCACTGCAAATAGGGGTTGCTTAGTGTATATTTGTCCAGATTCACTGCATGTTCAGTGCCTTGCAAAAGTATTCACCCCCTTGAAACGCCAAGGGGGTGTTTTGTTGCATTACAACCTGTAATTTAAATTGATTTTTATTTGGAGTTTATGTAATGGACATACACAAAATAGTCCAAAATGGTGAAATGAAATGAAAAAAATTACTTGTTTCAAAAATTTCAAAAAATTGAAAACGGAAAAGTGGCACGTGCATTTGTATGCACGCATTTCCCTTTGCTATGAAGCCCCAAAATAAGATCTGGTGGAACCAATTACATTCAGAAGTCACATAATTAGTTAAATAAAGTCCAATTGTGTGCAATCTAAGTGTCACATGATCTGTCACATGATCTCAGTCTATATACACCTGTTCTGAAAGGCCCCAGAGTCTGCAACACCACTAAGCAGGGGGCACCACCAAGCAAGCGGCATCATGAAGACTAAAGAGCTCTCCAAACAGGTCAGGGACAAAGTTGTGGAGAAGTACAGATCAGGGTTGGATTATAAAGAAATATCCGAAACTTTGAACATCCCACGGAGCACCGTTAAATCCATTATTAAAAAATTGAAAGAATATGGCACCACAACAAACCTGCCAAGAGAGGGCCGCCCACCAAAACTCATGGACCAGGCAACGAGGGCATTAATCAGAGAGGCGACCAAAGATAACCCTGAAGGAGCTGCAAAGCTCCATAGCGGAGATTGGAGTATCTGTCCATAGGACCACTTTAAGCCATACACTCCACAGAGCTGGACTTTATGGAAAAGTGACCAGAAAAAAGCCATTGCCTAAAGAAAGAAATAAGCAAACACGTTTGGTGTTCGCCAAAAAGCACGTGGAAGACTCCCAAAACATATGGAAGAAGGTACCCTGGTCAAATGAGACTAAAATGGAGCTTTTTGGCCATCAAGGAAAACGCTATGTCTGGCGCAAACCCAATACCTCTCATCACCCCGAGAACACCATCCCCACAGTGAAGCATGGTGGTGGCAGCATCGTGCTGTGGGGATGTTTGTCATAGGCAGGGACTGGGAAACTGGGAAGAATTGAAGGAATGTTGGATGGCGCTAAATACAGGGAAATTCTTGAAGGAAAACGGTTTCAGTCTTCCAGAGATTTGAGACTGGGATGGAGGTTCACCTTCCAGCAGAACAATGACCCTAAGCAACACTCGAGTGGTGTAAGGGGAAACAAATCAATTTTAATTCCAGGTTGTAAGCAACAAAATAGGAAACATTCCAAGGGGGTGAATACTTTCGCAAGTCACAAGTTGGCAACCTGTACAAGTGTAAGGTGTGAAATGGAAATGTCTTTTTTTGCATATCCCAACTCCCCCTGAGACACACTCGGAGATTGGGGTCACGGCCAGGGATCAGCCATTAATGACGGTGACCCTGCAGCAATTAGGGTTAAGTGCCTTGCTCAAAGGCAGATCAAAAGATTTTTTCCACCTTGTCAGCACGGATATTCGAACAAGCAACATTTTGTTTACTGGCCCAGCACTCTAATCGCTAGGCTACCTGCTGAATCTACAGTACGATGCTAAGCTAGATAGCTAGCGCGCTAACTCCAAACAAACATCCAAAGCCCTTGAAGGCCTTGGCAGATGATAAACCAGGTGGCTAACAACAGAATACCTTTTAGGTCACAATGCTCACCAGACTCTGAAATTCTGTTCATTAGTTTTGCAATGAAAAATATTGGAGTATCATAATATTGTGGCGTAGCCAAAAATTCATTGGTGGGCGGCTTGCAGAAATTTGGGTGGATCCCCCCCCCCCAAAAAGCAGCTAACTTCCTGCAATTTTACACATTTTGCTATGGGGCTGAGAGAAAAGTTAGCATTTTTTATTCTAATTAAAGCAAAAATATAGGGGTGTTGACTCTGACTGTGATAAAAACATTGGATTATGAGCTGTCTTGTTTTCTAAATGAACAAATGAAATAGGCAGTGGCCTGGTGCATATAGCCATAGAAGCACAGTGGCATATGCCTCTATAGAGTACCACAGTATGAGTCATAATACCCATAAAACCTAGCGGTCAAACAGGAAAATGGTTCCAACATTTATTTTTCCCATATGGGATTTTAGAAACACTTAAAATAAGTGCTGTGTTTCATGTAGGCTTACCCTGATGTGACCTTTTGATAACTGTGTAAATCTCTCTGGGACAAGGTGACTTTTATCAATATATTCGCCTGTATTTACCCCCCAAAAATGAAATGCTAAATTAGCTGCTAATGGAGCTATCATAAAGAACTACAAATACCATGATGATCTGGACAAGACTGCCACATCGTGCCAAAGCTAAGAATCTCTGGATTAACTATCGAATGTTAGCTAAATGTAGTAATGTATAAATTGGCTACATTTCTTTAAATGGACAATTCTGTGAACTGTCTTGTGCAGGTTTAAATTGACACAATAACTGTTAGCAAAGGTGTCCGCTGGAGATGATGTGCATGAGCTTGCAGAGATTTGTAGTTTTGCATGATGTCTTCTTTGATGCTAATTTGCATTTTTAGAATCAGAGTAAATAGAGCAAAATATATTGATAAGTCACCTTGTCCTAGAGAGACGTCACGCCAGGGTAAGCCTACACAAAACAAGCCCTTATTTTAAGTGTTTCTAAAATCCCCTAAGGGAAAAATTATTGAAACCATTTCCCTGTTTGACCGCTAGGTTTTATGCAGTCATATTCATGGCTTAAAAGGTGTGTGGCTTTCAGTTAGTTAATTTTGGCAACCCATCCCCTGATAGTGAATGTCATTCCAGTTCATCTGTTCTGTTATATTTCACCAAATCTGACTAACCCAGTGCACTGCTTGCTATGAATTCTATCTGATGGTGTTTGCATATTTAGGTAAAAAGACAAATAATGTTCTGTTTGGAAAACTGACAAGTAAAGAGCTGTCACGCCCTGGCCTTAGTTATCTTTGTTTTCTTTATTATTTTGGTTAGGTCAGGATGTGACATGGGGGATTTATGTGTTTTGTCTAGTCTAGGGGTTTTGTATGTTTATGGGGTGTTTTCTAGTCTAGGTGTTTGTATGTCTATGGTTGCCTAGATTGGTTCTCAATTAGAGGCAGCTGTTTATCATTGTCTCTGATTGGGAACCATATTTAGGCAGCCATATTCTTTAGGGATTTCGTGGGTTATTGTCTATGTATTGGTTGCTTGTGTCTGCACTTTATATATATATAGCTTCATGTTCGTTTTGTTGTTTTGATTAGTTTGTTTAAGTGTTCTTCGTTTCGTGTTAAATAAATAGAAGAATGTATTCGTATCTTGGTCCTCCTCTTTTCATCCAAATGACAAGAGCATTCAAAAAATGTAAAATAATATATTTTCGCTCAATCTGATTGGGTGGGCCTGGTTGCCCAGTGGGTGGGACTTATTTTCGAAACTTCCCGTCTGGAAAATGACACTGCGCGTTGCCCACCTGCTCTGTTACCCTGCCTAGGGTCTGTACTATTTGGCATCGTGACCAGATTGATGGGTTGGGAGATGTGTATCTTGTTTGTTTCCCCTTCTACCTTTGCTACAAATCAATTGTATATCTTCCTCATAACTATATGAACATTAACCTCTCTCTGTCTCTCTCTCTCTAGGGTGTACCGGATTTAGGGCCAGACAGGAACTGGAAAGGTATCGCCATCTCTCTGCTGGTCATTGTGGTCATGCTGTCGTTCATTGGACTGGCCATTGTTCTTCTGTCCAAACGTAAGCACCTGGAGTAAAACATTGTTTTGAGAAAATCATCAAAACCTGCAGTATTTTTTTAAGCATTTACTATTAACAGAATTTCAAAAGGCCTTGTTTCTAACTTCTCACCATTCTCAATTAATGCAGTTTTACAAAACAGACCAAGAGCTACCTGCTTAGAATTTAGTCTTCCAATTTAAAACTAACACCTTTCATTTAATCCCCATTGACATTAAAAATATCTAGGTTAAAAGTGTAACACTCCATTGCCCTTGCAAATGAAAGGATTTGAATGCTTGAGGTGAATATTTGCATAGGTAATTAAAAATAAATATTGCCACTACTTCTGATTATTGCTGCTGGACTTGATTAAGGTCAAGCTGTCTCTCCCCTGACCGTCCTCTCAATTCATTAGGTCATTTAAATGGTTGATTTCATATAGATGATGATTCAGATGAAGGACTTGCCTCGAGGTTCGGATTATCATACCTGCTTTTGCTTATCCCTTTTATTCACAATTAAAATTCCAACCTTGGATTGTATCAATGTCCTTAGTAGTAATTGTTGCTGTGTGAGTCACTTGAAAATCTTTAGGGCCATTTACTAATCATTTGAGTACAAGTCGTTTGTATGTCGACTTACAGACCAATTTTGTGAAATTTCTTCGCAGATGACGGCTCCAAGTCTCTAGGCACCCAGTTGACCCTAGATGACCTCTTTCAGCGAGAGTTCCAGGTGCATGACTCTGATGCCAAGTGGCTCAATGGTAGGTTTATGTAGTGCACCTCACATATTCATAACTCTACGTAACTAATGTTAATCATGTTTGACATGTTAAACATATACATATCTACACTACCGGTCAAAAGTTTTAGAACACCTACTCATTCAAATGTTTTTATTTATTTTCTACATTGTAGAATAATAGTGAAGACATCAAAACTATGAAATAACACACATGGAATCATGTAGTTACCAAAAAAGTGTTAAACAAATAAAAATCTATTTGATTAATGATAGTTTTACACACTCTTGGCCTTCTCTCAACCAGACTCATGAGGTAGTCACCTGGAATGCTTTTCCAACAGTCTTGAATTATTTCCCACATATTGTCACGATCGTCTTTCTGTGGAAGAGAGGACCAAGGCGCAGCGTGATACGAATACATCTTCTTTTAATATAACGAAGACGAAACAAACACTTTTACAAATATACAAAAAAGAACAACAACCGTGAAGCTACAAACCTACGTGCACACATGCAACATAGACATAGACAATTACCCACAACCTGCCTAATGCCTATGGCTGCCTAAATATGACTCCCAATCAGAGACAACAATAGACAGCTGTCTCTAATTGAGAACCAAACTAGGCAACCATAGACTTACCTAAACACCTACACTGAACACAACCCCATAAACTCTACAAAACCCCCTATACAATACAAACACCCTAGACTAGACAAAAACACATACATCCCCCATGTCACACCCTGACCTAACTAAAATAATAAATAAACAAAGACAACTAAGGCCAGGGCGTGACACACATGCTGAGCACTTGTTGGCTGCTTTGCCTTCATTCTGCGGTCCAACTCATCCCAAAATAAAAATAAAAGGAAATAAAACCTGTTATGGGAACAGGCGTGCATTGACAAAATTCACAACAATTAAACAATGCCGGGTTGCCTCTTATAGTGTAGTATTTGTCAAAAATTGTATCAGATTAAACTATGATAAAACATATTTAATAGATAGATCTCCGATCGGATACTCAGTGTCAGACAGCAGCAGAGACAAAACATGACAAAATAAAATGAATACAATACAACAAACTCCATTTACACAGTGTTAAAATAATTATGCTTAAATCATCATCATTCATCTATAGTCATCAGAATCTCAGTGCAATAAAACACCTTATGCCAGTGTCACGGCAGCCATCCCTCTCTTCACTAAAAGAGGGGGTGAAACAGGGATCGGACCAACACGCAGCGTAGCCAGTGCTCAACATGTTTAATTAAACAAAAAACAGTGAACACTTACAACGAACAAAAAATAACAAAGTGTGGCAAACCGAAACAGTCCTATCTGGTGCAGAACACAAACACAGAGACAGGAAACAACCACCCACAATCCCCAACACAAAACAAGCCACCTATATATGATTCTCAATCAGGGACAACGATTGACAGCTGTCTCTGATTGAGAACCATATTAGGCTGGACACAGAAACAGACAAACTAGACACACAACATAGAATTCCCACCCAGCTCACGTCCTGACCAACACTAAACAAGCAAAACACATAAGAACTCTGGTCAGGACGTGACAGTACCCCCCCCCCCCTAAGGTGCGGACTCAGAACACACCCCTAAAACTCAAACTCAAGGGGAGGGTCTGGGTGGGCATCTGTCCGCGGTGGCGGCTCCGGCGGTGGACGAGGACACCACTCCACCACTGTCTTTGTCCCCCTCCTTAGCGTCCTTTGAGTGGCGACCCTCGCCCCCAACCATGGTCCAGGAACCTTCACCAAGGCCCCTCCTATAGACAACTCAGGACAGAGAGGTAGCTCAGGACAGAGAGGTAGCTCAGGACAGAGAGGTAGCTCAGGACTGAAGGACAGCTCCGGACAGAGAGGCAGCTCATGACTGGAGGGCAGCTCATGACTGGAGGGCAGCTCATGACTGAAGGGCAGCTCCTGACTGGAAGGCGGCTCCTGACTGGAAGGCGGCTCCTGACTGGAAGGCGGCTCCTGACTGGAGGGCGGCTCATGACTGGAAGGCGGCTCATGACTGGAAGGCGGCTCATGACTGGAAGGCGGCTCATGACTGGAAGGCGGCTCATGACTGGAGGGCGGCTCATGACTGGAGGGCGGCTCATGACTGGAGGGCGGCTCATGACTGGAGGGCGGCTCATGACTGGAGGGCGGCTCATGACTGGCGGGCGGCTCATGACTGGCGGGCGGCTCATGACTGGAGGGCGGCTCATGACTGGAGGGCGGCTCATGACTGGCTGGCGGCTCATGACTGGCTGGCGGCTCTGGCAGCTCCTGACTGGCTGGCGGCTCTAGCAGCTCCTGACTGGCTGGCGGCTCTGGCAGCTCCTGACTGGCTGGCGGCTCTGGCAACTCCTGACTGGCTGGCGGCTCTGGCAGCTCCTGACTGGCTGGCGGCTCTGGCAGCTCCTGACTGGCTGGCGGCTCTGGTAGCCCCTGACTGGCTGGCGGCTCTGGCAACTCCTGACTGGCTGGCGGCTCTGGCAGCTCCTGACTGACGGACGGCTCTAGCGGCTCCTGACTGACGGGCGGCTCTGACAGCTCGGGACAGACGGGCGGCTCTAATGGCTCGGGACAGACGGATGGCTCAGATGGCGCTGGGCAGACGGATGGCTCTAATGGCTCGGGACAGACGGATGGCTCAGATGGCGCTGGGCAGACGGATGGCTCAGATGGCGCTGGGCAGACGGATGGCTCAGATGGCGCTGGGCAGACGGATGGCTCAGATGGCGCTGGGCAGACGGATGGCTCAGATGGCGCTGGGCAGACGGATGGCTCAGACGGCGCTGGGCAGGCAGGCAGCTCAGACGGCGCTGGGCAGACGAGCAGTGCAGACGGCGTTGAGCAGACGAGCAGTGCAGGCGGGGTTGGGCAGACGGCCGACTCTGACCTGCTGAGGCGCACAGTAGGCCTGGTGCGTGGTGCCGGAACTGGTGGCACCGGACTGGAGACACGCACCTCAGGGCGAGTGCGGGGAGAAGGAACAGTGCGTACAGGGCTCTGGAGACGCACAGGAGGCTTGGTGCGTGGTGCCGGAACTGGTGGTACTGGGCTGGAGACACGCACCACAGGGAGAGTGCGTGGAGGAGGAACAGGGCTCTGGAGACGCACAGGAAGCCTAGTGCGTGGTGTAGGCACTGATGGTACTGGGCTGGGGCGGGAAGGTGGCGCCGGATATACCGGACCGTGCAGGCGTACTGGCTCCCTTGAGCACTGAGCCTGCCCAACCTTACCTGGTTGAATGCTCCCCGTAGCCCGACCAATGCGGGGAGGTGGAATAACCCGCACTGGGCTGTGTAGGCGAACCGGGGACACCATGCGTAAGGCTGGTGCCATGTACACCGGCCCGAGGAGACGTACTGGAGGCCAGATATGTTAAGCCGGCTTCATGGCACTTGGCTCAATGCTCAATTTAGCCCGGCCAGTGCGGGGAGGTGGAATAACCCGCACCGGGCTATGCACACGTACAGGAGACACCGTGCGCTCTTCCGCATAACACGGTGTCTGCCCGTACTCCCGCTCTCCACGGTAAGCATGGGAAGTGGGTGCAGGTCTCCTACCTGACTTCGCCACACTACCCTTTAGCCCCCCCCCCCCCCCCCCAAGAAATTTTTGGGATTTCTTCTCGGGCTTCCTGGCCAGCCGTGTTCCCTCATAACACCGGTTCCCCTTCTCAGCTGCTTTCGCTCTCCTAGCTGCCTCCACCTGTTCCCATGGAAGGCGATCCTTACCAGCCAGAATCTCCTCCCATGTGTAGCAACCCTTTCCGTCCAATACGTCCTCCCAAGTCCATTTCTTCTGGTCCCGCTGCTGCTGCTGCTGCCGTTGCTGTCCGTTGCTACGCTGCTTGGTCCGGGTTAGGTGGGTGGTTCTGTCACGGCAGCCTTCCCTCTCTTCACTAAAAGAGGGGGTGAAACAGGGATCGGACCAACACGCAGCGTAGCCAGTGCTCAACATGTTTAATTAAACAAAAAACAGTGAACACTTACAACGAACAAAAAATAACAAAGTGTGGCAAACCGAAACAGTCCTATCTGGTGCAGAACACAAACACAGAGATAGGAAACAACCACCCACAATCCCCAACACAAAACAAGCCACCTATATATGATTCTCAATCAGGGACAACGATTTACAGCTGTCTCTGAGAACCATATTAGGCTGGACACAGAAACAGACAAACTAGACACACAACATAGAATTCCCACCCAGCTCACGTCCTGACCAACACTAAACAAGCAAAACACATAAGAACTATGGTCAGGACGTGACAGCCAGCTTTTTATTTTTTTGTGAAAATATTCCGCTGGAGGGAATAGCAGCTGTTTTACGGTCTCCTGACCAACTGTGCTATTTTGTCCTTTTTCCCCCCCCGATCTGAACTTTTTTTGTACATAATGTTTCCGCCATAATTTCTTATGACCAAAAAGAGCTTCTGGACATCAGAACACCAATCACTAACCTCAATTTGGATTAGGATTTTTTGGTCCAGGCCCAAATCCCCGACACTCGAAGAAGAGTTGACCAGTGGAAAAACCACCTCTACCCTCCGTTCTTTTGGCAAGTGTACAATCACTGGAGAATAAACTGGACAAGCTCCGTTCGAGACTATCCTATCAACGTGATCTGAAGAACTGTAATCTCCTCTGTTTCTCAGAGTAGTGGATGAATATCTAGCTTGTTTTTCTATACATCGTCAGGACAGAACTGCAGCGTCAGGTAAACTCAAAGGGGGTGTGTATGTCTCTTTGTTAACAATATTAAGCAAGTCTCGAGGTTCTGCTCGCCTAAGTTAGAATACCTCATGATAAGTTGTAGACCATACTATTTACCAAGAGAGTCATCTATATTTTTCATAGCTGTCTACTTACCGCGACAAACCGATGTTGGGACTAACATCGCACTCAACGAGCTGTGAAGGGCTACACAGAAGGATTACCAGGACTCGTACTCAGAGCATGCGCTGACCAGCTGGCAAGTGTCTTCACTGACATTTCCAACCTCTCCCTGACCCAGTCTATAATACCCACAGTACCAGTCAAAAGTTTGGACATGCCTACTCATTCAAGGGTTTTTCTTTATTTTTTAAATATTTTCTACATTGTATAAAATAGTGAATACATCAGAACTATGAAATAATACAAATAAAATAATGTTGAAACCAAAAAAGTGTTAAACAAATCAAAATAGATTTTAGATTCAAAGTAGCCACCCTTTGCCTTAATGACAGCATTCTCGCAACCAGCTTCACAGGGAATCTATTTCCAACAGTCTTGAAGGACTTCCCACATATGCTGAGCACTTGTTGGCTGCTTTTTCTTCACTCTGCGGTCCAACTCATCCGAAACCATCTCAATTGGGTTGAGCTCAGATGATTGTGGAGGTCAGGTCATCTGATGCAGCACTCCATCACTCTCCTTCTAGGTCAAATAGCCCTTACACACTGTTAAGTACAAGCATGTTAAATTTGTAATGTTGTAGAAAACAATCTAATGATTCATTTTATGTGATTCACCTGGAATGTAGCACCCTCGTGAATTTACCCACATTACACTACATACTAGATTAGTGGTTGAATGCCTTACAGTTGAAGTCGAAAGTTTACATACACTTTAGCCAAATACATTTAAACTGGGTTTTTCACAATTCCTGACATGTAATCCTTGTAAAAATTCCGTGTCTTAGGTCAGTTAGGATCACCACTTTATTTTAAGAATGTGAAATGTCAGAATAATAGAGAGAATTATTTATTGCAGTTTTATTTCTTTCATCACATTCCCAGTGGGTCAGAAGTTTACAAACACTCAATTAGTATTTGGTAGCATTGCCTTTAAATTGATTAACTTGGGTCAAACATTTCGAGTAGCCTTCCACAAGCTTCCCACACTAAGTTGGATGCATTTTGGCCCATTCCTCCTGACAGAGCTGGTGTAACTGAGTCAGGTTTGAGGGCTCCTTGCTCCCACATGCTTTTTCAGTTCTGCCCACAAATGTTCTATAGGATTGAGGTCAGGGCTTTGTGATGGCCACTCCAATACCTTGACTTTGTTGTCCTTAAGTCATTTTGACACAACTTTGGAAGTATTCTTGGGGTCATTGTCCATTTGGAAGACCCATTTGCGACCAAGCTTTAACTTCCTGACTGATGTCTTGAGATGTTGCTTCAATATATCCACATCATTTTCCTGCCTCATGATGCCTCTATTTTGTGAAGTGCACCAATCACTCCTGCAGAAAAGCACCCCCACAACATGATGCTGCCACCCCCATGCTTCACGGTTGGGATGATGTTCTTCGGCTTGCAAGCCTCCTCTTTTTTCCTCCAAACATAACGATGGTAATTATGGCCAAAGAGTTCTATTTCTTTTTCTTTAGACCAGAGGACATTTCTTCAAAGTACGATCTTTGTCCCCATGTGCAGTTGCAAACCGTTGTCTGGCTTTTTTATGGTGATTCTGGAGCAGTGGCTTCTTCCTTGCTGAGCGGCCTTTCAGGTTATGTCGATATAGGACTTTTTTTTACTGTGTATATGGATACTTTTGTATCCAGCATCTTCACAAGGTCCTTTGCTGTTGTTCTGGGATTGATTTTGCACTTTTCGCACCAAAGTATGTTCAGAACGTGTCTTCTTCCTGAGCGGTATGATGGCTGCGTGGTCCCATGGTGTTTATCCTTGCGTACTATTGTTTGTACAGATGAACGTGGTACCTTCACGCATTTGGAAATTGCTCCCACGGATGAAACAAACTGGTGGAGGTCTACAATTTTTTTCTGAGGTCTTGGCTAATCTCTTTTGATTTTCCCATGATGTCAAGCAAAGAGGCACTGAATTTGAAGGTAGGCCTTGAAATACATCCACAGGTACACCTCCAATTGACTCAAATTATGTCAATTAGCTTATCAGAAGCTTCTAAAGCCATGACATCATTTTCTGGAATTTTCCAAGCTGTTTAGAGGCACAGTCAACTTAATGTATGTAAACGTCTGACCCTCTGGAATTGTGTTACAGTGAATTATAAGTGAAGTAATCTGTCTGTAAACAGTTGTTAGAAAAATTACTTGTGTCACGCACAAAGTAGATGTCCTAACTGACTTGCCAAAACTATAGTTTGTTAACAAAATATTTGTGGAGTGGTTGAAAAACAAGTTTTATTGACTCCAACCTAAGTGTCTGTAAACTTCCGACTTCAACTGTACATTTTCTCATGTGACCATGGTCATGAAAGTGAGCTGCTGCACAGAGAATATGGTTTTGTCTTCACGCAGCCCTACCTTCCCACTGCTGTGAAACTCTGAGAGGGGAAGGAGTAGCAACCATTAAATTCGAAGAGGGAGGGTAGGGCAGAGAGATGTAAGCCCTGCATACTATTCTCCTCAGTCGCAAGGCCTGCGCCCTAGGTTCGGCTGCAGCGTAAGACTGCATCCCTACAAGTTTGGCCTGGTTCAGGGGCCTAACCTGATTTTTGGCAGATTGCTGCGTTGCAGGGGACCCCCAAGGCTAGCTTGTTGCCCATTCCCAGCTGTGAGTTGGCGAGATGCAGGAACCAATGGGCTGCCACGGGGCCCAGGTCTGCGGGGTGGGCAGAAGATGAAGGCCTCACTTTCTTTCTGCGCATGTCACACTTCTACCGCATGGTGGCGACTTTTGTCTAGTCGCCGTTGGCTATTAAAAATAGAACCCAGTAGAAAATGGGTGATTTTATAGCGAACTGAAGCTTGTGTCCTCTCGTAAAAATAGACAGCCATAAGGGTGTAACCACGCACGCACATGAATTCTCTGCTATGAGAAAGAACTGGCATCAAAGAGAGACACTTTTATCGAAATAACAGCTCTGTGCCCCTGTTACGAGGGGACAGAGAGTGATGTCTTGTTTGCGACTGACATTTAACTCATTCAACCTCAGTTTAAATGTAGAAAAGGTGCAGAGGAGTGAGCTGTAACTTGGAGGGCACTTGGATAAGTAAGCACAAAATAGACAGACTTGTTAGCTAGCTGGTGTTAGTCATGACCAGTTGCGTGGCCTAGGCTAAGCACAAGTGGGTACTCTGTAAAACCTCACAACACTCACGGGACTCATTAGAGAGCTGCATGAGCATGTTAGTTTCCGATTGAAGGGGCCATAACTCCAGGGGAAAAGCATTGCTTGAACGGGTATGCATTTGCTAGTCAACGCTTAGCCATGAGTCTTTTGGTGTTAGCTAGCCACTATTCTAGCTGGCTAATAGCCTAGCTAGCTAGCACCACGTTAGCCGAAGACAACCGTGTAAATAGATTGTTTCTTAGGTCCTGAGAATCTCTTTTGATCATAAAACCATGAAGCTTAGCTGGTCAGTTTAGCCAATGAAAAGCGAGTGAACGTTAGGTTACTAAATGAGAGATGAAAGCTGGCCAGTAGTAGCTGGCTTTTCAGCATTGCTGCCTGAGCTAAGTCATTAGATTTCTCATGGCTAAAGGCTAGCTGAAGTGAGCACTGTGAATAAATGCTGAAGCTGTGAGGCTAGAGTAGACGTTAGCTAGCTTCCAGGGTGCGTTTTTAGAATTTGGGCTTAAAAATCTCCCATGACCCTAATGCCGTGAGGCTCAACATGTCAGGTTAGTCAACACAAACAAGTGAACAAAATGAGAGAAGGGAGCTAGCAATACTACCATCTGGGAATGTAGTGAACTAGTTTCTGAGTTATCTAGCCATACTAATGCAACCGTATGTGCAGGTAAGAATAGCTTAATTTCACAGCGAGCCAGTCACCATAAGCTAGCTCGTTAGAAGCCTCACAGCTAATGCTAGCTAGGGTGACATTGTAATGTGCTGAATGCACCGAGGTGTCTGTTTAAACTACTAGCACCACCATAGGTCTCTTCACAACCCCAAGTCAAGAACAGACTATGGGAGGTGCACAGTACTACATATGTAGAGCCATGGCTACACTGAACTCTATTCCACATCAGGTAACTGATAGATTTAAAAGACATATACAAATACACCTTAAGAAACAGCGGGAACTGTGAAGAGACACACACACAGGCACAGACACACATACACATGATAAGACACACAATCTATACACACGTACACATGGATTTTGTATGGTAGATATGTGGTAGTAGAGTAGTGGTCTGAGGGAACACACTTAATGTTTTATGAAATGTAATATCATGTAATATTTTAAAGTGTAATAAACTGCCTTAATGATGCTGGACCCCATGAACAGGATCTTTAAAAAATACAAATGTGCAAGCTTGCTAGCAGCTACGGTATGCTATCTGAAGGAAACCACGTGGGGACAGTTCAACTTCGGGAAGGTATTCTCCCACGACCGCAGAGCCGTGAGGCTAGCCATTCAGTCTAGTTAACACAAATAAACAAATGTAGGTTAAACTAGACCGTTAGTGGTAGATGGTGGCATTCTTTCATTGCGCCACACTATCACAAGGGGGAGTTAGAACGCTGATCTATCGTTAGTCTAAACTGTGGCACAAATTGACTATCTGTTTGTAAAATTGACAGCTGTGCCATATAGATTGCAAAAACGTTGGGAAGAGATTTTCGATGTACCGATTCCATGGCACGTGGTTTATGAATTGATACGCAATTTTCCATTCCTCCTGAAAGCCCTAATATTAAAAACAGTCAAATGCATTCTCTCCGTCGCCCACACGCACTTTAAACATTTGGAAAATAAAGCTTTTAAAGCATATTGAAGACAGAAGCCGCCTCTTAATGAGTTCCGAGAGCCGATCTGTTATCCAACAATTATTATTATTGTTATTATTAACCCTGCATTATAATTATATAAAAGCACCTTAGATATTCTCACAGACCAGAAAAAAAATATTTTCATAATGAATAATCAGATGCGTGTTGCAAGCTTGATTTATTTTTACTTACTATATTACGTATTGGATCACAAAGAAATATAACTTTTACATTACCATGTAGTTTACCAATAGAATGGACTGACGAGGATGTGGACATACTCAGTATACACATACATGAAATTATCTTACTCCAATACATTTTAATAGAAAGTTAGCAAAAATAGTTAAGATCTTGCTACCATGGAAAGGAAAATACTTGTCTATTTGTGGAAAAATCCCCACGATTAACTCTTTAGTCATATCACAGTTGACCTATTTGCTTATGGTTTTGCATACACCTAGCGAACTGTTTAAATGATATGAGCAAAAAATATTTAATTTTATTTGGAATGGCAAGCCAGACAAAATTAAAAGGGCCTAATGTCTCACTCCATGTTCAAGAATGGCCTTTTTCCCTTTATTCAGATTACAACCACTCACTTTTGGTTATTTTAAAACGAAATAATCTCCAAAATATCGCTGACATATCGGTAGTCTAAACTGTGGCACAAATGGACTATCTGTTCGTAAATGAATGGAGGTGTTTTCAGTCTGATAGTCTTTAATAAATAAATGTTTTGACTGTCTTGACCAAGTTAATCTGCTCATGTTGTGTGTGTGTGTTCAAATATTTGTGACATTGTGGTTACAATGAAGAAAGTAAACAAAATAAATCCTGATACGTGCTGCACTTTAAACGTTTGGATAATAAAGTATTGATTGATTTTAATACTTCTGACAGCCAAAATTCTAACTCCACCCATAACTTTTGGACTTTCAAACATTCTCGGAAGGCATGGATTATTATAACCTACTGCAGGCCTAAAACCTATTGGTGCAAACGTTTCCATGATGGAGTATTAGCCGGACAATATACCCTTCAACCTTTACAAAAGGATAGCTCGGCTAGGTGTGAAACTTGTAATGTATTAAGTACTCTAAAGTTTAAATTTTCTAACTCCAAACCTCATGCAACCGCAAAATGTCGGATAAAGTTTATACTGTACAGTATTTCTTCATCAGCATCTTTATGCTTTCGTTAGTAGAATAATGATAAAAATACTCTTTCAAAATGCAGATGTTTATTTCCACTATCAGCAGGACAATTGACTCTTGCTGAGTTTAGGGACGTTAATGAGATTTTTATTTTCACTGAATCTCCGTTTGGGTATTGGTTAGCCAACAATTAGGGTGTGGAAATATTAGGATTATTTTTCCCTTCACTCGCAGTCACTTAGTAGCTTACTACCGATCGGTCATGTTGTACAGCTCCATATTTTCCCTAACAAAAACCCTGAGGGTTTTGTTTTTCATTTTTCTTGGAATAGAAACACCATAATATTAATCAGATTAATTAAGATACATTTCTTAAAATAAAACTCATATACTATGTTCTTACAAAATAACGGTTTTAAATTCTCTAGTACAGCCAATATTAAAAACAGTCAAATGCTTTTCAAAGATTCCCTCTGGAGGTCAAACTAGCATTAATAGAAACAATGGCTGATACTTAAATAATGTGCCATAGAATTCTGTGGCAGCCCGCCAGGTGTGCTGCAGTGCAACGCAACTTTTAAAGGAAGAACCACTGTAGTAATGCTAGTGTGGTTAGTGTCTTGTTTTGCACACTTTGTACAAAATAATAAAATGCAGTACTATAGGATATTTCTTAACGTAGCTCTTTATTAGCTAGCTATAACTGGCATGTTCACGTATCGCCAACCAGGATCAAACTGACCATCACCTAACTATTTGGGTGGTCTTAACCAATCATAGCACAGTATGATATGGCGGTAAAATGCATCCAATTATAATTCAGTATGTTTACACATATGAATATTACAGTTAGCTTGCCTGGGGTGTTCATTTAAATCATCCAGAGGGGCCAGGAGTGGTTCATCTTCTCCACATGGGCATGAAATACTTAAGCTGCTCCTGCAGCTAAGCAAAAACATAGAAGAAAATAAACTCTATTACATCAATTTTAACCTTATATCCTGAAACAGATTCAATTCAAGCCCTATTGAAGCCTTAAAGGCAAAACCGAGTCTTGAAAGATGATGGATGATAAGGTAACATTGATACAATCACTGTTTACATACCACCAGAGGAGTGTAAATGAATCATACCACCAGCAGAGAACAACGATAGAATACAGTAATCTATGGGAATTCTTGATCAGTTAGGAACCAGCACTCAGTTGTGAATCGTTCCCTTCGCATACATTCGGTACACCGGAGCCAGAACAGTATGGGATGCACCATCTGCAACAATTAACACCTCATGTCCAGAAGATCAGAAAGGGATTTTCCAGAAGATCAGAAAGGGATTTCATTCATTATGTTCAAGCTTGCAAATCACTGCTGCTTTTGTTTGTTTGTGTTAACAGTATGTGAAGACTGTTATTGCTGAAGTACTGTATTTTACCACTGTCAGGCTATGGCAAGTGTCAGAAGCAATGTTGCAGATATGAAAAATGTCAGTCCAATTTATAACACTCTCAAATGTATGTATAGTTTCATGCGGATTCTGAAGGAGACTTTCTTCCCAAAATATAATGAATAAAGCATCACGAATACCACCTTTCATGCCAAAGCACTCCTCCCCTTCTGAGTCTGTCTAAGAGTTTGAGTTTGGCTTGGCTGTATAGGTGCTGTCAGCGTGTCACTTTATTCAGTATCTCAGTCTTCTGACAGGCTAGGAATGCTGCTGTCTTCTTGCAGTCATGCTCTGTTCTCCACTCCTAAAAGATGGGGCCTCACTATTCATCCTTCAATTCCAAAGAGCGCTACTCACGGCAGCCTGAGTGCAAACCCCTGATGTACTATTACTACTTCACTGACATTCTTAGCCGATTCAGACTTCTATTTTAATGCACGATGCCGTTTCAAAAAGTTTGTTTTCCTGCAAAAAGGTCTGTATTTTCTTAAAGGCACAAAAGAAGAACACACTATACAAAATGTATGAGTTCAAATGTTATTGCTGGAAAGTGAAACCTTATTAAGAATTCTCTGTGTATTCAACAATTTAGGTTTCGTTGTTGATCGAGGCTTGAGTTTGACTTTGCCAATAGCCATGCCTAGACCCACCTAGCTAAGGTATGTCACGCCTGTCTAAAACATCAACCATGCATTTTGCTTTGAGCTTTAGTTCACAGACTTTGAGACTACAGAACAAATTGCAAAAAATATCATAGCAAAGCTCTTGCAGATGCAGAAGTTGTCTTGCACAAGTTTAAATGTTCAAAACATGGCAAAGGCTTTAAACCACATCACATTAAAAGATGTCGCTGCAGTGGATAGTGGCCGTTTTACGGGCTCCTGACCAAAGCTGCTATTTGTGAGTTTTTTATGCTGTTTTTTGTACATAATGTTTCCACCATCATCCGTGGACGAACATCTTGGAAGAGGGTATGCTGACTTCTTCCTCTTGCTCAGGGAAGAGCGGGGGCTGATATCTCAAGGAACACTCAAAGGGTGAGAGACCAGTGGCCGAGCAGGGAAGGGTGTCATGGGTGTATTCCACCCACACAAGTTGCTGGCTCCAGGTGGTGGGGTTGGCGGAGACGAGGCATCGAAGAGCTGTCTCCAGGTCCTGATTTTTCACGCTCCAACTGGCAGTTAGATTGGGGATGAAAACCAGAGGACAGGCTGGCCGACGACCCAATAAGAGTGCAGAACGCCTTCCAGAACCGGGATGAGAACTGAGGACTACGATCGGAGACCATGTCGACCAGAAGTCCATGGATCCGGAAGACGTGCTGCACCATGAGCTGAGCCGTCTCCTTGACTGAGGGCAACTTGGGAAGGGGAATAAAATGGGTGGCTTTAGAAAACCTATCCACCACAGTCAGGATCGGAGGAAGACCAGAAACAAAGCCCAAGGAAATATGGGACCAGGGGTGGTGAGGAACAGGGAGTGGTTGAAGAAGGCCAGCAGACGAATGCAGCCGCTAGACAGGAGGTAGGGAGGATGGTCTCGAGGGCAGACGGAGTAGCCCTGGGGCTATACAAAAGTGAGAGTGCACCAGGCTCCAAATTGTTGGACCCTGGGCGGTAGGAGAGAGAGAAATTGAAACTGGTGAATAACAGGGTCCATCAAGCCTGTCTAGAGTTGAGGCTCTTGGCGGTGCGGAGATATTCCAGGTTCTTATGGTCAGTCCACACTAAGAATGGGTGTTCCGCCTCCTTCAACCAGTGCCTCCACTCATCCAACGCCATCTTGAGGAGTTCTCGATTTCCCACATCATAATTCCTGTCAGCAGTGGTAAGACGATGGGAAGTACAGGGGTGCAGCTTATGGTCCTGGGCAGAACGCTGGTACAGGACGGCCCCCACTCCGACATCCGATGCGTCGACCTCCACCACAAACTGACAGGACGGGTCCAGATGGATTAAGATGGGGGCTGTAGGGAATCAATGTTTGAGGTCCGAGAACGCCTGGTCAGCTGCTGGAGACCACATGAATGGAACATTGGGAGAGGTGAGTGCTGAGAGGGGGGAAGCCAGGGTGCTGTAATCCTGGATGAAGTGGCCGTAGAAGTTAGCAAACCCAGGAAACATTGCAACTGCACTCTGGATATGGGTTGAGGCCAATCCACCACCACTCTCACCTTGTCTGGATCCATCTGTATGTCCTGCAGCGATGACGTATCCTAGGAAGGAGATGGTGGAGCGATGTATTTCACACTTCTCAGCTTTAACGAAAAGCTGGTTCTCCAGGAGACGTGAAGGACCTGTCGTATCTGCTCTTGAGCTGAACGGGAAAAGACAAGGATGTCATTGAAGTAGACAAACACGAACCGGTTCAGCATGTCGCAGAGCACATTGTTGACAAGAGCATGGAACACAGCCCGAATGGCACAACCAAGTACTCTTAGTGCCTGCTAGCCATGTTAAAGGCTGTCTTCCATTAATTTCCTTCCTGTATCCGAACCAGATGGTAGGCGTTTCGAAGGTCCAACTGTGAGAAGATGGTCAATCCCTGAAGATGTTCGAAAGCCGAGGAGATGAGTAGTAGAGGGTAACAGTTTTTAACTGTGATGTCATTAAGACCCTGGCAGTCGATACACCAAGAAGAACCCTGCGCCGGCGGGAGAAGCAGATGGACGAATACTCCCTGCAGTGAGAGAGTCCTCAATGTACTCCTCCATAGCCTTGGTCTCGGGACCCGATAGGGAGTAAAGCCGCCCCAGAGGTGATGCCTGGAAGAAAGTCAATGATGCAGTCGTAGGGTCGATACGGAGGGAGATACCTAGCACAGGCCTTGTTGAAGACCTCCCGGAGGTCCAGGTACTCTGAGAATTGTAGAGAGATCTGAGGCTTCTCCCAAGCCTGCAGGAAGATGTCCCGGGGCAGGCTATGCAGACTTAACCCTTGTGTAGTCTTAACATTCTGTATACTCCCCTTGTCCTAAGGGTAAAAAATGACCCGCCTTCACTAAACCCCTTAAATAAAGCAGCTTAATTGAATTTTAAACCCCAAATATATTTTGGTGAATATCTGGGTTTTCCCTCTTCACAATGCAGAAATATTGCATTTAATCAGTGGACACCACTCATTTTTATTACAACACCCCTTGTCTTAATTGTTTTCTTTACTAAAGTAGAGGTTTATTGTAATTATTATTATTGCTAAAGGTACTGCATAGGTGTAAACATAATTTTTTTTTTGCAAGAGATAGCACTTGTATAGCCTAAGAAAGTAGCAGAACTTTGCAGAAAGTAGTTTTGAATGCATTTTATTGAAGGGAAACAATAACAGTCTTGAACTTATTTGGCAACATCGTGTTATATTCTTATATACTGTACAATGAGGAATTCAACTACAAAATATTAGTATTCTCCCATGTTTTTGAACCATTGCCCCCACCCACAAGGTGTACTGTTTAAACAACAACAATCAATAAGAATAAAATAAGATAATAGATACAAAACAAAAATGTGAAGAACATAAATCAATCAACTCTAATTAGCACATGTAGGACGGTATGCAAGTGTGTGTGCATGAACTTTGCAGATGTATTTCTCACATGTGCAGCACATAGTATTTGTTTTACAGTCCTTCTTTGGGGGGCAAAATTGGCATCTCCTCCTCTTGCCTGCCCCAGCTGTAGCCTCAGGTGGATCAGGACAAGATTCAGCCCCCTGAACAGCTTTCACAAGCGCTGTAGAGGCTGCTGTGTGGAGGAGGTGCTCCCTTCTTTGAATGTGTGGGGTTGCAAGGGCCTTTCCCAGCTGCTCCAGGAACACCCTCCTCTTGTTCCACTTATCAGGCACCCAGGTAGGGTTGATCTTGTTCTATATCACGAAGGCATTGTATGAGGACACATCAATGATGTTATGGAAGATGACCAGGGGCCAGCGGGCAGTCCTCCTGCATCTGCAAGTTCCAATCACCTTGTCCAGGTTGTCCATGCCTCCTTTGTTGTGGTTATAGTCCAGGATGATGGCTGGCATCCTGTCCTCACGATCACTGATCTCAACCATTTTGTGCAGTGTGCTCAGGAGGACCACATTCTTGTTCCTCTTTGGGAGGTAAGAAACTAGAGTGGTGGTGGGGTTGAAGGCAAACTTTGGTGAGAAGGCCTCTCTGCCCCTTGTTGCAAGGAGTGCAGGGGGAGCTCAGGCTTGTTCTTTCTAACTGTGCCAACCATGGTGATCTTCCTCTTCAGGAACTGCTGGCTGAATTCATAAGAGGTGAAGAAATAGTCACACGTGACATTGTGTCCCCTCAGTCCATCTGCCACATCAAGCACAACCCTCATCCCCTGGTTCTTCTCCGGGCCTCCACTGGTCGGTTTCCCTGTGTAGACTTGAATATTCCAGGTGTAGCTGGATTGTGTGTCACAGGCCACCCATAGCTTGATGCCATACTTTGCTGGCTTGCTGGGCATATACTGCCGGAAAGGACAGGGACCTTTTGACAAAAGAGATTACTATCAGTAATTAGTATCAGTGTCACAGAAACCAATCACATAAATCAATGATATTACAGCAATGCATAATAAAATGAACAGTGAATATCACTTACATTACAGATATGAAAATAAAAATGTACCTCTGAATGGAACCAGTTGCTCATCCACTGTTACTTCAGGCCCAGGGTTGTAGAGGTATGGCAGACGCTCCACCCAATTCTCCCAGACCTCTCTTATGGCCGCCAGTTTCTCTCTCACACGTCTTGCAGGTTTTGACTCACGGTTATCAAATCGTAGCATTCTTGAGAACGTGTGAAAGACTTTCAGTGGCATGGAAAATCGCCCTTCCACTCTCTGCATCCCAGAGACTACATGTAGCCTCGCCTCAGGACCTATACACACCCGCTAAGATTAGCAGCCCTATGTAGGCACGCAGGTCAATCTCATCCATCCTTTTCCAGTTGTCTCCATATTTACGGAAACCCTCCAAATTTGTAATCTCCAGGATGATTTTTTCGATGGCTGGTGTGATGAACATGTAGAATGTTGAGGCGATGTACTGGGCATGGGCAACTGCATGTCTTGTGGGCCCTGGGGTCATAAGGCCCTGGGGTCATCCTTATGACATGTTGTGCTGCCATCCTGCCCTGGTTGTCATATGGTGACAAGGACCATGTTATTTTGCTGTTCTTTGACAAAAATGTCTCCCTTTCAGCTTGGGGGATTTCTTCTTCATCTGAAGATGATGCATAGTGCTCTGGGTTGTATTACTCCCATCTTCTTCTTCAGATACCTTCTCCTCTTCTAAATCATTGTTCTCTTGTTCCTCCTGGACATCTGATAAAATCAGATCTACGACCTGTTGGGCACTGAAACGTGCACTGAAACGTGTACCCATGGCTTCAGCAAAGAGC
Organism: Salvelinus namaycush; assembly: GCF_016432855.1. NCBI lineage: Eukaryota > Metazoa > Chordata > Actinopteri > Salmoniformes > Salmonidae > Salvelinus > Salvelinus namaycush. The sequence continues at coordinate 43,900,120 of NC_052325.1, forward strand.
GAACTGGACACACCTACCCATTCCAGGGTTTTTCTTTATTTTTACTAATATTGAAGACAACAACACTATGAAATAACACATATGGAATCATGTAGTAACCAAAAAAGTGTTAATAAAAATAAAAATATATTTTATATTTGATTCTTCAAAGTAGCCACCCTTTGCGTTGATGACAGCTTTGCACACTCTTAGCATTCTCTCAAACAGCTTCTTATGGTAGAACTTTTAAAGTTTCTTCAAGTTTATTTGCAAAAACCATAAATTCAGAACTTTGTCAGATTGTCTGTTCATAAATTCAGAGCTTTTCGCTCTCGGAGCATTTAGAAAGCACACTGGACGCTCTGGCCGAGTAGTAGGGTTGATCCGAGCATTCTGACCTCACAACGGCAGTCAAGCACCCAAGCTAACTGGATAAAGTTAGGTAGCTTGCTAGCTACTTCCAGACATAAATGAGAGAACACCTCACTCTGATAATTTTACTTGCCCTGGCAGAGCTGGTTAGGCTGTTTTCCTGTTATCCAGAGCGTTGGTGACTGTAACTGTGCTGCTGGCAACAATTTAATTAAGTTTACTGATGTTTACTGACACCGGCCATATTCAACGGGTGTTGAGCGTTCATAAATTCCTCAGTTATTCTGCGCTCTGACGAGAGTGCTCTGAAATTGGAGTAGATAGCCAGAGTGATTTTACGAACGCACCCTCAGTATGCTACTGTACAATGTCACTTACTGCAAACCAACTATGAATCACAATGACAGTTTTATACATTCTCATAAAGTACTCATACAAAACAAGTGTTCTCTAAAATTCTAACTTAATAACATTCCGTTCCTCTCTCTTCTCGTGTACCCTCTTTCTCCTATTGATCATCAGTCAACCATCCATCACTCTTTATGTTTATTTTCCTGTCATTGTGCTTTAACGCATTCTGAGGCGTCTCTGTTTAATAGCCCACCGGCCCAAGGTTGACGCCTTAGAGCTCATTGACATTTATATGAGATTAGGGCTTTGGGAGGTTTTAGACCTGTCAAAAGCATTCATGAAATCCTAGACTCCCCGGATTGTAAATTTGGCCAGGGATTAGATAAGAGTTATTGGCCAACGCTCCCGTCATATTTTCTCCTGTTAATCTGTAGGCCTAATCTCACTGAGCCAAGTTGTCACTGATACTCTCTAAGTGAGTCAGTAGGTTCTTGTACCTGATGAGAGTCTCTATTCGTCAGAAGGGGATGATCAGGGTCAATTAAAATAACATTTTATTTGTCACGTTTCGTGAAAGAAAAAAAATTCAATTAAATTGAAAAAAAATAAACAGTGAATAACGAAAAACAATAACATGGCTATATACAGAGAGTAGCAGTACCAAGTTGATGTGCAGGGGTATGAGGTAATTGAGATAGCTATGTACATATAGGTAGGGTAAAGTTATTAGACAACAGAATAGATCATAGACATTAGCAACAGCGTATATGTGTGTGGCTTCAATATGCATGTTATGTGTGTGTGTGGGCGTATATGTAGTGTGTGTGTGTTGAGGTGTCAGTGTAAGGAAGTGTGAGTGCGTGGGTAGTGTCCAGTGTGTGTGCATAGAGTCAGTGAAAGAGATTTAGTGCAAAAAAGGGTCTATGCAGGTCGTCCAGGTAGCCATTTGATAAGCAATTTAGCAATTTAGCTTGGGGGTAGAAGCTGTTCAGGGTCCTGTTGGTTCCAGACTTGGTGAACTGGTACCGCTTGCCGTGCAGTAGCAGAGAGAACAGTCCATGGCTTGGGTGGCTAGAGTCATTGACAATTCTTTGGGCCTTCCTCTGTCACCGCCTGGTGATTTTTAGAAATGTTTTCAAATAAACAAAAATGTTAAAAACAGAAACACCTTATTTACATAAGTATTCAGACCCTTTGCTATGAGACTCAAAATTGTCCTCCGGTGCATCCTGTTTACATTGATCATCCTTGAGATGTTTCTACATCTTGATTTGAGTCCAACTGTGGTAAATTCAGTTGATTGGACATGATTTGGAAAGGCACAAACCTGTCTATATAAGGTCCCACAGTTGACAGTGCAGTTCAGAGCAAAAACCAAGCCATGAGGTCGAAGGCATTGTCCATAGAGCTCCGAGGCAGGATTGTGTCGAGGCACAGATCTGGGGAAGCGTACCAATATTTTTTGCTGCATTGAATGTCCCAAAGACCACAGTGGCCTTAATCATTCTTAAATGGAAGAAGTTACGAACCACGAGACTCTTCCTAGAGCTTGCCATACTGAGCAATCGCGGGAGAACGGCCTTGGTCAGGGTGGTGACCAAGAACCTGATGGTCACTCTGACAGAGCTCCAGAGTTTCTCTGTTGAGATGGGAGAACCTTCCAGAAGGACAACCATCTCTGCAGCACTTCCACCAATCAGGCCTTTATGGTAGAGTGACTAGACAGAAGCCACTCCTCAGTAAAAAGCACATGACAGCCCGCTTGGAGTTTGCCAAAAGGCACCTAAACGACTCTCAGACCATGAGAATCAGGATTTTAGAGGGTGGTGTACTGGGCCATACACCACTCTCTATAGCGCCTTGCGGTCGGGTGGCTTGCAGTTACCGTACCAAGCTGTGATGCAGGCGGTCAAGATGTTCTCAGTGGTTCAGCTGTAGAACTTTTTGAGGATCGGAGGACCCCATCTTCCTGATGGGGAAAAAGCGTTGACTGTCAGGGTGTATGTGCACCATGTTATTTCCTTAGTGATGTGGACACCGAGGAACTTGAAGCTCTCGACCCGCTACATTACAACCCCCCCCTCCGTTTCCTGTAGTAAACGATCAGCAACCTTTTGTTTTGCTGACGTTGAGGGAGAGGTTGTTGTCCATGCACCATACCTATAGGCTTCCTCATCGTCGTCAGTGATCAGTCCTACCACTGTTGTGTCATCAGCAAACTTGATGATGGTCTTGGAGAATGCACAGCCACGCAGTTGTGGGTGAACAGGGGGTACAGTCCTCTTCATCTGACTGTTGTGTTGCTGATCTGATTCTTGTGTGCGTGTCTGTGTGTGTGATTGTGTAACCGAGTCCTCTTTCTGCAGTTGTAATTTCTCATTGAAATGACAAGTCTAATTTGGTGCTTCATTCAAGAGATGTCTCAAATGGGATGTCATTATACAGGATGCATGAGACAACTGCCCATGATTAAAGACATTTTTGGCACCATCCTCATCATTGTGTCTGCGCACTGGAACACTTTGCTGAATGAATGAAGTAAAGGATCAGAGCCTTTTAAATTTTTTTTTGCCTAAAATGACATCCCAAATCTAACTGCCTGTAGCTCAGTATCTGAAGCAAGGATATGAATATTATTTCTTTTACATCAAGTTTTTATTATTTCAATTCATACATTTATAGATATATATATTATTTTTTATCCCCCCCACCGGCAATCTGATAGCATGTAAAATAAATCATGAGAATAAAACAAATAAATTAATATTACATAGTTAATCTGCTGAACAATATAGCCTCAGCAATAGTGACAAATTATTGATACACATTCATGGATGTAAAAGCTTTTTGGTTAGGATATGCTTATTCTTGATACCATTTTAAAGGAAACACTTTGTGGTTTGTGGAAATGTGAAATTAATGTAGGAGACGACAGCAGTGGGGTCAAACTGTAGAACCCAGTTCCTACATTTGAATATAAAAATGTATTTTATTAAACAAAACTATGCTACATTTGATCTCTGGGACCCTCAGGATGACAAATCAGAGCAAGAATACTGAATGTAAGTACATTATTCACCTTCAGAGGTAAATGTATCAAACCAGTTGCCATGATAAAAGTGTTTGGTTGTTGTGCACTATCCTCAAACAATAGCATGACATTTTTTGGCACTAATAGCTACTGTAAATTGGACACTGCAGTTCAATTAACAAAAATGTAAGCTTTCTGCCCATATAAGACATGTCTATGTCCTGGAATTGGCTGTTGTTTACAATGTCGTTCTAGTCATTGGCATATTGAGCATCAACTGTCCCGGTTTAGGGACACCGATCCCGTAAAGGTTTTAATGAGCAAGGTTCTCCAGGAAGATGGAAGATAAAAACAAACAAACCCAGGCTGTAACCATAACCTTTGGTCTCAACCTTGACTTCACCTTTAAGCTTTAACCCTTCACTTATTCACCTTACAACCTTTAACACTCACAGGGCTCAACACTCACACTGTCTCTCTCTCACTTCCCCCACTCTCTCTCTTTCTCTCACTCCCCCCTCTATCACTCCCCCTCTATCTCTGACTTACCCCGCTCTCTCTCTCTCTCTATGACAGATGATGAGATCATTTTCAGGACCTGGGATGGTGACGTGTTCAAAGCCAACACGCAGAGCAATGAGACAGACCTTCTACTGAAAAACACCACTTTCGTGAGTACTTACAGTCTTAGAGCTGGTGAGAGCTGCATACCAACTTCACTTCCCAGATAACTTACATTTTTCTAGGGAAACATCCTGCCCTATTCGGCAAGTGGTTGCCTCCAGTGAAACCTTGCCATCTTGTTGGGTTTGCCAAATATTATGTACTGCAAGAACACACGTTGGAATACATGCGTAGTTGATGCTTACCCAACAAATTATCATATTAACCATTAAAGTTTTTTGCATGCTTTTTTGCAACACTGAAATGTTACTTATTTTTCTGTGGATTTTTTTTATGGAGGTTGACAACCACCTTTAAAGGTGCATTACCGCCACCAACTGGACTGGAGTGTGGACGAGACTGTCACGAATATTACCGAAGGTGACTCCCCTTCCCGTTCGGGTGGCACTCGGCGGTCGTCGTCGCCGGTCTACTAGCTGCTACCGATCCCTTTTTCCTTTTCGTTTATGTCTGTCTAATTGTTTTCACCTGTTTCTTGTTGGGGTTTTGGGAGGGGTACTATTTAGGTTAGTTTCGCCCGCTAGTGTTTGTGCGGGCTTATTTTGTGTGTTCATGTTTTACGTCGTGAGTGGATTATTTGATTGTGGGATTTTCGCTGTCCAGCTTTATTTAAACAGTGGTCTGTGGGTTGTTTTGCGCCTGTGTTTTGGCGTCACCCTTTTTGTACCTGTTCCTGTTTTATGCTGTGGACATTAAAGCGTTTTGTCCCCGTAATACTTTTGCTCTCTCTGCGCCTGACTCTACACCCATCATTCACCTGACGTTACAGAAGCCCGCACCAACTGATGGAGTCAGCAGGAGCAGCGACCACCCCTCTCCCCACGATGGAGGAGAGAGTCCTGCATCATACGTCCATCCTACATCGCATTGGTTCGGCAATGGATCAGATGATGGAGAGGATGGATCGTTGGGAGAGGAGTGGTCTCCCTACTACCCCACCTACCCTCCCACCAGCAACATTACCATCTCCTCCAGCGGGAGCCGGTGCCAGCCTCCTGCGCATCACGCCTCCGAGGGAGTACGATGGAGCAGCGGCCGGTTGCCAGGGATTTCTACTCCAACTTGATCTCTACCTGGCCACCATTCGGCCTGCTCCCTCGGACGAGGAGAGCGTGAGTGTCCTCGTTTCCTGCCTGTCGGGTAGGGCCCTGGAGTGGGCCAACGCCGTATGGAATGGACCCGACTCAGCGAGGGGTCACTACCTGGAGTTCACCCGCCGTTTCCGGGCTGTGTTTGATCATCCCCCGGATGGCAGAGCGGCGGGTGAGAGGTTGTTCCATCTCCGGCAGGGGACGAGGAGCGCGCAGGATTTTGCGCTGGATTTCCGTACTTTGGCTGCTGGAGCAGGGTGGAACGACAGGGCCCTGATAGACCACTACAGGTGTAGCCTAAGGGAGGACGTCCGCAGAGAGCTGGCTTGTCGGGACGCTACGCTCAGCTTGGATGAGCTGATCGACATGTCAATCCGGCTAGACCATCTGCTGGCTGCTCGCGGACGTTCTGAGAGGGTCCTGTCAGTTCCACCTCCTGCCCCCCCCCCCGCTCCCATTCCTATGGAGCTAGGAGGGGCTGCGTCTAGGGAGACCGGAGGAGGAGGCTCCTCCTGCACCCATTGTGGCCGGAGAGGGCACACTTCCGGTCGGTGCTGGAGGAGTCCATCTGGGATTCGAGAGGGCAGGCAGAACACTCCTCGGTCACCTCAGGTGAGTCAGCACCACACTCTCCCAGAGCTTCCTGTTGGTCACATGTTTTTGTTAATCTATTTTCTAAGGTTTTTCCCATCTCTCCAGCATAAGGCGCTAGTCGATTCAGGCGCAGCGGGGAATTTTATTGATCGCGGACTCGCTAAGAGGTTGAGGATTCCGCTCGTTAAGGTAGACCCCCCTTTCCCCGTGCACTCCTTAGATAGTCGACCATTAGGGTCAGGGCTGGTCAGGGAGGCCACGATACCTCTGGATATGATGACGCAGGGAAATCATAAGGAGCAGATTAGTCTGTTCCTTATTGATTCACCTGCTTTCCCGGTGGTGTTAGGGATTCCCTGGCTGGCTATTCACAATCCTACGATTTCGTGGAGACAGGGAGCTCTCCAGGGGTGGTCTGATGAGTGTTCAGGCAGGTGTTTAGGAGTTTCCATCGGTGCGACAACGGTGGAGAGTCCAGACCAGGTTTCCACCGTGCGCATTCCTGCTGAGTATGCCGATTTGGCTATCGCCTTCAGTAAAAGGAAGGCGACCCAATTACCACCCCATCGACAGGGGGATTGCATGATAAACCTCCAGGTAAACGCTGCACTTCCCAGGAGTCACGTGTATCCGTTGTCCCAGGAGGAGACGTTGGCTATGGAGACATACATCACGGAGGCTCTGGGACAGGGGTACATTCGGCCCTCCATGTCACCCGCCTCCTCGAGTTTCTTTTTTGTGAAGAAAAAGGAGGGTGGTTTACGTCCGTGTATTGATTATCGAGGTCTAAATTCCATCACTGTGGGTTTTAGTTACCCACTACCTCTCATCGCTACGGCGGTGGAATCATTTCACGGGGCGCGATTCTTCACAAAATTGGACCTCAGGAGCGCATATAATCTGGTGCGTATTCGGGAGGGAGATGAGTGGAAAACCGCGTTTAGTACCACATCTGGCCATTATGAGTACCTCGTCATGCCGTATGGGTTGAAGAATGCTCCAGCCATCTTTCAATCCTTCGTTGATGAGATTCTCAGAGACCTGCACGGACAGGGTGTAGTGGTGTATATTGACGACATCTTGATCTACTCCGCTACACGCGCCGAGCATGTGTCTCTGGTGCGCAAGGTTCTTGGGCGACTGCTGGAGCATGACCTGTACGTGAAGGCAGAGAAATGTGAGTTTTCCAAACGAGCCGTTTCCTTCCTGGGTTATCGCATTTCCACCTCGGGGATGGTAATGGAGGATGACCGCGTAAAAGCCGTGCGTAATTGGCCGACTCCGACCACGGTAAAGGAGGTGCAGCGGTTCTTAGGGTTTGCCAATTACTACCGGAGGTTTATCCGGGGTTTTGGTCAGGTGGCGGCCCCTATTACCTCACTGCTGAAGGGGGGCCCGGTGCGCTTGCAGTGGTCCGCAGAGGCGGAGAGAGCTTTCTGTCGTTTGAAGGCGCTGTTCACCGACGCGCCAGTGTTGGCGCATCCTGACCCCTCTTTGGCGTTCATAGTTGAGGTGGACGCATCCGAGGCTGGGGTCGGGGCTGTGCTCTCCCAGCGCTCGGGTACGCCACCGAAGCTCCGCCCCTGTGCTTTTTTTTCGAAGAAGCTCGGGCCAGCGGAGCGGAATTATGATGTGGGGGATAGGGAGTTGTTGGCCATGGTCAAGGCTCTGAAGGTGTGGAGACACTGGCTTGAGGGGGCTAAGCACCCTTTTCTCATCTGGACCGACCACCAGAATCTGGAGTATATCCGATCAGCTAGGAGACTGAATCCTCGTCAGGCAAGGTGGGCCATGTACTTTACCCGATTTCGTTTTACGATTTCGTATCGACCAGGTTCCCTCAATACTAAGGCTGACGCGCTGTCCCGACTATACGACACTGATGACCGGTCCATCGATCCTACTCCCATCATTCCGGCGGCTAAGCTGGTAGCACCGGTAGTATGGGAGGTGGACGCGGACATCGAGCGGGCACTAAGGGCGGAACCTGCGCCTCCACAGTGCCCGGAGGGTCGTAGGTATGTGCCGCTCGCTGTTCGTGATCAATTGATTCGATGGGCTCATAGTCTACCCTCGTCAGGTCACCCGGGTATTTCAAGGACGGTGCGAAGTCTTAGAGGGAAGTACTGGTGGCCTACCTTGGTGAGAGACGTGCGATTCTATGTCTCCTCCTGTTCGGTGTGCGCCCAGAGTAAGGCTCCTAGACATTTGCCACGAGGGAAATTACAACCCCTCCCCGTTCCACAACGGCCGTGGTCCCATCTATCGGTGGATTTTCTTACTGATCTTCCCTTGTCTCAGGGGAACACCACTATCCTGGTCGTTGTGGATCGGTTCTCTAAGTCCTGCCGTCTTATCCCGTTGCCCGGTCTCCCTACGGCCCTGCAGACTGCGGAGGCACTATTTACCCATGTCTTCCGGCACTACGGGGTGCCCGAGGATATCGTTTCTGATCGGGGTCCCCAGTTCACGTCCAGAGTATGGAAGGCGTTTATGGAACATCTGGGGGTCTCGGTCAGCCTGACCTCGGGGTATCACCCGGAGAGTAATGGGCAGGTGGAGAGAGTGAACCAGGAGGTGGGTAGGTTTCTGCGGTCGTATTGCCAGGACCGGCCAGGGGAGTGGTCAAGATACATCCCCTGGGCAGAGATTGCCCAGAACTCACTAAGCCACTCCTCTACCAACATGTCACCATTTGAGTGTGTGTTGGGGTACCAGCCGGTTCTGGCACCATGGCATCAGAGCCAGACCGAAGCTCCTGCGGTGGAGGAGTGGGTGCAGCGCTCTAAGGAGACCTGGAGAGCCGTCCAGGAGTCTTTGCGTCAGGCGAGTGGACGGCAGAAGAGGAGCGCTGACCGTCACCGCAGTGAGGCCCCCGTGTTTGCACCGGGGGACAGGGTCTGGCTCTCGACCCGAAACCTGCCCCTCCGCCTGCCCTGCCGGAAGCTGGGTCCGCAGTGTGTAGGGCCATTTAAAGTCCTGAGGAGAATAAACGAGGTGTGTTATCGATTGTTACTTCCTTCGTATTATCGTATTAACCCCTCGTTTCATGTGTCTCTCCTCAGGCCGGTGGTAGCTGTTCCCATGCAGGAAGGTGAGGTTCCGGAGGTCCCTCCGCCCCCTCTGGATATAGAGGGGTCCCCGGCGTACACGATAAGGTCCATACTGGACTCCAGACGTCGGGTGAGGGGCCTGCAGTACCTCGTGGACTGGGAGGGGTACGGGCCGGAGGAGAGGTGCTGGGTCCCGGTGGGGGATATATTGGATCCAAATCTACTAAGGGAATTCCATCGCCTCCATCCGGATCGCCCTGCGCCTCGCCCCCGGGGTCGTCCCCGAGGCCGGCGTCGGCGCGCTGCGGGGGCCGCGCGTCAGGAGGGGGGTACTGTCACGAATATTACCGAAGGTGACTCCCCTTCCCGTTCGGGTGGCACTCGGCGGTCGTCGTTGCCGGTCTACTAGCTGCTACCGATCCCTTTTTCCTTTTCGTTTATGTCTGTCTAATTGTTTTCACCTGTTTCTTGTTGGGGTTTTGGGAGGGGTACTATTTAGGTTAGTTTCGCCCGCTAGTGTTTGTGCGGGCTTATTTTGTGTGTTCATGTTTTACGTCGTGAGTGGATTATTTGATTGTGGGATTTTCGCTGTCCAGCTTTATTTAAACAGTGGTCTGTGGGTTGTTTTGCGCCTGTGTTTTGGCGTCACCCTTTTTGTACCTGTTCCTGTTTTATGCTGTGGACATTAAAGCGTTTTGTCCCCGTAATACTTTTGCTCTCTCTGCGCCTGACTCTACACCCATCATTCACCTGACGTTACAGAGACAGGGAAGGTCTAAATCCTACCCAATATTCTCATCTCCCTAAGGAAACTAAATACATAATTAAATACTACATCCCGCTGATCTTGGCTCTTCAACCCCATTACTCCTCAAATCTAATAACAATTGCTCCCTTTCCCTCCCATATTTCTTGCACTGAAATACGTGTTCCACTGTCTCCATCTACTCCTGACAATGATCACACCTCCCAGTTTCCCCACCAATTTCAATGTACTATTGAGCCTTGTGTATCCTAGTCCCAGCCTTGTGATTACACTTTCCTCCCTTCTCTCTCAGCCTGATGAGCGCCCTGCCCCCACTTTTCCTGAATCTTACACAGGTGTCTTCCCTTACCCTCCCTTTTCCACAACTCTTGTCATTTGTTTTTAACCACTGTTTTTATCAATCCCTTGGCTTCTGCTTTACTGATTGACAATTCGATCTCAACATTAGGATGTTTAAGAGCCTGCTTGGCGCTAACATCCACCGTCTCATTCCCCTCTACTCCCACATGAAATGTTACTTGTTATGGGCTTTGTTTTTTTTCCATTTATATTTTGAGGTTGAACGTTAGCGCGTTGGGTGCACTGATTGCTGTCACCTCGTTATTCAGTTACACCTGTGCTGGCTTGTCATCCCGTTAGTCAGAAGGTGTTTAACCTGTGCTGACAAAGGTGATATTTAAGAGTGGCTGGCCCAGTGCGCCAGTTGCCATGAGAAATGTTGGAAAAGCTGTAACTCTTTGTAGTTCTGCGTCTTTAAGTTGATAAACAAAGCCTTTCTGTCTTGTATTTCCCTGGGTTTGGTTTGCGGCACTTATTTTTTTCTCCATATTATAAGTTGGTGTGGGTTTTTATTTTGGTTGTGTAATTACGTTTAAAAAAAATTTTTTAACTCAATAAATCACTTCACCAATCAGTGCGGCTAGATCAGGCAAACTAGTTGTTTACAGTACATGCGTGATGGACAGACAAGTGTAGAGAGGGTTGAGGTGGAGGCTTGAAGCGCAGGGCATCTTATGGCATGCATTATCTGAAGTAAGTCCACAGAATTATACCTAGGAGGAGCGGCTTCTATGGTGCAACTTTGAATGTCCTTTGAGCTAGCTAACTAACAAGCTTGAGCAAGCTAGCTAACAAGCTTCAGTGTGCAGAGCGGCCCCAGAATTAAAAACACGTCTTACCTTTTTGTAGTTAATAAATCCATTGTGAAGCGTGATGACTCGGCCCATATTATCCTTAACTAGCCTTGAAAAAGTTTGTCCCTTCTTCTGAAGTTAATTAAAAATCTCTCTCCCCATCTTCTCAATCATGCATGTAACGTCAGTACAGTAGCTTATGATTTGGAGGGGGAAGGGGCAGGTAGCCTAAACACTCACACACACTGGCAAAAGCTTGCAAGCAGACACTGGAGTAAGTTTGAGGGCTTTGCATAGTCGCTTTGTTGCATTTATTTGTGGGACCCAAAAAAATGCCTGAAACGTAAAATAACATTATTAACCATTTTCCATGCTTTTAAAATAACGTTTAAGTTCTGGAAAAGAATGGATCACTTTCGTTCCCGGGTCTGTTTCTTGAAAAATATAGTTTTTTCTGGTTTTCTGTTCTGTGAACCAGTTCCAACCTGTCACGACTTCCGCCGAAGTCGGCCCCTCGAAGTTCGGGCGGCGTTCGGCGGTCGACGTCACCGGCTTTCTAGCTACCGCCGATCCACTTTTCATTTTCCATTTGTTTTGTCTTTGTTTCACACACCTGTTTTCAATCCCACAATCACCTGTTCATTATTAAGCCCTCTGTTCCCTTCATGGTTTTTGTAAGTGATTGTTTATTTGTATTTTGGTCTGAGATGGTGTGCGTGTATTTTGTTACTTTGTATATATACATTTTTTGAGTAAAGTATGTTTGATTACTCATATCTGCTGTCCTGCGCCTGATTCTACACCAGCTACACCTAGGACCCATTACAGAATCACTCACCCGAAGAATGGAGTCAGCAGGAGCAGACGCCCTCCCTGTTCCATTGGTGGAGCGCCTTCAGCAATCACGCGACCATGTTGCAACGTCTGGGCACTGCCATGGATCGTGTGCTGCAGACTATGGATCGTTTGGAGAGAGGAGGTTTTTCAGCGCCTCCACCAGCTCCAGTACAACAGGCCCCACTGTCCACCCCTCTTTCCCCTGGTCCCAGCGGGATTCGACTCGAGGGAGTATGATGGGACGGCTGCCGGATGCCAGGGTTTTCTACTACAGCTGGAGCTCTACCTGGCGACCGTCCACCCGGCTCCTTCGGGGCGTGAGAGTGTGTCCACCCTCGTCTCCTGCCTCTCAGGCAAAGCCCTGGAGTGGGCCAATGCCGTATGGTGTGAGGGAGATGCGGCGTGGATCATTACGCAGAGTTCACCCGCCGCTTTTGGGCAGTGTTCGACCACCCACCTGAGGGTCGCGCGGCGGGTAAACGCCTGTTCCACCTGAGGCAGGGGACGAGGAGCGCGCAGGATTTCGCTTTGGTCTTCCGGACCCTGGCCGCCAGCGCGGGATGGAACGACAGGGCCCTGATCGATCACTACAGGTGCAGTCTGCGTGAGGACGTCCATTGGACCAGCTGGTGGACCTGTCCATTCGGCTGGACAACCTGCTGACTGCCCGCGGATGTCCGGATCGGGACCTGTCAGTTCCATCTCCCAGCACCTCCGCTCCGACGCCCATGGAGCTAGGAGGTGCTGCAATTAGGGCGACCGGAGGAGGGGCCATTCCCTGCACCATCTGTGGCCGCAGAGGGCACACTGCTGGTCGGTGCTGGAGGGGTCCCTCAGGGAGTCGAGGCAGCAGGCAGGGCACTATCATGTCACCCCAGGTGAGTCGGCACCAGGTTCACCCAGAGCCCCCTGTTGCTCACATGTATGTGTTTGTTTCATTTCCTGAGTTTCCCCCGCATTCCCAGCATAAGGCACTAGTAGATTCAGGCGCAGCTGGGAATTTTATTGATCGTTAATTTACTCAAAGTTTAGGGATTTCCCTTGTTCATGTGGATATGCCTTTCCCTGTGCACGCCCTAGATATCAGTCCTGACCCTAATGGTCGACTTAGGGAGGCCACCGCTCCACTTGACATGGTTACGCAGGAGGGTCATGAGGAGAGAATCAGTCTCTTCCTTATTCCTGCGTTTCCCGTGGTGCTGGGCTTACCCTGGTTGGCCTGTCATGACCCCACTATTTCGTGGCAACAGAGGGCTCTCAAGGGGTGGTCACGAGAGTGCTCAGGGAGGTGTGTGGGGGGTTTCCATCGGTGCGACTACGGTGGAGAGTCCAGACCAGGTCTCCACCATGCACATCCCCTCAGAATATGCCAATTTGGCTCTCGCCTTCTGTAAGAAGAGGGCGACTAAATTACCACCTCATCGACGGAGGGATTGTGCGATAAATCTCCTGGTAGACGCAGCATTTCCCAGGAGTCACGTGTATCCTCTGTCACAGGAGGAGATATGGAAACATATGTCTCCGAATCCCTGTGGCAGGGATACATTCGGCCCTCCACTTCACCTGCCTCCGAGTTTATTTTTTGTGAAGAAGAAGGATGGGGGTCTGCGCCCGTGTATTGACTATCGAGGATCAATCAGATCACTGAGGTATAGCTACTCGCTGCCTCTCATCGCCAGTGCGATCCAGTCAATGCACGGTGCGTGCTTCTTCACAAAGTTGGATCTAAGGAGCGCTTACAACCTGGTGCATATCCGGGAGGGGGACAAGTGGAAGACGGCATTTAGTACCACCTCAGGGCACTATGAGTACCTCGTCATGCCGTACGGGTTGATGAATGCTGCATCAGTCTTCCAGGCATTTGTTGACGAGATTTTCCAGGGCCTGCACGGGCAGGGTGTAGTGGTGTATATTGATGACATTCTGATATACTCCGCTACACATGCCGAGCATGTGTCCCTGGTGCGCAAGGTGCTTAGTCGACTGTTGGAGCATGACCTGTACGTCAAGGCTGAGAAATGTCTGTTCTTCCAACAGTCAAATCAAATCAAATCAAATTGTATTTGTCACATACACATGGTTAGCAGATGTTAATGCGAGTGTAGCGAAATGCTTGTGCTTCTAGTTCCGACAATGCAGTAATAACCAACAAGTAATCTAACCTAACAATTCCACAACTACTACCTTATACACACAAGTGTAAAGGGATAAAGAATATGTACATAAAGATATATGAATGAGTGATGGTACAGAACGGCATAGGCAAGATGCAGTAGATGGTATAGAGTACAGTATATACATATGAGATGAGTAATGTAGGGTATGTAAACATAAAGTGGCATAGTTTAAAGTGGCTAGTGATACATGTATTACATAAAGATGGCAAGATGCAGTAGAGTACAGTATATACATATACATATGAGATGAGTAATGTAGGGTATGTAAACATTATATTAAGTGGCATTGTTTAAAGTGGCTAGTGGTACATTTTTACATAATTTCCATCAATTCCCATTATTAAAGTGGCTGGAGTTGAGTCAGTATGTTGGCAGCGGCCACTAAATGTTAGTGGTGGCTGTTTAACAGTCTGATGGCCTTGAGATAGAAAAAACCCAAAATACTGCATATTTTCCCAGGAACGCTAAGCGAGGCGGCCATCTCGGTCGGCGCCGGAAGTCATTCTCCTGTCAGTCTCCTTCTTAGGGTACCGCATTTCCACGTCAGGGGTGGAGATGGAGAGTGACTGCATTTCAGCCGTGCGTAATTGGCCGACTCCCACCACGGTAAAGGAAGTGCAGCGGTTTCTGGGGTTTGCCAACTACTACCGGCGGTTTATCCGGGGTTTTGGTCAGGTAGCAGCTCCCATTACCTCACTGCTGAAGGGAAGACCAGTGCGGCTGCAGTGGTCGGCTGAGGCGGACAGGGCTTTTGGTCACCTGAAGACTCTGTTTACATCGGCTCCCGTGCTGGCTCATCCGAATTCCTCTTTGGCGTTCATAGTTGAGGTGGACGCGTCCGAGGCTGGGATAGGAGCTGTGCTCTCTCAGCACTCGGGCACGCCACCAAAGCTTCGCCCCTGTGCCTTTTTTTCGAAGAAGCTCAGCCTGGCGGAGCGGAACTATGATGTGGGGGACCGAGAGCTGTTGGCTGTTGTCAAGGCTCTGAAGGCGTGGAGACATTGGCTTGAGGGGGCTAAACACCCTTTTCTCATCTGGACTGACCACCGCAATCTGGAGTACATCCGGGTGGCGAGGAGACTGAACCCTCGCCAGGCAAGGTGGGCTATGTTCTTTACCCGTTTTGTTTTCACCCTCTCCTACAGACCAGGTTCCCAGAATGCTAAGGCAGACGCACTATCCCGGATGTATGACACAGAGGAGAGGTCCATGGATCACACTCCCATACTTCCGGCCTCTTGCCTGGTGGTGTGGGAGCTGGACGCGGACATCGAGCGGGCGTTACGCACAGAGCCCACTCCCCCCCGGTATCCAGCTGGGCGCCTGTACGTTCCGTCTACTGTCCGCGACCGTTTGATCTATTGGGCCCATACGTCACCCTCCTCTGGTCATCCTGCCCAGAGGGAAATTACAACCCCTACCTGTTCCACAACGGCTGTGGTCGCACCTGTCGGTGGACTTTCTGACGGATCTTCCTCCCTCACAGGGAAACACCATGATCCTGGTCGTTGTGGATCGGTTTTCTAAGTCCTGCCGTCTCCTCCCTTTGCCCGGTCTCCCTACGGCCCTACAGACTCCGGAGGCCCTGTTCACTCATGTCTTCCGGCACTACGGGGTGCCTGAGGACATAGTCTCTGATCGAGGTCCCCAGTTCACGTCCGGGGTCTGGAGAGCGTTCATGGAACGGCTGGGGGTCTCGGTCAGCCTCACCTCAGGTTTTCAGAGTAAGCACACATTTAAAGTTAAACAGGTTCTCACACACATCAGAACACAGTACTAGTTAGCCCTATGCTAAACTCACTTGGTGGCAGTGATTACCTCCTGGCACAACTTTTTCTACAGCCTATCCAAGATCTTAGATTTTCTATCCACCAACCAATGGCATCTCTTAAAATAGGTCAACTCTGGCCACTAAAGGGATATTTTCAACCTACAACTTCAAGGTTTATGTGTTCCGTTGGTATGTAACAAAATGTTGTGTGCTATTATTGCACTGATGCATCCTTGGCTAGGCTACTAGCTACTACTAACTTTCGACAACATTTTCAAGTTTTCCCATATGACAAAATCAAAATGTTTGTTTATCTGTGTCACACACATGCTTTTATGGAAAACGATAAATGAGGTCATTATAAGAGTTTATCGAACATTGTCAAAAAAAACTGCCAAAGCAGTTGCCTTATAATTGATAGTGCTTTTTAACCATGGGTTCAAGCCCACATCGCATCAAGCTTTTTTGGTGAGGAAAAATTAAATGTCGGTCCTTGATGCTGGATTCAAAACGCATAAAATGAAGTCGATAATGCATAAACTATCAAAAAAATTGTAGGCCTGCATGTAAGTGTAGCCTACATAAGAATATAGTAACGACAGCCAAGTGTCTTTCTACATTAAGTCTGTCAATTCAAGCTGAAATACTGCCATCTGTAGGATGACACCGATTGCAAACTATTTCTACGGTAAATTTTGGATTATCCTCCAAAGCTATGACGAAGGCCGTGAGGCAGATACGTAAGCTTATTAAAGATCAGTCATGCTATCAAGAGCAGTGTGCAGGTTTTTTTTCCTTAATCTTGTTCAACTGTTACCATGCACCTGCAAAAAAGATTGCTCAGATGTGCGAGTGCCTTTTGAATTTTGGATTATCCTCGAGTGAAATAACACAAAAGAAAGCAGATTACAAAAATGCATACAAAACATAAGCCTACATTTAGGTGTACACGTCCATGTAATATAGCCTATGTAATATGATTTTTAGGCAGTAGCAGTGTTTGTACAAGGCTGAAATTAAAGAACTTTTTCATTTTCAAGCTGTTCGCTCTAGGCTAAGTCCCTTTTCAACACACTAACCCAATTTAAATCTACATTTCAAAGGGTGGGGGGGTTAACTCATGTGAGTTACATGTAACTCATGTGAGATTTGAACCTTTGCCACAATTTGCGACAATTACATGGACTAGGCACTTTATACAGAGAGCATTTTAACCAGTCAGTCAAATACACGTGATGGCCTAGTTGCTTTAATGATCAGAATGTGCTGTTGGACTGAGGTATGTTAAGGAGGCTTCCATGAACAAGAGTTAGATCACTTCTATGATTTTAATTGGCTGCAGAAGTTGTGCCAAGATGTCTTCACTGCTTCCTGGGGAGGTTAGCAAAGAGCTGTGCCATGTTATCTGATTTAGCTTTGTCACATGCTAGTGAATCGACAATTTGAATTGGCTGATAAATCAAATTGTATTTGTAAAGAACAGGTGTGGAATAACAGTGAAATGCCTCTGCCTTCCCAACAATGCAGAGAGAAAAGTAGAGAAAATTATATAAATAAAATAACAAGAGGAAAAAAGACACAATGAGTAATGATAACTTGGCTATATACACGGGTTACCAGTACCGAGTTGATGTGCAAGGGTATAAGGAAATTAAGATAGATACACTACATAGGTATGTGGACACCCATTTTAAATGTATGGATTCGGCTATATCAGCCACACCTGTTGCTGACATGTTTATAAAAATAGAGCACACAGCCATGCAATCTCCATACACAAACATTGGCAGTAGAATGGCCTTACTGAAGAGCTCAGTGACTTTCAACGTGGCACCACCATAGGATGCCACCTTTCCAACTAGTGAGTTTGTCAAATTTATGCCCTGCTAGAGGTGCCCTGGTCAACTAAGTGCTGTTATTGTGAAGTGGACACCTCTACGCACAACAATGGCTCAGCCGCAACGTTGTAGACCACACAAGCTCACAGAACAGGACAGCAGAGTTCTGAAGTGTGTAGCGCATAAAAATCGTCTGTCCTCGGTTGCAACACTCCCTACAGAGTTCCACACTGCCTCTGGAAGCAATGTAAGCACAATAACTGTTCATCGGGAGCTTCCATGGCAAAGCAGCTGTACACAGTCTAAGATCACCATGCGCGATGCCAAGCGTTGGCTAGAGTGGTGTAAAGCTTGCCGCCATTGGAAACGCGTTCTCTGGAGTGATGAATCATGCTTCACCATCTGGCAGTCCAATAGAAGAATCTGGATTTGGCAGATGCCAGGAGAACGCTGCCCCAATGCAGAGAGCAAATTGTAAAGTTTGGTGGAGGAATATGGTCTTGGGCTGTTTTTCATGGTTCAGGCTAGGCCGCTTAGTTCCAGTGAAGGGACATCTTAATGCTACAGCCTACAATGGTTCTAGACAATTCTGTGCTTCCAACTTTGTGGCAACAGTTTGGGGAAGACCCATTCCTGTTTCAGCATTGCAATGCCCTGTGCACAAAGTGAGGTCCATACAGAAATGGTTTGTTGAGATTGGTGTGGAAGAACTTGACTGGCCTGCCCAAAGCCCTGATCTCAACCTCATTGCACACCTTTGGGATGAATTGGAACGCCGATTGCGAGACAGGCCTAATCGCCCAACATCAGTGTCCGACCTTTTGGCTGAATGCAAAGTCACTGCAGCAATGTTCCAACATCTAGTAGAAAGCCTTCCTAAAAGAGTAGAGGCTGTTATAAGAGCAAAGGGGGGAACAACTCCATATTAATGCTCATGATTTTGTAATGAGATGTTCGATGAGCTTGTGTCCACATTCTTTTGGTCGTGTGTGTACGAGGGTAAGTTTGGCAGCATGAGTGAAGGAGGCTTTGTTGTGAAATAGGAAGCCGATTCTAGATTTGACTTTGGATTGGAGATGCTTAATGTGAGTCTGGAAGGAGAGTTTATTCTTGCCAGACACCTAGGTATTTATAGTTGTCCAAATATTCTAAGTCAGAACCGTCCAGAGCAGTTACGCTAGTCAGGCGGGCGGGCGCGGGCAGAGATAGGTTGAAGAGCATGCATTTCGTTTTACTAGCATTTAAGAGCAGTTGGAGGCCACGGAAGGAGTGTTGTATGGCGTTGGAGCTTGTTTGGAGGTTTAAGTGTCCAAAGAAGGGCCAGATGTATACAGAATGGTGTCTGCATAGAGGTGGATCAAATAATCACCAGCAGCAAGAGCGACATCATTGTTATATACAGATAAGAGTCTGGACAACAGAGGTCCGGACAACAGGCCCTCCGATTTGACACACTGAACTCTATCTGAGATGTAGTTAGTGAACCAGGCGAGGCAGTCATTAGAGAAACCAAGGCTGTTGAGTCTGCCGATAAGAATACGGTGATTGACAGTCGAAAGCCTTGGCCAGGTCGATAAAGACGGCTGCCCAGTATGCTCTTTTATCGATGGCGGTTATGATATCATTTCGGACCTTGAGTGTGGCTGAGGTGCACAGGTGCACCCGTGACCAGCTCGGAAACCAGATTGCATAGCGGAGAAGGTACGGTGGAATTCGAAATGGTCGGTGATCTGTTTGTTCATTTGGCTTTCGAAGACTTTTGAAAGGCAGGGAAGGATGGATATGGGTCTGTAAAAGTTTGGGTCTAGAGTGTCACCCCCTTTGAAGAGGGATGACCGCAGCCGCTTTCCAATCTTTAGGGATCTCAGACGATACGAAAGAGGTTGAACAGACTAGTAATAGGGGTTGCAACAATGGCTGCAGATAATTTTAGGAAGAGAGGGTCCAGATTGTTGAGCCCAGCTGATTTGTAGGGATCCAGATTTTGCAGCTCCTTCAGAACATAAGCTTTCTGGGTTTGGGTGAAGCAGGGGGGGCTTGGGCCAGTTGCTGCGGGGGGTGCACAGCTGTTGGCTGGGGTTGGGGTAGCCAGGTGGACAGTATGGCCAGCCGTAGAGATGCTTATTGAAATTCTCGATTATCGTGGATTTATCAGTGGTGGCAGTTTCTAGTCTCAGTGCAGTGGGCAGCTGAGAGGAGGTACTCTTATTCTCCATGGACTTTACAGTGTCCTAATACTTTTTGGAATTAGTGCTGCAGGATGCAAATTTCTGTTAGGAAAGCAAAGGTTAGCTTTTTCAAACTGACTGTGTGTATTGGCTCCTGACTTCCCTGAAAAGTTGCATATCGCGGGGACTATTCGATGCTAGTGCAGTACACCACAGGGTGTGTTTGTGCTGGTCAAGGGCAGTCAAGTCTGGAGTGAACCAAGGGCTATATCTGTTCTTAGTTCTACATTTTCTGAAAAGGCGCATTATTTAAGATGGTGAGGAAATCACTTTTAAAGAACATCCAGACATCCTCTACTGACGGGATGAGGTCAATATCCTTCCAGGATACCCGGGCCAGGTCGACTAGAAAGGCCTGCTCGCAGAAGTGTTTTAGGGAGCTTTTGACAGTGATGAGGGGTGGTTGTTTGACCACGGACCTATAACGGACGCACGCAATGAGTCAGTGATTGCTGAGATCCTGGTTGAAAACAGAAGAGGTGTATTTAGAGGGCAAGTTGGTCAGGATGATATCTATGAGGGTGCCCATGTTTACTGATTTGGGTTTGTACTTGGTAGGTTATTTGATAATTTGTGTGAGATTTGAGGGCATCTAGCTTAGATTGTAGGACGGCTAGGGTGTTAAGCATATCCCAATTTAGGTCACCTAGCAGTACGAACTCTGACGATAGACGGGGGGCAATCAATTCACATATGGTGTCCAGGGCACAGCTGGGAGCTGAGGGGGGTCTATAACAAGCGGCAAAAGTGAGAGACTTATTTCTGGAGAGATGGATCTTTAAAAGTAGATGCTTGAAATGTTTGGGCATAGACCTAAACAGTATGACAGAACACTGCAGGCTATCTCTATAGTAGATTGCAATTCCACCCCCTTTAGCAGTTCTGTTTTGACTAAACATTTTGTAATTGGGGATAGAAATGTCAGAATTTTTTGGTGGCCTTCCTAAGCCAGGATTCAGACACGGCTAGGACATCAGGGTTGGCAGAGTGTGCTAAAGCAGTGAATAAAGCAAACTTAGGGAGGAGGCTTCTGATAACATAAATGAACCCAAGGCTATTGCTAATGAAGGAATAGTAAAGGCGCACTGTTTTGTTTCATGTTTTTTTCATTCAGATTTTTCAGGGTGTGCTACAAGCACCCTCAGAACGCTTACTTCCAGAGGCTATGATGCCGTTACATTTAAAACTTAAACTGTAACGTCAGACTCTCTCTGCACCCAGAACAATCTATCGAGTGTTAAGTTAGCCAATCCTATATTTCTAGAAAAAAAAAACAGAATTTATGATTTAACCAAGCTTGTTCGCATACATTCAAGAACTAACTTTATTTCTCAAGGCCAGGAATAATGTGCCAATGTGGTACCAACACAATGAAGAATGTGTCTGCTTCACACTGTCCAAGGGGGGGGTGGTTGTGCGTGCTTAAAAAAAAAACATTGTACTTGTTTGCGCTCATTCGACACTTGTTTATCACTGCCGCCTTTAGATTTGTGTCATTGATCAGGGTCCAGCCCTCCAACGTGACAAATCGCAGGACGTAGGCTGCAACACAAAAGCAGATTGAAAGAGACGGCACGGATAAATAACTGATTTAAGTCTGACAACTAAGAAAACAAATGGTCAAAGCATTAGAAGTATGGCACGCCTGCCATTACAAGTGATACATGTATAATATTCTAATAACAGCATTGGAGACTTACTCATGATGCCATTCTCTTCCTGGCAGTCCAGAACTTTTTTCCCCTCTGGGATTTTCCTTCCTTATTCCTAATGCCAATACATTGATGCATTCTTTCTCAGAGAAGAACTATCAAAAAGGATATGAAACAGGCGAAGGCAGCTATGCTTGGAGGCCTGGTGCATCGCTACCAAGCAAAATGGGGACAGGTATAGGCCCCTATTTGGATATAATTCCTGTCCCTTTTGGTGAGATGTGGTGTCCCAGGTCGTTGATGCTGGTCTTCTACAAAACCCTTGGGGGGGCCCCACCTGATTCAGACAAAAATGGGGAAAGAAAAGCATTCAATCGATCACTATGGACCGTACAATAAAATCTAGTGCGATATGTTCACTGTTGCCTCCATTAACGGTATTGTGTGTCTGTGTTGACAGAGAATTACTTACATATTCTTGAACATTTCCTACACCTTTCTCTTCTCCACAATACTTTTTAATGCTTTTACTTGCCTCACATGGTTGCCATTCTATTACTGCTTCACTCTGTCCACGGACGGGGGGGGGCCTGCTTCACTCCGCCCACGGACGGGGGGGCCTGCTTCACTCCGCCCACGGACGGACGGGGGGGCTGCTTCACTCCGCCCACGGACGGACGGGGGGGCTGCTTCACTTTGTCCATTGTTAGCATCAATCCCAGGGAAGGGGTGGTATGTGTTCCGTCAAGGGGCTTCATTCAATTATCTTAGTATCAGCTGAGGATGAAGTTGAAGGACGGAGTAAAGCGAGGAATGACTCCCTTGGCGTTGAGATACTTTGCTCTTGGTTATAAAACATGTCTGCGGCTGCATAATTTATTTCTTATTCTATTGATCCTGCTCGACGTATTCCACTTGAGCTCTAAAATTTTCCATCTGACCATTTTGCAAGGATAAACTCTCCTGGCCGAAGGACATCCAAGCTACCAACGGGCGTCATCCTCTCTAAGAATATCACAAGCTGTGAACATATTTGCAGGTCAACCATCAACTTCAAATCTGACAAAGGCAAACAGTCCTGAAAGAAGGATTTAATACGTTTTTTTTTTTTTTAAAGAACATGCACAGTAAAACTTGCATTTAATCATCAAATTGGGTTACAATTTGATCAAGAATGCCTGAGGTAAAAACCAAATGTGAAAATGCCTTGCTTTCTGCTCTATTTAAAAAAACGTGAGCGGGATTTCAGAGCGAGTCTTTCTGCCTGCATGCACACTAGTGACAGTCGGTGTCGTTTAAGATGAGGGAAGACCCATTTTCCCTATACCCATCATGAGGATGTTGCAACATAGCCTATGAATAGAAGTTTACAAACGTAGGTGCACACAGGTCGTGGGAACAATTTGAGACCGTGACACATGGACATACAGAGACACATTCAATATAATGTATAGTGCCTTCAGAAAGTATTCAGTCCCCTTGACTTTTCCCACATTTTGTTACATTACTTTCTTATTCTAAAATGTATTAAATCGTTTTTTTCCCTATGCCCCATAATGACAAAGTAAAAACAGTTTTTATACATTTTTGCTAATCTATAAAAAATATACCGAAACATCACATTTACATAAGTATTCAGACCCTTTACTCAGTACTTTGTTGAAGCACCTTTGGCAGTGATTACAGCATTGAGTCTTTTTGGGTATGACACTACAAACTTGGCACACCTGTATTTGGAGTTTCTCCCCTTCTCTACAGATCCTCTCAAGCTCTGTCAGGTTGGATGGGGAGTGTTGCTGCACAGTTATTTTCAGGTCTCTCCAGAGATGTTCGATCAGGTTAACCTCTGGGATATGTGGGACGGTAGCGTCCCACCTGGCCAACATCCAGTGAAATGCAGAGCGCCAAATACAAATAAATTACTATAAAAATTCAACTTTCATGAAATCACACATTCAATATACCAAATTAAAGCTACACTTGTTGTGAATCCAGCCAACGTGTCAGATTTCAAAAATGCTTTACGGCGAAAGCAAACAATGCTATTATCTGAGGATAGCACCCCGGCTAACAATCACAGACCATCATATTTCAACCATCCCGGCACGACACACAACACAGAAATAAAGATATAATTCATTACCTTTGACGAGCTTCTTCTGTTGGCACTCCAATATGTCCCATAAACATCACAAATGGTCCTTTTGTCCGATTAATTCCGTCGATATATATCCAAAATGTCAATTTATTTGGCGCGTTTGATCCAGAAAAACACCGGTTCCAACTTGCACAACGTGACTACAAAATATCTCAAATGTTACCTGTAAGCTTTGTCCAAACATTTCAAACTACTTTTGTAATACAACTTTAGGTATTTTTTAACGTAAATAATCGATAAAATTGAAAACGGGATGATCTGTGTTCAATACCGGAGGAAAACAATGTGTAGCATGCTTTCTGGTCACGTGCCTCTAACAAACAGTACACTTTACTGGAGCCTCATTCTGAACATGGCTACTTCTTCATTTCTCAAAGGAAAAACCTCAACCAATTTCTAAAGACTGTTGACATCCAGTGGAAGCGATAGGAACTGCAGGAAGATCCCTTAGAAATCTGGATTCACAATGAAAATACATTGAAAAGAGAGTGACCCCCCCCAAAAAATCTGAATGGTTTGTCCTCGGGGTTTTGCCTGCCAAATAAGTTCTTTTATAGTCACAGACATGATTCAAACAGTTTTAGAAACTTCAGAGTGTTTTCTATCCAATACTAATAATAATATGCATATATTAGCATCTGGGACTGAATAGGAGGCAGTTTACTCTGGGCACGCTTTTCATCCAAATGTGAAAATGCTGCTCCCTATCCTAGAGAAGTTAAAGACCGGGCTCTGACTGGGCCACTCAATGACATTCAGAGGCTTGTGCCGAAGCCAATCCTACGTTGTCCTGCTAGAAGGTCAAACTTCTTCCAAAGTCAAATTCCTGCTGCTGAAAAACATCCCCACAGCATGATGCTGCCACCATCATGCTTCACAGTAGGGATGATGCCAGGTTTCCTCCGGATGTGACACTTGGCATTCAGGCCAAAGAGTTCAATCTTGGTTTCATCAGACCAGATAATCTTGTTTCTCATGGTCTGAGACTCTTTCGGTGCCTTTTGGCAAACTCCAAGTGGGCTGTCATGGGCCTTTTACTAAGAAGTGGCTTCTGTCTGGCCATCTACCACAAAGTGCTGCAGATATGGTTGTCCTTCTGGAAGGTTCTCCCATCTCCACAGAGGAACTCAAGAACTATGTCAGAGTGACCAGTGGTTTCTTGGTCACCTCCCTGACCAAGACCAGCTCAGTTTGGCCGGACAGCCAGCTTTAGGAAGAGTCTTGGTGGTTCCAGACTTCTTTCATTTAACCTCTAACACCTCCCAAACCCGGATCCGGGATCCCCCCCATCAAAAAAGCTGACTAGCATAGCCTAGCCTAAAGCCACAGGGATATCATATAATAAAATGTTCATGAAATCACAAGTCCAAGACACCAAATGAAAGATACACATCTTGTGAATAAAGCCATCATTTCTGATTTTTAAAATGTTTTACAGGGAAGACACAATATGTAAATCTATTAGCTAACCACGTTAGCAAAAGACACCACTTTTCTTACTCCACCATTTTTTTACTCCATCAGTAGCTATCACAAATTCGGCCAAATAAAGATATAAATAGCCACTAACCAAGAAACAACCTCATCAGATGACAGTCTGATAACATATTTATTGTATAGCATATGTTTTGTTAGAAAAATGTACATATTTCAGGTATAAATCATAGTTTACCATTGCAGCCACCATCCCAACTCTCACCAAAGCGACTAGAATAACTACAGAGACCATCGTGTATTAGCTAATTACTCATCATAAAACATTTCTTAAAAATACACAGCGTGCAGCAGATGAAAGACACAGATCTTGTGAATCAAGACAATATTTCAGATTTTCTAAGTGTTTTACAGCGAAAACACAATATAGCGTTATATTAGCATACCACAATAGCAAACATCACAACAGCATTGATTCAAGCTAAAAATAGCGATAACGTATAAACCACCAAAATATATTAATTTTTTCACTAACCTTCTCAGAATTCTTCAGATGACAGTCCTGTAACATCATATTACATAATTCATATAGAGTTTGTTCGAAAATGTGCATATTTAGCGGCACAAATCGTGCTTATACAATGAGAATAGTGTCCATAACGTCAAGCAATCTGTCCGGCGCCATCTTGAAAAGGCCCCTATTCTTATCGAAAACTATTCATAAACTTGACTAAAAAAATACAGGTTGGACAGCAATTGAAAGACAAATTAGTTCTTAATGCAATCGCTGAATTACATTTTTAAAATTAACGTTACTGCGCAATACAGGGTGCGATAACGCAAGGCTACACTGCAAGAAATGGCGTCTTATGCATTTGACATTTTTCAACAGAACAATGAATTATCAGCATAAATAGTTCTTACTTTTCGATGAACTCTCATCAGAATCTTGGGATAGGTGTCCTTTGTCCAAAAGAATCGTTGCTAGGTTGGAGAACGTCGTCTTCCACGTTGCAATTAGCAGTAAACATTAGCTTGAGAGAGAGAGATACCCAACTTCCTACAGCGCCAAGAAAATAAATACCCGAAAATCGCAATATACTGACATAAACTGATATAATTCGGTTCAAAATAACAAGATTATGATGTCTTTAAAGCCTATATCGAATAAAAACACAGCCGGAAATGTCTAAGATCTATAACCGATGTTTCCAAAAGAACGTTCCAAGGTCCTCAGTGCGTCAGAGCGAAGGGGAAAAGAACGATACACCTCGTTTCCAATCAATTTATAGACTTTCAGCTCTGCCTAGAGACTCCATTTCAAGGCCCTCTATTCGCTGACACCCAGAGGAAGGCGTATGCAGTGCATCTCAACCAATAGAAGACAGGCAGATTTATAAACAGGTCTGAGAACAGGTTGGAAAATTCTGCATTCTCAACTCCACATAGGGAAATTGCTCTAAGTCCAGTTCTGTTTCACCCACAGACATAATTCAAACGGTTTTAGAAACTAGAGAGTGTTTTCTATCCAATAGTAATAATAATATGCATATTGTACGAGCAAGAATTGAGTACGAGGCAGTTTAATTTGGAAACGAATTTGTACTATGTCGAAATGGCACCCCCTAGTGGCAAGAAGTTAAGAACGATGGCGGCCACTGTTTTCTTGGGGACCTTCAATGCTGCAGAAATGTTTTGGTAACCTTCCCCAGCTCTATGGACAATTCCTTTGACCTCATCGCTTGGTGTTTGCTCTGACATGCACTGTCAACTGTGGGACTTTAAATAAACAGGTGTGTTCCTTTCCAAAACATGTCCAATCAACGGAATTTACCACAGGTGGACTCCAATCAAATTGTAGAAACATATCAAGGATGATCAATGGAAACAGGATGCACTTGATCTCAATTTTGAGTTGCATAGCAAAATGTCTGAATGCTGATGTAAATATATTTATTTTCTTCTAAAACCTGCTTTGGTTTGTCATTATGGGGTATTGTGGGTAGATTGCTGATTTGAGGCTGTAACAAAATCTGGAAAAAGTCAATGGTCTGAATACTTTCCGAAGGCATTGTATATATAACCATCCCAGCTCTACAAATGTCTTGTTAACCAACTATAGTTTTGGCAAGTCGGTTAGGACATCTACTTTGTGCATAACACAGGTCATTTTTCCAAAACTTGTTTACAGACCGATTATTTCACTTATAATTCACTGTATCACAATTCCAGTGGGTCAGAAGTTTACATACACGAAATTGACTGCCTTTATACAGCTTGGAAAATTCCAGAAAATTATGTCATAGCTTTAGAAGCTTCTGATAAGTTATTTGAATTAGCCTGAGTCAATTGGAGGTGTACCTGTGGATGTATTTCAAGGCCTACCTTTAAACTCAGTACCTCCTTGCTTGACATCATGGGAAAATCAAAAGAAATCAACCAAGACCTCAGAATGAAATTGTAGACCTCCACAAGTCTTCATCCTTGTGAGCAATTTCCAAACGCCTGAAGGTATCACGTTCATCTGTACAAACAATAGTATGCAAGTATAAACACCATGGGACCACGCAGCCGTCATACCGCTCAGGAAGGAGAAGCATTCCGTCTCCTAGAGATTAACGTTCTTTGGTGCGAAAAGTGCAAATCAATCCCAGAACAACAGCAAAGGACCTTGTGAAGATGCTGGAGGAAACAGGTACAAAAGTATCTATATCCACAGTAAAACGAGGCCGCTCAGCGAGGAAGAAGCCACTGCTCCAAAACTGACATAAAAAAGCCAGACTACGGTTTGCAACTGCTCATGGGGACAAAGATTGTACTTTTTTGAGAAATGTCCTCTGGTTTGATGAAACAAAAATAGAACTGTTTGGCCATAATGATCATTGTTATGTTTGGAGGAAAAAGGGGGAGGTTTGCAAGCCGACGAACACCATCCCAACCGTGAAGTACAGGGGTGTGTTACATCATGTTGTGGGGGTGCATTGCTGCAGGAGGGACTGGTGCACTTCACAAAATAGATGGCATCATGAGGCAGGAAATTATGTGGATACATTGAAGCAACATCAGTTAGGAAGTTAAAGCTTGGTTGCAAATGGGTCTTCCAAATGGACAATGACCCCAAGCCCACTTCCAAAGTTGTGACAAAATGGCTTAAGGACAACAAAGTCAAGGTATTGGAGTGGCCATACGAAAGCCCTGACCTCAATCCAAAAGAAAATGTGAGGGCAGAACTGAAAAAGCATGTGCGAGCAAGGAGGCCTACAAACCTGACTCAGTTACACCAGCTCTGTCAGGAGGAATGAGCCAAAAGTCACCCAACTTATTGAGGGAAGCTTGAGGAAGGCTACCCGAAACGTTTGACCCAAGTTAAACAATTTATAGGCAATGCTACCAAATACTAATTGAGTGTATGTAAACTTCTGACCCACTGGAAATATGATGAAAGAAATAAAAGCTGAAATAAATCATTCTTTCTACTATTCTGACATTTCACATTCTTAAAATAAAGTGGTGATCTTAAGTGACATAAAACAGGGGATTTTTGCTAGGATTAAATTTTAGGAATTGTGAAAAACTGAGTTTAAATGTATTTGGCTAAGGTGTATGTAAACTTCCGACTTCAACTAGCACCATAAAGGTTATGAAATGAGTAACGTTACCTCGCTTGTCTGCGGTTATAAGGAATATTCAAAAATATATTATGCTCCATACATACAGTAAGCTACCGTAGAAATGACATAACATGACACAAACTATTATAACGTAATTAGACACTTTGATAGAAACGCTCACATTTCCAAAGTTATTATTGGTAACAAAAACAACAATGACTGCGATGCGGCAACATACGGAAAATGTGAACACATGTGTGCAGATCCTGTTCTGACGGGAGATGCACAAATGTCTGCAGACTTGAACTGCACAAACAATTGGGAAGTGCATGGGGAATTTTGTCCGGGTCAGAAATGTAAAAAAAATGGAATTGTCCACAAAGTAAAAAGGACTACTTGTATGGGAATGAATGAGGCAGAACACACCTCAATTTAAACTGTTCTTAGAAAATAAAAACTTGTTAGAAAATCATTTGAAATTGAGAAGTTGAAAACAGCCTATAAATAATAACAGGCTGCGTGCCCTGGTTTGAGGGCAGCGTGGATTAAATATACTGTTGCGTAACAATCACATTCTGGAATGGAGAGAACATTCTAACATCACGTGCATAAAAATAACTCACGCTGGGGTGACCGTTAGAGATATTTGGAACTCACGCATGAAAAGGTTAAACATGTCCCAGTTTAGGTCACCAAGCAGGACAAATTCAGACTTAGTGTAAGGGGCCAGGAGAGGGTAGATAGGGTACAGGCTGGTGCTGATGGAAGACTTTTCTAGCTTAAAACGATATGAGTATAAGCAAGCAAGAAACGAGGCAGAAGGTAGATAAGGAGCACTGGAAAATGCATGTTTGTATGTTGAAGAGAAATTGTATTGCATTCATATTACTTCTGTCTTCTCCTCTTCACCAATCCAACATCCCAATTTATTTTTCCTTCAAGATTTGATTCTGGTAGTTGAGCAATCACAGTAGTCCAATCACAGAGAATGATATTGGTGTGGTGGGTGGTCGATTTGTCCAATTAGGTGCCGTGATCTAAACAAGTGTGGTCATTTGTACTAGCTCTGTGCAATGGGTTGATCTAATACACTCGTTGAAATTGAACAATATAATAATTTGTGGCTTGTGCGGCAGCCACACTTTAGATATTGTAACAATTATTTCAGATTTATAGTTATTATTCTTTAAACCGCTAGTACTCTTATACAATTTTAAGCTAAAAAAGTTGTTCAAACTTTAAAGCATGTAGGCAGGTCAGTAATAATGTGCTTGCATACAACTTTTTGGTATCTTTTATACTTTATAAACTATTACACTTTTGTCCTTCTTGTTGTCGTCATCCACTTTCATGGAATTTCCTCAGCATTTTAAAGGTCCCATTGTGACATCATTCCCAACATTCTATTCACTGTAAACAATAACTTGACACAAATCTGCGAATGTCATCCTCTTGGAGGTGAAGACACACACAAACACAGTATCCCCAAAGCAATGCTATATACGCTACCATTCTAATAGCCTTGGTGCATTGTCAGGACTCTAACGACACTTTTGGTTGCCCATCATTGACTGCGAAGAGACATGGAGGTGCATATCAGTCCTTGTCAGGCTGCCCTTAGCTTATATATACTGAACAAAAATATAAACGCAACATGCAACAATTTCAAAGATTTTACTGAGTTACAGTTCATATAAGGAAATCAGTCAATTGAAATAAATTCATTAGGCCCTAATCTATGGATTTCACATGACTGAGAATACGGATATGCATCTGTTGGTCACAGATACCTTAAGGTAGAGGCGTGGATCAGAAAACCAGTCAGTATCTGGTGTGACCACCATTTGCCTCATAAAGCGCAACACATCTCCTTCGCATAGAGCTGATCAGGCTGCTGACTGTGGCATGTAGAATGTTGTCCCTCTCTTCAATGGCTGTGCGAAGTTGCTGGATATTGACGGGAACTGGAACATGCTGTCGTACACATCGACAGCATGTTCTCCAGGAAATGTGTACAGATCCTTGTGACATTGGACCGTGCATTCATGCTGAAACATGAGGTGATGGCGGCGGATGAATGGCACAACAATGGGCCTCAGGATCTCGTCACGGTATCTCTGTGCCTTCAAATTGCCATGATAAAATGCAGTTGTGTTCATTGTCCATAGCTTATTCCTGCCCATACCATAACCCCACCATGGAGGACTCTGTTCACAACGTTGACATCAGCAAACAGCTCGCCGACAAGACATCATACACGTGGTCTGTGGATGTGAGGCCAGTTGGACGTACTGCCAATTCTCTAAAATTACGGAGGCGGCTTATAGTAGAGAAATTAATTTTAAATTCTGACATCAGCTCTGGTGGACATTTATGCTGTCAGCATGCCAAATGCACACTCCCTCAACTTCGAGGCATCTGTGGCATTGTGTTGTGTGACAATTGCACATTTTAGTGGCCTTTTATTATTCCAAGCACAAGGTGCTCTTCATATCCCACACCTGTCAGGTGGATAGATTATCTTGTGAAAGGAGAAATGCTCACTAACAGGGATGTGAACAAATTTGTGCTCCAAATTTGAGAAGCTTTTGTGCATATCGAACATTTCTGGGATCTTTTATTTCAGCTCATGAAACATGGGACCAACACTTTATATGTTTTATTTTTAGTATGTGTCTCAACGTCAACAGTGAAGAGGCGACACCGGGATCCTGGCCTTCTAGGCAGAGTTGCAAAGAAAAAGCCATAACTCAGACTGGCCAATAAAAATAAAAGATTAAGATGGGCAAAAGAACACACACTGGACAGAGGAACTCTGCCTAGAAGGCCAGCATCCCGGAGTCGGCTCTTCACTGTCGACGTTGAGAAGCTGCCAGTTGAGGACTTGAGGAGTCTCTTGCTCAGTTGTGCACTGGGGCCTCCCACTCTTTCTATTCTGGTTAGAGCCAGTTTGCGCTGTACGGTGAAGGGAGTAGTACACAGCGTTGTACGAGATCTTCAGTTTCTTGGCAATTTCTCAGAACAAGAATAGACTGATGAATTTCAGAAGAAAGTTCTTTGTTTCTGGCCATTTTGAGCCTGTAATCTAAAGTCTAAAGAAGGCCAGTTTTATTGCTTCTTTAATCAGCAGAACAATTTTGTGTGCTAAAATAATGGCAAAGGGTTTTCTATTGATCAATTAGCCTTTTTAAAATGATAAACTTGGATTAGCTAACACAACGTGCCATTGAAACACTGGAGTGATGGTTGCTGATAACGAGCATCTGTACATTTTCCATAAAAAAATCTGCCGTTTCCAGCTACAATGGTCATTTACAACATTAACAATGTCTACACTGTATTTCTGATCAATTTGATGTTATTGTAATGGACAAAAAAATATATTTTCTTTCAAAAAAAGTGACCTCAAACTTTTGAACGGTAGTGTACATTTTCAAATCTGGGCAAATTCTGACTTTGTAGAGGTCCAGAGAAACTGTTTTAAATGCCAGTGCCTATGCATTCTTCATTCCTTTCCTTGAAGACATCACCTATAGATGTATAGGTGAAAGCTTATAGCTTAATATCTCCTTTCAACCAAGTCATATCAGATTACTGATTATTTCTTTATACATAGCCTATGATCATTGAGCATGATTGGTCTAATAGGCCCTCTTAGATCAATTATTATTTCAAGAAAAAGGAGAATCCGTCCATGACTATAGTCAAACAGCGCCTAATTAGCTCCTGTGCGCATGCAAGTGTGGCCTCTCCTCCCACAGACACAACATTTCTTCACTCCTCCCGCAGCAGTTGGATATAGGCCTAAAATTCCAATAGGCTATAGTCTAATTTACTTTCACTTGCCCAACGTAACATAGGCATACTATTAGCCTACAGGTAAGGGTAGGCCACTCAATCTAGTGGGCCGCTGTATAGACAATGGTCTGCAAAATGATGTAGAGAATTTGGAGCCTGCACACGCATATAGTCCCCAGGATCCCAAGATAATGTGTTTCATTGGGTGTGCTCATGTAGGCTAGCATACTAGCTTAAAGACGTTATAAATATAGTTGCCATAAGGGGCAAATACTGTTGGTAAAGCACCATGGATAGGTCGTTAATAGTTGCCATTACGCACATATTTTTGTTCCCCCTTATTTTGAACTTTCTTTTCGTCATACAGGCCTAGCTGTTAGACACTAAGCTACTATAGTTGGCTCTGCAAGGTGTTCGCCAATAGGATACACAGCAGAACGTTGTAGCAAATTCGGAGGGCAGACTGTGACAGTGCAGTGCCAACAGTTTTTGGGTTATGGGTTAACACACCATGCCACTAGTGTATGCCTATAGTCTGAAGTTGCAGGGAGAAACTCGGTGTGCGGATTTAATTGAAAGGAGACACTTAAGAGAATTTATAGAACTCGTACATCGATCAATGTGAGACCAATTCATGGTTATTTCTCAGGAACAAATCTCTCCGGTGTTGAATAGTACTCAAGTTGTGATTAGGAGACATCAAGGTGATAGATCTCATTATTTATTTTCCTTTCCTATGGGTATCAACTTTAGTGTTGCAACCATGAACATTTACACGCCTCCTGCCTTATCAGTGTCACACTGAGACCATTGATATGATCCGCTGCATACGTTCTCTTTAAACACATTGGTAACAGCCGTGCAGCTTCAAAAGGCCCGCTCCTTAATTTGAAAACAACAAAACGCCATCCCTAACATTTATATAAACGCCATCCCTTGATTTTTATAAAGCTGATGGAAGAGAATTGGAGAAATGCAATCACTCAAATTCTAAAGACTCACTGGGTTTATCATTAGTTTAAATGATACAAAAAGGCTGTACAAATCAGTGGGCCTTTAAAAACAGGCTTGGGGACCGCTGCTACACAGTCGGGTGTGGTGATTACTCCATAGTCTCACACAGAGCAGAGTCTAGAAAGAGCTCAAGCTATCTGTGTTCTCATGCCTTCCCGTGGTGCATGGTGGCTTACCCCAAAAATGCAATATCCCAAAACAAAAGTATTTTTGTCTTAGCCTCCGTGGTGTAGTGGAGGGTATATGCAGATATACGACACACACCCACTTTTTTGTATGTTATTGCGTATACTCAATACTTAATACCCACAATGCGTATCAAAGTAGTCTAGTGGAGGTATATGCCGCATCAATTAATAAGGCTGATGGAAAATATCAGAATGTTTCGCTTAAAATGTTGATAACTATTCACATTTTAAGCTTAGCTATGTGCACATGGCGGTAGACCTATGCGCAAATGTTCCAAAATGCAATTTGTGGAAAACACAGTTAGAAAATGAGCACATGCGAGCGGTTTCATGGAGATGGAAATATATGTTAGAAATTTAGGAAGAAGGGAGATCTTAAGATGCAACAACTATCTTGGGTTGCTGATATGACTAGGATAATGCCTTTAGCTGCTAGACAATGAAAGAAAACCAATAAACCAGGAGAGAGCATATGAGGTCTTTTATAAAATAATTACCTCCACTTTTCTATGGTGGGATTGTGGCTATAGGCTACTTTGAAGCAAGGTAAGACATGCCTCATAGTATGAAGTAAAATGTCCAGGTTTCAAACAATTAACAAACAGGAAAAATATAGCGACGCTAATGATGGGCCTAACCGTCTAATGGTAGATGGATAGGTTTTTTTTCCTATTAAAGTGTGACTTTGAGAGCGAAAAACAGAATTTGACAAATCTGAAACTTGTGAATTTCTGACTCAGTTTACTGCCTCATTTATCCATTTCAATAATAGGCCTACTATTAGCCAACGTGCAGTACACAGTACAGCTTGTGTCATGACTGTCCACGAGAATCCAAATAGGTCAGATCTGGTTTGCAATGAATAACTTCAATCAGACCCCCTTTCACCCGTAGAGGGGGAGGAAAGAACTAGTTGGGATTGACACTCACGTCCTGTTGTAAATCAAGGGAGAAGATCCAGGCCTGTGCTCTTTAAGGAATGTGCTTTGTCTCAACACACCTTTTTGCCGCTGAAACTAACACGCTCAAAAGCGAATACTGGAACAATATTTCTAACATAGAACCTGGGGAATGGTGTGAGGGATCTATAGAACACTGTAATTGTGTTTATTTTGTGATGTGATTAAATGTTATAAAGGAAATACTGTAACTTGGAAAGTATACCCAATACATGTATGGAGTTTCCATACTGTCACGCCCTGACCATAGATTGCTTTGTATGTTTCTATGTTTTGTTTGGTCAGGGTGTGATGTGGGTGGGCATTCTATGTTGTATGTCTAGGTTGTCTATTTCTGTGTTTGACCTGGTGTGGTTCCCAATCAGAGGCAGCTGTCTATCGTTGTCTCTGATTGGGAGCTATACTTAGGTAGCCTTTTTTCCATTGTGTGTGGTGGGTGGTTGTTTTCTGTTTAGTGTTTTTGTTGCACCTTACAGAACTGTTTGTTTATCGTTTTTGTTGTTTTGTTAGTATTCATTAAAAGTAATTATGAGTACTTACCACGCTGCACCTTGGTCTTCTCCTTCTCCACCAACGACAATCGTTACAGAACCACCCACCAACAAAGGACCAAGCAGCGTGGGAACACGGACTCCTGGACATGGGAGGAAATTCTGGACGGCAAAGGACCCTGGGCACAGCCGGGGGAGTATGGCCGTCCGAAAGAGGAGCTGGAGGCAGCTAGAGCGGAGCGGCGCCACTACGAGGAATTGGCGCGAGGTAACGGGCACGAGAGGCAGCCCCAGAATTTTTTGGGGGGAGGCACACGGGTAGATTGGCGGACTCAGGTAGGAGACCTGAGCCAACTTCCCGTGCTTACCGTGGCGAGAGAGTGACTGGGCAGGCACCGTGTTATGCGGAGAAGCGCACGGTGTCCCCAGTGCGCACGCATAGCCCGGTGCATTACATCGCAGCTCCTCGTATCGGCCGGGCTAGAGTGAGCATCGAGCCAGGAGATATGATGCCGGCTCAACGCATCTGGTCTCCAGTGCGTCTCCTCGGCCCGGGGTATACTGCACCAGCCCTACGCACAGTGTCTCCAGTTTGCCAGCACAGCCCAGTGCGGCCTATTCCAACTCCCCGCACTTGCCGGGCTACAGGGGGGATCCAGCCAGGACGAGTGGTGCTAGCTCTGCGCTCGAGACCGCCAGTGCGCCTCCACGGTCCAGTGCATCCGGTGCCTCGGCCAAGGACAAGGCCTCCTGCATGTCTCCCCAGCCTGGTGGGTTCTGTGCCTGTGTTAAACACTAACCCTCCTGCATGTCTCCCCAGCCTGGTGAGTCCTGTGCCTTCTCCCAGAGCCAGGCCTCCTGTGTGTCTCTCCACTCCAGTGATAATCCATGGCAAGAAGCCTCTGGTGGTGATCCATGGCACGAAGCCTCCGGTGGTGATTCATGGCACGAAGCCTCCAGAGCCGCCCGTCACTCTGGCGCTGCCGGAGCCGTCCGCCTGTCCGGCGCTGCCGGAGTCTCCCGCCTGTCGGGCGCTGCCGGAGTCTCCCGCCTGTCGGGCGCTGCCGGAGTCTCCCGCCTGTCGGGCGCTGCCGGAGTCTCCCGCCTGTCGGGCGCTGCCGGAGTCTCCCGCCTGTCGGGCGCTGCCGGAGTCTCCCGCCTGTCGGGCGCTGCCGGAGTCTCTCGTCTATTCAGGGTCCGCTGCAAGGGTCCCCAGTCCAAGGTCGGCGGCGAGGGTCGCCGCTCCAAAGACGCCACTTAACCTCTAATTCCTCCCAATCCCGGATCCGGGAGCACCCCCATCAGTAAAAAAGCTGACTAGCATAGCCTAGCATAGCGTCACAAGTAATTACTAGCATCTAAATATCATTAAATCACAAGTCCAAGACACCAGATGAAAGATACACATCTTGTGAATCCAGCCATCATTTCTGATTTTTAAAATGTTTTACAGGGAAGACACAATATGTAAATCTATTAGCTAACCACGTTAGCAAAAGACACCACTTTTTTTACTCCACCATTTTTTTCCTGCATAGGTAGCTATCACAAATTCGACCAAATAAAGATATAAATAGCCACTAACCAAGAAACAACTTCATCAGATGACAGTCTGATAACATATTTATTGTATAGCATATGTTTTGTTAGAAAAATGTGCATATTTCAGGTATAAATCATAGTTTACCATTGCAGCCACCATCACAACTCTCACCAAATAATAATAATAATAACTACAGAGAGCAACGTGAATTACCTAAATACTCATCATAAAACATTTCTGAAAAATACACAGCGTACAGCAAATGAAAGACCAAGATCTTGTGAATCCAGCCAATATTTCAGATTTTTTAAGTGTTTTACAGCGAAAACACAATATAGCATTATATTAGCTTACCACAATAGCCAGAAACACAAGCCATTTACCAGCAGCAAAGGTTAGCGATCGTAACAAACAAGCAAAAGATATATAATTTTTGACTAACCTTCATAAACTTCTTCAGATGACAGTCCTGTAACATCATATTACACAATGCATATAGGGTTTGTTCGAAAATGTGCATATGTAGCGGCACAAATCGTGGTTATACAATGTGATTAGTAGGCAAACTTCAAGCAATCTGTCCGGCGCCATCTTGGAGAGGCACCTAATCTAATCGATAACTAATCATAAACTTGACTAAAAAATACAGGTTGGACAGCAAATGAAAGATACATTAGTTCTTATTAAGCGGGCTAAGACTATGGTGGAGTGGGGTCCACGTCCCGCGCCAGAGCCGCCACCGCGGACAGATGCCCACCCAGACCCTCCCCTATAGGTTCAGGTTTTGCGGCCGGAGTCCGCACCTTTGGGGTACTGTCACGCCCTGACCATAGATTGCTTTTTATGTTTCTATGTTTTGTTTGGTCAGGGTGTGATGTGGGTGGGCATTCTATGTTGTATGTCTAGGTTGTCTATTTCTGTGTTTGGCCTGGTGTGGTTCCCAATCAGAGGCAGCTGTCTATCGTTGTCTCTGATTGGGAGCTATACTTAGGTAGCCTATTTTCCATTGTGTGTGGTGGGTGGTGGTTTTCTGTTTAGTGTATGTTCACCTGGCAGAACTGTTCGTTTATCGTTTTTGTTGTTTTGTTAGTATTCATTACTAACATTACTAATTATGAGTACTTACCACGCTGCACCTTGGTCTTCTCCTTCTCCTCGATACGACGATCGTTACACATGTGTGTGTGCATGTAATATGAAAATAATTTGTGTTTTTAAAGAGAGGGATGTGACTTGAGAAGCTATAAGAGACAATTGTTTTTATAACTGTGCACAGTAAGTAGTCACCACCCATGAGTGAGGTCAGAGAGCTTGTCAGCCTGCCGAAAGAATCCCTTTCCTGCAAACTGTATAAATGATGGGTTAAGAAATTAACAAACCAGACTAGAAAAATGTGTAGCTGCACCAAAGTGGTTTGAACTTTGAGTCTCAACACGAGGTACAGACGAAAAATCACCTCCCGGACAATCAATGGTATGGAGTGAATGGAAGGAAAGTCAACTCTGTAGTTCTGTTCAAGACTACACAAGTCATCGGATACCGGACAACAAGACTTGTTGGAACCATTTTGGACAATCAAAGCCTTACAAGCCTGCCACAAAAAGGCTCAACTCCCTTTCCAAGGCTGCCCTGTTCACCGAGAGAGATCCCCGGCGAACCCAGGCATTTCATGTAAATGCATTCATGATTACTTACTCAAAGCGGGCGGTGGTTTGTGTGCAAAGTATATGCTTACTGTAGGTGAGTCGTTTCTGAATGTACCAATGTTAAGTGTCTCTGTCCCTCTCCATCTCTTTTGTAACAAGCAGCCATGTTGTCATTCCGTTTGGGACCTGTTATAACGTATTAAGTCTCCAGTCAATAACCGCAGCAGAGTGTGTTTCTCCTGTGTTCCCATTTAAATAGCTAGTAAATAAATAAACCAATTTGTGTAGTACTGAATCTAAATAAGGCTCTGGTTTTTGCAGATGCAAGGAGATTACAACTGTTCAGAATGATATGATATAAGGTTATGATTAAGTCGACTGTTGATAGACGTGATAGGTAAAGACCTTTTAGAGTTTAATTCAGGAGATGGTAACTCTTTAAAGAACCGCGCTCGTGGTGCCGCAGATCCTAATGAGTTACATGATTAATTTAATCGGGTAACAATTCAACATAGTTAATTAGATAATATTCTTCAGATTAATGTTAAAGTTATTTAAGTCACGACACTTGAATTGGCCTGATTGTGAAAGACCAATATGGGATATATCATTTTAGGACATTCAGAGTGTGTCACTGTATTTCATAGAATTTTTCGCACAGTGTGCCTGTTCTTCGCTGGGAGGGCCGTTGGGGATTTTTGTGTGTGCAAAATTAGAGTATACCCGCTTCTCCAGGCACCACTACACCTCTTCTTAGCCTAGCCACTTGCTCCTGTTTTGCACTACCGTTTAACATTGTGTTTGCACAGAGGGCTGGAGGGTGTGTTTGTGTTGAGGGTTAGTTGTAGCAGCTTGCATGCTCATGATTCTGACTATTTCAACTTTCCTTCTTGGATTTTTTTCTCCTCAAGCAAAGACCCTGGGAAGAGTGGTTGTATGACTGACTCACTCAAGCAGATAATACTTTTCAATAGTGGTCACCAACCTTGGTAACGGAGAGCTATACAAGTTTTATTTCCAGCACAGACATAACATTTTGCTGAAACCTTCAAAATCTATTTTTAAGAGTAGTTCAAGGGATGGTTTGGAATTTTGGAAATGAGGGCCTTTATCTGCTTCCCTAGAGTCAGATGAACTTGTGGATACCATTTTTGTCTCTCCATTCAGTTTGAAGGAAGTTGCTAACTTGCATTAGCGCATTTGTTAAGATAGAGATGTTTTTGCATGGGCTGCATCTCAATCCACTGCATCCACCAATGGTGGCCTTCCGCATCTGCGGTGGAAGGTGGCAGAGCTGCAGCTGTGTTTGTTAGACTAGTAGACATCCCGAAAATCGAAGTTTTGAAGTACTTTAGTGCCATAAAGGGGTTAAATATGAGTAAAATAATATTTTTCATAATTTCCTGAGCTTTCTCATCTCTCAGATTTAGGACAGACTTAGAAACATACTTTAGATTTTTTTTTTTATTGTTTCGCCACATATGAATGTTATTCAATGTGTTTCGATGGGTTAATCGCAGTAAGGCCAAATGCAATGTTCTATCAAATAATGTGTATTGTTGTGAATTGTTAGATACTACTGCACTGTTGGAGCTAGGTACATAAGCATTTCGCTACACCCGAAATAACATCTGCTAAATATATGTATGTGACCAATACAATTTGATTAGATTTGAAACTTACAGGAGGGTAGCTCTCCAGGAACAGGGATGGAGAGCTCTGCTCTACGGGGGCTAAGTAGCATTAGCACAATGACTGGAAATCTATGTTTCTGTAGACCAGTGGTTCCCAACTCTGATCCTCGAGTTCCCACAACAGCACACATTTTTGTTGTAGCCCCTGACAAACATACCCGATTCAACTCATTGAGAGCCTGATGATTATTTGACAAGTTGAATCAGGTGTTCTTCCTCGGGGCGACAATAATAATTTGGACTTTTCGTGGTACCTGTGGACCGGAGTTGGGAACCAGACTGTCATTGCGCTGACGCTAATTAGCATTGGCTCGCAAAACTACCTTCAGCTTCCTTCATACTGGACGCAGATAAAAGTATCCACAAGTTAATCTGACTCAAAATCCCGGACTATCCCTTTAATGTGTTGCGGTAGTATGATAAATTATAGAATTAACTTTTAATGTCATGTCTCTTTATTTTGACAAGTTGAGCAGTAGTTCTACAGTTTTATTGTCACATGCACAAGTATAGTGAAATGCCTTTCTTGCAAGCTCTTTCCCAACAATGCAGTAATCAATATCAATAGTACAATGAAAAAAGTAAGTAAAACAAAAACAAGAAATAAGAACAAGAGAAAGCAAGTGAGCTATATACAGGGTCAATTCCTGGATCAGTGCCAATATCATATTTACAATGTGCGGGGATACTGGAGTGGTAAGGGGTCGATGTGTATAGTGGTAAGGTGAATAGGCATCAGGATATGACAAACAGAGTAACAGCAGCGTAAATTATGATTGTTTGTGAGTGCATGTGTGTGTAGTCTGTATGAATGTGTGTGCATGTTCTGTGTGATCAAATTAAGTGTGTGTGTTGGAGTATCAGTGTGTGAGTGAGTGTGTAGAGTCCTGTGAGTGCACAGTCATTGTAAAAATAAAGGTCAATGCAGATAGACCGTAGCAATTCTGTTAGCTATGTAGCAGTCTTATGGCTTGGGGATAGAAGCTGCTCAGGGTAGCTATTTTAGTAGGGTTATACTCCCTCTCCCAAACTACAAAGTACATTATCCAATTTTAAGATGACAGCAATACGGCAATTACCATCACTTTAGAATTCAAATGTGAAAATGTCAGTTCTCTAATGTACTACAATAACAATATCTGAGTCTGTCAGTGAGGCTTTATAATTTAACTATAAAAGCTCCAGCGGCTTTAAATCACTTAAATACCGACGCATGATATGGAGAATTAGTCCTGATCTTCTAACACATGACACTCTGATTTCCAAATCCACTTACTAGAATTACATACATGCCATTCATAGATTGACTTAGCTTTTAAGTTTGGCTAGACAGGTGTATGAATGAGGCTTGTCAATATTGTTATTGAAGTATGTTTAGCCTCAAGCTGCAGCATCTCTCAATTCCCTTGGCATCAATAA
This sequence comes from Salvelinus namaycush, assembly GCF_016432855.1. Classification (NCBI taxonomy): domain Eukaryota; kingdom Metazoa; phylum Chordata; class Actinopteri; order Salmoniformes; family Salmonidae; genus Salvelinus; species Salvelinus namaycush. Next base: position 43,941,632 of record NC_052325.1, read on the forward strand.
TTGCAGTATGGTTGATTTAAATAAAATGTTATATTCCTCCTGAGTACATCTAAATGAAAGGTTTGACTGTCATTTATTGTGCTATAATCATTAATTAATATATGTATTAATATTTAGGGTTCATACACATTTTGACAGATGGAATTCCTTTACTTCTCCTTGACTCTGAACTAAATTGACAGCGTCTATGTACGTATTAAAAAGTGGAATGTGGGATCTCTGCTCTCTGATCCCATGTACCAACTCCTGTCGTATTCCACATCAAGTAGAATACTGTTAGGCAACTGTATAAAACATGTGGTCAACACTCAGTCTGGAGAGCTGCTGGGTGTGTAGGCTTTTGAGCAAGTCCTGCTCAAATGCATCAGAGACAGTTTATCAAGGTTCGGTAGAGCAGCTAATTTCTAAAATGTGGTTTCTTAGAGGGGGAATGAAATAAAAGCCTGCACACCAGGCCATCAGCTCTCCTGGAGGATGGTTGACCATCTTTGATGTAAAACATTGCAACATTACAACCAAATACGTTTTATGCCTTTTTGAAATAATTTGCTCATTCAATGAGCAAATTGTCCAATTTACAAAGATCAAATGGCTATGGTAGCTTGCAAATATTTTTATTCAGCTGAAGCAAGCCCACACATTTTCAGGAAATGTACCCTTTCTAGTTTAGTCATTTATCTTAGCTACCTTAGAAGTGTGTTTAAAACCTCTACGGGATCGGTGTCCCTCCACCGGGACGAGTGAGCTAACGTGCGCTAGTGTGATTAGCATGACTTTGTAAGTAACAAGAACATAGACATGTCTTATATGGGCAGCGAGCTTAAATTGTTAATCTAACAGCGCTGTCCAATTTACAGTAGCTATTACAGTGAAAAAATACCATGCTATTGTTTGAGGAGAGTACACAACAACAAAAAAGTTATCAAGACAACTGGTTTGATACATTCACCTCTGAAGGTAAATAATGTACTTACATTCAGTAATCTTGCTCTGATTTGTCATCCTGAGGGTCCCAGAGATAAAATGTAGCATAGTTTTGTTTGATAAAATAATTTATTATATTCAAATGTAGGAACTGGGTTCTACAGTTTGAACCCCTGCCGTTTCTGGCCCCACACCCACCCCGTTCGGCCATCTAGATGTGTGAAGGTTAGTGTCTTTTCTGTAGGGAAGCTAATTTTCCATCATGTATAACCTTCCTGGGAGTGTGTAAACTTAAACTTTTGCATTAATCCATATCATTTTTGAATGTTCTCTATAGTTATGTACTTAAATGTATCAATTGACCAATTTGGCATATTTGGGCAGACTTTATACAACATTTTCTGATGTATTGCAATGCTCCACTGGATAAGTCTGATACTTTGCACATTGCACACTGCTGATATCTAGTGGCCAAAATCTAAATTGCGCCTAAAATACAATATTATGGCCTTTCTCTTGCATTTCAAAGTTGATGGAACAAAAATATATAAAAAATGCATGTTGTTTTGTTTGTATTATCTTTTACCAGATCTAATGTGTTATATTCTCCTACATCATTTTCACATTGAGGTGGCAGCGTAGCCTAGTGGTTAGAGCATTGGACTAGTAACCGAAAGGTTGCAAGTTTGCATCCCCGAGCTGACAAGGTACAAATCTGTCGTTTTGCCCCTGAACAAGGCAGTTACCCACTGTTCCTAGGCTGTCATTGAAAATAAGAATTCGTTCTTAACTGACTTACCTAGTTAAATAAATTTACAAATTCCACAAACTTCAAAGTGTTTCCTTTCAAATGGTATCAAGAACATGCATATCTTTGCTACAGGCAGTTAGATTTGGGTATGTCATTTTAGGGGAAAATTGAAAAAAAGGTTCCGATCCTTAACTGCACAATCTGTGATTTCAACAGCCTGCCACTTACCCGTACAGGGGATTAGGCTGGGATAATAAACAACCTCACATTTATAGAGAGCGCTATGAATGCAAGGACCATGAGGTCAACATATTTCAAAGCTATGTGTTGCTTGTTTACAAAGACTAAAACAAACAATGGAATAACCTGAGATATGGGGTTATAATTGGGTAAAGTCAGTTGTACTAAGTGCATAAGGCATTCATACGCTACATTCTTCAAAAATCTAAACTAAAAAAAACATTTGAACAGCAAGAAATATTACAGATTATGCCTTTATGTATTTCACCATTTAGAAATCATCATGACAGTGTAAGTAAAGACACTGCATTCAGATTCGACTCTAGAGCAAAGACATTCTAAAGATAGCCCAAACAGCAAATAACAAGGTCACACAAGACACATATCTGACTTTTGTCGTGTACTATTTTTAGGCTCTAAATCTTTTGGAGTATGTCATGGTTTTGTTGTAATAGAAACAATGACTGGTCATTTCTACCCAAACTATTGGCATTTTTAAAAGAAAGGTTTGTGACTGCTTGTTTTAGTAGCTTCTTGTTTTAGATGCTCCCTAAAAGACATGACATTAAAAACTGAAAATATAACCTGTGTTTTCAGATAGTTTCCCATAAACTGAATCCCATGGACATGAGACAAGCCATGTTTCTACATTATGCTGTAATGAAAAGCTGCATAAAGTACCGCTCTGGCATTAAAAACATCATATGCCAAGTGGGAACAGTATGGAAGCTGTGTTAACTGTTTTATTTAGCTGAAAGGGTATGTGTGTACATATTTTTCACACACTTTTCCTCTAGATCATTAAGACTAATTGACATATGGTAACTTAGTATGCTCAAGAGATCAAGTAGAGGCAATGCAACAGCTGAGTAATGTATAATACTGTGTTTCTATAAACATGTGCCAGGAGTGATGTAGTAAAACAATTATTAAAATCAGCCTCAAATGTTATTTATGAATCGAGTGGGCAGGCCTTGAGCCTTGTGGAAATGTATTTTCAAATAGCGTCTGACTAAAGCTCATTGTGAGTTCATATTGATCGACGGAGAATGATGGAGCCCTGAAATCGATGTGAGCAATCCCTGCAAACATCCAACAGCAAGCTATGCGCCACGCTATATGAGTTCATATTGCAATTTTAGTCAAACTTGAATTTGGGCCAAATTATGTTTTTCTAGCCGTTTACCCACATCACTGAGCACTGGAAAGTGGGATGTTTATTCTAGCTCTTATAGAGCACAGCATTCTGGGAACACCAGGCAGTAAGGCAATTGCATGGTTGTAACAATATTCAGGGTTCATACGGTCATGAAAATCCATGAAATTTTAAAACTGTTTTCCAGGTTTTGGAAAATGATTCAATCTGAAAAGTTTTGGAAAAGTAATGGGAAAATGGTATAATTTCTGTTAATATAATTTATTAGGCACAGTTTTTAAATATTGTATCGATCAAATAAAAATCAACATATCAGCCAGGATCGGAATGACACTGTTTGCGCACATCACCTGCATAGTGCGAGACTAGTGGAGAAAAAGACAGTCTGACATTAAAGCAGCAGGTAGTTCTAGTTTATAAAATATGATCAAGAACAGATTAACTAGGTAGCCAATTCAAAACATCTCTTGTACCCTCTAGTTAACTGATGAGCTATTATTAGCATGTAATGCTTTCGTAATTTCCCCTTATTTTAGCGAATAAGAACATAAAGTTGATTAACTTTTAATGATTCATTAGACAAATGATTCACCACACCATTGTATTAGTTTGGATTTGGTTCAATCGCGGTTAATTGAATCATGTAAATCAAAATCATTTGTGAAACGTGAACAAAAATTGTAGGAATAAAGAATAGATGTAGCCTTTCGTTTGGATTATGTGGCTTCAGAACTTGTTTTGTAGATACTTCCAGTTGATTTGGGCATCCAATGTATGGGACATTAAAACTCAATAGCCTGCAAAGTAAAGCCTACATCAAGCCTCTCAGTGGCGGCATTGTAATCATGGTTGATGGGTTATCCATGCTGCAAAGATAAGGGACTAAATATAGAAACGGGCTGCTCACACTCGCTGAAGACTCACTAGCTTTGCAGAATAGAGAAGGGCATTTGTTAACTTCTGTCAGAAATGCACAACAGACTTTCAAAGATCACTAGGTGCAGCATCTTTGGCTGCATTTGCAGAGAAAGGGACAAACAGCTAATATCACAACCTGACAACATATTCTGGGACAAGATCGAAAAACAAGGTCTCCAGTGCAAGGTGTACAGGCAGTGAATTTTCTTCTGTGTTTCGTGCTTTGGAGAATGTTGTACAACCGACATACTATAACACCCAAAAACAAATCTACTGTGCATGGTCTAAGTCCAACTTTCTATTCTTAACTTTGAATATTAACAACAAGGATTAGCCAAAGTGGACAGAACAGAAGTATGAACACATCGTGGGGTCGATAGACTAGACTATAGCGTCCAATGTCGGATTGACTAAGTTTGTAGGTGCAATGTTATATATATGGGGGATAGAAACATCGCAGCTCTGCAGATTTTGCTGCGAAGAGACCGAATCATTATATCACTTGGTTTGGTACTACTGTCCGTATGTAGCTTGTTTTTGGTCGCAGGTTCAGGAATGGCTGAAGAATTGCAACATTTACCTGGAGCGAACTTAGCAAATAGCACTGCCGGGTGACTTCAATTCATTTTCAATCGATCAATAATGTAATAGTCTTAGCAAAATGTTGTATTTAATTTACATTCTGTAGAAACTGAGAATAGAAAGGTTCTGAACTTTTGTGAAAAATCACAGCAGATTTGAAAAATAATGGCGAATAGAAATCAAAACTGGATGGTGTTCATCGATAGATGGGAGGGGTTGAATGGAGGGTGGGACTAAAAACAAGATAAGTAATAAAATATGTGTCTGTAAAATGTACATGGCTAGTGTGTTCGGGAAGTATTCAGACCCCTTCACTTCTTCCGCATTTTGTTAGATTACAGCGTTCCAAAAAAAAATCCTCATCGGTCTACACAATACCCCATAATAACAAAGCAAAAAGTTATGATTTTTTTTGCAAAACAAATGAACAATTATAACATTACAACCTCGTGTCTTCATGGGTATAATGCTACAAGCTTGGCACACCTGTTTTTGGAGAGTTTCACCCATTCTCTGCAGATCCTCTCAAGCTCTGTCAGGTTGGATGGGGAGCGTTGCTGCACAGCTATTTTCAGGTCTCTCCAGAGATGTTCGATTGGGTTCAAGTCCAGGCTCTGGATGGGCCGCTCAAGGACATTCAGAGACTTGTCCCGAAATCACTCTTGCGATGTCTTGGCTGTGTGCTTAGGGTTGAATGTCCTGCTGTAAGGTGAACTTTCTCCCACAGTCTGAGGTCCTGAATGCTCTGGAGCAGGTTTTTTTTATCAAGGATCTCTCTCTCTACTTTGTAAAGTTAATCTTTCCCTCGATCCTGACTAGACTCCCAGTCCCTGGTGCTAAAAAATGGTGGTGGCATGATGCTGCCACCACCATTCTTCACCGTAGGGATGGTGCCAGGTTTCCTCAAAGTGACGCTTGGCATTCAAGCTAATGAGTTTAATCTTGTTTTCATCAGACCAGAGAATCTTGTCAGAGTCCTGTAGGTGCCTTTTGGCAAACTCCAAGTGGGCTGTCATGTGCCTTTATTGAGGAGTGGCTTCTGTCTGGCCACTCTACCATAAAGGCCTGATTGGTGGGGTGCTGCAGAAATGGTTGTCCTTCTAGAATGTTCTCCATTTCCACTAATGTACTCTGAAACTCTAGGAAGAATATTGGTGGTTGCAAACTTCTTCCATTTAAGAATGATGGAGGCCACTGTTGTGGACCTTTTCCTAAGACACAATCCTGTCGCGGAGCTCTACGGACAATTAATTTGACCTCATGGCTTGGTTTTTGACATGCACTGTCAACTGTGGGACCTTATTTAGACAGGGGTGTGCCTTTCCAAATCATGTCAAATTAATTGAATTTACCACAGGTGGACTCAATAGAGTTGTAGAAACGTCTTAAGGATGATCAATGGAAACAGGATGCACCTGAGCACAATTGAGGCTCATAGCAAAGGGTCTGAATACTTATTTAAATAAGGTATTTCTGTTTTTTATTATTAATACATTTGCAAACATTTCAAAAACCCTGTTTTTGCTTTGTCATTTTGGGGTATTGTGTGTAGATTGATGAGGAAAAACATGTATTATTCAATTTTAGGATAAGGCTGTAACGTAACAAAATGTGGAAAGTCAAGGAGTCTGAATACTTTCCGAATGCTGTGGGTGTATATATTTGTATATATGTGTATGTATGTATATATATATATATATACACTGCTCAAAAAAATAACGGGAACACTAAAATAACACATCCTAGATCTGAATGAATGAAATATTCTTATTAAATACTTTTTTCTTTACATAGTTGAATGTGCTGGCAACAAAATCACACAAAAATTATCAATGGAAATCAAAATTTTCAACCCAGGGAGGTCTAGAGTCACACTCAAAATTAAAGTGGAAAACCACATTACAGGCTGATCCAACTTTGATGTAATGTCCTTAGAACAAGTCAAAATGAGGCTCAGTAGTGTGTGTGGCCTCCACGTGCCTGTATGACCTCCCTACAACGCCTGGGCATGCTCCTGATGAGGTGGCGGATGGTCTCCTGAGGGATCTCCTCCCAGACCTGGACTAAAGCATCCGCCAACTCCTGGACAGTCTGTGGTGCAACGTGGCGTTGGTGGATGGAGCGAGACATGATGTCCCAGATGTGCTCAATTGGATTCAGGTCTGGGGAACGGGCGGGCCAGTCCATAGCATCAATGGCTTCCTCTTGCAGGAACTGCTGACACACTCCAGCCACATGAGGTCTAGCATTGTCTTGCATTAGGAGGAACCCAGGGCCAACCGCACCAGCATATGGTCTCACAAGGGGTCTGAGGATCTCATCTCGGTACCTAATGGCAGTCAGGCTACCTCTGGCGAGCACATGGAGGGCTGTGCGGCCCCCCAAAGAAATGCCACCCCACACCATGACTGACCCACCGCCAAACCGGTCATGCTGGAGGATGTTGCAGGCAGCAGAACGTTCTCCACGGCGTCTCCAGACTCTGTCACATGTGCTCAGTGTGAACCTGCTTTCATCTGTGAAGAGCACAGGGCGCCAGTGGCGAATTTGCCAATCTTGGTGTTCTCTGGTAAATGCCAAACGTCCTGCACGGTGTTGGGTTGTAAGCACAACCCCCACCTGTAGACGTCGGGCCCTCATACCACACTCATGGAGTCTGTTTCTGACCGTTTGAGCAGACACATGCACATTTGTGGCCTGCTGGAGGTCATTTTGCAGGGCTCTGGCAGTGCTCCTCCTGCTCCTCCTTGCACAAAGGCGGAGGTAGCGGTCCTGCTGCTGGGTTGTTGCCTCCTACGGCCTCCTCCACGTCTCCTGATGTACTGGCCTGTCTCCTGGTAACGCCTCCATGCTCTGGACACTACGCTGACAGACACAGCAAACCTTCTTGCCACAGCTCGCATTGATGTGCCATCCTGGATGAGCTGCACTACCTGACCCACTTGTGTGGGTTGTAGACTCCGTCTCATGCTACCACTAGAGTGAAAGCACCGCCAGCATTCAAAAGTGACCAAAACATCAGCCAGGAAGCATAGGAACTGAGAAGTGGTCTGTGGTCACCACCTGCAGAACCACTCCTTTATTGGGGGTGTCTTGCTAATTGCCTATAATTTCCACCTTTTGTCTATTCCATTTGCACAACAGCATGTGAAATTTATTGTCAATCAGTGTTTCTTCCTAAGTGGACAGTTTGATTTCACAGAAGTGTGATTGACTTGGAGTTACATTGTGTTATTTAAGTGTTCCCTTTATTTATTTTTTTATATATATACACACACACAGTTGAAGTCGTAAGTTTACATACACCTGCGCCAAATACATTTAAACTCCGTTTTTCACAATTTCTGACATTTAATCCTAGTAAAAATTCCCCGTTTTAGGTCAGTTAGGATCACCACTTTATTTTAAGAATGTGAAATGTCAGAATAATAGTAGAGTGATATAGTTCAGCTTTTATTTCTTTAATCACATTCCCAGTGGGTCAGAAGTTTACATACTCAATTAGTATTTGGTAGCATTGCCATTAAATTGTTTAACTTGGGTCAAATGTTTCGGGTAGCCTTCCACAAGCTTCCCACAATAAGTTGGGTGAATTTTGGCTCATTCCTCCTGACAGAGCTGGTGTAACTGAGTCAGGTTTGTAGGCCTCCTTGCTCGCACACGCTTTATCAGTTCTGCCCACACATTTTCTATAGTATTAAGGTCAGGGCTTTGTGATGGCCACTCCAATACCTTGACTTTGTTGTCCTTAAGCCAATTTGCCACAACTTTGGAAGTATGCTTGGGGTCATTGTCCATTTGGTAGACCCATTTGTGACCAAGCTTTAACTTCCTGACTGATGTCTTGAGATGTTGTGTCAATGTATCCACATAATTTTACTTCCTCATGATGCCATGTATTTTGTGAAGTTCACCAGTCCTTCCTGCAGCAAAGCACCACCACATGATGCTGCCACCCCGTGCTTCACGGTTGGTGTTCTTCGGCATGCAAGCCTCCCCTTTTTTCCTCCAAACATAACGATGGTCATTATGGCCAAACAGTTCTATTTTTGTTTCATCAGACCAGAGGACATTTCTCCAAAAAGTACAATCTTTGTCCCCATGTGCAGTTGCAAACCTTAGTCTGGCATTTTTATGGCGGTTTTGGAGCAGTGGCTTCTTCCTTGCTGAGCGGCCTTTCAGGTTATGTCGATATAGGACTCGTTTTACGGTGGATATAGATACTTATGTACCCGTTTCCTCCAGCATCTTCACAAGGTCCTTTGCTGTTGTTCTGGGATTAATTTGTACTTTTCGCACCAAAGTACGTGCATCTCTCGGAGACAGAACGCGTCTCCTTCCTCAGCGGTATGGCGGCTGCGTGGTCCCATGGTGTTTATAGTTGCGCACTATTGTTTGTACAGATGAACGTGGTACCTTCAGGGGTTTGGAAATTGCTCCCAAGGATGAACCAGACTTGTGGAGGGCTGATTTTTCCATGATGTCAAGCAAAGAGGCACTGAGTTTGAAGGTAGGCCTTGAAATACATCCACAGGTACATCTCCAATTGACTCAAATGATGTCAATTAGCCTATCAGAAGTTTCTAAAGCCATAATTTTCAGGAATTTTCCATGCTGTTTAAAGGCACAGTCAACTTAGTGTATGTAACCTTCTGACCCACTGGAATTATGATACAGCGAATTATAATTGAAATAATCTGTCTGTAAACAATTGTTGGAAAAATGATTTGTGTTATGCAAAGTAGATGTCCTAACCGACTTGCCAAAACTATAGTTTGTTAACAATACGTTTGTGGGGTGGTTGAAAAACTATTTTTAATGACTGCAACCTAAGTGTATGTAAACTTCTGACTTCAACTGTATATATTCTCTCTCTCATTAGGCTCTATGTATTTTTAGAAAGGCCTTTTCTAAATGTGTATTGTAGCGACACCATCTTTTTTGCAAAAAGAAATTCCTATTCACACAACTTTAAGCTTCATATTCATTTGACAGAGGTATTGAACTGCCCATTGATCTGCAATGCAAGTAATAAAACAGAACAAGTGTTTCTGCGCTTATGTCGATATTACACAGATAAGCTAACGGTAACAGAAATCAGGTATGGAGACAAGCTTTATAGACCTCTCTATATAAGTGACCGTGTCCAAAAAACCACCACCTGTTATGTTGGGCTCAATAAAGCATGATCGTCTTGTAAGTATAATAGCAAAGCTTGCTTTTATATCATAAAAAAAAAGCTTGAAACGGTAGTGTAATGGAATTAGTGTGGTGTGTGTGTGAAGAATACAATATTTTAACTTGTATGCGGTAAAAATCATATTGTGAGTGCTCCTCTTTCTAAGGTTGTTTGAGAAGGTTTGAATCCTAAGCAACCTTCATTCACATCGTTTGAAGTACGTAGACCAGCGGCTACTTACGTAGGTAAAAGTTGTGTGCTGAAAAACCTTGGAAGAGCATGCATGGATGTAGGCATTGTGGTGCTCATGTGAATTTCATTTATTTTTCAGTTTCAGACCAATGCCTGCATCTCACTTAAACATATACTTTATTGTTTTTAATATAGAATAGAAGCAAGTGTATATAAAATAAATAAGCCTGTGGACATTTTCTGAGTTCACCAACAAGATATATTGCATTTTATTCTTCTTATTCAAGGCCTCCAAGGAGACTAGTTTGGAATTGAATCATACGTGTTTGATACTGCAACTTATTATAGGTATTATACTGCACATATAACATTAAAGCTGTGTATAATGTACATCACTCATGTTCAATTCCAGATATGCATGCTTACCTCAATGATTAACACTAGAACCGCTAAAGCAGTCATTTAGATATCTCATTAATTAAATTGGTTTATTGCGCTACCATTTTTAATGTCATGCCCCCCTGTGTCTTTTACTTTTCTTAAATTAGTCTATATAACAGACTACCGTTGTTACAATCTTAAATCTCACAAATAGAACTGGTGTTTTAAATAACCAGTTTTGAGTGCATGTCATTTAAAAAAATTAAAAAAATAACCCGTTGCCCCTCCTTCTCCTGACAGTAAGGCCTGCTCTGCTCCTCCTGACAGTGGAATGTTAGATGATTATCACCTGATAATTGCCTCGAAACTGAACCTAAATTATACCGAAACTAATTTCACACATATAAGAGATTAAATTAATGAAGTAAAACATGATGGGGGGGAGAATGGGTTAGTTGATGAACGAGGGTAGCAAACGATGAATAATTATGTAATCACCAATTGAGAATGAAGAACAGGGTGTGCCATTCTAATATATTAGTATATTCTAATTCTAATCTCAATGGTATGTACCCTATATCAGTCCACCAAATCCAAGCAGTTTTATCAGTGTACTCTGACCTACTTGGAGTACACAGTGAGAGCGTGCATATTTTAAAATGGCAAGAAGATGAAGAGGAATTGATACACATGCTGTGTTAGCAGTGCAACACGATTGTAATAAAAACGACTCAGATGGCAGGAAAGAAATGAATCATGACATCTCTGATAGATTATTCTTCAGATTCGGAGCCTCAGCCTGAATAAACTACACCTCCGGGGCAAAAAACTGCAAAATAGCCAGAACAGTGCGCACTGAGCGAGGTCCCCACGCTGATACCAAATGAAACAGCGAGACAGGAGAGAGGAAGGGACGGCACCGGTTAGATAGAACAAGCTGGTGAAAATGCTACGGGACGATTATCAGCACAAAATGTAATCGCTGAGAGAGCAGGCCCTACATCACAAGAAAAAACCATCAGCAATGAACTCACCAGCTTTTGTTGTTTGAGACATGGACATCAAACTTTATTTGTCACATGCGCCAAATACAAGAAGTGTAGACTTTACTGTGAAATGCTTAATTACAAGCCCTTAAACAACAGTGCAGTTCAAGAAGAAAAAAAAAAGTATATATATTTACCAAATAAACTAAACAAAAAAATAATACAAAGTAACACAATAACATAACAATAACGAGGCTACAGTTGAAGTCAGAAGTTTACATACACTTAGGTTGGAGTCATTAAAACTAGTTTTTCAACCTCTCCACAAATGTCTTTTTAACAAACTATAGTTTTGGCAAGTCAGTTAGAACATCTGCTTTGTGCATGACACAAGTAATTTTTCCAACAATTGTTTACAGACAGATTATTTCAATTATAATTCACTGTATCACAATTCCAGTGGGTCAGAAGTTTACATACACTAAGTTGACTGTTCCTTTAAACAGCTTGGAAAATTCCAGAAAATGATGTCATGGCTTTAGAGGCTTCTGATAGGCTAATTGACATCATTTTAGTCAGTTGGAGGTGTACCTGTGGATGTATTTCAAGGCCTACCTTCAAACTAAGTGCCTCTTTGCTTGACATCATTGGAAAATCAAAAGAAATCAGCCAAGACCTCAGAAAAAAATACCTCCACAAGTCTGGTTCATCCTTGGGAGCAATTTCCAAATGCCTGACGGTACCACGTTCATCTGTACAAACAATAGTACGCAAGTATTAACACCATGGGACCACGCAGCCGTCATACCGCTCAGGAAGGAGACGCTTTCTGTCTCCTAGAGATGAATGTACTTCTGTGCGAAAAGTGCAAATCAACCCCAGAACAACAGCAAAGGACCCTGTGAAGATGCTGGAGGAAACGGGTACAAAAGTATTTATATCCACAATAAAACGAGTCCTATATCGACATAACCTGAAAGGCCGCTCAGCAAGGAAGAAGCCACAGCTCCAAAACTGACATAAAAAAGCCAGACTACGGTTTGCAACTGCACATGGGGACAAAGATCATACTTTTTGGAGAAATATCCTCTGGTCTGATGAAACAAAAATAGAACTGTTTGGCCATAATGACCATCGTTATGTTTGGAGGAAAAAGGGGGGATGCTTGCAAGCCGAAGGACACCATCCCAACCGTGAAGCACAGGGGTGGCAGCATTATATTGTGGGGGTGCTTTGCTGCAGGAGTGACTGGGGCACTTCACAAAATAGATGGCTTCATGAGAAGGGAAATTATGTGGATATATTGAAGCAACATCTCAAGACATCAGTCAGGAAGTTAATGCTTGGTTGCAAATGGGTCTACCAAATGGACAATGACCCCAAGCATACTTCCAAAGTTGTGGCAAAATGGCTTAACTTTTTATGGCTGCAGGGGCAGTATTGAGTAGCTCTGATTAAAGGTGCCCATTTCAAACGGCCTCGTACTCAATTCTTGCTCGTACAATATGCATATTATTATTACTATTGGATAGAAAACACTCTCTAGTTTCTAAAACCGTTTGAATTATATCTGTGAGTCAAACAGAACTCATTTGGCACAAACTTCCTGACCAGGAAGTGGAAAGTCTGAAATCGATGCTCTGTTCTACTTCCTGCCTATACATGGGCATGATACGTAAGAGTCTACGAGCACTTCATAGACCTTCCCCTGGATGTCAAGAGGCTGTGAGAGAAGAAATTAGGTGATTATCTTGGTCTGAGATGGAACACATCATCTTGGAATGACGTGTCCCCCATTTTCGGTACTCTGAAGAGCGCGAGGAGGACAGTGGGATTGCCTTTTGTTTAGCTGCCGTTATAGGCGACTACTATCTCCGGCTTTGATTTTATTTGATACATGTCACCATATCATCGTAAAGTATGTTTTTTCAATATAGTTTCATCAGATTATTGAAAATTTTTCGGGAGTTTTGCCGTGTTCCGTTCTCTTCCGTTTGTTGACATGGAGAGATCCGTGTCACTTGGCTAGTGCGCTTGCTAAATGAAGAGGGAAAGTTGCCGTTCTAAATCCAAACAACGACTGTTCTGGACAAAGGACACCTTGTCCAACATTCTGATGGAAGATCACCAAAAGTAAGAAACATTTCATGATGCTATTTCATATATCTGTCGTGCATGTGAACTAGTCGTCGGCGCCCAAGTGTTTCTGGCTATTGTGGCTACGCTAATATAACGCTACATTTTGTTTTCGCTGTAAAACACTTAATAAATCGGAAATATTGTCTGGAATCACAAGATGCCTGTCTTTCATTTGCTGTACACTATGTATTTAGGTATTTGACGTTGGTGTCTGTAAATATTATGGCTGCTTTCGGTGCAATTTCTGATTGTAGCTGCAATGTAAACTATGATTTATACCTGAAATATGCACATTTTTCTAACAAAACATATGCTATACAATAAATATGTTATCAGACTGTCATCTGATGAAGTTGTTTCTTGGTTAGTGGCTATTTATATCTTTATTTGGTCGAATTTGTGATAGCTACTGATGGAGTAAAAAACTGGTGGAGTAAAAAAAGTGGTGTCTTTTGCTAACGTGGTTAGCTAATAGATTTACATATTGTGTCTTCCCTGTAAAACATTTTAAAAATCGGACATGTTGGCTGGATTCACAAGATGTGTACCTTTCATATGCTGTATTGGACTTGTTAATGTGTGAAAGTTAAATATTTAAAAAAATAATATTTTGAATTTCGCGCCCTGCACTTGAGCTGGCTGTTGTCATAAGTGTACCGACGTCGGGCTTGCAGCCATAAGAAGTTAAGGACAACAAAGGCAAGGTATTGGAGTGGCCATCACAAAGCCCTGACCTCAACCCTACAGAAAATGTGTGGGCAGAACTGATAAAGCGTGTGCGAGCAAGGAGGCCTACAATCCTGACTCAGTTACACCAGCTCTGTCAGGAGGTATGAGCCAAAATTCACCCAACTTATTGTGGGAAGCTTGTGGAAGGTTACCTGAAACGTTTGACACAAGTTAAACAATATAAAGGCAATGCTATGCAATGATTTAAATGGAAAATGTGCAACAACTCTACGTACCAAGTGGATCTCAAGTCAGGATTCTGACCTAAATGCTTAGCGTATCCTCATTGTGCTTTGTCAAGTCCCGTCTTTGCTTGACTTCAGTTCTAAAATGGGAAACAGGTTGTTAGTAGTTAAGCAGAACATCCTGTATGAAGCCAGCATATAGTCTTCATTACTGACTAGTGATGGCACTGCAAGAAATCCCTAGTGCTAAAGTTTGCTGTACTTTTATTAAATATTCAAGAGCCTGTGGCATATGTGCTTGCTGTCCTGAGAGAAGGTCCCCTAAGAGCTAAAGGGACATTTTATATCCTGACTATGTTACGGTGCCATGCCAACTTTTTCATTGAGGTGCCAGTAATGATATCACACTGTGGAACTCTGAAAATGTTATGGGTCTCAGAATGTAAATGCATTTTACTTTTTGGACTACCAGGAAGGATGCATATTACGTAAATTCATGCACTTCAAAATTAATTTTAACTTTTCTCCAGAAGCATTTAACTACAGGACCCTCACAGATCATGTGAAGGAATGTGCCTACCTGATTTAGGGGACACAGTGAATAGTTGGAAGTTGGGGCCAATTTCATCGTAAAACGTTTCCTTGGTCTTAAATACAGTCCGTGAACAAATTAAAATGGATAAATTGGTTTGGATTACGGGATGCCAAGGTCATATTTTTCCATGTTCTGTTCCAGTTAAAGGGAACCTTCACTGCTAGACACTATTTGGGGTGTATTTCCAGTCTATCTACATAATTATGAGTGATGAGAGGGTGTTTCAGACATAATTATGCACTATAGCTGTATTTTAGAATTTGTGCCGGGAGAGTCCAACCAATGACGTCATTGGTTGATTGAGCCTGCTGTCTGATCTAAAAATGAATTGAGTCATGTTTTGTAGCAATTATTGTGGCCTTTGTTTCCCTGATTGCACAATCATGTGAGTAGATATGGTTGTCCTTGTTCAATAGAGCCATTGGACTTGTCTCAACAATGTTCTTATCGTTGTTGACTCATCTGGTTTGTAAAGACTACAGCTTGACGGGAGTCATACCTCCTTGTTCCCACCTTAGAAGGCAGGGTTTTCACAAAGGGGGCGGTACTAGTTTAGAGGTTTATTTGAGCAAGAATACATTGGACAGGAGTTGCGATGACGAGAAAAACAATTGCAAGACCAGCAAGCAGCGGTGGCAGCCTAGACCAGCTGGACCTGGACTCATGATGATAAATGACAAACGAGTAAGTTGTTTGGCTGTCAATAGCTAGCTAGCAATATAAGCTCTTTTAATCAAGGCAGTGTTGTACAGTACAATTTGGTGATGGATTCCTCCATAACAGGACTGGCTAGAACCACTACAAGCCTAGTTAGCTAGCTGTGCTTGCTATACCTAACATGTATGGTAGTCTAACATTATAGCTAGCTAGTGAAGCCTAGCTAGCCTCAGTGCCTCATTATGAGCAAAACTGGATAAATGTTTTTATGGCATAGAGTAAAGGAATGACTTTGGCTTGACTCATATTAGTCTTAAAGTAACTATACCTGTTGTAGCTAGCAACTAACGTGTCTGTGAGATGTCTTATATTCTACACAATGCTGCTACAGTAGGAATACTGACAGTAGACAATGATTGCCAATGTGTAATAGCGTTTTGAGAACAAGTTCTCATTTACAACTGCGACCTGGCCAAGATAAAGCAAAGCAGTGCGACAAAAACAACAGAGTTAAACATGGGATAAACAAACGTACAGTCAATAACACAATAGAAAATCTGTATACAGTGTGTGCAAATGAAGTAAGGAGGTAAGGCAATAAATAGGCCATAGTGGCGAAGTAATTACAATTTAGCAGTTGGCACTGGAGTGATAGATGTGCAAATGAGGATGTGCTATAACCCCACAAGGAAGCAACCCCAGTCTGTATGGCATTTCAATATATTGATCATTAACTTTTTTGGGATAGGGTGCAGCATTCGGAATTTTGGATGAAAAGCGTGCCCAAAGTAAACTGCCAGCTACTCAGGCCCAGAAGCTAGGATATGCATATAATTGGTAGATTATTTAAAAAAACACTCTAATGTTTCCAAAACTGTTAAAATAATGTCTGTGAGTATATTACACCAAGTGCTAACAGTCAGTATCTGGATAACATGTGTGAAATGCTTGATAATGTTTGATGTCAATGGAGGTTTACTTTCTGGGTGATTTAAACATTGACAGGCTTTCATCAGACTGCCCACTCAAGAGAAAGCTTCCAACTGTAACTAGTGCCTGCAACCTGGTTCAGGTTATTAATCAACCTACCAGGGTATTTACAAACAGTACAGGAATGAAATCATCATGTTTTGATCATATCTTTACTAATGCTGCAGAGATTTGTTTGAAAGCAGTATCCAAATCATCTGATGTAGTGATCACAATATAGTAGCCATATCTAGGAAAACCAAAGTTCCAAAGGCTGGTCCAAATATAGTGTATAAGAGGTCATACAGTACGTTTTGTAGTGATTCCTATGCTGTTGATGTAAAGAATATTTGTTGGTGTGTAAAAAGGAGCAAACAGACACTGCACTTGACACATTTATTAAATTGCTTATTCCAGTTACTAATAAGCATGCACCCATTAAGAAAATCACTGTAAAAACTGTTAAATTCCTGTGGATTGATGAGGAATTGAAAAATTGTATGGTTGAGAGGGATGAGGCAAAATGAATGGTAAATAAGTCTGGCTGCACAACAGATTGGCAAACATATTGCAAATTGAGAAATCATGTGACTAAACTGAATAAAAAGAAGAAACTACACTATAAAACAAAGATAAATGACAAAGAATTATAGTAAATAACTTTGGAGCACCTTAAATGACATTTTGGGAAAAAAGGCAAACTCAGCTCCATCATTCATTGAATCAGATTGCTCATTCATCACAAAACCAACTGATATTGCCAACTACTTTAGCAAGATTAGCGAACTTGGGCATGCCATGCCAGCAACAAAAGCTGACACTACACATCCAAGTATATCTGACCAAATTATGAAAGACAAGCATTGTAATTTTGCATTCCGTAAAGTGAGTATGGAAGAGGTGAGAAAATTATTGGTGTCAATCAACAATGAGAAGCCACCGGGGTCTGACAACTTGGATGGAAAACTACTGAGGATAATAGCGGACGATATTGCCACTCCTATTTGCCATATTTTCAATTTAAGCCGACTAGAATGTGTGTGCCCCCAGGCTTGGAGGGAAGCAAAAGTCATTCCGCTTACCAAGAATAGTAAAGCCCCCTTTGCTGGTTCAAATAGCCGACAAATCAGCCTGTTACCAAGCCTTTGTAAACTTTTGGAAAAAATTGTGTTTGACCAGATACAATGCTATTTTACAGTAAACAAGTTGACAACAAACTTTCAGCATGCTTATAGGGAAGGACAATCAACAAGCACAGCATTTACACAAATGAATGATGTGTCTCCCGACCTCTTCTGTCTCAGCCTCCAGTATTTATGCTGCAGTTGTTTAGGTGTTGGGGGGCTAGGGTCAGTCTGTTATATCTGGAGTATTTCTCCTGTCTTATCCGGTGTCATGTGTGAATTTAAGTATGCTTTCTCTAATTATCTCTCTCTTTCTTTCTCTCTCTCTCAGAGGACCTGAGCCCTAGGACCATGCCTCAGGACTACCTGTCCTGATGACTCCTTGCTGTCCCCAGTCCACTGGCCGTGCTGCTGCTCCAGTTTCAACTGTTCTGCCTGCGGCTCTGGAACCCTGACCTCTTCACCGGACGTGCTACCTGTCCCAGACCTGCTGTTTTCAACTCTCTAGAGACAGCAGGAGCGGTCGGTAGAGATACTCTGAATGATCGGCTATGAAAAGCCAACTAACATTTACTCCTGAGGTGCTGACCTGTTGCACCCGCAACAACCACTGTGATTATTATTATTTGACCCTGCTGGTCATCTATGAACATTTGAACATCTTGGCCAAGTTCTGTTATAATCTCCACCCGGCACAGCCAGAAGAGAACTGGCCACCCCTCATAGCCTGGTTCCTCTAGGTTTCTTCCTAGGTTCTGGCCTTTCTAGGGAGTTTTTCCTAGCCACCGTGCTTCTACACCTGCATTGCTTGCTGTTTGGGGTTTTAGGCTGGGTTTCTGTACAGCCCTTAGTGACATCAGCTGATGTAAGAAGGGCTTTATAAATACATTTGATTTGATAAAAAGATTGTGGGGGCTGTTTTGTTAGACTTCAGTGTGGCTTTTTACATTATTGATCATAGTCTGCTGCTGGAAAAAGATATGTGTTATGGCTTTACACCCCCTGCTATACTGTGGAAAGAGTTACCTGTCTAACAGAACAGAGGGTATTCTTTAATGGAAGCCTTTCCAACATAATCCAGGTAGAATCAGGAATTCCCCAGGGAAGCTGTCTAGGCCCACTACTATTTTCAATCTTTTCTAATGACATGCTACTGGCTTTAAGTAAAGCCAGAGTTTCTATGTATGCGGATGACTCAACTCTATACATGTCAGCTACTACAGTGACTGAAATGACTGCAACACTTAACAAAGAGTTGCAGTTAGTTTCAGAGTGGGTGGCAAGGAATAAGTTAGTCCTAAATATTCATAATACTGAAAGCATTGTATTTGGGACAAATCGTTCACTAAACCTCAACTAAATCTTGTAATACATGTGGAAATTTAGCAAGTTGAGGTGACTAAACTGCTTGAAGTAACCCTGGATTGTAAACTGTATATCAATAATAAAGCACTGCTCTACCTTCTTAATAGCACTATCAACAAGGCAGGTCCTACAGGCCCTGGTTTTGTCGCACCTGGACTACTGTTCAGTCGTGTGGTTTAGTGTCACACAAAAAATGACTTAGGAAAGTTGCAATTGGCTCAGAACAGGGCAGCACGGCTGGCCGTTGGATGTGCACAGAGAGCTAATATTAATACTATGCATGTCAATCTCTGCTGGCTCAAAGTGGAGGAGAGATTGACTTCTTCACTAGTTGTTTTTATGAGAGGAATTGACGCGTTGAATGCACCGAGCTGCCTGTTTGAACTGCTGTCGCACAGCTCAGACACCCCTGCATACCCCCTAAGACATGCCACAAGAGGTCTCTTCAGTCTCCAAGTCCAGAACAGACTATGGGAGGTGCACAGTACTACATAGAGCCATGACTACATGGAACTCTGATGCAAAAAAACGGTTACAAATACACCTTACGGAACAGCTGGGACTGTGAAGCAACACAAACATAGGCACAGACACATGCATACACACACGATAACATGCGCACTAAACACACACGTACACATAGAATTTGTACTGTAGATATGTGGTGGTGGTAGAGTAGGGGCCTGAGTGCACACAGTGTGTTGTGAAATCTGTGAATGTATTATGTTTTTTAAAATTGTAGAAACTGCCTTAAATTTTGCTGGACCCAAGAAGAGTAGCTGCTGCCTTGGCAGGAACTAATGGGGATCCAGAATACGTAGAAATACAAATCAAGCACCTATTTAAAATGTGACAAATTGTGGCTAAATCTCTAAGAAATTTGTCATCAAGATGATCTGTACCTGGTGACATATCGTCACAAAGAGACCGCAGCATCGTTTCAACTTCTTCTTTCTACTTGGTGAAATTGAAAACGTGCAATGCCTCTCATGCATGATAGAAGATGTCATAATGAGAAGAGGCCTGAGACAGTAGTTTGATGGAGACTGGATCTGATATCCACTGGGATGATGTTGCCAGATGTGTTTCTCATCACACTGACACCCTGTCTATGGAGTGTTATAGCATGGCCCTTGCATCACCATCTCCAGTTGTCTTATGAATTCATCCTAATAGTGCTACTGCTATGCAGCAGTAATAGCCTCCAATAGCCTCCATGCTCAGTATGATAGCTTGTGCCAAGCGATAAGTATTGCCAGTTTTAACAGCAGGAAGTGGACATTTGCTTCAAGCTGAAATCCAATCTTAATATTATACCTCTCCTCTTGTGTTATGCATGTTTTGCATGACTTGAATACTTCCCCTTAGAATTGAGAAGTCGAAGCTCTGAATATCTGTTACAATTACTCTTTTTTGGCAGTTAATGTAGCAAAACCAATTTTAAGAGCCATGAGTAGCAATGATCTTCACTATTATGAAACATGTATGGCTCACCTACCATGGTGAAGTGTACATTTCTCCCTTGTGTGTTTTTATTGTTCATTGTCAATTTCTGAGGTTAGTAAATCATTCAGGCAAAGTTTGAACGTGAATGTTTTCCTGCTACGCCTATAGACTTGAAAAACAATACACCAATTTTGCAATAATAGCAGTAAGATGTGAATATCTATTGGATTGCTTATTGAGTCTAAGATGGAAATACTTTTTCCATATCCTCATGCATACTCATCCAGAGAAAATGTCATTACACTGTCCTTCCATTGGTGAAAACTGACATTTTGAACATGAAAAGTGTTAGTCATGCTTCCGGGCAAAGTATTCATCAGGTCAGATATAAATTAAAGTATTCCTTCACAAAGCTCAAATACACCTCTTCGTCTCACTGTAATCTTTCACATCTATCACACCCAACCCACTCCTACCACACACAAATTCAAAATATCTTACCCCTCTCCCCTTCCCATCCTTCACTCAAACATATCAAAGCTGTTAAGAGGCTTTGTTACTCTGAGAGGCCTATCCTCACATCTCTCTAACACTTTCTCCCATAGCCATTCCAGCCAACTGTTGACAATCTTATCAACAAATCATTGCTAAATGTCACCTATCAGTGTCAGAGTAGACAGCCATCGGAGTGTGAGTCTGAGTGACCAGTGACGATGCAATATCTTTTTCTGTGAAAATTCTCTCGGGCGACTCAAACAGGAGAGCCCAAATTAAGACTGAAGGCTGGGTGACTGGTACAAGCGGCTAAGCAGACTCCATTTCCATGGGCAATTGAGCTCTGGTTAAGGCGAGTGGAGCGTCTCCACTGTATTTATCAATAGGCTCGAGGGTCAGCATAATGTATGATTTTTATGCAAATTAACTCACTGATTACCCATACAGAACCGCTCAGCCATTCTCTCTTTACATAATGACAACCAAAAGCTCTGTCAATGGATATAGATTGAGTTTTAATGGTGTTGTAGTTATGCAATAATTCCCTGTCCAGCTTTCCATTTAGGTCACAGTTGAACTATCACAAAGAAAACAATATTAGATATATGATGTGCAAAGACATTTTATAATGGTAAATAAATCAGGCTTTCTTTCATCACCAGAAATATCAGATTATGAATGTAATGATATCACATTCTCTGATATGGATTTTTCCTTAGGTGTACCGGCTTTCTTTCCTGGCATCTTACTTGATATACAACCTGCATACAAGGTATGTCGCGATGTGAGTAGACTAATAATGTCACGCCCTGACCATAGGTTGCTTTGTATGTTTTATGTTTTGGTTGGTCAGGGTGTGATCTGTGTGGGCATTCTATGTTGTATGTCTGGTTTGTATATTTCTATGTGTTTGGCCTGATATGGTTCTCAATCAGAGACAGGTGTTTTGCGTTGTCTCTGATTGGGAACCATATTTAGGTAGCCTGTTTTGTATTGTGGGTTATTGTCTATGTTATGTTGCATGTTAGCACATTGTTTATATAGCGGTCACGTTCGTCTTATTTGTTTTGTAAGTTTGTTTAAGTGTTCTTCATTAAAGATAGAAGAATGTATTCAAACCACGCTGCGCTTTGGTCCGCTTCTTACGACGATCGTGACAGAATAACCCACCAAAATAGGACCAAGCAGCGTGGTAACGGGCAGGAGCAGGAGAGGCAGCGATGTCAGGATTTCTGGACATGGGAGCAGAATCTGGACTATACAACTTGGGAAGAGATAGACAGGTGGGCGGTCGACCCAGGGAGAGTGCCGGAGCCCGCCTGGGATTCGCTGGAGCAGTGCGAGGAGGGTTACAGGAGAATGGAGTTGGCGAAACGAGCACGGCGGCGCGGTAGAAAGCCCAAGAGGCAGCCCCAAAAATGTCTATCGGGGGGCACACGGGGAGTGTGGCGAAGCCAGGTAAAAGACCTGCGCCAACTCCCCGTGCTTACTATGGAGAGAGAGAGCGTCGTACTGGTCAGGCACCGTGTTATGCGGTAGAACGCACAGTGTCTCCAGGACGCGTGCTTAGCCCGGTGCGCTACATCCCAGCTCCCCGAATCTGCCGAGCTAGGGTGAGGATCCAGCCAGGGAAGATGGTGCCAGCCCTGCTCTCCAGACAGCCAGTGGGTCCCCTCGGGCCAGGATATCCTGTGTCTCCCGTATGTCTGCACAGCCCAGTGCGTCCTGCGCCTGCGCCCCGCACGTGCCGAGCTAGAGTTACTATCCAGCCAGGACGGGTTGTACAGGCCATTAGCTCGAGACCTCCAGTGCGTCTTCAGGGTCCGGTCTATCCAGTACCACCAGTGCCAACACCACGCACCAGGCTTCCTGTGTGTCTCCAGAGCCCTGTAAGCCCTGTTCCTCCTCCCCGCACTCGCCCAGTGGTGCGTGTCCCCAGTCCGGAACCACCAGTTCCGGCACCACGCACCAGGCCTACTGTGCGCCTCCAGGGTCCTGTAAGCCCTGTTCCTCCTCCCCGCACTCGCCCAGTGGTGCGTGTCCCCAGTCCGGAACCACCAGTTCCGGCACCACGCACCAGGCCTACTGTGCGCCTCCAGGGTCCAGTATGCCCTGTCCCTGCTCCCCGCACTCGCCCAGTGGTGCGTGTCCCCAGTCCGGTACCACCAGTTCCGGCACCACGCACCAGGCCTAATGTGCGCCTCCAGGGTCCAGTATGCCCTGTTCCTGCTCCCCGCACTCGCGCAGAGGTGTGTGTCCCCAGCCCGGTACCACCAGTTCCGGCACCACGCACCAGGCCTAATGTGCGCCTCCAGGGTCCAGTATGCCCTGTTCCTGCTCCCCGCACTCGCCCAGAGGTGTGTGTCCCCAGCCCGGTACCACCAGTTCCGGCACCACGCACCAGGCCTAATGTGCGCCTCCAGGGTCCAGTATGCCCTGTTCCTGCTCCCCGCACTCGCCCAGAGGTGTGTGTCCCCAGCCCGGTACCACCAGTTCCGGCACCACGCACCAGGCCAACTGTGCGCCTCAGCAGGCCAGAGCCGCCCGTATGCCCAGCGCCGTCTGAGCCGCCCGTCTGCCCAGCGCCGTCTGAGCCGCCCGTCTGCCCAGCGCCGTCTGAGCCGCCCGTCTGCCCAGCGCCGTCTGAGCCGCCCGTCTGCCCAGCGCCGTCTGAGCCGCCCGTCTGTCCTGAGCAGTCAGAGCCGCCCGTCTGTCCTGAGCAGTCAGAGCCGCCCGCCAGTCACGAGCCGCCAGAGCCGCCCGCCAGTCATGAGCCGCCCCTCAGTCATGAGCCGCCCCTCAGTCATGAGCCGCCCCTCAGTCATGAGCCGCCCCTCAGTCCGGAGCCGCCCCTCAGTCCAGAGGCGCCCCTCAGTCCAGAGGCGCCCCTCAGTCCAGAGGCGCCCCTCAGTCCAGAGGCGCCCCTCAGTCAGTCCAGTGGGGTCATTTAGGAGGGTCGCCGTTCCTAGGAGGCCACGGAAGCGGGTATTGACTATGGTGGAGTGGGGGCTACGTCCAGCGCCAGAGCCGCCACCGCGGACAGATGCCCACCCAGACCCTCCCCTATAGGTTCAGGGTTTGCGGCCGGAGTCCGCACCTTGGGGGGGGGGGGGTACTGTCACACCCTGACCATAGGTTGCTTTGTATGTTTTACGTTTTGGTTGGTCAGGGTGTGATCTGTGTGGGCATTCTATGTTGTATGTCTGGTTTGTATATTTCTATGTGTTTGGCCTGATATGGTTCTCAATCAGAGACAGGTGTTTTGCGTTGTCTCTGATTGGGAACCATATTTAGGTAGCCTGTTTTGTATTGTGGGTTGTGGGTTATTGTCTATGTTATGTTGTATGTTAGCACATTGTTTATATAGCGGTCACGTTCGTCTTATTCGTTTTGTTTTGTAAGTTTGTTTAAGTGTTCTTCATTAAAGATAGAACAATGTATTCAAACCACGCTGCGCTTTGGTCCGCTTCTTACGACGATCGTGACAAATAAACAGAAAGCAATTATTCCATAATGGCCGTTTCTATACGGGAGACTGTATAATGATGTTGGGTTTTGAACCAGGGAGGTACGGGAGCTGAACCCTCCAGAAGTGTCAGACTCTGTCCTGCAATTTGCTTCCTGGGGCGTCCGGGATCAACAGCTGGTGAGTAGTGTACTCGATCACGTTGAGTTGATATCCATTACTCATTTTGGTAGTAGATTTATGACTTTTAAAAATATTTTTACCAATGACCTGCCACTGGCATTAACCTCTAATTCCTCCCAATCCCGGATCCGGGAGCACCCCCATCAGTAAAAAAGCTGACTAGCATAGCCTAGCATAGCGTCACAAGTAAATACTAGCATCTAAATATCATTAAATCACAAGTCCAAGACACCAGATGAAAGATACACATCTTGTGAATCCAGCCATCATTTCTGATTTTTTAAAATGTTTTACAGGGAAGACACAATATGTAAATCTATTAGCTAACCACGTTAGCAAAAGACACCACTTTTTTTACTCCACCATTTTTTTCCTGCATAGGTAGCTATCACAAATTCGACCAAATAAAGATATAAATAGCCACTAACCAAGAAACAACTTCATCAGATGACAGTCTGATAACATATTTATTGTATAGCATATGTTTTGTTAGAAAAATGTGCATATTTCAGGTATAAATCATAGTTTACCATTGCAGCCACCATCACAACTCTCACCAAAGCGACTAGAATAACTACAGAGAGCAACGTGAATTACCTAAATACTCATCATAAAACATTTCTGAAAAATACACAGCGTACAGCAAATGAAAGACCAAGATCTTGTGAATCCAGCCAATATTTCAGATTTTTTAAGTGTTTTACAGCGAAAACACAATATAGCATTATATTAGCTTACCACAATAGCAAACCACACAACAGCATTGATTCAAGCCAAAAATAGCGATAACGTATAACCCAGCAAAAGATATTAATTTTTTCACTGACCTGCTCAGAATTCTTCAGATGACAGTCCTATAACATCATATTACACAATACATATAGAGTTTGTTCGAAAATGTGCATATTTAGCGGCACAAATCGTGGTTATACAATGAGAAAAGTAGCCAAGCTGCCAACAAAATGTCGGGAGAAATCTTGGGAGAGGCACCTATTCTAATCGATAACTAGTCATAAACTTGACTAAAAAATACAGGTTGGACAGCAAATGAAAGATACATTAGTTCTTAATGCAATCGCTGTGTCACATTTTTAAAATTAACGTTACTACGACATACAGCGTGCGTTAAAGCGAGACCGCACGGAAATTAATGGCGGATTATGCATTTTACATTTTTCAACAGAACAACGAATTAACAGCATAAATAGTTCTTACTTTTTGATGTGCTTCCATCAGAATCTTGGGAAAGTTGTCCTTTGTCCAAAAGAATCGTTGCTCGGTTGTAGAATGTAGTCTTCAACGTTGCAATTAGCAGTAAACATTAGCCATGTGGGCCAGACATCACCAACTCCCTAGAACGCAACACTAATAAATATCCGAAAATCGCAATATACTGACATAAACTGATATAACTTGGTTTAAAATAACAACATTATGATGTCTTTAACAGCTATATCGAATAAAAACAGAGCCGGATATATCTAAGAGCTATAACCGGAGCTTTCTACTACGACATGCCAAGGTCCTTCCTGCGTCAGAGCGAAGTGAACAAAGACCGGACCCTTCATTCCCAAGCTATTTATAACCTCTCAGATCTGCCTAGAGACTCCATTTCAAATCTCACTATTCGCTGACATCCAGGGGAAGGCGTATGCAGTGCATCTCAACCAATAGAAGACAGGCAAATTAATAAACTGACCTGGAAACAGCTTGCAGAATTCTGCATTCTCACATCCTCTTAGGAAAAATGCTCTAACTCGAGTTCTGTTTCACTCACAGATATAATTCAAACGGTTTTAGAAACTAGAGAGTGTTTTCTATCCAATAGTAATAATAATATGCATATTGTACGAGCAAGAATTGAGTACGAGGCAGTTTAATTTGGGAACGAAATTATTACAAAGTGCAAATAGCACCCCCTATTGAGTTAAACAAAGCATGTGTGTCCATTTATGCTGATGATTCAACCATTTATGCACCAGCAACCACAGCTAATGAAGTCACTGAAACCCTTAAAGAGTTGCAGTCTGTTTTGGAATGGGTGGCCAGTAACAAACTCCACAAAGCAAGTCCTGCAGGCTCTAGTTTTATCTTATCTTGATTTCTGTCTCGTCATAGCTCATGTGCTGCAAAGAAAGACCTGGTTAAATTGCAGCTGGCCCAGAACAGAGCCACCGCATGGTTTGCACTCAGAGGGCTAATGTTAATACTATGCATGCTAGTCTCTTTTGGCTAAGAGTTGAGGAAAGACTGACTGCGTCACTTGTTTTTTAAGAAACAATGTGTTTGGAAATTCCTAGTTATTTGCATAGTCAAATTACACACAGCACGGACATACAGGTCCAGCAAAAATTCAAGGAAACGTACAGTATTATACAGAGCCATGAGTGCATGGAACTCCCTTCCATCTTATATAGCGCAAGTGAACAGAGAACCTGGTTTCAAAAAACAAATAAAGCAACATCTCACGGCACTATTCCTCTCCCCCATGTGACCTTGTTGTGTGTATGTACTGACATGTACGTGTAACTGATAGATGAACACACTACATGTTAATGTTTTTAAATGTATGCCAATTGTAAAGTATTTTGTCTGTAATGTATTTTTTCATGGTGTCGGACCCCAGTAGCTGTCGCAATTGGCATCGGCTAATTGGGATCCTATTAAATAGTTAAAGCCCAGTGCTGTCAA
This sequence comes from Salvelinus namaycush, assembly GCF_016432855.1. Lineage (NCBI taxonomy): Eukaryota > Metazoa > Chordata > Actinopteri > Salmoniformes > Salmonidae > Salvelinus > Salvelinus namaycush. Next base: position 43,968,985 of record NC_052325.1, read on the forward strand.
ACATGTGATTTCCTGTGTTTATATATAGACATTGTTAATGTAGTAAGCTAAACTAAATGTAGTAGACTATTGTAGCTGGAAATGGCAGATTTTTTATGGAATATCTACACAGGCGTACAGAGGCCCATTATCAGCAACCATCACTCATGTGATCCAATGGCACATTGTTAGCTAATCCAAGTCTATCATTTTATAAGGATAATTGATCATTAGAAAACCCTTTTGCAATTATGTTAGCACAGCTGAAAACTATTGTCCTAATTAAAGAAGCAATAAAAAAAAACTGGCCTTTAGACTAGTTGAGTATCTGGAGCATCAGCATTTGTGGGTTCAATTACAGGCTTAAAATGGCCAGAAACAAAGACCTTTCTTCTGAAACTCTATTCTTCTATTCAGTCTATTCTTGTTCTGAGAAATTAAGGCTATTCCATGCGAGACATTGCCAAGAAACTGCAGATCTCGTGCAACACGGTGTACTACTCCCTTCACAGAACAGCACAAACTGGCTCTAAACAGAATAGAAAGAGAGTTGGGAGGTCCCGGTGCCCAACTGAGCAAGAGGACAAGTACATTATTGTCTAGTTTGAGAAACAGACACCCTCACAAGTCCTCAACTGGCAGCTTCATTAAATAGTATCCTCAAAACACCAGTCTCAACGTGAAGAGGCGACTCAGGGATGCTGGCCTTCTAGGCAGAGTTCCTCTGTCCAGTGTCTGTGTTTTTCCCATCTTAATCTTTTATTTTTATTGGCCAGTCTGAGATATGGCTTTTTCTTTGCAACTCTGCCTAGAAGTTCAGCATCCCGGAGTCGCCTCTTACTGTTGACGTTGAGACTGGTGTTTTGCGGGTACTATTTAATGAAGCTGCTAGTTTCTCAAACTAGACACTCTAATGTACTTGTCCTCTTGCTCAGTTGTGCACCACATAGAACCCTTACATTTTTTTTTACCCTTTCGTTTTGTCCCTGTAGGGCAGTGGTTCCCAACCAGGGGTACTTGGAGACTCATGAGACCATAGGCTTACTGGTAAAATGCTGGTGGTACAGTAACTGAAAAAGGTTGGGAAACACTGCTGTAGGGGAACTATTTTAAGTTCTACCTAGAACCCTGTCATGAAGTAGCATTTGGATACAGAGTTCTGTCATTTGTCCCTGTAGGGGAACCCTTTTGAGTTCCATTTAGAGCCCTCTCATGAAGAACCCGCTGGTTCCAGTTAGAATCAATAACAGGTTCTACAGTTATACTTTTAGGATACTTCAGACGTGCTTATGGCACACGCTGTTAAAAATTACCTGTAATTTGACAATAAATTACCGGCTGCATGGCAGTAGAAATACAGTATTTTTATAGTTGTATTAAGGCGTTATTGTTGTAAAATGGTTTTTACCAATGTGCAGGAGGGGAACATTTGCATATTTGGGGGCATGGTCTAAAATGTGCCAACCAATTTTATTCAGGAAAGTCAGTTAAGAACAAATTCTTATTTACAATGACACCACCAGTACACCACCAGTACAGAGCTTGCTCAGGAATGACAGCAGGCAGGTGTGAGTGCATCTGCACGCATAGTGAGGCGAAGACCTTTGGAGGATGGCCTGGTGTCAAGAAGGGGAGCAAAGAAGCCACTTCTCTCCAGGAAAAACATCAGGGACAAATTGATATTCTGCAAAAGGTACAGGGATTGGACTGCTGAGGACTGGGGTAAAGTCATTTTCTCTGATGAATCCCCTTTCCGATTGTTTGGGGCATCCGGAAAAAAGCTTGTCCGGAGAAGACAAGGTGAGCGCTCCCATCAGTCCTGTGTCATGCCAACAGTAAAGCATCCTGAGACCATTCATGTGTGGGGTTTCTTCTCAGCCAAGGGAGTGGGCTCACTCACAATTTTGCCTAAGAACACAGCCATGAATAAAGAATGGTACCAACACATCCTCCGAGAGCAACTTCTCCCAACCATTAAGGAACAGTGTGGTGACAAATAATGCCTTTTCCAGCATGATGGCGCATCTTGCCATAAGGCAAAAGTAATAACTAAGTGGCTCGGGGAACAAAACATCGAAATTTTGGGTCCATGGCCAGGAAACTCCCCAGACCTTAATCCCATTGAGAACTTGTGGTCAATCCTCAAGAGGCGGGTGGACAAACAAAACCCCACAAATTCTGACAAACTCCAAGCATTGATTATGCAAGAATAAGTCAGGATGTGGCCCAGAAGTTAATTGACAGCATGCCAGGGCAGATTGCAGAGGTCTTGAAAAAGAAGGGTCAACACCACAAATATTGACTCTTTGCATCAACTTCATGTAATTGTCAATAGAAGCCTTTGACTCTTATGAAATGCTTGTAATTATACTTCAGTATTCCATAGTAACATCTGACAAATATCTAAAGACACTGAGGCAGCAGACTGAAAATTAATATTTGTGTCATTTTCAAAACGTTTGGCCACGACTGTACACTGTATCTACATTGTACCTTATATGTAGGCTAAATGCAGGCTACAGCGTGTCGTGTGATTTCTTATGTGGATTATAATAAATCAACATATTTGTAGTGGGTAGTTGTTTTCCTAAGCGTAAATCTTTTTTTTCTTCAATCAATTGTTTTATGATATATGTTGAAGGCAAGCAATATAGCCAGAATGACTTATTGGTGTCCTCAGTGCCTGTGTTGTCCAGTGGTTACAGCCACTGACCCCGGCACACATACAGTATGTCATGGTCAGCATGGGTTCAAATCTGGCCCACTGTCATAGTTTTTGTACCATACAGGGATATACGGTATTACCAAGGGGCGCTTTTAATTTTTTTTATAAATACACAAAACAATTTAAGCAACAGGTATCTTGACACAGTAGTTCTTTGCTGATCTTTGCTGATCTTGACATCTAGCCACTTAGCTAGCAAGTTAGCAAGCCAAATGCATAGCTGGAGCCCAAATATGTCTTAGATTTCTTATACTTTAAGGGGGTGTGGCGTAGCACACACCCCCGCAGCCCGCACGAGGCGGAGGTGCCCCCAACCCCAATAAAAAAATGGTTTAATAAGGTAGTGAAAATCATACCGTCGGTATATTGTATAAACGGTATATCACCCAAGTCTACCACTGTCCTTGGACTCATGGATGAACGTCTATTTTTTTATGCATTAATTCCTCATGGTTACAGTGTTAAAACAGAAACAACTAAGGTTCACAGTTTAGGAATTAATTCCCAGTGGTTAAAGGAAAATTCCACCAAAAAACTATCTTTTAGTACTTGTTTCAGTAGTCCATTGTTGACACAGTCCCAAAATGCATCATATGGGGTTGAGTTCTGTATTTTGAAAGTTACATATCTTAACTTGATTGCTGACGAGCAGAACATTTTGGGATGTGTCAACAACGGACTAATGAAACAAATACCAAAAGATAGTTTTTGAAATGTGTAACTAAATCAAGTCATCAGGGATTTTAGTTATTTGTACCACAAGGGCATGGGCCAGAATTGAACCCGAACCAGCACGGTAAGCCTATATGTGGATGGCTATTTTTCAGGGATTCACAAGGCTCATTTGAATTTCCTGATGCAGTAGCAAAATTCTCCAACAAAAGAGTGATCAAGTGAAGGTCCAACATCTGTACATAATCTAAAATTCATGAACCTCACAAGATGCCCTAATGCTTTGTTTCAACTATTTGCTAGCTAGCTAAAACCTAGATTTGCACATTGTTGACAGATTTGCACATACATAACAGTATGTAGCTATGGTTTGTTGATGAAACCTAGCCAGGTAGCTAGGTGGTTGGCCAAATTTTTGCCTCATGATCACCTCAGACAATGCATCCAGCTATAAAATTCAGTACAGTAACTTCACATGACTATGCATTTCTCATGGATCTGGTTGAGTATGATTTTGCGGGAACCTGAAGCTGTACATATTGTGGTTTTACAACACTTAAAGAGAAATAAGAAATGCTATGATTTTTTTTTTGGGGGGGGGGGGGGTGGGGGTCCGGTAGTGATGGGTGGGTCGCGAACGAGCCGGCTCTTGTAGGCGAACATTGGGAGCCGGCTCGCACATCAGAAGAGCCGAATCTAAATATAAATGTTTTAAAAAATTAAGATATGAATAATCAAAAGATTTAAATGAATAGAATTAACTAATTCAAAGAAAGAAAAAATATGAGTATTGGCTTAAATGCTCAAGCGCAAACACAAATTTGTCCTGTCTGCTCAGACTAACAGCCTCACCTGTTGTTCCTTTCAATCAAACACGCAGTGTCAACCAATGAACAAAGATGCATGAGGGAGGGCCGAGCCAACTCATCCAGTCACATACTTAGCAGCCGAGGAGAGAGAGGAAGGGACAGCTGTGAAAACAGCTGGAACATGAGTTGGAAGCACAATAGCATTTGGATGCATTTTAATAATGTAGACAATGTTAGAGCACATTGTAGAATTTGCCAAAACAACATATCTATTGGTCTATTCACAACCTACACCGGCATATGCGAACTGTGCACCCAACTGTGAAGCTAGCTGTAGCGGAGCTTCGAGAAACTAGCGGGCTTGCTAGTGATAGTGGTGGAGCCAGCACCTCCACATGTGGAGATGTATCCACTCAGTCAAGTAGGCCTACTCTGCGACCCACGACAACGCAATCTTCTATGGAACAGTTTATGCCAAAGTCTGTCTGTAGCAAAACAAGGTCAAATTGATATTGCATTGGCTAAAATGATTGCCACTGATTTCCAGCCATTTTCGATCGTGGAGGACAGAGGTTTTAGAAATTATAGCAATAGTTTAAATCCAATGTACACAATTCCAAGCAGGAAAACTCTATCAAAATCACTTATTCCACAACTGTACGAGAGCACAGTCTTCAGTGCGGGAAAGAGTCCAAAAAGCTACTGGAGTTTGCCTTACCACTGACTGCTGGATATCATGGGTAACCACTTCTTACATGTCAGTTATATGCCACTTCATTGAAGCATTTTCGATGTCTAGCTGTCTTCTGGACTGCTTTGAGTTCAGCGACAGACACACCTCAGAACTTAGCAGAGGAACTGTTGAGTGGCCAGAGAATGGCAAGTAAAATGGAAAATTGTTAATGTTGTGTTAGCGACAATGCAGCTAGCATAACCAAAGCCATACATTTTAAAATGGACCCATCATCCATAACTTGCCCACACAATCAACCTGATTGTAAGAGATGATCTGAATTTGATGAAGCCCACTGTGGACAAAGTGAAAGCAGCTGTGAAATACTTCCACAGGAGCACAGTAGGTGCTGAAAAACTAAAGAAATACACAACGCCAGATGGGGATGCCTGAGCTGAGGCCTAAACAAGACTGCACTACAAGGTGGAATTCAACATTGTATATGTTGAAGCGGTTTCTTAAGTCAAAGGATGCCATCATCTCTACCCTGGCCATTGTCAATGCGCCTGTTGATGCTCTGACCCAAGAGGAACGGGAGGTGGTGGAGGTGGTGTATAGAGTCCTGGAACCCTTTGAGCAGGTCACTGGAGATCAGTGGAGAGAGGTACAGTAAGTAGTTATTACTACATCATTATTTAATCCAGTATTATATATGTATATGAGCAGTAGATGCGAATGTAGTATCAGTAGACAAAACAGGAACCTGAACTAATAAGTTACTGTTCTCTCTTTTCAGCTATGTGACAGCCTCAAAAATTATACTCATGTGTAAGGGTCTGCAGCGACTCACAGCCAGCCGCCAGAGAGAAGCAAACGTAACCACAGGACATGTGACAGAGTTGATGGACACCCTATGTTCATCAATGGACAGAAAGTTCCACAGAATGGAATATAATCACGTGCTATCAGAAACCGCTGCACTTGACCCCAGGTTTAAGAAGTTAGCCTTCAATGATGCCAGCGATTGATGAGGCTCTTCAAAGAATAACCTCAGCAGAAGGGAGGGACAGCCCCAGCAGTGAGCTGGCTCAGGCACCAGGGCAACAGGAAGAAGAGTGATCAGATGGAGCAGAAGCATCAGCAGTAGTGCCACAAACGTCTGCTGTTTGGATGCTGTTTGACGAGAGAGCAACTGGGGATGCAGCACGAAGGAATCCCTCAGCAGATGCCATAATGGAGGTCCGATCCTATTTGGAGGATCTGCAGATCCTCTGAGCTGGTGGAAGAACAAGGCCTCTGTCTACCCACAGCTTACTAAAGTCATGACAAGGAAACTCTGCATAGTGGCCACATCCGTTCACTCTGAGAGGGTCTTCTCGAAAACGGGACAAATAATTACTGAGAGAAGAAACCTCATCAGCCGCTCGAAAGTGAGGCAGCTTGCATTTCTGAATGCAAATCTCTCATAAAAGCAAAATATGGTCAGCATTGCTGTGGCGTGCTGGTTACAACATGGTGGCAATAAAGAAGAGCGAAAAGAGGGACCAGTTTAATGTTTTAAGTGGGATGCTGCAGTTTTCACATTATTTATTTTTCTTTGATATGGCGCAATATTCTATTATTATGATGTTCAGATTGTATTAGTTTTGAATTGTTACATTTATATGCACTTTGTTTATATACTTCGTCACATGCATTTTGAATCAAGCATCAAGGACCGGCAGTGAACCCGGAGGGTTGCTGGTATAAAATCCTAGATGCAACTGCCTGCTGTTGTGCCCTTGAGCAAGGCACTTAACCTCTTAGATGGTAGGTCCACTGTCATAGATGGACAAGATTAATATGAGATGAAAGGTGAGTTCCTAACGAGTTCAGGAAGCCAAGCTAGAGCTCCTGTGAAACGTTCACAGCGATGGGGGCAGATGTTTTGATCAAGAGACACCTTTAGAAAAGATGCACATTTTAGACGTATTTTAGTTTTAAGGAAGGTGAAGTCTTTTTATAATTTGATTATGCTAAATTTAGAACGCACAAGTCATTTCAAGCCTTATTCATACCGTTTTGTTGAATAGGAAATGCACCATATAATGTTTCATATTTGTACTGTGTACTTGAGCTGGTGTCCTCAAGTGACTACACCTCAGCAATTGATGACTATTTGTACAAGAAAGGTGAGATTTAAACCTTTGAGTATGCAGCATTACTAGTTATTGTTTATGGCCCTCATGATGAATAATTAATTTTGGGGATTACATTTTTGATTACTTACATTTTTTTCCTCGGAAACAACAGCTCTCCGAGCGTGGGACACTCTTTTCATCCGTTTTTGGGCAGTGCTATGTCACAGTGGGCAGTGGGTTTCAAAGTGCAAGGACTGTCCAATGCGCGTCCACTTTCAAATGAGAACCCTCCGCCTGGGACCTCTTTCATAACTACTTCACCGACATCATTATGGTGTGTTTATACTTTAGTTTAGAATTACACTTTCATATTAGTACATCATTTGTCATATTAGTAAATTTGGCTATTTCAGCCGTACCTGTTGCTGACAGATGTATCCAATCAAGCACACACCCATGCAATCTCCATAGACAAATATTGACAGTAAATGGCCTTACTGAAGAGCTCAGTGACATTCAATGTGGCACCGTCACAGGATGCCACCATTCCAATAAGTCAGTTTGTAAAATGTTTGCCCTGCTACAGCTGACCCGGTCAACTGTAAGTGCTGTTATTGTGAAGTGGAAACGTCTAGGAGCAACAACGGCACAGCCGCAAAGTTGTAGGCCACAAAACCTACAAAACCTACAACAGAACGGGACCATCGAGTGCTGAAGTGCATACCGTGTAGAAATCGTCTGTCCTCGGTTGCATCATTCACTACCGAGTTCCAAACTGCTTCTGGAAACAATGTCAGCACAAGAACTGTTCGTTGGGAGCTTCATAAAATGGGTTTCCATGGCCGAGCAGCCGCACAACAAGCCTGAGATCACCATGCGCAATGCCAAGCGTCGGCTGGAGTGGAGTAAAGCTCACCGCCATTGGACTCTGGAGCACTGGAATCGTGTTCTCTGGAGTGGTGAATCGAATCACGCTTCCCCATCTGGCAGTCCGACGGACGAATCTGGGTTGGTGAATGCAGGAGAACGCTACCTGCCCAATGCGCCAACTGTAATGTTTGGTGGAGGAGGAATAATGATCTTGGGCTCTTTTTCTAGCCAACTTAGTTCCAGTGAAGGGAAATCTTAATGCTACAGCATACAATGACGTTCTAATCGATTCTGTGCTTCCAACTTTGTGGAGAAGGCCCTTCCCTGTTTCAGCATGACAACCCCTTCGAACACCTTTGGGATGAAATGGAACACCGACTGCAAGCCAGGCCTAATTCGCCGACCTCACTAATGCTTGAGGCTGAATGGAAGAATGGAAGTCCCCGCAGCAATGTTCCAACATCTAGTGGAAAGCCTTCCTAGAAGAAGGCTTTCTGGGGAACCAACTTCAGCAAAGAGGGGGACCAACTTCATATTAATGCCCATGATTTTGGAATGAGATTATCGATGAGCCGGTGTCCACATACCTTTGGTCATATAGTGTATGTGTGTGAGTTGTACTTACACACACACGCACGTACACCTACACCACCAATGTTGCTGTCCCAGATATAGAGACATTAAACACTGGACACTTCCTGTTTCTTTCATACCATTTTTCACACTGTGTATTCATATGCTGTATTCTTCACATAGCACAGTCAAATATCTACTACTGTACATTGCATTTTTTTTGTTCACCGCCTATAGGGGAGTGTGGGGTAAGTTGAGCATTCTTTACGTTCAGTATCACTCCGTCAAGGGAAATATAGTATTCTTTCTACCAAAGTTATCAACATATACTTCAGGATGTTATGTATCCCTGGAAATAATCAGAACATATGTAATCATTACTGTTTTGAAAACACAGCTTGTCCCAAAAAAGTATCGGGTAAGTTGGGCCTCCTACACATTTCGGTACTGAATGAAATAATGCCATTATCTTTATTTCCCAAATAAAATGAAACAATCACTTTTGCCTTTTAATCATTTTAACCATCTTTTAACACAGGCTTAACACCTAACAAACACTTTTTACTTTTTTTATACCTTTAACATAGGCTCTGTTACATCTTATCCCAGCGATTCCACCTTAAATCTACACCCACTGTGACATATAGGAGCCCCCCCCCCCCACCCACTGAAAGGGTGTGAAAAGTGTGTGTGCGTGTGTGTACCGGGCGCGCCCAGTGAGTCAAATTTCAGTTGGACCTGAATTTAGAGGTTTTGATTGGCCAATGCATGTTGACGTTAGTTTGTCCCCTCATCTCTTTCAGACTCCATATTCCTGAACAACATTTGATACCTCAGCTGAGAACTCCATTCCCTAAATGGTCACCAGATGGCGCTGCGATCGGTTCGCTAGTTTTCTTGCAAAAAGGGGGTTTAATTTGTTAGTGTTATCCAAAAGGCACTTTTGGAAATGACCTCCAAGAAATTCCAAATTTGACAACGGTGACACTCGAATCACCGAGAATTATTAATTATGAACACTTCCTTCCGTTTGAATATTCAAGAAAGGTGTTGATTTAGTTAAACTATTTTCTTAGCTTTCCTTCATTGTTTGCTGTAAAGATAGTAAAATAATTACATGTACTAACAGGCTAATATTTAATATTTGTTGAACAAGAAACATAATTAGGATTACAGATCAAAGTCTAATTCAAAGTGAGAAATGCAGCATGTCCTCATAGGAGCATGTCCACTCCTGTATCTTAGCATCAGTAGCTAGCTAACAATATATCCCGACAACATTATTGCTCAATATAGTTTTGTTCTCAGCCAGATAGCATTACTGAAATTGTATCTGCTTCGTTAGTTGATGTTGTAACATTAGCCAGGTTCGCAGCAAGACTGTTCTCAGGGCAGGCCTGGTTGTAGCTAGATATGTTTGAGTCACGTAGGGGACAATTGTAGCATTTTAACTAACCCTAAACCTATTCCTAACCTTAACCTAATTCTCCTAACCTGCTACTTAAGTTCTAACCTGTGCTATAAAAATTAACTTCTGCTAGTCAAAACCAGGAAACCTGCCCTGAGAACAGTCTTAGTTTTCCATTCATGCGAAACAGACCCGGGTTAATGTCTCATCCGAGCAACCAAGTTATAGCACAAACTGGCTAGCTAACTTGCTTTACGTTGACAACACGTTGACAACACCCTCAACATATTTCTTTTGTTCAATTACCTCAGCCACATTCACAACCAAATTCAAGGCAGATTAACTATCAGGCATGACCTCAGATCGGCTACAAACATTCATTTTGTTGCATCAAAATCGACATCTCCACCATAGCTAGCTAGCTTGTTAGCTAATCAAACCAATGCTCAAATTACATACAATAGCATAATGCCGCGACACTTTCATCAAACTGAAGTTATAGCCATGTATGTTCTTACCTTGATTGTCTGTATTAGTTACTCTGCCCATTATCTAAAATATTGAGTCTCACCCCAAATAATACGTGTCAATGCAATGTCTTTCTGCACTAAGATGGCTGACTGATGTTGCAGCATATTAGCCTGACTGATCCTGACAATTGTGTAATTCATAAACAACTTGGCTATTGAAATGCAAGCAGCAGGTGATGAGACCAGTTACAGAAAGCATTACAATACCAAAACATTAAAAAAAACATAAGTGAAATGTTAAGCCAACCTTACCAACATGAATGTAATACAGTCATCAGTACTATTCATATTAACCTACTGGACCTCCTTAGTACAAGAACATGAAACAAAGATGATTTACTCTATTTTAAATGATGTAATGGTGAATGAATCTCAAATTGTTAAATGTGGTAGCTGCAAGCTGTCTGTGTTTGCATCCCTCTGTCCAATCAACAGAGATGGCTACACTAGAGGGAGAGGTTATAAGAGAAAAAGGGTGGGGGGAAATAGGTGGAGGTTGAGATCTCCTGGAGAATTACCCTCCTTTTGCGCATCAACCAGCTAGTTATTAGAATCGGGTGCACTAGATTAGGGTTGGAGAAAATCCACAAGACAGTGACTCTCCAGGACTCTCAGATCATGCTGTATCTTGCGTCAAGTCTGTTGATTCCATTTCGATCTGGTCATCCTCATCGTGATATTTGTCTTCCGTGTCACACTTTTTCCACAGACCCAGCTAACACACCTAATTAAACTAATTGCATTCTGAGGACCAGTCGCCCATCTCTGTGATAAGACTGTCACCATGATCACCTAAAAAAAACGAATAGTGTAACAATTACTTTGTTTGTGATCGTTTCCCAATGTAAATCAAGGTTCAAAATAATGCTTGCGGTCAATTTGCAGTGCAGAATTAATTTATAATTATTAAATGTTTTTTGGGGATCCTGGATGCTGATTGGACGAGCAGTGTTCCAAGCAGTACTGTATTGGCCGTCACGCTATGCATGCTAACAGTTCCGTCTGAATTATCAGTATGCCTTCATAATAATATTCATGTTGCTGTCTAAATCATATGTTGTATTTATCTCAACTCGCACATTATTTCCCCTTGTTTCTAGCCAAGCATTTGGTTTGGTAGTGGGGGTTAATATACACCTCGCTGTCTGCCTGTCTGACCTCATCTTTGTACCATACATAGATTGAACAGTGCCTAGACGAGATTAACTTTCTCTAAGCCATGCAAAAATCACACATCGTCATTATCATGAATATATCCAAGCACAGCGCAGTCAGAAAATATTCATACCCCTTGACTTATTCCCCAGCACAAGGTGCAACTGCGTAATGATCATGCTGTTTCAATCGCCTTCTTGATATGCCTCACCTGTTAGGTGGATGGATTGTCTTGGCAAAGGAGAAATATTCGCTAACAGGGATGTAATCAAATTTGTGCTCAAAATCTGAGAGAAAGAAGCTCTTGGTGCGTATGGAACATTTGTGGGATATTTTATTTCAGTTCATGAAACATGGTACTAACGCTTTATATGTTTACATCTTGTATGTATGTGTCCTGGAGGACATGCAGTGTGCACCCAATGGTGCGTTTGGCTGCACGTATCACCCTCTGAAACACCTTGTGGTTCGCTGCGGTGGAGTTGCCATACCAGGCCGTGATGCCGCTCGACAGTATGCTCTTGATGGTGCTCCTGTAGAACACTGAGGGCCCTCAGGGACAGGGCAGATTTATTTATCATCCTGCTGTTTAAGAGTTGTAGTAGTGCCTTCTTCACCAGTGTCCGTGTGGTTTGACTATTTCAGCTTCTCTGAGATGTGTACGACAAAGAATTTGAAGTTATTGACTGGCTCTACAGAGGCCCTGCTGAGGAAGCACCCTTGTGGGGCTCCTGTGTTGAGAATCAGTGTCGGAAGTAATGTTACCTACCTTCACCACCTGGGAGCATCCCGTCAGGAAGTCCAGGACCCAGTTGCAAATGGAGGAGTTCAGAACCAGGGCCGTGAACTTTACAATGTGCTTATGGTACTGATGGCAGAGCTGTAGTCCAAACATCATCCTCACATATGCATTCCTTTTGTCTAGGTTGGTAAGGGCAATGCAATGGAGATTGCGTCGTCCGTGGATATGTCAGGGCGGTAGGTGAACTGCAGAGGGTTAAGTGTGTTGGGGAGGGAGGAGGTGATATGGTCTTTGACTAGCCTCTCTAAGCACTTCATGATGACGGAAGTGAGTGCTACTGGTCGGTATTCATTCAGTACAGATACTTTCCCTTTCTTGGGCACAGGGATGATAGTGGACATCTTGAAGCAGGTAGGTACAGCGGCCTGAGTTAGAGATGTAAAATGTCAGAACACAACAGCCAGCTGGTCTGCACAAGCTCTGAGGGAATGACTATTGATGCCATCTGGGCCGGTAGCCTTGCGAGGGTTTATGTTTGAATTACTAACATACATCCTCAGTGGAGACTGCGAATGAAGTCCACGTTGACTTATCAGAATCTGGTGACTGAATCGGCGTATTCATTTATCTCCAGAGGCGACCCGGAATATATTCCAGTCCACGATCAAAACAGTCTTGAGCCTGAAGTCTTATTGGTCGGTTCAACGTTGTACAAACCTCACCACCAGAACTTCCTTCTTGAGTCTTTGTAGGTTATTTTATTTAACCTTTATATAACTAGACAAGTCAGGAAGAAAAAAATATTTTTTACAATGACGGTCTACCCCGATCAAACCCTAACGACGCTGGGCCAATTGTGCGCCGCCCTATGGGACTCCCAATAACGGCCAGTTGTGATACAGCCTTGGATCGAACCAGGGTCTGTAGTGACATCTCTAGCACTGAGATGCAGTGCCTTAGACCGCTGCACCACTTGGGAGAAGCAAGATGGAGTCATGGTCGGATTTGTCAAAAGCAGGACGGGAGAAGACCTTATATTCATATTGAAAAGGTGTTTGTTTAGCAGTTGTCAAGAGTAGAATTTCCGCGAGTTAGACAGTCTGTGTTAATAATTCGGAAGCACGGTCCTCAAATGACTTTTAAAGTCCCCAGCAGCAATGAACGCTGCTTCCGGAAATGTGGTCTCCAGTTTGTTCAATGTCTAATGAAGAGCTTTGAGAGCATTTTTGGTGTCGGCTTGGGGCAACACCAAAAATGGCGGCTACTGTGTGCCATGTTATCTGATGGGACCAGCTACAATTTAGCGTTTTGTCACAAGCAAGTAAATTGATGATTTTAATGAGTCGATATGCATTTTGAGCTGGAGAAACTGTTTAAATGTAAATGGTTGCTTATGTTTGCAAGTATGGCTCCAATATATTTTATTCTGTGTTTTGCCAACCAAATACGTTGCTTTGACTCTCATTTTCAATCACATCTATGTAACGTTATTATGTAGAAATCATTCAGACCCCCTTTGCTCAAATGTGAATGTTTGAAGGTTTATTTTTGACATGAGAGAAAGTGTAAACAAAAGCTGTAAAAGGAACCAAATATCAGGAGAAAAAAAGAAACAGTACAATTAATCAAGCCATTGCTCTAAGACATGTTGTTTTGAGAAATTCAATCCACCGAAAGAGTAAACATGGTGTTGCGGATATTCTGAAGTAAATCCCCAGTTCACTATCAAACTCACTATCACAGTGAAAAAGTGCCCCTCCAAAATAGCTGCCAAGTCACCTGATGGGTCATGTGGTCACCATCTGACCATATTAAGATGGCCGCCATACCAGTGTAGGCTGCTGAGGGGAGGATGGCTCTTAATAATGGCTGGAATGATTCTATTCAATTTACTCCATTCCAGCCATTATGAGCCGTTCTCCCCTCAGCAGCCTTCACTACGCCATACCCACACCAAACAATTAACTGAACAGCAGCCATCTGAGGACCAGTAGTGTGTGTCATTGACCTTGATTTGTTTTATAGTTTCTGACTTATCAGATTTATGTCATTGAACTTTACTTTTCACACTGTAAATCAAATGTTATTTGTCACATGCACCAAATAAAACATGTGTAGACCTTACAGTGAAACGCATACTTACAAGTCCCTAGCCCACAATGCAGTTAAGAAGAATACCTAAAAAAATAAGAAATAAAAGTAACAAATAATTAAAGAGCAGCAGTAAAATAACAGTGAGGCTATATGCAGGGGTAGCGGTACAGAGACAATGTGCAGGGCACTGGTTAGTCAAGGTAATACAGTTGAAGTCGGAAGTTTACATACACTTAGGTTGGAGTCATTAAAACGTGTTTTTCAACCACTCCACAAATTTCTTGTCAACAAACTATAGTTTTGGCAAGTCGTTTAGGACAGCTACTGTGCATGTGTGCATGACACAAGTAATTTTTCCAACAATTGTTTACAGACAGATTATTTCACTTATAATTAATTGTATCACAATTCCAGTGGGTCAGAAGTTTACATACACTAAGTTGACTGTGCCTTTAAACAACTCGGAAAATTCCAGAAAATTATGTCATGGCTTTAGAAGCTTCTTATAGGCTAATTGACATAATTTGAGTTAATTTGGGGTGTACCTGTGGATGTAATTCAAGGCCTACCTTCAAACTCAGTGCCTCTTTGCTTGACATCATGGCAAAATCAAAAGAAATCAGCCAAGACCTCAGAAAAAATTATGTAGACCTCCACAAGTCTGGTTCATCCTTGGAAGCAATTTCCAAATGCCTGAAGGTACCACATTCATCTGTACAAACAATAGTATACAAGTATAAACACCATGGGACCACGCAGCCGTCACACCGCTCAGCTCAGGAAGGAGAGGCGTTCTGTCTCCTAGAGACGAACCTACTTTGGTGCTAAAAGTGCAAATCAATCCCAGAACATCAGCAAAGGACCCTGTGAAGATGCTGGAGGAAACAGGTACAAAAGTATCTATATCCACAGTAAAACGAGTCCTATATCGACATAACCTGAAAGGCCACTCAGCAAGGAAGAAGCCACTGCTCCAAAACTGCCATAAAAAGCCAGACTGTTTGCAACTGCACATGGGGACAAAGATCGTACTTTTTGGAGAAATGTCCTCTGGTCTGATGAATCAAAAATACAACTGTTTGGCCATAATGACCATCGTTATGTTTGTAGGGAAAAGGGGGTTGCAAAAAAAAGGGGGTTGGCTTGCAAGCCAAAGAACACCATCCCAACCGTGAAGCACGGGAGTGGCAGCATCATGTTGTGGGGGTGCTTTGCTGCAGGAGGGACTGGTGCTCTTCACAAAATAGATGGCATCATGAGGTAGAAAAATGATGTGGATATATTGAAGCAACATTTCCAGACATCAGTCAGGAAGTTAAAGCCTGGTCGCAAAAGGGTCTTCCAAATGGACAATGACCCCAAGCATACTTCCAAAGTTGTGGCAAAATGGCTTAAGGACAACAAAGTCAAGGTATTGGAGTGGCCATCACAAAGCCCTGACCTCAATCCTATAGAACATTTGTGGGCAGAGCTGAAAAAGTGTGTACGAGCAAGGAGGCCTACAAACCTGACTCAGTTACACCAGCTCTGTCAGGAGGAATGGGCCAGAATTCACCCAATTTATTGTGGGAAGCTTGTGGAAGGCTACCCGAAACGTTTGACCCAAGTTAAACAATTTAAAGGCAATGCTACCAAAAACGAATTGAATGATTGTTAACTTCTGACCAACTGGGATTGTGATGAAAGAAATAAAAGCTGAAATAAATTACTCTACTATTATTCAGACATTTCACATTCTTAAAATAAAGTGGTGATTCTAACTGACCGAAGACAGGGAATTTTTATTAGGATTAAATGTCAGGAATTATGAAAAACTGAGTTTAAATGTATTTGGCTCAGGCGTATGTAAACTTCCGACTTCAACTGTACATTGTTTATCTTATGCTACACCAAAGATAGTAAACATACATTTTTATAAACTAATCCAATCTGTAAGTGGTTGAATATACTGTATAGCAACCGTTGTGTGAGAGTTGTTCCATTTTACATTGTGTACGTAGTTTCCATGAACTGTATTTTCTTCCCTACTATGGCAGGCATTCTAAATGCAAGCTCTGGGTGATGTAACATTTCTGGATATCTTCCTTTAAGTTGGATCCAACAGAGATTGGAAATCACATTTCAAACCACCATAAAGTGACACATTAAGAAATATTCAAATAAGGCTTACACCCTTATAACTCAAAGTTACCCAAAAGAGAAATGTACTCTCATGGAGTTGATGGTTAATTCAAAACAATACACACAAGTATAAAATGGCGGGAGTCAATTAAAAGAGACACTGAAAATAGTCAAGTGGCTATTGGAGTTACACTGTCTTCAGAAAGAATTCATACTCGTTGACTTACTCCACATTTTGTTACAGCTTGAATTAAAAATGTATTAAATTGTTCTCACCCATCTACATAAAATTCCCGATAATGAAAAAGTGAAAATACTTTAGAAACTTTTGCTAATTTATTGAAAATAAAATACAGAAATCTAATTTACATAAGTATTCACAACCCGGATTCAATATTTTGTAGAACCACCTTTGGCAGCGATCACAGCTGAGCTTTCCACTCCTGGATTGTGCAACATTTGCCCATTATTCTGTAAAAAATTCAAGGTCTATCAAGTTGGTCGTTGCTAGACAACCATTTTCCAGTTTTTCCATAGAATTTCAAGTTGATTTAACCTGTCTGGCACCGGGGTTCCGCTAGCGGAACTCCTCCCACATTCCACTGAAAAGGCAGAGCGCAAAATTCAAAAAATATTTTTGAAAAATATTTAACTTTCACACATTAACAAGTCCAATACAGCAAATGAAAGATACACATCTTGTGAATCCAGTCAACATGTCCGATTTTTTAAATGTTTTACAGCGAAAACACCACATATATTTATGTTAGCTCACCACCAAATACAAAAAAGGACAGACATTTTTCACAGCACAGGTAGCATGCACAAAGCCAACCTAACTAACCAAGAACCAACCAAACTAACCAAGAAACAACTTCATCAGATGACAGTCTTATAACATGTTATACAATAAATCTATGTTTTGTTCGAAAAATGTGCCTATTTGAGGTATAAATCAGTTTTACATTGCAGCTACCATCACAGCTACCGTCAGAAATAGCACCGAAGCAGCCAGAGTAATTACAGACACCAACGTCAAATACCTAAATACTCATCATAAAACATTTCTGAAAAATCGATGGTGTACAGCAAATTAAAGACAAACATCTTGTGAATCCAGCCAATATTTCCGATTTTTTAAGTGTTTTACAGCGAAAACACAATATAGCATTATATTAGCTTACTACAATAGCCTACCACACTACCGCATTCATTCATCAAGGCACGTTAGCGATAGCAATAGGCACGTTAGCGATAGCGAATAAACCAGCAAAATATATTAATTTTCACTAACCTTCATAAACCTTCATCAGATGACAGTCCTATAACATCAGGTTATACATACACTTATGTTTTGTTCGAAAATGTGCATATTTAGTGCTGAAATCAGTGGTTATACATTGTGCTAACGTAGCATCTTTTTCCCAGAATGTGCGGATATTTTTATGACACTCAACTATTCTGACCAAATAACTATTCATAAACGTTACTAGAAAAGACATGTTGTATAGGAAATGATAGATACACCAGTTCTTAATGCAATCGCCGTGTTAGAATTCTAAAAATAACTTCATTACGACATCCAGCTTAGTTATAGCGAGAGAGTGCCCAAAATATGGGCGCAAGCTACTATTTCACATGTTCGACAGATATATGAAATAGCATCATAAAATGGGTCCTACTTTTGATGATCTTCCATCAGAATGTTGTACAAGGGGTCCTTTGTCCAGAACAATCGTTGTTTGGTTTTAGAATGTCCTCTTCTCCAGTCAATTAGCACGGAAAGCTAGCAAAGTAGCGCAAAGCTCTCCTTCCTGAACAAAGGCACACAACGCAACACGCCTAACGTCCCGAATAAATTTCAATAATCTAATAAAACTATATTGAAAAAACATACTTCACGATGATATTGTCACATTTATCAAATAAAATCAAAGCCGGAGATATTAGTCGTCTATAACGACAGCTTTTCAGAAGGCAATACCAGGTCCCTTCTCGCGCGCTCCAGAAAACAGGAAACTGGTGACACGTCATGCCAAGAGCTTTTATTCGACCCCAGATCAAGTTATACACTCCATTTCTTCTCTCACTGCCTGTCGACATCTAGTGGAAGACGTATGAAGTGCATGTAAACTAATAAATATCAAGGACATTTATAGGCAGGCCCTAGAACAGAGCATCGATTTCAGATTTTCCACTTCCTGTCAGGAAGTTTGCTGCAAAATGAGTTCTGTTTTACTCACAGATATAATTCAAACGGTTTTAGAAACTAGAGTGTTTTCTATCCAATAGTAATAATAATATGCATATTGTACGAGCAAGAATTGAGTACGAGGCCGTTTAAATTGGGCACGATTTTCCCCCAAAGTGAAAACAGCGCCCTCTGTCCTCAACAGGTTAAGTCTTGGCCACTCCGGAACATTCATTGTATTCTTGGTAAGCAACTCCCGTGAAGATTTGACCTTGTGTTTTAGGTTATTGTCCTGATGAAAGGTGAATTAATCTCCTAGTATCTGGTAGAAAGCAGACAACTAGGTTTTCCTCTAGGATTTTGCCTGTGCTTAGCTCCTTTCGGTTTCTTTTTTATCCTGAAAAACTCCCCAATCCTTAACAATTACAAGCATACCAGCACCCTTTATACTGCAGCCCCCATTATACTTGAAAATATGACAGTGGTACTATGGTGTATTCACTAATGTATTGGATTTGCCCCAAACATAACTCTTTGTATTTATAACAAAAATGTAATTGCTTTGCCACACTCTTCGCAGTATTACTTTAGTGCCTTTTTGCAAACAGGATGCATGTTTTGGAATGTTTTTTTCTGTACAACCTTCCTTCTTTTCATTCTGTCAATTTGGTTAGTATTGTAGAGTAACTACAATGTTGTTGATCCATCCTCACTTTTCTCCTATCACTGCCATTAAACTCTAAATGTTTTAAAGTCCCCATTGGACTCCCTGAGTGGTTTCCTTCCTCTCCAGCAACTGAGTTAGGAAGGACGCCTGTATCTTTGTAGTGACTGGGTGTATTGATACACCATCCCAAGAGTAATTAATAACTTCAACACGCTAATAGGGATTTTCAATGTAATTTATTTTTACCCATCTACCAATAGGTGCCCTTTTTTGCAAGGTATTGGAAAACCTCCCTGGTCTTTGTGGATGAATCTGTTTGAAATTCACTGCTCGACTTTGGGACCTTACAGATAATTACGGACGTGCTACCTTGTCCCAGACCTGCTGTTATCAACTCTTTAGAGACAGCAGGAGCGGTAGAGATACTCTGAATGATCGGCTATGAAAAGCCAATTGACATTTACTCCTGAGGTGCTGACCTGCTGCACCCTCTACAATCACTGTGATTATTATCATTTGACCATGCTGGTCATTTATGAACATTTGAACATCTTGGCCATGTTCTGTTATAATCTCCACCCGGCACAGCCAGAAGAGGACTGGCCACCCATCAGAGCCGGGTCCCTCTAGGTTTCTTCCTAGGTTCTGGCCTTTCTAGGGAGTTTTTCCTAGCCACCGTGCTTCTACACCTGCATTGCTTGCTATTTGGGGTTTTAGGCTGGGTTTCTGTACAGCACTTTGTGACATCAGCTGATGATGTAAGAAGGGTTTTATAAATACATTTGATTATATTTGATTTTGTGTGGGGTACAGAGATGAGGTAGTCCAAAAAATGAAAATGCTAATTATTTTTATTACTTTAGCAAATTTTTACTCCTGAACTTATTTAGGCTTGCCATAATTGAATAATTTGACTCAATACGTTTCAGCTTTTCATTTTTAATTAATTTGTAATCATTTCGAAAGACACGATACCACTTTGACATTATAGGGTATTGTGTATAGGCCAGTGACAAAACAAATCTACATGTAATCCTTTTTAAATGCAGGCTGTAACAACAAAATGTGGAAAAAGTCAAGGGGTGTGAATACTTTCTGAAGGTACATTTAAGTAAAACTCTACGAGTTGGATATTTACTCCATTTAGTGTAGTTTTAACTCCAAAAATAACACCATGACCAGAATAGGTAACACCAAATGGTGATGGAACATTTAAACCTCAAAAGTGTTCAATTTGACTACATAAGAGTTGAATTAATCCTTGCGATTTGACTGTGTAGATAAGTAATTAACCGTTTGATAACATCTTTATCTACTTTCTGCAGTATTTATACCTGGCCCCCATGTAATCAGTTATCTAGAAAAGCCTTGCAGCGGTGTGTTATACACAAACGCCTCCACACAAAGGTGTTTTAGTGATAATGATGAGCAATGCTCTTATTACGAATCAGGAACCTAAACGAAATGTAGGTGCCTGTAGTAGATTTGATATCTGCCTATTAGTGAACCATCTGTCTTCCTCCTCAGGGTGTATGTCTTTGAAAATAACATTTACTACCAGAAGGATGTCAAAAGAAGCTCTTGGAGACTGACGTCCTCGGGACAAGAAGGAGTGGTCTTTAATGGGATCGCTGATTGGTTATATGAAGGTAAGACGGCCACTGTTCTGATAATTATGGTCAACAATGGTTAATGTCCATAAATGACAATATATGCACAATCCACTACTCTGAAATGGCTTCCTTTCTGTTTTTGTCCTGAGTCTTGTCTTTTGTAACCACGGATAGTAAAAGGAATTCATGGGTGTCAAGCATAGAACAGGATTCATACACACAAATCGACAAAGATAGTATTTTTAGAGCAGATTTAATTTTATGCAGGTTTGGGGAGTAACTGATTACATATAATCCGTTACATGTAAGGGATAACAAAAAACAGTCACTGTAATCCGTTACATTACCAGCAAAAATATTATAATCACATTACAGATACTTTTGAAAAACTAGAATACTTTTAAATTCAGAAATGTTTGAAGAAAGAAAAAAAGAAAAATCGGACACCTCGGTTTTCTCAATGACATTCAAATCAGCATTGAAAAATGCCGCAAGTTTAAGTTTGTTCCATCTGAGTGAGTCTAACCACAAGTCAGAGACAACTATGATGACACACCAAATGTGTTTGATGGATCGTGGGAAAAGAGCAGGAATGAGCTTTTGCAGGCTACAGTCCAAGCTATGTCTTCTAACGGTGCGACTGCTGTCGGCATCCAAAGATTATCCAAGCATCGTCTACGGCGATATGGTGTTGTGCCGAAAATCTCCCCCCTGCCAGAATTCCCCCCCCCCCCCCCCCCCCCCCCCTTCGCGTGAAGGCGTACGCATTCAATTCTTCATTGCTGCGACTTGGTTCCTAGTTGAGATTTCACAAGGTCATTTGCCGTTGTTCTGGGATTGATTTGCACTTTTTGCACCAAGGTATGTTCAACTCCAGGAGACAGAACGCATCTCCTTCCTGAGCGGTATGAAGGCTGCGTGGTTCCATGGTGTTTATACTTGCGTACTATTGTTTGTACAGATGAACGTGGTACCTTCAGGTGTTTGGCTATTGCTCCCAAGGATGAACCAGACTTGTGGTCTACAATTTTATTTCTGAGGTCTTGGCTGATTTCTTTTGAATTTCCCATGATGTCAAGCAAAGAGGCACTGAGTCTGAACGTAGGCCTTGAAGTACATCCACAGGTACACCTCCAATTGACTCAAATTATGTCAATTTGCTTTAGAAGCTTCTAAAGCCATGACATCACTTTCTGGAATTTTCCAAGCTGTTTCAAGGCACAGTCAACTTAGTGTATGTAAACGTCTGACCCACTGGAATTGTGATACAGTGAATTATAAGTGAAATAATCTGTCTGTAAACAATTGTTGGAAAAATGACTTGCATTGCACAAAGTAGATGTCCTAACCGACTTGCCAAAACTATAGTTAAAAAAAAAAAAAATGTGTGGAGTGGTTGAAAAACATGTTTTAATGACTAACCTAAGTGTATGTAAACTTCAGACTTCAACTGTACATGAATTATTCATTTCAGTTGCCTATCCTGATGTGAAGTTTGTTCTATAGAAAGTATTTGACTCTAGCCACAAAATTAAGGAAATTAGAAGGGTGGGGGATTTCAGCAAGGCAATATTCTTGTCTGCCAAAATCCCCCCCCTTCTAATTTCCTTAATTTTGTGGTTAGAGTCAAATACTTTCCGTGGCACACACTAGTGGTCAACATGAGCTATCAAAATGATTCTGAAGTGTGCCAGGCCTGCAATAGATATCGTTCAATTGGTAACATACATTTGTCTTCTTCTAATGCCTCTTAAGGGGAAAGTAATCAGATTATCTTACTGAGTTTGGGTGATCCAAAAGTTATGCTGCTGATTACAATTGGACAGGTAACTACGGATTTTATTTAGAAAGTAACCTTCCCAACCCGGGTTTTATGTTCGTTCATTATGGGAAGTACATTGTTATCACGATAGGTAACTTAAAACCAATTACAATGACTATCCCCCAAATTTCCAGCTATTTTTACATATTTTATTGAATTGGCCAATGGAGAGTGAAAATGCTGATAATTATGTCGTCTCCCACATTATTTCTGCCTTCCTGGCACTCCTACTGCATAATGGTTCAGCCTCTCAGATTCATTCTACTCAACACACTTTGTACATGCAGACAGAATTGAGCAGTACACATGCACATCATTATTTCTGGAGGAATAAAAAAGTGGAAAGAGAAAAGGATCAAAAAAAAAAAAAAGGCTGATCATTCAAAATAAAAAGAGCGTCCTTGCATTTTTTTAAAATTCTAAATACCTGCCGAACGTACAGTGCTGTGAATGTATTTTGACATGCTTCTCAGCTCAGTGGCTTCATGATTTGTTGTTTACAGTTTTAATTATATAAATTGATTTAAATAAATCAAATCAAAGTTTGTCACGTGCGCCGAATACAGCAGGTGTAGACCTTAGTGAAATGCTTACTTACAGGCTCTAACCAATAGTGCAAAAAAGGTATTAGGTGAACAATAGGTAAGTAAAGAAATAAAACAACAGTAAAAAGACAGGCTGTATACAGTAGCGAGGCTATAAAAGTAGCGAGGCTACATACAGACACCGGTGAGTCAGGCTGATTGAGGTAGTATGTACATGTAGATATGGTTAAAGTGACTATGAATATATGATGAACAGAAAGTAACAGTAGTGTAAAGGAGTGTTTGGTGGGTGGTGGGTGGGACACAATGCAGATAGCTCGGTTAGCCAATGTGCGGGAGCACTGGTTGGTCGGCCCAATTGAGGTAGTATGTACATGAATGTATAGTTAAAGTGACTATGCATATATGATAAATAGAGAGTAGCAGCAGCAGGGTTTGGGGGGGGGGGGCACACAATGCAAATAGTCCGGGTAGCCATTTGATTACCTGTTCAGAAGTCTTATGGCTTGGGGGTAAAAAATGTTGAGAAGCCTTTTTGTCCTAGACTTGGCACTCCGGTACCACTTGCCATGCGGTAGTAGAGAGAACAGAGTATTTTTAGAGCCTTCCTCTGACACCGCCTGGTGTAGAGGTCCTGGATGGCAGCTTGGTCCCAGTGATGTACTGGGCCGGACGCACTACCCTCTAGTGCCTTGCAGCCGAGTAATTGCCATACTAGGCAGTGATGCAACCAGTCAGGATACTCGATGTTGCAGCTGTAGAACCTTTTGAGGATCTCAGGACCTATGCCACATCTTTTTTTTTTTACTGAGGGGGAATAGGCTTTGTCGTGCCCTCTTCACGACTGTCTTGGTGTGTTTGGACCATGATAGTTTGTTGTTGATGTGGACACCAAAGAACTTGAAGCTCTCAACCTGCTCCACTACAGCCCCTTCAATGAGAATGGGGGCGTGCTCAGTCCTCCTTTTCCTGTAGTCCAGAATCATCTCCTTAGTTTTGGTTATGTTGAGGGATAGGTCATTATTCTGGCACCACCCGGCCAGGTCTCTGACCTCCTCCCTATAGGCTGTCTCGTCGTTGTCGATGATCAGGCCTACCACTGTTGTGTCGTCTGCAATATTGACAGAGTTAGAGTAAATTTACCACTTGGTATAAACAGGTAAAAAAAATATTTTCCTTTTATTGTTTTACAGAGGAAGTGCTGCACTCTCAAGTGGCTCATTGGTGGTCCCCTGACGGGTCCCGACTGGCCTACCTCACCCTTAACAACACCCTGGTACCCAACATGATCCTGCCTCGCTTCACTGGCTCCCTCTACCCCAAGGGCCAACAGTACCCTTACCCCAAGGTAAGAGTTTAGCCAAAAATACACTTTCAACCCTAGGTAAGAGCTGGGCCAACAGTGCCAGTACCCCAATGTAAGTTAGTCTAATCAGTATTGGGTCTAACAGGGGATACCTAGTCAGTTGCATAACGGAATACATTCAACCGAAATGTTTCTTCCGCATTTAACCAAACTGCTCTGAATCAGACAGGTGGGCCGCCTTAATAGACGTCCACGTCATCGGCGCCCGGGGTGCAGTTGTTGTTGGTTAACTGCCTTGCTCAAGGGCAGAACTGCATTTTTCCCCACCTTGCCAGCTCAGGGAATCGAACCAACAACCTTTCAGTTACTGGCCCAACACTCATAACCACTAGGCTACCTAAATGATCCCTGCATTGTCTTTACTCCAGTGTAGTGTTCAAGCAATACTACCACTTCAAGGATGTAGAGCGTGTAAGGACACAAACAGCTGTCCATAGAGGGTCCTTCTGTTGTACCGAGAAACAGGATGCACACAGCTATTGGCACTGACTGTGAAATTCAAATTCTGTTGATGAGAACATCCCCTAGAGCAGTCTTGTACCCAAAGCCCTCTCCTGGCTACAACCAAACTATTTCAGGGGGCATAAAGGAGAAACAGCTTCATATCACAGGTGCAATTAATAATTCAACCTGCACAGGGCTTTTAAGGGTTTAGCTTTTTCATCCTGGTTAGAAAATCTTTTGTTTTATTCATTTCGACGCAGGCGGGCTTCCTTTGAAGAGAACGGCAATGGTGGTTGTAGAGATCTGTAGCGTGATGGGCGGGAAATGCTGTGATATGCCATGGTAAGGCGAGGTAATGCTCTCCCATCCTCTGATCTGAAGGGTTGGAGTGGAGCTAATTCTCGGAGAGGCGAGGGAGTGGTGGGGTAGGGGTAGCCGAATGTTCGCCTCACCCAGACCAAGAATGAGAGTCAGAGGTTTGTAGGAGGTAATCTTATTAATAAACCACATCAAGTTCTGATCGCACGCACACGACACACAATGAGAATGTTGCTCATACCCGCAAGAGAGGCAGGCTAATAGAGGGAGTCGACAAAAAAGCTAATGACTTGCCTTCTCCTTTCTTTTTTCTCAGAATAAGCAGCATACCACCCTGCATACCACTGCTGGCTTGCTTCTGAAGCTAAGCAGGGTTGGTCCTGGTCAGTCCCTAGATGGGAGACCAGGTGGTGTTGGCGGGCCAGTAAGAAGCACTCTTTCCTCTGGTCTAAAAAGTATCCCAATGCCCCAGAGCAGTGATTGGGGACACTGCCCTGTGTAGGGTGCCGTCTTTCGGATGGGACGTTAAACGGGTGTCCTGACTCTCTGAGGTCATTAAAGATCCCATGGCGCTTATTGTAAGACTAGGGGAGTTAACTCTGGTGTCCTGGCTAAATTACTGATCTGGTCACCTAATAATCCCCAGTTTACAATTGTCTCTTTCATCCCCCTCCTCTCCCCTGTAACTATTCCCCAGGTCGTTGCTGTAAAAGAGAACGTGTTCTCAGTCAACTTACCTGGTAAAATAAAGGATAAATAAGATTTGGTGTACTGTATTTTGCCTGTGATATGCCATTCTACTGCATCTATTCTTGTAGTTCTCATCTCATCTCTGTGATCTAATACGAAGCAACCAACCATCACTATAACAGTGCCATCGAGAGACCCGATTATGCCAGAAAAAGGTCATGGTAGAGCAGGGCTATAACGGGTTTGGGATCTGTGGTACGGGACTCATCTAGCCATGTTAGACTAATGAACTGTATGTTTTAAAGGGGAGGACTGAGCTCAGCTGGGAGAAAGCAATAGCCTAGTTACGATGGGCCTCGAGAGCTGCTGCTCAACACAGCTCTTCCGACTGGGCACACCATGTCATTTCAACATGGAAATGTGTTTAAATTTGGTTGAGATGTCGTTCAATGACATTTCAACCTTTGTTCACCCACTCAAAAAGACAGCTGACTAATTTCTTAATTTCGGTACTGACTTTGAAAACTGTACTTGACTATTAAATCAACTACAGTACATTTAAATATCGGAGTGAGGTTGAGAACACATTGATCTGATTTGACCAAAACACACCATGAATTCAACACGCCATTCCATGAAGTGTGATTAGATGTTTAAAAGTAGTTGCCATTTTGTGACGTAAGCTTCTTTACATTGAAAGGATAAGAGCCCGAGCTAAGAATAGGAAAACAAAATGTATCAACAAGGACCTTTCTGATGTTGTACACTCTTGAAAAGCACCCTGATACTGTATGTAGAATAGAATTCTACTCATTGGTGCAAAATGTATCTTCCAGACTTTTAGTAGGGTCTATACTAATCTTAGCTGTTGTCATTCCGTGCAACACAACTAGAGCAGTAACTTGGAACAGAATTGTGTAAACCTTTGTCCATGTAAAAACTGTTATGCATATCTTTATTTTATTATTATTAAAGAACAGTTTAAACACATGTATTGCGCCACAAAATAGATGAACAAGCCCAAATAATTTATAAAAAGCCTAAAAATAATAATTTCTTGCACAAGCTTCTTGAAACACAAATGAGATATACAATAAACCAATAAAAAGACACTGTCGGAACGGGCTTTGATGCTTTTAACTTAAGAACTCTTTCATCTCTTTACTCATTGGCCCTCCCACTGCCTCCCTTGCAGGCAGGTTGACATTGCCTGTAGCATTTCTGCCTCTGTAGCCTTTGATTTGCCAAGACTCAGACCTGCTGTAAAGGGGAAAACAAATCCTTTGTCATGATTTGGACTCCACTGCAGGGGCATAGGCATGGGTGGGCCCAATCAGATATATATTTTATGCTCTTGTCAGTGTTCCAAAACGGGACATTATTTGTCTTTTTACCTAAATATGCAAACACCATCAGATTCATAGCAATCTGTGCACTGAGTTAGTCAGATTTGATGAAATATAACAGAACAGATGAATTGGAATGACATTCATTCTCACGGGATAAGCTGCCAAAAATAACTAACGGAAAGCCACACCCCAATTAAGCCACAAATCACTGCATTGAGGCATATGCTACTGTGCTTTTATAACTATATGCAACATGCCACTGCCTATTTCATTTAGCAAACAAGACCGCTCATAATCCAGTGCCTTTATTAGAGTTAACTAGGGCGATATGGCCGAGTCACGATATACAGTGCCTTGAGAAATTATTCATACCCTTTGACTTATTCCATGTTTTGTTGTGTTACAGCCTGAATTAAAAACACACTGAACAAAAATATAAAACGCAACATGTAGGTCCCATGTTTCATGAGCTGAAATAAAAAAATCCCATACATTTTCCATATGAACAAAAAAGCTGATATCTCTCAAATTTGGAGCACAAATTTGATAACATCCTTATTAGTGAGCATTTCTCCTTTTGCCAATATAATCCATCCAATTGACAGGTGTGGCATATCAAGAAGCTGATTGAACAGCATGATCGTTACACAGGTGCACCTTGTGCTGAGGACAAAAAAACTTTAAAATGTGCAGTTTTGTCACAACACAATGCCACAGATTTCTCAAGTTTTGAGGGAGCGTGAAATTGGCATGCTGACTGCAGGAATGCCCACCAGAGCTGTTGCCATAGATTTAAATGTTAATTTCTCTACAAAAGCTGCCTCCAACGTTGTTTTAGAGAATTTGTAACCAACCATCTCGATTCGGTCTTATGTAGCAACATTTGAAATTGTGTTTTTTACATTGGATAAAAGGAGAGACAATGGTACATCATACACTGCAGTTGAGGGAAAGTAATTCTGCTTTGAAAGTTGAGAAACTTTCAGAAATTGCCCCTTGAATGTTTTGGTACACCTACTGGAGAGCTCCTTTGTCTACACACATTCAGCGTTGTTCACACCCTCTTAAGCCTTAGTCCCACCATTTTTTTAAGGATTCACATGTGAGGCCATGTGCTAAAAACAGAGTGAGTAGTGTACCAGATTACTGTCTCTGGTAAACACACACACACTATATCAAATAAAATGTACATTTATTTGTCACATTCACAGGATACAGAAGGTGTAAACGGTACAGTGAAATGGTTACTTGCATTGTAGCAATATCAAAAACAAAGTGTCCAGAAAAAATATTGTATAAATATTTAATAATTATGATGCTTACCCGACACACTTGTCTAAATTGATGGGTCATGTGAAGGAACCGCTATAACCACCCCCAGCCACATCTAGCTAAGTGGATGGGTCACTATTCTCTAGACATGTAAACTTGAAATACAACAGATGGCCGTAATCAACCCCAGACATACCTGGCTTACTTGATGGGTCGTGGAGTCTTTTTTGTTTAGACATGTAGCTAGCTACAAAAATTAACCGGCATAATCCCAATTTATACTGCTACCAATACAGATATTGTCATAACTGTATAATCTGCAGGTAGCTAAAAAGCTAGGTTCAATGTTAGCTAGCAAAAATTAGGCTATAACTAGCAATGCAAATGGTTTTCTGATTTGAATATTACTACACAGATCATACACGTAACGTTAGCTAGCGAGCTAACATTCACTAGCTAGCTAACAGCACGCTTAATCTTGCAATTTAAACGACTTTCTGACAAAAGTAGAAACGTATAATATCTGAATGTAGCTAGACTCTTACCTGTATACATGGATGAACGCTTCATGACAGAACGGAACCAGTTACAGTAACTCTGTTTTGTTTGTAGCTACATCTTACATGCTGACCAGACCGGACACGTCGTGTGCGCGAGCGTCGCAAAATAAATGTAGAAATCCATGTTATTCAATTATTGCACCCACACTGCTCGCGCACGCCAACGAGCGTCTGCGATGCCAAGGGCTAAAATCGAAGTCATTCCTATTTCTGAACCAGATCGCTCTGAAAGTCCTGCCTCTCCCATCTCCTCATTGGTTTATAGAAGCAGGTACCCACGTGCCATCTCCTCGTTGGTTATACCCACGTGGGTGATTGAAAGACGAACTGTGTTGCCGGTTGTCGTGGTAATACAATGAAAGTTTAGATGCGATCACCATATAAGTTCAAAGATGAAAAAGTCTGGAAGGAGGAGAGATGACTAGAAACGATTCGGTTGGCCGTTTTATGTGTGGATTAATTGTCGGAGTAGAGGTCCTTGTGCATTTCAGGTAAAATAACAACTCAATGTTTATATCCCAGGATAAATTAGCTAGCAACAGCAAGCTAGCTAAATAGGACAAATTCATGTTAGCTAGCAAGTGCAAGCTAACTGGCTAAATTGCCATACATGTTTAATGCTTTTCGACCTGTCCCCAAATTAATGTCATTGGTTCAGAGTTTGTTTTGATATTTTAACCTGCGTGTCGTGATCGCGTTTGGTGTAGGGGGATAAAATACATTTATGCACGATGGCGCACACCCGCAGCCGGTTTGGGTTCCGTGTTATTTGGCCAGCGCCGTTGTGTCAAGTCACTCCGGTTCACACTGATCGTCTTTCTGTACAGCACTTCGAGATATCAGCTGATGTAAGAAGGGCTATATAAATACATTTGATCGTAGCATGTGCAGAAAGTAGCCCATCACTTTTTCCAACTGATCTGTCGATAGCGCCTGCTAAATTTAAGGCATCAATGTTGAGAAAAGTAGCAAAACTTTTGCAGTTCGATAGATAAAGTTATGTCTTTCAAAAACAGCACTGTAGAAAGGACTATCAACACATACCAAGCAGCTCAAGTTATAGACAGAAGCATGCAATATGGCAGGCAATTCCAAACTCATCTCCCAGCATGTTCAGCCCATCCATTATCTCAGCCAATCATGGTTAGCGGGAAGGTTCCTGGCTTTTTCCATGGCTAAACCAATTAGGCTCATAATTTAACTATTTTATTGGTATTTATGGATGGAATGAAAGTCTACATGTTCCAACTGGCCTCACAACCACGTGTAACCACGCCAGCCCAGGACCTCCACATCCGGCTTCTTTACCTGCAAAATCTGAGGTGTGCTGGGCTGGGGGGGGGGGGGGGTAACTCAGTAAAATCACTGAAATTGTTGCATTTATATTTTTGTACATTAATGATTTAACATGTCTCACCCATTTACACACAATACCCTATAATGACAGAGTGAAAACATGTTCTTAGATATGTTTGCACATTTATTGAAAAAACGAAATACAGCTCATTTCCATAAGTATTCACACACCCGAGTCAATACCTTTTGATGGCAATTACAGCTGTGAGTCTTTTTGGATAAATCTAAAAGCTTTCCACACCTGTACTGTACAATATTTGCCCATTCTTTTTAAATTCTTCAAGCTTTGTTAAGTTGATTGTTGGTCATTGCTAGACAGCCATTGAAGAAAACAATTAGGAGGTAGATCAGCTTTAATTTTGCAGATAGATTATGGCTTCCATCAATGTAATTGTCTGCATCATGTCCAATATTATTATTTTAAATGTATATTATTTAACCTTACCACCCCTCCCCTAATTGGAGTAAACTAGTGG
This sequence comes from Salvelinus namaycush, assembly GCF_016432855.1. NCBI lineage: Eukaryota > Metazoa > Chordata > Actinopteri > Salmoniformes > Salmonidae > Salvelinus > Salvelinus namaycush. Next base: position 44,000,125 of record NC_052325.1, read on the forward strand.
ACAACAATACTTAGGCTTCCACTTTCAGCTTATACCTACATACATCTCACTGACAGTGTGTTTTACATTAGTTATCTTCTACTTCATCACAATCCCGGATCCGGGAGCACCCCCATCAGTAAAAAAGCTGACTAGCATAGCCTAGCATAGCGTCACAAGTAAATACTAGCATCTAAATATCATTAAATCACAAGTCCAAGACACCAGATGAAAGATACACATCTTGTGAATCCAGCCATCATTTCTGATTTTTAAAATGTTTTACAGGGAAGACACAATATGTAAATCTATTAGCTAACCACGATAGCAAAAGACACAACTTTTTTTTCCACCATTTTTTTCCTGCATAGGTAGCTATCACAATTTCGACCAAATAAAGATATAAATAGCCACTAACCAAGAAACAACTTCATCAGATGACAGTCTGATAACATATTTATTGTATAGCATATGTTTTGTTATAAAAATGTGCATATTTCAGGTATAAATCATAGTTTACCATTGCAGCCACCATCACAACTCTCACCAAAGCAACTAGAATAACTACAGAGACCAACGTGAATTACCTAAATACTCATCATAAAACATTTATGAAAAATACACAGCGTACAGCAAATGAAAGACAAAGATCTTGTAAATCCAGCCAATATTTCAGATTTTTTAAGTGTTTTACAGCGAAAACACAATATAGCATTATATTAGCTTACTACAATAGCCAACCACACAACAGCATTGATTCAAGCCAACAATAGCGATAACGAATAAACCAGCAAAAGATATTAATTTTTTCACTAACCTTCTCAAACTTCTTCAGATGACAGTCCTATAACATCATATTACACAATACATATAGAGTTTGTTCGAAAATGTGCATATTTAGCGGCACAAATCGTGGTTATACAATGAGAATAGTAGCCAAGCTGCCAACAATATGTCGGGAGAAATCTTGGGAGAGGCACCTAATCTAATCAGTAACTAATCATAAACTTGACAAAAAAATACAGGTTGGACAGCAAATGAAAGATACATTAGTTCTTAATGCAATCGCTGTGTTAGATTTTTAAAATTAACGTTACTACGACATACAGCGTGCGTTAAAGCGAGACCGCACCGAAATTAATGGCGGAATATGAGTTTTACATTTTTCAACAGAACAACGAATTAACATCATAAATAGTTCTTACTTTTTGATGAGCTCCCATCAGAATCTTGGGCAAGTTGTCCTTTGTCCAAAATAATCATTGCTCGGTTGTAGATTGTCGCCTTCAACTTTGGAATTAGCAGTAAACATTAGCCATGTGGCCCAGACGTGCCCAACTCACTAGAACGCAGCACAAATAAATACCCGAAAATCGCAATATACTGATATAAACTGATATAACTCGGTTTAAAATAACAACATTAGGATGTCTTTAACACCTATATCGAATAAAATCAGAGCCGGATATATCTAAGGGCTATAACGGGAGCTTTCTAGAACGCCATCCTGAGGTCTGTCTTGCGTCATGGCGAACGAAGGAAAGAGAGGACCCCACGTTGCCAGCCCATTTATAAGGCCTCAGATCTGCCTAGCAACTCCATTCCAATTCTCACTATTTGCTGACATCCAGGGGAAGGCCAATAGAAGACATGCAAATTAATAAACTGACCTCAGAACAGCCTGCAGATTTCAGATTTCTCACTTCCTCATAGGAAAATTGCTCCAACTCGAGTTCTGTTTTACTCACAGATATAATTCAAACGGTTTTAGAAACTAGAGTGTTTTCTATCCAATAGTAATAATAATATGCATATTGTACGAGCAAGAATTGAGTACGAGGCAGTTTAATTTGGGAACGAAATTTTTACAAAGTGCAAACAGCACCCCCTATTGAGAAAAGGTTTTAACTTCTGTTTGTTTTTAGTCCCAGCCTTCAGCTACTCTCAACCCCTCCCATTTGTCTCTGAAGGCATCCCGTTTTGATTTCTAATTGCCATATATTTTTCCATTGTGATGTTTCACAAAGTTCTGAACCTTTCTATTCTCATAGTTTATGTATATTGTAAATTAAATATAAACACCTTTGCTAAGAGTATTCTTATAGTATATTATTGATCGATTGACTATGACTATGACTATTTTAATTGTCCCGATCTTTTTCGGAACCACCAAGACTCTTTCTAGAGCTGGCCTCATGGCCAAACTTAGCAATCGGGGGTGAAGGGCCTTGGTCAGAGAGGTGAAAAAGAAACTGATGGTCACTCTGACAGAGCTCCAGAGTTCCTCTGTGGAAATGGGAGAACCTTTCAGAAAGACAACCATCTCTGCAGCACTCCACCAATCAGGCCTTTATGGTGAAGTGACCAGAAGGAAGCCACTCCTCAGTGAAAGGCACATGACAGCCCGCTTTAACTTTGCCGAAAGGAACATTTTTATTTATTTTATTCATTTATTCAACTAGGCAAGTCAGTTAAGAACAAATTATTTACAATGACAGCCTATCAAGGCCAAACCTGGACGACGCTGGGCAAATTGTGCGCCGCCCTATGGGAATCCCAATCACGAGCGGATGTGATGCAGCCTGGATGCACCTAAAGGACTCTGACCATGAGAAACAAAATTCCCTGGTATGATGAAACCAAGAATGAACTCTTTGGCCTGAATGCCAAGTGTCAAGTTGAGGAAACCTGGCACTATCCCTACGGTGAAGCACTGTGGTGTCAGCATTTTGCTGTAGGGATGTATTTCAGCGGCAGGGAATGGGAGACTAGTCAGGATCGAGGGAACGATGAACGGATTAAAGTACAGAGATCCTTGGTGAAAACCTGCTCCAGAACTCTCAGGAACTTAGACTGGGGCGAAGTTTCACCTTTCAACAGGACAACGACCTTAAGCACACAGCAAAGACAATGAAGGAGTGGCAAGGGACAAGTCTCTGAATGTCCTTGAGTGACCCAGCCAGAGCCCTGACTTTAACCCGATCTGAACATCTCTGGAAAGACCTGAAATAGCGATGCTCCCCATCCAACCTGACAGAGCTTGAGAGAATCTGCAGAGAAGAATGGTAGAAACTCCCCAAAACAGGTGTGCCAAGCTTGTAGCGTTATACCCATGAAGACTCAAGGCTCTAAAAAGTACTGAGTAAAGGGTCTGAATACTTATGTAAATGTGATATCAGTTTATTTATTTAAAAAAAATGTTTTTGCTTTGTCATTATGGGGTATTGTGTGTAGATTGAGAGAAAAAACAACAATTTAATACATTTTAGAAAAGCTGTAATGGAACAAAATGCGGAAAAAGTAAAATGGTCTGAAAACTTTCCGAATGCACTGTGTGTGTGTGTGTGTGTGTGTGTGTATATACAGTTGAAGTTGGAAGTTTACATACACTTACGTTGGAGTCATTAGAACTCGTTTTTCAACCACTCCTCAAATTTCTTGTTAACAAACTATAGTTTTGGCAAGTCGGTAAGGACATCTACTTTGTGCATGACACAAGTCATTTTTCCAACAATAGTTTACAAACAGATTTATAATTCACTGTATCACAATTCCAGTGGGTCAGAAGTCGACAGTGCCTTTAAACACCTTGGAAAATTCCAGAAAATGATGTCATGCTCTAGAGGCTTCTGATAGGCTAATTGACATAATTTGAGTCAATTGGAGGTGTACCTGTGGATGTATGTCAAGGCCTACCTTAAAACTCAGTGCCTCTGTTTGACATCATGGGAAAATGAAAAGAAATCAGCCAAGAATTTTTTTAAATTGTAGACCTCCACAAGTCTGGTTCATCCTTGGGAGCAATTTCCAAACACCTGAAGGTACCACGTTCATCTGTACAAACAATAGTACGCAAGGATAAACACCTTGGGACCATGCAGCCGTCATACCGCTCAGGAAGGAGACGTGTTCTGTCTCCTAGAGATGAACGTACTTTGGTGCGAAAAGTGCATATCAATCCCAGAACAACAGCAAAGGACCTTGTAAAGATGCTGGAGGAAACAGGTACAAAAGTATCTATATTAAAGTAAAACGAGTCCTATATCGACATAACCTGAAATGCCGCTCAGCAAGGAAGAAGCCACTGCTCCAAAACCGCCATAAAAATGCCAAACTACGGTTTGCAACTGCACATGGGGACAAAGATCGTACTTTTTGGAGAAATCTCTGGTCTGATGAAACAAAAATAGAACTGTTTGGCCATAATGACCATTGTTATGTTTGGAGGAAAAAGGGGGAGACTTGCAAGCCTCAGAACACCATCCCAACCGTGAAGCACGGGGTGGCAGCATCATATTGTGGGGGTGTTTTGCTGCAGGAGTGACTGGTGCACTTCACAAAATAGATGGCATCATGAGGTAGAAAAATGATGTGGATATATTGAAGCAACATCTCAAGACATCAGTCAGGAAGTTAAAGTTTGGTCGCAAATGGGTCTAGCAAATGGACAATGACCCCAAGCATTCTTCCAAAATTGTGGCAAAATGGCTTAAGGACAACAAATTCAAGGTATTGAAGTGGCCATCACAAAGCCCTGACCTCAATCCCATAGAAAATCTTTGGGCAGAACTGAAAAAGTGTGTGCGAGCAAGGAGGTCTACATCCTGACTCAGTTACACAAGCTCTGTCAGGAGGAATGGGCCAAAATTCACCCAACTTATTGTGGAAGGCTACCTGAAACGTTTGACCCAAGTTATTAAACAATTTAAAAGGAAATGCTACCAAATACTAATTGAGTGTATGTAAACTTCTGACCCACAGGGAATGTGATGAAAGAAATAAAAGCTGAAATAAATCACTCCACTATTATTCTGACATTTCACATTCTTAAAATAAAGTGGTGATCCTAACTGACCTAAGACATGTTATTTTTACTAGGATTAAATATCAGGAATTGTGAAAAACTGGAGTTTAAATTTATTTGGCTAACGTGTAGTAACATTTGAGTTGATTTCATTTTCAAATAAAGTGAGAGGTTGTGATCTGAATACAGGCTAAAAGGCCATTCTTGAACACTGGTTGAGCCATTCTTACTAATCTGGTTTAGAACCGGTTTGATTTAAGTATCATTTTTGTATGACTGAAGCCTTTAGTGAGAGGGCCAATGCTTTAATATTTCATTTCTGCCATTCAAATTCCTATTCATTATATAAATAGGCCCATTTAATTTTGTCTGGCTTGCCGTTCCAAGTAATGTGGAATCTTTTTTGCTCAATTTAAAAATTGTCGTTAGGTGTAGGCAGGGCCATAAGTAAATAGGTAAACTGGGATATGATTAAAGATTTAAATCATTAAAATCAGTGTGATTTTTCCACAAAGACAGGTGTTGTCCTTTCCATTGTAGCAAAACCTTAACTACTTTGGCTAACTTTCTGTTACTGCATTGTAGTGAGATCATTTATTTATTTTGGGATATGAATACCGAGTAGTATTCACTCTCAGACCATTTATCAGAATATTTGGTGATCACGCTCTCTGAGGCCGACGTGAGTAAATCAGGTCAATACCAGCAAGACCATGGGGGCCAGATGGTATTCCAGGGAGTGTTCTCAGAGCATGTGCAGAAGAGCTGAAAGGTATATTCACAGTAATTTTCAACCTCTCCATGTTAAGATAACCACCATCATTCCTTTTCCAAAGAGCTAAGGCTTCATGCCACAATGACTACCGCCCTGTAGCACTCACATCTGTAATCATTATGTGCTTTAAGAGGCTGGTTATGGAACATATCAACTCCATCATCCCAGACACCCAATTTGCATACCGCCCCAACAGATCCATAGACTAGTTGCACTCCACACTGCCCTCAACCCACCTAGATAAGAGGAATGAATACCTATGTGAGAATGCTGTTCATTGACTACAGCTCAGCGTTCAACACCATTGTCCCCTCCAAGCTTGTCACCAAGCTTAGGACACTGGGACTGAACACCTCCCTCTGCAACTAGTTCCTGGACTTCCTGACGGGCACACCTCAAGTGGTAAGGGTAGGCAACATCATCTTCGCAACACGTGGGCCCCACAGGAATGTGTGCTTAGTCCCCTCCTGTACTCCCTGTTCACCCACGACTGCGTGGCCACGTACGATTCCAACACCATCATCAAGTTTGCTGACGACCCGACGGCGGTAGGCCTGATCACTGGCAACGATGAGACAGCTGTGCCATTGAGAGCATCTTGACTGGCTGCATCACTGATTGGTACGGCAATAGACTGCTAAATGGCTGCACAGACTGAGTTTGTTTTTGTCTCTATGCACACTCAAGGTCCTACACACTACGCACACTGAAACGAACACACAAACACTCACTCAATAATTTGCTCACACACACATAATATGCACATACAGCACATTTATACTGACTCTACACATACCCACTCACATGCAATCCCCATATACACTGCAGTTACAGTTTATCCTATCCTGATACCTAGTCACCTTACCCCTACACATACTGCATTAACTGCTATCGATCCAGTATCCCTGCACATTGTAAATATTGTACTAGAACTGACCCTGTACATAGTATGCATACTTACTTTATCAAATCAAAGTTTATTTGTCACGTGCGCCGAATACAACAGGTGTAGACCTTACAGTGAAATGCTTACTTACAGGCTCTAACCAATAGTGCGGAAAAAAAGGTGTGTGTGTGTGTGTGTGTGTGTACGTGTGTAGGTAAGTAAAGAAATAGAACAGTAAAAATACATTTGTGTGCTTATTTTTTTATATATCTGTGTTTTTATTCTATCTTTTTTGTATTATATTGATTACTGCATTGGGGTTATAGCTTACAAGAAAGGCATTTCACTGTACTTGTGCATGTGACGTGCTTCTACATCTGCATTGCTTCCTGTTTTGGGTTTTAGGCTGTATAAGCACTTTGACATCTGCTGATGTAAAAAGTGATTTATAAATACATTTGATTGAAATAAATGTATTAAAACTGAAAACACCAAACTTTTTACTGCATATTGTCCTGGGTATGTGGCTGTCTAGATCCCTCGCTGTTTGTTGTTTTAAATCTTCCATGTGACCTGCCCTGTCTGGAACTGCGAGGAGTGTAACCTACATTGCTAGCTACCATGACAAAGACCAAAGCCGCGGGAGTACCGTTGAGGACAGTGGTATCTCTCGATCACAGGTGAAGGGTCTTTTAAAAACGAACAAAGAGTTCTAAAGCAGTTGTTACAACAACAAGAAAATAGTTCCGTGTTTTGTCAAAATGCTGGTGGATTCAACTAATAAAAGAATGTACGACCTGACCAGAGAGGTCCAGGACCTGAAGAACAGTTTGCAGTTCTCCCAGAGTCAGCTCGACGAGATGAAACAGGAGAAAAGCAAGATGACAGCAATCTGTATGTCATTGAGAGAGGACATCAGTTCTGTGTGAGAATCCATGATAATCTGATAACAATCAGATTATCTCGGGGGACAATCAAGGCAGAATAACATGGTTGTGGACGGAATTGCAGAATCTCCACGAAATCTGGACGGAGTCTGGACCACAGGAAGATTGAGGTGGAGTGCACCCACAGGACTGGAAAACACACCTCTGGCCCAGGTGACAGTGGTCAAGTTCCTGAGGTTCAAGGACAAGGGAGCTGTTCTGGAAAGAGCCAAGAACTTGAGGAACGCATATCTGCCTCAACGAGGACTATCCTGAAGCTCTGCGCCAGAAGAGGAAAGAACTGATCCCAGCTATGAAAGCTGCCAGAGTGCGTGGGGACATTAATTACATCCACTATGACAGGCTCATTGCCCACCCCCATCCCAGAAGCCTGGTTTGTATCTTCAACCCCGCAGCACACACAACAATTGACTGCTGAATGTATTTTGTTCTCTTGCTTTGTTTGCTCTTTTCCATATTATGTCCACCCAGGAAAGGTCTGAAAATAGCCCATATTAATATATGTAGCCTTAGATATAAGGTTCATGAAATCAATAACATTCAGATATTAGCCATTTGAGACTCACCTAGATAATTAATTTGATGATACAGCAAGGATATATCATATATAGAAGAGACAGAAATGCTTATGGGGAGGTGATGCTGTGTGTGTATATAGATATATCTATCTCAGAAAAAAAGTCCCTTTTTTAGGACCCTGTCTTTCGAAGATAATTCGTAAAAATACAAATAACTTCACAGATCTTCATTGTAAATGTTTTAAGACTAACAGCTTACAGACGGTAGGAAATTAAGGTCACAGTTATGAAAATTTAGGACACTAAAGAGGCCTTTCTGCTGACTCTGAAAAACACCAACAGAAAGATGCCCAGGGTCCCTGCTCATCTGTGTGAACGTGCCTTAGGCATGCTGCAAGGAGGCATGAGGACTGCAGATGTGGCCAGAGCAATAAATGGCAATGTCCGTACTGGGAGACGCCGAAGACAGCGCTACAGGGAGATAGGACGGACAGCTGAACGTCCTCGCAGTGGCAGACCACGTGTAACAACACCTGCACAGGATCGGTACATCCGAACATCACACCTGCGGTACAGGATGGCAACAACAACTGCCCGAGTTACATCAGGAACGCACAATCCCTCCATCAGTGCTCAGACTGTCCGCAATAGGCTGAAAGAGGCTGGACAGAAGGCTTGTAGGCCTACTCTGGGGCGGGATCGATTTGGAGGTGGAGGGTCCATCATGGTCTGGGGCGGTGTGTCACAGCATCATCGAACTGAGCGTGTTGTCATTGCAGACAATCTCAACGCTGTGCGTTACATGGAAGACATCCTCCTCCCTCATGGTACCCTTCCTGCAGGCTCATCCTGACATGACCCTCCAGCATGACAATGCCACCAGCCATACTGCTCGTTCTGTGCATAATTTCCTGCAAGACAGGAATGTCAGTGTTCTGCCATGGCCAGCGAAGAACCCGGATCTCAATACCATTGAGCACGTCTGGGACCTGTTGGATTGGAGGGTGAGGGCTAGGGACATTCCCCCCAGAAATGTCCGGGAACTTGCAGGTGCCTTGGTGGAAGAGTGGGCTAACATCTCACAGCAAGAAGTGGCAAATCTGGTGCAGTCCATGAGGAGGAGATGCACTGCAGTACTTAATGCAGCTGGTGGCAACACCAGATGCTGACTGTTACTTTTGGTTTTGCCCCCCCCCCCCCCCATTTGTTCAGGGACACATTATTCCATTTCTGTTAGTCACATGTCTGTGGAACTTTTTCAGTTTGTCTCAATCTTGTTATGTTCATACAAATATATAAACATGTTAAGTATGCTGAAAATAAACACAGTTAACAGTGCGAGGACGTTTATTTTTTGCTGAGTTTATATATTCAGAGCCATATCTCTGTAATGCTGTGTCACGTTCCTGACCTGTTTTCTGTTCGTTTTTGTATGTGTTAGTTGGTCAGGACGTGAGTTTGGGTGGGCAGTCTATGTTTTCTGTTTCTATGTTGGTTTAAAGGGTGACCTGATATGGCTCTCAATTAGAGGCAGGTGGTTTTCATTTCCTCTGATTGAGAGTCATATTAAGGTAGGTGTTTTCACACTGTTTGTTGTGGGTGGTTGTCTTCCGTGTCTGTGTCTGCGCACCACACGGGACTCGGTTTGTTTGTACGTTCGTTTGTTATAGTCTGTACCTGTTCCTACGTTCTTCGTGTTATATGTAAGTTCTCATGGTTTAGGTCAGTCTACGTTCGTTTTTGTTATTTTGTAATCCTTCCAAGTGTTTGTTTTCGTATTTCGTCGTTTACTTTAATAAATCATTATGTATTCACAACCCGCTGCATTTTGGTCCTCCGATCCTTCTCTCCTCTCCTCGTCCGAGGAGGAGGAAGATCTAGACACCCGTTACAGAACCACCCACCAATCCAGAACCAAGCAGCATAAGTTCGAGCAGTGGAACACGAAACAGGAATGGACATGGGAGGACGTATTAAACGGCAAGGGTTGCTACACATGGGAGGAGATCCTGGCTGGAAGGGATCGCCTCCCATGGGAACAGCTGGAGGCACTGAGGAGAGCAGAGGCAACCGGAAAAGGGAACCGGAGATATGAAGGTACGCGGCTAGCGAGGAAGCCCGAGAAGAAACCCCAAAAATTTCTTGGGGGGGGGGCTAAGAGGTAGTGGGCCAAGGGCAGGTAGGAGACCTGCGCCCACTTCCCAGGCTAACCGTGGAGAGCGGGAGTACGGGCAGACACCGTGTTACGCAGTAGAGCGCACGGTGTCTCCTGTACGTGTGCATAGCCCGGTGCGGGTTATTCCACCTCCCCGCACTGGTAGGGCTAGATTGAGCATTGAGCCAAGTGCCATGAAGCCGGCTCTACATATCTGGCCACCAGTACGTCTCCTTGGGCCGGCTTACATGGCACCAGCCTTACGCATGGTGTCCCCGGTTCGCCTACATAGCCCGGTGCGGGTTATTCCACCTCCCCGCACTGGTCGGGCGACGGGGAGCATTCAACCAGGTAAGGTTGGGCAGGCTCAATGCTCAAGGGAGCCAGTACGCCTGCACGGTCCGGTATTTCCGGCGCCACCTTCCCGCACCAGTCCAGTACCACCAGTGCCTACACCACGCACCAGGCTTCCAGTTCCGGCACCACGCACTAAGCCTCCTGTGCGTCTCCAGAGCCCTGTACGCACTGTTCCTTCTCCCCGTACTCGTCCTGATGTGCGTGCCCTCAGCCCGGTGCCACCAGTGCCGGTACCACGCACCAGGCTTATAGTACGTTTTGAGAGTCCAGTGTGCCCTGTCCCTGCTCCCCGCACTAGCCTTGAAGTGCGTGTCTCCAGTCCGGTGCCTCCAGTTCCGGCACCACGCACCAGGCCTACAGTGGCCAGAGCCATCCGTCTCACCAGCGCCATCTGAGCCATCCGTCTCCCCAGCGCCATCTGAGCCATCCGTCTCCCCAGCGCCGTCTGAGCCATCCGTCTCCCCAGCGCCGTCTGAGCCATCCGTCTGCCCAGTGCCGTCTGAGCCATCCGTCTGTCCCGAGCCATTAGAGCCGCCCGTCTGTCCCGAGCCGTTAGAGCCGTTAGTCAGTCAGGAGCCGCTAGAGCCATTTGTCAGTCAGGATCTGCCAGAGCCGCCAACCAGACAGGATCTGCCAGAGCCGCCAACCAGACAGGATCTGCCAGAGCCGCCAACCAGACTGGATCTGCCAGAGCCGCCAACCAGACAGAATCTGCCAGAGCCGCCAGCCAGCCATGAGCGTCCAGAGCCGTCAGCCAGCCATGAGCGTCCAGAGCCGTCAGCCAGCCATGAGCGTCCAGAGCCGTCAGCCAGCCATGAGCGTCCAGAGCCGTCAGCCAGCCATGAGCGTCCAGAGCCGTCAGCCAGCCATGAGCGTCCAGAGCCGTCAGCCAGCCATGAGCGTCCAGAGCCGTCAGCCAGCCATGAGCGTCCAGAGCCGTCAGCCAGCCATGAGCGTCCAGAGCCGTCAGCCAGTCATGAGCGTCCAGAGCCGTCAGCCAGCCATGAGCGTCCAGAGCCGTCAGCCAGTCATGAGCTGCCCCTCAGCCCAGAGCGGCCATTAATCCAGAACTGCCCCTCAGTCCGGAGCTGTCTCTCTGTCCGGAGCTGCCTTTCAGTCCGGAGTTGCCCCTCTATCCTGAGCTACCTCTCTATCCTGACCTACCTCTCTGTCTTGAGCTATCTCACTATCCCGGTGCTGCCCCTTGTCACGGTGCTGCCTCGTATCGTAAGGTTACCATTAAAAGTTAGTGGGTGGAATAGGAGGGTGGTCAGTCGTAGGGGGAAACGTAAGCTGGGATTGACTATGGTGGGGTGGGGACCTCGCCCAGAGCCTGAGCCACCACCGTGGTCAGATGCCCACCCAGACCCTCCCCTAAACTTTGTGCTGGTGCGCCCGGAGTTCGCACCTTAAGGGGGGGGTTATGTCACGTTCCTGACCTGTTTTCTGTTAGTTTTTGTATGTGTTAGTTGGTCAGGACGTGAGTTTGGGTGGGCAGTCTATGTTTTCTGTTTCTATGTTGGTTTAAAGGGTGACCTGATATGGCTCTCAATTAGAGGCAGGTGGTTTTCATTTCCTCTGATTGAGAGTCATATTAAGGTAGGTGTTTTCACACTGTTTGTTGTGGGTGGTTGTCTTCCGTGTCTGTGTCTGCGCACCACACGGGACTGTAGCGTTTGTTCGTTCGTTTTATGTAGTCAGTTTTCCTGTTATTGCGTTCTTCGTGTTTCATGTAAGTTCGTCGTCCAGGTCTGTCTACATCGTTTATTTGTTTTGTTAATTATTCAAGTGTAGTTCATTTTTTCGTCTTGTTTAAATAAATCATGTCATCACACAACGCTGCATTTTGGTTCAATCCCTGCTCCTCCTCTTCGGAAGAAGAGGAGGAGGAAAGCCGTTACATGCTGAGAGAATATCTTATGTCAATTGTTATTGAAGTGTTGTATTGAAGCATTTTCTTTTAGGCCACCAAGTGCTAACAGTCAGTAGCTAAATAATAGGTGAAATGCTTGATAGTGTAAACAGAGAGGTCTAATTTCTTGGGGGCCTGAATACTGACTGGATTTCGTCAAGCTGTCCGCTCATGAGGAAGCTTCTTACTGTAACCAGTGCCTGTAATCTGGTTCAGGTTATTAATCAACCTACCAGGGTGTTTACAAACACTACAGGAACAAGATCATCCACATGTATTGATCACATTTTTACTAATACTATAGAACTTTGTTCTAAAGCTGTATCCGTACCCATTGGACGCAGTGATCACAATATAGTGGCTGTATCCAGGACATCCAAAGTTCCAAAAGCTGGGCCTAAAATAGTGTGTAGGAGATCATACAACATTTTTTGCTGTGACTCTTATTTGGATGATGTTAAAAAATATTTGTTGGTCTGATGTGATTAATGCGGAGCATCCAGATGCTGCACTTGATGAATTTATGACATTTCTTCTTCCAATTATTGATAAACATGCACCTGTTAAGAAACTGACAGAACTGTTAAGGCTCCATGGATTGATGAGCAACTGTGTCACGCCCTGACCTTAGTATTCTATGTTTTCTGTATTATTTTGGTCAGGTCAGGGTGTGACGAGGGTGGGTATGATTGTTTTGTATTGTCTAGGGTTTTTGTATGTCTAGGTGTGTTTGTAAGTCTAGGCATATGTAGGTCTATGGTGGCCTGAATTGGTTCCCAATCAGAGGCAGCTGTTTATCGTTGTCTCTGATTGGGGATCATATTTAGGTTGCCATTTTCCCTTGGGTATTTGTGGGTTCTTGTCTATGTGTAGTTGACTGTCAGCACTCGGTTTATATAGCTTCACGTTCGTTTTGTTAGTTTGTTTAGTGTTGATTCTTCATTAAAAGAAGTATGTATTCATATCACGCTGCGCCTTGGTCTCCTCAATACGACGAACGTGACAAACTGAAAAACTGTATGGTTGACAGATGGGGCAAAAGGAGTGGCTAATAAGTCTGGCTGCACATCTGACTGGTTGACGCTGCAAATTGAGAATTTATGAGACTAAATTCAAAAAGAAAACTGCGTTATGAAGCCAAGATCAATGATAAAGAATGATGGAAGGAGTAAATTAAATTATAGGCAGAAAGAAATCGAATCAGTTGGCTTATTCATCAGAAAACCATTTGATGTTGCCAGTTATTTTAATGATTATTTCATTGGCAAAGTGAGCGAACTTAGACAGGAAATGCCAACAACGAACAGTGAGCCATCTTATTCATGTATAAAAAAACAAAAAGAAAGAAAAGCAGTGCAAGTTAGAATTCTGTAAAGTTAGTGTGGGAGAGGTGGAAAAATTGTTATTGATCAATACTGACCAACTTCCTGACATTGATAACTTAGATGGAAATCTACTGAGGATGGTAGCTGACTATATCCACTCCTATCTGTCATATTTTTAATCTGAAACTACAGGAAAGTCTTTGTCCTCAGGCCTGGAGGGAAGCCAAAGTTATTCCTCTACCCAAGAGTGGTAAAGCAGCCTTTACTGGTTCTAACAGACCTATAAGCTTACTGCCAGCTCTCTGTAAACAAATTAACAAAATACTTTTGGCATGCTTGTAGAGAAGGGCACGCAACATGTACTGCACTGACACAAATGACTGATGATTGGTTGAAAGAAATTGATAAGAAGATTGTGGGAGCTGTACTGTTAGATTTCAGTGCAGCCTTTGATATTATTGACCATAACCTGTTGTTGAATTTTTTTTACATGCTATGGCTTTTCAACCTCTGCCATATCGTGGATTCAGAGCTATCTAATAGAACTCAGAGGGTTTTCTTTAATGGAAGCTTCTCTAATGTCAAACATGTAAAGTGTGGTGTACTGCAGGGCAGCTCTCCTGGCCCTCTACTCTTTTCTATTTTTACCAATGACCTGCCACGGGCATAAAACAAAGCATGTGTGTCCATGTATGCTAATGATTCAACCATCTATGCATCAGCAACCACCGCTAATGAAGTCATTGAAACCCTTAACAAAGAGTTGCAGTCTGTTTTGGAATTGGTGGCCAGTAATAAACTGGTCCTGAACATCTCTAAAACAAAGAGCATTGTATTTGGTACAAATCATTCCTTAAGTTCTAGACTAAATTACTTGGACTGTCATGGTCAAAGTATATCGATTCAATGGTTGTGAAGATGGGGAGATGTCTGTCCTTAATAAAGAGATGCTCTGCTTTTTTGACACCACACTCCAAAAAGCAAGTCCTGCAGGCTCTAGTTTTTTCTTATCTTGATTATTGTCCAGTCGTGTGGTCGAATGCTGCAAGGAAAGACCTAGTTAAGCTGCAGCTGGCCCAGAACAGAGCAGCATGTCTTGCTTTTCATTGTAATCAGAGGGCTGATTTAAATGCTATGCATGCCAGTCTCTCTTGGTTAAGAGTTGAGGAGAGACGGACTGCATCAATTATTTTTATAACAAACATTGTGTTGAAAATCCCATTGTTTGCATCGTCAACTTACACACAGCTCTGACACGCACACCCCACCAGACATGCCACCAGGGGTCTTTTCACAGTCCCCAAATCCAGAATATTTTTGTACATAATAAAGCCCTTTTGTGGGGAAAAACTCATTCTGATTGGCTGGGCCTGGCTCCCAAGTGGTTTGGCCTATGCCCTCCCAGGCCCACCCATGGCTGCGCCCCGGCTCAGTCATGTGAAATCCATAGGTTTGGGCCTAATTAATTTAATTGACTGATTTCCTTCTATGAAGTGTAACTCAGTAAAATGTTTGAAATTGTTGCGTTTATATTTTTGTTCAGTTTATAATGTATCTGCTATTTACCAGATGTCAGTTTAATCCTCAGAAGCTGAAATGACTTCGATTTCAGAGAGGGTGCGGACCAATCCTTTATTGCGCCATCATATTTATTTGGGGGCCATCACAGTTTGGACTTTGATTCAGTGCTTTGGAATAACACCTACTTCTTTCTCATTGTCCATCCACACTGCTCTGGCTCACATCCTCTGAGATTAGAACCTGGGGAAATAGACAATTTAATCCATAATTGCAAACCAAACTATTCCAATACATATGGTCTTACTTGGCAGAACTGTGCAATATAGGGATCACTATGTAGTGCCTATGATAGGATCTCATCAGCAAGGCTGTGTTTGCCCTCGGGATAATTTTTATTTATTTAGCATTTGCGGATATTTGAGATACTTGCGATGCTGAAGTCTTTGGAGGCAAATGGAAAAATAAAGTTGTCAGTTAGAGTATGGTGAATGACATCACAGACAAGGTATCTATTGTCTCCTTTTTCTTTGACAAATGCATATTTGTCTAGGAGGAAGCAACCATCTCACATTTTATTCTTCCTGTGTGGTTGGGTGTTCTTGGCAGTATGTTTCACTTGGCTTGATTCAGACAGTCGCCTCATCACTTGTACCAATGGATTGTGGGCTTTTGATGGCACATTTAAGCGACTGCAAAGGGTTCTCATACTCAAAGCAATTAAAGGTAATTGAGTGAGCAGTTGTGAAATTCAACAAATCTACCAAGTGACACTGTAAATGTATCACCATATATACTCTTGCTCATCTCAACAAAGTGCATCAGCAGCTGTTTGGCATAATCAAGGTAATGCCTCCTTCTTTCATCATTTGAATTTAGCAAAATGAACATGACTACACTGAGGAAGAAAGTAGGGAGACTTTTTTGTAAACAGCATCCTTCAATACTATTGGACCCGTGTATAAGAAACTGCCTTTACTCAGTTGCCTTCCTTTGGTCAAGTTCTGCCAGTGACCGAGGTTGTAGTCAATGACCAAATGACCAAAAGCACCATCTTTGGCCTCATGGGAGGAATGTGTGAGAACAGAAATTACAAGATTATGTTATAATCCTGTTATTGCATCAAAATGGTTTTATGCAACAGAATACTTTTTTTTGAACACTCATCTCTGTGTGTGGACTGAAGGTGGGCCTCTGGGAGATTTAACACAGACAGATTTGTCTGTCGGTAACAAGGAGAACCAATCTCCAGTTTCTTTAAAGAAAGGATTTAGTATTCTAGGTTGCATTAGTATTTTTGTACAAGCAAGCGTAAATTAACGAGACGGATGTACCAAAATGTACCTTCTTGTATACATTCTCTCATCTGTGATTTGTAATGAACTTCCAGGAGGATGGACTCCGCTATAAAATGCTGTGGCTTAGTCCTGATGGTTGGGCTCTGAACAAATCACCCACGGGAGGGTCGTTGTTAAATTCCATTACTGCAGTAATTAAATAATAACGTTAACTTGTTTAGAGGAAATTTTAATTTTTTTTTTTACAAAAATGTTAAACTCTCCTTTTGATTAGAATAATTCCACCACAAATGTAAATAATATTTTACATAATTTTCATATTTAATAAAGATTATTTAAAAAACCCAACATAAATCCAGTGTTTCTGTCAAACTTTTGTTATCAGTCTTCTGTGATTTCAACACTGACATGGTACAGGTGCCTTCATTTTTTAAAGTCCATAACCACGTGTGTGAGGTGTACACTTTTGTTTCAAAGTAGATTTGTTTAAGACTACCAAGAATCACTGTGTGGGCCTGATTAAGGAAAATCAACATCCTCATGACACCTAGGCACATCATATGCATATAATCTAATGGAAACCCTGAAATACAAGCAAAATATCCAGTATGGGATTTGATGGATTTTGGCATGGCTCGCACTGGTGCATCACAAAGAAAAGCTTTGATTGTGACATGGTAATGATAATTTGTGAGATTGATACCTGAATCCAGGATCACCTTCAACACAAATAGGACATCACTCAGGTAATCATCCATCGGCACTGGCTTAGCCTCTCCAGCGAATAAGGCAACAACAAAGGGATGTCATTAAAGCTGCATAAAATAAGCCAAAGTTGGCAGCTAGAAGAGAGGAACCACCAACTTTGATTTTAAAATGTATTAAATTCTCGATGCTCTACCAGTCTTCACTATACCCTGCTCAACACCAAAATATGCATAGTTACATTTCTCAACCGTGTGCTCTCTGGGTGTATGCAGTGTGTGGAACATTACGCCCCCCCCTTCTCTGAGAATTACAAATAAACTACTTACTGCACCCCTGGTGAGGTTGTTTACATTAGCCCAAGATGCCAGCTTCACACATATACCACCCAAATTCCATTTATAAGTGACAAAATGATTGTGTCTTACCTCTTCAGCGATTGTTTTCTTCTCCACAGGGTTTGATTAGCTTGAAATTGGTTGTGCTCCCTGCTAATTATCGTAGGCTACCCATACTAAGGCAATCAGGCC
This sequence comes from Salvelinus namaycush, assembly GCF_016432855.1. Lineage (NCBI taxonomy): Eukaryota > Metazoa > Chordata > Actinopteri > Salmoniformes > Salmonidae > Salvelinus > Salvelinus namaycush. Next base: position 44,017,834 of record NC_052325.1, read on the forward strand.
AATTGGATGCAGCTGTCAGATGACGCAGCGAACAGGTCGACAAGACGCCTTTTTCACGAGTGTGCCAATGTAAATTACAAAACAGAATTCATGATTTGTAAGTCGCTCTGGATTAGAGCGTCTGCTAAATGACTTAAATGTAAATGTAAATGTAATGATATTGATATAGTAAACATTTACATTTAGATATTGTCTTATCCATATGCACTGAGAGTACACAGCATTGACCTTTCCATGACATAGACTGACAAGGTGAATCCAGGTGAAAGCTATGATCCTTTTTGATGTCAAGTATTAAATCCACTTCAACCAGTGTAGAAAAAGGGGAGGAGACAGGTTAACGGATTTTCAAGCCTTGACAATTGAGACATAGATTGTGTATGTGTGCCATTCAGACAGTGAATAGGCAAGACAAAATATTTAAGTTCCTTTGAATGGGGTATTGTAGTAGGTGCCAGGTCCACCTGTTTGTGTCAAGAACTGCAACGTTGCTGGGTTTTCACACTCAACAAATTCTAAATGTTTTGTACACTCAGTGGACATTATGAATAACATATTTATAAAAGACAATATCCAAAGGTAAACTTATTATTACTATTTGTCATCCTATTTATAGGGCTAATGGCAACTACTTCTAAAGATCACTCATGAATCAATGATAGTATACCTAGCTATACGTTGAAATGGCAGTGTCCTTTCAGAAAATCAGATGTCAATATACTACATTGAATGTAGCCTACATAAACCCAACCTCACTCCGAATTTACTTTCACATAGCTTAGAGGAGATACTTTCAACTACTCAATGTTTTTAAGGTATATCATACCTACGAAAATGAGTATGGAAGCTGATGAGTATCCACATGTGTTGACATGATAGCTCAGCAGAAACGAACACAGCTTGATTGCAAAGATAAGCAGGGTACATACATGTAAGCATCTGGATGGTAGACTTGCTCTCACAGTGAAAGTATTCAGACCGGTTGCCCTTTTCCACATTTTGTTACGTTACAGCCTTATTTCAAAATTTCCTTAATTGTTGTTTTTTCCTCATCAATCTACACACAATACCCCATAATGACAAAGCTGAAACAGATTTTTAGACGGTTTTGCTAATAAAAAAAACACTGAAATATCACATTTACATAAGTATTCCTTCACTCAGTACTTTGTTGAAGCACCTTTGGCAGCGATTACAGCATCGCGTATTCTTAGGTATGGCACTACAAGCTTGGCACACCTGTATTTGGGGAGTTTCTCCAATTCCTCTCTGCAGATCCTCTCAAGCTCTGTCAGGTTGGATGGGGAGCTTTGCTGCACAGCTATTTTCAGGTCTCTCCAGAGATGTTAGATTGAGTTCAAGTCCGGGCCACTTAAGGACATTCAGAGACTTGTCTCGTTGTCTTGGCTGTGTAATTAGGGTCGTTGTTCTGTTGGAAGGTGAACCTTTGCCCCAGTCTGAAGTCCTGGTTTTCATCAAGGATCTCTGTTAATCTTTGCCTTGAACCTGATTAATCAAATCAAATCCAATTTTATTAGTCACATGCGCCGAATACAACAGGTAGACCTTGTAGCGGTATTTATTAGAGAGGGGTAAAGATAAAGATTTTGTTCGGGTGCCAGGCAGGTATTAACCATGCCGAAAGGAAAAGAGTAGAATAGAGAGAGTACCACTACCAGACCCACACACATCAGCAGAAGAGACTGCCTAGAGTGTAGCCTGTTTGCCAGACAGCCAGTGGAGAGAAAAGAGAATACACACCCTATAAAACCCACATCACAGCACAGGGGTAACCCCACCAAGAATACCTCATACAACAATAATAATAATGGCAGAGCAATTGGACAGAAACTTCATACAAGAAAGAACCCAGTCATCAACAGAGGATTTGCAGTAATATGTATTATCTTCCAGTGGAGGAGTGCAGAGGGTATGAATGTGGGGGGTGTTCATAGACACAACAAAGGCCTTAAAAATGTCCACAATCTTCTCGGCCACATGTCATTAGTACACCCCACCTCAATGCAGTTCAAATAACAATACACAACTTGCAAGCAACCTCCCTTTTAACTAAAATGTCCACCCAAATACTTCTGGCAGGTCAATAATAGTCCAGCTCTAATGAACTTCAATGTGAAGTGCATTTGAAAAATAGAAAGTCTGTTGCAGGGTAAAGCACTGGAACGATAGAGGGGAGAGAAAAAGAGAAAGAGAACAAGAGAGATCTTAGCTGTGGTCTTCAGGCGTGCCGGTGTACTGTCTGACCGTCCGATGGTTTGTATGTCAAAGCTTCGCAACAATGTTGCTACTAATTCATGCGATCCATAACCGGCGCGGTCTCAAACGAAAACAACCATGACCTAGAGCGGTCACACCGATGATTGAGTTAAATACTTTATATACTACACACGCTGAAAATAAACAAAACTTCTGCAGCACAGCACACACAATCAAACTGTCGCGCCACCCAAGAGCTCCTCCCCAAAGAGCTGAACGAGATGTCTTTATTTCCTCCTTCCTTACTGCTGAAGCGCTCTTAAAGTGGCAGCGCACGGTGAAGGCTGCGTGCAGGATTTCACCACAACCTTACAGTGAAATGCTTACTTACGAGCCCCTAACCGACAGTGCCGTTTGAAAATATACGGATAAGAATAAGAGATAAAAGTAACAAGTAATTAAAGAGGAGCAGTAAAAAATAACAATATGTAGGGGGGTGCCGGTATAGAGTCAATATGCGGGGGCACCGGTTAGTTGAGGTAATATGTAGATGTAGATAGAGTTAATTAAAGTGACTATGCATAGATGACAACAGATAGTGGCAGGTGTGGAGAGGGGAGGGGGGCAATGTGAATAGTCTGGGTAGCCATTTGACTAGATGTTCAGGAGTCTTATGTCTTGGGGGTAGAAGCTGTTTAGAAGCCTCTTGGACATAGATTTGGCGCTCCAGTACCGCTTGCTGTGTGGTAGCAGAGAGAACAGTCTATGACTAGGGTGGCTGGAGTCTTTGACAATATTCAGGGCCTTTCTCAGACACCGCTTGGTATAGAGGTCCTGGATGGCAGGAAGCTTGGCCCCAGTGATGTACTGGGCCGTTGGCACTACCCTCGGCGGCCGAGCAGTTGCCAAACCAGGCAGTGATGCAACCAGTCAGGATGCGCTCGATGGTGCAGCTTTAAAACCTTTTGAGAATCTGATGACCCATGCCAAATCTTTTCAGTCTCTTGAGGGGGAATAGGTTTTGTCGTGCCCGCTTCACGACTGTCATTGTGTGCTTGGACCATGTTAGTTTGTTGGTGATGTGGACACCAAGGAACTTGAAGCTCTCAAACTGCTCCACTGCAGCCCCGTCGATGAGAATGGGGGCGTGCTTGGTAGTCTTTTTCCTGTAGTCCACAATCATCTCTTTTATCTTGATCACGTTGAGGGAGAGGTTGTTGTCCTGGCACCACACGGCCAGGTCTATGACCTCCTCCATATAGGCTGACTCGTTGTTGTCGGTGATCAGGCCTACCACTGTTGAGTCATCTGCAAATGTAATGATGGTGTTGGAGTCATGCCTGGTCGTGCAGTCATGAGTGAACAGGGAGTACAGGAGGGGGTTGAGCACGCACCCCTGAGGTGGCCCTGTGTTGAGGATCAGCGTGGCGGATGTGTTGTTACCTACCCTTACCACCTGGGGACGGCCTGTCAGGAAGTCCAGGATCCAGTTGCAGAGGGAGGTGTTTAGTCCCAGGGTCCTTAGCTTATTGATGAGCTTTGAGGGCACTATGGTGTTGAACGCTGAGCTGTAGTCAATTAATAGCATTCTCACATAGGTGTTTCTTCTGTCCATTTGTGAAAGGGCAGTGTGGAGTGCAATAGAGACTGCATCATCTGTGGATCTGTTGGGGCAGTATACAACTTGGAGTGGGTCTAGGGTTTCTGGGATGATGGTGTTGATGTGAGCCATGACCAGCCTTTCAAAACACTTCATGGCTACAGACGTGAGTGCTACGTGTCGGTAGTCATTTAGGCAGGTTACCTTAGTGTTCTTGGGCACAGGCACTATGGTGGTTTGCTGAAAACATGTTGTTATTACAGACTCGGACAGGGAGAGGTTTAAAATGTCAGTGAAGACACTTGCTAGTTGGTCAGCGCATGCTCGCAGTACACGTCCTGTAATCCATCTGGCCCTGCGGCCTTGTGAATGTTTACCTGTCTACAAGGTCTTACTCACATCGGCTGCAGAGAGCGTTGTCACATAGTCTTCCGGTACAGCTAGTGCTCTCATGCATGTTTCAGTGTTATTTGCCGCAAAGCAAGCATAGAAGTAGTTTAGCTCGTCCGGTAGGCTCGTGTCACTGGGCAGCTCTCGGCTGTGCTTCAGGCCGTGCCACATCTGACGAGCATCAGAGCTTCTTATAAGCTTCCGGGTTAGAGTCCCGCTCCTTGAAAGCGGCAGCTCTAGCCTTTAGCTCAGTGTGGATGCTGCCTGTAATCGATGGTCTCTGGTTGCGGTATGTATGTATGGTCACTGTGGGGACGACGTCATCGATGCATTTATTGATGAAGCCAATGACAGATCTGGTGTACTCCTCAATGCCATTGGAGGAATCCCAGAACATATTCCAGTCTGTGCTAGCAAAACAGTCTTGTAGCTTAGCATCTGCTTCAACTGCCCACTTTTTTATTGACCTAGTCACTGGTGCTTCCTGCTTTAATTTTTGCTTGTAAGCAGGAATCAGGAGGATAGAATTATGGTCAGATTTGCAAATGGAGGGAGAGGGAGAGCTTTGTATGCATCTTTGTGTATGGAGTATAGGTGGTCCATAGTTATTTTCCCCCTGGTTGCACATGCTGATAGAAATGAGGTAAAACTGATGTAAGTTTCCCTGCATTAAAGTCCCAGGCTACTAGGAGTGCCACCTCTGGGTGAGCGTTTTCTTGTTTGCTCATGGCGGAATACAGCTCATTCAATGCTAGCTTGGTGCCAGCCTCTGACTGTGGTGGTAGGTAAACAGCTACAAAAAATATAGATGAGAACTCTCTCGGTAGGTAATGTGGTCTGCAGCTTATCATGAGAAACTCTCCCTCAGGCAAGCAATGGCTCGAGACTTCCTTAGATATCGTGCACTAGCTGTTGTTTACAAAAATACAAAAGACCGCCGCCGCTTGTCTTACCAGACTCCGCTGTTCTATCCTGCCGGTACATCGTATAACCAGCCAGCTGTATGTTGATATTGTCGTCGTTCAGCCATGACTCCGTGAAGCATAAGATGTTGCAGTTTTTAATGTCCTGTTGGTAGTTTAATCTTCCCAATAACTCGTCCATTTTATTGTCCAAAGATTGCATGTTTGCGAGCAGAATTGAGTGGAACTGGGGTTTATTCGATCGCCTCCTACTCCTCAGAAGGCAGCCCGCCCCCAAGGCCTCTCTTTCTCAACCTCCTCTTCATGCAGATCACTGGGGTCGGGGCCTGTTCATCAGAGTCATGACAGAAGGAAAAGGATTCTGCTAGTCCATGGTAAGTAATCGCAGTCATGATGTCTAGAAGTTATTTTCGGTCGTAAGAGACGGTAGCGGAAACATTATGTACAAAAATAGTAAAAAGAATAAGTTACAAACAATGCAGATAAACGAACAAAACACAATCGGTTGGGGGCACGTAAAATGTCTGCCTTCTGCTCCGGTGCCATTTTAGACAGGTGGACTAGTCTCCCAATCCCTGTCGCTGAAAAACATCCCCACAGCATGATGCTGCCAAAATCATGCTTCACCGTAGGGATATGCCAGGTTTCCTCCAGATGTGACACTTGGCATTCAGGCCAAAGAGTTCAATCTTGGTTTCATCAGACCAGAGAGTCTTGTTTCTGATGGTATGAGAGTCTTAATGTGCCTTTTGGCAAACTCCAAGCGTGCTGTAATGTGCCTTTTACTGAGGAGTGGTTTCCGTCTGGCCACTCTACCATAAAGGCTTGATTGGTGGAGTGCTGCCAAGATGTTTGTCCTTCTGGAAGGTTCTCCTATCTTCACAGAGTCACTCTAGTGCTCTGTCAGAGTGACCATTGGGTTCTTGGTCACCTCCCTGATTGCTCAGATTGGCTGGGTGACCAGCTCTCGGAAGAGTCTTGGTGGTTCCAAACTTCTTCCATTTAGGAATGATGGAGGCCACTGTGTTCTTGGGGACCTTCAATGCTGCAGAAATGTTTTGGAACCCTTCCCCAGATCTGTGCCTCGACAAAATCCTGTGTCAGAGCTCTACGGACAATTCCTTCAACCTCATGGCTTTGTTTTTGCTCTGACACGCACTGTCAACTGTGGGACCTTATATAGATGGGTGTGTGCCTGTAATGCGTGTATATGGGAGGCGAAGTCAAGTGCAGGAGAGCGGAGTATAATAAACAGGCGCACTTTAATACCGGTTACCAAATGACAGCACATAACCCATACAAGTGCCAAAAACACGGTCTAAAACAATCATCCACGTAGCAAATAACAATCAATCACAAATACAACATGGGGAACAGAGGGTTAAATAATAAACAAGTGATTGGTGAGTGAAGTCAGGTGTGAAAAGACAAAGACAGCAGAAATGGAAAATGAAAAGTGGATCGGCGGTGGCTAGAAAGCCGGTGACGTCGACCGCCGAACGCCGCCCGAACAAGGAGAGGGACCGACTTCAGCGGAAGTCGTGACAATGCCTTTCCAAATCCTGTCCAATCAATTGAATTTACCACAGGTGGATTCCAATCAAGTTGTAGAAACATCTCAAAGATGATCAATCCACCAGAGCTCAATTTCGAGTCCATAGCAAAGGGTCTGAATACTTAAGTCATTATGGGTATTATGTGTAGATTGCTGAGATAATAATAATATTGTATCCATTTTAGAATAAGGCTGTAACTTATCAAAATGTGCAACAAGTCAAGGGGTCTGAATACGTCCTGAAGGCCATACTCTTACATAAGGTGGCAAAATTCCGTTAACTTTCCCAAATTCTCAGGTTTTCCAGAAATCCCAGCTGGAACATTCACAGAATCAGGAGGGAATAAGCAGGATATCCGGAATCCCCCAACCAGGATTTTTGGAAAACTTGGTAATTTTGGGAAAGTTTCCAGGAATTTACAACCTTACTCTGACATGATATGCCTTCGATGTAGGGCTGAATTCATTTCCAATATAATATTCAGGAAAGTCAAACCAACGTTAACAGAATATTTTGTTATGTCTTTCTCTAGTTACTTCCTTAGCACAGAAGATGGTTCAACACAAAGACAACTCTACAGGTACTGTAAACATGCATTTAAAGGGCAACTGAACACAATAACAACTTCTCTGGTTGAAAACGGTCTATGTGTCATCGATATTAGTCAGAAACATTGATTCCATTGCCAAAATGTACTACAAAGTGTTAGTAGGATAGTTATGTTCATAAAGTCAGTATATTCCAAAATTGAATTTTGTGAGATTTGTTTAACTGAGTTCGTCACGACTTACATGGGGTTGGGTTTTGATTTCGATCATACCAGCTACCACTAACACAGGATTGTAATGCCTAAGGAGAAATGTCATGCATGGTTAAACAGCTGCGGTGGTGCGCTCTATCCAATTGTAGCCTATGGCAGAACACATACAGTTGAAGTCGGAAGTTTACATACACTTAGGTTGGAGTCATTAAAACTCGTTTTCAACCACTCCACAAATTTCTTGTCAACAAACTATAGTATTGGCAAGTCGGTTAGGACATCTACTTTGAGCATGACACAAGTCATTTTTCCAACAATTGTTAAGACAGATTATTTCACTTATAATTCACTGTATCATAATTCCAGTGGGTCAGAAGTTTACATACACTAAGTTGACTGTGCCTTTAAACACCTTGGAAACTTCCAGAAAACGATGTCATGGCTTTAGAGGCTTCTGATAGGCTAATTGACATCATTTTAGTCAATTGGGGGTGTACCTGTGGATGTATGTCAAGGCCTACCTTCAAACGCAGTGCCTCTTTGTTTGACATCATGGGAAAATCAAAAGAAATCAGCCAAAACCTCAGAAAAAATCATTGTAGACCTCCACAAGTCTGGTTCATCCTTGGGAGCAATTTCCAAACACCTGAAGGTACCACGTTCATCTGTACAAACAATTGTAGGCAAGTACAGGTATAAACACCATGGGACCAAGCAGCCATCATATCGCTCAGGAAGGAGACGTGTTCTGTCTCCTAGAAATGAACGTACTTTGGTGCGAAAAGTGCAAATCAATCCCAGAACAACCGCAAAGGACCTTGTGAAGATAATGGAGGAAACAGGTACAAAAGTATCTATATCCACAGTAAAACAAGTCCTATATCAAGATAACCTGAAATGCCACTCAGCAAGGAAGAAGCCACTGCTCCAAAACCGCCACAAAAAAGCCTGACTACGGTTTGCAACTGCACATGGAGACAAAGATCGTACTTTTTGGAGAAATGTCCTCTGATCTGATGAAACAAAAATAGAACTGTTTGGCCTTAATGACCATCGTTATGTTTGGAGGAAAAAGGGGGATGCTTGCAATTCGAAGAACACCATCCCATTCGTGAAGCACGGGGGGTTGCAGCATCATGTTGTGGGGGTGTTTTGCTGCAGGAGGGACCGGTGCACATCACAAAATAGATAGCATCATGAGGTAGAAAAATGATGTGGATATATTGAAGCAACATCTCAAGACATCAGTCAGGAAGTTAAAGCTTGGTCGCCAATGGGTCTTCCAAAAGGACAATGACCCCAAGCATTCTTCTAAAGTTGTGGCAAAATGGCTTAAGGACAACAAAGTCAAGGTATTGGAGTGGCCATCACAAAGCCCTGACCTCAATCCTACAGAAAACTTGTGTGCAGAACTGATAAAGCATGTGTAAGCAAGGAGGCCTACAAACCTGACTCAGTTACACCAGCTCTGTCAGGTGGAATGGGCCAAAATTCACCCAATTTATTGTGGGAAGCTTGTGGAAGGCTACCCGAAACATTTGACCCAAGTTAAACAATTTAAAGGAAATGCTACCAAATACTAATTGAGTGTATGTAAACTTCTGACCCACTGGGAATGTGATGAAAGAAATAAAAGCTGAAATAAATAGTTCTCTCTACTATTTTTCGGACATTTCACATTCTTAAAATAAAGTGGTGATCCTAATTGACCTACGGCAGGGAATATTTACTCAGATTAAATGTCAGGAATTGTGAAAAACTGAGTTTGAATATATTTGGCTAAGGTGTATGTAAACTTCCGACTTCAACTGTACACCTTAGACTTGTTTACATAAGAAAACATGTTGTCAATGTTATGTTGAGAGAACATTTGGCCCCTTTACCCTTTATGGAGTGGCCACTTGCTGATGTGTTTGATAGTGATCACTCGAGTCTGCCCAGTGCCCTGACTTGGTCTGAAATAGGTGCCGGTACCCTACTCATTTTGGGTGCCGGTACTGTTTATATTTAAGTGATAATGCCAGTGAAGCAGGTATTTGTAGGCTGTCCTTGTAAATAAGAATTTGTTCTTAACTGACTTGCCTAGTTAAATAAAGGCTAAATAAAACATTTAAAAATGTAAGTTTAAGATATATTGGCACAAGTATTGTTTTGCCCGAGACTAAATCGAGGGCCGGCAAACCATGGCAATATATCCTCCAAACACTGGCTTCGAGGGCATTCTCACTTTTATACAACGGGCTACCAACATATTCAAATAACGATTAACATACAGTACCAGTCAAAAGTTTGGACACACTTACTCATTCCAGGGTTTTTCTTTATTTGAGCCACTTCAACGTAAAAAAATATGTTTTTATCAAAATGCGTTTTTATCAAAATGCATTCTCGAACATGTGAACTTTAATGTGCCTTAATAACAAATGTGTATGCCATCTGTAAATAGGAATAAAATTGTTAAATTACGAGACTTGTTGGTTAAGCCACAGAAAAAGGTAGAAACTTTCACCTGAGTGCTCTGGACCTCACAAAGACGCACTGATTCTTGACACAATGCTCGCTTAACCCAGAAGCACCACTGTGTCAGAGGAAACACTAACCTGGTGATCGTGTCAGTGTGCATTGCGCCCGGCCCGCCACAGGAGTCGATAGAGCACGATGGGACAGGGACAACCTGGCCAGATGACGCTGGGCCAATTGTGCACCGCCTCATGGGTCTCCCAGTCACAGCCTGCTGCAACACAGCCTGGGATTGAACCAGGATCTGTAGTGACACAGCTAGCACTGCAATGTAGTGCCTTAGACCACTGCGCCACTCAGGAGGCCCTAGCTGGCAATGTTCTTATCCCTTGCTTGCTAGCTAGCTAACTATGGCTAATTTACAGTTACGTCAAACAGTGTCGCCAGAATAACAACAAAGTAGCTGACTTGCATTTGTTTTAGCTGTTCTCTAGTGACATTTATTTGGATACATGCATAACAATGAGCTAACCTTCCATAGAAAATGTGTTCTCTCGTCAGGACACTGTTGTTCAAAGGGGCTAGCCAACAACACAGCTAACACAATCACTTCATACTGAAGCTGAAAAGACTGAAACTAGCTGCATTTCTTTTCATTTGACCTGTTATCTATTGATATTTCTTTGTATACCATATATTCTGAAAGTATTCAGACCCCTTGACTTTTTCAACATTTTGTTATGTTACAGCCTTATTCTAAACGTTGATTGAATTGCCCCCCCTCCCCCATCAATCTACACACAATACCCCATAATGACAAATCAAAAACACGTTTTTAGAAAAATGGAAATATCACATTTACATAAGTATTCAGACCCTTTACGCAATACTTTTTTGAAGCACCTTTGACAGCGATTACAGCATCGAGTCTTCTCGCTACAAGCTTGGCACACCTGTATTTGAGGAGTTTCTCCCTTTCCTCTCTGCAGATTCTCTCAAGCTCTTTCAGGTTGGATGGGGAGCGTTGCTGCACAGCTATTTTCAGGTCTCTCCAGAGATGTTCGATCGGGTTCAAGTCCGGGCTCTGGCTGGGCCACTCAAGGACATTGACAGACTTGTCCCAAAGCCACTCCTGTGTTGTCTTGGCTGTGTGCGTAAGGTTATTGTCCTGTTGGAAGTTGAACCTTCACCCCAATCTGAAGTCCTGAGTGCTCTGGAGCAGGTTTTCATCAAGGCTCTGTCTGTACTTTGCTCAATTCATCTTTCCCTCGATCCTGACTAGTCTCCCAGTCCCTGCCGCTGAAAAACATACCCACAGCATGATGCTGCCAATACCATGCTTCACCGTAGGTTTCTTCCACGTGACACTTGGCATTCAGGCCAAAGAGTTCAGTATTGGTCTCATCAGACCAGAGAATCTTGTTTCTTATGGTCTGAGAGTCCTTTAGGTGCCTTTTGGCCATCTCCAAGCGGACTATGTGCCTTTTATTGAGGAGTGGCTTCCATTTGGCCACTGTACCATAAAGGCCCGATTGGTGGAGTGCTGTAGAGATGATTGTCCTTCTGGAAGGTTCTCCCATCTCCACAGAGGAACACTGAGCTGTGTCAAAGTGGCCATCCGTTTTTTGTTCACCTCCCTGACCAAGGCCCTTTTCCCCCGATTGCTCAGTTTGGCCGGGCGGCCAGCTCTAGGAAGAGTCTTATTGGTTCCAAACTTCTTCCATTTAAGAATAATGGAGGCCACTGTGTTCTTGGGGACCTTCAATGCTGAAAAACATTTTTAGTACCCTTCCCCAGATCTGTGCCTTGACACAATCCTGTCTTGGAGCTCTACAAACAATTCCTTCAACCTCATGGCTTGTTTTTGCTTTGACATGCACTGTCAACTGTGGGACCTTATATAGACAGGTGTGTGCTTTTCCAAATCATGTCCAATGAATTTAATTTACCACAGGTGGACTCCAATCAAGTTGTAGAAACATCTCAAGGATGATCAATGGAAACTGGATGCACCTGAGCTCAATTCTGAGTCATGTAGCAAAAAGGTCTGAATACTTATGTAAATAAAATATTTATGTTTTTATTTGTAATAAATTTGCAAACATTTCTAAAAACCTGTTGTTGCCTTGTCATTATGGGGTATTGTGTGTAGATTGATGAGGACATGTTTTTATTTAAACCATTTTAGAATAAGGCTGTAACATAACAAAACGTGGAAAAAGTCAAAGGGTCTGAATACTTTATGAATGCACTTTACATCCATAAAATTATGCTGATTCATGATTTCGACTGGCTAAGAAAGGCTGTCTGCCTGTCTGTCTCTCATCCCGTCTCCTGACACTTTCATTACTATTCGACAGCTGGAGATTGAATGTGAATGTTGAAACAATGTTGCAAATATCGGAGAGACAACAGCAAGGTTTATACAAATCTCCGCTGTTGAAAACTACATTTTAGTGTGAAAGAAATGTGAGATAATGTGTAGATGCTTTTTATGGTGGAGATCAACTTAATAAATGGCCTGGCTGGGCTGATGGGACGGTGGATTGCACAGTCAGATGGAACAGAGTAAATAGGCATTTTAACATCATAGATTTGGCCAGTGGAAACTTGTGGAGTAGACACTGGCTGGAATGAGGTTTTAACCAATCAGCATTCAGGATTAGACCCACCCGTTGTATAATTAGGTGCAGGAACACTATAATACTTACATAACCCCGGTTCTCTGAGAATATGAGTGAGATGCGTAACTATGGAAAATTGCATCACAAGTGATTCTGTACGGAAGTACCAGTCACACAACATCTGTCGGAGACAGACAGCTTGAGTGGTGAGGTGAGCACTTGCGGCCAAGTTTCAGCCGCCTGTAGAAGCAACCAGATTTTTGCTAAAATATCCTGGTACTGGGTAAAGTTCATGATGCCGTATTGAGTTCTTTTCTGCTCAGGCGTTCTCATTTCGACACCAAACCCACCACTGGTGTGCGTGGCCAAAGAGCTATATTTCCATGTTATCTGACCAAAGCACCAGTTACAATCCAAGTGCCAATGTTGTTTAGCCAACTCCAGCTGTTTACATTTGTTGGTTGACATGAAAATAGAGCTCTTTGGCCACGCACACCAGTGGTGGGTTTGGCGTCTAAATGAAAATGCATACGCAGAACAGAAACCCATACCTACTGTGAAATATGGTGGTGGATCTTTGATGTTATGGGGCTATTTTTCTTCACTGGTACTGGGGCCCTTGTTAATGTCAACGGCATCATGAACTTTAGCCAAAAACCTGTTTGCCTCTGCCAGGAGGCTGAAACTTAGCCTCAGGTGGATCTTCCTGCAAGACTGTAACCCCAAGCACACATCAAAATCCACAAAGAAATTGTTAATTGGCTGCAAAATCAAGATTTTGCAATGGCCACCTCAGTCTCCGGACTTGAAACCCATTAAAAACCTGTGGTATGAATTGAAGAGGGCACAGAAAAAGGATATCGAGGAAGGATTCTGCATGGAGGAATGGTCTAAGATCGTTCCCGGGTTCAGTGTCATTATCCTTGCAAGGTGAGGTATTGAAAGGTATTGCAAAGAGGGGTGTCAACAATTTTGACCCCTACTTTTTTAAGAAAAAACATTATTACTTCCTAAACACAATCTCTTTCTCTGAGCAATTGTATTAGTATAAAATAATATAATAAGTCCATTCAAATAAAACTCAGTATTTGAATTATTTATTGTATACAGTCATTTTTGCTCCTCTTTATTGAGGTTGTTAATAATTTCGGACCCCACTGTATATAGCATTTCCCAGCAGTAGAGCCCCATAGCAAACCCTGAACAGGGCCACCGCTAGGAGACTGGGCATAAGCGACATACCATACGTCCTCCCTAAGCAATACAACACAGAGATTGTGGAAATTCTCTGTTCAGTGTTGTTGCCTGTCGAGGCAGAGATGACAGCTAGCATCCACCTGACCGGTGGGGAAGCTTGTCTCCATGCTAAGGGTATACCAAAGCATATGGAAAACCAGCGCGGTTTTCAGTGCGGGAAGTGCGGGAAGTGAACCTGAGTCTCTGACGTGAAAAGCAAACACCCTACGCATTGCGCCAATAGAGTAGACCCTAAACTTGCTCTAGTGACAATTAAATTGTACCATCTCTTAATGCATTTTCGTAGAATGAATAATGCGTTGAAGGGGTCCTGGAAATCCAGAAAAGTCTGAGTATCCGGCTTGTCGCAATAGGATTCCTACTGCCACGGGGCGCCCGAACAAGGATGGTAAATCCACCATTTGTAGTTGCAGACGGAGCCGCCAGGGCTGGGCACAGGTAGTGTAACGCTAACGAGCACTATCCTGGCCATAGATCTTAAAGAGGAAGAAGCTTGTCGCTTTTAACCGTCTGGGAATCAATCTGGACAGATGCAAAGAGCAGGCACAGCCCTGGAGGTTGTAAACAGCCAGTGCTAGCGTGTCATGCACACCCCAGGGTGCAACAATGCTGCAGAGGGGGCATAGAGTGTGTCCCAGTAATAGAGATACCTCCTAATGAGTCCAAGGCACATAAGTAGTTTTTTTTTTTTCTTTTCTTTTTTTATTAAAAACCTAGCTCAGTCTTCTTGGACTGTCCCCCAACCCTGTGGTAAAGAATGTCCCCTTCTCCTTTTCTCTAACTGGCGCTGTGTAAGTGTTAAGGGTAGAGTAAGACTGGAGCCTCGAGATGGAGTTATTGTTAACGCCTCGGAAGAAGAGACAAAGACGTAGTGGCAGGCACGCAGGCCAACACTACACTGTTCCACTTCCTCAGAGAGGGTTCTCCATCAATTGAGCTGAGTTGCCATAGGCAACCCCCCCCCCCCCAAAATAACTTCTGTGCTGAGGGAGTTTTCGTAGTGAGCCAAGATAGCCTGCTCCCTTTGAAACCAAACACACAACCTGGGGATGAACTGCCCTCAAGCAGCAGGAATCCACTTAAGAAAAGGGAGAGTGTTAGCAGGTTTTCTTGCCTCGCTCACCCTGGGTGATGGCACCCCTGGTAGCGTAACAAGGAGATGCACTCGTGAAGTTGTTATAATGTGGTGGGTGCTTGGTCATAATAGACAGTTTACAGGCAAAATGTTGCTGGGCCTGGGAAGAACACAATGATAGATGGCAACTGACAAAACCAGCTTGTTGCCACCTCCCAGCTGTGAAGCTGGGAGGGTTAGCTCCAGGAACCAACGGGATGCCATGGGGCCCGGGACTGCGGGGCAGGCAGAAGTTGAAGGCTACGCCTTCTTTCTTAAGCAAGTCACACCTGTGCCGCATGGCGGCGGCAGGGGGCCCAAACAACTCCTTGGGTGTCACAGGGGCATCCAGGGGGTCCACTTTTTCTTTGTCAATCTGGACAAGCTTTAAAGGTCCCGAACAGTGAAAATCATGTTTTTTTTCTATCAAATTGGATGATATTTGGATGAAACCAGTTCAAAGTAGGGTGAACCAAGTTTGGTAAAATACTGTAGCTGGTGCACGATCAAATAGTACTTAAATCACAAGAAAACACATTGTAGAATGAGTAGATCACTACATCAAGATTGTATATCATAACTCAGAACAGTAAGTAAAAGGAAATGTATAACTACCGGTTAAATAAAGCTTAAATAAAGAAAAGATCTAAACTATCATGAGGAAGTGGTAGTCTAGTGGCTATATTGCTGCTACGGTGTCTCAGAATCGATAAACAACAGTAACTGCCAAGATACGGTAACACACCCACATCAAACCACATCGAACCACACCCTCAAGACTGAAATCTCATTTTTCTTCCTGAGCAACAGTAGCTCTTTACAAATAGAAACTGGAGAGTAGAAAATAGAACAGATATCAACTCTGGACAAATATTTGTTTAGAGGTCAATATTTTCTGTTGTTTTTTCAATCAGGGTGTCGGCAATGGATCCATTTCAACGTGGATGCCTGACCTGCTCCCTGTTCAAACCACAGT
Source organism: Salvelinus namaycush (assembly GCF_016432855.1). Lineage (NCBI taxonomy): Eukaryota > Metazoa > Chordata > Actinopteri > Salmoniformes > Salmonidae > Salvelinus > Salvelinus namaycush. The sequence goes on from NC_052325.1 coordinate 44,033,711, forward strand.
GCTCCTACTGTGATGCAGTCTTCAGCCCAGACTGTCAGTATGTCCTGCTGAACTGTAGAGTTAATAGTTCAATATAGTTAATCAGAGTCCGTTCAATCTCAACAAATGATTATAAATATTTACATGAACAAAATGTCTTATGCTTGGTCTCCTGTCTGCAGGTCCTGGCATACCCAGAACTACCATTCACAAACTGAATGACATGAGCAGTAAATACAAGAACATGACCAATTCAAACAACCATGACCGTGACATTGGGTGTATGCTGCTTGCTTGCATAAGAAATTAAGAACAGTGAGAAGAAGGGAAGAAAGGACATTTTTCAGCAGGTCAAGGTTTTTATAGTGAGTAGGAATACACCCGGTTGCCCCTTGGTCTTTAAACTGCGTCAGTCGTTTGAAAAAATTTCACACAGTGCCTTCAGAAAGTATTCATACCCCATGACATACTCCACATTTAGTTGTTACAGCTTGAATTCAAAATGTATTGAATTTTTTTTTCTCTCTCCTATCTACGCACAATACTTCATAATAACAAAGTAAAAACATGTTTTTAGAAATGTTTGCTAATTCATTGAAAATAAAATACAGAAATATCTCATTTACACCCCGGAGTCAATACTTTGTAGAAACATCTTTGGCAGCGATTACAGCTGTAAAAGTTTCGGGGTAAGTCTCTAAGAGCTTTCCACACCTGGATTGTGCAACATTTGCCCAATATTCTGACAAATTGGTTGTAGATCATTGCCAGACAACCATTTTCATGTCTTGCCATAGATTTGTAAGTATATATAAGTCAAAGCTCTAACTCGGGAACATTCACTGTCTTCTTGGTAAGTACATTTAGTGTAGATTTGGCCTTGTGTTTTAGGTTATTGTCCTGCTGAAAGGTGAGTTCATCTCCCAGTGTGGAAAGCAGACAACCAGGTTGTCTAGGATTTTACCTGTGCTTAGCTCCATTCAGGCTCTTTTTTAACATGATTCCGCGACCACTATGCTTTGCCACACTTTTTGCAGTATTACTTTAGTGCCTTGTTGCAAACAAGATTTATGATTTGGAATATTTGTATTCTCTACAGGCTACCTTTTTTCCACTCTGTCAATTAGGTTAGTATTGTAGAGTAACTACAATGTTGTTAATCCATCCTAATTGTTCTCCAATCATAGCCATTAAACTCACTATTGGCCTCATGGTGAAATCCCTGAGCGGTTTCCTTCCTCTCCGGCAACTGAGTTAGGAAGGACGCCTCTATCTTTGTATTGACTGGGTTTACTGATACATCATCCAAAGTGTAATTAATAACTTTACCATGCACAAAGGGATATTCAATGTCTGCTTTTTTTTTTTTTTTTACCCATCTACCAATAGGTGCCCATTTTGCTAGTCATTGGAAAACCTCCATGGTCTTTGTGGTTGAATCTGTGTTTGAAATTCACTGCTCGATTGAGGGACCTTACAGATAATTGTAAACTCCGGGCTCTTCGCTGGCCATGGCAGAACACTGACATTCCTGTCTTTGAGGAGATCACGCACAGAATGAGCAGTATGGCTGGTGGCATTGTCATGCTGGAGGGTCATGTCAGGACGAGGCTGCAGGAAGGGTACCACATGAGGGAGGAGGATTGTCTTCCCTGTAACGCACAGCGTTGAGATTGCCTGCAATGACAACAAGCTCAGTCCGATGATGCTGTAACACACTGCCCCAGACCATGACGGACCCTCCACCTCCAAATCGATCCCTCTCAAGAGTACAGGCCTCGGTGGAACGCTCATTCCTTAATTGATAAACGCGAATCCGACCATCACCCCTGGTGAGACATATCCGCGACTCGTCAGTGAAGAGCACTTTTTGCCAGTCCTGTCTGGTCCAGCTGCAGTGGGTTTGTGCCCATAGGCGACATTATTGCCGGTGATGTCTGGTGAGGAACTGCCTTACAACAGGCCTACAAGCCATCAGTCCAGCCTCTCTTAGCCTATTGTGGACAGTCTGAGCACTGATGGAGGGATTTTGCGTTCCTGGTGTAACTCGGGCAGTTGTTGTTGCCATCCTGTACCTGTCCCGCAGGTATGATGTTTGGATGTACCGATCCTATGCAGGTGTTGTTACACGTGATCTGCCACTGCGAGGATGATCAACTGTCTGTCCTGTCTCCTCCCTGTCTTAGGCGTCTCACAGTACGGACATTGCAATTTATTGCCCTGGCCACATCTGCAGTCCTCATGCCTCCTTGCAGCATGCCTAAGGCACATTCACGCAGATGAGCAGGGACCCTGAGCATCTTTCTTTTGGTGTTTTTCAGAGTCAGTAGAAAGGCCTCTAGTGTCCTAAGTTTTCATAACTGTGACCTTAATTGCCTACCGTCTGTAAGTTGTTAGTGTCTTAACGACCGTTCCACTGGTGCATGTTCATTAATTGTTTATAGTTTATTGAACAAGCATGGGAAACAGTGTTTAAACCCTTTACAATGAAGATCTGTGAAGTTATTTGAATTTTTACCAATTATCTTTGAAATACAGGGTCCTGAAAAAGGAATATTTATTTTTTTGCTGAGTTAATGTGTGGGGTCATTCAAAAATCCTGATAAACACTATTATTGCACACAGAGTGAGTCCATGCAACGTATGTGACTTGTTGACCACATCTTTACTCTTGAACTTTTTTAGGCTTCCCAACTACTTCTCAGACAGAGTTCAGTGTGTCAAATTGGAAGGCCTGTTGTCCGGACCTCTGGCAGTCTCTATGGGGGTGCCACAGGATTCAATTCTCGGGCCGAGTCTTTTCTCTGTATACATTAATGATGTCGCTCTTGCTGTTGGTGATTCTCTGATCCACCTCTACGCAGACGACACAATTCTGTATACTTCTGGTTCTTCTTTGGACACTGTGTTAACCAACCTCCAGATGAGCTTCAATGCCATACAACTCTCCTTCCTTTGCCTCCAACTGCTCTTAAATGCAAGTAAAACTAAATGCATGCTCTTCAACCGATCGCTGCCCGCACCTGCCCGCCCGTCCAGCATCACTACTCTGGACGGTTCTGACTTCAGAATATGTGGACAACTCCAAATACCTAGGTGTCTGGTCTCCAATCCAAAATTAAGCATCTCCAATCCAAAATTAAATCTAGAATCATCTTCCTATTTCGCAACAAAGCATCCTTCACTCATGCTGCCTAACATATCCTCGTAAAACTGACTATCCTACCGATCCTTGACTTTGGCAATGTAATTTACAAAATAGCCTCCAACACTCTACTCAGCAAATTGGATGCAGTCTATCACAGTGCCATCCGTTTTGTCACCAAAGCCCCATATACTACCCACCACTGCGACCTGTATGCTCTCGTTGGCTGGCCCTTGCTTCATATTCGTCGCCGAACCCACTGGCTCCAGGTCATCTATGAGTCTTTGCTAGGTAAAGCCCCGCCTTATCTCAGCTCACTGGTCACCATAGCAGCACCCACCCGTAGCACGCGCTCCAGCAGGTATATTTCACTGGTCACCCCCAAAGCCAATTCCTCCTTCGGCCGCCTTTCCTTCCAGTTCTCTGCTGCCAATGACTGGAACGAACTGCAAAAATCACTGAGGCTGGAGACTCATATCTCCCTCACTAGCTTGATCGTGATTGATCGTGATCGTAAGCACCAGCTGTCACCAGCTGTCAGAGCAGATCACAGATCACTGTACCTGTGCATAGCCCATCTGTGAATAGCCCATCTAACTACCTCATCCCCATACTGTTATTTATTTATTTTGCACCTTTGCACCCCAGTATCTCTACTTGCACACTCATCTTCTGCACATCTATCACTCCAGTGTTTAATTGCTATATTGTAATTATTTCGCCACTATGGCCAATTTTTTGGCCTTACCTCCCTTATCCTACCTCATTTGCACACACTGTATAGAGACTTTTTCTATTGTATTATTGACTGTATGTTTGTTTATTCCATGTGTAACTCTGTGTTGTTGTTTGTGTCGCACTGCTTTGCTTTATCTTGGCCAGGTCGCAGTTGTAAATGAGAACATGTTCTCAACTGGCCTACCTGGTTAAATAAAGGTGAAATAAATAAATAAATAAAAAACAAAGCGGTTGAATACTTATTGATTTAAGACATTTCAGCTTTTCATTTTTCCTTAATTTAGGAAAAATTGGGAAAACATCATTCCACTTTGACATTATGGGATAAAGTGTGTAGGCCAGTGACAAAACATCTACGTTTAATTCATTTTAAATTCAGGCTGTAACACAACAAAATGTGTGAATACTTTCTGAAGGCGCTGTACGTGATCCACGATGCCGCACCATTCAACCGCAAATGCTCAACACTGACAATACAATACAACAGTAAATATACACTTGGACCAATTAAAGCATTATAAATCCGTTTAAATGAACACCAGTGTATACAAGGGCCTCAAGCAGTGAAGTTTTAGGGGCCGCGTCCCAAATGGCTCCTGGTGAAAAATAGTGCACTAAATAAGGAATAGGCTGCCATTTGGGACATACCCTAGGATACTGCAGTAGATAAATGATCAACCTCTTCCTTCTCTGCAGGCACATTGCATGAGTGATGTTGATTAATTCACTCATTAAAGTTGCATCATTATATCCTCTGTGGAGCCACAACAAATGTATATCGCTGAATCAGTTTCCTAGCAATTTGATCCTCATTAAGCTGGATGAGGAGCTTGTACAGTCTTTAAATGCATCCTTAAAGCAGATGTGTGCATTGGGTGAGTGGGAGTGTTTGGAAAATGTGCATGAACATAGATATGGTAATGTGACTAATTAAAGGATCATGTTCTATCATATGATTTGATTATGCTGCTCATTTCGGTGATATGGGTTTCAATTTCAACCATAGATGTGTTTTTAGAATATCAGAACATTATAGTACATCATATAAATGCAAATACATTAAAAACATTATATGCAATTAGGAGTTTATGCAGATATGTAAACATAGTACTTTCTCGTGACAATTTTAAGAGATCGTTTTTTGATGTGTCTGGTTAATCCAATTATTTGTTTATGTATTGTTCCTTCACTGTAAATAGATAATTACATGTTGGAGAAGAACACAGCACCAAGTGATGCGCTGATATATAGGAATATACCTCGGAGAGACATCAGAACCCTACAAATCAACAACTTCGGTATGACAATCCCTTTATCATGATCATGCTATCATCTTGACCATCATCTTCATAATCATATTTGGGAAGAGGTTAAAGCAAAAGACTGAAACTTAAGTCGATCTCAGATCAATTTTCTGAGGCCAAGTTAACCTCCCGTTTCATGTAAGAAGGTCATGACCATCATTCTTTTAGATAATTTTGTCCATGTATTAAACTGCGAGTTTAACCAATTCATTCCCCTTGCATATGGGGTCCGGGGAGGAGTGAGAAGCTCAGTTCTGGTGACTTTTTAAAGGGACATTCTACTCCAAAATGTAAGAAACTAAAATGATGCTGACACTATCTAAAATATGTCCACCTCTAGAAGTTTGCTCAATAACATATTGGTAAAAATTATGTAAAAATTATGTTAACATATTGGACCATGCATATATCCTGTGCATGGTATATATGATGGTTCCCCAACTGGAATTTTCATTGTTGGGCGTAAAAACACCAGGATATCGTCTCCAAGTGATTTTAATTTAAGAAATCTGTTCCCAAGTATTCTCACACATAATAGACAGACACGTGGTCTTATACAAATGTAAGGTTTGAAATGATTATGTTTTAGTCTAACATATGTTTGGGCTTCTTGCGGTCAATTTGCATTCTACAAATTATTTGTAATTACGTTCCGGCCCTCTGATCATCCGCTCAAGAAAGAAATCGGCTGAATTTAGTTGATGATCCCTGGTCTATATTATGTGCTATTAGCAATAATCGTTATTACCTGTAGCCCAACTGATGCAGCATAGTGACTATAAAAGTTACATAGGCTGAAGCATGGGGTTTGTCCTTATGTATTTAGAGCAACAAGTTTTATTATAAATGATTATATTTTATTATAAACATGAATATATAAATTATTATTATTCACTCAAAAAAAGTATTATTTTGTTTCTATTACAAAGTATGTCATTGCTCTTTTCAGAGCTCTTTTGCGCAGCTGTTTCTAAACCAAGGTCTAAGACTTTGTAAAACTGAACTCGTAAAATGATGCCAGACGCACAATTGAAGTAGAGAAATAAATATGGAAGCAATGTAAAACTAGGATTCCCCCTCTTCATAACAAGTCGCTCTCGCAACTTTAATGCGCTTCGAGAGGAATATTTCTCTCACGTAGAACAAACAACAACAAGCCAACTAGGTAAATAGGTAAACTAACAACAACATTACATGGCGAAAATTACATCTCCAGAATCCATATGACGGAAATCAGTTGCAACAACAGATAACTTTAACCCCTGTCTTTGGGCATCGTCGGCATCATTACCATCATCCCCATCACCCCTGTCATCGTAATCAAAGGTATAGTTGTTATCGTCGTCATGAACCATCATCCGTATCCCTCTTGTGGTTCATTCACATGGAATAAAGACACAGTTACAGGTAACATATGTTGGCTGTTGACATGGGCTACAGGTATGGCTTTTAGCTGTAGAGTGTGAGACATGGCCAGGGATAAACACAATTAATAGAACAGGTGCACAGCTGTGTGAGGTGATTGTGAATCAGCTCTGGAATGAGAAGCTTGCCAATCTACTGATCCAATTAAATGGGAAGGGTCACCATATGGTTTCGTCGCTCCGGTCCATGTGTGCAATTAGACACAATGTGCTACATTTTAAGGCTTCTGAATGGAGACTGTACCTCAATTTCTAGGCTTGCCTTTTGTATCTGTTTTTCCACCCTATTTTCCTCTTATGTCTTGATGTAATTCTGTCTGCAATGTAATCAGTTGCTAGGTCATTTGTTGAGCTACTGTATGTGATATGTAATTTGTCAAATCATGATTTCATGCAATCATACCAGGTTAACATATACAGATTCTCTCAATATTCTCATTGTAGAAATAAACATGATATGTTTAGATTCTGCATTTGGCAGGCTGATTGGTACTCAGCATAGTCAATGTGCATTTATATTGCCTGCATAATATGGACTGCTGAGGTGTAAGGGAATTGTGAATTTATTTTACAGCGTTCCGTCTGGAGCTGACCTTGCCAATAGATTTTAAAGAGACCACTGCACATCCACTTCTGCTGATCCTGTACGTATCCTTCCCCTTTACCAATTCTGCATCCTTATCTTGGAGTGTACTGTATGTCATTTCCTAAACCCTTATCTTTATCAATCCTTAGCTTCAGAGTGAATATTGTATGAGGGCAATAGTGGAACCAAAGTTTCGCATCAGCATTTCTCCTGAGATGATTGAGGGATCAAGATAAAGATTATTGTCATTTCTCATATCTCTTCAGGGATTTCGAAAATAAGTGTAGTGTGCTTATCCAAATAGTGATTTCCTAAAAGCTCTTATTTCTTTACCTGAGATATGGAATGAATGGTGTCTTCAAGTACTGTTGGAAATTCGGAAATCAGACATTCCGACATGGAAATAACCACTTAAAAGATGCTCCAAAGTTGGAAACTTTGCCCAGAATTGGTTAACCAAATTTATGATGTGAGATGTTTCATCACTGACCTTTCACTTTTTCAACCACAGGATGATAAAATGAAGCCATTTACAATGTGAATAATGTAGTGAATAATGTAGCTAGTTTGAGCATATTGTGAATGTTAGCAATCTAGCTAGCTGATGTGTCAGGGGTTGAAGCATTCAAAAACACTTGAACAGACTCATGTTGTATTTACAACTTGACCAACTTGGAAATACGAGATTCCAAGGATCATTTGAACACATAGAGAAGTCCCTCATTTTAAAGCTTGTTGGTAAATTCAGTTTGACCAACTTTGATGGTGTTCCACAGTGACAGTGCACCTGGTGACCATGCAGTGAGTGACCAGTTTGTTCTGGACTGGGACTCAGTTCTGGTCAGCTCAGATAACGTCATTGTGGCTCGTCTGGATGGCAGGGGGAGTCGGTTCCTGGGCCAGAGGGTTCTACATGAAGTCCATCAGCGTTTGGGAACTGTGGCGGTGCAGGACCAGATCACAGCAGTAGAGTATGTACTGGAGAATGATCTGAAAGCTTTCACATGGGACTTAGTAGATCCTTAGAAAGCAATTGATTTGTGGGGAGCTGTTTCAATTGCATTTCAGAAATCTTTGACTTATACCCTCATATTTTATTAGGTACCTGACCAAGCTGCCATATGTAGTTTAAAACAAGGTGGCAGTTTATGGAAAGGTAAAGAAGTGTAATTTATTATATTTGAAGATATATATTTTGCTATAACCTTTCAAATCGTGTTGTCTTTAGTATTCCTACTTACATAAGTTTCTACCAACACCTGACATTGCATGTCCAATATGTTTTTCTGTTTTCCCCAGGCTTATGGGGGCTTCCTGAGCTCTCTTCTTCTCCTCTCCTCTGGCTCCATGTTCAAGTGTGGGGTTGCGGTTGCTCCCGTGACAGACTGGAGACTCAACGGTAATTCACCAGTCTAAGATAAATCCTTTCAGCAGCCATTCATTTAATACAGATTGTCAGGTCCTGCTCAATAGGGCTGAGGAGTTATGCTGATGGCCATTTACTTAATACATCAGGGTCTGTCAAATAGGGCAGGCAGATGTGACAATCATCCATTGACTTGGAATGTCCGGCCCCATCCAATAAGGCTGATGTATGTTGTTGACTATACCATTCATATAAATGGTTAGGCCAGCATGCACTATTACTCTATAGATATCTGGCAGGCACTTTGTCCTCCATATGGGAGGAAATAGTGTTTCCTACTACTTTAGAGCTACATTTGAATATCTTCATCACACAGTGGCATAAAGCTCATTTGATAGTACAGGGAATGCAGAGGTAATCATAAGGAAAAATATACCGGATTTCTGTCTATTCAATTACTGGAATCTTTTTCTCACTTTTCATTTCACCTGCATTTTGGATATTTCATTGACGGTATCAATCTCATATTTCCTACCTGTCATTTTTCACCGACTTAAGATGTTCACACATTTAAGTGTGATGTTTAGTGTTTTTTTCCCCTAAAGGTTCGGCCTTCACTGAGCGATACTTTGGATTCCCAGTCAAGGATGAGCATAAATACCAAGTATGATTGACTTTCCATGGTCTTTATGAAGAATATTGAGAGGTGGTGAAGGTGGAAGCACTTAGAAAATTCTAAATTTAATCTTGGCATAGCAACTGATCCAATAAACACCTGTTACAGTGCAATAGCCTCATATATATTGATTTTTCTCTCATGACAAGACCCTTGTTAAAGTACAGCAATCTGTGCTTGAATGCATTTCTCTGTGAAATCTTTGAGAATATAACAGTGAACAAAAATATAAACACAACATGTAAAGTGTTGGTCCCATGTTTCATCAGCTGAAATAAAAGATCCCAGAAATGTTCCATATGCACAAAATGCATATTTCCATATGCACAAAATTCTTGTTTACATCCCTGTTAGTGAGCATTTCTCCTTTGCCAAGATAATCCATCCACCTGACAGGTGTGACATATCAAGAAACTGATTAAACAGCATGATCATTACACATGTGCACCTTGTGCTGGGGACAATAATAGGCCACTCTAAAATGTGCAGTTTTGTCACACAAGCTACGGATAAGGAACACAGTTGCATTTTAGATACTGATGCCCATTGCCGTGCCATTCATCTGCCACCATCCCCTTATGTTTCAGCATGATAATGCACAGCCCTATGTTGCAAGGATCTGTACAAAATTCCTGGAAGCTATACATTTTCCAGTTCTTCCATGGCCTACATACGCAAACATTTCAACCATTGAGCATGTTTGGGATCCTCTGGATCGACGTGTACGACAGCTTGTTCCAATTCCCGCAAATATCCTTCAACTTCGCACAGCCCTTGAAGAGGAGTGGACAACATTCCACAGGCCTCAATCAACAGCCTGATCAACTCTATATGAAGGAGATGTGTCGCACCGCATGAGGCAAATGGTGGTCACACCAGATACTGACTGGTTTTCTGATCCACTTCCCTACCTTTATTTTTAAGGTATCTGTGAGCAACAGATGCACATGAACTGTAACTCAGTAAAATATTTTACATTCTTGCGTTGCATTTATTTTTGTTCAATATAGTTGTTATTTATGCTTTCAATTTCTCTCAGTTATATAAAATTGGTATTGTGTCTCTAACAGCTCTCCAGACTGTTGACTAACATCACAGGCACAAGTCATCTGAAGTTTCTCATCATCCATGGAACAGCAGATGGTGAGTTCTAGTTCTTCTAGTAGCTTTTCTGGACGGTGGTTGCACGCCATTGTTGGACTTCAAGGTGGAGCTCTTTGTAAGATTTATAAAGAAGATGGGAGACAATCAGTCATCTAATGAGCGTTTCATCTGTCAGACAGTTTGTAGGACAAACAATGGGCTTACTGTAGCAGCGTGTTCAGTAGAACTGATTGTTAGGCTTAAGTGCTGATTCAAAGATAGATGTTTCAGACTATTGTCTATGAAATTTGTACGGTATGAACGTCAGACACTAACAAAATCGAACTGAGCAGCACACGTTACAATTCCATTGTGCAAAATTGCCTACAATAGTAATGTTGAATGAAACTTCCTGTCGAGCAAGGACACCAACAATTCACTTACTATTTCTCTGTCAGCCACTGTTCATGTTCAGCATTCCGCGGCGCTGGTGAAACTGCTGTCAATATCAAATGTGAACCACACTCTGCAGGTGACCAGTTACGTTCTCCGTTTCTATACCAAGTGTTATTTTGTGCCCTTGATAAAGGAGGCCTTAGTGATACATTTGTAATTCAAGCTGGCCTCCTCCCTCCGTGTTGAATCATTTATTATTTTGAGTTTGAAAATGATTACCTGCTGCGTTGTGCCAAACCTGACTCGAGGAAACTCTGTCTGATACATTAAAAAAAGGCCTACCTTTTAAAAGTAACTGGGAGAGGGAGAATTCAAGAAAGTAATAGTGGAGTGATAATGGGAAGAGGTCAAATAGAAGTATTTTCTATTTGTTGTTAGGGGACAACATTAAACGTTGGTTCTGGTGTTATACTTTGTGTTCATGAGAAGCTTCTCATGAACACAACACTTTATTTCATGAGGATAGGACTTACCATTGCTGAGATATCGTATTGTCGAGTTATCGGAAAAGGTCAAAAGGGTCGCGGACAGGTCAATGTTAATCCCTAGTCAATTCAACACGTTTTGGCCAATATCTCAAGTTAGGGTGGTCATATTGTTTTGACATTTTCAGGGTTGATGTAGAACACAGAGACGATTCAAATAAAATACAAAATGGTTACATTAAAATGCTATATTATGAAAATTGGGCACTTAATATGCAAGTAATTAGGAATAAATAATTACAGTAATTTATCCCCAATAATAAAAGGTAAGGGGTCATATTATTTACAAATCTTCATGCTTTATGCAAAACAGAGAGTTTGAAACAATTTATGAAATTAGAATACACCTTTATGAAAATGTGATACTTAATACACACACTCACACACACCCCCACCAACACACACAGCCTAACACAGACACACACAACCTAACACAGACACACTTCTCAGTACCCCCACCAACACACACAGCCTAACACAGACACACCCAGCCTAACACAGACACACACAACCTAACACAGATGCACACTTCTCACTAAATCTGAACTGTAACATAGAGGGCTACTAATCTAATAACATAGCTTACTTCTAAAGTAGGTTTACACTTGAGTTGAGTTACATTGTAATGTTATTTTTGGTGTTGATGAGTTACTCTGGTGATGGGAGGATAAACTGCAGCAAATAATTTGCCTAGGCACAGTAGAGAAGGTGTGAGCCTCCCGCTAGCCAGCTGCACAGAAAGATAGATGGGACACATTTTCAATTCACTGGTATTTAGCTGTTTAAAAAAAATCAATTGTAGGGTTTTAGCCACTGAATTCTATTAGTATATACTTGAAAGAATAAAAACATCAATCACAAAATTTGCAGCTGGTGCACAATATAGCCAACCCCGCGCAGGGCTGCCTCCCGCCAGGCTCGTTGCCTCAGTGAACGGCATCAGGCACTCGCACACAGCTATCAAGCTAGCACTCGTCATGGAAATGGGGGTGGTGAAATGTGAATTTGGACCAATCCCTGACAACCTATACATCAAAACATAGCTACAAAGCTCTACTTTGTAACCTGTTAGTTTTTTTTGTGTCTCTAAAAACATCCGAATGACGGAAGCGAAGGAATAACGTTTTACCTAATATTTTATTCAAGAGATGTCAGATGATCGTGAAACACTCTCAGGACTTTCCCATACTTCTTGGCAATACAATCTCACATCGATCTTACTCTGGTAGGTTAAGGAATACCTATAGCAAAGAATACCTATAGCAAAGCCAATATAAACGCACCGATTTTGCAGGTTTCACAAAAAGAGCTATCCCACAAATTCGCTTTACATTTGGGCTCATATCACATAAATATCATAACTGCCACATGTTTTCAAAGGATTTAAGTATTTTGATGACCACATTATTGAAGTTTACTGCATTTTTAAATGTATATTCTCGCATCGTGTCCATTGTTTATCGCGTCACCTAACACCCAGGTAAAGCTGCTCTGCTATAGAATTCAATATAACCATAATGAACAATTATTTATTTCTCTATTCCCTAGATCTTCCCAGACGAAGGCCACAACATTGACTCTGTGAAGAGTCGACAGTAAATGCTGAACTCTGTCATGACCTTCTTCAGGGAATGCTTCCTAGAGGAAATCCCTGAAGCTCCTCCTGCGTCTGAGGATGACTAGTGTAACCGATGTGAAATGGCTAGCTAGTTAGCGGTGGTGCGCGCTAATAGCCTTTCAAACGGTGACGTCACTCACTTTGAGACCTTGAAGTAGTGGTTCCCCTTGCTCTGCAAGAGCCGTGGCTTTTGTGGAGCGATGGGTAACGATGCTTCGTGGGTGACTGTTGTTGATGTGTGCAGAGGGTTCCTGGTTCGCGCCCGTGTCGGGGCGAGGGGACGGACTAAAGTTAAACTGTTACATTGATGCTGTTGACCCGGATCACTGGTTGCTGCGGAAAAGGAGGAGGTCGAAAGGGGGGTGAATGTAACCGATGTGAAATGGCTAGCTAGTTAGCGGTGCTCCGCGCTAATAGCCTTTCAAACAGTGACGTCACTCGCTTTGAGACCTTGAAGTAGTGGTTCCCCTTGCTCTGCAAGGGCCGCGGCCTTTGTGGAGTGATGGGTGACGATGCTTCGTGGGTGACTGTTGTTGATGTGTGCAGAGGGTCCCTGGTTCGCGCCCGGGTCGGGGCGAGGGGACGGACTAAAGTTAAACTGTTACACTAGCATGACCATAACTCTGTTTTGTAGCACATGTTGCTCCTGGAAACCTGCTTGTCTGAGGAGCCACCAGTGAGAAGTGGTGAGATACGGCGAAACGATGTGGAGGAGAGAGGGGTCGGACAATGTTGCTGCGCTCTATGAAGGGTGATGATAGACCGAGATGAGATTGAAGATGTATTTTTCCTGTACAGTGATGTGAAATTTTTCTTAATGCTATGATCAAACAACAGTGTATCTAGGAACACTTAGGGTGTTATTAAGGTCTACCAGTGTGTTCCAAATATCAAAAGCATACTGTAGCATGCTAGCGTTTCAGTACCATGGTGAAACGAGAACAAATACTATTGTATTGGTCACGTACACATATTTTGCTGATGTTAGCGCAGGTGCAGTGAAATGCTTATGCTTCTCGCTCCAACAGTGCAGTAATACCGAACAATACACACAAATCCCCAAAATACAATTTTTGAAATTATAAGGGATTAGATTAAATTTGTTTGGATTAGCTCTTTGTATGGGAGGTATGTTGTCTTTACTGTTTAAGAGTGTGAAAGAAAGATATGTATTTCTTTTTTCTTTTGAAGAATATAGTTATTTTCAGACTGCTGTGATCTACTGTGAATTTTTGACCTAGATACCTATTCAGCTTTCATAATATATGCCATTTAGCAGGCGCTTTATCCAAAGCAATTTACAGTAGATCATGCATACATTTTGGTATGGGTGGCCCCAGTAGGAAGCGAACCCACAAACCTGAGGTTCAAAGCGCCATGCTTTACCTCGCAATATGCATACCCCTCCAACCTGAGGATCTGTCTTTTTCAGCCATTCATTTCCTGTTTTTGAGTGGTGAAAAAATCCACTTTTCACTTCTTCCTGGAACACTTTCTTTCATTCTCTTGCTTGTGCCTGTCGTTTTTTCCCGTTAACGTTATGACCATGGAAAGTTCTGTCAAACACACCCTGGTTATGGCTGAAATGGGCTCAATGGGATACATTGTCTTTGTTTTTTTGTGGAATTGAAAAAAGTTCTAATTTGCTACAGTTGAAATGTTATCATACACTACATGGTACACTACACAAAAGTATGTGGACACCTGTCGTCAAACATCTCATTCCAAAATCATTAATGTGCAGTTTGCTGCTATAACAGCCTCCACTCTTCTGGGAAGGCTTTTCACTAGATTTTGGAACATTTGCTGCAGGGACTTGCTTCCAATCAGCCACAAGAGCATTAGTGAGGTTGGGCACTGATGTTGGGAAATTAGGCCTGGCATGTAGTCGGTATTCCAATTCATCCCAAAGGTGTTCGATGGAGTTGAGGTCAGGGCTTTGTTCAGGCCAGTCAAGTTCTTCCACAACAATCTCAGCAAACCATTTCTGTGTGGACCTCGCTTTGTGCACGGGGGCATTGTCATGCTGAAACAGGAAAGGGCCTCCCCACAAACTGTTGCCACAAAGTTGGAAGCACAGAATTGTCTAAAATGTCATTATATGCTGTAACGTTAAAATTTCCCTTCACTGGAACTAAAGGTCCTAGCCCGAACCATGAAAAACAGCCCAGGAACATTATTCCTCCTCCACCAAGCGTTACAGTTGGCACTATGCATTGGGGCAGGTAGCGTTCTCCTGGCATCTGCCAAACCCAGTCCGTCAGACTGTCAGATGGTGAAGCGTGATTCATCACTCCAGAGAACACGTTTCCACTGCTCAGAGTGCAATGGCGGCAAACTTTACACCACTCCTGCCAACGCTTGGCATTGCGCATGGTGATCTTAAGCTTGTGTGGGGCTGCTCGACCATCGAAACCCATTTCATGATGCTCCAGACAAACAGTTCTTGTGCTGGTGTTGCTTCCAGAGGCAGTTTCGAACTTGGTAGTGAGCGTTCTGTGAGCTTGTGTGGCCTACCACTTCGCAGCTGAGCCGTTGTTGCACCTAGACGTTTCCACTTCACAATAACATCACTTACCGTTGACCGGGGCAGCTCTAGCACGGCAGAAGTTTCACGAACTGACAATGATCCTATGATAGTGCCACTTTGAAAGTCACTGAGCTCTTCGGCTCTTCAGGAAGACCATTCTACTGCCAACGCTTGTCTATGGAGATGGCATGGCTGTGTGCTCGATTTTGTACACTTGTCAGCAAAGGGTGTGGCTGAAATAGCCAAATCCACTCATTTGAAGCGGTTTCCACATACTTTTGCATACAGTATATAGTGTATTAGAAGTGCTGAAATGAAATCAACTTCCAAAAATGAACTTGCATTATAGTGTCTGATTGTCTGATCTCGCAAGCAATGTAAAGTATGTACAGATAAGTATGTGTAATCTAAAGCCAAGCTTGTTGATTTTTAATTTGAGGGTTTTCCTGCTATTGACACACAACAACAGTAAGTAATGAGGCAGTCTAGATAGTTGAGGTGAGTGCAGTTAGGCCTAGACAGAAGAAGTTTTTTGCACACCCCTTTATGTTAATGTCTTCATATATGCAAATACACCCAGTGTATTTCTGTAAATGAGCCATATACAATTTTCTTCACTTGAACACAAAATATAAAACAAATACCTGATAGCATTAGGGAATGTACACTGAGTATACAAAACACCTTCTCTTTCCATAACAGACTGACTAGGTGAATCCAGGTAAAAACTATCATCCCTTATTGATGTCACCTATTACATCCACTTAATCAGTGTAGATGGAGAGGAGACAGATTAAAGAAGGATTTTTAAACCTTGAGACATGGATTGCGTATGTGTACCATTCAGATGGTGGATGGGGAAGACAAAAGATGTAAGTGCCTTTTGAACGGAGTATCGTAGTAGGTGCCAGGCGCACTGGTTTGAGTGTGTCAAGAATTGCAACGCTGCTGGGTTTTTCATGCTCAACAGTGTCCCGTGTGTATTAAGAATGGTCCACCACCAAAGAACATCCAGCCAACTTGACACAACTGTGGGAAGCATTGGAGTTGACATGGGCAAGCATCCCTGTGGAGCGCTTTCGACACTTTGTAGTCCTTGCCCCGACGAATTGAGGCTGTTCTGAGGGCAAAAGAGGGTGCAACTCAATATTAGGAAGTTTTGCATAATGTTTTGTACAGTCAGTGTATATACACTGCTCAAAAAAATAAAGGGAACACTTAAACAACACAATGTAACTCCAAGTCAATCACACTTCTGTGAAATCAAACTGTCCACTTAGGAAGCAACACTGATTGACAATACATTTCACATGCTGTTGTGCAAATGGAATAGACAACAGGTGGAAATTATAGGCAATTAGCAAGACACCCCCAATAAAGGAGTGGTTTTGCAGGTGGTGACCACAGACCACTTCTCAGTTCCTATGCTTCCTGGGTGATGTTTTGGTCACTTTTGAATGCTGGCGGTGCTTTCACTCTAGTGGTAGCATGAGACGGAGTCTACAACCCACACAAGTGGCTCAGGTAGTGCAGCTCATCCAGGATGGCACATCAATGCGAGCTGAGGCAAGAAGGTTTGCTGTGTCTGTCAGCGTAGTGTCCAGAGCATGGAGGCGCTACCAGGAAACAAGCCAGTACATCAGGAGACGTGGAGGAGGCCGTAGGAGGGCAACAACCCAGCAGCAGGACCGCTACCTCCGCCTTTGTGCAAGGAGGAGCACTACCAGAGCCCTGCAAAATGACCTCCAGCAGGCCACAAATGTGCATGTGTCTGCTCAAACGGTCAGAAACAGACTCCACGAGGGTGGTATGAGGGCTCGACGTCCACAGGTGGGGGTTGTGCTTACAGCCCAACACCGTGCAGGACGTTTGGCATTTGCCAGAGAACACCAAGATTGGCAAATTCGCCACTGGCACCCTGTGCTCTTCACAGATGAGAGCAGGTTCACACTGAGCACATGAGCACATGTGACAGACGTGACAGAGTCTGGAGACGCCGTGGAGAACGTTCTGCTGCCTGCACCATCCTCCAGCATGACCGGTTTGGCGGTGGGTCAGTCATGGTGTGGGGTGGCATTTCTTTGTGGGGCCGCACAGCCCTCCATGTGCTCGCCAGAGGTAGCCTGACTGCCATTAGGTACCGAGATGAGATCCTCAGAGCCCTTGTGAGACCATATGCTGACACATGCACATTTGTGGCCTGCTGGAGGTCATTTTGCAGGGCTCTGGTAGTGCTCCTCCTTGCACAAAGGCGGAGGTAGCGGTCCTGCTGCTGGGTTGTTGCCCTCCTACGGCCTCCTCCACGTCTCCTGATGTACTGGCCTGTCTCCTGGTAGCGCCTCCATGCTCTGGACACTACAATGACAGACACAGCAAACCTTCTTGCCACAGCTCGCATTGATGTGCCATCCTGGATGAGCTGCACTATCTGAGCCACTTGTGTGGGTTGTAGACTCCGTCTCATGCTACCACTAGAGTGAGAGCACCGCCAGCATTCAAAAGTGACCAAAACATCAGCCAGGAAGCATAGGAACTGAGAAGTGGTCTGTGGTCACCACCTGCAGAATCACTCCTTTATTGGGAGTGTCTTGCTAATTGCCTATAATTTCCACCTTTTGTCTATTCCATTTGCACAACAGCATGTGAAATTTATTGTCAATCAGTGTTGCTTCCTAAGTGGACAGTTTGATTTCACAGAAGTGTGATTGACTTGGAGTTACATTGTGTTGTTTAAGTGTTCCCTTTATTTTTTTGAGCAGTGTATATAAGTGCGTTCTAAGAAAAAACGAACTCCATTATTTATCCGTGCCAGTAAACAATTGCATGAGCTATAATTCAGTCAATAACTGAAAAAAATAATCCATTGTCCAACTGTTGCATTTATTAGAATTGTTTTTAAAACCTTTTCACAATTTTGATGACCGTTGCTACTTTACCAACTGAGCCTCTATTGTATATACCTCCTTTCATTTCATAGTACAGGGGCCTTTACCTCATTCCAGTCATCACTACGAAACAAAGAAATTGAAATTGCACTAGCAAACTCAATCATATTTCCAAATTAGAAAAGAATTACAGATCATTAATAATAACGGCATTGTAGAGTGGAATCCTAACTTGATATCCATGCATGTAATTTCCATTTTAATTAAGTGTTATGAAAACAGAATAATGTTTAGAATGGTTAATCGTATAGCATGATTGAACTCATTGTAACATAAATTAATTGATAAATATGATTTATATACAGTATGACAATGATTAATTCTGATCACTCTTCACCAGTTGATAACCTATAGGACGCACAAAGTCTGGGGTAGGCCTACAACTAGATGAGCATGACCTGTATGACAGCACAATGGTAGAACAGGTACATCCAGGAAGCAATTAAAATGGGGAAGCAATAAGATAATTCTTTAGATTCCTGTCTGTGACTTTTGCCTCTGGATATTTGTCTGTGATCACACACAGGTTTGCGAAAATTCCTGTTACTTTCCCAAAAAAAACAGGTTTTCGATAACCCGGTTGGAAGGTTCCTAGAATCAGGAGGGGAAAGAGCAGAGAATCCAAAATGGAAATCCTGGAAATTTGGGGAAAGTTACACATTTTGCAATCCTAATCTAGCCTTTATGTTGTCATCTGGCAACCCTTTCATTAGTCGTCAGACACTCAAGTCAGATACTGACACTCCACTCCACCTGACCTCAGTCCTTCAGTCCACGAAGGTCCATGCTATATTGAAGTACACATAAAGATCCTATCAAATGTCAATTTCTTTAGTTACTTAGCAGTACCACTTGCTTGACCCCCATGTCTCTTTTAAAGTAGAAGTTACGAATATATTTTGGTTGAAGAGTATGGGAAGAATTGAAAAGATATATGACTTTCAAATAATGTAAATAAAGGTTCAGGGTGGACAGTAGGGCCAGGACTTATAGGGCAGTACACTATAGAGCCAAAAATGTGCCTGTTAAAGGCTATTTCCGCATCGTTTGCAGAAATCACATTCATTGTAAACGTTAGGGCTGGACTCAATCCGTAACGCGAAGAGCCGCAGTAAAATGTGAAGGTCATTTCCGATTGAGCCGACACGTAGCGTTTACCGTAAATGCAGTCTCGGCGAATGCGGGCACATTGCCTTTAATTTTCAATCGAACTATAACGTGACTCTTCCTCGATACTTCAGTGATACGGATTGAATCCAGCCCTAAATCCCGGCCTAAATGTATGAATCCTATACAAAACACACAACTTTTGGTCAACATGTATATCCCTGAATGAATTGTGTACAATTCTAATCTTATTATGGTGCAGATTTACTAATTGTTGATCATGTATATCAGTGGTTCCCAAACTTTTTATAGTCCCGTACCCCTTCAAACGTTCAACCCGCGTACCCCCTCTAGCACTAGGGTCAGCGCACTCTCAAATGTTTTTCTCTCCATCATTGTTAGTCTGCCACACACACTATACAATAACAGCGCGATTTGCCAAGGCAGGATACTCTGAGCGCATTCCAATCCAGAAATCTGCCAGTGGCTTCTGATTAAATTCAATTTTTACAGAACAGCTTGTTGCAATATCGATGAGGCTCTCTTGTTCAGATATCGGTAAGTGGACTGGAGGCAGGGCATGGAAGGGATAACGAATCCAGTTGTTTGTGTCATCCGTTTCGGGAAAGTACCTGCGTAATTGCGCACCCAACTCACTCGGATGCTTCGCTGTATCACATTTGAGTTGCCCGTAAGCTTGAGTTCATTTGCACACAACAAATCATATAATGCTGGAAAGACCTGTGTGTTGTCCTTAAGAGCTCAACCTTGTTAATCATAGCCTCAATTTTGTCCCCCACATTTAATATAGTTGCGGAGAGTCCCTGTAATCCTAGATTCAGATCATTCAGGCGAGAAAAAACATCACCCAGATAGGCCAGTTGTGTGAGAAACCCGTCATCATGCAAGCGACGAGTGAAAATGATGGTCAGTAAAGAAAACTTTAAGCTCGTCTCTGTCAGGTTTTGGCCAGGACTGTTCTGGTTTTGTCACTAGATGTCCCCATTGCACCTTTTTTGAACCTTTTGTTTTTTCCTTGCTCTTTTATTGTTTGCACCTGTAGGTCGTTCCCTTGTTTGTATTTAAACCCTGTGTGTTCCTCAGTTCTTTGCTCAGTGTTTGTAAGTTAGCACCCAGCCCCAGCCCAAGCCTTGTTCTGTATATATATTTTTCTTATTGGATTTTCCAGAGGTTCTCTGGTTTAGTTCTTGTGTGTATTTTTGAGTAGTTTTTGGAGGTTTGTTTTTCTCTGCTGTTTTTACCACTTTGTGGAGTTTCTTTTGCATTTTTGAGGATTTCCATTTTGTGCCTCTTGGCTTTATTTTTGGACATTGTGGATTTAGATTCTTTGCCTGAAGTTTTTGTTCTTTTATTAAACCACCATCTCTAGAACTACTGTGTCTGCCTCATCTTCTGGGTTCTGCTGATTATTAGTGACTGTTTCTCGCACCAGGTCCTGACAGAAACACTGAGCCATTAATATGAACCCAGAGGCAGCCAGTACCCAGGACTTTTTTCCCATGCTGTCCCACCACGAGGGGACTGTCCAACGTCACGAAGCTGCTCTGGTTCAGCAAGAGGCCTTACTGGCTGGACATTCTCAAATTCTGTCGGAGATGATGACTTCCATAAAACAGATTTCTGATCAACTTTCTCCTGCAACCGCTTCTGCTCCAGTTTATCAGATTCAAGTGCCCGTGGCAGTTAACCCCCTGGCTGAACCTCGTCTGCCGCCTCCCCAACGGTTCTCAGGTGATCCGAGTGTTTGTAAGGGGTTTTTCACCCAATGTTCTCTCTCCTTCGAGCTGCAACCCTCGTCGTTTCCCACCGACCGGTCCAAGATAGCATATATCATCACCCTGCTGTCGGAAAAATCCCTAGCCTGGGCTACTGCTGTGTGGGATGCCCAAAGTCCCTGCTGTGCCAGCTACTCTACCTTTGCTGAAGAATTCAAGCGAGTGTTTCAAGATCCCACCAGCGGTCCTGACTCAGTCAAACAGCTCCTGACTCTCAGCCAAGGTCGGCGCAGCGTGACGGACTATGCCATCCAGTTCCGCACGGTGGCAGCAGCGAGTGGCTGGAACGACGAGGCTCTCACAGTGTGCTTTTTGAAGGGTCTTTCCGACACCATCCAAGATGAACTGGCCACTCGGGAACCACCGGACAACCTCGAGTCCCTGATCAAGTTGGCTTCACGCATAGACCAGCGTCTGAGAGAGAGAGAGCTCAACCGTAGATCTCTCACCCTAGCTCCTATCGGTCCCAGCTCCGAGTCTCCACCTTTATCCTCGCTGACTCCACCGGAACCCATGCAGGCTGGACGCATCTCCCAGGCTGAGAGAGACCGCCGGATAAGGGAGCGATGCTGTCTATATTGCGGCAAACCGGGCCATTTCCTCTCCACGTGTCCCGGGCTCCAGGGAAAACGCACTCTCCCGTGCAGGCCTGGGAGGACTGTAACGGGAAACATAACCTCCTCCCATCCATCGAACTCCCGCCTGCTCATTCCAGTTACCCTTTCCTGGGACAACCACGAGCTTCCCCTTCAAGCCTTGGTAGACTCTGGAGCCGCAGGTAACTTCATGGATGGTGTCTGGGCGAAGGAGAATGGCGTTCCCTCTGAACCTCTAAGTGACCCCATAAGGGTTACTACGTTGGATGGAAGCCCTTTGGGATCTGGACTTGTCACTCGTGTCACTACCCCCTTGCGACTGTCAGTTTCCCAACACCAGGAAGTGATGAACTTTCATCTGACCTCGTGTTCCGAATTCCCTCTCGTCCTTGGATACCCCTGGCTTCACAGCCATAACCCTCACATCGACTGGTCTGTGGGCACTATCAAGCAGTGGGGTCCTACGTGCCAAGCCACTTGTATCTTCCCAAGTTCCCCGAGTTCCCCTCCCGAGTCTCTAGAATCCATCGACCTGTCCCGAGTTCCTGAGTGTTACCATGACCTCAAACCGGTATTTAGCAAACAGAGGGCCACCAAACTACCACCCCATAGACCTTACGATTGCCCCATCGACCTGTTTCCGGGCACCTGCCCCCCCAGGGGTCGGATCTTTTCCCTATCTCCTCCCGAACGAGCTGCTATGGATACCTACATCAAGGACGCTCTGGCAGCAGGCCTCATGCGGCCATCCACCTCGCCGGCAGGAGCAGGGTTTTTCTTTGTGGCCAAAAAAGACGGTGGATTACGTCCTTGCATCGACTACCGGGGACTTAATGCCATAACCGTCCGTAACCGCTACCCGCTACCCCTTATGGCCACAGCCTTTGAGCTGCTCCAGGAAGCAGTGGTCTTCACTAAGCTGGACCTACGGAACGCATACCATCTTGTGCGGATCAAACCCGGTGACGAGTGGAAGACCGCTTTCAACACGCCTACTGGTCACTACGAATACTTGGTGATGCCCTTCGGCCTGACCAACGCCCCGGCTGTGTTCCAAGCGCTCATAAACGATGTGCTTAGGGATATGCTTAACATTTTCGTTGTTTGTTTACTTGGATGACATCCTCATCTTTTCGAGCTCCCTTCAAGAACACACTAAGCATGTCAGACAAGTGCTCAAACGCCTCCTAGACAGCCATTTGTACGTTAAGCCGGAGAAGTGTGAATTCCATTCCTCTCGAGTACAATTCCTGGGATTTGTAGTGGAACCCGGTCGAGTCCAGATGGACCCCAAGAAGGTAGGGGCGGTAGCGGATTGGCCCACCCCCAAGTCCGTTAAGGAAGTTCAGCGTTTCCTGGGCTTCACCAACTTTTACCGCAAGTTCATCAAGAACTTCAGCTCGGTGGCAGCCCCTCTCTCAGCTGTAACCAAGGGTGGCAACACAAGGTTTCTGTGGGGAAGAGAAGCTGAGACGGCCTTCCAAGGACTCAAGCAGCGCATCCTCTCTGCTCCCATCCTGACACTACCGACGGCGGATGAACCTTTTGTGGTGGAGGTAGACGCATCAGAGGTTGGTGTTGGAGCTGTCCTGTCTCAGAGGGGTGAAGACAAGAGGCTTCATCCTTGCGCCTTCTTCTCTCACCGGCTTACCCCGGCCGAGAGGAATTACGATGTGGGGGATCGTGAACTCCTAGCGGTTAAGATGGCATTGAAGGAATGGAGACACTGGCTCGAGGGGGCTTCTCAACCATTTCAAGTGCTTACGGACCACAAAAATCTGGAGTATATCCAGCAGGCGAAGCGGTTGAACTCCAGACAAGCTCGATGGTCTCTTTTCTTCAGCCGATTCCAGTTTATCCTCACCTATAGACCCGGGTCGAAGAATCTCAAACCGGACGCCTTGTCACGTATCTACTCTCCTGCCATTCGAGAAGATACTGACATGACTGTCCTTCCTGCCGCTAAGATCGTGGCTCCGATCTCGTGGCAAGTGGAGGATACCGTGAAACAAGCTCAAGCCATCGAACCGGGTCCTGGAGGAGGTCCTGCCAATCGGTTGTTTGTTCCCAAGGCAGCAAGGTCCCAAGTCCTTCTGTGGGGGCACTCCTCTCGCCTCACCTGTCACCCGGGCGTAGGTCGCACCTTGGAGTTCATCCAGCGTAAGTTCTGGTGGCCCACCATAAAAGAAGACGTTGCCACTTTCGTCAAGGCCTGTTCCGTGTGCTGCCAGGGCAAATCTTCTCACCTCCGCCCTCAAGGACTCCTTCACCCTTTATCTATTCCCCACCGACCCTGGTCCCATATCTCGTTGGACTTTATTACTGGCCTTCCTCCGTCCCATGGTAATACTACGATCCTAGTCATCATCGACAGGTTTTCTAAGGCGGCCAGGTTTGTTCCCTTGACCAAATTACCTTCTGCCAAGGAAACGGCTGAGTTGGTGATTAACCATGTGTTCCGAGTCTTTGGCATTCCGCAAGATGTGGTTTCCGACAGAGGTCCACAGTTCGCCTCTAGGTTTTGGAAGGCCTTCTGCCAACTCATAGGGGCCACGGCCAGTCTTTCTTCAGGGTACCATCCGGAGTCCAACGGCCAAACTGAGAGGATGAATCAAGAGCTGGAAACCACCCTCAGATGTATGGTCTCCAACAACCCATCCACATGGTCATCCTTCATTGTTTGGGCCGAGTACGCGCACAACACCTTGTGCTCCTCCTCCACTGGTATGTCTCCGCACGAGTGTCAGTTTGGCTATGCTCCGCTATTGTTCCCGGACCAGGAGGCAGAAGTCAGAGTGCCTTCAGCCTTGAGGTTCATCAGACGCTGTCGGCTTACGTGGAAGAAGGCCCGTCTTAATCTTCTGCGTGCCTCACAGCAGTACCAGCGACAAGCCAACAGACGTCGCCGTCCCGGTCCTACCCTGTACCCCGGCCAGAGAGTATGGCTCTCAACAAAGGACTTACCGCTACGGGTGGAGTCTCGCAAGCTGTCCCAGAGATTCATCGGTCCCTTTAAAGATTGCCAGGAGAGTCAATCCCGTTACTTTTCGCCTGCACTTACCCAGATCCCTTAAGATCAATCCAACATTTCACATTTCTTTATTAAAACCTGTTGTTTTTTCTCCCCTTATCCCGGCAGGCAGACCTCCCCCTCCGCCCCGTGTCATCGGAGGCCAGTCGGCTTATACCGTCCACCGGATACTGGATTCCCGCCGGGTGCAGCGGTCCTGGCAGTATCTGGTGGACTGGGAAGGCTACGGTCCCGAGGAGCGCTCCTGGGTTCCTGCCAAGGACATACTGGACCCTGACCTCATTCGTCAGTTCAGGGCCCTCCACCCTGAGAAGGCTGGTAGGAACGTCAGGAGCCGTTCCTAGGAGGGGGATTCTGTCAGGTTTTGGCCAGGACTGTTCTGGTTTTGTCACTAGATGTCCCCATTGCACCTTTTTTGAACCTTTTGTTTTTTCCTTGCTCTTTTATTGTTTGCACCTGTAGGTCGTTCCCTTGTTTGTATTTAAACCCTGTGTGTTCCTCAGTTCTTTGCTCAGTGTTTGTAAGTTAGCACCCAGCCCCAGCCCAAGCCTTGTTCTGTATATATATTTTTCTTATTGGATTTTCCAGAGGTTCTCTGGTTTAGTTCTTGTGTGTATTTTTGAGTAGTTTTTGGAGGTTTGTTTTTCTCTGCTGTTTTTACCACTTTGTGGAGTTTCTTTTGCATTTTTGAGGATTTCCATTTTGTGCCTCTTGGCTTTATTTTTGGACATTGTGGATTTAGATTCTTTGCCTGAAGTTTTTGTTCTTTTATTAAACCACCATCTCTAGAACTACTGTGTCTGCCTCATCTTCTGGGTTCTGCTGATTATTAGTGACTGTTTCTCGCACCGGATCCTGACAGTCTCTCAATTAAAAAAACGTGTTAATACTTTGCCCCTTGATAACCAGTGCACTTCTGTATGTTGTAAACGCGTTACATGGTCGCTGCCCATATCATTGCATAGTGCAGAACATACACGAGAGTTCAGTGGCCTTGCTTTAACAAAGTTAACCATTTTCACTGTAGTGTCCAAAACGTCTTTCAAGCTGTCAGGCAGTCCTTTGGCAGCAAGATTCTCTCGGTGGATGCTGTAGTGGTCCCAAGTGGCGTCGGGAGCAACTGCTTGCACGCGCATTACCGCCCCACTGTCTCCCTGTCATGGTTTTTGCGCCATCAGAGATACCAACACATCTTGACCACCAAAGTCCATTTTATGTCACAAAGCTATCCAGTACTTTAAAAAATGATCTCCAGTTGTCCTGGTTTCGAGTGGTTTGCAGAAGAGGATGTCTTCCTTACTTGACCCCCCATAACGTAACGGACGTATACCAGGAGCTGTGCCAGGCCCGCCATGTCTGTTGACTCATCCAGCTGTAACGCATAGAATTCACTGGCTTGTGTACGAAGAAGTAATTGTTTCAAAACATCTCCTGCCATGTTACTGATGTGTTGTGAAACAGTGTTGTTTGATGAAGGAATTGTCTGTACAGTTTTTTGGGCCTTTTCCCCCAGCATTTTCCCAGCCATATCTGCGGCGGCAGGAAGAATTAAGTCCACCACAATAGTATGGAGCTTGCCTGTCCTAGCCACTCGGTAGCTCACCATATAAAACACTCTTATTATTGGTATCTGTTACTTTTATACATGTCTTACTACTCGAAAGTCGTCTTAATTGTCGCTCAAAAAACTCCTGTGGCTTATTTTTCAAATTGGCATGTTTTGTTTCTAAATGACTGCGCAAGAGTGAAGGTTTCATTGAGTTGTGAGATAGTACTTTTGCACATATAACACACTGTGGCTGAGGAAAGGTACTACTCCCAATATAAGTGAAGCCCAAATCAATGTAGTTCTCGTCATATTTGAGCCTCTTCGATGGTCCAACGTCCCTGTCTGTTGTTCTGTGCTTTGCCGGGTAAGGGGGCAGTAGCTCTTCGGCTGCATCAGATTCACAACTGTCAGTGTCCATGCCAGCTGGGCTAAGAACAAATGTAGAATTACTGATGCTAGCATTGGATGTGCTCGTGGAAGCAGAACAACTTGTGTCGTCGACAGGTGCAGGTGAAGTACTGCTGCCAGATAGCTACTGTAATGTTTAGGTGTATAGGCTGCTACATTTACAGTATGTAAGAGTTTTTGCATGTGTCTGTTGGGAGTGTTGTGTTGTGTTATCACGCTTGCTATACAAATACCGGAGGAAAGTGGAGAGTGTGCCTTGAGCTTTTTGCTCTGTGCCCGGCCCACGCGACCTGCGATTTCTGTTAGTCAAGACATGCAAACTGCCTGCAGCAGCACCCCGATGTGAAGGACACAGAAATTGTGCGCGAGATGACAAATCATGAGGCAAATCGGTCTAAAGAACAGCACTTTGACCCTCTTTTTAACGCTTTGTGTCCATATATTTTATTCAATTAAATCAAAAGTGGTGTGCCACACCTGATAGAAAAGTGCTGTGGCAAATGCTGCCTTGTCACACGTTTTCTACCAGCCCTGGTTTATGCAATATATCTCTCCATATTTCTCTCTCTTCACACACACACACACACACACACACACACACACACACACACACACACACACACACACACACACACACACACACACACACACACACACACAGTCTGTAGCCCTCTAGGACCAGAGATGCTCACTCCTGGCGTAGATCCAACTAAAGGCGCTCACATACTAGGCTCGGTTTGCTCCTAGCAGAACTACATACTAGGCTCGGTTTGCTCCTAGCAGAACTACATACTAGGCTCGGTTGGCTCCTAGCAGAACTACATACTAGTCTCGGTTTGCTCCTAGCAGAACTACATACTAGGCTCGGTTTGCTCCTAGCAGAACTACATACTAGGCTCGGTTGGCTCCTAGCAGAACTACATACTAGGCTCGGTTGGCTCCTAGCAGAACTACATACTAGGCTCGGTTGGCTCCTAGCAGAACTACATACTAGGCTCGGTTGGCTCCTAGCAGAACTACATACTAGGCTCGGTTGGCTCCTAGCAGAACTACATACTAGGCTCGGTTTGCTCCTAGCAGAACTACATACTAGGCTCGGTTGGCTCCTAGCAGAACTACATACTAGTCTCGGTTTGCTCCTAGCAGAACTACATACTAGGCTCGGTTGGCTCCTAGCAGAACTACATACTAGGCTCGGTTTGCTCCTAGCAGAACTACATACTAGTCTCGGTTTGCTCCTAGCAGAACTACATACTAGGCTCGGTTGGCTCCTAGCAGAACTACATACTAGGCTCGGTTTGCTCCTAGCAGAACTACATACTAGGCTCGGTTTGCTCCTAGCAGAACTACATACTAGGCTCGGTTTGCTCCTAGCAGAACTACATACTAGGCTCGGTTGGCTCCTAGCAGAACTACATACTAGGCTCGGTTTGCTCCTAGCAGAACTACATACTAGTCTCGGTTGGCTCCTAGCAGAACTACATACTAGGCTCGGTTTGCTCCTAGCAGAACTACATACTAGGCTCGGTTGGCTCCTAGCAGAACTACATACTAGGCTCGGTTGGCTCCTAGCAGAACTACATACTAGGCTCGGTTGGCTCCTAGCAGAACTACATACTAGGCTCGGTTGGCTCCTAGCAGAACTACATACTAGGCTCGGTTGGCTCCTAGCAGAACTACATACTAGGCTCGGTTTGCTCCTAGCAGAACTACATACTAGGCTCGGTTTGCTCCTAGCAGAACTACATACTAGGCTCGGTTGGCTCCTAGCAGAACTACATACTAGGCTCGGTTGGCTCCTAGCAGAACTACATACTAGGCTCGGTTTGCTCCTAGCAGAACTACATACTAGGCTCGGTTTGCTCCTAGCAGAACTACATACTAGGCTCGGTTGGCTCCTAGCAGAACTACATACTAGGCTCGGTTTGCTCCTAGCAGAACTACATACTAGGCTCGGTTTGCTCCTAGCAGAACTACATACTAGGCTCGGTTGGCTCCTAGCAGAACTACATACTAGGCTCGGTTGGCTCCTAGCAGAACTACATACTAGGCTCGGTTTGCTCCTAGCAGAACTACATACTACGCTCGGTTTTCTCCTAGCAGAACTACATACTACGCTCGGTTGGCTCCTAGCAGAACTACATACTACGCTCGGTTGGCTCCTAGCAGAACTCGGTTTGGCAAAACGAACATCTGTGCCTCGCGTACTCCCTTAAAAAACCCTCGCTTGAAAAACAAGAAAAAAGCTTCAGTATTACTGGGTAACGCTTTACATTATGTGGCCCTTATTACTATGTAACTAACACAGTAATAGCTTAACATAGTAGTTACATAGGTTTTACTAAGTAATTACATGTTAATAGGGTTGTTTGTGGAATCAGTTATTACACAATTGGAACAAGGAATGTGTTATTACATATTCCCTTGCTGAAGGTTATTCCACATGTGTAACTACTGATGTTACTGCACATTCTCTTGTTCCACTATGTAACTAATGTTTTGTAATTATACATTTGAAAGTCAAACCAAAATATGCCACTACCATTGAAGCCACATGTAATACCAGGATCGATAAATAGGCTGGGACCTGGAAACAACAATTGTAACAAAGGCACACCCTGTCATTAACTACAGGTTATTTTCAATGTGTTTATTTCTATGTTGTGTCCTGGCTCAAAGGCTATACTGAATGAAGTGTAATGTAAGAACAATGTAGTTACATAGGATATACTTGTAATTATCATGTATCTACCCAGGAGAAAGCAACGTAATGTAGATGACGGAAGTGCAACATCGGCGGATGCGGTGGATTGAGACGCATCCAATGTTAGATATCTGTAGGCCAACTGCCTCAAGGCCCTTATTGAATTTGTCTTCAGACCATGACCAACTCAAACAGTCTAGGCACAAAGGTGAGTCCAAGGTCAACAAACCGATTATATATCATTGACTGGATCATTCGTTAATTTGTCAATCAATACTGAAGACACTGTGGTTGGATGTCATTTGTGCAAAATACCTAATGGTAATATATTTGTTTTTCTGTGCTTTTTTATTCATAATCATCACTAGAGGACAATCACAATAACCCAACACCCACATCCCCCCTCCCGTTAGAAACAGCTAAATTAACAAGAACAAGCATTACAAAATCTACCCTTGGAAGAAAAATAAACCAAAACCAAAATCAACTGGAAAATGTACAAGACATACAGGTCAAATCATTCCATTCCCATAGACTAACCTATCCACGAGATCTGACATATCTAAAAAATATATGTATGTACACACTGCTGTAGACATGCAAACCCCTTACTTAGGCCTACACAATGTCACTTTATGGCCTTTGTGACCACTCTCTACTCACTGGAGTTATAACTGGTTTATGACCTGACCTTATAACTGATATTAACTGTCTATGAGACTGCACTATGTCATATTGCGTCTCAAAGGACTGAGCTGACACAGGTTGGTATGAGGCTGCTAATAATGAATGGCTATGAATGCCAGTACGTGGTCTTACGTATGTAGCACATCATAAGGCATTGGACATGTCTACATAAGACCATTGTTTAAGTGTGCCCAAAGGACTGTTCTTTTCAGTGGGGGTTGACGATGAGAGAGCATTCAGCAGGAATTACACTTATTTGTGGACAACGTCACAGTGATGGTGAACTTGCATTGCCTACAGTATGCCTCTGAAGAGCAGTGGAGCATTTCCTTGTGCAACAAGACCAAATAATATTGAGGGGGAGGAATTGAAAAGGGTACTTCATCTGTGTTTGTCTCTTCCCAATGACTACTACAACAAAGACTAACAAAACTAGTGAAGCTGCAAGGGGAAAAGAACCATGCACTTGCAAGTGTGGATGTTGCAACACTAATGGCCGCCATCGGTGATGGAGGCAGTCTGCTATGTGCTTTGCCGAAAGTGATTGAAGTGGCATTTTGGATTAGTGAGAGTTCCATCTTGTAGTCTCGACAACGCCATTCTCCATTGTCTTTGACAGGTGTCCTTGGAAGTTCTCTGAATGAAAACACATGCACACACAAACGTACATACGCAGACACACGCACAAACACTATCAAACTCTCTTTCGCAAACTAACACAAACGATCTAATGTACACACGCACGCACACACACAGACACACTAGAAGCCTCCGCAATTCTCACTGTCCACCTCTGTCTTAACACTTGGTCCAAAAGCCACCAGCCTTTAGTGCAGACTTCAGCAAATGTTTACAGAGAGGAAGTCCTGCCAAAGTCCTGCCGAAGGTTCGCAACACATCATACTCCTACTCTTCTTCCTCCTCCTCATCATCATCGGGCAGTGGTAGGATCTCTTCCCTGAGACACTCCCTGTAGAAGTTGGTGAGCGACGCGAAGAGGTGCTGCCGACTCCGCTGGGACAGGAAATGACCCTCATCTGGATAGAGCTAGAACACCACGACATAAGCACAACATTTGTTATTCATTTTTTATTATTTCACCTTTATTTAACCTGGTAGGCCAGTTGAGAACAAGTTCTCATTTACAAGTGCGACCTGGCCAAGATAAAGCAAAGCAGTGCGACAAAACACAGAGTTACACACGGGATAAACAAACGCACAGTCAATAACACAATAGAAAAATCAGTATACAGTGTGTGCAAATGAAGTAAGGAGGTAAGGCAATATGAGTACAACATGAGTACAACATGAACACAACATGTGCAAAGCAGCATTGGTGAAAAGCTTTTACTCCTATTTCTTTATACCACCACTGTATGGATGTGTGTAATTACTTTCTTTTCATCACAGTAGCTGGTGGTACTGTATGGTTATGGTACTACATACAGTAACATACTGTACATAGTTTTGTTTTTGCTAGTGTACATTCAAAGCAACCATAGCTTGAGTAGGCTTATGGCTTCATGTATCTAGTGTACCTGCACGCTACACAGTACCTGTATACTACAGTACAGTGTGCAATTACTTTCTCCATACCTGCATTGAGTAGTTTGCTCCAACTTTCACAAGGTTCCTGATGAGCTCAGCAGTATGCTGAAAGTGAACATTGGCTGAAAGAGGCAGAAGAAAATATGTCAGCAGAATTCTGCTTGAATCATCACAGGGAAGAGAGGCAAGAACACATTTTAACATAAAACATGACAGGGTGGAGATGAAATTACCTTAAATAAATTGGTCTAACTTGAAACATTTGAGATTTCTTGTGGCTGATCCATTCTCTGTACCATGGAAATGGCCCAATTCTTGACTATGTTTCATGTATTCTATGTCCCATATATTATTTAAAAAACTCATATTTCATAAATCAGTCATTTTTGTTACAAGTTCTTCAGTTGTGGCAGTTTTTGTAATTATCAGGTTATTGCTGTCTCACGTGCCGTCTGGCAAGAAGCACACTGCAGATTGGTCATACAAAATAAAGAACAACACAACAGCTACAAAACTGACCCCAGATCAATGCGGAGGTCTTTTTTCGTGGTTTCTCTTAGTTAGTCACTCACCATCTGCTGTGCCGTGAACAAGCATCAGAGTCTGTTCCCTCAGTGGCTGGACGTTCTGCAACACGCTGGAGAACTGCAATAGAGCCATCCATAGAAGTGTTAAGAATCATAAACACAGTGTGCTGGCATATTGTTAGAAGGGAAGGTCAAGAGGAATTCCTAGTGAGAGGAGTGTAATGGTACAGACGGTACTTTATTCCTGCGGTATGGATACTGTCATTGGCGGCAAGTACGTTTCTAGTTTGGAGAAGCTAATTGTCACCGTAACAATGCAACTTTATAATAAAGCATTCCATGCATCATGGCATTTGCAGA
Organism: Salvelinus namaycush; assembly: GCF_016432855.1. Classification (NCBI taxonomy): domain Eukaryota; kingdom Metazoa; phylum Chordata; class Actinopteri; order Salmoniformes; family Salmonidae; genus Salvelinus; species Salvelinus namaycush. The sequence continues at coordinate 44,066,359 of NC_052325.1, forward strand.
CTTATGTAGGATAGCCTACTATTCCTAATGTGGTAGATTGGAAAGTCATAATTTAGGCTAATAATATAACTCAATAACTGGTCGCAAAAGAGACATGGATGGCTGAGCTCGTAGTGGCATAGAATAGGCCTAGGCTATATGAGATACGTTTCTTCTTTCTCTGCACAGGAATGAATTCTGCTATATGACTGGAGACGTGAGCAGAATCTTTTTTAATACAATACAAATGACAGGGTAGCCTACTGACACTGACAAACAGATCAATAAAAACAATGTTGTCTGATCCATATAATCGGCCTACGAAAACGGGAGACACAAATACAATATGATGTCCATCTAAACTAGAGGAGGAAATGATTGTCCAAAAACAAACTTTCAAGTGGCACTGACCCAACAATGATAAAGAGTGAATATGCGCACTCACTGCGGATATGGACAATGCTCTCCTCTGCATGGTGCCAATAAGATAGGCTATAATGTTCGCTCAATGAAGTTGAATATTTTTATCATTAAAAGACAGATTACGGTATTTTCATTGTCTTCTCTTTGCAGCAATAGCCATTTGCTTTCCAAACTATGTTTTTCTTCGATTGTATTCGGAAATATTGCAATACGCCTGGCTGGGCCTCTACTTTTCACTGACAGTCGCAACTCAACAATCATCTATTTGGTAGGCTATTTGCGCACACGCTGCCCGGGCCCTTCAGACTGTAGGCAATGCGATTTTAAACAATCCACACCTTTTTTTTCAATCCACAGCCTGTGTGGCCAAATCATGCTTTCTGTGGTAGTAGCCTATTTTAAATGATTTTATATATTTCTGTATAGACAGGAGTAGGCTTATTAGGCTATTTAAATTTGGCAATTTCACTTTACTTTGAAGCTAAGCTTCCTATTTATACTGTTATAACAAAAATTCCTAATGGTTGTGACTGCTATGTGAGTTAGATTGAGGGTTATTGTGCACAATCTGGATTTAAGTTAGCTTACTGTGCAAATGCAGTCACTCATAAATAAACAGCTTGATTTATCTGACAGGCGCTGTAATTGAATTAATTGATATCAGGCATAAAATAATCAACAATCAATCCATTGTACATTACAATAACACAAGTATACAAAGTTAAATTGTATACCATAACAGTATGAACTGTGTCTTTTAACCTTAGATGTCACCTTCATAAACATTGCTTTTCTTTTGTCTGTATACCAAGTTAGTTTATTTATTTTGTCTAGAAGTCATGACAGTGGAACAGCAGTTCTCGGGATTTTACCTGCTGCAGTTCCGTCTCTCTCATCAGTGTAACTGAACCAGCTGTTTGACATAGTGGCAGATCCACACCGCGGGGGTGTCTGGGAAAGCCAGACGTCCCCTTTCAGCAGCTCGTCAAAACATGAACGCAGTGCGATATAACAAGTTAATGCGCCACAGTTACCGTGGAGATAAGTGACAAAGTCTCAGCGCTCTGGAAGCATCAAAAAAAGAAAAGGGGGAAAAATTCTGATGGTAGCGACACTCAGTAACTGCAGGAGCTTAACCGCAAGCATGTCAGCAACGATATGGCGAGACGGCTTTCAAAGAGCTAAACAAGATTGACGGCAAACAAGTGCAGGGAGGCGGTAAGCAAACGCACCTGATATCTGCTGTCGTCCCGTAATGGCATGCCAAGGTACCTCTCGGAAAACGCTGATGCTGTTTAATAGAAAGTAATACATTCCAAACAGGATGGCAGGTACAGACAGAGCTTCAGTGTTTCAGGTGCATCTAAGTGGTACTTTTGCTAATGCTATACAAAATGTGATCTCTGTCATTCTGCATCCAAACTACACTGAACAAAACTATAAACCAACATGTAAAGTGTTGGTCCCATGTTTCATGAGTTGAAATAAAATATCCCATACATTTTCCATATGCAGAAAAAGCTTACTTCTCAAAAATGTTGTGCACACAGTTGTTTACATTACTGTTAGTGAGCATTTCTCCTTTGCCAAGATAATCCATCCACCTGACAGGTGTGGCACATCAAGACGCTACTTAAACAACATGATAATTACACCTTGTGCTGGGGACAATGTGCAGTTTTGTCACACAACACAACCCCACAGATGTCTCATGTTTTGAGGGAGTGTGCACCAGAGCTGTTGCCAGAGAACTGAATGTGGATTTCTTTACCATAAGCCACCTCCAATGTCATTTTAGAGAATTTGGCAGTACATCCAACCAGCCTCACAACCGCAGACCACGTGTAACCACGCCAGCCCAGGACCTTCACATCCGGCTTCTTCACCTGCGGGATCGTCTGAGACCAGCCACCCGGGCAGCTGATGGAACTGTGGGTATGCTAAAACAAAGAATTTCTGCACAAACTGTCAGAAACCTTCTCAGGGAAGCTCATCTGCGTGCTTGTCGTCCTCACCAGGGTCTTGACCTGACTGCAGTTCGGCGTCGTAACTGATTTCAGTGGGCAAATGCTCAACTTCGATGGCCACTGGCATACTGGAGATGTGTGCTCTTCATGGATGAATCCCAGTTACAACTGTACCGGGCAGGCAGCGTGTATGGTGTTGTGTGGGCAAGCGGTTTGCTGACGTCAACATTGAAGGTGGGACTATGGTATGGACAGGCATAAGCAACGGACAATGAACACAATTGCATTTTATCGATGGCAATTTGAATGCACAGAGATATCATGACGAGATCCTGAGGCCCATTGTCGTGCCATTCATCCGCCGCCAATACCTCATGTTTCAGCATGGTAATGCACAGCCTCATGTCGCAAGGATCTGTACACAATTCCTGGAAGCAAAACATTTTCCAGTTCTTCCATGGCCTGCATACTCACCAGACATGTCACCAATTAAGCATGTTTGGGATGCTCTGCATCAACATGTACGACAGTGTGTTCCAGTTCCCGCCAATATCCAGCAACTTCACACAGCCATTGAAGATACTGGGATCTCTATGGTTCAATCTTCAGTCATTTGGTCTCTCTGTGTGGCTCATGTGTTGCAATGTATCATGTTAATGTACAATTTGAACAGTATCCAATTCCTTATTGAGGAATGTTTTACAAATAGGACAATCTCCTACATAAATGGTGCCCTGTGTGAGAAGAATCACCTACATAAATGATGCCCCCAAGTGAAGAGGATACCCTACTTAGGTGTCAACACTTCCGTCACCTCTCCTTTCCTTTCCTACCCCTCTATCCATCCTTGTGAAGTGTAATATCTGGAATCCGTCAATGGAACGGACATTGGGACATCCAAGCTTCTACTCACCATATAGTTTCCAGTCCGTGACGGGGGACATTGCTACTGAACATTTGAACAGGCTGTCGGTTGATTTGAGCATCATTAATGTAATATAGGCACCATAACCCTGGAAAACAATCAAAACAACAAGAAACAAACAAGTAAACAAAGAAATTCAGTTTCCGTACAATCCACAGAATCGGGACCGCTTTTTCATTTTGAAATCAATCAAAAAACATGTCAACTTTTAATAAATCCAGGGAAACTGCAAACAAATAATATGAAATTTGGTCCTGACAAGTTGAGTGCGTTTCTCCTAAAGTCATTAACCCTATGAGACCCATGGTTGCAAAAATGCAACGCTGCCTACAGGTCATAAAATGTACAGGTCATCAACAAACAAGCATGCTAAACACTACAGAGTGCATCTCCTTTGACCTAAATGTATCTTAGTAGCATTTGTTTTGTGTCAGTATTATTCTTGTGGCATCAGTAGCCCCTGAAACATTAGAAACCTGTCCACTTGTCTAAGACCACACTGGTCCCCTACACATGCATATGTTGGTAGCCATCCATGCAAGTCCATTGAACATTTGCTTACTGTCTTCTCTAAGATGTAGTGATTATGTATATATATTTTTTTTTGAATCAAACATTCTGAGCCAGAGCTAGAGGTCATTTTGTAACTGTGGCAAAAACACATCATTGGGCTTAAAGTGTGTTGCAACACAGACATAGTGTCACATTCATATGTTGACAGACAAGAGAGATTTTTTCTCTTTCAAATAATGCAAATATGGACGAACAAATACATCAGGAGTAACTTTGATGTCCCCTCTACACATCAAAGAACAAGAATGTATTTTTTTTTTTAAAGTGGTCAGAATAATGCCATTGACGACCATTCATATAATGGTAAAGAAGTAGGATAGGTTCTCTCTCGCCAAGTTAACCCAGAAAGGAGAACCAAAAAGTAGATGTTCTCCATACATAGAAACCCCACCAAATAGTTGATCCTTTAAAAAAATAGATGTTTTTGATAGCAAAATACATACATTTTAATCAATTTGTGACCAGATTCAGGATCGCAGGCGTTTGACGCCATTTCCTACTTCACAGTAGGGCTGTTTGAAAATGTCATATGCCTTAATTAAAAATGTGTATGGGGTCTGTAAATATGAATTAAATAAAGAAGTGATGAGTCTAGTTTAGTCAAGGAGAAGCACTGAGCTCTGTAGGGAGAAAGGCAGGATCCGTGGTTGGCTGAGACAATGGAGGGAGATAATAGAGAGACTACTTTCTGGAGGACAACGCCATGCTCACTCACACATTTACATGTGAATTCTGAAAGAGATGGGTGGGGGTAAGGTTTAAGAGGGTGTGAATGATGCCGAATGGGCATAAACAAAGAATAGCTCTCTAGAAAGTGTGAAAAGCATTCAGGGTCATTTTTCTCCTACTTCTCGTCAAAGTGGGATAACAAGTTTATCAAATATAAAAGCAGCATAACTTTCCCATAACTAGTGTTTGATATACAATTTAAACTCTGAGTCTGTACTTTTATAAAATGTAAAATGTCACATTGTGCTATTCCAGACATTTGACTGAATTTCAGATGTACTGTATATAACATAAAACAATATATCCCATCACGTTGTACTTTTTATAGAATTTCACAGTTTTCTTAGCACACAGTTTTCCTACCATTGAAGCCCAATGGAGCATTTCTGCAACGTTTCCATAAAATTGGTCTACAAACTTGAAATATATTTTCTTATTATTTTCAAAATCAGATGCCTATTAGAAGTATGATAGATTCTGGCAATAGATTCTTACCCTCCCAAATACTCCTATCCGTGTCCGATCAATGTACGGGAATGTCAACATGTATCTGAAATAAGTTACAAAGCATGATATCACTCATAGATAACAGCAATATGAATTCACTTCCCCAAAATGTTTTAAGATTGTTTGACAAATTCAGCTAAATGGAAAACGTGAGCAGATTGTTGAATTAGCATGTAGTCTAAGGCTAATGACTTTTATAGATATAGCTAGAGTTAAAACTAAATGAGATTTAATGGGATAAAACTAATACATACTCCACAGCTGTGATTTGATCCTGCACCTCTACGGTTCCCAAACGCCGGTGGACTTCATGTAGAACCCTCTGGCCCAGGAAGCCACTCCCTCTGCCGTCCAGACGAGCCACTATGACATTATCCGAGCTGACCAGAACCGAGTCCCAGTCCAGAACGAAACGGTCGCTCACCGCCTGGCCCCCGGGGGAGCCATCGCTGAAAGAAGAAACATAACTGTTAGAATGAAACAGAGTTGACACTATGGGCACTGTAATGACAGTCTGACTCTCACGCGATGGGGTTCATATCAATCATAATAGATGGGAATACATAGATAAAAACACTTCAAACAAATTAATTCAACAACAGTGAGCGCAGATACTGATGGCGATACGTACACTATCAACAGTAAGCCATAGTGACGCGATTCAGAAAAGTCTGGTGGGTAAGAGATCTTCAAAGGCAGATCTGAGCAGAGAAAGTAGCCATTAGCAACAACCTTAGAATAATAGATTAGAGAAACTGACAGAAAAAATGTGTCATTAGCCAAAATGATCGGTCGTACCAAAATGTTCCATCTGGATTGTTCTGAAATCTGTCATCTGAATCCTCTTGACCTTTAAGGCGGCCTTTAGTAAAGAGTTGTTCTCAAGGATGTAGAAATCTAATAGGGGAACAAGGTTTCATTAGTTTTAGAAGTGTTTACAATGTGGGCCACTTAATCTAGCGAGATGCAAGTGGAATTATATTAGACTTATATAACGCATAAAGACTTCTCTTTCAGGCCTGAAATGAAATAAAAATCAACTTTAAAGCTTTCAAGAATTTCCGGCACACTTTTTAATGATAATTCTAGTGGGGAGTTGAACAGTGTCCTTGATAACCAACCAGGTGCCAATTGTTTGGCCTTTGAACGGTGCATATGACCAGATGCATTGTATTTTCTAACCCAGAATAAGATGTTTATTGGTTTCCATAAAGACTGTGGTATCATCAAAACACACAAACACTGATGACAGATGGGAATTATTTTGAACTCAACATTGTACTTCAGCATCCAAATAATGAACTAATGTAGCCTGAGTGGTGCTGCCTGCATCTGAGTTTGACCACTGTAACATAATCAGTGTCTGCTGTATACGATTGAGTAGGTGTGCTATTGATCTTGCCACAGCTGGCAGCGCAAATAGCAGACTCACTGGCATGCAGAAGGTTTTCCTTTCGCCAAAGATATCTCATATTTACCAACAACTGCTTGTCAATGGTTGTTTTTAAAAGAAGCCCCCCCTGCCATTTTCTCCACATTGAACTACAAAATGAATTCCTATTGTATCCTTCATTCCAGCCATCTGAGAGGAAACTGAATGGAAAATAATTAATCCGGTATTTTCAATAGAAACCCCAAATCAATAGGCGTCTCATTATGAAACTGCCAAGGCCCCGAAGTTCTCAGCTGTGGATTGGAAGGTTTGTCCAAGTAACCCTGGGCAAATTGATTGCATTTTTTCCACTGCAGCTGTTAACGTTCAAGAGAAAACATTGACAGATATCCAGACATGGACGGTGTAAATGAAAATAAGGAAATTAAGACAGCAGGGGGTCGATTCGCATTGCTAGTTCAGAGTCAACAAGGGTACAAGTGAGAGGGGGAATGGTATTTTTCAACAGCAAATCTTCAATATTTGAACAAAGTGAGCAATGGCTTTTTTTTCCTCTTTTTTTACACTTGTTGGTTCTGGCAAAATGCCAACGTTCCAAGTTCTCGCTAATTCCTTTGAGCAGTTTATGACATGCCTATCAGTTAAGAGAGATTAAGTTGACTTCTTACTGGCATTATTGAGGCTGTGTAAGATCACAGTGGGTGCTCCGGGACCTGTGAGAAAAAAATAAAGGATTAAAAGATTTGAAATTGGTATCCTCAAATCCTTTGAATGGCTGAAGATTTACAATTTGGTGTGACTTGAGTCGACAACTTAAGCTTGAGTCACAAAATACCAGTTTCCCCAAGCAATACACGTTCGAGGAGTAAGACATACAAATGCATCCTATTTGTACATAAAGAGTTACAAAAATAGCATGTCTCAAGCAGGGTAGCATAGTCACAAATACAATACAGCAGCCTTTCCAATCCCCTAGCTGCTGTCACAACCACTGTAACCAATTTTACCTCCACTTCTTTACCAATTACAGTCAGTAGTTAAAGGTAATTCAAACTGCCTCTAATAACCCAGGCCTTTCAGATTAAGTCAATTATATTCAGCGCCCATTGGAAGACACCCAATCTGAGGTTAATAAGATCAAGCGGATACCTCGGGTGATACCCCGACCCTCTACAAATCACTGTTCACTCAGGCTAGCCCTTCCGTTTGAATAATACTAGCCGAGGTAATGGTGATTTAACAGCCACACACTATTAACAGGAATGGTAAACATATGAGGCTTTTAAAGCCCAACACGGTGTAACGTTCGTTGTTTGAAGGAGACCAAGGCGCAGCGTAATTTGTGGTCATCATATTAATTTAAATGAGAACCAGCAACAAAATAACAAAGTGAAACCAAAACGAACGAACCGTTCCATAGGCTACAAGAGCTGTACAAAACAAGATCCCACAATATAGGTGGAAAAAAGGCTACCTAAGTATGATTCCCAATCAGAGACAACGATAGACAGCTGCCTCTGATTGGGAACCACACTCGGCCAAACACAAAGAAATACAAAACATAGAATGCCCACCCCACATCACACCCTGACCTAACCAAATAGAGAAATTAAACAGCTCTCTAAGGTCAGGGCGTGACACACGGATCAATGAAGAAGAAGCAAAGTTTCATTTTCACCCCTAAAGCAAGTTTTATCATGTCTTACATGGTTGTTGTTTTTCTTAGAAAATATAATAAGAGAGAATTCACAACAATGCACCATTAAAACATTCGAGGAGCAATGGCTCTCAAGGAAATTGCAAACTCAGCAAAGGAAAAGGGCACTTGTACCTGCTCGACAATGGTAATGATATCCGTTGCGTTTAATGGAGGGAATTAACTAGCTTTAATACGCTTGTTGAGGAGAGTGGTCATGACAAACTGCTTGGTTTTTACTGAATTTAGCCTTATCCTCAGATGACGTGCTAACTGCATTGTGTTTATAGCTCAAAAACAGGATAGTACATTTTGCCCATTAACTCATGGTGCACAAGACAAACGCACCCAAGCATACAGTCCAAATACATGTGGTTAAAACAAACCTAAACAATAAACAACCGCAGTGGCAATAAACTCTTTTTAATGCGCTGTGTGTGCATGGCACAATAACAGCACGTAAAGCAATTATACACAATAGAGCGGCTAATTTTATTTTGAATTGTTTGATAGTGTCTCTACACTAAATGTTCAATAATGACAGATTGCCAAAGGCAAACTCCTGACATCTGTCAAATGGATTGTGACTCACAGGGCCAATGATACATAATAGTAGACTAAATTGGAACTAGACACTGAGTTAACAAAACATTGCTCTTTCCATGACACAGACTGACCAGGTGAATCCAGGTGAAAGCTACTCTATGATCCCTTATTGATGCTACTTGTTAAATCCACTTCAATAAGTGTAAATGAAGAGGAGGAGAAATATCAAAGGATTTTTAAGCCTTGAGACAATTGATACATAGATTGTGTATGTGTGCCATTCAGAGGGTGAATGGGCAAGACAAAATATTTAAGTGCCTTTTAAAGGGGTATGGTAGTAGGTGCCAGCTGTACCGGTCGGGGTGTGTCAAGAGCTGCAAAGCTGCTGGGTTTTTCACACTCAACAGTTTCCTATGTATCAAGAATGGTCCACTACCCAAACTACGTCCAGCCAATTTGACACAACTGTGGGAAGCATTAGACTCAACATGGGCCAGGACCCCTGTGGAACTTATTCGACACCTTGTAGAGTCCATTCCCCAATGAATTGGGTGCAACTCAATATTAGGAAGGTGTTCCTGGAGTTAATTTTCATATTATTTCATATTAGACACTTTATCACAACAAGATCATCTACACGCAAAAATAAGATAATTCCCAGCACACATTGCAAGAACTCCCCCCAGCAATGACGTGTCTCTGGCCTTTTAAAGGAAAGATTCACCCATTTTGTAATGTTCTATTGTTGATGTGCATCCCTGAGTGATGTTCTATTGATTTCCTGTGTCATTCCATGTTTTCATGTGTATGTGAGTTATTGGAGTTCAAGCAGGCAGAAATCCGGCAGGTATGACGTAGCACTGTGATAAAGTCCCTCTCACTACACTGGAAGTTAATAGGAATAGGATTTTAGATCGCGGAAACGTCTATCATAAATGTCAAAATTCAATACTGGCCGATGTCATAGGTCGGTAGGATGTTCTCTCGAATGAGCCATTGATCATATTTTTTTTAGATATTCCTACCTCGAGAAATTTTTCATTTAACGGAGGGTCTAGCACATTTTTCCTATTTGTCTGCCTCTTTAGTCCAGGGTGCAATAGGAGTCCAATGGATGACGCATAACGCCCGACCCAGCAGACTGTCAACCAACCGTGTTCACGTTGTCATGCTGCGTCACGTGGTTGCTAAGCTAATTGTCATGCAATCCCTTCTCAAAGTCAGTGTATATGTCGAGAAACGTGCCTATTTTCCTCAAAAGTACGTAATGACACGATTCCAAAGCTACAGTGGCTTGCGAAAGTATTTACACCCCCTTGGTATTTTTCCTATTTTGTTGCCATACAACCTGGAATTGAAATGGATTTTGGGGGGGGGGGGTTGTATCATTTGATTTACATAACATGCCTACCACTTTGAAGATGCAAAATATTGGCAACCAAGAAATAAGACAAAAAAACAGGAAACTTGAGCGTGCATAACTATTCACCTCCCCCCCCCCCACACCTTTTGCAGCAATTACAGCTGCAAGTCTCTTGGGGTATGTCTCTATAAGCTTGGGACATCTAGCCACTTGGATTTTTGCCCATTCTTCAAGGCAAAACTGCTCCAGCTCCTTCAAGTTGGATGGATTCCGCTGATGTACAGCAATATTTAAGTCATACCACATATTCTCAATTTTATTGAGGTCTGGGCTTTGACTAGGGCATTCCAAGACATTTAAATGTTTCCCCTTAATCTTCTCAATAGGGGGTGCTATTTGCACTTTGTAATAATTTCGTTCCCAAATTAAACTGCCTCGTACTCAATTCTTGCTCGTACAATATGCATATTATTATTACTATTGGATAGAAAACACTCTCTAGTTTCTAAAACCGTTTGAATTATATCTGTGAGTGAAACAGAACAGGAGTTGGAGCACTTTTCCTATGAGGATGTGAGAATGCTGAAATCCGCTTGCTGTTCTGAGATCTGTTTATAAATCTGCCTGTCTTCTATTGGTTGAGATGCACTGCATACGTCTTCCCCTGGGTGTCAGCGAATAGTGAGAGTTGAAATGGGGTTGCTAGGCAGAACTGAGAGCTTATAAATGGCCTGGGAAAAAAGTGTCCGGCCTTTGTTCACTTCGCTCTGACGCAGGAAGGACATCTGGCTGTGGCTCTAGAACGCTCCGGTTATAGGCCTTAGATATATCCGGTCATGTTTTTATTCGTTATAGGTGTTAAAGACATCATAAGGTAGTTAATTTAAACCGACTTATAGCAGTTTATATCAGTTTATTGTGATTTTCTGGAATTTCTTTGTCACGCGCTATCACGAGTTGGACACCTCTCCGGCACATAGCTAGCGTTAGCTGCTAATTCTACAGGAGAAGAGGACATCTTTCAACCAAAAGAAGATTGTTCTGGAGAAAGGACACCTTGCCCAAGATTCTGATGGAAGCTCATCAAATAGTAAGAAGTCTTTATGCTGTTAATTCGTATTTATGTTGACAAATGTTAAACAATAATTCCGCCATGAATTTCGGTGCGGTCTCGCTTTAGCGCACGCTGTATGCGCAGTAACGTTAATTTAAAAAATCTAACACAGCGGTTGCATTAAGAACTAATGTATCTTTCATTTGCTGTCCAACCTGTATTTTTTAGTCAAGTTTATGAATAGTTATCGATTAGATTAGGTGCCTCTCTTACGATCGCTAACCTTTGCTGCTGGTAAATGGTGTTGTGTTTCTGGCTATTGTGGTAAGCTAATATAATGCTATATTGTGTTTTTGCTGTAAAACACTTAAAAAATCTGAAATATTGGCTGGATTCACAAGATGTTTGTCTTTCATTTGCTGTACGCTGTGTATTTTTCAGAAATGTTTTATGATGAGTATTTAGGTAATTCACGTTGCTCTCTGTAGTTATTCGTCGCTTTGGTGAGAGTTGTGATGGTGGCTGCAATGGTAAACTATGATTTATACCTGAAATATGCACATTTTTCTAACAAAACATATGCTATACAATAAATATGTTATCAGACTGTCATCTGATGAAGTTGTTTCTTGGTTAGTGGCAATTTATATCTTTATTTGGTCGAATTTGTGATAGCTACTGATGCAGTAAAAAAATGGTGGAGTAAAAAAAGTGGTGTCTTTTGCTAACGTGGTTAGCTAATAGATTTACATATTGTGTCTTCCCTGTAAAACATTTTAAAAATCAGAAATGATGGCTGGATTCACAAGATGTGTATCTTTCATCTGGTGTCTTGGACTTGTGATTTAATGATATTTAGATGCTAGTATTTACTTGTGACGCTATGCTAGGCTATGCTAGTCAGCTTTTTTACTGATGGGGGTGCTCCCGGATCCGGGATTGGGAGGAAATAGAGGTTAAACCACTTGAGTGTTGCTTTAGCAGTATGCTTAGGGTCATTGTCCTGCTGGAAGGTGAACCTCTGTCCCAGTCTCAAATCTCAGGAAGACTGAAACAGGTTTCCCTCAAGAATTTTCCAGTATTTAGCTCTGCCACCACCATGATTCACTGTGGGGATGCTGTTCTCGGGGTGATGGGAGGTGTTCGGTTTGCGCCAGACATAGCGTTGTCCTTGATGGCCAAAAAGCTCCATTTTAGTCTCATCTGACCAGAGTACCTTCTTCCATATATTTGGGGAGTCTCCCACATGCCTTTTGGCGAACACCAAACGTGTTTGCTTATTCTTTTCTTTAACCAATGACTTTTTTCTGGCCACTCTTCCGTAAAGCCCAGCTCTGTGGAGTGTACGGCTTAAAGTTGTCCTATGGACAGATACTCCAATCTCCGCTGTGGAGCTTTGCAGCTCCTTCAGGGTTATCTTTGGTCTCTTTGTTGCCTCTCTGATTAATGCCCTCCTTGCCTGGTCCGTGAGTTTTGGTGGGCGGCCCTCTCTTGGCAGGTTTGTTGTGGTGCCATACTCTTTTCATTTTTTAATAATGGATTTAATGGTGCTTCGTAGGATGTTCAAAGTTTCTGATATTTTTTTAGAACCCAACCCTGATCTGTACTTCTCCACAACTTTGTCCCTGACCTGTTTGGAGAGCTCCTTGGTCTTCATGGTGCTGCTTGCTTGGTGGTGCCCCTTGCTTAGCGGTATTGCAGAACAGGTGTATATATACTGTGATCATGTGACACTTAAATAAAGTCCACCTGTGTGCAATCTAACTAAATATGTGACTTCTGAAAAGTAATTTGTTGCACCAGATCTTATTTAGGGGCTTCATAGCAAAGGGGGTGAATACATTTGCATGCATCACTTTTCTGTTTTACACTTTTTTGAATTTTTTTAAACAAGTTTTTTTTGTTCATTTCACTTCACCAAATTGGACTATTTTGTGTATGTACATTACATGAAATCCAAGTAAGATCTACTTAAATTACAGGTTGTAATGCAACAAAATAGGAAAAACGCCAAGGAGGATGAATACTTTTGCAAGGCACTGTATATGATATTGCAGATAGGAAGTAAATTATTCCATTCCACTGACACCTGCCTCCTATATCTGACTGACCACATAAGGAAGTAGACGGGGGGATATTTTGTGTTATGGTTATGTTAGATCTCCAAAAGGGGTTTGATACAGTGGATCATGAGATTCTGTTATTCAAACTAAGAGCCATGGGCTTCAACAACTTAGCAGTAAAATAGGTCAGCTCTTACCTGTAAGGAAGAAAACAGACGGTGGATGTGGATGGGACCCTGTCTAAACCCAAAATCTTGAACTGCGGGGTACCCCAAGGGAGTGTGCTGGGTCCACTTTTATTTCTGTTGTATATAAATGATCTGATATCTGCCTGTACATGTGACCTTTTCTGCACTGTTGGTTTCCCACAAAGACAAAAATGTGGTTGAGAAAGCCCTCAGTGCTGAACTTCTGAATGTCATTAAATGGCTATATGACAAAAAGCTGTCAGTCCATCTTGTTCGGGTCCAAAGTGAAACTGAGGAAATCCCCAGATTTTAAGGTGGTAGTAGGTGACATAGTAGTCACAGAAAAAGACTCTGTTAAGTATCTTGGATGTGTGCTAGATAACATTCTGACAGGGGAGAGTATGGCACAAAATGTTATCGCCAAACTGATCCATAAAATTAGCTTCCTGGCTAGAACCTCCAAATATCTGGATAAGAACGCAATGGGGACATTGGCAGGGGCTCTTGTTCAGTGCCACTTCAACTCTGCATGCTCTTCCTGGTACAATAGTGCCCCCAAGATATAAAAAAATTAATTGCAGACATCTCAGAACAAATTAGTCAGGATTATTCTTAAACTTCCAGCACTTATACATCTTGACTACTCCCACTTTGAAAATTGTTCCTTGTACATAAGATTGTCCACTGTATGGTCCCCAGGTACTTATGTAACTACTTTAACTTAGTAAGGGATAACCATAACTATTCAACTAGAAGGAGTCAAACTGACGTTGTTCCTTTAAGATTTAAAAGTGGTACAGGGAAAGAAACATTTTTATACTCAGCTGCCATTCTTTGGAATAATCTTCCAAAGAATTTCAAACTTATAACCTCCATAGGTAGTTTCAAGTTCTCACTGAAAAAAATTGCTAAATAGTAGCATGTCTTTAAAGTGAGTGGTAAGATTAAAGTAGGTGGCGGAGAGGAAAATGCTCGGGATAATCCCTAATATATATATATATATATATCTTCTATATATATTAGGGATTGATTGTTCATATATTAAGGGTATGTGAGACTGTCATTGTGTCTGTCATTGTCTGTTGTCATTACAATTGCCGCCTAACCTTGTTGTAGTCCCACTTGCATCTTCAAAAGGACAACAATGGAAATAAGCTGTTAAACTTAATTGTGTTATCCTTGATGATTTTCTTAAAATTGTATGTGGAGGCGTCACCAGCTGGAGCGCCCTTATGTATGGATTTTACAAATTGCCAAATAAATTAAACCAATCAATCAATATAATATACACTACCGTTCAAAAGTTTGTGGTCACTTAGAAATGTCCTTGTTATCCATAAACACATACATGAAATGAGGTGCTAAATGAATAGGAAATATAGTCAAGACGTTGACAAGGTTATAAATAATTAGATTTCACCCCATGCTTCCTGAAGCACATCCCAAAAATTGGATTGGCTTGATGGGCACTTCTTGCGTACCATACGGCCAAGCTGCTCCCACAACAGCTCAATAGGGTTGAGATTCGGTGACTGTGCTGGCCACTCCATTATAGATATAATACCAGCTGACTGCTTCTTCCCTAAATAGCTCTTGCATAGTTTGGAGCTGTGCTTTGGGTCATTGTCCTGTTGTAGGAGGAAATTAGCTCCAATTAAGCACCGTCCACAGGGTATGGCATGGCGTTGCAAAATGGAGTGATAGCCTTCCTTCTTCAAGATCCATTTTACTCTGTACAAAACTCCCACTTTACCACCACCAAAGCACCCCAGACCATCACATTGCCTCCACCATGCTTGACAGATGGCGTCAAGCACTCCTCCAGCATCTTTTCATTTTTCTGCGTCTCACGAATGTTCTTCTTTGTGATCTGAACACCTCAAACTTAGATTTGTCTGTCCAGTGTCTGTATTCTTTTTCCCATCTTAATCTTTTCTTTTTATTGGCCAGTCTGAGATATGGCTTTTTCTTTGGAACTCTGCCTAGAAGGCCAGCATCCTGGAGTCGCCTCTTCACTGCTGACATTGAGACTGGTGTTTTGCGGGTACTATTTAATGAAGCTGCCAGTTGAGGACTTGTGAGGTGTCTGTTTCTCAAACTAGACACTCTAATGTACTTGTCCTCTTGCTAGTTGGTCACCGGGTCCTGCCGCTCCTCTTTCTATTCTGGTTAGAGCCAGTTTGTTCTGTGAAGGGAGTAGTACACAGCGTTGTACGAGATCTTCAGTTTCTTGGTAATTTCTCGCATGGAATAGCCTTCATTTCTTAGAACAAGAACAGACTGAAGAGTTTCAGAATAAAGTTAATTGTTTCTGGCCATTTGGAGCCTGTAATCAAACCCACAAATGCTGATGCTCCAGATACTCAACTAATCTAAAGAAGGCCAGTTTTATTGCTTCTTTAATCAGAACAACAGTTTTCAGCTGTGCTAACATAATTGCAAAAGGGTTTTCTAATGATATATTAGCCTTTTAAAATGATAAACTTGGATTAGCTAACACAACGTGCCATTGGAACACAGGAGTGATGGTATGCTGATAATGGGCCTCTGTACACCTATGTAGATATTCCATAACAATCTGATGTTTCCAGCTGCAATAGTCATTTACAACATTAATAATGGCTACACTGTATTTCGGATCAATTTGATGTTATTTTAATGGACAAAAAAGGACATTTCCAGGTGACCCCAAACTTTTCAACGGTAGTGTATATCCCTGGTATAAAATCACATTCTGTTTGTGTCTCTAACGTATCTCTTCAGTGTATGTTTAGGAGCCGGTTATGTTCGCTTTTAGCATTACTATCCTACTATCACATTGGTGTTAGCATATGATATACCTTACAGGGAAACACTGAGCAGTTAGAGGAAACGCTGTACTTTTGCTGGATCTGATAATG
This sequence comes from Salvelinus namaycush, assembly GCF_016432855.1. NCBI lineage: Eukaryota > Metazoa > Chordata > Actinopteri > Salmoniformes > Salmonidae > Salvelinus > Salvelinus namaycush. The sequence continues at coordinate 44,082,665 of NC_052325.1, forward strand.
AATCTTATATGTACTGTGTCTCTGATCCTGAATCTACGTCTAAGCGGATGATGCATTGGTTGGGTTTAACTAATGACCTAGCTGGCATAACTTCACGGTTTCAAATAATGAATGGTTGGTTGATGTTGGTCCCTAATGTCTTGAAATTACCTCTCAAAGAAAGTTGATGCTTTGGTTTCCTAAGCTCTATCAATATTTATCTAGCTTCAACAAAGACAGATGAGGGGTGCTAGCATGTAGATCAATATTAGCCTTCAGAATGATGCACTGCTTGTGTTAGAATTTAGCTTAGCTGACTAACATTTAAAGAGCAAAATGACATGTTTGCATTAGCCTGTTAGTGCTGTCTTGGCGCTATGGAGCACTACTATACAATGGACTGTCTGTGTTAGCATTGAGCTAAGCTGGATAACTTTTACAGTGTATAATGACATGTTTACTTTGCATTGGCCTGCTAGTGCTATCTTGGTGGTAAAGAGTGGAATCCAATGCACTGAGTTAGCATTTAGCTACTCAGCATTTAGCTCGGCTAGCTTACCTTTACAGTGGAGGATGATATGCTTATCATTGGGGCTTATCTCGGCATTAAAGAACAGACAGTGCGCCTTATTTAGCTCACACGTCAGACAGTGTCGAGGGAACAACCCGACAGTCTTCACACTGAAAGGAAGGGGAAGACGGAAGATTAGGCGGCCGTTTTAACATCCACTGCAAACCCCAAAGAACAGGCCTATAGAGTATCTAGCACCTGTGGTGTTTGCAGTTGGCATATGATATTTACACTCTACATAAATGAGGAGACAAGCAATGTTGAGGTTGGGAGCTTCACGTCATTGGTTCACCTGAAAGCATTTTAAATGTAATTAAGCCGATTCTCCCTTATCAAAAGAGCAGCTGAATTTGGAAAAGGTTTGTTGAAAAATGTAATTATCATAACCTAATGTGCCTTTGCAACCTCCATACGCTTTATGAAACAAGTATCATCCAGTATACACGATCTTACATCAGAGTGTCTCTATATTTCTGTAAGCACAAAACCTCAGATGTTTGCTGTTGTTATGACATGTTCTTCGCGAAAAGAAAAATTACAGAATATGAGAGGGACTGTAAATCAAAGGGGAGCTGTCAAAAGCAAGATTCAGGACAGGTTGCTAAATGAGTCACCTGAAAAGCTGTCTTCTTCGCGGTGAGCCTTCAGTGCTGAGAAAATATCTGTATAGAAGAAACAAATAAGTTAATTGAGTCTCAAAGAAACCCAGTGGCCTTTGCTAACAAGGTTATGCCATAAATACACTCTCAAGCTCAGCTTTGTGCCTGCAACATGTCATATTTAGATGAGAAATAAACCTGATACTTTCAAATAAGCAGCATTTGTCTGTGTACTTCATACGCAAATGACACTCAGTCTTGAGGCAATATGCATGAGGTTTATGAGTGTCAAGTTGAGAAGAGAAAAATCTGCCTATCAAGCTACAATAACATACAGGTACCATACAGTTTCACACTCAAGGTTCTATGTTTTACGATGCAAAATGCAATGTCCATTCTTAAACCTCCTTTTCCCACCATGCACTATGGCGTGCTGTCTATGATTTGCAGTTACATTGGTCTGAGATTTTGATTCGGAATGTACCTGACACCACAACTCTTACAAGAGTAATGACACAAAGCCCCTCATAACATACAATCAAGTTCACTGTGATAACAATGATGTTTTCTGTTTGTGCTGTCGTCAACTCCTCTACAGCATTCATTCATCATTCCATACATGCACATAATGTGATCTGTCGAACCAGACTAGCTGCTGCATATGTATGAGATACCTTTGTGTCAAGAACTGATGAGGAATGTGTTGAATTATGATTCATGTCATTGTATAGTCAATGCAGGCATTATTACATATGGGACTCATATCAACATGGCTGCAGATGCTCAACTGTCTATCACCTATCCATATAAGAGTCATATACAGTGAGGTCCAAAAATATTTTGACAGTGACACATTGGTCACACTTTATTTGGATAGTCCATCTGTAGATACTATCTTTTGATAAGCAACTACTTGCCAGATATACTGTTAGGTTTAGAATAAGGGTTAGGTTAAGGGTTAGGATAAGGGTTAAGGTTAGGACCAAGGTTAGGATTAGTCGATAGTTGAAATGTTACTGAGTCTGTAGATGGTCTGTAGTGCATCGACAGATGGACTATCCAAAAAAAGTCTTACCAATAAATGCTGTGTTGTTTCGTCTCTGTACTCCAGCACTTCGGATTTGAAATTATACAATGAATATGAGGTTTCATTAGTCCACTGACGATACATTCCCAACATGTTTTGCATGTCAGCAGGCAAGTTTTCAAGATATTGTACTTTCAAGAAGCAAAGTGTTCCCTGCAAAATCATCATGAAGATTTAAAAAGTTAGAGGCATAAATGTCATACCCCCCAAAAAATGCAAAGCTTCCCTTGTATTGTTAATGGTGAGAGGTTAGCATTTCTTGGGGGTATGATCTTTGTGCCGCTATACCTTTCTCACTCATTATTATTCACGTTTCATTCAGGATTATCCGTAATCATGGTAGCACCCACATTAATGTGCAAGTATTCAAAACAGTGGAGGTCAGTGCCGTTTATGACAAGGGAGGACTACTTTTTTTCATGAGCACGGCCTTATTTCTATTACAGCATGTTGGATGACTGTCATTCATATTCCATTCACCCAGTTCAATGTAACATCGATAGGTTTAGGCTACTCAAATTGTCCATATACCCATCATGAGGTTGTTCCAACCTAGACTATGAATGAAAGTTTACAACTTGTAATCATTTCGTGTTAGGAATATGGGCCCAAAAATACCATACTTTTGACTACCTTAAAACACATAAGTAAATGTGCCCAAATACTTTTGGTTCCCTTAAATGGGACTGTGTACAAAGAGTTCTGTAATTTCTAAAGAGTTTGCCTCAAATTAAAGCTGACAGTCTGCACTTTAATCATAGTCACTGCATCATTTCAAATCCAAAGTGCTGGAGTACAGAGCCAAAACAGAAAAAAAAAGTCTCACTGTCCAAATAATTTTGTACTTCACTGTACGTACTAAATACCTGAATCCTCATTATTGATTTATTATGCACAGTTCAGAAGAGACACTCACATGTTGTCGTTGCTCTCATCATAGGCCAGGATCTTAGTTACTTCCCAGTTTCCTGATGTTAGATGGCGGATCTCGTTTTGATCTGCTCTGAACTGGAGCAAGGAAGGAGACGAGAAACAGGAAATAAGCTATTATGAGTGTGATCTACAATATCTATTTAAAAAAAGCCTTCCTGTTTTCAGAGTCATCACATCATCCTCATCAAGATCATCATCATCATCCTCATCAAGATCATCATCATTATCATACGTCCTAAGTACTGGTCACTAGCAAGGATTGCAATTTGATGTGGTTGAAGCCACTTTCATTGAGTTATCACATAATATATTTGCAAAAAAAGTACAGTGGCCATTGAGAGATGATGCTCACCACTATGGGCACACAGTAGTAACCCTACCCTCACTTGTGCTGTAATCATGGAGATATTACTCTCACCCCGGTGGAAACTATGGTAACAGAACCCTTTGAGTGGTAACCATGGTGACATGAGTGACCCTCATCAGAGATGTAACCATGGTGACGTGACCCTAGTACCTGTGTGGTGAACATGGCGATGTGATGGAACTCTCCGCGCCCGCCTTGCTTGACGGGCACTGTCAGGAAGAATATGCTGCCATCCCTGGAGAACACTGGTTCCTGGTTCTGCCGAAACAAACACAGCAAACATTTTTAGTTTAGAGTGTTATGACGTCATTACATGATCACAGAGATTGTGTAAAATACACTAGTAATATACAGATGTAGGATCTTAATTTAAACCAGTTTACTACAGCAGGAAAATAATCCTGTAAATATGAATTATTATGTGGATTATAATTCATGGTCATTTTTGTAGGGATTGATACATTTTCTGTTAGGGCAAATCAAGTCTGACATTTTTAAGTGAAATTCTAAACTTTAGAAGCCTTTTTAAAACTCAAATACACTAAAAGTTTGCAATTCTCAGCAACAAAAGAGTAATCAAATTAAGATCCTACATCGGTACAAGTGTAATGGCACTTTAGGCCATTTACTACCATGAGTGCACAACAAAAATCTATTGAATAAGATTGAATGGAACTTTGATTTGATAAGTTTGGCCATTACTGACAAAAGTAAAGATTTTTTACCTGCTTTGAAAGCCAGAGCTCTGAGGTCTCCTCATGCCTCTGAAATAGAACGGCCAAAATGTTAACAGTTAATATTATGTCCCGATTTATAATTGTCCCATATTACATCCCAACCTACTTCAGCAAACCCGAATAGCCGTGGAGCCTGGTTGGAATTAAGCATCCCACAAAGACAGCCCAAAGTCCCTCAAAATCACTCAATTCCCTTTCTTCCCCAATACTTTAACTCTAAAAGCGCCACCATATTTCAACCCCTAAAAGTACCAAAAGTGTTTTGTTTTTCTTTTCAAAAAAATAAATATAAAAATAAAATAAAATAAAATAAATGAAACACTTTCTGTCAAACTCTAACACCTTTTATTTGATTAATCTTCTGTAACACAAGTAAATTGTTTTTAATTCCCCAAAATAAGAATACATTTAAAAATGTTTACATTTTTAAATATTTTGATCAATTTCACCCATAGACACTAATTATGAACATTTGTCTGTTATTTATTCAAAGTGGTTTTTTTCTGTAATACTAAGAGGCTGAGAAATTGGCGAATCTGAGATACTGGTAGGACCTAAAGTGTCCACCGATATGGCCGATTTAGACGATATGGTGGCGTCAGACTTTTAGCTCTAACTTTGGAATGCTATGGGTGATCAACTCAGTTCCAATTGTATCTGAACGATGAGACTCTCAACTTGGTGTAGAGAAATTGACTGAAAGCTAAATATTTATTTACATATATATATATATATATAATTTTTATTATAGTGGCTGCTATGCCCCAAATTTGGTATTGATTCCGCCCATTTTCATACTACCACACATCGCTAGAATACAAAAGACAGATTATGTTTCATTCCTCCATTTTAACACAAGCATCTAGATGAATGTAGTTTTTTGTTGTTGGTTACAAGTTGCTTGACCGAGTATAAAAAAAGGTTTAGAAATTGACATTTTTTGACCCCCTGTTGGTGCTTTTAGGGTTAAAATGCCAAATGGGGAAATCCGGAATCTTTAATCTTTTCTTTGTGTTCTTTAATTTAAAACCCATTGGAGACATGGACAAAAGCCTTGGCAGAGAAATTGAGTCTGCGCCCAGGCGGAGCCGCTTCTTGGCTGGAGCGTCTGTTTGTTTGTGGTCCAGCCGTCTGTGGGGCCTGACCCTGGGACAGTCAAACTGGACTGTGTCCAATAGACTCCCATGTTTTCTCAACAGGAGACCGCAGCTTTGCCCTTTTCCAGACATAGCTTATAATAACACTGTGCAATCATTGCCATCAAAACAAATAGTGGGAAGAATAAGTCTTTACTTAATGAAAACAGTTTGCTGAGATGATCATTTAATAAAGGCTTCCCAGTTGAAAGTAATAGAATAATGAATATGACTTATAGTGTGTGTTTATCTGATAAATGCCACAAGATAATATTTGTATTCAAAGTGGTGGATAAACAGAACAGAAAAAGTGCACCCCTCCACAAGTGTCCTTTAGCATGCATAGTAAAAAGCACACAAAAAAAGCACAACAGCTGATACAGTACTGTCAGATGAGGCATTCGAGTCAATGATATCTTTCCCTTTGGTAGCATAGCAGTAATAAAGTCATTGCATTGTCTGCTCTGTCCTCCCACTGACACAATAACAGAATGACCTCCCCAGGGTGAGTGTGACTGTAACGGCTGTCAATGTCGTTCTCCTCCTCGGACGAGGAGGAGCATGGATCGGACCAAGATGCGGAGTAGGAGGTATTCATGATTTTAATGGCAAACCAACAAACACTACAAATGAACAAAAACAACAAACGTGACTAACCTGTAACAGTCCTGTGTGGCCCAAACGCTAACACAGGAAACAAACACCCACAAATAGCTAAAGCCTATGGCAGCCTTAAATATGGCTCCCAATTAGAGACAACAGAAATCAGCTGTCTCTAATTGAGAACCCATTCCGGCCACCATAGACTTACCTAGAAAACTACACACCCATAGACACAGCTAGATACATACACTCAACACAAAACCATAAACTACAACCAACACCCCCTCTACCATATAATACCCCAAAATACACACATACCCCATGTCACACCCTGACCTAACTAAAATAATAAATAAAACAAATAATACTAAGGCCAGGGCGTGACATAACCCCCCCCCTTAAGGTGCGAACTCCGTGCGCACCAGCACATAGTCTAGGGGAGGGTCTGGGTGGGCTTCCTTCCACGGCGGCGGCTACGGCACTGGTCGTGGTCCCCACCCCACCATAGTCATAAGGGGCAGCACCGGGATAAGGGGCAGCACCAGGATAAGGGGCAGCAGCTCCGGGATAAGGGGCAGCAGCTCCGGGATAAGGGGCAGCAGCTCCGGGATAAGGGGCAGCAGCTCCGGGATAAGGGGCAGCAGCTCCGGGATAAGGGGCAGCAGCTCCGGGATAAGGGGCAGCAGCTCATGACTGGAGGGCAGCTCATGACTGGAGGGCAGCTCATGACTGGAGGGCAGCTCATGACCGGAGGGCAGCTCATGACCGGAGGGCAGCTCCTGACTGGCTGGCGTCTCTGGCGGCTCCTGACTGGCTGGCGTCTCTGGCGGCTCCTGACTGGCTGGCGTCTCTGGCGGCTCCTGACTGGCTGGCGTCTCTGGCGGCTCCTGACTGGCTGGCGTCTCTGGCGGCTCCTGACTGGCTGGCGTCTCTGGCGGCTCCTGACTGGCTGGCGTCTCTGGCGGCTCCTGACTGGCTGGCGTCTCTGGCGGCTCCTGACTGGCTGGCGTCTCTGGCGGCTCCTGACTGGCTGGCGTCTCTGGCGGCTCCTGACTGGCTGGCGTCTCTGGCGGCTCCTGACTGATGGACGGCTCTAGCGGCTCCTGACTGACGGACGGCTCTAACGGCTCGGGACAGACGGGCGGCTCTAATGGCTCGTGGCAGACGGATGGCTCAGACGGCGCTGGGCAGACGGATGGCTCAGACGGCGCTGGGCAGACGGATGGCTCAGACGGCGCTGGGCAGACGGATGGCTCAGACGGCGCTGGGCAGACGGATGGCTCAGACGGCGCTGGGCAGACGGATGGCTCAGACGGCGCTGGGCAGACAGATGGCTCAGACGGCGCTGGGCAGACAGATGGCTCAGACGGCGCTGGGCAGACAGATGGCTCAGACGGCGCTGGGCAGACAGATGGCTCAGACGGCGCTGGGCAGACAGATGGCTCAGACGGCGCTGGGCAGACAGATGGCTCAGACGGCGTTGGGCAGCCGGGCAGTTCAGGCACCGCTGGGCAGACGGGCAGTTCAGGCACCGCTGGGCAGACGGCAGACTCTGGCCGGCTGAGACGCACAATAGGCCTGATGCGTGGTGCCGGAACTGGAGGTACCGGGCTGAGGGCACGCACCTCAGGGCGAGTGCGGGGAGGAGGAACAGGGCTCTGGAGATGCACTGGAAGCCTGGTGCGTGGTGTAGGCACTGGTGGTACTGGGCTGGGGCGGGAAGGTGGCGCCGGATATACCGGACCGTGAAGGAGGACACGCGCTCTTGAGCACCGAGCCTCTCCAACCCTACCAGGTTGGATGGTCCCCGTAGCCCTGCCAGTGCGGCGAGGTGGAATAGCCCGCACTGGGCTATGCAGGCGAACCGGGGACACCACCTGTAAGGCTGGTGCCATGTACGCCGGCCCGAGGAGACGTACTGGAGGCCAGATACGTTGGGCCGGCTTCATGACATCCGGCTCGATGCCCAACCTAGCCCTCCCAGTGCGGCAAGGTGGAATAGCCCGCACTGGGCTAAGCACGCGTACTGGGGACACCGTGCGCTTTACCGCATAACACGGTGTCTGACCAGTACGACGCCCTCTCACTCCACGGTTAGCCCGGGGAGTTGGCTCAGGTAACCAACCCGGCTTCGCCACACTACCCCTTAGCCCCCCCCCAAGAAATTTTTGGGTGAGCCTCTCGGGTTTCCAGCCACTGTGCCTTGCAAGCGCCTCATAATGCCGCCTCTCCGCTTTCGCTGCCTCCAGCTCCGCTTTGGGGCGGCGACACTCCACTGGCTGTGCCCAGGGTCCTTTACCGTCTAGGATCTCCTCCCAAGTCCATTCCTCATCTCTCCATTGCTTTGGTTCTTGCCGTCCTTCTCCAATCCGCTTGGTCCTGGTTTGGTGGGTGTTTCTGTAACGGCTGTCAATGTCGTTCTCCTCCTCGGACGAGGAGGAGCATGGATCGGACCAAGATGCGGAGTAGGAGGTATTCATGATTTTAATGGCAAACCAACAAACACTACAAATGAACAAAAACAACAAACGTGACTAACCTGTAACAGTCCTGTGTGGCCCAAACGCTAACACAGGAAACAAACACCCACAAATAGCTAAAGCCTATGGCAGCCTTAAATATGGCTCCCAATTAGAGACAACAGAAATCAGCTGTCTCTAATTGAGAACCCATTCCGGCCACCATAGACTTACCTAGAAAACTACACACCCATAGACACAGCTAGATACATACACTCAACACAAAACCATAAACTACAACCAACACCCCCTCTACCATATAATACCCCAAAATACACACATACCCCATGTCACACCCTGACCTAACTAAAATAATAAATAAAACAAATAATACTAAGGCCAGGGCGTGACAGTGACCTAGTCTCAACATTACCAAGCCCCCCACCCCCTACCCAGCATGCCTCTCACCTTAACACAGGCCCCCGTGGTGGTCTCACATACGGTCAGGATGGACACATTCTGGGCACGGTTCATCCACCTGACCGTCGTCTTGGTTTTACTGATCCAATTGACCATGGCCACATAGTGCTCCCTACGAGAAAGAACAACCACAGTTGTTATTGTCTGAAACATGGACCATGGCCACATAGTGCTCCCTACGAGAGAGAACAACCACAGTGGTTATTGTCTGAAACATGGACCATGGCCACATAGTGCTCCCTACGAGAGAGAACAACCACAGTGGTTATTGTCTGAAACATGGACCATGGCCACATAGTGGTCCCTACGAGAGAGAACAAACACAGTTGTTATTGTCTGAAACATGGCCCATGGCCACATAGTGCTCCCTACGAGAGAGAACAACCACAGTGGTTATTGTCTGAAACATGGCCCATGGCCACATAGTGCTCCCTACTAGAGAGAACAACCACAGTTGTTATCGTCTGAAACATGGCCCATGGCCACATAGTGCTCCCTCCGAGAGAGAACAACCACAGTTGTTATTGTCTGAAACATGGCCCATGGCCACATAGTGCTCCCTACGAGAGAGAACAACCACAGTTGTTATTGTCTGAAACATGGCCCATGGCCACATAGTGCTCCCTACGAGAGAGAACGGACAGAAGTTGTTATCATCTGCAACATGTACCATGACCTAGTCCCTCCAAATAGCGAACTTTCCAATATGTGTTTTCATTATTCCATGCAGTAAATCACACCTTAGTTTGAGGTTGTCTGGTGGTGTGAGCTCCTGTGTGTGTGTCGGCCCGTACAGATTCACCACGTATAACTTCACTGTGGGGTTGGGTTGACCAGCCTGAAAACAGAATCAGTCCTTTAGATATTGTAGCACCATTAAACATTATGAATCACAGATTAAAAACACCACACGAAGGCAATCACAATATCAACTAAACAAACAATTGCATAATTACATTGTAGTTATGTAGAGTAATTTATACTGTATATGTGCTACCAACATAAAAAACGACTTCAAAACATTCTGAAACAATGGATGATGATAATAGTAACACATTAGAATCATTGAACACATGCCCTAACAATGAATAATAGCTATGGCTTTACACAATACAACGCATAATATCAACTCGTTTTATTTAACGGTGATACAAATGTTAATGGTTATGAAAGAAAATGAGAAAAACAGCATGACTAAAGTTATCACCTCATTTACACGCAGCACTGGATTTAGCCTAACCATGTTTAAACCTGAATAAGAATCACAAAGGTTGGCCTTGAACAATGCATGAAGATATGAACCAAAGCCTGTATAAGCCCCAATAGAGAATGAATAGTCCTCTTATAGGCACTGCTACAGCACAGTATTTTATTGACCTTTTCTAATGCTAATCCTCCCTAATAGAGTAGCAATGCTTTTTCTACATCCAGTGTCATATTCACTGTTGGCACTCAACCCTAAATGCCATATGCCAAGCTCTACTGGTTCTCACCCTCGGTATGGATTCTGCCGCTTCTAGTTTAACCTTGGGCCAAGAACACATGGCCGGATTGGCCTCACACTGGGCCACAGTGCTGTGTTGCAAGAGGCGGACAAAAAGCAGGAAGAGGGATCATTTATGTATCCTCAGTTATCTAATTATCAATGTAGAAACAGAGGACACAGGGTTTGTGTCCCAAATGGTACCCTATTAATTTCATAGTACATTACTGGTACCATTGGCCCCTGGTCAAAGTAGTGCATTATATAGGGAAAAGGGTGTACATTGGGACGCACCCAGGACTGGGGGAAAAACAGACATCTGGTGGGGAGTTTCAGTCTTAATTGCTGCAGGAAAGGGACACTGTTTGGATGGATCTTCCTGTACCTTGAAGTTCAGACATGCTGTGGGTCTTAGAATTATAGTGAATTATAGTGGTAATGGATTTGCTGTTTTAAACTGTAAATAACTCAAAGTACATTTATACTACCGGTCAAAAGTTTTAGAACACCTACTCATTCAAGGGTTTTTATTTATTTTTTACTATTTTCTACAATGTAGAATAATAGTGAAGACATCAACACTATGAAATAACACAAAAGGAATCATGTAGTAACCAAAAAAGTGTTAAACAAATCAAAATATATTTTACATTTGAGATTCTTCAAAGTAGCCACCATTTGCCTTGATGACAGCTTTTCACACTCTTGGAATTCTCTCAACCAGCTTCACCTGGAATGCTTTATCAACAGTCTTGAAGGAGTTCCCACATATGCTGAGTTCCCACATATGCATTTTCTCAACCAGCTTCATGAAGTAGTCACCTGGAATGCATTTCAATTAACAGGTGTGCCTTAGTTAATTTGTGGAAATTCTTTCCTTAATGCGTTTGAGCCAATCAGTTGTGTTGTGCAAGGTGTGTGTGTGTGTGTGTGGGGGGGGGGGGGGGGGGGGGGGGGTGTATACAGAAGATAGGCCTATTTGGTAAAATAAGCAAATAGAAACGACAGTCCATCATTGCTTTAAGACATGAAGGTCAGTCAATACGGAACATTTCAATAACTTTTAAAGTTTCTTCAAGTGCAGTCCAAAAACCATCAAGCGCTAAGATGAAACTGGCTCTCATGAGGACTGCCACAGGAATGGAAGACCCAGAGTTCATTAGGATAAGTTCATTAGACTTACCAGCCTCAGAAATTGCAGCCTAAATAAATGCTTCACAGAGTTCAAGTAACAGACACATCTCAACATCAACATCCACTACTAAAGGACACCAATAATAAAAAGAGACTGGCTTGGGCCAAGAAACACAAGCAATGGTCGTTAGATAGGTGGAAATCTGTCCTTTGGTCTGGAGTACAAATTAGAGATTTTTGGTTCCAATCGTCGTGTCTTTGTGAGACGTGGTGTTGGTGTACGGATGATCTCTGCATGTGTATTTCCCACCGCAAAACATGGAGGAGGAGGTGTCATGGTGTGGGGGTGCTTTGCTGGTGACACTGTCTGTGATTTATTTAGAATTCAAGGCAAACTTAACCAGCATGGCTATCACAGCATTCTGCAGCGATTCGCCATTCCATCTGGTTTGTGCTTAGTGGGACTATCATTTGTTTTTCAACAGGACAATGACCCAACACACCTCCAGGCTGTGTAAGGGATATTTGACCAAGAAGGAGAGTGATGGAGTGCTGCATCAGATGACCTGGCCTCCATAATCCCCCGATCTCAACCAAATTGAGATGGTTTGGGATTAGTCGGACCACAGAGTGAAGGAAAAGCAGCTATGTGGGAACTCCTTCAAGACTGTTGAAAAAGCATTCCAGGTGAAGCTGGTTGAGATAATTCCAAGAGTGTGCAAAGCTGTCATCAAGGCAAAGGGTGGCTATTTGAAGTATCTCAAATAGAAAACACATTTTTGGTTACTACATGATTCCATATGTGTTATTTCATAGTTTTGATGACTTCACTATCATTCTACAATGTAGAAAATAGTAAAAACCTTTGACCGGTAGTGTATCTAATTGTGATTTCTAAAAGTTCAAGAGGAATGTTAATTTGTCTTACTCCGGAAACCCAGTTTGTGGTTTTGATTGAATGATTAGAGATATATAACATAGCCCATCTGTAAATAGCCCACCCAACTACCTCATCCCCATATTTATTTATTTTGTTGCTCCTTTGCACCCAAGTATCTCTATTTGCACATTCATCTTCTGCACATTATCATCTCCATTGTTAATGCTAAATTGTAATTATTTCGCCACTATGGCCTAGTTATTGCCTTACTTCCCTAATCTTACTACATTTGCACACACTGTATATAGACTTTTCTATTGTGTAATTGACTGTATGTTTGTTTATCCCATGTGTAACTCTGTGTTGTTTGTGTCACACTGCTTTGCTCTATCTTGGCCAGGTCGCAGTTGTAACTGAGAACTTGTTCTCAACTGGCCAACCTGGTTAAATAAAGGTGAAAAAAATGATTTAAAAAATGTTTTATCTTACTGTAATCTCAGAGTACTCAGAGTTATCTTGGAGTAGTGTCAATTTGTTTCATTCCACCATCCAAAGCTAGATAGGTAGGTGGCAGCAGACAATGTACTTCTACATCATCTCAGGTTAAAGCTATTGCTTACCTTAGGGTAGGGGTATTGCTTTCCTTTGGGGTATGAAGCGCCAGTGAAGCGAGGAAGGGCCATATTGGGCACGAGAGTGTCATTGAGGACCAGGAAGGCTAACCTCTCTCCATCCGGTGACCACCAGTGTGCTATATGTGACTGGAGAATCTCCTCTGTAAAGAGACACAAGGAATATATAAGAAATACATTGCAGATCTCGAGAAAATTAAATACAGAAAGTATGCATACCCCTTGACTTGTTACAGCCTGAATTCAAAATGGATTCAATATATATTTTTTCTCACCCATCTACACACACAATAATGACAAAGTGAAAACATGTTTTTAGAAATGTTTGCCTTTTGTTTTTAGGTACAGGAATATCTCATTTACATAAGTATTTACACCCTGAGTCAATACTTTGTAGAAGCATCTTTGGCAGCGATTACAGCTGTGAGTCTTTCTGGGTAAGTATCTAAGAGTGTTCCACACCTGGATTGTGCAACATTTGCCCATTATTCTTTTCAAAATTATTTTCATTATTCTTTTCAAAACTTCAAGCTCTGTCAATCAAATTGATTGTTGATCATTGCTAGACAACCATTTCCAGGTTTTGCTGTAGATGTTTAAGCAGATTTAAGTCAAAACTTTAGCTCAGCCACTCAGAAACATTCACTGTCTTCTTGGTAAGCGACTCCAGTGTAGATTTGGCCTTGTGTTGTAGGTTATTGTCCCGCTGAAAGGTGAATTAATCTCCCATTGTCTGGTGGAAAGCAGACTGAAACAGGTTATCCTCTAGGAGTTTGCCTCTGCTTAGGTCTATTATGTTTCTTCTTCATCCTGAAAAACTCCCCAGTCCTTAACGATTATCAGCATACCCATAGCATGATGCAGCCACCACTATGTTTGAAAATATGAAGAGTGGTACTAAGTAATGTGTTGGATTTGCCCCAAACATAATAGTTTGTATTCAGGACAAAAACTTAATTGCTTTGCCATATATTTTGCAGTGTTACTTTAGTGCCTTGTTGCAAACAGGATGCATGTTTTGGAATATTTGTATTCTGTACAGGCTTCCTTCTTTTCATTCGGTCAATTATCAAATCAAATGTTATTTTTCACATGCACTGAATACAACAGGTGAAATGCTTACTACAAGCCCTTCACCAACAATGCAGTTCAAGAAATAGAGTCAAGAAAATATTTACTAAATAAACTAAAGTATATTACAAAATAAAAAGTAACACAATCAAATAACGGGGCTATATAACAGGGGGTACTGGTACCGAGTCAATGTGCGGGAGTACAGGTTAGTCGAGGTAATTTGTACATGAAGGTAGGGGTAAAGTGACTATGCATTGATAATACACAGCGAGTAGCACTGCTACTCGCAGCAGTGTAGAAACAAAGGGGAGGGGGGGGGTCAATGTAAATTGTCCGGGTGGCCATTTGATCAATTGTACAGCAGTTTTATGGCTTGAGGGTAGAAGCTGTTAAGGAGACTTTTAGACCTAGTGGTAGAGAACAGTCTATGACTTGGGTGACCTCTGACACCGCCGAGTATATAGGTCCTGGATGGCAGGAACCTTGGCCCCAGTGATGTACTGGGCCGTATGCGCTACCCTCTGTAGCGCCACTATACTGCCAGGTCTCTGACCTCCTCCCTATAGTCTGTCCCATCGTTGTCAGTGATCAGGCCTACCACTGTTGTGTCGTCAGCAAAGTCACCACCTGGGGACGGCCCATCAGGAAGTCCAGAATCCAGTTGAAGAGGGAGGTCTTTAGTCCAAGGGTCCTTAGCTTAGTGATGAGCCTTGTGGGCACTATGGTGTTGAACGCTGAGCTGTAGTCAATGAACAGCATGCTCACATAGTAGTAGGTGTTCCTTTTGTGCAGGTGGGAAAGGGCAGTGTGGAGCGATTGAGAATGCGTCATCTGTGGATCTGTTGGGGCGGTTTGCGAATTGGATTGGGTCTAGGGTTTCCGGGATTATGGTGTTGATGTGAGCCATGACAAGCCTTTCAAACACTTCATGGCTACCGATGTGCGAGCTACGGGGCGGTAGTCAATTAGGCAGGTTAACTTCGGTTTCTTGGGCACAGGGACTATGGTGGTCTGCTTGAAACATGTAGGTATTACAGACTCGGTCAGGTAGAGGTTGGTTGCCAGTTGGTCCGCGCATGCTCTGAGTACAGGTCCTGGTAATCCGTCTGGTCCCCCGCCTTGTGAATATTAACCTGTTTAAAGGTCTTGCTCACATCGGCTACTGAGCGAGCATAAAAGCCATTTAGCTCGTCTGGTAGGTTAGTATTGTGGATTAACTACAATGTTGTTGATCCATCCTCAGTTTTCTCCTATCACAGCCATTAAACACGAACTGTTTTAAAGATACCATTGGCCTTAAGGTGAAATCCCTGAGCAGTTTCCTTCCACACAATCCAAAGTGTAATTCATAACTTCACCATGCTCAAAGGGATAGTCAATGTCTGCTTTATTTTACCCATCTACCAATAGTTGCCCTTCTTTGCGAGGCATTGGAAACCCTCCCTGGTCTTTGTGGTTTAATCTGTGTTTGACATTCACTGCTCGACTGAGGGACCTTACACATAATTGTATGTGTGTGGTACAGTGATATTCAAAAATCATGTTAAACACTATTATAGCACACAGTGAGTTCACGCAACTTATTATGTGACTTGTTAAGCACATTTTTACTCATGATTTTTTTTTAGGTTACCCAAGGCAAAGGGGTGAATACTTATTGACTCAAGACATTTCAGCTTTCACTTTTAATTAATTTGTAAACATTTTGAAATTTTAAATTCAGACTGTAACTCAACAAAATGCAGACAAAGTCGAGGGGTGTGAATACTTTCATAAGGCACTGTATTCTCCAACAAAATGGCCATGTAGTAGTGTTAGGGCTGGATTCAATCCGTATCACTGAAGTATTGCGTTCCCTCATCCGCGGAGACTTCATTCACGGTAAACGCTGCATATGGAAATTTAGTGTGAAACACCTTGAGATAATAGTTGACATAACCATCTTTCCTGAAGTTTCCATCTGTACTGTTCCATATAAGAAGGCCATATGTCGATAGTGTGCAAAAAAAAAATAGAGAGCACTAAAGTATTGCGACAACTCAAGCATGATGTTCGAGTGCAGTTAACAGTACTTAACGGTCTGTGGCAACATAATGTCAAACATTTGAGATGTTAATTAGGTCTGATTGGGAGTCATTTGAATCTCCAGAGAGAGAGAGAGAGAGAGAGAGAGAGAGAGAGAGAGAGAGAGAGAGAGAGAGAGAGAGAGAGAGAGAGAGAGAGAGAGAGAGAGAGAGAGAGAGAGAGAGAGAGAGAGAGAGAGAGAGAGAGAGAGAGAGAGAGAGAGAGAGAGAGAGAGAGAGATTTTACTTCACATTACATTGTCACAGAGTTCAAAACAGACAAACTAAGGAATATTTAGGTTGTCATATAAACTGTCATATTACCATGAAAATCATGTATACTGAACAAAAATATAAACGCAACATATAAAGTTATGTTCTCATGTTTCATGAGCTGAAATAAAAGATCCACAACATTTTCCATACGCACCAAAAGCTTTATTATTCTCAAATGTTGTGAACAAATTTTTTTCCATCCCTGTTAGTGTGCATTTCTCCTTTGCCAAGATAATCCATCCACCAAAACAGGTGTGGCATATGAAGAAACTGGATAAACAGTATGCTCTTTACACAGGGGCATCTTGTGCTGGGGACTAAAAAATAATAATTTTTGTCACACAACAAAATGCCACAGATGACTCAAGTTTTGAGTGAGCGTGCAATTGGCATGCTGACTGCAGTATTGTCCACCAGAGCTGTTGCCCGGTAATTGAATGGTAATTTCTCGACCATAAACCGCCTCCAATGTAATTTTAGAGAATTTGGCAGTACGTCCGACCGGCCTCACAACCGCATATCACATGTATCCATGCCAGCCCAGGACCTCCACATCCGGCTTCTTTATCTGTGGGATCGTCTGAGACCAGACACCTGAACAGCTGATGAAACTGTGGGTTTGCACTACTAAAGAATTTCTGCACAACCTGTCAGAAACCATCTCAGGGAAGCTCATCTGCATGCTCGTCATCCTCACCAGATTCTTGACCTTTATGCAGTTGGGCGTCGTAACCGACTTCAGTGGGAAAATGCTCGCCTTCAATGGTTACTGGCATGCTGGAGAAGGGTGCTCTTCAAGGATGAATCCTGTTTACAACTGTACTGGGCAGATGGCATTGTGTGGGCGAGTGTCAATGTTGTGAACAGAGTGCCCCAGAGTGGTGAAATAACAAAAAGGTCAAATACAGATCAAGAGAAAGAATAAAGTAATGGTAAACTGTACTTTAAACGAATAGTGTCATGTTTTGGCTTTCCTTTTGGTATTTTATACATTGCTGGGTGCACACGCTTAGTTAATATGGCTCTGGATGTCCATATCGAGGCAAAAATGCCCACACAGTAAATAATTACAATGATAATTTTTCACAAAGGTACAGATGATGGAAAAATTAACAAAAATTATACACAATTGCACAGTTGAAGTAACTGCTTGCTGAAACGCTTTCTTAATCTGTGTAAAGTTTCATTTCTCCTGAGTAACGTAATGGGCTGTCTTTCTCCTAAACTTAATTAGCTTTTCCCTTTTCAAATCTGCTATTTCATCACATTTATATTTAATCATTGTTTTGCATAAACTGGCATTCGGCACTAATTTAGTATTTCATTCATCCACTTACTATGTAGCTGAAGGGAAATGAAAATTTCATTTAAAAAATGCAGTTTGACTCCCCGACTGTGTTTGACTAATTTGATATCATCAGGAAAACATGAGGCATGTTAGAATTGTTGAAAATCACTGAACTGTGTTATTCAGTCACAAATATCTTGAGTTAAACTGAACAAAAATATAAACGCAACATGTAAAGTGTTGGTCCCATGTTGCATGAGCTGAAATAAAAGATCCAAGAAATGTTCCATGCGCACAGTAGTGGAAAAAGTACCCATTTGTCATACTTGAGTAAAAGTATAGACACCTTAATAGAAAGTTACTCATGTAAAAGTAAAAGTCACCCAGTAAAATACTACTTGAGTAAAAGTCTAAAAGTAGTTGCTTCTAAATATTCTTAAGTATCAAAAGTAAATGTAATTGCTAAATTATACTTAAGTATCAAAAGTAAAAGTATAAATCATTTAAAATTCCTTCTATTAAGCAGAGCAGACAGCACCATTTTCTTGTTTTTAAAATGTATGGCTAACCAGGGGCACACTCCAACACTCAGACATCATTTACAATAGATGCATTTGTGTTGTCTTGATAAGTGCGTGAATTGGCCAATTTTTCTGTCCTGCTAAGCATTCAAAATGTAATGAGTACTTTTGGGTGTCAGGTAAAATGTATGGAGTAAAAAACTACATTATTTTCTTTCGGAATGTAGTGAAGTAAAAGTAAAAGTAGTTAAAAATATGAATAGTAAAGTAAAGTACAGATACCCCCAAAAACTATTTAAATAGTACTTTAAAGTATTTTTACTTAAGTACTTTACACCACTGCATATGCACAACAAGCTTATTTCTCTCAAATGTTGTGCATAAATTTGTGGCATATCAAGAATCTGATTAAACAGCATGATCATTACACAGGTGCACCTTGTGCTGGGGACCATATAAGGCCACTCAACAAAAAAAAAATCCCACAACAATATGCCACAGATGTCTCAAGTTTTGAGGGAACATGAAATTGGCATGCTGACCGCAGTAATTTCCACCACAGATGTTGCCAGAAAATGTAATGTTAATTTCTCTACCATAAGCCTTAAAACATCGTTTTAGAGAATTTTGCAGTACATCACAACCGCAGAGGATGGTGAAAACATTGATATATTTTGGGGTTAAGTGGGTTAAAATCTTCATAGAAGTCACGGAGGGTACAGAGGGACATGCCAAAATGCTGAATGTTGGCACTTTAGCAAGTCTTTTTATTAATATAAAAAAGCTGATAACATGTTCTGTGTGGTCTATATTAAAGGGCACTTCATTTAATATAACAGGCATTTAAGATGAAATATTGCGGCACAATTTCTACTTCAAATATCAAAGGGGCGCAAAATGTATTCTATTCGTGGAACGACCCACCTACCCTCGTACAGCCAGTCAGCGATCCCATTGAAGATGACCCCTTCCTTTCCAGACGATGTCAGTCTGAGGGAGTTGCTCTTCACATCTGATTGGTAGTAAATATTGTTCTCAAATATGTAGATCTGTGGGCACAAGGACACACAATGAGATCAGGAAAGTCATTACTGACATATCACATTTAACATTACACCTTGGTATGACCTCTACAGGCCTGCACTGTGAAACTCAATGAAACATCAGCGTTTGACAAAAATTATGTTTTGAACCCAGAGAGAATAAACTTCTATGGTAATGTACAGTATATTCAAATACAAGGCCTACGGTAAAATCCCTTTCAACCCACTCAATTTAGCAGAGATATTGAAATTCATGAAAGGGGGAAATAATAACACATTTCCATTCAGGTCTTATTCCCTGATTGGATACGGTTGAAGTGGCCTGGAATCATCCCTGTCCAGAGAAACAGCAGAAACCTAATGTCCGATTCCATCAACCTAAAGGACCTGTGTTACATAGAGCAGTGTTGAAATTAGCACCCAATTCCTCAGCCTCAGATGACTACTTTTCCCAGAACCATTCAACGTTTCTCAGCCAGCCAGCTGTCTGCATCAGCCAGACTTACATAAAGCACTGTTATGTAGTCACTTGGTCCTGGAGCTGAGCTGAGCCCATCTCAAGCTCTGCAGGCCCCGCTGTTATATCAAAGACATTAAGCAAAGGCAACTTGTCTAAATCGCTTCAGTAGTGTGTGTGTGGTATAGGATTCAGCCAAAAGAGCTGCTTTTAACAGCAATGACTTGAACAGTTTGAACAGTTTCCACATCAATGTGCCATCTGCTTCACTAAAAGCTGAGACTAGGTGTCCTTAAATGGGGTCGGATTTTCAGTACCACAGTGGTGTAGGAGAGGAGTGTGTTTGAAACTATGAGGCGTCTGTTAGGAAATTTGGTTATGACAGGTTTGGTTACAAGGAAGCGCTATCGTAACATTTCTATATGGATTACTTTTTGATTTGGGCTTGAGTTTGTGTTCACAGATCAGCCCAGCAGCAAAAACCTTCACTTCAAGGATGCTGTTGTTGACCCACACAAACCTATTGTGTCAGTTCTGTATACGAACTGAGTATCAGTATAACTTTTGGGGCCTACCAGGCCAAAACTTTGCCAGTAATATAATTTTAATTGTGATGGTGAGTAAACAAATTTACTTTTGATTTCACCTAATTTTAACATTCTGTCACCAAGATCACATGCTCAAATTCATAAAAACATGTTTTCCCATCTCAAGAGGTAAAAAAAAGAAGAGTATAGTAAGGGCCTGTCTTCAGCTTAATTAAATAATGAAAACATTATGGAGCTCGAGAAGATTATTGTTATTCCATTTTTTTTTTACTATAGGTTGTACAATGTATGGGTAGCTCCTGCTCAGCTCAGCCCAGTCCAAGCTCTTCACTCTCCTGGCACCCCAACCAGCCTGAAGCGAGGACAGCAGAGTCCCTACCCATCTTTCCCGAAAACATCTGAAACCCTACCTCTTCAAAGAGTATCTTAAATAATCCCACAGCACCACCAAAAAAAAGACTTTTGTGAACTAACACTCACACTTGACTTTTTTCCCACCCTTACTAGTGCTGACCTCGCTGACAGCTACTTTATCGCGGACAAATGTACTTACTATGACTGTGATATTAAGATGAATGCACTAACTGTAAGTCACTCTGGATAAGAGCATCTGCTTAAATGACTAAAATGTAAATGTAAATGCATTGTGTATGCAGACCTAAGCCTTCTCATGCTCACTAGATGTCAATCCCTGAAAGACTGACTTCCACATTAGTGAAAACGTAATGGAAGATATATTTCTCTTCATCTTTAGCAGGGGGTTCAGAAAAACATTGTTGCTGTAGGACTCGATATCACCCTCCCCCCCTCCGGCCTCCTGTAAGCAACATTTCAATAAGTACATTTTCAATTCATGTGTTCGTCTGATTTCGACACAGTTTATACCAAATGAAGCTCCAGGTCATCCTAAATCAATTGATGTATTGTTTGTCGATATGAATATCATGGATGAATACCATGAAAACCACGGAACTGCAGTTCTTAACATTTACTCATAACTTCATAATACATGTAAACCATATCAGACAAATAATCTGTCATGTAATGAACCCTCTGTTTGATTTCTTCTTAAATCAGCCATAAATCCCGTGACTGGGGAATGGAAGCTTGTTGTGTGCAACAGGGAGGGGCAAATGAATGCAAGATGAACAAAATAAAAATGTATTTGTTAAAACATTTCTAGCCTATCTATCTATGGGTAACAGATTTGACAATTAGATGTTCAGTGTTTCTTTATAAAAAATATAGGAATAGTTTCACCCATATTAAAACAAGAGATCCGTTCACGTAACAGGCTTGACCCTTAAATGAGGGACATGAAAACAATTTTGGGGTACTTTAGCAAGTCTTTATTCATCTGGAAAAATAGATTTATTGGATTCTCCATGTGGTCTATATAAAAGGGCACTTCATTTAATATAACAGGATTTTATAACCCATAAGACTCTAAGCCCTGTCTATGCCGGGGTAGGGCGGTCTCCATATAGAGTGCATTCTGAAAGTATTCAAACCCCTTGACTTTTCCCACATTTTGTTACGTTACAGCCGCATTCTAAAATGGATTAAATATGTATTTTTTCCTCGTCAATCTTTACACACAATACCCCATAATGAAATGTTTGCAAATGTATAAAAAATAAAAACAGAAGTACCTTACTTACATAAATATCCAGGCTCTTTGCTATGATACTCGAAATTGAGGCATCCTGTTTCCTTTGCTCAGAGGCATCCTGTTTCCTTTGCTCATCATTGAGATGTTTCTACAACTTAATTGCAGTCCACCTGTGGTAAATTCAATTGATTGGACGTTATTAGGAAATGCCTCCATCATTCCGCCCGGGCAAACTGAGCAATCGGGGGGGGAAGAGCCTTGGTCAGGGAGGTGACAAAGAACTGGATGGTCACTCTGACAAAGCTCCAGAGTTCCTCTGTGGAGATGGGAGAACCTTCCCAGAAGGACAACCATCTCTGCAGCACTCCACCAATCAGGCCTTTATGTTAGAGTTGCCAGACATAAGCCACTCCTTAGTAAAAGGCACATGAAAACGAGTTTGGAGTTTACCAAAAGGCACAGAAAGACTCTCAGACCATGAGAAACAAGATTCTCTGGTCTGACAAAACCGAGATTGAACTCTTTGGCCTGAAAGCCAAGCATCACATCTGGAGGAAACCTGGCACCATCCCCACGGTGAAGCATGGTGGTGTCAGCATCATGCTGTGGGTATGTTTTTCAGCGGCAGGGACTGGGAGACTAGTCAGGATCAAGGGAAAGATGAACGGAGCAAATTACAGAGAAATCAAGCAACGCTCCCGATCCGACCTGACAGAGCTTGAGAGGATCTGCTGAGAAGAATGGGAGAAACTCTCCAAATACAGGTGTGCCAAGCTTATAGCATCATACCCAAGACAACTTGAGGTTGTAATTGCTGTCAAAGTTGCTTCGACAAAGTACTGAGTAAAGGATCTGAAAACTTACTCTACCGCTCAAAAGTTTGGGGTCACTTAGACATTTCCTTGTTTTTGAAAGAAAATGTAAAAATTGTCCATTAAAATAACATCAAATTGATCAGAAATACAGTGTAGGCATTGTTAATGTTGTAAATTACTATTGTAGCTGGAAACAGCAGATTTTTTATGGAATATCGACATAGGCGATCAGAGGCCCATTATCAGCAACCATCACTACTGTGTTCCAATGACACGTTGTGTTAGCTAGACCTTTAAACAGGTCAACATACACAAGGCTGCGGGGCCAGATGGAATACCAGGACGTGTGCTCCGGGCATGTGCTGACCAACTGGCAGGTGTCTTCACTGACATTTTCAACATGTCCCTGATTGAGTCTGTTATAACAACATGTTTCAAGCAGACCACCATAGTCCCTGTGCCCAAGAAAACAAAGGAAACCTGCCTAAATGACTAAAGACCAGTAGCACTCACGTCTGTAGCTATGAAGTGCTTTGAAAGGCTGGTAATGGCTCACATCATCACCATTATCCCAGAAACCCTAGACCCACTTCAATTTGCATACCGCCCAAACAGATCCACAGATGATGCAGATGATCTCTATTGCACTCCACACTTCCCTTTCCCACCTGGACAAAATGAACACTTATGTGAGAATGCTACTTTACTACAGCTCAACGTTCAACACCAGAGTACCCTCAAAGCTCATCACTAAGTTAAGGATCCTGGGTCTAAACACCTCCCTCTGCAACTGGATCCTGGACTTCCTGACGGGTCGCCACTAGGTGGTGAGAGTAGGTAGCAACACATCTGCCACGCTGATCCTCAACACTGGAGCTCCCCAGGGGTGCGTGCTCAGTCCCCTCCTGTACTCCCTGTTCACCCACGACTGCATGGCCAGGCACGACTCCAACACCATCATTAAGTTTGCAGATGAAACAACAGTGGTAGGCCTGATCACCGACAACGATGAGACAGCCTATAGGGAGGTCAGAGACCTGGCTGGGTGGTGCCAGAATAACAACCTATCCCTCAACGTAACCAAGACTAAGGAGATGATTGTGGACTACAGGAAAAGGAGGACCGTGCACTCCCCCATTCTCATCGACGGTGCTGTAGTGGAGCAGTTTGAGAGCTTCAAGTTCCTTGGTGTCGACATCAACAACAAACTAGAATGGTCCAAACACACCAAGACAGTCACGAAGAGGGCACGACAAAGCATATTCCCCCTCAGGAAACTAAAGAGATTTGGCATGGGTCCTGAGATCCTCAAAAGGTTTTACAGCTGCAACATCGAGAGCATCATGACCGGTTGCATCACTGCCTGATACGGCAATTACTCGGCCTCCGACCGCAAGGCACTACAGAGGGTAGTGCGTTCGGCCCAGTACATCACTGGGGCTAAGCTGCCTGCTATCCAGGACCTCTACACCAGGCGGTGTCAGAGGAAGGCTCTAAAAATTGTCAAAGACCCCAGCCAACCCAACTCTGTTCTCTCTACTACCGCATGGCAAGCGGTACCGGAGTGCCAAGTCTAGGACAAAAAGGCTTCTCAACAATTTTTACCCCCAAGCCATAAGACTCCTGAACAGGTAATCAAATGGCTACCCGGACTATTTGCATTGTGTGCCCCCCCAACCCTCTTTTAAGCTACTGCTACTCTCTGTTCATCATATATGCATAGTCACTTTAACCATATTTACATGCACATACTACCTCAATCAGCCTGACTAACCCGTGTCCCTATATAGCCTCGCTACTGTTATTTTCAACTGTCTTTAAATGTTTTTTATTTCTTTACTTACCTATTGTACACCTAATACCCTTTGTGCGCTATTGGCTAGAGCTTGTAAGTAAGCATTTCACTGTAAGGTCACACCTGTTGTATTCGGGGCACGTGACAAATAACATTTGACTTGATTTGATTTTGACATGGATAGAGCAGGTGTTCCTAATGTTTTGTACACTCAGTGTACATTTTACAAACATTTACAGTATATATACACATTTTCAATATATGTTGGAATGTATTTAAAATGTATTAAATAAATGTTTTTCAAATACATTATTTTGCCAATGTATTTTATTCCCGTATGGGTATCGAAGATGTGTACTGGCAGTATCATCTATTCATAAGATACACTTATGGCTAATGATGCAGCGTATGCCACTCGAGAGTCCCGCATGCCTGCACATCTGTCTGCCTCTCACCCCTCATCACCAGTAATGGCCTTCTAATGGAGGTGAGTTTGATTTATGCCCAAATAAACCACACAGAATGTTCCAAATGTAGACAAGAAGCCACTAATATACTAAAGCCTGTTAAATGTTGACAAAAGGCTGTATGTTGGAATCAATCATCTAATTTGGCAGATTTCCTTTTGAAAATGAACTGGAGTTTCTCTTTCAAATACTCGTTTCAGAATCTCACATATGGGGACATTCCCTTCAAGGCTGGACCACAGGGAAGATCCAATTACACGTCTGTCATATACAGACAGGAAGCATGGTGAATAATGGGGAACCCAACTCCTTATAAGGTGCTACGATCCCGCCCTCTAGTCATTATTGTTTTCTACTGTACGGAAATCACAAGCTCTCTCTAAGCTCCTCTCACAAATTGTTCATCCCCACCTGCATCAGACAGTTAGATTCCGATTCAGAGTGTTTAATAGTCATATGTACAGGGTTGCAGGTGTGATTGCGGGGTACAGTGAACATCTTATGGTTCAAGCTCCAACATGCAGGGCTAAGTGAAATAAAATAATGACAATGGTAATAAAAAATACACCAATAGAAATAAAATAGCACTATATACAACAACGGAGATTGTCCGTTCGTAAATCCGAGGAAAAAGTGTTTTACCAGTCACCACCACTCGAAAAGCCAGCTATTTGCTGGTGCAAGTGGGGACACATCAGGCTAAGGAGTAAGTTATTCACATAACCATGTGCTACATTCAAGCCTCAAACTTACTCAACAGCGACCCCAGCGTTGAGCTTAATGCAACTATAGATGAAACATGTCAATAGGAATAAACGAAACTATAAGACATATCAAAAGATGAACTCAAAAGCATGAATTCAATCATTTTGATGAACTTCACAAATAAAAGCGGATATATTTTCTTACTCTTGTTACACTTAGAGTTAGCTTTATCCGCTAGCTTCTTCTACCTGTACTTGGTAGCATCACTTATCCCCTCGTTTAGCTTACCAGCGCCCTCTCTGGCTAGGCTGACAATTTTTTTTACCTCTCTGGGAGAGAGCCTGTAGAGCAACTCTCCGGCTAACGACGTCCCTACCTCCATGGTCAGGCTTGATGAGGCCAAATTGTCCTGGGGCATCCCTTTTCCAGCAGATTGGCCACTAAGGGATTTTCTAGCCTGGACATGCAGCGCATGGAGGAGTCTGCATTTTACAGCTCTGGCTACAGAGCCTACTGTCAGAATTAGGGCAGACTTGGAGGTAAGCAGTCCTAGCCCCCTAGTTAATGAGAGGGGCAGCACACAGCACTGGTGGCTCCCTGCCCTAACCTCTCTCTAGTTTAGCATATCCATCTCTCCCCAACTTGTGGTACTAGAGAGACACTCCTTCGTTTTCCTAACCTATCCCCTGTGCCGCAGCTCATCGTTCCAACCCGCTGACAGCAGTAGGTGTGGAAGTTGCACTTCTCCCCCGAGTGCCCTCCCTATCAAGGATCTCCCCCGACACCTTTAGGTTCCAGCCGGGACCAGAAGACAATATGATTCAGACAGGAGCAGGATGACAGAACATCAGTTGCCCTCAAACACTATTCCCGTTCAGTGCTCTCAGCATCTTTCCTCATAATATTTTTCTCTGTTGCATCCAGGCGCCTTGCCAAGTGCTCAGAGCTACATAGCTATGAGCAAAAGAAGCGACTTTTTGGCACGCCACCAGAAGGTACTGTTGCCTCGGCGAATGAGAGTCTCAGCGCCTGAAAGGCACCCCACCAAGTTGGTGGAGATCTGTCACGCATGGTGGGTATAGTCGCTTGGGGACAACAGTCTTCAGCCAGCTACCTGCAACGCAATCTCTGCAAATTCGGTTTTAGTGGCCTACGGCGACTCAGCTCTATTGCTAGAGGATTGTGCTATTGAGCTAGGGACCATTCAGTACGTTGGAAATGCTACTTCCTCTCTTCCCAAAGGTAGCTTCTACACCTGCATTGCTTGCTGTTTGGGGTTTTAGGCTGGGTTTCTGTACAGCACTTTGTGACATCAGCTGATGTAAGAAGGGCTTTACAAATAAATTTGATTGATTGGACGCTTCTCCCTCTCTGTCACGGATGCCATGTTTGCCTTAGTTTGAAGATGTAATCCAGAGACAGGTGTTTTATACCACAACCTTCTTATGTGTGTTCTCTTTTCAACTCTGTCTGCATATTTGCAATCAAACGGCAGAATTTTCTCGATCTCCTTAGCAATCATACTCTAATTCCACCGTGCATTCTACTGATTTCAAAACCCGGACCTCCAGAAAGTGGAGAGCAACACTTATGCAGTTCTACTACGTGACGTCTGTCAAAAAAATCTGTGTCAGGGTCTCCACTTCACAGCTCTGTATGGGTTCTGACTGACAGTTGTTCTGAAGTTGAGCACCACGCATGACAAGAAGTTTCACCCATCCCTCTAATTGGGCCACTTTTGCAATTGTTTTTGTTGTCCGAGTGAGGGAAATGCTGTAAATTACGAGGACCCGATTATCTGTTTGTTTATTTTTCTTACTTAATTTTTCACAAATCTGCTTCGTTACAGAAGGGCTCATAAGTAAGCATTTCACGGTAATGACTACACCTGTTGTATTCGGCGCATGTGACAAATAAAATAGGATTCGATTCGATTTTTTGAAAGATGAGACGTCGAGGACTATAATAAATACTAGTTTGATATCATAAAAGCATGTACAGTGTAAAGGTTTATGATCACTACGTTTTGATGGAGAGTTAGTTACAAGATGACATGGCGTCATACCCTGGGTTGTCCTGAACAGAATGAGCCAGTTTGTTATCTTGTGAAGAGAATTTGCCACAGGCCACGCATCTGACTCCAATCTATATTAACCAAAATGATGATCTGTTCTCTGAATTGCATTGTGAAAGTCTAATACTGTAAGATCGTATTTTATAATTTAGCCAGTCACGTTGGTAATAGAACAAGCTTTCAAATGATGTCCACCTGACCCAGATTGTGATTTATAATGGACCGTTTTGGATTGTGTAAACAACATTACTTGTGTAAAGGCGGGCATGCAGGGCTGTGTTCCAAACAAAACAACAAAAAATGTGCTTGCACTAGTTCCTCAATGGCACAGCTAAGAGAGCTAAAATAAAAGCACATTATAGTTGAAGACTCTTGTTTGAGTCATTGAAATTGCTTAGGAACTGTGCACACTTTGGAGAGGTGTATGGCCACTTGGAAACACCAGTTAGACCTGCGGTGTGCCGAGGTTATGCATTTCCATATTTCTTCTGTAAGAAACATTTCAATTTAGCCCTTTCCATATAGACCAATTCCCATCTGTTTAAGGGCTTAAGTTTGGATCCATTTTTGAGTTTTCCCATCTGTTTGGACGGAGTTGAGTCTTTCCCCATATGTGAGATACCGAAACAAGTATTTGAAAGAGAACTTAAGGTTACTTGAGTAAACCCGTTACTCTGATATTATGAGTGAGGTACTGTATCTCACCGCGTTTCCCTTCTCGCTATGTGTAAGGAAGAAAACATATGCTTGATAATCAGTACAGGGTGGGATTGTGGTGCCTTATAAGACGTGGGGTTCCCCACTATCCACCATGCCCCCTGTCTGTCTACGACAGACGTTGTGTGATTGGAGCTTCCTTGTGTTCCCGTCTCGAAGGGCGTGTCCCCATATGTACGACACCTCACTCAGATAACCGGGGTTACGCAAGTAAGACAATGCAAGGGTCATTTAGCATTCCAAATCCACCTGCTTATGCTGTTTCCAACGTTTCAGAAAGGCTGGCCTCTCGTTTAAGTTCAGGTGCATTTTGGATGCCACTTGCCCTGGATTAGACTAATAGGGTTCTGGGGTCTTGGTTCGAAAAACTGCTTTATTGTATCACATTTTTGGGGGATACCATAATGATCCTGCCATTAGTTTCCCCATGATGTCGGACAAATACATGAACCTTCTTGGCACTTTATGGGCGGCAGGTAGCCTAGTGGTTAGAGCGTTGGGCCAGTAACCGAATGGTTGCTGGATCGAATCCTCAAGCTAACAAGGTAAAAATCTATCATTCTGCCCCTGAACAAGGCAGTAA
The DNA here is from genome assembly GCF_016432855.1 of Salvelinus namaycush. Taxonomy (NCBI): domain Eukaryota; kingdom Metazoa; phylum Chordata; class Actinopteri; order Salmoniformes; family Salmonidae; genus Salvelinus; species Salvelinus namaycush. The sequence goes on from NC_052325.1 coordinate 44,111,783, forward strand.
ACCCACTGTTCCCCGGTAGGCTGTCATTGTATGTCTGACTTTGTTCTTAACTGACTTGCCTAGTTAAATAAAGGTGCAATAAAATCATTTAGATACAGCGGTGAGCCCACTATCCAAATGGATCGTACTAGGTTTGAATCGAACATGACCCAATTTCATAATATTTGGTGATCCTTCACATGTGAGACCATCAGAACTGTGTCTGAGCAGCCTGATGTGAAAGCTTAAAAGAAGCATTCCAGAGGTGATGGGGCAATGTGGTTAATCCTGCTCCGGAGCTTCACTACAAAGTACTACAAAACGAGTAGATTTGAGATAAATAGTCAGGCTTGGAGGAAATGGAAATGGTCTACATTTAAATGGCATACTGAATGTCAAATTAGTATAGGTTATTTCAGGTGTACTTGGCATTTCACTACTGATTGTTATCGTTTATCAAATATCATCTTTCCAATAATCTGACTGAAAGCTGTCAACATGTTTGAATGTCCACTAGAAGTGAATTGCCAAAAAGGGCCAGACATTCACCTTCACAACAGGAAATACTTAAAAACCAGCACCTCATAATTTTGTGTCTTAAAAAAAGGACCAAAGGAATTCTTTGATGCAAATGTTTTAAAGGCCAGGTAACTTGATTGACCTTCTAACCCAAGACAAGAGATTGAGTGGCTATTATCTATACATTCTGGCTTCACATGTAATTGACTCAAACATACATTTCCATGTAAGAAAGAGAAATATCAAATCAAATCAAATTGTATTGGTCACATACACATGGTAAGCAGATGTTAATGCGAGTGTAGCAAAATGCTTGTGCTTCTAGTTCCGACAGTGCAGTAATATCTAACAATTCCCTAACAACTACCTAACACACAAATCTAAAGGGGTGAATGAGAATATGTATAGGCAAGGTGCAATAGATGGTATAAAATACAGTATATACACGTGATATGAGTAATGTAAGATATGTAAAAAATTATTTAAGTGGCATTATTTAAAGTGGCATTGTTTAAAGTGACTAGTGATCCATTTAGTAAACTGTCCAGTGATGTGGTCTCAATGTAGGTAGCTCTGAGTTAGTGATTGCTGTTTAGCAGTCTGATGGCCTTGAGATAGAACCTGTTTTTCAATCTCTTTTCAAAGTCCCAGCTTTGATGCAACTGTACTAACCTTGCCTTCTGGATGATAGTGGTGTGAACAGGCAGTGGCTCGGGTGGCTGTTGTCCTTGATGATCTTTTTGGCCTTCTTGTGACATCGGGTGCTGTAGGTGTCATGGAGACTGCACCACCCTCTGGAGAGCCTTGTGGCTGAGGGCGGTGCAGTTGCCGTACCAGGCTGTGATACAGCCCGACAGAATGTTCTCGATTGTGCATCTGTAAAAGTTTGTCAGGGTTTCTGGTGACAAGCCAAATTTCTTCAGCCTCCTGAGGTTGAAGAGGCACTGTTGCGCCTTCTTCACCACACTGTCTGTGTGGGTGGACCATTTCAGTTTGTCTGTGATGTGTATGCCCAGGAACATAAAACTTTCCATCTTGTCCGCTGCTGTCCCTTCGGTGTGGATAGGGGGGGTGCTCCCTCTGCTGTTTCCTGAAGTCCACGATCATCTCCTTTGTTTTGTTGACGTTGAGTGAGAGGTTGTTTTCCTGACACCACCTCCTCCCTGTAGGCTGTCTCGTCGTTGTTGGTGATCAAGCCCACTACTGTTGTGTCGTCTGCAAACTTGATGATTCAGTTGGAGGTGTACATGGCCATGCAGTCGTGGGTGAACAGGGAGTATAGGAGAGGGCTGAGCACACACCCTTGTGGGGCCCCAGCATTGAGGGTCAGTGAAGTGGAGATGTTGTTTCCTACGTTCACCAGCTGGGTTGGCGGCCCGTCAGAAAGTCCAGGACCCAGTTGCACAGGGCGGGGTTGAGACCCAGGGCCTCCAGCTTGATGATGAGCTTGGAGGGTACTATGATGTTGAATGCTGAGCTGTAGTCAATGAACAGCATTCTTACATAGGTATTATCTTTGTCCAGATGGGATAGGGTAGTGGGCAGTGGGATGGCGTTTGCATCATCTGTGGACGTGTTGGGGCGGTATGCAAGCTGAAGTGGGTCTAGGGTGGCCGTTAAGGTGGCGGTGATATGATCCTTGACTAGCCTCTCAAAGCACTTCATGATGACGGAAGTGAGGGCTACGGGGCGGTAGTCATTTTGTCAGGTATCTTTGCCTTCTTGGGTACAGGAACAATGGTAGCCATCTTCAAGCATGTGGGGACAACTGACTGGGAAGGGAGCGATTGAATATATCCGTAAACACACCAGCCAGCTGGTCTGAGTATGCTCTGAGGACGCCGCTAGGGATGCCGTCTGGGCCAGCAGCCTTGCGAGGGTTAACACGTTTAAATGTTTTACTCACGTCAGCCATGGAGAAGGAGGGGGGGTGCAGTTTTTGTAAGTGAGCCGCGATGGTGACACTGTATTATCCTCAAAGCGGGCAAAGAAGGTGTTCAGTTTGTCTGGAAGCGTGACAACTGTGTCCGTGAAGTGGCTGTTTTTGTAGTCCGTGATATCCTGTAGACCCTGCCACATACGTTTCGTGTCTGAGCCGTTGAATTGCAACTCCACCTTTTCCCTGTACTGGCATTTTGCTTGTTCGATTGCCTTGCGGAGGGAATAACTACACTGTATATATTCAGCCATATTTCCAGACCTCTTTCCATGGGTTTAATGTGGTGGATCGTGCTTTTGTCACGTTCCTGACCTTATTTCCTTTGTTTAGCCTTGTTTAGTTGGTCAGGACGTGAGCTGGGTGGGCATTCTATGTTATGTGTTTCTATGTTGGGTTCATTGTATTAGCCTGATATGGTTCTCAATCAGGGGCAGGTGTTTTACGTTTCCTCTGATTGAGAACCATATTAAGGTAGGCTGTTCTCACTGTTTGTTTGTGGGTGATTGTTGCTGTGTCTGTGTTTGTTCGCCACACGGTACTGTTTCGTTCGTTTGTTTGTTCCTGTTCGTGCGTTCATGTTTTATGTGTTCTCAAGTTCAGGTCTGTTAACGTCGTTTATTATTTTGTAGTTTGTTCAAGTGTTTTTTCGTCTTCGTTGATATTATTAAAATTATGTATTCAACCCACGCTGCGTTTTGGTCCGATCCTTGCTCCTCTTCAGACGAGGAGGAAGACGAGCGTTACAGCTTTCAGTTTTGTGCGAATGCTGCCATCCGTCCACAGTTTCTGGTTAGGGTAAGTTTTAATAGTCACAGTGGGTACAACATCTCCAATGCACTTCTTTATAAACGCACTCACTGAGTCAGTGTATACGTCGATGTTGTTCTCTGAGGCTGACCGGAACATATTCCAGTCCGCGTGATCAAAACAATCTTGAAGCGTGGCTTCCGATTGGTCAGTCCAGTGTTGAATGGTTCTCATCACTGGTCCATCCTGTTTGAGTTTCTGCCTATAAGACAGTAAGAGCAAGATGGCGTCGTGATTGGATTTGCCAAAGGGAGGGCGGGGGAGGGCTTTGTATGCGTCACGGAAGTTAGAGTAACAGTGGTCGAGAGTATTAGCCATGCGTGTCATGCAATCAATATGCTGATAGAATTTAGGTAGCCTTGTTCTCAAATTTGCTTTGTTAAAATCCCCAGCTACAATAAATGCAGCCTCCGGATATATAGTTTCCAGTTTACATAGAGTCCAGTGAAGTTCCGTGAGGGCCATCTTGGTGTTCGCTTGAGGGGGAATGTACACAGCTATGACTATAACTGACAATAATTCTCTCGGTAGGTAAAATGGCCAGCATTTGATTGCAAGGAATTCTAGGTCGGGTGAGAAGAAGGATTTGAGTTCCTGTATGTTGTTATGATTACACCATGAGTCGTTAATCATAAAGCATACACCACCGCCCTTCCTCTTCCCAGAGAGGTGTTTATCTCTGTCGGCGCGATGCATGGAGAAGCCCGGTGGCTGAACCGATTCCGACAACATATCCTGAGAGAGCCCTGTTTCCATGAAACAGAGAATGTTACAATCTCTGATGTCTCTTTGGAAGGCAACCCTCGCTCGAATTTCGTCTACCTTGTTGTCAAGAGACTGGACATTGGCGAGTAGTATACTCGGGAGCGGTGAGCGATGTGCACGTCTACGGAGCCTGACCAGGAGGCTGCTAGCTCTGCCCCTTCTACAGCGCCGTTGTTTTGGGTAGGCTACTGGGATTAGATAAATTTTCCTGGGTGGTGGTCCGAACAGAGTACCCGCTTCAGGAAAGTCGTATTCCTGTAATGTTGGTAAGTTGCCGTTGCTCTTATATCCAATAGTTCCTCCCGGCTGTATGTAATAAGACAAGATTTCCTGCGGTAACAATGTAAGAAATAATACATAAAAAAACGAAATAGTGCATAAATAGAGCCATTTGTATATGACAGCAAGGCAATAGCAGACAACAGGGGAGCTGCCAGAGTATATCAAAACATAGATTCTTCCATTGTCTGAGATAATGTGAATATGACATAGTCCATTGTTGCGTCTTTAATGAGAAGCATGATTCGCTTTCAACAGCAACATAATCAAAACACATTCTAATTAAAAGTTCAGAATGCACTCCATGCGGGGATTAAATAGGAGAACAATTAAGTTAAACAAAGCAATTACATGAGGAAGTGGAAAGAAAATCATCCCGAAGGCCAAACCAAGAAAGAACATAATTTTGAAAATACAGAATAAAGAGATTTATTAAAACTGTTGATCCTTGGCATACCAACCGCTCCTAATCCTTTGCACATACAGTATCAGTCAAACGTTTGGACACACCTACTCATTCAAGGGTTTTTCTTTATTTTTACTATTTTTCCACATTGTAGAATAATAGTGAAGACATCAAAACTATGAAATAACACATATGGAATCATGTAATTAACAAAAAAGTGTGAAACAAACCAAAATAGATTTTAGATTTTTTGATTCTTCAAAGTAGCCATCCTTTGCCTTGATGACAGCTTTGCACACTCTTGGCATTCTCTCAACCAGCTTCATGAGGTAGTCACCTGGTACTGTATATTTAAGGCCACAGCCAAAACTTGTTAAAGCAACTTCTTTTAAGTTTATACAAGCTGTACCTAAAAGTAGCTGACATAAGTCTAAGTAATGACTATAGTCAGTTACCTTCAACATTGGGGTGGGTAAATGCGGAATATTGCACATTTGGAGGGGAGCCCTGACCAGGACTCAAACCTGGGTCCAGCGACTATCAACCTGATACCTTAGCCATTACGCCCAAAAATGCAAACTTCCTAATTGGGAGTAATATTCAAAAACAACATGATAAAGGGTTGTGACTTTAATCGCCCTACTTGCAGGCACAGGAAAAATCACATTATAAATGGTAACATGGGAGATATAAGAGGACTGCATGGACGAATGGCCTACTTGTGGTCACAGACCACTTGTCTTTGACTTACCAGTTGCTGGCCCTGTACTCCCCATGCAGCATACTGCAGAATAGAATTCAGCACCTCTGGAGGATCCAGCTCCCACACCTCCCTGAAAAACAACATTAAGTAACAGTAACACTGTAACACTGACACACTTTGTTTGAAGGACAGCGCTCAACTCCTCTCAGCCTACTAGACTTGGACTGCCTGCCTTTCAAATTAACATTTGAAAACTTGGACTGCCTGTATTCAAATTCACATTTAAAAACTTTAAAAGCTCATTTCACCACATTGTTTTATCATCACAACTGAAATGTACTTAATGCCTGAGATAAACTGCCTGAGAATAGATTGTCTTGACAAGTAAACAAACACATCAAGACCCCAACAAAGTTAATGGTAAACAAGCAAACAAAACATACCTTGTGTGGACGTTGTAAATGCTATATGAGGCCATGTATGAATGCCGGAAAACCTAAAACAAAAGAGAGAAAAGAAAGAGGAGATTACTGCATTAAATATTTACGATGGAGGCAGCTTGGCTGATAACAACATCAAAAAAACAGGCAGAGAAAGGCATCAAACAGAATAGACCGGTAGCTGTTTTCACAAATAGATTCTGGGGACAATGCAATTTGCATGGGTGACAGCTGGGAGATGAGACATTTTAATTCCATCTGAGAAACCGATCATGCAACCCCCATGACTTTAGGTCTGAAAGCCTGGGAGTATGAAAGACACAGAGAGAAAGGCAGGAGGGAGGGAGAGAGAGAGAGCATCCAAATGGTTCTGACTAGGGTGTTTGTAAATCTGTCTGGATTCCCCTCGAGAAGCTGTGCATGACATGATAGTATAATTCAGATTGTAGACGGGGAAAAGAGAGCGAGAGAGGGAGAGAGAGAGAGAGAGAGAAAGAAAGAAATAAATAAAAAGAGGGATAGAGACACCTGATTCAGACTCAAGTGTTTGATATATCTGTTTGAGCAGACAGGAGTCTAAAAACAGGGATGCCACAGCCGAGGATGGATAGCTCAAATTAAAAAGTGCTTCTTCATTTGAAAAGGATGCACTTTGCCACAGTGAATTATGCATAGCGCATGAGGACGGCGGAAAGGCCCGAAGGTGGTGGCAGAGATGTGATAGCGCTAGATTGATGAGCACCAGAAATAGTGTTGACAGGCCAAGATGAGTGATCTCAGAAAGGGAGGGAGGTGGAGAGTGCACCTCCGATGGCTTTGACAAAATATGTTGCTATAAGCTGCTAAGCAACAGAGACGCAGGTCAGGGTTAAAGCTCTGTGAAAACACATCCCTGGCTAGGAACTAAAACGCCCAAGTGTTTAGATACGCCGTCTCTTTAAAACAAATTCAAGGTGATCATTTGGAACTAGAGGTAATGCTCCCAGGGAACAAGAGTCTGTGGTTTTGCTGTGGATATTTTAGCAAAACCACAGACTCTTGTTCCCTGGGAAGGCACAGAAGAGGAATGGACTCTGTAACTTTTATTTGAACCGTATTGACTCCCTTCAGTTGGAGTTTTACTTCCAAACATTGACCTTTGGCAAAAAAAAGTTTTAACTGCCTGTCAGATACTACTTTGAGTGTCTGAGAAAGTGTTTGAAGTTATCATTTTAAGATTTAAGATTTAAGATTGCGCAGATATCTTTGCTGTCGGGTGGAATTCACTCTCTCTGAGCTGCTCGTCATCTCTAGCTTTGATAAAATGTCCTACTCTGTACATGATGATAAAATGGCTAATAACAGTTCCAGTATCAGGTGGATATTAGAGGATCATTTTGAAATGTTTCACATTGTTTCCCTCACTACATCTCTTCAAGAGCTGGCACAATGACCTTTGTGTTCAGTGTGGTGATTTAATCAAAGACAAGTGGCCTCCCGGGTGGCGCAGTGGTCTAGGGCACTGCATCGCAGTGCTAACTGCGCCACCAGAGTCTCTGGGTTTGCGCCCAGGCTCTGTCGCAGCCGGCCGCGACCGGGAGGTCCGTGGGGCGACGCACAATTGGCATAGCGTCGTCCGGGTTAGGGAGGGTTTGGCCGGTAGGGATATCCTTGTCTCATCGCGCTCCAGCGACTCCTGTGGCGGGCCGGGCGCAGTGCGCGCTAACCAAGGGGGCCAGGTACACGGTGTTTCCTCCGACACATTGGTGCTGCTGGCTTCCGGGTTGGAGGCGCGCTGTGTTAAGAAGCAGTGCGGCTTGGTTGGGTTGTGCTTCGGAGGACGCATGGCTTTTGACCTTCGTCTCTCCCGAGCTCGTACGGGAGTTGTAGCGATGAGACAAGATAGTAATTACTAGCGATTGGATACCACGAAAATTGGGGAGAAAATGGGATAAAAAAAAAAAAGACAAGTAGGTTGACATTTTCAACTCCTACTGCACTAAAACTTTTGCTGCAACTCAATACTGCAACTCAATACGAGTGGTCTGCACAGGGCAGTTTTATCAAACACGATTAATAACACTGCAAAAGTTTAGTATAAAACCACACAGAGGGAAACGCATCTGCCCAAACCAATGAAAAGCCCATGTTGTATTAATGTCGATTTTCATCACCATGTTCCTCCATTTCAAATATCATCTGATTATTAAATTTGCCACACACTGACCATCCTTCCCTCCTTCTTTTCCTTGCTCCTCTTCCACTGCCAAGGTGACTCGCCCGCTCCCTCCTCCCCTCCTCCCCTCATATTACGTATGCAAATCGGATTGAGTGAAATGAAAACATGGATTCTCTTGATTTATGGGAGAGGTGTGGCGGATCATGGTTCTGTATATTACCCAGAGATCCCCTAATCTCTGGCAGTGTGTGGCACGTGCCTGGGAGCAGGGGCCCACAGATTAAAACATATGATTAAATATCTAGACTGGTTCAGACAGCTTTAGGCGCTCTTCTATACTGCCTCAGAGAAGAGTCCACTGGACCAGCTAACGGAGAAATGCATGCCAAGGTTTCCAATGGCTGCTTTCAGCCTCTGGGTAAAAGAAATGTTACAAAATAGTATTTGAGATGAAAATAGTATTTGGATGCTTGTACGTGTGAAAAGAGTTTATTACATAGTAATAACATGTTTAAGGCTGTTAATAACGGTGTTATACAGTAGGACAGTTGAATACAAATGGGAATGATTGTTGTATTTAATCATGTGTCTAAAAACAGATGACTTGCTTGCATTTAGAAACTAAAGGCCTAGTTTACTGCCCTTATTCGAACATGACCACATTTTAGGCAAAACTTTGCGTCAACTGGCTGGTGGTTACAGAGGAGCCTTAACCAAATACAGTGAAGAAACTTAAGCAAATTCTAGCACCAACATAGCAGAGAGCCAATGAGCCAGCTTTCTTAGCACTCTCACCCCAAAACAAGTTTAATTGTGTCTCCAGCCCGAATGGGATCAATCCATTTGTCAGCAAAAGGGGAGGAGAGAAGGTGGGGAGATCAATAGAACACTCGAGGGAGGGAAGGCTGTAAGCCGCTCTAGAGGTGCCTGTGCAATGAACATAAGAGCAGGCTGCACCCCTACGAGTATCAAAGCCAAATGGTCCCTGAAGCTACCGATGACGTATCATGTTTTGCTACCTTACATATTTTGTGCACAATGTTGGCCCAGTGTGAAGGACAGAATCAGTGCAACCCTGACAGCAGTCAGTATTTGGCCCTCAGGTTACCATAGCAATTCTGGACCCTTACAGCACATTGGACCCATCAGATTAACTATAATAGCATGGGCCCTCAAGGAGCCAGTGCTGTGACGACCGTTCAGTCTCAGGGGTCTGCCAGACCCAATCTAGACCCATTTAGCGTGGGAGGGAATACGGATACGGTGATAACGGTGCTTAGGGCCCCAGGTGCTGCTTTTGGCCTGCTAAATCACACAACATTGGGCTATTTGGGTTACCGTGACCCCCGTATAGTCCTGATGAGATAGCTCTGAAAGATGCTGTCTCTCCTTCGTCTTCCTTTGTGATTCCCGCCAGGCTCATTTGTTCAGTAATCAGCCGTGAGGGGTTAGGCGAGGTAGGACCTACTGTACGTATTCAGCCTCTGCTCATTTGAAGGCGGCGAGCCACTGAAGGCTACTTCATCAATGTTACACAATGTTTTATCCTTCACAAAGATATATCAAGGTTTGGAGGACCAGAAGGTAAAGAAACTGAATTCTTCATATATTTCCCTCGCCAGTATGTCAAAAAAACGATCACAATGTAATAAACTTTGTGGTTCTACAATTTGAGAAAGAACAGAGACGTAAAATGTTCTATTTGACTGAGATCTGTCATCAAATGAAAGAAAACACAATTTCCTCACAGAGCGATTGTCATGTCAAGTAAACAATGGACTTCATTGTTATACTCCATGGGTAAACTCTGGACTCTGACTCTGACTCTCTATTGGTTACACAGACTTTTGGCCTCCCATCCCATTCTTAACACCGTTCGCCGGCTTTGTATTCATGTTACCTGATGAAATTGCTGTACAATATGATCTTGTTGCCATCTGATACACATTCAGATGTCATAAATCAGCACTGCAGAGCTCTCCCTGTACTATGCCGTACCTTGATTGTATTACTGTTGATGATATCTGGAAATGTGCATGTACACCCTGGCCCGTCTACGGTTGCTAGCCCCAATTCTGATTTGTGCTCTGATATCTGCTTCACTGATTTCTGCTCCTGTAAAAGCCTGGGTTTTCTGCACATTAACACGAGAAGCTTATTACCTAAAACGGATCAATTGAAAGTTTGGGTTCAGAGCTCCAATCCAGATGTGTTAGTCATTACTGAGACGTGGTTAAGGAAGAGTGTTTTGAATACTGATGTTAACCTTTCTGGTTATAACCTTTTTCGGCAAGACAGATCTTCTAAAGGTGGGGGAGTGGCAATCTTTACCAAGGATCGCCTTCAGTGCTCGTTTATCTCCACCAAGTCTGTCCCCAAACAATTTGATTTGCTGGTTTTAAGTATTAAACTTTCAAATAGCTCTTTGTTGACTGTTGCTGGGTGCTATCGTCCTCCATCAGCACCAGCCTGTACCCTACCTGCCCTAAGCTCTCTCCTGGCCCCTTACACCAAGTCTGAATTTGTCCTGCTAGGTGACCTAAACTGGGACATACTTAAACCACCTGACCAAGTCCTAAAACAATGGGACTCCCTAAATCTTTCTCAGATTATTACCAATCCCACAAGGTATGACTCCAAACACCCAGAAAAGGCTACTGTTCTTGATGTTATTCTCACAAATAATCCTGATTGGTATCAGTATGGTGTTTTCTGTAATGACCTTAGTGATCACTGTTTTACAGCCTGCGTTCGTAATGGCTGCTCCGTGAAACCACCTGTCCTGATTTGTCATAGATTCTTGCTAAAAAACTTTAATAAGCAAGCCTTCCTTCATGAACTGGCCTCGGTAAAATGGTATAGAATCAGCTTGATCCCCTCTGTCGAAGACGCTTGGACCTTATTTTTTGATAATTTCAGTGGTATTGTTAACAAACACACCCCCATGAAGAAAATGAGAATTAAAAACAGGTTCAACCTCTGGTTCGACCGTGATCTTGCAGAGTTACTCCACCTCAAGAATTTGGCGAAATGAACGGCACACGCATACTCAAGCTGACTGGCTCTCGTTCAGGCAAATGAGACATAAGTGCACTCAGGCTATCCGGAAGGCCAAAGTCAGTTACTTTAAGGAGCAGTTCTCTCTCTGTGGGTCTAACCCCAAGATGTTCTGGAAAACGGTTAAAGACCAGGAGAATAAACCCTCCTCCTTACAGCTGCCCATGTCCCTTAAAGTTGATGATGTGGTTGTTACTGACAAGAAGCACATGGCTGAGCTCTTTAATCACCACTTCATTAAGTCAGGATTCCTATTTGACTCAGTCATGCATCCTTGCCCGTCCAACATTTCCTCATCTCCCACCACTTTTAATGCGACTATCCCCGATGCTTCTCCCTCTTTTTCCCCTGCCCCGCTACAAAGTTTCTCCCTGCAGGCCGTCACTGAGTCCGAGGTGCTAGAGGAGCTCCTGAAACTTGGCCCCAAAAAACCATCTGGGTCAGATGGTTTAGACCCTTTCTTCTTTAAGGTTGCTGCCCCTATCATCGCCAAGCCTATCTCTGACCTTTTTAACCTGTCTCTCCTTTCTGGGGAGGTTCCCATTGCTTGAAAGGCAGCCACGGTTCATCCTTCATTTAAAGGGGGAGATTAAGCTGATCCTAACTGTTATTAGGCCTATTTCTATTTTGCCCTGTTTATCAAAAGTGTTGTAAAAACTGACTGGCTTTCTTGATGTCAATAGAATTCTCTCTGGTATGCAATCTGGTATCCGCTCAGGTTATGGATGTGTCACTGCAACCTTAAAGGTCCTCAATGATGTCACCATTGCCTTTGATTCTAAGCAATGTTGTGCTGCTATTTTTATTGACTTCGCCAAAGCTTTTAATACGGTAGACCATTCCAAGGAATATTGGTGTCTCTGAGGGGTCCTTGGCCTGTTTTGCTAACTACCTCTCTCAAAGAGTGCAGTGTATAAAGTCAGAAAATCTGCTATCTCAGCCACTGCCTGTCACCAAGGGAGTAGCCCAAGGCTCAATCCTAGGCACCACGCTCTTCTCAATTTACATCAACAACATAGCTCAGGCAGTAGGAAGCTCTCTCATCCGTTTATATGCAGATGATACAGTCTTATACTCAGCTGGCCCTTCCCCGGATTCTGTGTTAAATGCTCTACCACACAGCTTTCCTAGTGTCCAACAAGCTTTCTCTACCCTTAACCTTGTTCTGAACACCTCCAAAACAAAGGTCATGTGGTTCGGCAAGAAGAATGCCCCTCGACCCACAGGTGTGATTACTACCTCTGAGGGTTTAGAGCTAGAGGTAGGCACCTCATACAATTATTTGGGAGTATGGCTAGATGGTACACTGTCCTTCTCTCAGCACATATCTAAGCTGCAGGCTAAAGTTAAATCTAGACTTGGTTTCATATATCGTAATCTCTCCTCTTTCACCCCAGCTGCCAAACTAACCCTGATTCAGATGACCATCCTACCCATGCTAGATTACGGAGACATCATTTATCGATCAGCAGGTAATGGTGCTCTCGAGCGGCTAGATGTTCTTTACCATTCGGCCATCAGATTTGCCACCAATGCTCCTTATAGGACACATCACTGCACTCTATACTCCTCTGTAAACGGGTCATCTCTGTATTCCTGTCGCAAGACACACTGGTTGATTCTTATTTATAAAACCCTCTTAGGCCTCCCTCCCCCCTATCTGAGATATCTACTGCATCCCTCATCCTCCACATACAACACCCGTTCTGCCAAACCTATTCTGTTAAAAGGTCCCCAAAGCACACACATCCCTGGGTCGCTCGTCTTTTCAGTTCGCTGCAGCTAGTGACTGGAACGAGCTGCAACAAACACTCAAACTGCACAGTTTTATCTCAATCTCTTCATTCAAAGTCTCAATCATGGACACTCTTACTGACAGTTGTGGCTGCTTTGCGTGATGTATTGTTGTCTCTACCTTCTTGCCCTTTGTGCTGTTGTCTCTGCCCAATAATGTTTGTACCATGTTTTGTGCTGCTACCATGTTGTGTTGCTACCATGTTGTGTTGTCATGTGTTGCTGCCTTGCTATGTTGTTATCTTAGGTCTCTCTTTATGTAGTATTGTCTCTCTTGTCGTGATGTGTGTTTTGTCCTATATTTATATGCTATTTAAAAAATATATACAGTATATATATGTAATCCCAGCCCCCGTCCCCGCAGGAGGTCTTTTGCCTTTTGGTAGGCCGTCATTGTAAATAATAATTTGTTCTTAACTGACTTGCCTAGTTAAATAAAGGTACAAAAAATACAAATACAAATAAAAACGTAAATCCCGGTTATTGTTTGGTGAGGTACAACCAATTATTTATATTTACACTATATGACTGATAGGGGACACTGTGTTGAAGCCATGGAGCCTCCATCTTGGTTAATGCATACACCATTGTAGAAAATATTTTGGAAGCTATAGAAAAGCTGTAAACATTTATTCATGTCTACATTCGTTTTTGCCACATTTATTTTGTTACAGACATGTTACTGCGTACTTTTAAATTATATTATGTGAGCTAAACAGAACAATTAAAAATGAACAAGTATCTAATAACATTTTCCTGAAATAATCATCTTTGGAGATTACTCATGTTTCCATCCCCACGACAACACAAAAATACTTAAATACAAGTAAATTTTTGTCGTTGGAACATTTCATTTATTCCATGAAATCTTATGTCGGACTGCTTCTTCTGGGGAGTGCTAATATAGCCGACCAGTAGCTTCAAAGCCTCTCAAAGGCCAATACATAGCATCAGCAATCCAGGGTTTATATACATCATTGGGTACGACCTACTCAAACCTGATTAGCTTGAAGTTATTCTCTAATTATTATTGCAAACACAATGCATTGGATCAACATAGACCTGGAGGATTTAAAACCTGGACGAGCATTACAAGATGTTTACCAGCAAAGAAAACATATCCTATTGTCACCATTGACACAGAGTTTACGAGTGTTTATAAAGCTTAATCGCTCTTGGACACCTCAGTAATGAGATAAAGGCGTGTAATCTTAGAGCTACTGTAGGTGAGACTTCCAGAGATTTCCAGGGGGAAACTCTGTCAACAACTTCAATCTACACCAGTTGATGTGGACATACTTGTTCAAGTGCCACACCGTTATTCGGTGCTTTCTTTTCATTCCAACATACTGTACCGGTATTGCCCTGTTTGTTCAACTAAACAATTTCCCAAGGGCCCAGAGATTGTGTTCATACAGTAGGTGCCTAAACATATACTGTGAACATATAATTAAATGATGAACAAATGACAGCTTCTATACATATCTTTCATAATCAATTCCGAGCTTGTCTATCTATGAAATACAACAGAACTGTCACGTCCTGACCATAGAAAGCCTGTATTTTCTATGGTAGAGTAGGTCAGGGCATGACTAGGGGTTTTAGTCTAGTTTATTATTTCTATGTGGGGTTCTAGGTTTATTTTCTATGTTGGGGTTTGTGTGTGATTCCCAATTAGAGGCAGCTGGTAAACATTGTCTCTAATTGGGGATCATACTTAAGTTGCACTTTTCCACCTGTGGATTATGGGATATTGTTTATGTTTAGTTGCCTGTTAGCACTGCATTGTCGTCACGGTTTGTTTATTCTTTATTGTTTTTGGTTTTCTATATGTCACTTTCTAATAAATTATGTGGAACTCTACATACGCTGCGCCTTGGTCTGACCATTATTACAAACAACGTGACAATAACATTACACGTCAAAAGAAAGGGACAACACACAAGACCTTATGTGAAATATGCAAATAAATTAAGACTAATCTCCTTGTCGCTAATCCTCATAGTTTATCCCTTCCTGAACAGAGGGTTCAATTTGCGTATCTCATTTTGCATCTTCACTTTTCTGATGGAAAGCTTGTGATTATAGGAGAAACATTTTTAAGTAAAAAAAGGTCTGAGTGGGTGTTTGATCAACAGGCCCACTGTATAGTTGGCTGACTTCAAGATGTGTGTGTGTTGTAGTGCGTTGGCTTGTATGGTAGCCTAGTACAATGTTTGCCAACTACAGGGGTCTATTTATACTGCCAATTATGTTGTAAAACGTTTCTTAGACAGAAGCAAACGGAACGAAATGGGAAGGGACCTACCTGAATTTGTCCAATAGAAACTCTTGTTTAGCTCTGTTTGCTTCCATTTGGTTCTGAACGGTAAAAAGTTCCTGTAATGAATACACCCCAGTCCTCGAGTACCCACAACAGCACACATTTTGGGGGGGACAAGTACACCTGATTCAACTTGTCAACTAATCATCAAGCCCTCAATGAGTTGAATCAGTTTGGGGCTACAACAAAAATGTGTGCTGTTGGACAGGAGTTGGGAAACACTGGTCTAGTATGCATGCCTTTAAGATTGAGCTTATTGTAAGATTTAATAGAATATATGAGAGAGAGAGCGAGAGAGAGAGAGAGATGCAAATGGAGTGTGGGGGGATTAAGAGCATTAAAGTAAAAAGATAATACAGTTTACCTGTTTAACATCATAGGCAAAGAGCACATATTTCAAGTCCGGGGAAACGGAGTACTTTGCAACATTGAAATTGACCTACAAGACAAAGAAGAGGAAAAGAGAGTGAGAGCATTTTTAAGTGGGTATATACGTTTGCTAACATGTCACTTTGAGTGGCAGGGTATATGTTTACGTGTAAGTCTGTGTGCATGCATGTTCAGATGGTAAAGGGTTTTCACTTACAAATGTTGTGTTTGTCAGTACAATTTCAGTATCATTGGTGAGGATGTTAAACTTGATTACGTGGCCATCGCGATTCCTGTAGATCACTTCTGAGTCTATGAAAGGAGAGACAAATAAGAAAAAAACATGTCTTTCTGAAACAATTCCTCTGTCGATTTTCTACTAAGATGAAATTGCAAGGCCTTTGTTGCCATTTGAAGGCAAGGCCGGATGGCTGTCAAAACCAGAACTGTACCTTGAATAAGGCTTTGTAGCCAACATTTTGACAATAAAAAGTCTCCATTCTATCCAAATGTCCTTGTTTTTCTTCAGCATAGCAAAGACAGAATGTCCAGTACCTTGTCACATCATTGTCTCTGGAAAATCAAATAACAATAGTAACATGACGGCACTGACTCCATTCATATACATCAGCGTGTGACTGCATTGTGATCAACATATATGAAGCCAAATATGCATGTTCTCTATTGATGGGAAATGCTTTCTGTGCCTAAGGAATGAAACACACACAGTGCCATCAGAAACTATTCACACCCCTTTACTTTTTCCACATTTTGTTGTGGAATAGCACAGGAGGCTGCTGAGGGGAGAACGGCTGATCATTATGGCTGGAATGGAGAAAATGAAATGGCATCAAACATCTGGGAACCATTTATTGATACCATTCCACTCACTCCACTCTTTACCACAAGCCCGTTTCCCCAATTAAGGTTCCCCAACCTCCTGTTTTGTAAGGTCCCTCAGTTGAGCAGTACATTTCCAACACAGAGTCAACCACAAAGACCAGGGAGTTTTTCCAATGCCTCGCAAAGAAGGGCACCTATTGGTAGATGGTTAAACAAAAAAAAGCTGACATTCAATATCCCTTTGAGCATGGATGGTATAGGACAATGATCTAAAACACATGGCCAAATCTACACTGGAGTTGCTTACCAAGAAGACAGTGAAAGTTCCTGAGTGGCCAAGTTACAGTTTTGACATAAATCTGTTCAGAAAATCTGTGGCAAGACCTGAAAATGATTGTCTAGCAATGATCAACAACCAATTTGACAGAGCTTGAAGAATTTTTTTTACATTAATGGGCAAATGTTGTACAATCCAGGTGTGGAAAGCTTATAGATTTATCCAGAAAAACTCACTGCTGTAATCGCTGCCAAATGTGATTCTAACATGTATTGACTCAGGTGGTTGAATACTTATCTAATAAAATATAAAAAATCATGTTTTCTTTTAGTTTTTTTTTTTACAAATGTTACAATTTTTCTTCCACATGTATTTTGTGTGGATCGTTGACCAAAAAATTCCAATTAAATCCATTTTAAACCCACTTTGTAACACAACCAAATGTGGAAAAGTCAAGGTGTGTGAATACTTGTATGTAGCTTGTATTTTGTCCTGTGTTCTTGTTGTTGAATGCCACAGCATTATCTGCTATGTGATCTCATACGCAGACATGACCCTGAAATGTCATCCAGCAAGGGAGTACTCCAAATGGCAGACACACACACACACACACACACACACACACACACACACACACACACACACACACACACACACACACACACACACACACACACACACACACACACACACACACACACACACATTGAGCAAATGATACCATGCATTGCTAATCACTAATTCATACATGAGTTATGATCAAATGCAAACAAAACAAAGATGGAAGACAATCCATAACGTTCTGTGCTGAAACAATCCCATAATGAAGATATTCATCTCTGTCAAAAGGTTATTTGGGGGTTATGCAACTGACAGGGCAACCCCAGCAGACCTGGCAACCCCGGCAGATATTGGATTCCTACAGTGGTAGCTGATCACCTATACCCGCCTCTCAGCAGAGTCTCATTTGTCCGTCAACAATTTTCTCGTTCACAGCCAATCAGGGCCCTGTTGCCATGCTGTAGTTACCATGGGTTTGATTGATGGGGCCCTCACGGCCCAATCCTGCCCCATATTTTGTTCCTGTCGTAACCTCTGTGAGCATATCACAGACATAAATGTCATCATCTAAAACAAGTAATCTGATGCCTCAAGACCACTGGTCGAAATATTTGTGTTTACCACGACCATATACAGTGCGGTCTGAAATGATTGACAACCTTGATAAAGGTAAGCAAAAAGGACTGTATAAAATTAATAATTAAAATACTAAGCTATTGTCACGATCGTCTTTGGGTGAGAGAGAGGACCAAGGCGCAGCGTGTGCAAAATACATCTTCTTTTATTAAAGAAGAGAGAAAAAACAAGAAACGAACAACTATACACAAACTAACAAAATAACGACCGGGAAGCTATACATATAAATAGTGCTGACACAAACACTACACATAGACAATTACCCACAACAGCTAAAGCCTATGGCTGCCTTAAATATGGCTCCCAATCAGAGACAACAATAACCAGCTGTCTCTAATTGAGAACCAATTCAGGCAACCATAGACTTTCCTAGACACCTACACTGAACACTAAACCATCTACTCTACTTAACCCCCTAAACCACAGGTGTCAAACTCATTCCACGGGGGGCCGAGTGTCTGCGGGTTTTCGCTCCTCCCTTGTACTTGATTGATGAATTAACATCACTAATTAGTTAGGAACTCCCCACACCTGGTTGTCTAGGGCTTTATTGAAAGGAAAAACCAAAAACCTGCAGACACTAGGCCCTCCGTGGAATGAGTTTGACACCCCTGCCCTAAACCATACAACACCCTAGACAATACAAAAACACACAAAGACAACCCACCCCAACTCACGCCCTGACCAACTAAATAAATAAAAGAAAAAGGAACAATAGGTCAGGAACGTGACAGCTATATTGTATGCTCAAATTATATTATTTCATACTAATAAAAATGTATGTATGGGGTTAGAATCGGTGCTTTGGTCAGCTGACATGAAAATAGAGCTATTTGGCCACGCACATCAGTGGTGGATTTGGGGTCGAAATGAGAACGCATAAGCAGAAAATAACTCCATATCTACTGGACAATACGATGGTGGATCTTTGATGTTATGAGGCTATTTTGCTTCCACTGGTCCTAAGGTCCTTGTTGACTGTCAATGGCTTCATGAACCTTACCCAGGGTGTCCCACCCTGTGCAACTGGGTCCTGGACTTCCTGACGGGCCGCCCCCAGGTGGTGAGGGTAGGTAACAACATCTCCACCCTGCTGATCCTCAACATTGGGGCCCCACAAGGGTGCATTCTCTGCCCTCTCCTGTACTCCCTGTTCACCCATGACTGCGTGGCCATGCACGCCTCCAACTCAATCATCAAGTTTGCAGACGACACTACAGTGGTAGGCTTGATTACCAACAACAACGAGACGGCCTACAGGGAGGAGTTGAGGGCCCTCGGAGTGTGGTGTCAGGAAAATAACCTCACACTCAATGTCAACAAAACAAAGGAGATGATCGTGGACTTCAGGAAACAGCAGAGAGAGCATCCCCCTATCCACATCGACGGGACAGTAGTCGAGAAGGTGGAACGTTTTAAGTTCCTCGGCGTACACATCACGGACAAAATTAAATAGTCCACCCACACAGACAGCATGGTAAAGAAGGCGCAGCAGCGCCTCTTCAACCTCAGGAGGCTGAAGAAATTTGGCTTGTCACCAAAAACACTCACAAACTTTTACAGATGCACAATCGAGAGCATCCTGTCGGGCTGTATCACCGCCTGGTACGGCAACTGCTCCGCCCACAACCGTAAGGCTCTCCAGAGGGTAGTGAAGTCTGCACAACGCATCACCGGGGGCAAACTACCTGCCCTCCAGGACACCTACACCACCCGATGTCACAGGAAGGCTAAATAAAGGCCTTGTAAATAAATTGAGGCTTCACAAAGCATTTATAACCCTGTCATGCATATTTGTAGAGCATTGCAACGCCAGGATATTGGGTTCAATTCCTGAGACCACCCATACATGAAAATGTATTCATGCATGACTGTCATGTATTATATTTCACTAAAACATTTCGAGGATGGCCTTACCTCTTTCCCTCTTGGGTGCATAGTCAATATTGGACCTGACCTCAACTTCCCAAAAAATGCTGTGCTGCAGGATGACACACACTCTTAAGTGCAGTCATGCACAGCAAAAAATGTTGTTAGGGCCTTTTAAAATTCGTTTTTATTTCTTGCCTACAAAATATGTTTTCTTGGTTTTTCCAGGTTTCAGATTCCCCCTTTTTTCCTGGTTTACCCGTTTTTTTCCAACTTTTTTTGAAAAGCAAAAATGGGATTTACTGTGTTCACTACAATGCTTAAACCACATCAGGGGATGACTTTTGCCGTCTGGGAAAAATCTCAGAAACAGAGATTTTTGAATGAAGTTGCCCTTTAATTCAGTGGGCATGCTCTGCAATGTTGTTTGGTTAGCGGTATTCTGTAGTGCAGTAAGCGCACGTGATGTGATTTGGGCGCAAATAGAGTGCAAAGCAACAAATCCTTGTTTTCAATGACGGCCTACCGGGGAGCAGTGGATTAACTGCCTTGTTCAGGGGCAGAATGACAGATTTTTATCTTGTCAGCTTGGGGGATTCGATCCAGCAACCTTTCGATTACTGGCCCAACGCTTTAAACACTAGGCTACCTGCCGCAAATAACCCTAGATCAAATCAAATTTTATTTGTCACATGCTCCAAATACAACAAGTGTAGACCTTACCGTGAAATGTTTACTGACAAGCCCTTAACCAACAGTGCAGTTCAAGAAGAATATTTACCAAATAAACTAAAGTAAAAAATAATAAAAAGTAACACAATAAAATAACAAAAACGGAGCTATATACAGAGGGTACCGGTACAGAGTCAGTGTGTGGGGGTACAGGTTTGTTGAGATACAGCCACATCTCATAGTCACATCATGAGATTTGTAAATGAAAGAGGAATGTAGTGATATGAATTGAATGGAGATTCCCATCTTCCCATTTTAGAGTTTCTGGCTCAACACAGAAATGCCCTTATCCAGATGGCGTGAGAAACTAATTTCCTTACAGACACGCTAACTTTGTTATTACTTTTGAGGTCGGAACAAACATGCAGCAGGAAGAGGGGCAAGAACCAGTTATCCGCCAGCTCAGGGACAAGCTCCACTATTCAGTGTAATGTTCAATGTAATTGCATTGCTAGACTTTGTGTTGTTTTAAAAATGTACAAATAAAAGGAAATGTATGGTTTAAACATGTCTTTAATCTTTATTTGTTTTACCTGTTAGTGATAACTCCTGTGTGTTTACATTTTTAAGCCTTTATGTATGTTTTGAAGGACCAAAGGTGTCTGACTTTATAGTAAGTACAGCGTCATATGATAAGGCATTTATGTATGTTATAAATTACCAAAGGTGTCTGACTTTATAGTAAGTACAGCGTCATATGATAAGGCATTTATGTATGTGTTATAAATTACCAAAGGTGTCTGACTTTATAGTAAGTACAGCGTCATATGATAAGGCATGTATGTATGTGTTATAAATTACCAAAGGTGTCTGACTTTATAGTAAGTACAGCGTCATATGATAAGGCATTTATGTATGTGTTATAAATTACCAAAGGTGTCTGACTTTATAGTAAGTACAGCGTCATATGATAAGGCATTTATGTATGTTATAAATTACCAAAGGTGTCTGACTTTATAGTAAGTACAGCGTCATATGATAAGGCATTTATGTATGTGTTATAAATTACCAAAGGTGTCTGACTTTATAGTAAGTACAGCGTCATATGATAAGGCATTTATGTATGTGTTATAAATTACCAAAGGTGTCTGACTTTATAGTAAGTACAGCGTCATATGATAAGGCATTTATGTATGTGTTATAAATTACCAAAGGGTTCTGACTTTATAGTAAGTACAGCGTCATATGATAAGGCATTTATGTATGTGTTATAAATTACCAAAGGTGTCTGACTTTATAGTAAGTACAGCGTCATATGATAAGGCATTTATGTATGTGTTATAAATTACCAAAGGTGTCTGACTTTATAGTAAGTACAGCGTCATATGATAAGGCATTTATGTATGTGTTATAAATTACCAAAGGTGTCTGACTTTATAGTAAGTACAGCGTCATATGATAAGGCATTTATGTATGTGTTATAAATTACCAAAGGGTTCTGACTTTAAATGAAGTAAAGCACCATGCGATAGTCTTTATGGATGTGTTATGAATGACCGAAGGTGTCTCACTTCAAACTAACTAATACAGGACACTACATAAAGTGTTAATGTACTAAAGTTATTTTTAAAAATCTAACACAGCGGTTGCATTAAGAACTAGTGTATCTTTCATTTGCTGTCCAACATGTATTTTTTAGTAAAGTTTATGATTAGTTATTTGATTAGATTAGGTGCCTCTCCAAGATTTCTCCGGACAATATTTCTGTATTTTGACTACGTATTCACATTGTAAAACCACGATTTGTACCGCTAAATATGCACATTTTCGAACAAACCATATATGTATTGTGTAATATGATGTTATAGGACTGTCATCTGATGAAGATTGTGAAGGTTAGTGAAAAAATGTATATATTTTGCTGGTTTATTCGCTATCGCTAACGTTGCGTTGAATGAATGCAGTTGTGTGGTAGGCTATTGTAGTAAGCTAATATAATGCTATATTGTGTTTTCGCTGTAAAACACTTAAAAAATCTGAAATATTGGCTGGATTCACAAGATGTTTGTCTTTCATTTGCTGTACACCATGTATTTTTCATAAATGTTTTATGATGAGTATTTAGGTATTTCACGTTGGTCTCTGTAGTTATTCTAGCTGCTTTGGTTAGATTTGTGATGGTGGCTGCAATGTAAAACTATGATTTATACCTGAAATATGCACATTTTTCAAACAAAACATATGCTATACAATAAATATGTTATAAGACTGCCATCTGATGAAGTTGTTTCTTGGATAGTGACTATTTATATCTTTATTTGGTCGAATTTGTGATAGCTACCTATGCGGTAAAAAAATTGTGAAAATATGCGGTTGAGTCTTTTGCTATCGTGGTTAGCTAATAGATATACATATTGTGTTTTCGCTGTAAAACATTTTAAAAATCGGAAATGATGGCTGGATTCACAAGATGTGTATCTTTCATCTGGTGTCTTGGACTTGTGATTTCATGATATTTAGATGCTAGTATTTACTTGTGGCGCTATGCTAGGCTATGCTAGTCAGCTTTTTAACTGATGAGGGTGCTCCCGGATCCGGGATGGTGACTCGTGAGAATAATAATAATAATAATAATAATATGCATATTGTACGAGCAAGAATTGAGTACGAGGCAGTTTAATTTGGGAATGATTTTTTACAAAGTGAAAACAGCGCCCCCATATTGACAAAAGGTTAAGCCATGCTTATGCCGTCTTTTATAAAGCACAGGTTTATGTCATATTTGACATAGTGGGTTATGTCACATTTGACATTGGAGATCTCACACAGTTATGTTACATTTATGAACTCTATAAAGCATGACATACGGTTATAGATGATTTGTTACACATTTATGTGGCTTTATGACATTTTTATAAGCTGCACATCATTAAACATTAAACATCATTAAAGTGGGACTGAAATTACATACATTGACTGCATAGAATTCATACATAGACCTTAAATGTTGGTGTTATACACTGAGTGTACAAAACATTAGGAACACCTTCCTAATACTGAGTTGCACACCCTTTTGTCCTCAGAACAGCCTCAGTTCGTCAAGGCATGGACTCTACAAGGTGTCGAAAGCGTTCCACATGGATGCTGGCCCATGTTGACTCCAATGCTTCTCACAGTTGTGTCAAGTTGACTGGGTGTCCTTTGTGTGGTGGACCATTCTTGATACAGACGGGAAACTGTTCAGCGTGAAAAACCCAGCGTCGTTGCAGTTCTTGACACACTCAAACCGGTGCTCCTGGCACCTCATACCATAGCCTGTTCAAAGACACTTAAATAGTTTGTCTTGCCAATTCACCTTCTGAATGGCACACATAAACAATTACGGCTTAAAAAATCCTTCTTTAACCTGTCTCCTCTCCCTCATCTACACTGATTGAAGTGGATTTAAAAAGTGACATATATATAAGGGATCATAGCTTTCACCTGGTCAGTCTATGTCATGGAAAAAGCATGTTTTGTACAGTCTGTGTAGATCAGTGGCAAACTGCACAGTTAATTACCATGAAGTGCTTAGATATAAATGCTTCATGAATGTGAAAATAGACTTGAATTTACTTTGACAGCATAGAATTCATACATAGACCTCCAATGTGTGCGTTATAGACCAGTATGACCAACTTAATTGTGATTGAGGAGGGCTCTGTTAATGAGTTACGAAAGAGTTATGATATTACCCTCAACTACACGATTTGATCCGTAAATTGTACCCTGAGAATTCAACCCTGTGGGGATCTTCATGCGCCATTGACTTCAGTAAGAAGAACAAGCAGAAGGTAAGTCATGGGCACGTGACGGGCCTATACTGGCTGGAGGGGGAAATGGGGCTGGTACAGGCTATTATCATTTTCAAAACTTGGTTTGGCCTTATGGCATATTCACTAACACTGTTATGGCTTTTGAGAACAGCCATAATGATGACACTACGCTGTCATTGTAATGATGCTTCTATTAAATCAAATCAAAGTTTATTTGTCATGTGCGCCGAATACAACAGGTGTAGACCTTACAGTGAAATGCTTACTTACAGGCTCTAACCAACAGTGCAAAAAAGGTATTAGGTGAACAATAGGTAGGTAAAGAAATAAAACAACTGTAAAAAGACAGGCTATATACAGTATCGAGGCTATAAAAGTAGCGAGGCTACATACAGACACAGGTTAGTCAGGCTGATTGAGGTATTATGTACATGTAGATATGGTTAAAGTGACTATGCATATATGATGAACAGAGAGTAGCAGTAGCGTAAAAGAGGGGGTTGGCGAGTGGTGGGTGGGACACAATGCAGATAGCCCGGTGTAACGATTGTCTATTTCGTCCTCCTCATCGGACGAAGAGAGGCGAGAAGGATCAGACCAATATGCAGAGTGGTTCGTGCTCATGATGATTTATTAAAACCGAAACTGAACACTGAAATACAAAACAATAAACGAAGTGCAGAAAACCGAAACAGTACCGTGTGGTGAAAACACTAACACGGTAGACAAACACCCACAAAACACACGTGAAACCCAGGCTGCCTAAGTATGATTCTCAATCAGGGACAACGATTGACAGCTGCCTCTGATTGAGAATCATACCAGGCCGAACACAACATCCCAACATAGAAAATCACACATAGACAACCCACCCAACTCACGCCCTGACCATACTAAATAAATACAAAACAAGGGAAAACAGGTCAGGAACGTGACACCCGGTTAGCAAATGTGCGGGATAACTGGTTGGTCGGCCCAATTGAGGTAGTATGTACATGAATGTATAGTTAAAGTGACTGTGCATATATGATAAACAGAGAGTAGCAGCAGCGTAAAAAGAGGGGTTGGTTGGGGGGGGGGGGGCACACAATGCAAATAGTCCGGGTAGCCATTTGATTACCTGTTCAGGAGTCTTATGGCTTGGGGGTAAAAACTGTTGAGAAGCCTTTTTGTCCTAGACTTGGCACTCTGGTACAGCTTGCCATGCGGTAGTAGAGAGAACAGTCTATGACTGGGGTGGCTGGGGCCCTTGACAATTTTTAGGTTCTGACACCGCCTGGTGTAGAGGTCCTGGATGGCAGGCAGCTTAGCCCCAGTGATGTACTGGTCTGTACGCACTACCCTCTGTAGTGCCTTGCGGTCGGAGGCCGAGCAATTGCCGTACCAGGCAGTGATGCAACCAGTCAGGATGTTCTCGATGTTGCAGCTGTAGAACCTTATGAGGATCTCAGGACCCAAATCTTTTTAGTTCCCTGAGGGGGAATATGCTTTGTCGTGCCCTCTTCAAGACTGTCTTGGTGTGTTTGGACCATTCTAGTTTGTTGTTGATGTGGACACCAAGGAACTTGATACTCTCAACCTGCTCCACTACAGCCCCGTCAATGAGAATGAGGGCGTGCTAGGTCCTCCTTTTCCTGTAGTCCACAATCATCTCTTTAGTCTTGGTTACGTTGAGGGATAGGTTGTTATTCTGGCACCACCCGGCCAGGTTTCTGACCTCCTCCCTATAGATTGTCTCGTTTGTTGTCGGTGATCAGGCCTACCACTGTTGTGTGCCTGGCCATGCAGTCGTGGGTGAACAGGGAGTACAGGAGGGGACTGAGCACGCACCCCTGGGGAGCTCCAGTGTTGAGGATCAGCGTGGCAGATGTGTTGCTACCTACCCTCACCACCTGGGGACGGCCCATCAGTCCAGGGTCCAGTTGCAGAGGGAGGAGTTTACTCCCAGGATCCTTAGCTTAGTGATGAGCTTTGAGGGTACTATAGTGTTGAACGCTGAGCTGTAGTCAATGAATAGCATTCTCACATAAGTGTTCCTTTTGTCCAGGTGGGAAAGGGCAGTGTGGAGTGAAATAGAGATTGCATCATCTGTGGATCTGTTTGGAAATTGGAGTGGGTCTAGGGTTTCTGGGATAATGGTGTTGATGTGAGCCATTACCAACCTTTCAAAGCACTTCATGGCTACGGCCGTGAGTGCTACAGGTCTGTAGTCATTTAGGCAGGTTGCCTTTGTGTTCTTGGGCACAGAGACTATGGTGGTCTGCTTGAAACATGTTGGTACTACAGACTCAATCAGGGACATGTTGAAAATGTCAGTGAAGACACCTGCCAGTTGGTCAGCACATGCCCAGAGCACACGTCTTAGTAATCCATCTGGCCCCGTAGCCTTGTGTATGTTTACCTGTTTAAAGGTCTTACTCACGTCGGCTAATGAGAGCGTGATCACATAGTCGTCTGGAACAGCTGATGCTCTCATGAATGCCTCAGTGTTGCTTGCCTCGATGAGAGCATAGAAGTGATATAGCTCGTCTGGTAGGCTCGTGTCACTGGGCAGCTCGCGGCTGTGCTTCTCTTTGTAGTCTGTAATAGTTTGCAAGCCCTGCCACATAAGACGAGCATCGGAGCCGGTGTAGTATGATTCAATCTTAGCCCTGTACTGACGCTTTGCCTGTTTGATGGTTCGTCGCTGGGCATAGCAGGATTTCTTGTAAGCTTCCGGGTTAGAGTCCCGTACCTTGAAAGCGGCAGCTCTACCCTTTAGCTCAGTGCGAATGTTGCCTGTAATCCATGGCTTCTGGTTGTATGTACAGTCACTGTGGGGACAACGTCCTCGATATACTTATTGATAAAGCCAGTGACTGATCTTGTGTACTCCTCAATGCCATCGGAAGAATCCCGGAACAATAGCTAAACAGTCCTGTAGTTTAGCATCTGCTTCATCTGATCACTTTTTTATAGACCGAGTCACTGGTGCTTCCTGCTTCAATTTTTGCTTTGTAAGCAGGAATCAGGAGGAAAGAGTTGTGGTCGGATTTACTAAATGGAGGGTGAGGGAGAGCTTTGTACGTGTCTCTGTGTGTGGAGTACAGGTGATCTAGAATTGTTCTCCCTCTGGTTGCACATTTAACAAGTTGATGGAAATTTGGTGGAACTGATTTAAGTTTCCCTGCCACAAAGTCTCCGGCCACTAGGAGTGCCGCCTCTGGGTGAGTGGTTTCCTGTTTGCTTATTTCCTTATACAGCTGACTGAGTGCGGTCTTAGTGCCAGCATCTGTCTGTGGTGGTAAATAAACAGCCACGAAAAGTATCGGTGAAAACTCTCTAGGCAAGTAGTGTGGCCTCCAATTTATCACAATATATTCTACTTCAGGCGAGAGACTTCCTTTGATTTCGTGTACCAGCTGTTGTTTACAAATATCCACAGACCGCCCCCCTCGTCTTACCGGAGTGTGCTGTTCTATCTTGCAGGTGCAGCGTATATCCCGCCTGCTGAATATCCATGTCGTCATTCAGCCACGATTCCGTGAAACATAGGATATTACAGTTTTTGTCTATTAAGATACCTAAATATGAGCTTTTGCAAAGTATGACATGAATGCGCTATAGATATGCTATGGATATATTATATTGTCCTTGTGAAAACATGTCCTCATATACTGTACATACCATCATTTTTCTAATCGTTGCCGGCAGATTATTTGTCCACTGGTAGGGTTTCTAAACAAGAAATGTGTCTACTAACTAGCTGGTTCTTAGCATATTAGGGGCAGTGTACGGGCTTAGTGGCTAGCTGGCTAGATAGTATACTATCTGTCCTCCCGTAGTTGAAAGTGCGAGGTGATGCATTCTTTGGACAAGACCGGGTGCTCGAAAGTCTTCTGCTCGCCGGAGGGTGAAGTGCTGCTGGGTAGAGAATGTCGAGCTTGGTGCCCCGGCAGCGATGCAGAATTTACACCGGTGTAGAATTAGGTTTTTCCCTTAGTCAAGACATTGTAGTTCCCCTAGAGAGAGCTATATCACTGTAGATGAGCATAGAATGTTCTAGCGGTTACCATCAAGAGCTAACAAGAAGTAACAACAAGAATTCATCAGAGTGAAAAAATAATAATATAGATTGTTTTGAGCAATATTTTTGTTTTATTTCTGTTTTGTTTCAAGACAGAGAAAGTGTTAATAAATAGCACAGTGTTTCAAGTTCTTTCTTTTTATGCAGGTGTCTGTGTCTGCGTGAGGGACATGTTTGTGCCTGTTGTGAGGTCATTTAGAGTCAGGCATGGCAATGAAGTAGCTTTATAATTATTCCACATCAAAAAATCTCCATCAGTTTAAGCTAGAGATATCTGCCTATGTCGGCCTTCCACATCTGCGATTGAAGGTGGCCGAGTTACGGCGGTGCTTGTCAGACAATGAGACATCCCGAAAATCGGTCTTCTCACGAAAACGTCTGTAGCGTCCGAACGGTTTGGACTCACGAACACAAAGCTGTTCTCCGTTTTGCTCTACGACCCCCACAAGTGTCACGGGACTCATCTGAAGTTAGTAACGCAGATGTGCCAGCTTCTGTCTGTAGCGTCTGAACCGTTTGGACTACAAACTAATATGAGACTTTCCGAACATGATGGTGTTCTCTGTTTTTCTCTACGATCCACACATGATTCACAGGACTCGTCTGAAGGTAACCCATACAAATGAACGGCAGTATGGAGGCAGATTTGACACAACAAAATAAGGGGTTAAATATGTTTAAAAATATTTCCATTACATTCTTATATCTCCTAGATATAGGACAAACACTTCAAAACCCTATTCCATAAGATTTATTTTGTGACTGTCTTTTTTGCCATTTATGAAAGTGTTATTCAATGTGTTTCTATGGGCTATAGTAGTAAAGACCAAATTCAATATTTTATGAATAAATATTTTTATATAGATGTTTTATACCTAAAAGGGTCCTACAATTCTAAATCAAATAGCTAAATGATCCATGGCATGACCATCTTAAAACAATTCCATATGTGGCTTGGTAGAAACCCCACCCCAACGGCTTAAACTTTACAGATTTGTCCTTGCAAAAGAGTGTCTAACCCCAAACAGATGCCGACCACGAGTTTGGACAGCACAGCGGACCCTCAGGAATAATCCTGGTGTTCCAAAGAACTGCGGTCACCTAGGCCGCTGCATGCATCGCAAATGTAAAAAATCATCTCTCATTGAAATCAAAAACTCTGGTCCTGAGCCTAAATTTGGAGACACTTATAATGTGTGAAGTAGCACTACTAAACTTCGACTTTATGGCAACTAAGTTACTGTAGGGGTTTTGGGTAACTTTCCATTTGAGCTTTAATTGAGATAGGGGTGAGAGGATGATCTTTAAAACATTGCGAGCCATCGATAGGCCTTTTTCCGTGCTTGTCTACTTAAATAATGGAACGTTCCACACTGAAAAGTACAAACGAAGACTCTAATGCATAAGTAATGTACTACTTCTGTAACATGTTAAATAATGAATAACTCGGGCCCTTTTACCAGTCTGAAAATCCCCAGCTTAGGGTTGGGCTTGTAGTTACCCTGCCCTCCCACTGTAGCCTGTCCTCAAGCTCCATCTCCATCTGCCCGCAGCAGCCCCCTGCAAACTAAACTAAACTCAAAACCATGAGACAGACCTTTCAGGCTTTTCGCTGGGCTACAGTACACCACGACTGTGGAACACACAACCAGACTCTGTCAAGACTGCAGTGTCCCTCTCAAGTTTTTAATTTAAACTCAATACATTCCTCTTTCCGTTCTTACAGACTGAATACTCCTCAGTCCTATAATTGTGACTTTCATAACAGACATCTATGACATGGCATTGACATGCAGCCTAGCCCATACGAGGGATGGTTCAAGGAAAGTGTTGCCAACACTTCAAAATAGGGATCACATATTAGGAACTTATTTGCGTATATGAAGTGTGTATATAAGTAGCTAATTTGTATTACCAGCCATTATGCCTAATGAATGGCTAATAATACCCAATAAAGGCCTAATTAGCTACTTATACTGCAAATCAGTGCCTTTGTCGGAGTGATCCCTATACTGGCGTTACCAAAGTCTGGATCACTTTCCTAGAGCGATGACCTGTAGACAACACGCAACACTAACATACTTCAAATGCAGTCATATACGCATCATGTGACCGAAACGGTCTGAAACATGCATTATTGCCTCCCTACAATGCACCTTTTAAAGTCGATTTTCCTAACGTTGGCAGAGATCACATTCACTGTAAATGCTGTAGATGTCGGCTCAATAAAAAAATTGCGTTTAAAGGCGTCCTCTATTGTTCTTTAGACACAACTGCAAACTTCAAGGAGTAGGGCATTCAAGGATTTGATCTGACGGGAACTTGTGATGTCATCGGCCTCCCCCCTTGCTTGAGGAACAATAGAGGAGCAATAGAGAACAAAAAGAGGAGAGGCCCACTTGTGCTCTGTCACGACACACCTGGACCACCTATTGAGATGTGCCTTTTGATCAGTAAATCAGGTGTTAAATGAGGTGAAAAGGTCACGCGCCATGTGCTTGTTGACAATGCACCGTTGATTAGATCCCAGGTATTGTCTGCATGAGTCACACAAATCTGTTTACCAAGAAACTCATTTGCATGACCTATCATATCTTCTTATGGCTGCAGGGGCAGTATTGAGTAGCTTGGATGAAAGGTGCACAGAGGTGCCCAGAGTAAACGGCCTCCTCCTCAGTCATAGTTGCTAATATATGCATATTATTATTAGTATTGGATAGAAAACACTCTGAAGTTTCTAAAACTGTTTGAATTATGTCTGTGAGTATAACAGAACTCATATGGCAGGCAAAAACCTGAGAAGAAATCCAACCAGGAAGTGAGAAATCTGAGGTTGATCGATTTTCAACTCATCGCCTATTGAAAACACAGTAGGATATGGATCTGTTTGCACTTCCTATGCCTTCCACTAGATGTCAACAGTCTGTAGAACCTTGAATGAAGCTTCTACTGTGATGTGGGGCCGAATGAGAGCCGTTTGAGTCAGTGGTCTGGCAGAGAGCCAGGTCCTGGTCACGCGCATTCCACATGATATTGACTTGCGTTCCATTACTTCTATAGACACAAAGGAATTCTCCGGTTGGAACGTTATTAAATATTTATGATAACAACATCCTAAAGATTGATTCTATACTTAGTTTGACAAGTTTATTCGACCTGTAATATAACTTTTTTAAGTTTTCGTCCGACGTTCGCCTGGACCTGCACGAGCGTTTGGATATGTGTACTAAACGTGCTAACAAAAGTAGCTACTTGGACATAAATAATGGACATTATCGAACAAAACAACAATTTATTGTGGAACTAGGATTCCTGGGAGTGCATTCTGATGAAGATCATCAAAGTTAAGGGAATATTTATAATGTAATTTCGTATTTCTGTTGACTCCAACATGGCGGAGAAATTTTGTTTCTATCTGAACGCCGTCTCAGATTATTGCATGGTTTGCTTTTTCCGTAAAGTTTTTTTGAAATCTGACACAGCGGTTGCATTAAGAACAAGTGTATCTTTAATTCTATGTAAAACATGTATATTTCATCAAAGTTTATGATGAGTATTTCTGTTATTTGATGTGCTCTCTGCAATTTCTCATATTTTGGAGGCATTTCTGAACATGGCGCCAATGTAAACTGAGGTTTTTGGATATAAATATGAACTTAATCGAACAAAACATATATGTATTGTGTAACATGAAGTCCTATGAGTGTCATCTGATGAAGATCATCAAAGGTTAGTGATTCATTTCTATCTCTATTTCTGCTTTTTGTGACTCCTGTCTTTGGCTGGAAAAATAGCTGTGATTTTGCGGTGACCTAACATAATCGTTTGTGGTGCTTTCGCTGAAAAGCCTATTTGAAATCGGACACTTTGGTGCGATTAACAACAAGATTACCTTTAAAATAGTATAAGATACATGTATGTTTGAGGAATTTTAATTTGAGATTTCTGTTGTTTGAATTTGGCGCCCTGCACTTTCACTGGCTGTTGTCATATCATCCCGTTAACGGGATTGCAGCCATAAGAAGATATCAATGAATCAGATTCCTTCTTCTTCCTCCTTCAAGCAGCCAAGAAACAGTTAATGATAATGGCCCTGAGTGGTGGAGTCATTATGAGTCAGATTCTAATGGAAAGAAGGGTATAAGAACAAGCTCCCTGTAGAAATAGATGTGATTGAGGGGTTGTGAGAGTTATGCACTTCCTCATCAGACATACTCTGAAATATTGAGCACATCATTTTTTATTAAACCGTCGGTTTGATTGCGTTCTCGAGTTCTGTCTGTGGCATCTGCCGCTGTAACCCAGGCAGACTGAACACACACACATACCGTACGTACATGAACAAACACCAGACGACAGATGATTGACAATGCAGAATTGGTTTCCTCCTAGGGCAGTCTGTGAAATATCAAGGTATTTGATATTAACAATAGATTCTGATGTAACATACTAACATAGAATTCCTAATGATCGTTTTTGATGGCATGTGTCAGTCCTTCCGTCCTACTTTGTAGAACAATACCAGTGAAACAGAAGTTATGTTTGATAGTCAAACCTGACAAATAATAGGGTATATCCATTTGAATTCAATCACTTTCTGACAGTACCACTTTTGATGTGAACGAAACCTCCCTATTCGCCTATTGTAGAAGTGTTCAGAAAGGGACTTTTTGGACCTACTGTAACAGCCATGTCTTCTTCACAGGAAAAGATAAACAGTTGAGATTTATATAATTTATAAGCTTACATACAGGGTTGTCAAACTAGTTTATACTTTCAAAAACAATATGTTTTATAATATAAATGCACTTTTTTTTCTCCCTCTAGCCTCAATTATCAAAAAACACAAACTCAGATTTGTTTCATATTTGCACATGTTGTAGCTTAGACGCTCTTTTACATAATCTAATGTTTTTGTGTTGTGCCCACCATACGTTGAGACACAACTTGCTCATGAATACGATCATGTTTTGGCTGATGAATGTGATAAAATATTAATAAAACATTTCAAATGATACCAAAAAGATGGTTGGAGGTCCACACATCAGAGAATGTTGACTTGAATGGGAATATCTGTTGTTTTAAATTACACTGTCAATCCACCATAGGAAACCTATTGAAATCGTAGAAATACAGATACTAGAATAGACATGACCATTTAAGTTGACATTCGACAGTGGGTGGACTGGCGGTCATCTTTGCGGTATTAATTAGAATAAAAATTGTAATTCAATAAAAATTTCAATGGTGTATTAGCTAAATTGCAGTGGTCTGAAGGGATAGGTCGAATCTATGAATTATATTTCTATGATTGAAATGACACCCACCCTGTATTCAAGAGCATGTTGTGTCTCAACCGATGGCGGGTACAACACAAAAACATCACATGTTGTGAAATAGAGTCTACCCAGCAAACCAAAATTGGTTCTGTGAAAGTTCTCGGAACATTCATTAGGTCCTCATAACACAAAAACTGTCCAGCCGTGCTGATGATTATAGAATGTTGTATAAAACACTTGCCTGATGTTACAAGAACGTTCCTAGAACACATTTAATCTGTTCTTTAAAGGTTCCCACAATGTTTCATTAGGAGCAGGAACAGTCTGTGTGGCGGAAGAATCATAACTAGTTAGGTAACATAGATAATTAAGATGTCTTATCTATATAATATGCTTATATGATATGATTGTTATTTGAATGTATCCCTTCGGACTCTGGCGTTGGCAGTTGCACTTCCTCCCTCAGCTGGGGCTCAGTCACCTGGGGCCCAGAGAGGGGAGAAGTCAGGCTTGCCTTTCACATGTCTCTGGTGCTATGCAGAATATCAGCAAGAGAGGAGGACAGGAGGGAACATTGTCTTCATATGTGAACGTGTCTTTACCTATTCTAAACCATGTGAAGGGATGGCGCAATTAATGGGGAACCAATTACTTGTCTCCACAATGTCTGTGCGCCAGTCACTCCCTCCTTCGGCCTTGGGGGGAACCATTGTATGTCATCTCTGATGTTGCACCTATCCTAGGGTAGTATATGACCTAGAGGCTCACTTCTCTCAGTGAGCTTGTCCAGGCGTGTGATCAAGAAGGGGCTTTACTTGAGATGGGAGTATCTGGAGTTGACAATTGATTTATGCCATATAATGAATTGGTGTTTCTGTGCTATGAAGTACCAGGAACAAGATAGGAGCCTCGTCTTAGGGGCCAGACTGAAATAAAAGAACAGTCTTCATAGCAAATGCTATCTGCTGCGGGATACTCCTTTCTCATATATCAAGTTTCACCTTGTGACCCATTCCATACGTCTGTTGTTAATCATGAAGACTAAAAGGGTGTATCTTTTCTATAAAATATATTTGTATTCTTCATATGTCAGAGCTACTCGTCACAACACTTGGAAGTGTTGAGCCGACCAGCCTCATCATTATAGAAGCAATTGCTCTATGCTTTCCTTATTAATACGTTTTGAATAAAGTAATATCCTGATTGGTGATTGACCTTGTCTCTCCTCATTATTGATTAGGATTTCCACGACATCTGGTGGGAACATTTGCGGGACATAACAAAATATATGTTTCCAAAACGTAAAAACTGTCCAGTGGTGCGGAAAGATTGTAAATTTTTTATTTTAGGCTGCAAAACATTCACCTGATGTTAGAAGAATGTTCCCAGTACACATTTAGTCTGTTCTTTAAAGGTTCCCAGAATGTTTCATTAGGTTGTGGGAACAGTCTGGTGGGAACATTGTGGGGACACAAACATTTAGCCAAAGCACAAAAACTGTCCAGTTGGGCTGACATTCAGATAATGTTTGCATCAGTCTGCAAAAATCATTCATACACTGTTTAAGTTAGGTTGCACAGGACATTTCTATAATGTTGTAAGAATGTTGACAGAACACCTGGTCTAAGTTCTTTAAGGTTCCCAGAACATTTAATTAAGTTATGGGAGTTGTCTGGTATGTAGCAAGAATATTCTTCTGAAATTCACATACTGTAGGTTGCGCAGAACATTCTCACAATGTTGCACAATGTTCCACAATTTAGATTGCTTTGTATGTTTCTATGTTTTGTTTGGTCAGGGTGTGATGTGGGTGGGCATTCTATGTTGTATGTCTAGGTTGTCTTTTTCTATGTGTTTGGCCTAGTATGGTTCTCAATCAGAGGCAGGTGTCAGTCGTTGTCTCTGATTGGGAGACATATTTAGGTAGCCTTTGTGTTTTGTGGGTGGTTATTTTCTGTGTCTGTGTTTCACCATACGGAACTGTCTCGGTCGTTTGTCAGTTTATTGTTTTTGTTCATTGTTCAAGTATTCTTATTAAAATGGATACTTACCGCGCTGCGCATTGGTCCTCCTCTTCTCATTCTAACGACGAGCGTTACAGCTACTTTCACAACAGCTAATGGAGATCCTTATAAAATACCAATACCAATCAACAGCACAACTGGACAGTTTCTGTGTTTTGTAAAAAATATATTTTGTGATGTCCCCACAATGTTCTCACGAGAC
This sequence comes from Salvelinus namaycush, assembly GCF_016432855.1. NCBI lineage: Eukaryota > Metazoa > Chordata > Actinopteri > Salmoniformes > Salmonidae > Salvelinus > Salvelinus namaycush. The sequence continues at coordinate 44,147,565 of NC_052325.1, forward strand.
TGTTGCTACAACATAATGAAACATTCTGGGAACCTTTAAAGAACACAATAAATATAAACATTTTAGTTTTGCTGGGAAAACTTTACTGGTAAGTTATGTCACTACGTTACCTGGAAACCGAATGAGAACTTTTGGGGAATGTTCCCTGGTGGTTGTTACAGATGTTGAGCATATTTTAGTGAATGTTAGGAGAACATTCTAATCCTATTTCATTTAAAACAAAAAAACATTTTTGTTATCAAAAACATTCTATCATCCTAGTGTTAAAATAAAACCCGAACTACAACTTATTGTAAATCTTAGCTAATGTTCTGGGAATGTTTCCGGTTTGCTGGGTAAGCTACAACATATGCGAAAAAGAGTCTACATGTTATTAGATAATTGACATTAAAGGTTGAAAAATGACCAAAACAATTCTTTAAAAAAAAAAATCCATTAAATCATTTAATAATTTGACAAACGTGTTTGAAAGCTTTTAAATGAAATCATTCTCAACTGTTGATATTTTCCAGTGATGAAGACATGGATGTCTCATGGTATGGTAGGGTATACAAAATGAGTCAACTTTGAGCACCTTTATTGCTTGAATGTTATGGCATTCAGGTCAAAAATGTCACTTTCTGAGCACTTCTACAATGGGCAAATATGTATGTAAGGTGTCGTTAAAATCAAAACGGGTGCTGACAAAAAGTGACTGAATTCCACTGGATTTACCCAATACTTACTCATCCACCTTGGCATTACGTCCATGAATCTGTCTTTCTTGTGTCACACGAACATTAAGTGTTAAAAGTACAAGCAAAACTCTGTAAAAGTACACTAGCCACAGTGCTAAATCAGATCACGAACACAACCATCTGACTTTCTCTAGACCTATAAGTGAAAGCATTGATGATTCAAATGGCATTTTGCAGATTGGGATACAAAGGTAATGGTTGCTAAATGTACTACGATTGCAGAGGCTCATGTCCAAGGGAGAAACACTGCACAATGAAATATGCAACACGCAACTGCTTAATTTAATCAAAGGTTATGGAACAGATGAACGATGTAGTGCTGGTCCCTAAGGTTCTCCAAAAAGTCAGACCCGGTCAAGCTTGAAGCTAACTTGGCAAAGATTAAACTTATAAGTGCCTGAGTCCGCAGTACTCGCTACAGTGCGCACCACATGTTTTATGGATAGGCATGTGACAATGTGCAGAAGACACTGCACCAGTCATCAGTGTCCTGCAGAAATAGCTCATTTGTATCAGTATCATATGCTTCTGCTATTGAATAAATGTAATATCAAAGGAGTTAATTGATTACTGTGAGTGTCAAAGACTACGAATGAGCCTGCTGCAGTCGCCTCAGTGAATCTAACTTTGGATTTCCGGAGCAATTAGCGCCCCCATAAATCAACACATGAATATATCACAGCTGACAAAGACAGACGGCCAAGATGATATGTGCAACTTATAACCCTTTTTCATCAGGACCCATGATATGTATTTCTGAAGTTACACCATCTTGCACCACACCGTAGGCTAAATAAACCATGCATATACACTGAGTGTAGAAAACATTTGGAACACCTTCCTAATATTGAGTTGTACCCCTTTTCCCCGCAGAACAGTCTCAATCAACGGGGCATGGACTACAAGGTGTTGAAAGCATTCCACAGGGATGCTTGTTGACTCCAATGCTTCCCACTGTTGTGTCAAGTTGGCTGGATGTCCTTTGGGTGGTGGACCATTCTTTAAACACACAGGAAATTGTTGAGCATGAAAAACCCAGCAGCGTTGCAGTTCTTGACACACTCAAACCGGTGCGCATGCCACATACTACCATTCTCAGTTCAAAGGCACATAAAAATGTTGTCTTGCCCATTCACCTTTTGAATGGCACACATACACAATTCATGTCTCAATTGTCTCAAGGCTTAAAAATCCTTATTTAACCAGTCTCCTCCCTTTAATTTACACTGATTGAAGTGGATTTAACAGGTGACTTCAACAAGGGATTCACCTGGATTCAACTAGTCAGTCTATGTCAGGGTTTCCCAAACTCGGTCCTCGGGACCCTAAGGGGTGCACGTTTTGGTTTTTACCCTAGCATTACGAAGCTGATTCAAATAATAATCTAATCATCTAACTTTGATCATTTGAATCAGCTGACTAGTGTTAGGGCAAAAAACTAAATGCACACCACTTGGAGTCCCCAGGATCGAGTTTAGGACCGCTGGTCTATGTCATGGAAAGAGCAGCAATGTTTTGTACACAGTGTATATCATCAATGTTATACACGGATCTTGATCATTGAATAATATCTGAATTAGCTACAAAGAACACATATTCATTAACCTTACTCTGTTGACACATTTAGGGAAAGGGGGATACCTAGACAGTTGCACAACTGAATGCATTCAACCCAACACCTCTAATGAGTGTTGGAGAGTGGAAAACACACTGCATTGGTTGTGGAGGACTGGGTGTTATAGTGGTGTGGCTATATGCAGACTGGAGTCCCATGCGCCAGTGGAGAACCAGGTTATCCACAGACAGTGGATAATCAAATATGAAATTACAACAACAAGATTCTGTTGTGAAATATTTTGGAGATTTATCACCGTTACTGTATTACTTTTGAGTTTGTTTACTTTGTTTTGCTCCTGGCAATGAGTTATGTAGGATCATGGATCCATGCTACTTAGCTCTCACCTTGTTAAAGGGATCCATCAGGATTTTGGCAAGGCCATTTATCTACTTCCCAGTGTCAGATTAACTTTACCATGTCTCTGTGTCCAGTATGAAGGAAGTTAGAGGAAGTGTCACGAGATCATGATAACTGGTAGTCTATGGGTATCTGCTAGCATGCTAGTGTTTCCATTGTGAATTCATGCAACATATCTTGACACCTGGATTCAAGATAGCTTTCAATTTTTTTTTTTTATAATCCATATACAGTAATTTGTTAAATGAGAAAGTGAAACCATTGTTGAAATACTATAAAAGACTGAGATAATGTGAAATAGAATGAGAGATGGCTGATCTGCACTGTTTGAAGATTTGGCACATGCTGCATTTAGCAGAGAACATGTTTTTAGAGACAGGTGAGACTTTTTCTGCAGAAAGTACAGATTGGTATCAGATTGGTCATCAGATATTGTTTCCCAAAACCAATCTTATAGGATTTTTGCTAAATTTTAAGACATACAAGGCAAACGCATGCCATTTCGGTGCACATCCAAGTGCTATCCACACAAGTTTTTGGCAACGGGCACTTTTCAGAGGGAGCTTGCCAATCGGCATCTCACAGCTCTCGATGAGCCAATGTTTTGGATGCAATCATCAGCAAAACAAACAGTAACATAAAACATTTCCATAAGCCATCGCACAATAGGGTGAAGTCAAGAGGGGTTTCCTTGCCATGATGCCATAAATAGGTTCCCAAATACGAATGGGCAAAAGACGGCACCCACATCGCCATCCCAAAATGATTTCAACTAATGTATGTGAAGAGAAAAGGCTTCCACTCTTTATGTGCGGGCTATGTGATATGCAAAAGACGCTGCTGAATGTGGTGGCCAGGTGGAACCGTATGACTCGATCATTCTGCAGAACAGCAATGTTGGCTTATACACCTACAGGGGGAGGTGTTGAGGAAGAATGGCTTATTGGTGAGTGTTGCTTACTCATTTGAGGTATATCTGCCATTGCTAAAGCAAAATGACTTGTCCTAATGGTCCTCTCTTTGTATGTACGTTTTTATTTTTACTTGTCAGGCCACAACTGATCAAGCCAAATAATCTATCGGACACTAGCAATTCTATTTCAGTCTCGTAAAAGTAAAAGGGAAGAAACAGAGATCAACAGTGTTGTCACGGAAGAAGTTGACAGAGTTTTGAAATCAGTGGAATGCCCCGTGGAATCGGAGTATGAAGCTTTATTGCAAATGCGGAGAAACAGAACAGAATACTGTTGTGTAAAACACCTGTCTCCAGATGACATCTTCAAAGTAGGAGCAAACATGGCATCCATGACAGACAGGGAGAAAGATCTGATGATTCTTATGGCATTGAATATTGTCAGTGTGAACCAGACTGACTTGACACAATGGCACCTGCAAGCTCTACAAACAACACAAACAAGAGGACTTTTAACTTAGTGAAAATGATTCCAGTCTGCCGTGAAGCATTCATCCATATACAAGGGTAAGAGTCTAGCTACATTTTCAGATATTATAAGTTTAACATTTTGTCAGAAAATCATTTAATTGCAAGTTAATAAAGCCTAATGTTGCTATCTACATAGCTAGCTAGCTAATGTTAGCTGGCTGGCTATCTAGCTACGTGTATGATCTGTGTAGTAATATTTTTAATTTCAGAAAGCCATTTTATAGCTACCCATCACTGGACCTAGTTGGTTAGCTTTAGCTACCTGCAAATTCATAATACATAATTTCATGCATGGTGGGTAGCTATGACAATCTATTTGTATTGCTATTCCGTATGGGTTGGGATTATGGTTCATTGTTTAGCTAGCTAGCTAACGTTACTTAACTAAACAAAAGACTCCACTTCGCCAGATTATTACATGACCCATCAATTTAGCCAGCTGTGTCTGGGGATGATTTCGGCCATACCCTCCATACATTGCTGCTACTATTTATTTTTTATCCTGCTGCTAAGCCACTTTACCCCTGATTGTATGCATATAACTATCTCATCTATCAGTGCTATCGTTAATGACATTGTTATTACGTACATACATGTAGTGTACTGTATATTCTTTAGTTTATTCAAAAAACGCATTAACACTTTTCTATTGACACTTTCTATTTTTGATATTGCTGCTATGGAAATGTACAAGGAAGCATTTCACTGCACCATTTACACATTCTGTATCCTGTTCAACAACTAAACTTTGATTTGATATAGTGTGTGTTTACCAGCCCTTACAAAAATGTACCATGGTAGTATGATAAAAAAAATGACGTGGTACTATCATGTTTTGTTGGTCACTACCATGGCAGGACAATACCATGGTACTGGTGCAAATACATGATAGTACCATGGTATTTTTCTCATTGTACTCCCATGGCAGGAAAATACCTTGAAATTTGCGCCATGGTGTTTTCCTACTATGGTAGTGACCTTTTTTTTTTTTTTTTTCATTGTACTAGCCTCCATGGTACAAAATTAACCACGGTAGTACAATGAAAAAATACCATAATTTTGTGCTAGCAGCATGTAGTGAAACACAGTTTTTCAGATAAAATGACCAAACTAAGTAACTTATGGTACTCACATAATGCAACATTTACTACTCACTCTGCAATGGCAAAGCATAGGCCTAGTGCCCTCTTACACTCTGTTAGGTCATATTGAAAAACCACAACACACATGGTCTAGTAGTGTAGTGTACCCTCTTAAACCTTGGGACTTGGATAGGGTATGGTGATAACAATGAAACCTTGAATATTATCTTGGATTATCTCGTACGCTTCTCTCTAAAATAAAGTTTTCAGTTGGCTCTCTCTCATTCAACTGACTTGGCTACTCTTATACAAAACTAAATAGCCAACATACTAAAAAAAATTGTAAAAAGGTATGAATTATAATTTTATCTCATAGATACATTTTCATCATGTAATTCTCAAAATATCCCTAAAAACAGCTAGTTACAATGTTTCCATTTGTTTACACTGTGTGAACGTTCGTTGGTCCTGTTGCCATGACTACGACAGGCTAGCTTGACTGAACTTTAGCCAACATTTGCTTCTATTCTTCTATTCTAGACGTTTATAAATTAATTAAACTATTAAAACATTATCAAGAAATAATAACAATTATAGCATTACACTCTGCTTTGTGTTTCATTTTATATGCTTATAATTCGCCAAACCTTGATGATAACGTTTAAAATATGTTGTTTAACTGGCACTTCTCTCTTCAGTTTTCAATTAGCTTGTCACTCTCATTCAACTGATTCACTGGCTAGGCAGGCTAGCGCGAGAGCCACTGTAGAGTGAGAGCGTGTGCAGGCCGAAACAAGCGCAACACCCTTGAATAAAAATACTGTAAATTATTACAAAATGCCAAAGATTAAGCTAACATATATCTCACATTCTCTCACGTCAGATTGGCAACACAGGGAACCAAAGCATGAGCAAAAAAACGGTACTATTAATACAGAAAGTATTAGCCCTTATTTACAGCAACTATTTCCCTTTTTCTCTGATGTTACAGACAAACTAGGAACACCAATAGTAGCCTACCTCTGACTTTATCAGAATTTTGCCCATACTGGTATATAAATTCATCAAGTCTGTATTTGTAGCGCTGAATAATGTTGGTTGCAATGCTGCTTGTAGCTAACGAGCTGGTGAGCCTCTTCCTCCATTTCTGAATTCATTTCGTAATTTTGTTTATGTACTGCCATACAGTGCATTCGGAGAGTATTCAGACTTCTTGACTTTTTCCACATTTTGTTACAGTAAAGCCTTATTCTAAAATTGATTCAATTGTTTTTTCCCTCATCAATCTACACACAATACCCCATAATGACAAAGCAAAAACCGGTTTAAAAAAAAAAACTGAAATATCACATTTACATAAGTACATAGACCATTTACTCAGTACTTTGTTGAAGCACGTTAGGGTTTACCGCCTCGAGTCTTCTTGGGTATGACGCTACAAGCTTGGCACACCTGTATTTGGGGAGTTTCTCCCATTCTTCTCTGCAGAGCCTCTTACACTCTGTCAGGTTGGATGTGGAGCGTCGCTGCATAGCTATTTTGAGGTCAATGCAGAGATGTTAGGTCGGGTTCAAGTCCGGGCTCTGGCTGGACCACTCAAGGACGTTCAGAGACTTGTCCCGAAGCCACTCCTGCGTTGTATTGGCTGTGTGCTTAGGGTCGTTGTCCTGTTAGAAGGTGAAACTTTGCCCCAGTCTGAGGTCCTAAGCGCTCTAGAGTCGGATTTCATCAAGGATCTCTCTGTACTTTGCTTCATTCACCTCCTTTACCTGCATAATTACATTTGCAGTCACTTTTGATAATGGTGTTTTCTGCTAATGTAACACTCGCACTTATAGCCTACTACAATGTGCGTATTGCTGCGCTTATAATGTGAAGAAATAGCCTAATAGTTTTTCAACATTTTAAGCTAAACATTCTGATCTGTTGCGTCAGCCACATTGCATATAAAAAGGTTGTTTGATGTTAGTGGCTGTATTAATTTGTGATCTATCGCATCCCACAACTGTCCCAGACTATGTTTGGAATATTTATTTCTCGCACAGAATAGGTTGACTTTTGTACTATGGGGGATAGTAGATTGACATAGGCTAGTGCTTTTGCTGTTTGTTAAGTCTACTCATCTTGTTAACTGATGAAAAGTAAATGTGGACAGTTCTTCCAATATCTTCAATATGCACCTTGGAATTGGATAAGGACGGCACCGTTGCATCCCTGATGTGTCTGTCTTAACTTGTAGGCTGTGAGAAAGACCCGATCACGTGATGGAGAGGAGAGCCGTGTGAGTGAGAGACGCTTCGGATTGTGCAGCACACTCAGGGAGAAGAGCACAATGTAGCACTACGGGCCGCAAAAGGCATGGATTTTTTTAGGGTGCATTACAGCCACAAAGTGGATGCCACTGTGAAATTCAAGGCATTATCAAGGGCTTGTCAAATTGTGAATGAGAGACTATTGGAGTGTGTACAACCTGAGTAAAAAACAAAGCAGAGCGCATACATTTCAAGCAACTTTTTTCAAATCATCATTAGTGTCATCATGCAGCCTTACAACGTATAAAAAAATTCAAAATATAGCCCAACGTTTGTAGAACAACTAAAGTTACATTAATAACTCTAAATTAAGCATATAGGAGTACTTGTTTATTTGTTAACCGCTCAACACAGAATAGCCACATGTGCGCAATCCCTCAAATCGTTGGAGAAAATATTCAGATTTTATTCAGCTTTGTTCAATTGTATTTTTCATACTATAAAATAATATCAAATAATTCCACAGATTTATAAGCAAATCTTGTCTGCTAAATTAACTAGTGTAGGCCACAGCCATTTGGCATAGCCACATCAGGACCTAACATAAGGACAACTCAGAGTATGCTATTTTTTTCTTCTGAAATATACTACATTTTCTTCATATCATACGTCTTTAGACCTGTCTAAAATAAATAATGGATTTATTGAGAAGGTGTCGGCTATATTGCATGTATTTATTATACTCTTTAAAATGGCTTGTAGGTTATGTGTGGAAGCCAGGAGATGTTAAATGTGTTTATGTTAATTAACAGTCAATTACTGTGAGACCAACAGTTATTTGCTTGACAATCACCGGCTGACGAAATTTCGTGACCAACACAGCCCTAGCCATGACTACAACAGTGAGAGGAAACAATTAAGTTCCCGCCTAGCAACAGAGATGTATTGGCTGTCTAGATGTGTAAGGAGTCAACTCCGCCGCGTAGTGATAGGTTTGGATTTCTGAACATTAAATGTTATTAATCATTAGTTATAATAGAGACCTGAGGGGTGTCATAGCCGAGGGGCTACACCAGAGGTATATGGTGGGTGCAATTAAGTTTCGAATGAATTGAGTAGGGAAAGCAATCCCATATGGCAGGCATTGATAAGGGGAGAGAACCATGGATTAGTGATGAAAGAAAGGGGTTGAGGACAGGTCAGGTCACATTAGGGGAGAAGAAAACTGTATTACCCATATCACTTAGTTTCCTGCCTAGCAATAAAGATACAATGTTTAGCGAGAAGGAGGAGACTCCACCCAAAGTGGGGTACATGTACCACAAACATGTCTTTGTCTAATGTAGCTGCATTGACCCTCTGGGAAGAATAAACTTGGTTTGAGCTTTCATAGAGTCCGTGGAGTGTTTACTCTTAGAATTAGAACCTAACCGTAGGAAGTTCTAAATATATGTGCTTGTGTAGTCATGCTTTGTCTTTTGCAGCTGTATGACCCAGTCAGGTGAATAAACTTGGTTTGAGCTTTTTCTAGTCGCCTGTGAGTTTTCCTTCCACCTCGAATTAAAAATGAAACTGCAAAGTTGTGGTTAAACAGGAGCCTCGTAGGAGTAACTGACAGTTCTTATTCATGCTTTTCATAAAGTATGAAGTTATAAAGATGAGCAATAATACACAAGGGGCCGTGTTTCTGTGTGATGTTGGCATGGCTGTGCTGTCAAAGGTACAAGGTGCTAGTTGTTATACTGTTCTCATTTTAGCATGTCTTGTAATGCCTCTCAGCAAATCATAATGTTTGGTAGACCATTAATGTTCCAGTGCTGTCAAAAATGTGATTTGCCTGTGTGTTATATATATATAAGGTACCAGTCAAAAGTTTGGACACACCTACTCATTCAAGGGTTTTTCTTTATTTTTAATATTTTCTACATTGTAGAAAAATAGTGAAGACATCAAAACTATGAAATAACTCATATGTGTCACGACTTCTGCCAAAGTTGGTGCCTCTCCTTGTTCGGGCGGCGTTCGGCGGTCGACGTCACCGGCTTTCTAGTCACCACCGATCCATGTTTCATTTTCGTTTTGTTTTGTCTTATTCATACACACCTGGTTTCCATTCTATTAATTAATGTTCCTTATTTAACCCTCTAGCTTCCCTCTCTGTTTTGTGAGTTATTGTTTGTCATGTGGGTTCGTTCTGTCGTGCTCTGGAATATTGTGTTTTTCCTTGTTGGAACATGACTTATATTTTGAGTAAGTTCGGATTATGACTCATATCTGTGTCCTGCGCCTGACTCCGCATTTTTCCATTCACCAACAACCTCAGCAGGTACAGCCAGCCCTCCTCTCCCAATGGAGGAGAAGGTTCAGCAGCACGCGACTATGTTACAGAGTCTCGGTACAGCCATGGATCGCGTGCTGCAAACCATGGACCGGTGGGAGGGAGGGGGTTTTCCGGTTCACCCATCAGCACCTCGCCAGCTCCCACAACAACCGACCCTGATGTCCACCCCTTCTTCATCAGGATCCAGTGGGATTCGGCTCTCGCTCCCGGGAGTGTATGACGGAACGGCTGCCGGGTGCCAGGGGTTCCTACTCCAGCTGGATCTCTACCTGGCAGCTGTTCAGCCGGCCCCCTCGGGACGCGAGAGAGTGAGCGCCCTCATCTCTTGTCTGACTGGAAAAGCACTGGTATGGGCCAACGCCATCTGGGGAAGAGAAGGCCCGACGTTGGACAACTACGAAGATTTCACCCGCTGCTCCTGGGCGGTTTTCGATCACGCACCTGAAGGGAGAGTGGCGGGGGAACGCTTGTTCCATTTAAGACACGGGATGAGGAGCGCTCAAGAGTTCGCTCTGGACTTCAGAACTCTGGCCGCCGGCGTGGGATGGAATGAGCGGGCCCTGATCGACCACTACAGGTGTAGTTTACGCGAGGACGTTCGTAGGGAGCTAGCCTGCAGGGACACCACCCATAACCTGGACCAGCTGGTGGACCTATCCATCTGGCTGGTTAACCTGTTGGCCTCCCGCAGACGTCCGGATCGGGGTCCGTCAGTTCCATCCCCCAGCACCTCTGATCCTACCCCGATGGAGCTGGGAGGTGCTGCTATGAGGGGGACCAGAGGGGGGACCGTTCCCTGCACCACCTGTGGCCGCAGAGGACACACTGCTGGTCGGTGCTGGGGAGGTTCCCCAGGAGTTCGAGGTGGAGTTCGAGGTGGCACTCTGTATGAAAATGCAGGAGAGTCATGAGGAGAGAATTAGTCTCTTTCTGATTGACTCTACTGCGTTTCCTGTTGTGTTGGGCCTTCCCTGGTTGGCCTCTCATGACCCCACTATTTCGTGGCAACAGAGGGCTCAAGGGATGGTCCCGTCAGTGCTCAGGGAGGTCTGTAGGTGTTTCCTTAGGTGCCACTACGGTGGAGAGTCCAAACCAGGTATCCACCATGCACATTCCCCCCGAATATGCCGATTTGGCACTCGCCTTCTGTAAAAAGAAGGCGACTCAATTACCACCCCATCGACAGGGGGATTGTGCGATAAATCTCCTGGTAGACGCTGCACTTCCCAGGAGTCACGTGTATCCTCTGTCACAGGAGGAGATGGCGGCTATGGAAACATATGTCACCGAATCTCTGGGACAGGGATACATTTGGCCTTCCATTTCACCTGTCTCCTCGAGTTTCTTTTTTGTGAAGAAGAAGGATGGAGGTTTGTGCCCGTGTATTGACTATCGAGGTTTGAATCAGATCATGGTAAAATACAGTTACCCACTACCTCTCATAGCCAGTATGACAGAGTCATTGCACGGGGCGCGCTTCTTCACAAAATTGGACCTCAGGAGCGCTTACAACCTGGTACGTATCAAGGCGGGGGATGAGTGGAAGACGGCATTTAGCACCACATCTGGGCACTATGAGTATCTCGTTATGCCGTACGGGTTATTGAATGCTCCATCAGTCTTCCAATCCTTTGTAGATTAGATGTTCAGGGACCTGCACGGGCAGGGTGTAGTGGTGTATATAGATGACATTCTAATATACTCCGCTATACGTGCCGAGCATGTGTCTCTGGTGCGCAAGGTGCTTGGTCGACTGTTGGAGCATGACCTGTACGTCAAGGCTGAGAAATGTCTGTTCTTCCAACAGTCCATCTCCTTCCTAGGGTACCGCTTTTCCGCGTCAGGGGTGGAAATGGAAAATGACCGCATTTCAGCCGTGCGTAATTTGCCGACTCCAACCACGGTAAAGGAGGTGTAGCGGTTCTTAGGGTTTGCCAACTACTACCAGAGGTTTATCCGGGGTTTCGGTCAGGTAGCAGCTCCCATTACCTCCTTGCTGAAGAGGGGACCGGTGCGACTGCAGTGGTCAGCTGAGGCAGACAGGGCTTTTAGTCAACTGAAGGCTCTGTTTACCTCTGCACCCGTGCTGGCTCATCCTGATCCCTTCTTTGCATTCATAGTTGAGGTGGACGCGTCCGAGGCTGGGATAGGGGCTGTGTTGTCTCAGCGCTCGGGTATGCCACTAAAACTCTTTCTTTTCGAAGAGGCTCAGCCCGGCGGAGCGAAACTATGATGTGGGGAACCGGGAGCTGTTGGCTGTTGTCAGGGCTCTGAAGGCGTGGAGACATTGGCTTGAGGGGGCTAAACACCCTTTCCTCATTTGGACTGACCAACGCAATCAGGAGTACATTCGGGCAGCTAGGAGACTGAACCCTCGCCAGGCGAGGTGGGCCATGTTTTTCACCTGCTTTGTTTTCACCCTATCCTACAGACCAGGTTCCCAGAACGTTAAGGCAGACACACTGTCCCGGATGTACGAAACAAAGGAGCGGTCTGCGGATCCCACTCCCATAATTCCAGCTTCTTGCCTGGTGGCACCGGTGGTATGGGAGGTGGACGCGGACAGCGACCAGGCGTCACGTGCAAAGCCCAGTCCCCCACAGTGTCCAGTCAGGCGTCTGTACGTTCCGTTTGATGTCTGCGATCGTTTGATCTGTTGGGCCCACACGTCACCCTCCTCTGGTCATCCTGGCATCGGTCGGACAGTGCGCTGTCTTGCTGGGAAGTACTGGTGGCCCACGTTAGCTAAGGACGTGAGGGTTTATGTTTCCTCCTGCTCAGTGTGCGCACAGTGCAAGGCACCTAGACACCTGCCCAGAGGGAAATTACAGCCCCTTCCCGTTCCACAACGACCGTGGTCACACCTATCGGTGGATTTCGTGACGGATCTTTCCTTGTTATGGGGTAATACCACGATCCTGGTCGTTGTGGATCTGTTTTCTTAGTCCTGCCGTCTCCTTCCTTTGCCCGGTCTCCCTACGGCTCTACAGACTGCGGAGGCCCTGTTCACCCACGTATTCCGGCACTACGGGGTGCCTGAGGATATAGTTTCTGATCGGGGTCCCCAATTCACGTCTAAAGTCTGGAGGGCGTTTAACGCCTGGGGGTCTCGGTCAGTCTCACCTCAGGTTTTCACCCCGAGAGTAACGGTCAGGTGGAGAGAGTCAACCAGGATGTGGGTAGGTTTCTGCGGTCCTATTGCCAGGACCGGCCGGGGGAGTGGGCGGTTTTCATCCCCTGGGCGGAGATGGTCCAAAACTCCCTCCGCCACTCTTCCACTGACCTATCACCTTTTCAGTGTGTGCTAGGTTATCAGCCGGTCCTGGCACCGTGGCATCAGAGCCAGATCGAGGCTCCTGCGATGGATGAATGGTTTCGGCACTCGGAAGCGACATGGGACGCTGCTCATGTGCGTCTACAACGGGCCATCAGGCGGCACCGCAGTGAGGCCCCGGTATATGCACCGGGGGACCGGGTCTGGCTCTCGACCCGAAACCTACCTCTTTGCCTGCCCTGCCGGAAGCTGGGCCCGCGGTTTGTGGGGCCATTTAAAGGAGATTGAACGAGGTTTGTTATAGGTTACAACTCCCCCGTGATTACCGTATTAATCCCTCGTTCCATGTGTCTCTCCTCAGGCCGGTGGTGGCTGGTCCGCTCCATCAGTCTGAGGTGCGGGAGGTTCCTCCGCCCCCTCTGGGCATCGAGGGGGCCCCGGCGTATACTGTGCGAGCCATCATGGACTCAAGACGTCGGGCGAGAGGCCTTCAGTACCTCGTGGAGTGGGAGGGGTACGGTCCGGAGGAGAGATGATGGGTGCCGGTGGAGGACATCCTGGATCCGTCATTACTGCAGGAATTTCACCGCCTCCATCCAGATCGCCCTGTGCCTCGTCCTCCGGGTCGTCCCCGAGGCCGGTGTCGGGGGGGGGGGGGGGGGGGGGGATTGGGTACTGTCACGACTTCTGCCGAAGTTGGTCGGCTTTCTAGTCACCACCGATCCATGTTTCATTTTCATTTTGTTTTGTCTTATTCATACACACCTGGTTTCCATTCTATTAATTAATGTTCCTTATTTAACCCTCTAGCTTCCCTCTCTGTTTTGTGAGTTATTGTTTGTCATGTGGGTTCGTTCTGTCGTGCTCTGGAATATTGTGTTTTTCCTTGTTGGAACATGACTTATATTTTGAGGAAATTCTGATTATTACTCATATCTGTGTCCTGCGCCTGACTCCGCATTTTTCCATTCACCAACAACCTCACAATATGGAATCAAAGTAGCCACCCTTTGCCTTGATGACAGCTTTGCACTCTCTTAACTTTTAAGAAGGCACACCTGTTAGTTGAAATGCATTCCATGAAGCTGGTTGAGAGAATGCCAAAAGTGTGCAAATCTGTCATCAAGGCAAAGGATGGCTATTTGAAAAATCTCAAATATCAAATATATTTGGATTTGTTTAACACTTTTTTTGGTTACTACATGATTCCATGTGATGTCTTCAATATTATTCTACAATGTAGAAAATAGTAAATATAAAGAAAAAACCTTGAATGAGTACGTGTTCTAAAACTTTTGACAGGTAGTGTATTTTGAATTCAGGCTGTAACACAACAAAATGTGGAATAAGTCAAGGGGTATGAATAGTTTCTGAAGGCCCTCTATATGTCCCATTTGCCCATATGGATATACTTTTGAATAGTGAATACGTCTAGTTAATAAGTAAGCAATAACCGCACACCTCCAACAATGTGAGAAGGCACAAGTCAATTACTTTGTAATGGCTGAAAATATTTTGTTTTCGATATATTGTCCCCATGCACCAGATGCCATGTTGATGCAATTCACAATGTATTTGAAGCTATCATTTCCACTTGCTGCAGAAACAAACATATTAAAAACATTACAAACAGAGCACAGTATTTTTTGGGGCGTCTCTCAGGAATGACTATATTTCAAAAGATGCGTTGCATGATCCAAATAGAATAGATTTCATCTTAAAATGCTTAAGGGCCAGTCTTGGTATATTGAAAGTGGCAGTTTTTTTCTTTCACGATTAAACTCTTGGAGCCCAAGAGGCATAAGTAGAAAAACGTCTGTAAATTGACAAGCTTTATCACACTCATACCTCAAGCTACAGTCAGTGACTGACTTTCAAGAGTCCTTTTAAATTAGAAAATAATTTTCAACCTTTCAGGCAGACCTGTGGCTCAGCCCGATTTGAATATGATAATAGGCCTGAGTGTCAAGTAGGTAAAAAGACAAGATTCTTCCGAAATTGACTAGCTCCAACAGCACTCTGAAAAAATACATGAAACCCAAGACCAGAAAAGGTCCTGCGTCTTCATATCCCTCTGACGTCTGTTTAGTTGCCATGGCAACCGATTGAGGCTTGTAGATCAGCTTGCCGTTGGTTGTCATGGAGGAGACAAAGTGAACTATCTATGAAGATGGACTAATGAAAGACAGCCATCTTTTTCCAGTTCTATATTTAAAACAAACATATTTCATTCCTAGCGCATTATCCCCTCATGGTCAAAAGGTCTTGTTTCAATATTGGGGAGTCAAATGTTCCACATTAAATGTTCTCAGTACATAATGAAGTGGAATGTCACAGGCCTATGGTGGGGCGAAAGAGTGGATAGGAGTGTCATCCCACAATGCATTGCCCTGGTGCCCGAGGGATGCAGGGGACTGTGGCAGGGATTTGACTTACAGTATATGACGCACGTAGAAGAGTGTTTGATTTGGATTCAACCTTAGTCTTTGGCTGAACCTAAAATATTATCGGATGGATGAACACCTGAAAATAAAAGTAGATGGATGAAAAAAAGGTGTTTGTTTATCGTTGCCTCATAGAGGAACCTGAACTAGTCTAATGCTACTCTATATAGTTTAGCATAGAAGAGCACTTTAGTGGCATGCTTTGGAAAAACAAATATTGATGGAGAGATGAGTAACTGTTGGCAACTTGACATATGCCATAACTGAATTTTCTAGAACATAGAGTAATCATAGCCAAAAACAACCCTAAATAAGCGTGTGACACCTTCACAAACAAATTCTGATTGATCAAATGTGAAAGCTCAAAAGGTTAGATTAACACGGTCACTATGGTAACACATCCCATGGGAAGGAAGAAGTGAAAGGAGAAAAAGGCAGTATTTTTAGAGGGGTGAAGTCAGGGTACAACCCAGAGGCACAGCCCAACTAGCACATAATGTTCTGAGAACCATATGTTTCTTCGAGCTTGGTGAGAGCGTGGTTGTCCTTTGGTTATTTTGCATACAAACTTCCCATAAGATTCTGGGAATGGTGCAGGATACCCAGCTAGCGCTTAAAGTAATGTTCTCAAATTGTTCCGAGAATGTTGTTAGGTTCCAATTATCAGAGTAAGAACTCGACGGACACTATGAAAGCTTAAACCAAGTGTATTCTTCCCAAAGGATCGAACAGCTGAATCAACAATAACATGTTTACAATAGCGGTGTATATGTACCCCACTTTTGGTGGAGTCTCCTCGTTCTCGCAAAATGTTTTATCTTTATTGCTAGGTAGGAAACTAAGTGATTACGGGCCATAAACTTTTCCTTCTCCCTTAATGTGACCTGACCTGACCTTGACCCCCTTCATCACTAATCCATGGCTCTCTCCCCTTATCAATGCCTGCCACATGTGATTGTTTTCCCTACACTCAGTACATTCCAAGATACCCATTAACTTCTGGTGTAGCCCCTCGGCTATGGCACCCCTCAGGTCTCTATTACAACTAATGAATAATAACATTTAAATTTCAGAAATCCAAACCTATCAACGTTAAGAAACACCATTCTTCTGTCAGAATTTCAGTACATCAGCATAATATTTTCTATACATTTCCTCATGGTTCTATTTAAAGTCATGTTCTCAGAACATTAAGAAAACTTTCCATAAAAACCACAAGAAAACATTTGTAAGGTCAAAGAATGTTCTAAGAATGTTATATAAATACATTTAAATTCTGTTCTCAGCTTCAACAAAACTCTTGTCTGTTTGGAAAATGTAAAATAAAATGTTTGCTACCGTTTAGGCCTCAGGGTTAGGCCAACGCAGGAAGAGTGAGTGGACACTTCAATGACTAGTATGATTAGCGAGGCTAAGTGTTATTGAACTGTAAACCAGTTATTTCTAATTATTCTTTGTTTCAGCAACGGCAAGTTCCCAAGGTCCATTAGGCAATTACAAAAGTGAGAAAACTGCTTGCGATGAAAAGTGCACCCTTGACAAGGGAATTCATTCGACAAATTCTACATTTAGACATAGATTTACAACTGTAAATATACTAATTCGGTTGCTTTTAGTATTCCTGAGAGGTGTTGCAGTAGCAAGTTTATTGTTTTGCTGGCGTACTTCATTCAACTACAAAACAAAAGTTCACACTCCATAGGAGGCCCAGTGACCCAGAAAAATCCACTTGCAATTTGTATGACTTTTTTGTCTTAGTGCAACAGGGGAAATGTATGCACCAATGTTTTGTCTAAGTAGCTTTGCTCAGTGTATACTTCTATTCAAATCAAATCAAATTGTATTTGATGAGTTCGGATTGGTCTGTCAAGTAGCACACTTCTGTCTATAACATGAGATGCTCAGTATGTTTAGGTAATCTACATAAGTGTTGCTCTCCACTTTCTGGAGGACCGAGTTTTGAAATCAGTGGACTTAGAGTATGATAGCTAATGAGATGGAGAAAATCCTGGTGTTTGATTGCAAGTATGCTGACAGAGTGGAAAAGCAAACACACAGAAGGATGTTGTATAAAACACCTGTTGCCAGATTACATCTTCAAACTGAGGGAAACTATGGCATCGATGGCAGAGAAGGAGAAGCGTCTGTTGGGTTCACCTTGGGGTCATGATAGGGGCTGTACCGAATGTTTGATGTATTATAAGAATTGATTATGCTTATGTTGTATTAATAGAAGGGGAGGGGTTATAAGACCCCTCCCCCTTACATTTATAGGGTCCTAGACTACAGATTAACAATATATATATATACACATTATAAGGTTTAATATTGTTCCACAGTACTTTTCTAGTCTCTGCTTCTTATAAAAAATGGTCTGAGAGATGTGTCAAAGATAAAAGAGATACAGAGACACAGAACTCTGCAGGGGAGTGAAAGAGATGAGACTAGTCAGACATTCCACTATAAATCAACTTAGGGAGTGGATATTTACTGCTGAGCCTTTAGATAACACTGAAACTCTTGTTTGTATAGCTGTGTAGGCATGGGTTTGGTCTCAAGAGTAGAAGGTAATGACGTAGGCAGTGACATCACTAAGATATACAGTATGACTGCAGGCATAATAAAACAACTTGGACCCTTTTCTATTTTGCAGAACTTACTCGGAAACATGCGTGCTATGTTCCTGTTGTCAACATGTTGTCATGTTGCTATGTTCCTTCTGTCTGCAATTGCATTAATAAATTAATGATTGATTTACTTAAAGATATTGTCTGAATACTAATTTCACCAATGAGCCAATGATTGACAAGGAACAAGGAACGAACCCCAACACGTCCATCCATGTATGTGGGTAAGATAGTCTAGCTAGCTACATTTTCAGATTTGACACATTTCTAATTTTGTTAGAAAGTTGTTTTCATTTCAAGTTAAAGTGTACTGTTAGCTAGCTAGCTAATGTTACTTGGCTGGCTCGCTAGCTAATGTTACCTGCATGATAAAATCAAATTAAATCACATTTTATTTGTCACTTACGCTGAACACAACAGGTGTAGTCAGGGTGTCAATGTAAATAGTCTGGGTGGCCATTTGATTAATTGTTCAGCAGTCTTATGGCTTGGGGGTAGAAGCTGTTAAGGAGCCTTTTGGTCCTAGACATGGCGCTCCGGTACTGCTTGCCGTACGGTAGCAGAGACAACAGTCTATGACTTGGGTGACTGGAGTCTTTGACAATTTTTTGGGCCTTCCTCTGACACCACCTAGTAAATAGGTCCTGGATGGCTGGGCCGTACTCACTACCTTATGGTCAGATGCCGAGCAGTTGCCATACCAGGTGGTGATACACCAGTCAGGATGCTCTCGATGGTGCAGCTATAAAATGTTTTGAGGATCTGGGGACCCATGCTAAATCTTTTCAGTCTCCTGAGGGGGAAAAGGTGTTGTTGTGCCCTCTTCACAACTGTCTTGGTGTGTTTGGACCATGATAGTTCGTTGGTGATGTGGACACCAAGGAACTTGAAACTCTCAACCCGCTGCACTTCAGCCCTGTTGATGTTAATGGGGGTCACGATCAGCTCCTTTGGCAGAGTGGCGCTACCTGCAGATTCATGCAGGGTAGTAACGTCATGAGTTGTGATTATGGTTCATTATTTAGCTAACTAGCTAGTTACATGTCTAAACAAAAGACTCCACTATGCAAGTAACCATTTCAATAGAATGTTCATGATGTCACTGCGACAAATGTCGAAAGATGTAGCTGGTAAATTCGCTCTGGCTATCTACTCCGATTTCAGGGCACTCTCGTCTGAGTGTGCCAGAGCGCAGAATAACTTACGAATTCTCAACACCCATTAAATATGGACGGTGTCAGTAAACGTTGGCAAAAAGTGTAACTAAATTGTTGCCAGCAGCTCAGTTGCAGTCACCAATGCTCTGGAAAACATAAAAACAGCCTAATCATCTCTGCTAGGGCGAGTAAAATGGTCAGAGTGAGCTGTTCTCTCATTTGTGTCTGGAAGTAGCTAGCAAGCTAGCCAACGTTAGCCAGTTAGCTTGGGTGCTGTTGTTAGGTCAGAATGCTCGGATCAACCCTACTCCTCGGCCAGAGTGTCCAGTGTGCGCTCTGAACGCTCCGAGAGCGAAACGCTCTGAATTTACGAACGGACAATCTGACAACGCTTTGAGCACACTCTGGCACTCCAGATTAAATTTACGAACACACCTGTAGTATAAACCAGCCTTTAGTCTTGAAATCTTTGGTTGTTTTAGTACATGGCCTCACATGTGAATCCTTAAAGAGATGGCTGGGGCTACAGCTTAAGACGGTGTGAACAATGCTGAATGGGTGTTGTCAAAGAAGAGCCTTCCAGTAGGTGTACCAAACTATTCAAGGGTCATTCACTCAAAAGTGAGATTACACGTGTATCATCATTCAAAGCAGAATTACTTTCCATTGTTCCTCAACTGTAGTGTATGATATACCATTTCCTAGCTTTCCTAGCTACCTTTACCCAATGTTAAAAAACATTCCAAATTTTGCCATACATAAGACTGAATCAAGCCTCACATATGAAATGAGTAAAACAGTAAGTAAACATAATTAAAGTGACCAGTGTTCCATTATTAAAGTGACCAGTGATTCCATGTCTATGTACTTAGGGCAGCAGCCTCTAAGGTGCAGGGTTGAATAACCGGTGTAGCCGGCAAGTGACAGTGACTAAGTTCAGGGCAGGGTACTGGGTGGAGGCCAGCTATTGATGGCTATTTAACAGTGATGGCCTTGCGATAGAAGCTCTCGGTCACAGCTTTGATGTACTGTACTGACCTCTCCTTCTGGATGATAGCGGGGTGAACAGGCCTTGCCTCAGTTGGTTGATGGCCTTGATGATCTTTTTGGCCTTCCTGTGACATCAAGTGCTGTAGGTGTCCTGGAGGGCAGACAGTGTGTCCCCGGTGATGCGTTGGGCAGACCGCACCACCCTCTGGACAGCCCTGTAGTTGCAGGTGGAGCAGTTTTCGTAGCAGGCGGTGATATAGCCCGACAGGATGCTCTCAATGGTGCATCTGTAAAAGTTTGTCAGGATTTTAGGGGCCAAGACAAATTTCTTCAGCCTCCTGAGGTTGATGAGGCACTGTTGTGCCTTCTTCACCACAGTCTGTGTGGGTGGACCATTTCAGATTGTCAGTGATGTGTACACCGAGGAACTTGAAACTTTTCACATTCTCCACTGCGGTCCCATCAATGTGGATGAGGCGTGCTCCCCCTGCAGTCTCCTGAAGTCCACAATCAGCTCCTTTGTTTTGTTGACGTTGAGGGAGAGGTTATTTTCCTGGCACTACTCTGCCAGGGCCCTCACCTTTTCCCTGTAGGCTGTCGCGTCATTGTTGGTAATCAGGCCTACTACTGTTGTGATGATTGAGTTGGAGGCATGCGTGGCCACTCAGTCATGGGTCAACAGGGAGTACAGGAGGGGGCTGAGCACATACCCTTGTGGGGCCCCTGTGCTAAGGATCAGCGTAGTGGAGGTGTTGTTTCCTACCTTCACCACCTGAGGGCGGCCCGTCAGGAAGTCCAGGATCCAGTTGCCCAGCGTGGGGTTCAGACCCAGGGCCCAAAGCTTAACTTCTTGTCATTAGGGGGTGCTGTTAGCACTTTGTAATAATTACGTTCCCAAATTAAACTGCCTCGTACTCAATTCTTGCTCGTACAATATGCATATTATTATTACTATTGGATAGAAAACACTCTCTAGTTTCTAAAACCGTTTGAATTATATCTGTGAGTGAAACAGAACTGGACTTAGAGCAATTTTCCTATGTGGATGTGAGAATGCAACATTTTGCAAGCTGTTCTCAGATCTGTTTATAAATCCGCCTGTCTTCTATTGGTTGAGATGCACTGCATACGCCTTCCCCTGGTTGTTAGCGAATAGTGAGTCTTGAAATGGAGTCTCTAGGCAGATCTGAAAGGTTATAAATGGCTTGGCAAGGAGGTGTGCGTTCTTTTCCCTCTTCGCTCTGACGCAGAAAGGAGCTTGGCATATCGTACCAGAACCTTCGGTTATAACTCTTAGAAATATCCGGCTGTGTTTTTATTCGATATAGGTGTTAAAGACATCATAATGTTGTTATTTTAAACCGAATTATATCAGTTTATGTCAGTATATTGCGATTTTTCGGATATGTATTAGTGTTGCGTTCTAGGGAGTTGGTGATGTCTGGACCACATGCCTAATGTTTACTGCTAATTGCAACGTTGAAGAGGACATTCTACAACCGAGCAACGATTCTTTTCGACAAAGGACACCTTTCCCAAGATTCTGATGGGAGTTCATCAAAAAGTAAGAACTATTTATGCTGATAATTCGTTGTTCTGTTGAAAAATGTTACATGCATAAGCCGCCATTAATTTCAGTGTAGCCTCGCTTTAACGCACACTGTATGTTGTAGTAACGTTAATTTAAAAAATGTAACACAGCGATTGCATTAAGAACTAATTTGTCTTTCATTTGCTGTCCAACCTGTATTTTTTAGTCAAGTTTTGGATTAGTTACTGATTAGAATAGATGCCTCTCCAAAGATTTCTCCTGACATTTTCTTTGCAGCTTTGCTACTTTTCTCATTGTATAACCACGATTTGTGCCGCTAAATATGCACATTTTCGAACAAACTCTATATGCATTGTGTAATATGATGTTATAGGACTGTCATCTGAAGAATTCTGAGAAGGTTAGTGAAAAAATTAATATATTTTGGTGGTTTATACGTTATCGCTATTTTTGGCTTGAATCAATGCTGTTGTGATGTTTGCTATTGTGGTAAGCTAATATAACGCTATATTGTGTTTTCGCTGTAAAACACTTAGAAAATCTGAAATATTGGCTGGATTCACAAGATCTGTGTCTTTCATTTGCTGTACGCTGTGTATTTTTAAGAAATGTTTTATGATGAGTAATTAGGTAATACACGATGGTCTCTGTAGTTATTCTAGTTGCTTTGGTGAGAGTTGTGATGGTGGCTGCAATGGTAAACTATGATTTATACCTGAAATATGCACATTTTTCTAACAAAACATATGCTATACAATAAATATGTTATCAGACTGTCATCTGATGAAGTTGTTTCTTGGTTAGTGGCTATTTATATCTTTATTTGGTCGAATTTGTGATAGCTACTGATGGAGTAAGAAAATGGTGGAGTAAAAAAGTGGTGTCTTTTGCTAACGTGGTTAGCTAATAGATTTACATATTGTGTCTTCCCTGTAAAACATTTTAAAAATCAGAAATGATGGCTGGATTCACAAGATGTGTATCTTTCATTTGGTGTCTTGGACTTGTGATTTCATGAACATTTTATTATATGATATCCCTGTGGCTTTAGGCTAGGCTATGCTAGTCAGCTTTTTTGATGGGGGGGATCCCGGATCCGGGTTTGTGAGGCGTTAGAGGTTAATGATGAGCTGGAAGGTACTATGGTGTTGAAGGCTGATATGATCCTTAACTAGCCTTTCAAAGCACTTCATGATGACAGAAGTGAGTGCTATGGTGCGATAGTAATTTAGTTTAGTTAACTTTGCTTTTTTGGGTACAGGAACATTGGTGGACATCTTGAAGCAATTGGGGATAGCAGAATGGGATAGGGAGAGATTGAATATGTCCGTAAACACTCCAGCCAGCCGGTATGCGCATGCTCTGAGGACATGGCTAGGGATGCCGTCTGGGCCAGCAGCCTTGCAAAGGTTAAGATGCTTAAATGTCTTACTCACATCGGCCATGGAGAACGAGAGTCCACAGTCCTCGGGAGCGGGCCGCGTTGGTGGCACTGTGTTATTCCTATGCACTTCCTGATGAACTCCGTCACCATGTCAGTGTGTACGTCAATGATATTCTCAGAGGCAACCCGGAACATATCCCAGTCCGTGTGATCCAAACAATGCGCCACATGGGCTAGACATAATCGTCTCATGGTTTTGATTTTGTTTGACGTGATCAATGCTGAGGAAAGGCAGGGGTCTTTGCAGTCAGCAGACAGTTGTAAAGGTCCTGGACAGGAGAGTGGGTCTAGATGATATGAAGGTCAGAGGATCCACACGATGTAAGTGTTATTTAAAACCTGCCGGCTTAAAAGTGAAAGTCCTATGTGCTGTCATAAAGTCGAGTTCCAAACTTCTCACTGAGCAGTGGCTGGTGGCTCTAACCTGTGCCGGCCTACTGCTGAGCCCTGCCAGCCACGCACCCTTATCTAATACATCTCTGTCAGCTCTCATTGGCCCTCCCTCACCCACACCACCAGGTGAGAGCAAATCAATACCTAGACTCGTCAGGATGCCACTAAATGGCCTTCTCCGATTGCTCACCCGTCGGCAAGGGCCTGCCTGCCAGCAACTACGTTTGTCCTCCTTCTCGAAACAGTGTGACTTAACACAGATATGATAATTACAGAGCATCACACACTGGTCAGTTACATAATACAGGATTGGACGGTGTATTACTGTGTATTACAAGGCTACCATTACAAGGCTACCTTAGGTGTGAGTGGAGTGTTGTGGCTCCATGCAAACCAAGTGGGAGGGGGAATGTTGCCACTATTCCCTGTTATGGAATTGGGAAATCAATGGGAATCAACTGGGCTGGAGCCCCAATGTCTGGCCAGTATCGACAGGAGATTACCGATTCCGATAAATAGAATCAACAGGAGATTGAGGCAGTCATTCCCACCTGCCACACATGGGTGTGAGGAACACCACAGGACTGGAATGGTTCTCCTCATCAGAGACCAAGAGAGATGTCTCACTTTTCCCCTATCTTAATCTCTCGCTCTGCTTCTGTTTTGGAGACCCCACTGTTTCCACATCACAGTTTGTAGAAAATGTATTTCTCTAAACTCCATACTATACTCTCTATATCTCTCTCACATCTCTGGAAGTATATCTGTCTTTCTATTTCTTTCATACTCATTGTCTGTGTTTATCTTTCTTACTGACAATTACTGACAAGCTTTCTCTCTTTGTATTTTTGGCAGGTCTGTTGGGAATTCCAAATCAAAAGGTATTTTCTACCCAACTTAATCAGGAAAAACACACAAACGACTTGGAAATAACACAGATTTCCAAACTTCTCCTCTGACACTGATCATGGTGAACAAATTGACACATCATGGGATACCGTACAACTCCTCACAACTCCTGTAAAACTAGGAACAATGGCAGAGGAAAAGTCAGTGATGCGAAAAAGAGACGGACAACGATAGACAAACAAAATATCGTTTTACAGTTTTAATCATTCTCCCTCACTGTTCCGAATAGGGATAATGGGTGTGCCCGCACTTGCTGGAATTGATTGGTGTCACAGTAACCTTGCAATAGAGGGAGAATAATAGCAAATACAAACATTTTATAGAGGCCTCTACACCACAGGTGACTGACATTGTAGGATGTTGCACAAATGAGGCAGCATTTCAAAACAGAATATTTGTCTTTGTGGGAAGGATGAGAGAGGTGTAAGGATATTACACCCGTTCCCCTGTTTCTCCTTTTTTTCCCTCCCTCCATCCAGCTGTGGCTGGCTGCCTGCACTGCCTGAGCTGCTTAAGCGCTAAATTATGCCATTAACGCCCTCCGCACACACACACATGCACAGACACACATATGCATACACACACACACAAACACACACAGGCCTGGCACATTCTCCCTTACTATGATGCCCTACAGCGCCGCTTGGGGAATCTCAAACGTTAATTAATGGCAGGCACCGGAGCATGGGATTTCTCATTAACCCCAGAGAACGATGCTGCAGAAGCATGCAAGAGGAAAAACACTATAAAAGGGACGCCTTTGTACCTTTTTACTTGTTTCTGATCTGTTCTTTGCATCCTGCTCTACTGATCATTGGCAGCTGACAAGATTGAGGCCGTTCTTAACCTCTGGCTTCTTAATGGCAAGCGGCAGACGAATATAGTGACTTAATTGACTTAATTACGGAGCTAATCAGGTAAATTAGAGAATCTAGGTGCGGTTAAAGGTTACTGTGAGGGGAACCAAGATGAAGCAGACGGGTGGGCTGTGAGTGTGACACACACAGTTCAGAACTGTTCTGAATAAAGTATTTGTCATTTAATTTGAGCAAATAACATGACTGCGAGGCTAGGAGGAAGGTGTGGTGGGAAAGGATTGTTTGGAAGAGTAAGCCAATGCCTATGCACCGGGAGTTTTTCCTGGACTTTCTGTATTTGCTAAAGAAAGGCCAAGTTTGATGTTTGGTCTACCAGACTCTTCACGCATTTGGGCGGAAACTAGTGTCTGGAAATGAGATTACGGTCATTCTAATGTCGTTTTCAACAACTTTTCTACATATAATAGCCTTACGAATTGTACAATACAAATACAGTATAACAAAAAAGGATATAAACACATGGAACAGACTAATGGTGTAAGCAAAATAACGGGAATGATTGTAGGCCTATATGAGAGGACTGGAAGAGAGGAAGTAATAGAACTGATATGGTACAGAGTAACAGAGTTGACTGGATGTGAGGAAGTAACAGAACTGACGTGTTACAGAGTAGCAGAGTTGACTGCATATGAGGAAGTAACAGAACTGACTTGGTACAGAGTAACAGAGTTGACTGGATGTGAGGGAGTAGCAAACTGACATGTCACAGAGTAACAGAGTTGACTGGATGTGAGGGAGTAACAGAATTGACATTTTACAGACAGGATGGGAAATTCACTTTTCGGTCCACCAGCCAGTGTGGCAGGTAGATGAAATAAATCGACCAGCCACTCAGATTTTTTTACCAGCCACATTTTTTTGTTGTTTCCATAATTACACCAAAAAATGTTATTTTAAAAAGATGAGCATGCCTTCTGTTTTTCTCAAACAATAAATGTTACTAGTAAGAAGTAATGCTTAATTTCATTTCATTTTTGTGACCTGCATCTTTCAACCAATGTATGTTAAAATGAATCATTTAGATACAATAGTAAAAACAGATAAACAGTCCTAAAACTGAAAATCAAGAATCAACAAAGAGCCTACCCTGCCACCAATGGCTGAGTGATATGGCTTGTGTATTATTATAGTTCAGGGCTCTACGCTGACATTTTTACAAGGAGTACATGATGTGCTCCTAACATGCTGACCAGACCGCCTGTGTTGTGTGGGCGAGCGTTGCGTGAGCGAGCGTTGCAAAATAAATTTACACATACATGTTATGGTGTCTGGTTAGACTGCAAAATCTCCTTCCAGACTCACATTAAGCACCTCCAATCCCAAATGAAATCTAGAATCGGCTTCCTATTTCGCAACAAAGCCTCCTTCACTCATGCTGCCAAACATACCCTCGTAAAACTGACTATCCTACTGATCCTTGACTTAAGGCGATGTCATTTACAAAATAGCCTTCAACAAAAGCCCCATATACTACCCACCACTGTGACCTGTATACTCTCATTGGCTGGCCCTTGCTTCATATTGTCGCCAAGCCCACTGGCTCCAGTTCATCTATAAGTCTTTGCTAGGTAAAGCCCCGCCTTATCTCAGCTCACTGGTCACCATAGCAACACCCACCCGTAGCACGCGCTCCAGCAGGTATATTTCATTGGTCATCCCCAACGCCAACTCCTCCTTTGGCTGCCTTTCCTTCCAGTTCTCTGCTGCCAATGAATGGAACGAATTGCAAAAATCACTGAAGCTGGAGACTTATATCTCCCTCACTAACTTTAAGCATCCTCTCAGAGCAGCTTACTGATCACTGCACCTGTACACATCTGTAAATAGCCCACCCAACTACCTCGTCCCCATGTTGTTATTTACTTTTGCTCTTTTGCACCCCAGTATCTCTACTTGCACGTCCTATGAGTGTCATCTGATGAAGATCATCAAAGGTTAGTGATTAATTTTCAAATAAATTCAAATAAAAATATTGTCATTTAGAGCATTTATTTGCAGAAAATGACAACTGGTCAAAATAAAAAAAAGATGCAGTATTGTCAGACCTCGAATAATACAAAGAAAATAAGTTCATATTCATTTTTAAACAACACAATTTTTTATTTATTTTTATTTAACCTTTATTTAACCAGGTAGGCAAATTGAGAACACGTTCTCATTTACAATTGCGACCTGGCCAAGATAAAGCAAAGCAGTTCGACACATACAACAACACATAGTTACACATGGAGTAAAAACAAACATATAGTCAATAATACAGTGAAAAAAATAAAAAAATAAGTCTATATACAATGTGAGCAAGTGAGGTGAGATAAGGGAGGTGAAGGCAAACAGATATATGTATAAATAAATAAAAATATAAAAAGGCCATGGAGGCGAAGTGAGTACAACACAGCAAGTAAAATAAAAACTAAAAAAAACACTGGAATGGTTGGTTTGCATTGGAAGAAAGTGCAAAGTAGAGACAGAAATAATGGGGTGCAAAGGAGCAAAATAAATTAATTAATAAATACAGTAGGTAAAGAGGTAGTTGTTTGGGCTAAATTGTAGATGGGTTATGTACAGGTGCAGTAATCTATGAGCTGCTCTGACAGCTGGTGCTTAAAGCTAGTGAGGGAGATAGGTGTTTCCAGTTTCAGAGATTTTTGTAGTTCGTTCCAGTCATTGGCAGCAGAGAACTGGAAGGAGAGGCGTCCAAAGGAAGAATTGGTTTTGGGGGTGACTAGAGAGATATACCTGCTGGAGCGCGTGCTACGGGTAGGTGCTGCTATGGTGACCAGCGAGCTGAGATAAGGGGGGACTTTACCTAGCAGGGTCTTGTAGATGACCTGGAACCAATGGGTTTGGCGACGAGTATGAAGCGAGGGCC
This sequence comes from Salvelinus namaycush, assembly GCF_016432855.1. Classification (NCBI taxonomy): domain Eukaryota; kingdom Metazoa; phylum Chordata; class Actinopteri; order Salmoniformes; family Salmonidae; genus Salvelinus; species Salvelinus namaycush. The sequence continues at coordinate 44,175,933 of NC_052325.1, forward strand.
AGCCAACGAGAGTGTACAGGTCGCAGTGGTGGGTAGTATATGGGGCTTTGGTGACAAAACGGATGGCACTGTGATAGACTGCATCCAATTTATTGAGTAGGGTTTTGGAGGCTATTTTGTAAATGACATCACCGAAGTCGAGGATTGGTAGGATGGTCAGTTTTACAAGGGTATGTTTGGCAGCATGAGTAAAGGATGCTTTGTTGCGGAATAGGAAGCCAATTCTAGATTTGACTTTGGATTGGAGATGTTTGATGTGGGTCTGGAAGGAGAGTTTACAGTCTAACCAGACACCTAGGTATTTGTAGTTGTCCACATATTCTAAGTCAGAGCCGTCCAAAGTAGTGATGTTGGACAGGCGGGCAGGAGCAGGCAGCGATCGGTTGAAGAGCATGCATTTGGTTTTACTTGTATTTAAGAGCAGTTGGAGGCCACGGAAGGAGAGTTGTATGGCATTGAAGCTCGCCTGGAGGGTTGTTAACACAGTGTCAAAAGAAGGGCCAGAAGTATACAGAATAGTGTCGTCTGCGTAGAGGTGGATCAGAGAATCACCAGCAGCAAGAGCGACATCATTGATGTAAACAGAGAAGAGAGTCGGTCCAAGAATTGAACCCTGTGGCACCCCCATAGAGACTGCCAGAGGCCCGGACAACAGACCCTCCGATTTGACACACTGAACTCTATCAGAGAAGTAGTTGGTGAACCAGGCGAGGCAATCATTAGAGAAACCAAGGCTGTCGAGTCTGCCAATGAGGATGTGGTGATTGACAGAGTCAAAAGCCTTGGCCAGGTCAATGAATACGGCTGCACAGTATTGTTTCCTATCGATGGCGGTTACGATATCGTTTATGACCTTGAGCGTGGCTGAGGTGCACCCATGACCAGCTCTGAAACCAGATTGCATAGCGGAGAAGGTGTGGTGTGATTCGAAATGGTCAGTAATCTGTTTGTTGACTTGGCTTTCGAAGACCTTAGAAAGGCAGGGTAGGATAGATATAGGTCTGTAGCAGTTAGGGTCAAGGGTGTCCCCCCCTTTGAAGAGGGGGATAACCGCAGCTGCTTTCCAATCTTTGGGGATCTCAGACGACACGAAAGAGAGGTTGAAGAGGCTAGTAATAGGGGTGGCAACAATTTCAGCAGATAGTTTTAGAAAGAAAGGGTCCAGATTATCTAGCCCGGCTGATTTGTAAGGGTCCAGATTTTGCAGCTCATTAAGAACATCAGCTGACTGTATTTGGGAGAAAGAGAAATGGGGAAGGCTTGGGCGAGTAGCAGAGGGGAGGGCAGTGCTGTTGTCCCGGGTAGGGGTAGCCAGGTGGAAAGCATGGCCAGCCGTAGAAAAATGCTTATTGAAATTCTCAATTATAGTGGATTTGTCGGTGGTGACAGTGTTTCCTATCTTCAGGGCGGTTGGAAGCTGGGAGGAGGTGTTCTTATTCTCCATGGACTTTACGGTGTCCCAGAACTTTTTTGAATTTGTGTTGCAGGAAGCAAATTTCTGCTTGAAAAAGCTAGCCTTGGCTGTTCTAACTGCCTGTGTATATTGGTTTCTGGCTTCCCTGAAAAGTTGCATATCACGGGGGCTGTTCGATGCTAATGCAGAACGCCATAGGATGTACAATACAACGCAATACTAATGACCAGTTGTCATTTTCTGCAAATAAATGCTCTAAATGACAATATTTTTATTTGGAATTTGGGAGAAATGTTGTCAGTAGTTTATAGAATAAAACAAAAATGCTAATTTTACCCAAACACATACCTATAAATAGTAAAACCAGAGAAACGGATCATTTTGCAGTGGTCTCTTAATTTTTTCCAGAGTTGTACAACTGGCCAAGAAAGTAGCATTTCTTGTCAATTTGACCAACTTCTACATGTGGCATTTGGATACAAAAAAAACGGACCCCAAATGCTCTGTGTGACCACTGGCCATTCTTACCTGCTAATGACAAAATCTACCCTTGCGGGTTTTCATTTCCTCCACCACAACCTTGGTACGTGGCTTAAGAAGAGTTGACTGGATGCGAGGGAGTCACAGAACTGACATGTTACAGAGTAACAGAGTTGACTGGTAGATGTAGGATGTAACAGAACTGACTGGTTACTGAACTGACTAGTAAGGTGAGTGAAGGATAGGACGTGAGAGGGTGATGGAGCCAACTGGTAATTCATGTGTTATGTTACTGAACTACAAGATGCAAGCTGAGGTGATATACTCTTCTCACCAGATTGTCACTGGCAGGTTGAGGACTTTCAGCCCTCAAGGGAAGACTGTGCTAATACTGATAGAGACTGACAAAGAGAGAGCATTGCGTGACAGTGGCTGACTGTGACACACACACACACACACACACAAAGAGGAATGCACACACACACACAGACAAAGAAAACAACAGCTGGGGTACGTACACATTCTATGTCACACTTCACACATGTGCATACTTTTGCCAGTTGTCTCCCTGTAATATTTATACTGCTCTTCATTAACTGGTCACATGGAATAACAAATTATCAACATGCAACGATGCATAAATGGTAATTTCCCTCAACTGACAAGATGGATAGATGGAGAGAGAGAGAGAGAGAGAGAGAGAGAGAGAGAGAGAGAGAGAGAGAGAGAGAGAGAGAGAGAGAGAGAGAGAGAGAGAGAGAGAGAGAGAGAGAGAGAGAGAGAGAGAGAGAGAGAGAGAGAGAGAGAGAGAGAGAGAGAGAGAGAGAGAGAGAGAGAGAGAGATATTCGTATCGGCATTATGGCATGGAATGTTAACTAATGTAGGAAAGTTGCATGTTTACTGGGTAGTTACAGGATAACTGCCAAAATCAAGGAAACACTTGAGTAAATGAGAGATACAAAGTATATTGAAAATCAGGTGTAATTCCTGAGTTAATTAAGCAATTAACATCCCATAATATTAGGGTCCTGTATAAAAATGCTCAGTTGCTACCGTGGCTAGAAGAAGGGATCTCAGTGACTTTGAAAGAAGGACAAAGGAGCATATGGGGTTTAAAGGGTGTGTGTCAGTCACCAGATCTCAACCCAATTGAACACTTATGGGAGATTCCGGAGGGACTCCTGAGACAGCATTTTCCACCACCATCAACAAAACACCAAGTACTGGAATTTCTTGTGAAAGAAGGGTGTCACATCCCTCCAATCGAGTTCCAGACACTCGTAGAATCATTCCCAAGGAGCATTGAAGCTGTTCTGGCTTGTGGAGGCCGAACACCCTATTAATAACCATTTAACTGTTTTCTCAACTGGCTGGTAGAGCATGTTTTGACTGTGGAATTAATTTGGGATATGAAAAAAAATCTTGAACTGGATTGGTCAACCCTCCCAGGCCTTCTGCACCAATTGACATAATGTGTATCCTTTTAGGTTACTGCAGTTCAGACTTGTGGCACTAACTTGTCACTCGGAGGGCTGGAAGAAAACTCAAAATCAGACACCAAAGATATGGGATAAAAGGCAAGAATTCAGTTGGTGAGGCATAAATCCTGTTAGTAGAGACGTTGGACAACCGGAATATGTAAATAAATAGTAAAAGGAACTAAAGGAACTGAACTGATTCCACTTATCATCTATTCTCTTAAACTATCCCTTCCATCTCACCAATCATCTGTTCTTAGCATCAATTCGTATCATTCATCCATAGCAGCAGTATTTCATCTCTGTCACAGGAATCTTTAGCCTCATGGACTCAGGAAAGGCAGCATCAATCAAGGCTTTGATTTGATTTACACTTTGCCATTGATTCTCCTATCAACCATTTCATGCATCCCACATATTCACCCTTTGCAATTTATATTGAACAAAAACATAAACGCAACAAGTGTTGGTCCCATATCCCAGAAGTGTATTTCTCTCTAATTTTGGCAGTATTTTATTTTCACATTTTTATTCAAATTTGACCCAAATTAAAGATAAAAAAAGGTAAAATCACATTGGGTTGTAGGTATAATATAGTTTTATTAAAGGGGAAGAAAACTCAAAATAAACTATACTGAACAAAAATATAAACCCACCATGTAAATTGTTGGTCCTATGTTTCATGAGCAGATATAAAAGATGCCCGAAATTCTCCATTTCTCCTTTGACAAGATAATCAAAAGATCCCAGATCTTTTCCATACACTTATTTCAACAACAAAAAAAATTGGCACAAATTTGTTTACATAGTTGTTAGTGAGCATTTCTCCTTTGCCAAGATAATCCATCCACCTCACAGGTGTGGCATATCAAGAAATTGATTAAACAGCATGCTCACTACATAAGTGCCTTGTGCTGGGGACAAAAAAAGGCCACTTTAAAATGTGCAGTTTTGTCACACAACACAATGCTACAGATGTCTCAAGTTTTGAGAGTGTGTGGAATTGGCACGCTATAACTGCAGGAATGTCCACCAGAGCTGTTGCCAGAGAATTTAATGTTCATTTTTCTATCATAAGCCGCCTCCAACGTCATTTTAGAGAATTTGGCAGTACGTCCAACCGGACTAAAAACTGCAGACTACGCGTAACCACAGGACCTCCACATCCGGCTTCTTCACCTGCGGGATCGTCTGAGACCAGCCATCTGGACAGCTAATGAAAGTAAATAGTATTTCTGTCTGTAATAAAATTATTTCTGATTGGCTGGGCCTGGCTTCCCAGTGGGTGGGCTGCCCATGGCTGCACCCCTGCTCAGTCATGTGAGCAGGGGCTCAGTCATTGAATTCCATGCTGTCACAGTTACCAGCCCTTTCAAGCTTAACATCCTTATCATTTATCGCCCTCCAGGTTCCCTTGGAGAGTTCATCAATGAGCTTGACGCCTTGATAAGCTCCTTTCCTGAGGATGGCTCACCTCTCACAGTTCTGGGTGACTTTAACCTCCCCACGTCTACCTTTGACTCATTCCTCTCTGCCTCCTTCTTTCCACTCCTCTCCTCTTTTGACCTCACCCTCTCACCTTCCCCCCCTACTCACAAGGCAGGCAATACGCTTGACCTCATCTTTACTAGATGCTGTTCTTCCACTAATCTCATTGCAACTCTCCTCCAAGTCTCCGACCACTACCTTGTATCCTTTTCCCTCTCGCTCTCATCCAACACTTCCCACACTGCCCCTACTCGGATGGTATCGCGCCGTCCCAACCTTCGCTCTCTCTCCCCCGCTACTCTCTCCTCTTCCATCCTATCATCTCTTCCCTCTGCTCAAACCTTCTCCAACCTATCTCCTGATTCTGCCTCCTCAACCTTCCTCTCCTCCCTTTCTGCATCCTTTGACTCTCTATGTCCCCTATCCTCCAGGCCGGCTCGGTCCTCCCCTCCTGCTCCGTGGCTCGACGACTCATTGCGAGCTCACAGAACAGGGCTCCGGGCAGCCGAGCGGAAATGGAGGAAAACTCGCCTCCCTGCGGACCTGGCATCCTTTCACTCCCTCCTCTCTACATTCTCCTCTTCTGTCTCTGCTGCTAAAGCCACTTTCTACCACTCTAAATTCCAAGCATCTGCCTCTAACCCTAGGAAGCTCTTTGCCACCTTCTCCTCCCTCCTGAATCCTCCTCCCCCCCCCCCCCCCCCCTCCCTCTCTGCGGATGACTTCGTCAACCATTTTGAAAAGAAGGTCGACGACATCCGATCCTCGTTTGCTAAGTCAAACGACACCGCTGGTTCTGCTCAAACTGCCCTACCCTGTGCTTTGACCTCTTTCTCCCCTCTCTCTCCAGATGAAATCTCGCGTCTTGTGACGGCCGGCCGCCCAACAACCTGCCCGCTTGACCCTATCCCCTCCTCTCTTCTCCAGACCATTTCCGGAGACCTTCTCCCTTACCTCACCTCGCTCATCAACTCATCCTTGACCGCTGGCTACGTCCCTTCCGTCTTCAAGAGAGCGAGAGTTGCACCCCTTCTGAAAAAACCTACACTCGATCCCTCCGATGTCAACAACTACAGACCAGTATCCCTTCTTTCTTTTCTCTCCAAAACTCTTGAACGTGCCGTCCTTGGCCAGCTCTCCTGCTATCTCTCTCAGAATGACCTTCTTGATCCAAATCAGTCAGGTTTCAAGACTAGTCATTCAACTGAGACTGCTCTTCTCTGTGTCACGGAGGCGCTCCGCACTGCTAAAGCTAACTCTCTCTCCTCTGCTCTCATCCTTCTAGACCTATCGGCTGCCTTTGATACTGTGAACCATCAGATCCTCCTCTCCACCCTCTACGAGTTGGGCATCTCCGGCGCGGCCCACGCTTGGATTGCGTCCTACCTGACAGGTCGCTCCTACCAGGTGGCGTGGCGAGAATCTGTCTCCGCACCACGTGCTCTCACCACTGGTGTCCCCCAGGGCTCTGTTCTAGGCCCTCTCCTATTCTCGCTATACACCAAGTCACTTGGCTCTGTCATATCCTCACATGGTCTCTCCTATCATTGCTATGCAGATGACACACAATTAATCTTCTCCTTTCCCCCTTCTGATAACCAGGTGGCGAATCGCATCTCTGCATGTCTGGCAGACATATCAGTGTGGATGACGGATCACCACCTCAAGCTGAACCTCGGCAAGACGGAGCTGCTCTTCCTCCCGGGGAAGGACTGCCCGTTCCATGATCTCGCCATCACGGTTGACAACTCCATTGTGTCCTCCTCCCAGAGTGCTAAGAACCTTGGCGTGATCCTGGACAACACCCTGTCGTTCTCAACTAACATCAAGGCGGTGACCCGTTCCTGTAGGTTCATGCTCTACAACATTCGCAGAGTACGACCCTGCCTCACACAGGAAGCGGCGCAGGTCCTAATCCAGGCACTTGTCATCTCCCGTCTGGATTACTGCAACTCGCTGTTGGCTGGGCTCCCTGCCTGTGCCATTAAACCCCTACAACTCATCCAGAACGCCGCAGCCCGTCTGGTGTTCAACCTTCCCAAGTTCTCTCACGTCACCCCGCTCCTCTGCTCTCTCCACTGGCTTCCAGTTGAAGCTCGCATCCGCTACAAGACCATGGTGCTTGCCTACGGAGCTGTGAGGGGAACGGCACCTCCGTACCTTCAGGCTCTGATCAGGCCCTACACCCAAACAAGGGCACTGCGTTCATCCACCTCTGGCCTGCTCGCCTCCCTACCTCTGAGGAAGTACAGTTCCCGCTCAGCCCAGTCAAAACTGTTCGCTGCTCTGGCACCCCAATGGTGGAACAAACTCCCTCACGACGCCAGGTCGGCGGAGTCAATCACCACCTTCCGGAGACACCTGAAACCCCACCTCTTTAAGGAATACCTAGGATAGGATAAAGTAATCCTTCTAACCCCCCCCCCCCCCCCCTTAAAAGAGTTAGATGCACTATTGTAAAGTGGTTGTTCCACTGGATATCATAAGGTGAATGCACCAATTTGTAAGTCGCTCTGGATAAGAGCGTCTGCTAAATGACTTAAATGTAAATGTAAATGTGACATCCCTAGATGAGGGCCTAATGGATTTATTTCAATTGACTGATTTTCTTATATGAACTGTAACTTGAAATTGTTGCACGTTGCACTTGTATTTTTGTTCAGCAAATATTCTAAGACAATACCAACAGATCAGGTCTGAGTTCATGTAAAATATCATACAGTTGTTGGATCTAGCCTACTTATCCATGTTCTTCAACATTAGCTAGTCACAAACTGTTACACAAATGTGGATAATTTGCCTAAATAGTTGATCTGAGAACTATAAGATAAACAGTAGTTTAACGAGTGTCCTGTTCGGATTAAAATCATTGTGGGAAATTAGACTTGAATCAATAGGCATTCAACCATTCCATTGTAAACATTATTGTCTGGTTAGCTAGGTAGTTAGCATAACTTAAGTGCAAATGAAGTTTTTGCTGTTATCTATAACAACACCTGGGAATGTGTTTATGGTTGAACTAACTGTATATTTTCCTTCAAAAAGTGTTGCTCAAAGCTGCGAGCATAGAGAATGTTTAAAGGACACCCGGTTGAAAGATAGCTGATGTACATTTTTCTACATTGTAATTGGCCTTTAGTAGGCTGCTGGCAGGCTGTTGCCAGGCTGTTGCCAGGCTGCTGGCAGGCTGCTGGCAGGCTTCAGCTGTGGTACAGCAAAGGCAGAGGGAGAGTAGGTTTGCAACATTCTATCCTATCATATTAAGCAATTTTACCATTTACAAAATGGTCATATAAATATATATATATATATATTTAATACAGACTACCTAAAAAAACAAGTGAAAATTGACAAGTTACCCAATGGATTATGATAATTTTCAGGGGGAAAATAAGTGAAGTTTGCACCGCCTGCTGTTATTTGCTCAATGGCTCAGGCAGCCAAGTCAACACAAGGGTGTTTGGCTCATCTCAGTCACAGAGAAGAATAACATGCCTGCTGTTTATGATTAATAAAAAATGCCACGCTGATGGGTGGTAACATTTGAAATAAAACTCAGCCCTTAAACAAAACATAGGTTGAAAAAAATGTGAATGTCTTATCATAGGAAAAGACACCACATTCACACAGATTTGCACGAAGTGGGCCGTTTCGGATTTTGTCACTTCAAGCCCAAATAACTAAAACGATCACTTATTGACTTAAATCGTTGTGCAACATCATACTGGAGGTAAGCTCTGGTGATCGTCTTTTAGCTCGAAAAAGTGGATTTCTACTGGTGTGGGCGTTTAAGCACTACAAGAGAGACAGGTCAACTTTACAGCAGCTACTAGCTACTGAGACTGAGAGCACGAAGCACAGCCAAGGTCGTCAAGGTTTTATTGCTAACCTACAAAGTACTACATGGACTAGCTACTACCTATCTCGCCGATTTGGTCCTGCCGTACATACCTACACATACGCTACGGTCACAAAACGCAGGCCTCCTTATTGTTCCAAGAATTTTTAAGTAAACAGCTGGACGCAGGGCTTTCTCCTATAGAGTTCCAAATACTACTTGTTGAAAAAAACTTTTACCCCTTTTTCTCCTCAATTGTGGTATCCAATTGGTAGTTACAGTCTTGTCTCATCGCTGCATCTCCCATACGCGCTCAGGAGAGGCGAAGGTCGAGAGGCGTGCATCCTCCGAAACACAACTCAACCAAGCCGCACTGCTTCTTGAAACAATGCCCACTTAACCCGGAAGCTAGCTGCACCAATGTGTCGGAGGAAACACCGTGCACCTAGCTACCGTGTCAGCATGCACTGCCACCGGTCCGCCACAGGAGTCGCTAGTGCACGATGGGACAAGGACATCCCTGCAAGCCAAACCCTCCCCTAACCCGGACGACGCTGGGCCAATTGTGCGCCGCCCCATGGGTCTCCCGGTCGCGGCCGGCTGCAAAAGAGCCTGGACTCGAACCCAGAAACTCTAATGGCACAGCTAGCACTGAGATGCAGTGCCTTAGACCACTGCGCCACTCGGGAGGCCTAGAGCTCCATTTTTATGGAATGGTCTGCCGATCCATGTTAGAAATGCAGACTCAGTCTCAACCTTTAAGTCTTTACTGAAGACACATCTCTTCAGTAGGTCCTATGATTGAGATAGTCGGCTCAGGGTTGCAACGTTGAACGGCAAAGCACTGGAGTGACGAACCACCCTTGCAGTCTCTGCCTGGCTAGCTCCCTTCTCTCCACTGGGATTCTTTGCATCTGTCCTATTAAAGGGGCTGAGTAACTTGTTGCTCGCACTCTTCCATCCTTCCTGTCCTCGGGCTCGTGCGGTGGGGGAGATCTTTGTGGGCTATACTCAGCCTTCTCTCAGGGTAGTAAGTTAGTGTGTTGATCCCTTTGGTGGTGTGGGGGGCTGTGCTTTGGCAAAGTGGTGGGGTTATATCCTGCCTGGTTGGCTGTGTCCGGTGATAACTTTGGACTGGGCCACAGTGTCCCCCAACCCCCTGTCTCAGTCTCCAGTATCTATGTTGCAATAGTCTATGTGCCGGGGGGCTAGGGTCAATCTATCATATCTGGTGTAATTCTCCTGTCTTATCTGGTGTCCTGTGTGATCTTAAGTATGCTCCCTCTAATTCTCCCATCTCCCACTCTCCTCCCCCAGCACAATTAAGGCTAAACCCACCTATTTCTACAAATGATCTTCTTGAAATCTGATTTTAAACTTAACCTTAACCCTAACCTTAACCACACTACTAACCTTATACCTAACCCTAACCTTAAATTAAGACCAAAAAGCCAATTTTAGTATTCATTAATTTTTACGATATAGACAATTTTGTGGCTGGGGTAACTAGTGACAACCCACAGGCAGAGCGCCTTGTGTGTTGCTCTTAAAAGGGTCCGTGAGGAAACACAGACTTTTGAGTGAAGGAATGGAGATGCGATTAAATGCGCAAAAACAAATTACGCTGTTAAAGATATCTAACATTAACTGTAATTAACATATTACCTTCATCAGCCCTAGTTTTAATATAACCCTGCACATCTACATTTGCAATACCACATACACATAGCTTCCAATCTAAACTATTTAAAGCAGAGATCGGCAACTCCAGTCGTTGGTATTACACTTTTGCCCCAGCCCCACCTCACACACCTGACTCCAATATTCAACTAATTATGGTCTTCAGTTTAGAATGCAATTAGTTTATTAAATCAGCTGTGTTTGCTTTAGGGCTGGGGTGTCATGATCGTCATATGGAATGGACCAAGGCGCAGCGTGGTATACGTACATTCTCTTTTAATGAATGAACATTGAACAACAAAAACAACAAAATCAAACGTGAAGCTATACAAATAGTGCTGACAGGCAACTAAACATAGACAAGATCCCACAAACACACATGAGGAAATGGCTACCTAAATATGATCCCCAATCAGAGACAACGATAAACAGCTGCCTCTGATTGGGAACCATATCAGGCCACCATAGACATACAAATTCACCTAGATAACCCACCCAAGTCACCATCACGCCACAACCAACAGAGAGAAAAAACAGCTTACTATGTTCAGGGCGTGACATGGGGGGAAAAGTGTAACACAAATCAGGCCCCCGAAGACTGGAGCTGCCCATCAGTGATCTAAAGCTTCTCTCTCATCTGGATCATCTTAAAACCTTCAAAGCCACACCACGATCAATTTCAGGTCTCCCATGTTACACTCACTGTCTATTTGTTATCTCATCCTATTTGTCTGGGGTCCATTTTGTCTCATTTATTCTCAAAGCCGTACTCATAAACCTGGCTTTCTGACTGGTTTGACGCAATGTTATCCCTCTCTATCTCTAGCCTGAGGTCAGCTCTGTGAATGAGATGGCGGTGTGGAGATAGTGGAGAAATTTCACTGAGGTGATAAAATATTGCTTCTTTCCTGTGGCCAATTGGATGCATGCGATCGAAGTCAAGCAGTTAAGGGCAGAGAGGAATCTGAAACAAACAGCCCAAATGGCATCGGGAAAGCAGGAAAGAAAAACAGATTGTAAGTTGGTTCTCCGGAGCGTCTTAGGGAGTCGGCGTCCCATTCTCTCAATGTGATCGTTATCTTGTCTGTACAACACAACCATAATCAGATTCACTTTTGCTTCACTTAACACGCTTTATTCAGAGATCTGCTCTTCCAGGCTCTTACTTTAACATGCAAGCCCCATCCAGCAGATAAGGAATCAATACAATGTAAATATGTACCAGAGGGATAGAAAAGACAGCATAATCAGTATCTGAATTTGCATAATCAGTTGCTGGTATACACAAAGGCTGGGATAAGAGACATGCAAGCCTGGTTTTGTTTGACAATTAATTATATACACTTGTTTTACCACGCCACATTTAAAGTAGCTGGCCAATCAGCGGTCTAAAGGAGGATGAGCTGGTCAATCAGCGGTCTACTTGCATGAATATTTTTAATGGCTGGTATACACCCACACCATTCTGTTGTTGGGGTACACCCACACCATTCTGTTGTTGGGGTACACCCACACCATTCCAACAGAAAAGCTGATTTTTAACAAACTTCTTTGAGGGGGGGGAAGGAAAACTATTTCCCTCAAATTGTAAGTAACTATAGGTCATATTTCATAGATATCTGGAAACACTAGGCAGTTACTTTAAAAAAGGTTGAAGGCAGGCGAGGGATCATTCATCCTTTTGTTGTCGAACTAACTCAGCCCTTTGTTGTCGCTTTGCAGAACCGACTGCAGACTTTCAGTATATCAAGATCGTGTTAATGTCGAACATGATTTTGAGGTAGTGTTTATTTTTGTGTAAGTGTGCTAAGTGCCTTCAACAAAGCAGTTTATTTCTAGGTGTTTTGAAGCATTCTTACTCATACCACATATACAGTATATACTATATAGATATAATTGATTACGCTATTTGGGGAACAATGAAACCCAAGTGAGAGACTGTATCAATGAGGCCTAACTTTGAAAATAAAGACGCAGGCATAATCTCCACATACTTTCCCTAGACCCTGCCACAGATATTTGTGTTCAGTTACAAAAATGCTTAAATAACTAAATATTCACATGACCAGCAACAATAAACTCCCAACAGTGAGACTTCGTTGCCAATCTACGCCACCTTGTTTAAAGAAGTAAGGACATGCACCATGTCACACAACATTCTGCTCACCAAAACATTGCAACCAAGTTCCATCAAAATTGTCCATCATCCAACAGCTATGGCAGAATTGTGGTATACGTGTTGGCACTTACCGTTGATCCATTTGGCCTCCGGGTCGTGGGCAACAAACTCAGGCTTGAACAGATCTTCCACTGTGAGTTTGGTATCACTGCCAGCTTGGCTGTCCGCTAAAAAAAAGCACAAAATGTTTTTATTAATTGCAAACTCTATCATCACTGGGAACTCAATAATGATCAAATCATTATTTTATCATTATCATTATTGAAGTTTCCAGCATTGTTTATTCTCTCACAGAAGGAGCAAATAATAGCAATAAGGCATATGATACTAAAGGAAAAGGGGTGTAGTATTGCTTCTTTTTTTGAATTTGTGAAGCCTGCTGCATCAAAGTCTTTCTGAGGAACTGGAAGACATTTTCGAGAACTTGGGGTTACCCAGAACTTAGGGTCATCAAGTCAGTGTCCAATCAAAGTCAAGACTCCTTGGTCTTGACCTAGAAGCTATCCCAGACATATTCCGGCAAGAGGTTGTCTCTAGACACTGATCTAAGGTCAGCATTATGCTGTTGCTCCTGGTCAAGGTCAGCATTGGTGGGTAAATGAATCTGATTCTAGATCTATGTTTATAGTGTGTTCTGTATACAGCATATAGCTGTATAAGAGTAACTTATACTGGAGACATGCATCCAGCTGTTTATAATGTCTTAGGTCTGTGCTTTAGTCAGAAAAATGACACTCAGATTAATATACCAAGGACTAGAGATGTGGAGTGGTCTGGAAACAGGGATTTTAATCTAAGCCGGTTTTTAAAGCTGTTGGGACTCTTGAGTGTGATGCTTACTCTAGCCTTTATGAATAAAATAAGTCTGGATAAAATCTTATCGGAAGATTGGATGCACTTGGACGGCTTCACCTGCTCTAGAGGCAGACACTTTGAGCAACCTTTTAAATTCAGATGAAGAGGGAGCCAGGGATTTAACAGAGAGGGAGGGAAGGTTGGAGGGGTGAGGGAGAGAAAGAACGAGAAAGAGAGAGGCAAATGTAGAGAAAGAGATATAGAGAAATGATCAGTGTTTCCCTTATAGTATATTCATTTTGCAGCATCGTCTGCCATTCCAAAAAATATGATTACAAATATATATACAGTACGAGTTAAAAGTTTGTACACACCTACTCATTCCAGGGTTTTTCTTTATTTTTACTATTTTCTACATTGTAGAATAATAGTGAAGACATCAAAACAATGAAATAACACATAGGGAATCATGTAGTAACCAAAAAGGTGTTAATCAAATCAAAATATATTTTATATTTGAGATTCTTCAAAGTAGCCACCCTTTACCTTGATGACAGCTTAGAGTGTCTAGTTTGAGAAACAGACGCCTCACAAGTCCTCAACTGCCAGCTTCATTAACCTGTTTGGGCTGCAGGGGCAGTATTGAGTAGCCGGATAAAAGGTGCCCATTTCAAACGGCCTCGTACTCAATTCTTGCTCGTACAATATGCATATTATTATTACTATTGGATAGAAAACACTCTCTAGTTTCTAAAACCGTTTGAATTATATCTGTGAGTAAAACAGAACTAATTTTGCAGCAAACCTCCTGACAGGAAGTAGAAAATCTGAAATTGATGCTCTGTTCTAGGCCCTGCCTATAAATGTCTCAGATATATATCAGTATACATGCACTTCATACGTCTTCCACTAGATGTCGACAGGCAGTGAGAGAAGAAATGAAGTGTATAACTTGATCTGGGCTCGAATAAATGCTCTTTGTATGACGTGTCACCAGTTTCCTGTTTTCTGGAGAGCGCGTGAAGGGACCTGAATTTGCCTTCTGATAAGCTGTCGTTATAGACGACTAATATCTCCGGCTTTGATTTTATTTGATACATGTGACAATATCATCGTAAAGTATGTTTTTTCAATATAGTTTTATTAGATTATTGAAATTTTTTCGGGACGTTAGGCGTGTTGCTTTGTCTGCGTATGTTCAGGAAGGAGAGCTTCGCGCCACTTTGCTAGCTTTCCGTGCTAATTGACTGGAGAAGAGGACATTCTGGACAAAGGACCCCTTGTACAACATTCTGATGGAAGATCAGCAAAAGTAGGACCCATTTTATGATGTTATTTCATATATCTGTCGTACATGTGAACTAGTAGTTTGCGGCCAGGTTTTGGGCACGCTCTCGCCATAACGTAAACTGCATATCGTAATGAAGTTATTTTTAGAATTCTAACACGGCAATTGCATTAAGAACTAGTGTATCTATAATTTCCTATACAACATGTATTTTTTAGTTATGTTTATGAATAGTTATTTGGTCAGAATATGTGTGTCAGAAAAAGTGTCAGAAAAATATCCGGACGTTGTGGGAAAAAGATGCTACGTTAGCACAATGTATAACCACTGATTTCAGCTCTAAATATGCACATTTCCGAACAAAACATAAGTGTATGTATAACCTGATGTTATAGGACTGTCATCTGATGAAGCTTATCAAGGTTAGTCAAAAATTATATATCTTTTGCTGGTTTGTTACGATCGCTAACTTTTGCTGCTGGGGAATGGCTTGTGTTTCTGGCTATTGTGGTAAGCTAATATAATGCTATATTGTGTTTTCGCTGTAAAACACTTAAGAAATCGGAAATATTGGCTGGAATCACAAGATGCCTGTCTTTCATTTGCTGTACACCATGTATTTTTCAGAAATGTTTTATGATGAGTATTTAGGTATTTGACGTTGGTGTCTGTAATTACTCTGGCTGCTTCGGTCCTATTTGTGACGGTAGCTGTGATGGTAGCTGCAATGTAAAACTGATTTATACCTCAAATATGCACATTTTTCAAACAAAACATAGATTTATTGTATAACATGTTATAAGACTGTCATCTGATGAAGTTGTTTCTTGGTTAGTTTGGTTGGTTCTTGGTTAGTTAGGTTGGCTTTGTGCATGCTACCTGTGCTGTGAAAAATGTCTGTCCTTTTTTGTATTTGGTGGTGAGCTAACATAAATATATGTGGTGTTTTCGCTGTAAAACATTTTAAAAATCGGACATGTTGGCTGGATTCACAAGATGTTTATCTTTCATATGCTGTATTGGACTTGTTAATGTGTGAAAGTTAAATATTTCTAAAAAATATATTTTGAATTTCGCGCCCTGCACTTGAAGTGGCTGTTGTCATATTGTGCCCGGCTTCGGGCTTGCAGCCCAAAGAAGTTAAATAGTACCCGGAAAACACCAGTCTCAACGTCAACAGTGAAGAGGCGACTCCGGGATGCTGGCCTTCTAGGCAGAGTTCCTCTGTCCAGTGTCTGTGTTCTTTTGCCCATCTTAATCTTTTCTTTTTATTAGCCAGTCTGAGATATGGCTTTTTCTTTGCAACTCTGCCTAGAAGTCCAGCATCACAGAGTCGCCTCTTCACTGTTGACGTTGAGACTGGTGTTTTTTGCGGGTACTATTTTTTTTTTTTTTTTTTTTTTTTTTTTTTGCATTTTCCAATTAACAACATTCAAGACAAACGTGAAAAGATATTAGACAACAATAGGACAAAGTGACAATAACAGATGAGCATAACAAAGAAAGAAAAAATAAAACAAATTATAATTATATATACAGACATACAATAAAAAAAAAATTATAATGAGACATTGGATCATATGGTCACCTGCCGTAGGCTACATATTATACGTTACGTGTGAAACATTATATAAGGATAATATAGAGATTCATTCAATGTGATGTGGGGGGAGATTCTCCATATAGTCAATTGCGGGTACTATTTAATGAAGCTGCCAGTTGAGGACTTGTGAGGCGCCTGTTTCTCAAACTAGACATGTACTTGTACTAATGTACTTGTCCTCTTGCTCAGTTGTGCACCAGGGCCTCCCACACCTCTTTCTATTCTGGTTAGAGCCAGTTTGCGCTGTTCTGTGAAGGGAGTAGTGCACAGCGTTGTACGAGATCTTCAGTTTCATGGCAATTTCTCGCATGGAATAGCCTTAATTTCTCAGAACAAGAATAGACTGACAAGTTTCAGAAAAAAGTTATTTGCTTCTGGCCATTTTGAGCCTGTAATCGAACGCACAAATGCTGATGCTCCAGATACTCAACTAGTCTAAAGAAGGCCAGTTTTATTGCTTCTTTAATGAGCACAACAGTTTTCAGCTGTGCTAACATAATTGCAAAAGGGTTTTCTAATGATCAATTAGCCTTTTAAAATTATTAACTTGGATTAGCTAACACGACCATTGGAACACAGGAGTGATGGTTGCTGATAATGGGCCTATGTAGATATTCCATAAAAAATCTGCCATTTCCAGCTACAATAGTCATTTACAACATTAACAATGTCTACACTGTATTTCTGATCAATTTGATGTTATTTTAATGGACAAAAAAATGTGTTTTTCTTTAAAAAACAAGGACATTTCTAAGTGACCCCAAACTTTTGAACGGTAGTGTATGTCGTAGGCATGCACGCACACACAACCCATACATGCAATGGTAATTAAAATGGTTGTTATCCTACCTGAGTCCCTCAGCTGTGTAATAAATAGCTTTCGTAAACATGTTTTAACGTTAAAATGTTAAGCCATTAATAAAATAGGATGTTGTTAAGCCATTTGTAAACTACTGTTGACAAGGACAGCTGCTAATTGTGCAGAGAGAGGAGGGCCAAATGATTTTGAATGTCAGCCATGCGGGCCCGGGCTGGATAACGACAAAGCACTTCTGTTTGTAAATGATGTGGCAGCCAAATGCAATAGATAGCTAGCCCAGCAGATACTCAAGGGGTGTTAAATTGTCTGGAGCACCAGGGGACAATGTGGTCTCCGTTCATCTGTGAGTCATTCCAAAGATGTCTGAGTACATCACTCAGCATAACCTGTTCTTAATTGCAGCAAATTGAGGATGTTGATGAACAGCTGAGTGCTGAAACTAAGTCAATATACAAGGTGTAGTATACTTATTATCTATGCCCAATACCGTACCTGGAGTGAGGAGGATGACAGACATGGTGATAAGAGAGCAGACCCCCAATATAACCAGCAGAGCAATAGCAATTCCTTTCCAGTTCCGGTCAGGTGGAGCTCCCGCACCAAGGTCCTGTAGAGAAACAGAGAGAGTTAGGGAGAGAGGGGGAGAGGGAGAAACAGAGAGAGTTAGGGAGAGAGGGGGAGAGGGAGAAACAGAGAGAGTTAGGGAGAGAGGGGGAGAGGGAGAAAGAGAGAGAGAGAGCAACAGTTGTCAAAAGAGCGTTCTGGATAATACCTTTCAACATCTTTGGAAAATACCAGTGTTCAGCAAAAAGTAGACATACCTAGACACACAGAACCACAAAACACAGGGATAAACACAAAGAAGGATAACAACCCCACATAAATGTTATAGATTTGAGCCCATTTTCTTCCTAGCTCTATTTTCTTGCGTCCATCCATACAAACTATTTAAGACCACAGATTGTCAATACATGAGTTCTTCTATGTTGAGTCAAAGTGTTATGTAGGAGCTTACAATAAACATACCCATAACGTAAAATTGCTGGAATGTCAAATTGAAAGCCAAATCCAATTCCCAGATCACAGACATTGTGCATGCCATACACATCCATTTTGAAGCAGGGACACAATAGGAAGCAGCATGAGTTAGCATGGGTTGATCCCTACGATACGATGTAAACAACCTAAGAAAAAAAAACACAATACTAAAACAGCACAGTGTGTTAGGATTAAGTGCTGGTCCTTGTGTCACAATAGCCATGTCAATGATTGTGGCAATGTCAATGACAGCAAAGTAAATGTTTACTCATGCACTAGGTACAGGTGACGGATCTCGATTTGACTAGTTTCTCAAAGCAGGAAAATAAGCCTGCCGCAACAAAAATTGTGAATTATTGTGTGGAAATAATGAATTTACATTTTTGCATGGGTTGATACATTTTTAGTTAGGGCAAATCGAATTAGACATTTTGAAGTAGTAATAACAAACTTGAGAAGCCTTTTTAAACCTTGTACACACCACAAGTTTGCATTTCCTGCAACAACAGGATGAGCAAATTAAGATTATCTGTAATAGTAGAATAACATAAAGTACTAAATAATACAGTCACAAAAGTTACTCATTCAGCTGTATAGTAGTCAATGTGCTAGCCACGATGTTTCAGCATGTCACCTTGAGCTGCATTGATAACCAGCTCCATGGCGAGGCTCGAAATGAGCTGCGTGATAGGGCTCAATCTAAGCTGTGCGGTGGGGCTCAATGAATAACACGAGCAGCATTATGGCATTTTGTGTTTAAATTCAACTCCGAGGTAGGGAGGTGTTTATCAGTGGCATGGAGGAGCTCAGAGTAAAGTTAATACTTCATAATTTGCATTTCAAGAGGGAAAGGCTACTTGCATGGTTGAATTGTTTTCATTAATTAAACCAATGACTGTATATATCAAATCCAATCAAACTTTATTTGCCACATGCGCTGAATACAACATGTGTAGACCTTACCGTGAAAGGCTTACTTACAAGCCCTTAACCAACAATGCAGTTCAAGAAATAGTTAAGAAAATATTCCAAATAAACCAAAGTAAAAAATAATAAAAAGTGACACAATAAAATAACAATAATGGTTATAGCCATCGATCACGTGACACCATTCATTCCTATGTGATGACTCAATAGCGCATTGAAGCAAAATGATATCGGCTAAGATGGCGTCTAATGGAGACTCTGGCCTTTAATCAATTAGATTTGCTCACTTCCTGCGTCCTTTCACCTCCTGCCTCCCAGGAGGCTGAAAAGATTTGACATGGGCCCTCAGATCCTCAAAAAGTTATACAGCTGCACCATCAAGAGTGTCTTAACTGGCTGCATCATCGCTTGGTTTAAACAAGTGTTTGGAATCCGACCGCAAGGCGCTACAGAGGTTCATGTGAACGGCCCAGCACATCACCGGGGCCGAGCTCCCTGCCATCCAGGACCTCTATACCAGGCGGTGTCAGAGGAAGTACCAAACAATTGTCAAAGACTCCATCCACTCAATCCACAGACTGTTCTTTCTGCTACTGCACGGCAAGCGGTACCAATGCACCGAGTCTGGAACCAACAGGACCCTGAACAGCTTCTACCCCTATGCCATAAGACTTCTAAACAAGACAGCTAAAATGTAATCAAATGGCTACCCAAACTACCTGCATTGACCCTTTTTTGCACTAACTCTCTTGCACATACTTTATGCACACCCACTGGACTCTACCCACACACTCACACATACTTACACTGACACTTCAACACACAAATACTTTAAAAAATGCTTTAACCTTTATTTAATTCACACACACACACACACACACACACACACACACACACACACACACACACACACACACACACACACACACACACACACACACACACACACACACACACACACACACACACACGTACACCCACACACACATAACATGCACACACATGCATACTGACACCATACACTCACGCACATACACGCTTTCACACTCACCACATACGCTGCTGCTACTGTCTATCATCTATCCTGTTACCTACCTCAATTACCTCGTACCCCTGCACATCAACTCAGTACTGGTACTCCCTATATAAAGTCATGTTATTTTTACTCATTATTTTTATGTTATTCACTGTGTATTTATTCCTCATTTTTATCTTATCTTTACTCTGCATTGTTGGAAATGGACCCGTAAGTAAACATTGCACTGTAAGTCTACACCTCTCCGAAGCATGTGACAAATAAAATTTGACACATTTTTTTTAGGAGGAAAGGACACTCTTCCGTTTGCCTACTAAAAAACTGACACACTCCTCGACCACTCAACCACTTAGTGGTTTCCGGGTCACGGAGGAGAAAAGATGGAGGACAGACTTTTGCCCAAACGAGAAAACCCCATAACATGCGCAGTTTGAACTACACCAGGAAGTCATGTTGCTGGCTAGCTCAGTGCCGCCCCCTCTCATTGATTAACTCAAGTTGAATGCCGACCGGGGTACTGCGGGCTGCTATTAGAAACTAAATAATCCTAATAACTTCTTCTGTGTGAGATTTTTAAATAATCGGTTCAAGGACATACATCTCTTGTATAAGAATAAATAATTGGTACCTTGATTGTCTTCAAAACATGTTTTTATTTGCTTGAAGATTAACTACGAGTATTGCCATTTTTTCCATTCACTATAATGGGGGATCCTGTTTTCAGCTAACAATGCCTGCAGTACCACGGTCTGCCTTGAATTTCCCTGGCTTCAATGAGAGGGGGCAGATGTTCTCCACTGCATTAAACCCTTTCTCGGTGTCTCTCTCTCACACTCCAACTTCATGACCCCCGACTACTGTAGCAACTCCCTGGCACAAACAAGCAGCCTTTTACCAGCTGTACAGTATCAGCGTGTGTCATTACCTCTATTCGACAAGACAGAAACACAACACTGTTTACATTTAACAATTTCACAGGTTAACATGGACAAAGGACACTGGTCATCGGGTCAAGATGGCCGCCTAAGTTAATAGCCATGCACTGGTGGGGTAAGAGGCTGTGGCACTGTGTCAGAGTTCTGCCTCAGTGGTCTTAAAAAGGCTCTCATCATCCACATCTGCTAGTTCTGATAAGGTGGCAACATTAAGACCCTCTCTCCACATCATCCAAACCACTAGCTTTCCTGGCTTCAATTGCCCACAAAACCCTGCAGGTACAGGGAGGGGATTACTGGCCGCCGACCCACTTCTAAGATGTGATTGGCTAGATGGGGTGAAGTAGAAAAATGGCCAGTTAGACCCAGGTCGCTGTATCAAAACGTTTTTTAGACATTTCTGCTCCATCTTCCAGAGGAGGCATTCAGTGTCTATTTATTAAATGTGTATCTTGGAGGTTTCACAGGGTAATTGTAAACCAAACCATCGTATTTCTCCTGCTCTGGAAAATGTTCAAATGCTCAAGCACCTCTCCAACAGCTATGGAGAGGGCAGTTTTCGGCTGTCCACATTTGCATGCCGGGGGGCACCCCTTCGTTCTGGGAACAAAGTGTTGTATCATTTACGACCCCCAAAGGGCCCAGGAGGCTGATCTATTATCAGAGGTTAGGCTGACGCTCATTTCATTAATTCCACAAAAAAGGCTGCCTTGTCCTTGAATGTTGACAGCAGCTCTAAATTGCCAAAGCCCTCCATGCATGAGCTTTTCTCTTCTCTTCACCTCACTCTATCTCTTTCTCTTTCTACAATTTCCTACTTAGCAGTTTTTGAATCATCATCCTTAATTTATTAACTCAATTATGAGCAAAGATAGAGTCAGGAGAGTTCTGGCCCGATATGTCTCTCCATTACCATTATGGGGATTAGGAAACCGTGGCAGGGCCCTGACAAATGCCTAGCCTCCAGGAAAAAAAAAAAATTGCCTGGGTGTGTTTCACTTAGAGCCCCCCCCCCCACACACACACAGTGGGGAGACATCCCCCATGACCGTTCTACTGCAGCTCATATTTTGTAGTCAGAGCTTCACAGCTGAAGTCATTCAGAGCTTCATAGCTGAAGTCATTGGAATCAAAGTTGCCCCAACACACATTCAGTGACACATGTCTTTACTTGAGGAGTTATGCCACTTTATAATATGCTTATGACCCTATTATGGATGTGTCATAAATAACACGTCAAGGAAATTGTTATCACACCTACTGTACACATTGCTCCCGAGTGGCGCAGCGGTCTAAGGCACTGCATCTCAGTGCTAGAGGCGTCACTACAGACCGTGGTTCGATTCCAGGCTGTATCACAACCGGCCGTGATTGGGAGTCCCATAGGGTGGCGCACAATTGGCTCAGCGTCATCCGTGTTAGGGTTTGGCCAGGATAGGCCGTCATTGTAAATAAGAATTTGTTCTTAACTGACTTGCCTAGTTAAATAAAGGTTAAATAAAATACACAGACATATCCACAGGCAAAGGACTGCTAAACAGTAGAGCCCAACCAAACAAGCATGTTGCCATCTAGAAGCACTGCAAGTCTAACTTTCTTTACCTTCACCAGTCTAGACAGAGTTTTCGTTTCGATTTACAGTCCAAATAAAACAACAGAGTCATAAAACTAATATGGCTGCCCACACCATTTTTCAGAAGCCAATTTTTTTGCCCTTTGATTTTCTGTCATAGAATGTCATTCATCTTCCAAATGTGCTATATAACTCCACATCGGAGTGTGCAGTCTGTGTTGCAGGGAGACACTGAAAACCATAAATAAATATCTGACAGCTCTGGCAATAAGCAATCAGACAAAGGCTGTGTTCCAAAAGGCACCCTATTCTGTTTATAGTGCACTACTTTTCACCAGGGCCTATAGGTCAAAAGTAGTGCAATGTGTAGGCAATAGGGTGCCATTTGGGATGCAGCCAGAGTCTTCATTTATCTATGTCTCAGAGAAGAAACTCAAGGGAGAAGAAGCACATGTCTATGGGGAGTTAGGGTTGAGATGTTTTGTAGGTACACATAAAATATTCCTGTTAGTTACAGTGAGCTCCAAAAGTGTTGGGAGAGTGACACATTTTTGGTAGTTTTGGTTCTGTATACAGTGACTATGAGGTTAAAGTGCAGACTATCCGGTTAAATTTTAGGGTATTTTCACCCTTATCGTGTGAACTTTTTAGAAATGACAGCACTTTTTGTACTTAGTCCACCATTTTAGGGGACCAAAAGTATTGGGATAAATTCACTTATGTGATTTAAAGTAGTCAAAAGTTTAGTATTTGGTCCCATATTCCTAGCATGCAATTATTATCAAGCTTGTGACTCCACAAACATGCTGGGTGTATTTGCTGTTTGTTTTGGTTGTGTTTCAGAAAAATGTTTGTCCAATAAAAATGAATGGTAAATAATGTATTTTGTCATTTTGGAGTCACACTATTGTAAATAAGAATAGAATATGTTTCTAAACACTTCTACATTAATGTGGATGCTACCATGATTACGGATAGTCCTGAGTTAATCGTGAATATGAGTGATTAATTTAACTCTGTTAAAGTTTGGTATAGTATGTATTAATTTGTGGATTTCCATTATCCATTTCGTTTGATAGGTTACGAATTACAATTCGTATAACGGCACGAATTTTCAATACGTACAGTGTGACATGTTACGAATTCCAATTTGTTGTGGCAAACAATAGCAAGGTGGCTAATGCTAACGTTAGCTAGTTAGCTTACGTTAGCTAGGCTAGGGTTAAGGTTAGGAGTTAGGTTAAAGGGTTAATGTTAGGGTTATGGTTAGCTAACATACTAAGTAGTTGCAAAGTTGCTAATTAGCTAAAATGGTAAAGTTGTCTATGATGAGATTCAAACATGCAACCTTCACGCCCATTCATCCACCCTGACCAAGCACCCTTCTTTTGTTTTTGCCTTAAGTAACCTTCTGTCTTCTGTACCCATACCAAACGTAACATATGGATTTTCTTTTAGTATGTTGATTCTAGTCTATGAGACCAGGCTGATAGTTTACTAAACATCTACTGATTTAGAATCATGGAGAGTTAACGCAAGTCATCACAAAGAAAACAGGAGCACTTCCTCTATTATTAGATTTCAACTTAAACATCATCAAATCAACTAGGCTATATATGCTTAGTGTAATACAGTGAAAACAAATTTAAAGATACCTAAAACATTTTAGTCCAATCAACGTTGCTAAATATCATGTGGCTCTCCATGGTACTGATTTCTGTTTGTGTGTCCGTGCGTGTGCGCAAGTAGAAAAAACATGTTGACTCACCCTACCTGTAGACTAGTTGAACACCAATGTCATCCTCCTCTCTTTCATGTTGGCAAAATGGTCTATGACTCCGTCACACAATAGTACAAGCTTTTGTTGTCCTAGACTAGGCTACATGGCTAAAATGCTTGCTAGCTTAGAGCAACAATGAACCAGCTAAGTTAGCTAGCTAGTTAACGTGAGCCTACTACATCTAGGCTACTTCAGTCGTCTCAGGCCAGTGGCAAAACGTATGAATTTATGGTTACATCAGAATCGTCGTTATAATCATTGGCCTCCACGGACAATTAAGTTTAAAAAAAAATATATATATATATTTTATTGTCACATTCTGTACACCTGATAGGTGCAGTGAAATGTGTTGTTTTACAGAGTCAGCCATAGCAACACGGCACCCCGGGAGCAAATTAGGATTAAAGGAAAACAAAAATATTTTGGTATTTGTTTCATTTGGTATGATTTCGGTATGATCGGTATGATTATTGTATTTTGAAAGTTACATATCTTGAAACCTTGAGTGCTGACAAGCAAAAGATTTTGGAACTATGTCAACAATGGAGTAATGGTTTTTGTGTGGAATTTTCCTTTAAATGCCTTGCTCGAGAGCACATTGACAAATGTTTCACCTTGAACCAGCGACCTTTTGGTTGCAAGCCCAACTCTCTAACCGCTAGGCTACCCACAAGTCCAAATCCATATCTGAATCCATAATTTAGGAAATTGCAGATCTAGCTAGCTAGCTACTGCAGGACAACAACACAGGCAGACCAGAAACAGGCAAGTCTTTTGCTTTTGATGTGATTTGATTCGTGTGAGGCCAAATCTAAACTGGGAGGGGTGGGGGGGGGGGGGGGGGGGGGGGGGGGTTGCTGCACTGGGACTTCCCACAATTGAACTCAGCTCAACACTGATTGGCAAAATGCTCACTGGTATTAATTAATGCTACAGTGGAAACATGTCATACCCTTTTTGTCCAAACAGCCTCAGATACATGGGCTCCACATACTGAGACAGAGGGGTGCTGTTTCCCACGCTCTGAGGATTTCTCTGATGAGATAGATTCAGCCACTTACAAATTTCAGGAAAATTATGAAAACACAGATTGACTAAAGATAAATTGTTCTAGAATTTGTATGTTTTTATTGGACCAATTTTTGAGGAAGCCTGGTTTCCCTTGGCATCCATGAATACATGCCACTGTTCTGACGTACCAAAAAGGTCACAAGATTTTGGGCTGCATCTCAATCCACCACAGCTACAGCAGTGTTTGTAAGACCAGGAGACATCCCGAAAATCGGTCTTTTTAATTTGGGCTACAAATTAATATTTTTAGACTCACGAATTCAATGGTGTTCTCCATTTTCCTCTAGGACGCCCACAAGCCTCAAAAGACTAATCTGAAGGTAGCCCGGTATTAGTTTAAAAAAATGAATGGAAGTGTACACTGAGTGTACAAAACATTAGGAACATCTTCCTAATATTGAGTTGCAACCCCTTTTCCCCTTAGAACAGCCTCAATTCGTCAGGGCAATCCACTCAACAAGGTGTCAAAAGCATTCCACAGGGATGCTGGCCCATGTTGACTCCAATGCTTCCCACAGTTTTGTCAAGTTGGCAGGATGTCCTTTGGGTAGTAAACCATTCTTGATACACACAGGAAACTGTTGAGAATGAAAAACCCAGCAGCGTTGCAGTTTTTGACACACTCAAACCTGTGCGCCTGGCACCTACTACAATACCCTATTCAAAGGCACTTAAATCTGTTGTCTTGCCCGTTCACTTGGCACACTTACACAACCCATGTCTCAATTGTCTCAAGGCATAAAATCCTTCTTTAACCTGTATTCTAACAGGTGACATCAATACGGGATCATAGCTTTCACCTGGATTCACCTGATCAGTCTATGTCATGGAAAAAGCAGGTGTTCCTAATGTTTTGGACACTCAGTGTATATGGAAGTACTTTAGTGCCTAAAAAAGGGGTTAAATATGGGTGGAAAAAAATTATATTATTTCCTGATCTTTCTTATATCTCTTAGATATAGGACAGACACTTCAAAACAAACTTCCTTTATATATTTCTTCCAAACTCTTTAGCCTTGTATGAATATGTTATTCAATGCATTTCATCAAATAATTAAAACAACATTTTATATACTTACAGGGGTCCTAAAATAAAAAATAAAATAGCTAAATCATCCTTGAAATCTTAAAACAATTCCATATGTTAGCTTAGTAGAAACCGAGTCCCGGGCCCTTAGACCTTAGGGGGTTATGGTTCTATCAAAAATGTGGTAAACAACTGTTTAAAATATTCTTAATTCCAAATCTGTACCACACGATACAACGGCAAAACATCTCTCCAATGTGGTAATAATGCTGGTTTCCTAGGCTGTATCCCAAATGGCACCATTTTCCCTAGTGCACTACATTTGTCTAGAGCCCTATGGGTCCTGGTCAAAAGGAGTGTACTACATAGGTAATAAGGTGCCATTTGGGATGTAGCCATAGTGCATTCAAATCCATAATTCAAATGATTTACATACCGCTCTAATCAAAGAGGGTATCCAACTGATTTGTAGGGACGCATTCAATTACTTATTCCAGATTCATAATCGGTCGCTACATTGGTGTACAGTCTGTTGCATTAGTGTACGTTAAAATTCTAGTCAATGTTGAGCTGTTTTGCGTTTTGTGTATCTGTGCTGGTCTGAGCACGCCTAAGGACCAAATCTACCCAAGAGCATGCTGAACATATCTGAAGAAATCATCACACATATCCTATACCCTTTATTGTTATAGACTATACATGCTTTGTAGACTCTACATGCTCTACATGCTTTAATCACACCAATCAAATATGAAATGTCAATGTTTGTTTGGCTAGGACTTGCGATTTGGTTCACACTTTTACCTGAAGCAACCAGTCATGATGCCTTCATAAAACAGTCATAAGAAGGGGATAATAACTTTCTTAAGACATTAAGACAGAATCCAAAAAGTCACGGAAAGACAACAATGGCCAACTTACTTATTTTTGCATTATACAGTGCCTTCAGAAAGTATTCATGCCGCTTGATTTATTCCACATTTTGTTGTGTTACAGCCTGAATTCAAAACGGATTAAATTGTTTTTTTTATCTCTCACCCATCTATACACAATACTCCATTATGAAAAAGTGAAAACAAGTTTTTAGACATTTTAGCATTATTTGGGCAAATTAATTACTGAAATATCTAATTTACATAAGTATTCATACCCCTGAGTCAATACTTTGTAGAAGCACGTTTGGCGGCGATTACAGCTGTGAGTCTTTTTGTGTAAGTCTTTAAGAGCTTTTCACACCTGGATTATTATTTAAAAAACTTATTCAAGGTCTGTCAAGTTGATTGTTGATCATTGCTAAACAGCTGTTTTCAATTATTACCATAGATTTTCAAGCCGATTTAAGTAAAAACTGTAACTAAGCCATTCGTCTTGGTAAGCAACTCCAGTGTAGATTTGGTCTTGTGTTTTAGGTTATTGTCCTGCTGAAAGGTGACAAAATCTCCCAGTGTCTGTTGGAAAGCAGACTGAACCAGGGTATCCTCTAGGATTTTTTCTGTTCTTATAGCTGTATTCCATTTATTTTGATCCTAAAAAAACTCACTAGTCCTTGCCGATGACAAGTGTAACCATAACATGATGCAGATACCACCATGCGTGAAAATACATAATGCTTTGTATTCAGGACAAAAAGTGAATTTCTTTGGTACATTATTTTGCAGTATTACTTATGTGTCTTGTTGCAAACAGGATGCATTTTTTTATTCTGGCTTTCTTCTTTTCACTATGTCATTCAGGTTAGTATTGTGGAGTAACTACAATGTTGTTGATACATCCTCAGTTTTCTCATATCACAACCATTAAACTCTGTAACTGTTTTAAAATCACCATTGGCCTCATGGTGAAATCCCTGAGCAGTTTCCTTCCTCTCCGGCAACTGAGTTGGGAAAAACGCCTGTATCTTTGTAGCGACTGGGTGTATTGATACACCACGCAAAGTATAATTAATAACTTTCCCATGCTCAAAGGGATTTTCACTGTCTGCTTTAAAAAAATATATATATTTTTACAAATCTACCAATCAGTGCCCTTCTTTGCAAGACATTGAAAAACCTACCTGGTCTTTGTGGTTGAATCTGTGCTTGAAATGTACTACTTGGTTGAGGGACCTTACAGATAATTGTATATGTGGGTTACAGAGATGGGGTAGTCATTCAAAAATCATGTTAACCTTTATTACTGAACATGAAGTGAGTCCATGCAACTTATTATGCGATTTGTTAAGCACATTTTTACTCCTGAACTTGTTTAGGCTTGCCATAACAAAGGTGTTGAATACTTACTGACTGACATTTTCTTTTTTCTAATTTCAGAAATGTTCTACTAACAAAATTCCACTTTGACATTATGGGGTATTGTGTGTAGATCATTGACAAAGAATATCAACATAATCCATTTTAAATTCAGGCTGTAACAGAGCGGCCAACTCTCACGTATTGGTCATGAGACAGATGCATTTGACCTCACATTCTCACCGCACACCTCATATCTGACGCATTGAAAAGTACTGCTTATATTTGTCCAATTAGTCTATTGTACAGTCAGCGCGTTAACTTTGCAACTGCTCTTTGCAATTTAACATCACGAGCTGAACCTTTATCATTGTCCTGTCTTGCCACAGCACTGTGAACAGCGGCACATAGAAGCTTATGTAAGGGATCAAGGGGATTTGATGCATGTTTTAAAGAAACGCCCCTCAAAATTAGAGTGGAGCTGAATGGAGAGAGAGAACATTCTCTGCTGAGTTTATAAAACTCTAAAAACAGTAGCATGGTAGCGCTGTTTTATGTACAATGTTGTCAACAAACATTGTGATCCCGTGTGGCTCAGTTGGTAGAGCATGGCGCTTGCAACGCCAGGGTTGTGGGTTCAATTCCCACGGGGGGACCAGGGTTCAATATGTATGATCTTTCCAATTTGTAAGTCGCTCTGGATAAGAGCGTCTGCTAAATGACTTAGATGTAAACAAAACGAGGTAGCTGTTACTCCCGTCCCTATTGCAGAATGCAGCCTTTTGGCAGCATGTACTAAAGTGGATTTAATCCACACTTGCATTAGTTCCTTCGTTTGGTGATTGCCGTTTAGGCTGTGAAAAGGAAGTAGACAGACCTACGGTATGTTTCAGTCTGATCAGTGGAACAATTCTCATTCTTTAATTAACAATGGGCTAAAATTTGATTTACCTAGGCAAGTTAGTTAAGAACGAATTCTTATTTTCAAAGACAGCCTAGGAACAGAGGGTTATCTGCCTTGTTGAGGAGCAGAACGACAGATATTTTGACCTTGTCAGCTGGGGATTCAATCTTGCAACCTTCCAGTTACGAGTCCAACGCTCTAACCACTAGGCTACCTACCACCCCGATACAGAAGAATAGCAAGAACACTATTGTTATTCCCTACACTTATTTTATTCTTCCACTTCTTCCCAATTTTGCCAGTTAATCACACATTTGAAATCTGATATACCTACTTGTCTTTGAAAATGAATTACATGAGGCTATGTCATTTTGCAGCCATTCATGGACAGTCTTCAATAAGTCATACAAATAAACATTGGATATTAAATACTCCAGGAATCAAATTAAATGTTAGTATTGTGCACATGCTTGGCAGAGATGATAGGGGACTCACAACTCATAAAAACATCATATTTTGTCTATGTAGAGCAAGATGATGACAAGGATCTTCAACTAGTAGGCATAAACCAACTGAACATTGATATTGAGAAATTCATTGTTATAACAAGAACATTTTCAAACACCCAGCACTTCAGGGGAGGCCAACCCGCTTGGAGAGCAAGCAGGATTTTCTTCCAGACCTATTTTAAAGAGATAGTTCACCCAAATTACAAAATGTTTGTGTTTTTACCTTGAAAGCAGTCTATGGACAAGGAGACTGCAATCGGGAAAAAAATCTCAATGTCACAAAGTTGTCGAATTGTGAGTGTTCATTTAATGTTCAAAGCATTCTAAATACACGTGACCTGTGGTTTTTTATTTGTTTTATTTCCACCCTGATCATATGCCTAAGCCATGTCAAAATGCATGGAATTGTAGGAAATTAGCTTTAAAAAGTAACTTTTCCCATCTAGGGGTTGTGCCAGTGGGCAATGGAATTCACATAGCAAATCTCACTCTAAGCTTTCTTCAAAAGTTGGCCGCCCTGCTGTAACACAACAAAATGTGGAATACGTAAAGAGGTGTGAATACTTTCTGAAGTCACGGTATGTACTGAAATGATCTGCTAAAGCAAATTCAATGTTTACTGATTTGTCTATAGGACAATGACAGTTGGAAGAGTATGGCTCAACTATATGTCATTCTTTGTAGAGTGTTTTTACTTCAAAGTAGACAGTACAGCACCTTAAACTGTGAAGGTGTTAGTTATTTCCGTAATGACATGCATCTGATCCATCTGTACCCAAGACCCACCAGTGATAATTGAACATTTGCCAATGATCACATCACAACACCACGCAAACCCACCACACAACATACAGCACAACATTACCCTGTCACGTATTTACTGTAATATACACCTTGGGTGTCCATACATGACTGGCCTCAAGAACACAGAACCTTGCTCAATGCAAGTCTATGCCTTACAAATGCTTTCAACAGTTAAAGCCTCAAAGAGAAGTGGATAAACAGAACACTTTTTTGGAGGACCAAAGAACAGATAACACGTTCCAATAAGCGACCAAGACATTCAATCCACAGCAGCTTTGTACGAAGTGCAAGTTTTCGGCGGAGGTTAAAGTTGAAGCTACTCCGAAAATGGACATTGATCGCCTCCACAGGCCATTCACCCACTGTTGGAATTCTTGTCTATACTCCACAGTTGGGCTCTAATGTATAAACTACACTACCCAGCATGCCCATGACACACACAGGGAAACATGAGTGGGCCCTGATGGAACTAAATTCTCAACATTGATTGTGAGACAGCTCAATCTACGAGTCTGTTTTTCTTTCATGTGAGTGGCTGAGCACAGTAGGTATGGAGAGTTGCAGCTGTGCTATTCACAAATGAACAGGTGCCCTATTTGGTTCCTTGTTTGTTGATCGGAGATCTAATGACCGATGTTTGATGCTTCATGTGATAGTCATTGTCTAGCGCTGAAGTCAAGTGTCTAGTCCGGATTAAAATCTATTACACGTTTGCACTCAATGGCGTTCATATGATCTGTTATGAATGTCTAATCCTTCACTCTCTTATCTGCTATTCCAAGTGATGTTTATTGTTTATAAAGCAAACAAGATATAAAACAGATACGAGCCCTCAATGATTTCATTCCAAAAACAATTCCTCCCTGTATTGTTTTTGTGTATTTTGATATCGATATTGGTGTTAGTAAAAAGACGGACGGAGTCAAAGACGTGCATAGAACAGAAGATGTTTTCTAGCAACGTCGAGTCAGATTGGGAAATAGCCATTCACAGGATCCAATCATCTGTATTAGACCACATAATGTCTGAATATTAGCCCAGACCACCTCCGCCAGAAGCGTATGCAGGACAATAGACTAATTATATTAATCAGCTTTTACTATCTGAATGAATTATCCACAACCGCAAATTAAAATGTGATTTGGTGGAAATTACACGGTATGTGCTAAAGCCTTTTTCTCTCCTGCAATCAAATTTAACTGAAGCCAATTAGACACAGCTGACTACATTCGTAGTCAAATTATGCTCAAAGCGTGGATAAGAATTGAGCTATTTCCCTCGAAAAAAGAAAAAAAAGAAGGTATTTCATCTATTCTAGGGAAATCAAATTGAACAAAAAAAATCGTAATGGGGGAGCCATCCACAGGGTAAGCTCATTGAGACACAACGGAATGTGTCTGAGTGGAGATTGTCGTCACATGCACACAGTCAAACTCACAGGCTCTGCACTTTAAGAGTCTCTCACTTTACGTTTTTTTTTTTTTTTTTAGACATAGGTGACATTGGGGCATCCAGCAGCCACTGAGCTATAAAATTACCGGCGAGGGGCGAATTAAGGGAAAACGGAGGAGCAAGAGTGAAGGACAAAGCCAGTGGGAGTTGGATTGAGAGGGCTGCTCATGCAACTGATTTACTCTTTTTGTTCCTCAGCCCTGTCTGCTGCTCCAGGAGTTTGGTTCTTATTTTCAACCTCTCTCGAAGCAACTATTTTAAATTCACTGTAGCTCGGTAAGTAGGCAACAGATTACTGTGCCAATGACTAACTTTAAGGTTGTAAAGTATGACTTTATAAGTTAGAGGTGTACATATCTATCTAAAAGGTCAAATTTGTCATTGAGATTTATGTAGATTGCTGGGAGAGAAAGGTACATATCCCCCCCCATACTAAGCTACAGTAATACAAGGCACATCTTTAGGCATTTGCACCCATGTCAAGAGAGGACATAAACCTGACCCGTATGGACACATCAGCATGTTTTAAAATAGGTTTAACTTTTAGCAACACCAACAGAAACCCATCTGAACACAAAAAGGTAATTGAATTATTAGTAGACAACCATGTGTCTACACCAACACCCATCTAAACAACAACATATATTGACCCATTGAATACTACTGAAAAACAAAGCCCCAATTCCAAACCCACCCACACACCCTATGCAATTGTGGATATCTGAGAGGACATAGGGCCATAGACATACAACACAACCCCATCTTCCTCTATCTGAAGCCAGTGATCTTGTGATGTGATTAATCTTGAAAAACAGCCTTTGAGTGGATTAGGGTAATGGAGACGTGCTGTTTATTCACCACGCACACAGACCCAACACACTGACACCGAAACAAACATACAGACAAACAGGGCTTAAAAGTTCGGCCTGCTCTCCGCCTCTGATCAGAGATTAGACCGAACTCTCCACGGACTTCCTCATATTCCCTTTTATTCCCACAGGAAAATATTAAGAACATATGTCAAAAGTTTGTTATATTTGCCAAATCTAAATCCGGGAAGCATGGTTAAGATTAATCTATAAATAGGGCTCATCCATGTTACCAAATGATAATGATCCCAGCGTGAACATACCATATAATGATTTATTTGTCATTGGCTTGTTACGTTAGTACTTCCATTTTTTGATAATTGGATAAGGAACAACTGAGGCCTGCGTCACAATCATTGTGGATTTCTTTGAAAGGCTGTGTTAACTACATGTAAACTACATTATGTTGTTAAAAATGTAGCATCTCCCCAGGTCCGTTGGCAGCCTAGTCTCACGGCTATGTTGAAAACCATTTGGCAGTATCCCGCTCCGCTCCTCTCCACTTCACCTTCTTCTCCTCCCCTCTCTCCTTTCCTCTGTCCTCCTCTCCGCTCCTTATTCTCCACCCTCCTCTACTCCGCTCTCCTGTCCTCTACTCTCTAGTCCCGTGGTTGTAAAAATATGCAATATTTATCTGTATGTATGCCGTTGCCCCAACTGTTAGAGGTGCAATCTGACCTTGTTACCTTACAGAAATCACTGGTTGGTTTAAAATGTGTACTTAATGCGTGCAATCTAAATATATACTTCATCTGAAACATTCCTGCGAGAACAAGCACAAATATCATACCACTGTTATTGTAATGGTGAGAGGTTAGCATGTCTTGGGGGTATGATATTTGTGAGTCTGTAACATTCTCACTCATCATTATTCACGATTCATTCATGATTATCCGTAATAATGGTAGCATCTACATTTAATGTATGTGTTTAGAAACATATTCTATTCTTATTTACAATAAAATTTACTCTGAAATGACACAATACATTATTTACCATTAATTTCTATTGGGCACAAAATAATCTGAAACACAAACAAATTAAACAGCAAATGCATCCAACAAGTTTGTAGAGTCACAAACTTGATGTTATCATTGCGTGCTGTTAATATGGGACCAAATACTACACTTTTGACGACTTAAAAAAAACATGAGTGAATTTGTCCCAATACTTTTGGTCTCCTAAAATGAGTGGACTATGTACAAAAAGTGCTGGAATTTCTAAACGGTTCACACGAAAATGTCCTCAAATCATAGCTGACAGTTTACACTTTAACCTCATAGTCACTGTATCATTTCAAATCCAAAATGCTGGACTGCAGAGCCTAAACAAATGTACATGATTGTCGTGGCTTATAAAGAAGTCTTTTTTTTTTTTTACACCTTATCAAAAGATTCTCCATCCCCATGCAGCAGTTATGATTACAAGAACAAGGGAAATGGGAAAGTTGACAGTGAAGTGGAACAAGATTATAAAAAAGTTATTTGCATCTTCGCTATTTGTATATCTCTCAATGCACTAATTAAATCTTGTGGATGGTTGATCTGCTAGGGCTGTCAGCGAGTCAGGCACAGTCAGTGCCATAAATAGCCTATGTGGCATTGCGTGTCACTACCATCCTGTGACATATAGCTAACTGCATGTTTGTCATGAATGAATTACTCAGACCTGGGCTCAAGTAGGGCGTTCTTGATTGAGCATGCCTGGTGCAATGGAACCAATTAAATAATCACAAAAGTGCAAACCCTGCATGTCCAACTGTCACTCCAGGCAGGCCCAATCAAAATCTCATCTCATATTAAATGCTATTTGAACTCTGGAAATGAAATGGTACCCCTGACACAACATCCTTCATTCGAAGCAGAAGTTTTCAAGGTTAGAGCAAAACGGCATTTCAGAGATACGATAAAGGATGTTGGTATGTATTATAGTGTGGTTGAGTTTCTGTTCAGACTGCAGTGTGTCCTTCATCACAAGAACATACACGCTACATCATAAGCACAAGAGGAGCATTGCTTGGAGACTTAGATTTGAAGGAAAAGGGAAAGGTAAAGGGGGATACCTAGCCAGTTGTACTGAATGAATTCAACTGAAATGTGTCTTCCGCATTTAACACAACCCCTCTGAAACAGAGAGGTGTGGGGGCTGCCATATATTCCTGAGGTGGTACAGTATTTGTGGGTGCTGTCCATGGTGCTTAATAAACTCTTAAGACCCCACAAGTGACACCAAAAACTGACATTTAAAATTGACATTCTGGTGGCCACAGACAATAAAATATACAGTATGAGACCACCCATATCACAGCAGATGGATAGCAATGGTCTGGAAGATCTTTTTTCCGGGTGCCACACTGCACATGGGGGTTATTTAAACATTTAGGGAAGCAATGTCAATAATTACAGTTGATGCACCGACCAGCCGCTAGTTGTTAAGTTGCAACGCTCCAACAATTCCTCCAGACGCTGATGTCACCCGTTTAAATGTTTAACTAGAAACATTGCAGATGCCGAACCAAAACATTGCAGACTGGAACATGATCTCTGAGAGATATCTGTACTGCATGAACATACTGACAATAATCATCGTCAGGCCTGCCTCCTGGATAATTGTGCTTTACATGCCCAAAATACAGAAAATAGTTAGGGTTAGGTAAGGGTTATGGTTAAGGTAAGGGTTAGGATAATGGTTGGTTTAGGTTAGGGTGAGGACGTCCCACGGATCCCGGATAGCACTGACCAAGCTGACAGGAGGCAACCGCTGAATTACAATCTTGCGCGAGCCGAGCACGCACGCGGCGCCGTCTCCCTCTCTATCTATCTCTTGCAGTGCAAGTTTTCACGATTCCCACGAGAGCACTCATTACTCTCGGGCATTACCGCTGACAAGCTCTTCATACAGAGCCACTAATTTATATAATAGCGATATATGCAGCGCAAGTGCTTAATTAATGTCGTTTAATATTCTCGCACGATTGGGAGCGCATGAACAGAAAGCTATAGGGTAAATAAGCGCATGGACAGAAAGCTATAGGGTAAATAAGCCACCGGCTATCTAATAGCCAACAGTTAAACCACAATCTAAGTGAAAGACATCCCTTCACTCCCCTGCTGTAGACTACGAAATATATTCCTGAATATACCATGTTCTAAAATATAGATAGTAGGCCTATTCAGATGTTATATGACCCCTATTTCTCACACTCTACCACACACAAGAACTGGCATTAATTTGCAGCATCACATTTTGGACACTATATAATTATATAGCCTAACTGACCTTGTAGAATAGACAAAGTAAATACGTTTGACACATAGTTGTGTAACACTGACGGAGAACACATGATAATAAAATAGAAATTAGCTCGTTAACTCTTCAATAGTCTAACCACAGATCCTGGCAAATGGATAAACTGGCAAGCCCACCTCCTCATCATCCTTTGGCAGTGGCTTCTGTCTCTGATTCGGCTGCGCCGCCTCCTTAGTGGCTGTCATGGTAAACTCCTGGTAATAGAACTTGGACTCAACTCGCTGTGAATCCTAAAGATGCTCTGTAGTCGGATCCCACTGTCCCGTGGATTAGTCAAAACTGCAGAATCTTAAACAGGAGGCATGCAGCAATGGGGTCCGTCACGAATGAATTATGCTAGGTCTTCGAATGTCTGCCGAGAACACTTGTCTCTCCACATTATGTTCAAGAGAGGGCAAAATATTCAGTCGTCAGAATTAAGTAGCCTAAACACAGAAAATATACTGGCTGCCTATACACCTCTATCAGTCTGCAAGCGACTAACGAGGGGATCTTGACTGCTCGGTCCTCGTCTAGTCTGTGTGATCCAGGGTGAGGCTGTGGTGAGGAACTGGGAGGGGGAGGAGAGGATGGGGCAACGGAGTGATCTGATGCCGATGCGTTCCCACTGTAAAAATGGGTGGGGGTGATTACGTGTTTGACATAATATAAATTGAATGACGACCCAAAGAGCTCAAATGAGCAAATTATTTACATATATTTTGCTATTTCAGAATGTTAAATAGCCGAAGCATTAGCTTGTATATTCTTCTAGTTTTCCCAGTATGTGTGTACAGTTGATGATGGTAGGCTCAGGGCTTGACATGGGATAAAAGAAGTGCAGGAGCTGTCTTTTTCCTCGATGGTCTATTATATTCCGACATTCACAAATTACATTATGCTATAGAGACATCTGATTATTCTCTGTTAAGGATTCTGACTTTTAACCAAATTGTCATGACTATTATTATAACCTACATGAAAAGTAAGCATTATTGAGACTGGAAGGCTGCTGTGTCTGATCCCATTTAGACATTTAACCCCCCATAAAGTAGAACTGCACCGTTGGTCACATCAACATGTGGTCAATCCTCCATCTGGAGAACTCCTGGGTGTGCGGGCTTGGCTTTTGATCCGGGCCCTGGAACACCCAAGTCTGCCTATCAAGGTCCCACTGAGCAGCTGATGTTTAGGCTACAATGTGGTTAGACCAGGGCTTGAACAAAAGCCTGCACACCCAGTAGCTGTCCTGGAGGATGGTTGCCACCCTTGATATGGTGGCAACGAATTACTCATTCAATGAATCAGGGATCACATGCATAAGGTAGGATACTTCAAAGCAAGGTATCTAACTAGACATGTTTATACATATAAGGCTAAAATATTCATGTTTCAGGGGCGATCTATGCTCAGCAAGCTATTTGTCAGTAAGTCCATTCTTAGAAATGTTTTAACATTGTTGCAATTACATGTCTACTATTTAATAGAGGGGAATCCCAGTTTTCCAACGGTGCAGATTTATTTAGGCTTCCTACAGTGCCAGTGGAAAGGCGACTAACTAATGCTTAGTTAGCTATTGTTAACAAATGGGTTAACTGCTACAAGTTATGTTTTGAATTGGCTATCTAGTTAGTCTGTTGTCTGTCATTATTGTATTCCTGCTGCTGAAATGTCACGCTGTCTCCTCAGGCAACAGCCTACTTGCACTCTTACACACAGCACACACGACACGCACTTAAGGGTCATTCCGATAATGGCTGATATGTAGATTTTTAAGTAATTGATCATATTTAAAAGTGTGCCTTCATGAATTACATTAACTAAAATTATGAAACGAATTTCCATGACCTTACAAACAAACCCTCATTTGACAACTTGGGAAAGCGCATCATGTGCATTCAGGTTGGCTCATTTTAGGTCTGCACAATATCGACCAGCCTACTGTCACGCACAGATTCACAGACTAGAGGCAAATAAACTTGAACAAAGTGGAATCAGGAAATGAATGGCCACTCTCCGTTACTATTCAATGCAGATACCACCTATATTCTGCTTTGATCAACCTTTTTCGGCTTGGTGTGTGAATCTCGGCCAGAGATAAGCTACTTTGTTTTGTAGAGGAGCAGGTACATAATTCTCCCAAAATGTGAAGTGCCAGTACGGGGGGGTTGGACAGCTCCAGTACAGGTCAAGCACCATATGCTACATTATGGCATATAGCTAGCTATTGGTTGGTTAATATTTATCAATTTGAATCATGAACCCTCTTCAGCTACTAAGCGCTTTCTGTCCATGGTGCTGAAGTCCTGAACACTGTCAAAATGAACAAGCCAGATCCTGCTTTTACTGATACCACCCTGTCAAAAACGTTTACCAATGACCAATGGCTGAAAAAAAAACGTCATGGGCCCTCAGAATTTCAAAAGGTTCTACAGCTGCACCATTGAGAGCATCTTCACTGGCTGTATCACCGCTTGGTATGGTCCCTGACATTGTTGGGAAGGGCCCGTAAGTAAGCATTTCACTGTTACTCTACACCTGTTGTTTATGAAGCATGTGACAAATACAATTACATTTTATCTGACTGATGTAATCTGAGTTTATTTATTTTTGGTGGAATATGTTTGATGAGAAGCAGCTTTTCCAGCAAACAAGTTACATAACCACGACCAACCCTGACGTAATGGATTGGTAATTATTGGTAATGTCATGTAATTACCTTCCCATGACATTGTGACTACGCAATCTTAAGGTAATATCTTAACCACCGCATTTGGTCATCTTCCTACCTCCACAACATGTCGCAGCAACGTGATTTCATATTATTACATATTGGTCCCGAATACAGATTATACCCATGGAGAACGAACATCACAGTATGACTGATGTGCTGCGTTCGCATTTGCATTGCTGTGTTTATGAAGGCTAGCTGGACAGTTTTGTATATAAGTGTATGAGACAAAATGGTGGCCAAAATTATTTTATTTTAAATTCGATTTTTTTTTAGCTCCTAATGGTTTTGTTTGCACATTATTTTTTATTTTCATGTGTATATATTAGACACGCCAAAAATATGTATTTTTACCCAATATATTTTATGAGGTTAGTTAACTGTCGAATGCTAACCATTAACTAACTTTGCACTGGGTGCTAGTTAATAACCTTTTACTGCAGGGTCACACAGAGTTAATCTTGGTAGTCTTAGAAAAATGTACTTTGAAACATAATAAAAAAGTCCCCATCAAAATCCATAATTTTAACCCGTCTATTTGAATACTTCAAGACATGGTGTATGGGAGAATGATGAGATATCCAATGGTTTGGACAATATCATTTTCATCAC
Source organism: Salvelinus namaycush (assembly GCF_016432855.1). Lineage (NCBI taxonomy): Eukaryota > Metazoa > Chordata > Actinopteri > Salmoniformes > Salmonidae > Salvelinus > Salvelinus namaycush. Next base: position 44,215,781 of record NC_052325.1, read on the forward strand.
TTATATTGAAGAAGCTGTTACTTAAATACTGGAAGTCAAATGATACCCCAACTTTAAGAGAACCTCACTAGGGTAGGGGGCAGCATTCGGAATTTTGGATGAAAAGCGTGCCCAAATTAAACTGCCTGCTACTCAGGCCCAGAAGCTAGGATATGCATATTATTAGTATATTTGGATATAAAACACTCTGAAGTTTGTTTGAATGATGTCTGTGAGTATAACAGAACTCATATGGCAGGCGAAATCCTGAGAAAAATCCAACCAGGAAGTGGGAAATCTGAGGTTTGTAGTTTTTCAAGTGATTGCCTATCCAATATGCAGTGTCTATGGGGTCATATTGGTCATATACACTTCCACTAGATGTCAACAGTCTTTAGAACTTTGTTTCAGGCTTCTACTATGAAGGGGGAGCGAATCAGAGCCGTTTGAATCAGGGGTCTGGCTGAAAGCCATTAGTTTAATCACGTGCGCGGCCGTGAGCGCAACCGGACAAACCAATTGTCCGGTTGGAATATTATTGAAGACTTATGATAAAAACATCCTAAAGATTGATTCTATACATCGTTTCACATGTTTCTACAAACTGTAATATAACTTTTTAGACTTTTCGTCTAGACTTTGTGCTCGCTCCTTGTGCATTTTGATTACTGGACTAAACGCGCTAACAAAAAGGAGGTATTTGGACATAAATGATAGACTTTATCGAACAAAACGAACATTTGTTGTCTAACATGTAGACCTGGGAGTGCCATCAGATGAAGATCATCAAAGATAAGTGATTAATTTTAACTCTATTTCTGACTTTTGTGACACCTCTCCTTGGTAGGAAAATGGCTGTATGGTTTTCTGTGGCTAGGCGCTGACCTAACATAATCGCAAAGTGTGCTTTTGCCGTAAAGCCTTTTTGAAATCTGACACAGCGGTTGCATTAAGGAGAAGTTTATCTTTAAATGTATGTTAAGAGAATGGAAGAATCAAAAGCTTTATTATTTAAATGTGGAAAAATAATCTGGCTACAGACAAAAACAACATAGCACAATCTGAAGCCATATGGAGAGTCTTGCAAGCATTGGACACAACCAATGACTGAAAGTAATGGCAATTGATTATGATAATAAATAATTAACAATATGAGAAATAAACAAAACATTGAACAAATATGGATAAGTACTGATATGGTGGCAACATGTGGGTCTGAGCAAGTGTGATGTAATTAATGTTTGTCGAGTTTTTATGATTTTTCTTTTCACGTCTTTTTCTGTTTGGACTGTTGTGCAATATGTCTTGTGGATCTTTGTATGTCTAAGTTTACAATTAATTGTGGCAAAACTAAATAACATTTAAAAAATAATAATAACAAAATAGAATCACTTCTAATCATTTAAGTTTGTAAAGCAAATAACTTTTAACTTGTCCTTTAACAACCCTTTTTTCAGGTGAAAAACCTTGTGTCCTAATTCAACAGACACTTCCCTTGGTGAGTTGTGAAGTCTCTCCCCTTTCTTTCTGGCTCACTATCCCTGTTGCTCACTTAAACTCACACGTGTGGATTTGCAAAGAATGGGAAGATATTTGCCAATTAACATTTCACTAACAACAGTTACAGTAGGTATGTGGAGGAGAACCTTTGTGAATGTGTCTCTCTCTCTCTGTGTGTGTGTGTGTGTGTGTGTGTGTGTGTGTGTGTGTGTGTGTGTGTGTGTGTGTGTGTGTGTGTGTGTGTGTGTGTGTGTGTGTGTGTGTGTGTGTGTGTGTGTGTGTGTGTGTGTGGTGCTTGTTAAAAAGCATGCAGAGTTTTACAGTCATTAAGCAGTTTTATGGTTTTAAGAATCACTCCAAAATGTTATTTTGCTATTTGATACTTCCACTATAGACAGTGTTTATTATTTAGTCGGTATCACTCTAAAACCATGTTTCCTTCTGAACTGAGAAAATACATTGAACAAGCAAACCATGTGATTTGATTTAATAACTGCAATAACTCCGTTTAGGGATTTAGCTGAGGTCAGCTTATCTAATTTCCGAAACCCTCAGTTTAGTCCGTTCCCCTCTTCCTCCTATAACCCCCAGCTAACCCCCCTTCATCTCCCTCCTCCACCAATTTGGACGGCTCCTTCTCATTAAATGGGGATCGCTAATCTCTCACACTGCCCAAGACATCATCCACAGAGTGAGTGCACTGGCCACACTGCCATTCAGATTTATTGACTAGTGGATTAATTAATTAATTGACTATAGAAGAATGTACAGTGCCCTGCAAAATTATTCATCCCCCTTGGCGTTTTTCCTATTTAGTTGCATTACAACCTGTAATTTGAATGGATTTTTATTTGGATTTCATGTAATGGACATACAAGAAATAGTCCAAATTGGTGAAGTGAAATGAAAAAAATTACTTAACAGAAAAAATAAACTGAAAAGTGGTGCGTGCATATGTATTCACCCCCTTTTCTAGGAAGCCCCTAAATAAGATCTGGTGCAAACAATTACCTTCAGAAGTCACATAATTAGTTAAATAAAGTCCACCTGTGTGCAATCTAAGTGTCACATGATCTGTCACATGATCTCTGTATATATACACCTGTTCTGAAAGGCTCCAGAGTCTGCAACACCACTAAGCAAGGTGCACCACCAAGCAAGCGGCACCATGAAGACTAAGGAGCTCTTGAAACAGGTCTGGGACAAAGTTGTGGAAAAGTACAGATCAGGGTTGCGTTATAAAAAAATATCTGAAAATATGAACATCCTACGGAGCACCAATTAAAACCATTATTAATAAATGGAAAGAATATGGCACCACAACAAACCTGCCAAGAGAGGTCCGCCCACCAAAACTCATGCACCAGGCAAGGAAGGCATTAATCAAAGAGGCAACATAGAGACCAAAGATAACCCTGAAGGAGCTGCAAAGCTCCACAGTGGAGATTGGAGTATTTGTCCATAGGACCATTTTAAGCCGTACACAGAGCTGGGCTTTACGGAAGTGGCCAGAAAAAAAGCCATTGCTTAAAGGAAGAAAAAAAATCAAACATGTTTGGTGTTCGCCAAAAGGCATGTGGGAGACTCCCCAAACATGTAGAGGAAGGAACTCTGGTCAGATGAAACTAAAATTGAGCTTTTTGGCCATCAAGGAAAATGCTATGTCTGGCGCAAACCCAACACATTTCATCACCCCAAGAACACCATCCCCACAGTGAAGCATGGGGGTGGCAGCATCATGCTGTGGGGATGTTTTTCATCGGCAGGGACTGGGAAACTGGTAAGAATTGAAGGAATGATGGATGTCACTAAATACATGGATATTCTTGAGGAAACCTGTTTCAGTCATCCAGAGATTTGAAGCTGGGACGGAGGTTCACCTTCCAGCAGGTCAATGACCCTAAGCATCCTGCTAAAGCAACCACCGAGTGGTTTAAGGGGAAACATTTAAATGTCTTGGAATGGCCTAGTCAAAGCCCAGACCTCAATCCAATTGAGAATATGTTGTATGACTTAAAGATTGCTGTACACCAGCGGAACCCATCCAACTTGAAGGAGCTGGAGCAGTTTTGCCTTGAAGAATGGGCAAAAATTCCAGTGGCTAGATGTGCCAAGCTTATAGAGACATACCTCAAGAGACTTGCAGCTATAATTAATGCAAAAGTTGGCTCTACAAAGTATTGACTTTGGGGGGGTGAATAGTTAGTTTTTTGTCTTATTTCTTGTTTGTTTCACTATAAAAAATATTTTGCATCTTCAAAGTGGTAGGCTTGTTGTGCCAATCAAATGATATAAACCCCCAAAACATCTATTTTAATTCTAGGTTGTAAGGCAACAAAATAATGCCAAGGGGGTGAATATTTTTTGCAAGCCACTGTAATACAGGCCTACAGTATTACATAGTTGTGTGTTTCATTTCAGAAGGAGAAAGCAGTGTGGTTTACAAAACACTGGGCCCCAATTAATACATGAGACACCACAAGGTATTGTTTGTTTATTTAACTGAACATGTCTTGTCTTGAAAATTTGCCCTCAATAAGGGGCTGATGCTTGGATTTCAGCAAAAAAAATTCAGGCTTCCTAAATATTGCTAATGTATTGACACAGTACATTTTTTAAATGTTTCTGCCATTGTTTCTGCCAAAACACCTCCAAACCGTGCATTGCTGGCTCGCTATCTCAGCCTTATAGGTGGGAGAAAAATTTGCCCTCAATAAGGGGCTGATGCTTGGATTTCAGCAAAAGAAATTCAGGCTTCCTAAATATTGCTAATGTATTGACACAGTACATTTTTTAAATCTCTTCGTGTAACTGACTGAGTTGTATCCTAAGGTCGCCCTTTGCTCCTATAATTATACAAACGTTTTGAAAATGGGCCTTGGAATAAATCAATTAGGCTTACCAATCGACATCAGTCGACTTGCTCAATGGCCAAGGTGCATAAAGATGTGCCTTGTATGACAAACGTCACTCAGCTCTATTGTTTCTGCCAAAACACCTCCAAACCGTGCATTGCTGGCTCGCTATCTCAGCCTTATAGGTGGGCCAATCCGGGTGTGTGCAAAGTCGGTGATGAGGAAATGTAAAATAAGAGAAAATATATCTGGCATTTTCAGTAGCAGTCAAAAGTTTGGACACATCTAATCATTTTTTATTTCAAGGGTTTTTCTTTATTTGTACATTGTAGAATAATAGTGAAGACATCAAACTATGAAATAACACATATGGAATCATGTAGTAACTAAAAAAGTGTTAAACAAATCAAAATATATTTAAGAATTTAGGTTCTTCAAAGTAGCCACCCTTTGCCTTGATGACAGGTTTGCACACTCTGGCATTCTCTCAACCAGCTTCACCTATAACGTTTTTCAACAGACTTGAAGGAGTCTGAAGGACTTGAAGGAGTCTATGGTGCCCATAGTAAACTGCCTGCTCCTCAGTCCCAGTTGCTAATATATGCATAGTATTATTAGTATTGGATAGAAAACACTCTGAAGTTTCTAAAACTGTTTGAATGATGTCTGTGAGTATAACATAACTCATAAGGCAGGCAAAAACCTGAGAAAAAATCCAAACAGGAAGTGAAAAATCTGAGGTTGGTCGATTTTCAACCCAGTCCCTATTGAATACACAGTGGGATATGGATGAGTTTGCACTTCCTACAGCTTCCACTGGATGTCAACAGTCTGTAGAACCTTGTCTGATGCCTCTACTGTGAAGTGGGGCTGAAGGAGACAGGAAATAGTCAGGTCTACCATGACCTGACCATGCTCTGACCATGCGTGTTCAAATGAGAGGGAGCTCTGTTCCATCGCACATCTGAAGTCAATGTAATTCTCCGGTTGGAACATTTTTGAAGATTTATGTTAAAAACATTCTAAAGATTGAATCAATACATCGTTTGACATGTTTCTACGGACTGTTACGGAACTTTTTGACATTTCGTCTGCTTTTAGTGAACGTGCTTCCTGACTTTGGATTTGTTTACCAAACACGCTAACAAAAATAGCTATTTGGACATAAATGATGGCCATTACCGAACAAAACGAACATTTCTTGTGGAAGTGGGAGTCCTGGGAGTGCATTCCGACGAAGATCAGCAAAGGTAAGTGAAGATTTATAATGCTTTTTATGAGTTTTGTTGACAGCACAATTTGGCGGGTAACTGTATGGCTTCCTTTTGTGGCTGAACGCTGTTCTCAGATTATTGAATATTGTGCTTTTGCCGTAAAGCTTTTTGAAATCTGACACAGCGGTTGCATTAAGAACAAGTGTATCTTTAATTCTATGTAAAACATGTATCTTTCATCAAAGTTTATGATGAGTATTTATGTTATTTGATGTGGCTCTCTGCAATTTCTCTGGATATTTTGGAGGCATTTCTGAACATGGCGCCAATGTAAACTGAGGTTTTTGGATATAAATATGAACTTTATCGAACAAAACATATATGTATTGTGTAACATGAAGTCCTATGAGTGTCATCTGATGAAGATCATCAAAGGTTAGTGATTCATTTTATCTCTATTTCTGCTTTTTGTGACTCTATCTTTGGCTGGAAAAATTGCTTTTCTGTGATTTTGCGGTGACCTAACATAATCGTTTTTGGTGCTTTCGCTGTAAAGCCTATTTGAAATCGGACACCTTGGTGGGATTAACAACAAGATTACCTTTAAAATGGTATAAGATACATGTATGTTTGAGGAATTTTAATTATGAGAATTCTGTTGTTTGAATTTGGCGCTCTGCACTTTCACTGGCTGTTGTCATATCGATCCCGTTAACGGGATTGCAGCCATATTAAGGAAGGATCACATGATTATATCCAGGTCATCAGGAGGGATCAGCCAATTAATTATACTTTTGAGAAAGCGTTCTTTAACCTCCCTGGGGCAGGTGGGACGCAATCGTCCCACCGGCCAATAGCCAGGGAAAATACAGTGCGCCATATTAAAATAACATTATATAAAAATCAAACTTTCATTAAATCACACATGTAAGATACCAAATTAAAGCTACACTCGTTGTGAATCCAGCCAACATGTCAGATTTCAAAAAGGCTTTTCGGCGAAGGCATAAGATGCTAATATCTGATGATAGATCAACAGTAACCAAAGAGAGAAGCATATTTCAACACTGCAAGCATGACACAAAACGCAGAAATAAAATATAAATCATGCATTACCTTTGACAAAATTATTTTGTTGGCACTCCAATATGTCCCATAAACATCACAAATGGTCCTTTTGTTCGATTAATTCCGTCGATATATATCCAAAATGTCAATTTATTTGGACCGTTTCATCCAGAAAAACACAGCTTCCAACTTTCGCCACTTCACTACAAAATATCTCAAAGGTTACCTGTAAACTTTACCAAAACATTTCAAACTACTTTTGTAATACAACGTTAGGTATTTTTAAACGTTAATAATCGATCAATTTGAAGACGGGATGATCTAAGGCATGAATTATATTTTAATTTCTGCGTTTTGTGTCGCGCCTGCTGGGTTGAAATGTTTTCTCTCTTTTGTTTACTATGGTGCTATGCTCAGATAATAGCATCGTATGCTTTCGCTGAAAAGCCTATTTGAATTCTGACATGTTGGCTGGATTCACAACCAGTGTAGCTTTAATTTGGTATCTTTCATGTGTGATTTAATGAAAGTTTGATTTTATAGTAATTTTCATAGTAATTTTTATTTGGCGCTCCCCATTTTCTCAGGCTTTTTGCCAAGTGAGACAGTAGCGTCTTGCCTAAACTCAGATTTTTGGATATAAATATGAGCTTTACCGAACAAAAAATACAAGTATTGTGTAACATGAAGTCCTATGAGTGACATCTGATGAAGATTATCAAAGGTTAGTGATTAATTTTATCTCTATTTCTGCTTTTTGTTACTGCTCTCTTTAGCTGGAAAAATGGCTGTCTTTTTCTGTGACTTGGCTCATACCTAACATAATCGTTTAGTGTGCTTTCGTCGTAAAACCTTTTTGAAATCGGACACTTTGGCTGGATTTACAACAAGTGTAGCTTTAAAATGGTGCAAAATGCTTGTATGTTTGAGGAATTTAAATTATGGGATTTCTGTTTTGAATTTGGCGCCCTGTAGTTTCACTGGCTGTTGACGAGGTGGGACGCTACCGTCCCACATACCCTGGAGAAGTTATGAGAGCATGGAATCATGGGTGAGTAATTAGATAAACACGAAGCAGGAGAACAGTGTGGAATGTAGGAGTACGATCTAACTCTACAAAGTGTTCTCTTAAGAACTAGAAGACCACACCATGTACACAGATTGATGCTGCAGAAAGTGAACCAGGACTGGACAGAAGTCAACAGGTAGGCTTGGTGGACAAATTTTCCTCATGCAAAAATGGCAAGACCAATATAGCATAACCAAATACCTGCAATGCCGGTTAACAAATGAAGAATAGGTAACCTTAAATACATAAAGTTGTCACGATGTGACAAAATTCCAATGTAAGCAACTTACGTTGTACCAAACAAAATTAATCTTTCACTTTGACTTTGTAGATAATTTTACGTACTATATAGTACGAAACCAGTACGAACGCTTACGTCGTCAGTTTGTCACGTAAATGTTACATTGTTTGGTGAGTTCCACGTTGGTTCAACGTAATTCTATTGATGACGTGGAAACAACTTTGATTCAACCAGTGTGTGCCCAGTGGGGCCTGTGCAATTGTACAATTGACTATGCCATCTAGAGACACACAGCTACATCAAACTCACTGTAGCGTTTGAGTGAAACGTGCAAACTAAAAAGAATTGTTAGGACGTCCCTGGAACTTCACGAAATGGTCGCCTAATGGTCCCCTGGAGGATTTGTTTAGCTCCTGGTTTGTCCCGGGACAGACCTAGAAGACGTTTTTAGGACATTCTTGAGATGTTAAGAACATTGGGCCAGTAACTGAAAGGTTGCTGGTACGAATACAGAGATGACTAGGTGAAAAATCTGTCAATGTGCCCTTGAGCAAGGCACTTAACCGTAATTGCTGCTGTAAGTCGCTCTGGATACATGACTAAAATGTAAAAAAAATCATATATATAATATTAAAAGGTCCCCTAGAGGCTTTGTCTAGTTCCCGGTTTGTCCCGAGGATGTTCTTGGGATGTTGTGTCATGGTCCCCTGAAGGTTTCGTCTACTTTCCAGTTTACTTGTTCCAGGGACGTTTATCTCAAGGACGTTTATCAGACACTCTTAGAACGTTCTGTCATGGTCCCCTGTAGGTTATTGTCTAGTTCCCGGGGACATCATCTGATGGTCGCAAAGAAACGTCGTCCCCTCAAAAAAAGTTATACTCAATAATCCTAGTTTTTCATTACACATCACCCCTTGTTACTGTTGCCAAGCCCATCAATGCCCTGATTGGTGAACCACTCACAGCTCTTTGTCTGTTAGCAACAGCCCCCCACTATTTAACATAGTGTTTTCAACTTTGATATTTGGCAGACTGAGACATACATGATAACATTGTGTATACTTACATATTAATGTAAGTCTGCCAGGTGTCCTTCACGAGTTTGCCCAAATGTGTCAAATTGGTCAATTGATAAATTTTCAAGTACATAACTATATAGAACACACAAAAATGCTATGGTACAAAAAAATGTGCGTTTACACACTCCCAGGAATGTCATACATGATGGTTCATTAGCTTCTCTACAGAAAAGACACTAACATTCAGACATCTAGATGGCCGGGCGGGGTGGGTGTGGAGCCAGAGACAGCAGTGGAGTACATTTGAATATAAAAATAGATTTTATCAAACAAAACTACACTACATTTTATCTCTGGGACCCTCAGGATGACAAATCAGAGCAAGATTATTGAATGTAAGTACATTATTTACCTTCAGAGGTGAATGTATCAAACCAGTGTTTTGTTGTTGTGCACTATCCTCAAACAATAGCATGGTCTTTTTTAGCTGTAACAGATACTGTAAATTGGACACTGCAGTTAGATTGAGAATAATTTAAGCTTTCTGCCCATATAAGACATGTTTATGTCCCGGAAAGTTGGCTGTTGTTTACAACGTTATTCTAGTCACATTATCGCATATTTAGCAACAACTGTCCTGATTTAGGGACAACGATCCAGTAGAGTTAAAACAGAATAATATGGCCCACCGTTAGACAACTACACCGAAAACACTAAAATTGCTGAAATATGTAAATTAAATCAATGATGAGATAATTGTCAGATTAACTGAGAACTAAAATAGCAGTGCAGATGGCACTCTTTTGCTAAGTGCAAAGATGTATTATAGGTCATGCATGTGTAGGAGACTTCTGAGAATGCTAGAGACTTTGTGACACTGCAGAAAGATCAGAGGTTATGAGTTCAAATCCCAGGTGGGTTCATATTGGAAGTCAGTACTAAGTGATCATGTCAAATGTGATCATATTGTCATCCATGAAAGCTTTTTACACTATTTTAGCTGAACAGCGAACCACTTACCTTAAAGGTGACAGGCAAAGGTTTTCCTGCATTTAAAACTTTTCTTTTTACAACAACTAATAATATCAGAATATGATCTGCAATAATACACTGCTCAAAAAAATAAAGGGAACACTAAAATAACACATCCTAGATCTGAATGAATGAAATATTCTTATTAAATACTTTTTTCTTTACATAGTTGAATGTGCTGACAACAAAATCACACAAAAATGATCAATGGAAATCAAATGTATCAACCCGTGGAGGTCTGGATTTGGAGTCACACTCAAAATTAAAGTGGAAAACCACACTACAGGCTGATCCAACTTTGATGTAATGTCCTTAAAACAAGTCAAAATGAGGCTCAGTAGTGTGTGTGGCCTCCACGTGCCTGTATGACCTCCCTACAACGCCTGGGCATGCTCCTGATGAGGTGGCGGATGGTCTCCTGAGGGATCTCCTCCCAGACCTGGACTAAAGCATCCGCCAACTCCTGGACAGTCTGTGGTGCAACGTGGCGTTGGTGGATGGAGCGAGACATGATGTCCCAGATGTGCTCAATTGGATTCAGGTCTGGGAAATGGGCGGGCCAGTCCATAGCATCAATGCCTTCCTCTTGCAGGAACTGCTGACACACTCCAGCCACATGAGGTCTAGCATTGTCTTGCATTAGGAGGAACCCAGGGCCAACCGCACCAGCATATGGTCTCACAAGGGGTCTGAGGATCTCATCTCGGTACCTAATGGCAGTCAGGCTACCTCTGGCGAGCACATGGAGGGCTGTGCGGCCCCCCAAAGAAATGCCACCCCACACCATGACTGACCCACCGCCAAACCGGTCATGCTGGAGGACGTTCTCCACGGCGTCTCCAGACTCTGTCACGTCTGTCACGTGCTCAGTGTGAACCTGCTTTCATCTGTGAAGAGCACAGGGCGCCAGTGGCGAATTTGCCAATCTTGGTGTTCTCTGGCAAATGCCAAACGTCCTGCACGGTGTTGGGCTGTAAGCACAACCCCCACCTGTGGACGTCGGGCCCTCATACCACCCTCATGGAGTCTGTTTCTGACCTTTTGAGCAGACACATGCACATTTGTGGCCTGCTGGAGGTCATTTTGCAGGGCTCTGGCAGTGCTCCTCCTGCACCTCCTTGCACAAAGGCGGAGGTAGCGGTCCTGCTGCTGGGTTGTTGCCCTCCTACGGCCTCCTCCACGTCTCCTGATGTACTGGCCTGTCTCCTGGTAGCGCCTCCATGCTCTGGACACTACGCTGACAGACACAGCAAACCTTCTTGCCACAGCTCGCATTGATGTGCCATCCTGGATGAGCTGCACTACCTGAGCCACTTGTGTGGGTTGTAGACTCCGTCTCATGCTACCACTAGAGTGAAAGCACCGCCAGCATTCAAAAGTGACCAAAACATCAGCCAGGAAGCATAGGAACTGAGAAGTGGTCTGTGGTCACCACCTGCAGAACCACTCCTTTATTGGGGGTGTCTTGCTAGTTGCCTATAATTTCCACCTGTTGTCTATTCCATTTGCACAACAGCATGTGAAATTTATTGTCAATCAGTGTTGCTTCCTAAGTGGACAGTTTGATTTCACAGAAGTGTGATTGACTTGGAGTTACATTGTGTTGTTTAAGTGTTCCCTTTATTTTTTTGAGCAGTGTATTTTAGTCAGAGTAGTATCTTTGATATAGCACTAAGACAGGGATGACCAGCTGTCAACATGCTCCTTTGGAATGCTCCAAAGTTATCTGATTTAGGGGCACAATTTCACATCTCTAAGCTCACAATCACAATATTGTACAGTTGAGAACCTCATCTGAACTCTATTTCACGTTTTACATTTGATCTAGCTATTCCAGTCAGAAAAACATTCTGGTAATGAGATTTTGAAGAAGTTTTCACTTTTAACTTGTGCTGCACAGTGAGACCTTCTGTTGCCAGTCAGATTTATGCTGCGGAATGAGAAGAAACTATACTGTTATCCATCTAGCTAACTATATTGAACAAATATATAAACGCAACATGCAACAATTTTGAAGATTTTACAGTTCATATAAGGAAATCAGTCAATAGAAATAAATTCATTAGGCCATAATCTATGGATTTCACATGACTGGGAATACAGATATGCATCTGTTGGTCACAGATACCTTTTTAAAAAAGGTAGGGGCGTGGATTAGAAAACCAGTCAGTATCTGGTGTGACCACCATTTGCCTCATGCAGCGTGAAACATCTCATTCGCATAGAGTTGGTCAGGCTGTTGATTGTGGCATGTGGAATGCTGTCCCATGCCTCTTCAATGGCTGTGCGCAGTTGCTGGATATTGGAGGGAACTGGAACACGCTGTCGTACACGTCGATCCAGAGCATCCCAAACATGCTCAACGGGTGACATGTCTGGTGAGTATGCAGGCCATGGAAGAACTGGGACATTTTCAGCTTCTAGGATATGTGTACAGAATGGCACGCGGCTGAATAGCACGACAATGGGCCTCGGGATTTCATCATGGAATCTCTGTGCATTCAAATTCCCATCGATAACATGCAACTGTGTTCATTATCTGTAGCTTATGCCTGCCCATACCATAGTCCCCACCCCACCGCCACCATGGAGCACTCTATTCACAACGATGACATTAGCACACCGCTAACTCACACGACGCCATACACATGGTCAGCGGCTGTGAGGCCAGTTGAACGTACTGCCAAATTCTCTAAAACAATGTTGGAGGCAGCTTATGGTAGAGAAAATAATTGTACATTCTATCGCAACAGCTCTGGTGGACATTCCTGCAGTCAACATGCCATTTGCACACTCCTTCAACTTGAGACATCTGTGGCATTGTGTTGTCTGACAAAACTGCACATTTTAGAGTTGCCTTTTATTGCCCCCAGCACAAGGTGCACCTGTGTAATCATCATGCTGTTTAAATCAGCTTCTTGATAGGCCCCACCTGTCACGTGGAAAGATTATCTTTGGCAAAGGAGAAATGCTCACTAACAGGGTTGTAAAAACATTTAAACACAATACCAACATGTTTTAAGCAGACCACCATAGTGCCTATGCCCAAGAACACTAAGGTAATCTGCCTAAATGACTACTGACCCATAGCCCTCACTTCTGTAGCCATGAAGTGCTTTGAAAGGCTGGTGATGGCTCACATCAACACCATCATCCCAGAAACCCCAGACCCACTCCATTTTGCATACCGCCCCAACAGATCCACAGATGATGCAGTCTCTATTGCACTCCACACTGCCCTTTCCCACCTGCACAAAAGGAACACCTATGTGAGAATGCTATTCATTGACTACAGCTCAGCCTTCAACACCATAGTGCCCTCAAAGCTCATCAATAAGCTAAGGACCCTGGGACTAAAAAACCTGCTCTGCAACTGGATACTGGACTTCCTGACAGGCCGCCCCCAGGTGGAAAGGGTAGGTAACAACACATCCGCCACGCTGATTCTCAACACGGGGCCACTCAGGAGTGCGTGCTCAGTCCCCTCCTGTTACTCCCTGTTCACTCATGACTGTACGGCCAGGCACGACTCCAACACCAACATCATGTTTGCCGATGACAAAACAGTGGTAGGCCTGATCAACGACAACGATGAGACAGCCTATAGGGAGGAGATCAGAGACCTGGCCGTGTGGTGCCAGGACAACAACCTCTCCCTCAACGTGATCAAGACAAAGGAGATGATTGTGAACTACAGGAAAAAGAGGACCGAGCACGCCCCCATTCTCATCGACGGGGCTGCAGTGGAACAGCTTGAGAGCTTCAAGTTCCTTGGTGTCCACATCACCAATAAACTAACATGGTTCAAGCACACCAAGACAGTTGTGAAGAGGGCACGACAAAACGTATTCCCCCTCAGGAGACTGAATAGATTTGGCATGGGTCCTCAGATCCTCAAAAGGTTCTACAGCTGCACCATCGAGAGCATCCTGACTGGTTGCATCACTGCCTGTTATGGCAACTGCTCGGCCTCCAACCACAAGGCACCACAGAGGGTAGTGCGAATGGTCCAGTACATCACTGGGGCAAAGCTTCCTGCCATCCAGGACCTCTATACCAGGCGGTGACAGAGGAAGGCCCTAAAAATTTTCAAAGACTCCGGCCACCCTATTCATAGACTGTTCTCTCTGCTACCGCACGGCAAGCGGTACTGGAGCGCCATGTCTAGGTCTAAGAGGCTTCTAAACAGCTTCTACCCCCAAGCCATGAGACTCCTGAACACCTAATCAAATGGCTACACAGACTATTTGCATAGCCCCCCCTCTTTTACACAGCTGCTTCTCTCTGTTGTTATCATCTATGCATAGTCACTTTAATAACTATACTTACATATTACCTCAGCTAACCGGTGCCCCCACACAATGACTCTGTACCGGTAGCCTCCTGTATATAGTATCGCTATTGTTATTTTACTGCTGGTCTTTAATTACTTGTTACTTTTATTTCTTATTCTTATCTGTATTTTTTAAAACTGTATTGTTGGTTAGGGGCTCATAAGTAAGCATTTCACCTGTTGAATTCAAATGATGTGACTAATAACATTTGATTTGATTTGTGAACAAAATCTGAGAGAAATATGTTTCTTGTGCATATGGAACACGTTACATGTTGTGTTTATATTTTTGTTTAGTATATAATAAATCATCTGAAATGACACTATTGTTTACAATGATCTTTATGGATAGTGCTTAAAGTGGTGAGAGTATTTGTAATTGAGAAAATAATTTTCAAAGACATTTAGCCTTGATGGATGTTCTTGGCTAGTTAGATAGCTACTAGATATAATCCCCAGCTCACAGTACACTTAGCAAAAAGGGTCTAGCTACAGTATATGATAACATTTAATCAGAATTACCATAGCTAGCTGTATTATTTTCATTAGCCAGGTTTCGGTAAGCTAGCTAGTTATCATTAGCTAGCTGATTGCAGCATCAATGGCTGTCTAGGTAGCTAGCTAGCTAGTAGCTAGTTTACTTCTTGGGGAACAATAACTACTTCTGCTAAGTTTGTAGCTTGTGTTCCTTGAAGTAAGCCATTTTTCTTAGCTTTTTGCCTAAAATGACGTCATCCTTGCATTCTATGGCCAGAAAAAGACATCTTCACCAAAAAGTAGTAATTGCAGCCAAAATGTTGTGATAGACAAAAATGCAGCCTAAATTAGCATTATTATTAAGTACTATGGTTTTTATGGATATTTTTTGCCTGTCACCTTTAAAGCCCCATACATTTTCATTACTTGACTTAGGGCTAGGCCCCTTTTTTTCTCCACTTCCTGCCTGAATGACATGCCCAAAGTAAACTGCCCTTAGCTCAGGCCCTGAAGCCAGGATATGCATATAATTGGTACCATTGGAAAAACAAACATTTGCAGTGTGTGTAAATGTTAAAATAATGTAGGAGAATATAACACAATAGATATGGTAGGAGAAAATCCAAAGAAAAACCATCCGGCATCTTATTATTTTTGAGAGACCATCCACTTAGAAATGCAAGAGAAAGATCATATTGAAAATTAGCTCCCCGGATGCAATTCCTATGGCTTCCACGGGGTGTCAGCAGTATATGTTCAAGGCTTGTAACTTCAAAAATGATTAGGAAATATCAGTTTTAGTTGAATGACACAGTCTTGGAAATTCGTGTTTGCGCGCCCCATCAAGACATGACGCACCTGCTAAAATCGGTTTCCTATTGAACATACTTTCTTCCGAAATAAATATTATAGTTTGATTACATTTTATGGTATCTGAGGAGTAAATAGAAATGTATTTTGACCTGTTGAAACAAAGTTTAGGGGTAGATTTTCGGATTCCTTTCTCTGCAAGTTGAACGAGTGGATTTCTCAAATCGATGGTGCCAACTAAACTGACTTTTTGTTGTAGTTGGGACCCTTTGGATGACAAATCAGAGGAAGATTTTCAAAAAGTAAGTGAATATTTAATCATATGTGAATGTATGAAACCTGTGCCGGTGGAAAAATATTTTGATGTGGGGTGCCGTCCTCAAACAATCACATGGCATGGTTTCACTGTAATAGCTACTGTAAATCAGAAAATGCAGTTAGATTAAGAAGAATTTAAGCTTTCAGCCGATATAAGACACCTAAATGTAACTTAATGTTTAAAATCCATAATATTTATGATTATTTATTTGAATTGCGCGCCCTCCAGAATCACTGGAAGTTGTCCCGCTAGCGGGACACCGATCCTTAATGGTTTGGGACACCAGGGACCATCGTGTGACATCCTGATGATTGGTAAAACAAATGTCTTGAGAACATATTGCAAACGTCCTAACATGGTCCTCAATGAAGTCCTGGTAGCTTACAGGGAACTAGATAAAGCTCCACCAGAGAAAGTTCCCTTGGGACCATCACACAACGTCATGAAGACTAGTGAAATGAAAGTCCTGAGATAGTCCTCAAAACGTCTTGACATGGTCCTCAGTGATGTCCTAGTAACTTACAGAGAACTACACAAAGGTCCAGCAGAGAACTTTCCCTTGGGACCATCAAGCAACGTCATGAAGACTAGTAAAATGAGAGTCCTGAGAACGTCCCAAAAAGGTCTTAACATGGTTCTCAGTGACGTCCTGGCAATTAACAAGGAACTAGGCAAAGGTCCACCAGACAACGTTCCCTTGGGACCATCATGCGACGTCCTCTTGATCATGGTGAAACGTCCCCTTGTGGTCATTCAATGTCCCATGGATAATGTCCTATCAGAACCAAATAGGAACTTTTCTGTAACTTTCACTAATGGACATCAAAATACCTTATTATAACGTCATACTGCGACCAAACCAGGACCTGTAATGAACATCCTCTTATAGTTCTGAGGTTAAAGTAATGTTTTAATGTTCCTAGAACGTTCTCAGAATGTCAGTGGGATAACATCTACCAAAAACCTTAAAGGGACCTAATGGGAACATCACCTAATGTTCTTAGGATGTTCCCTGTTTGCTGGGTAGGCTGGTTGGGACTCAGAAAATAACAAGAAGCCTTACACCAGTGGTATTCAAAGTTAGGGTCTCGAACCCTAGTGTGGTCACAATTATTATACGTTTATTATATTATTAGCTAACATTAGCTAGCTAGCTAACAGTACATTTGAACTTTAAATGAAAATGACTGTCAAAATTAGAAACGTGTAATATCTGAAAATGTAGCTAGATAGACTATCTTACCCGTGGTCTGAAATCGGGGTAGATATCCAGAGCGAATTTACCAGCTACATTATCAATAGTTGTCGCAGTGACATTCTATTGATATGGATACTTGCAGAGTGGAGTCTTTTGTTAAGACATGTAGCTAGCTAGTTAGCTAAACAATGAACCATAATCTCAACTCATGACATTACTACCCTGCATGAATCTGCAGGTAGCTAATCAACCAGGGTCAATGTTAGCTAGCTAACATTAGGCTATAACTAGCCAAGCAAATGACTCTGCGATATGAATAATAAGATCATACACGTAACGTTAGCTAGCGAGCCAGCCATCTAACGTTAGCTAGCTAGCTAACCGTACACTTTAACTTGAAATGAAAACGACTTTGTCAAAATTAGATATGTGTAATATCTGAAAATGTAGCTAGCTAGACTATCTTACCCTTTATACACCATGGTTGGATGTTTCTCCCTGTCACGGATGCCATGTTTGCCCTTAGTTTGAAGATGTAACCCAGAGACAGGTGTTTTCTCCATCTCCTTAGCTATCATACTCTAATTCCACTGATTTCAAAACTCGGCGCTCCATAAAGTGGAGAGCAACATGTATGCAGTTCTACTAGGCAATATACATATTTTAAAGCAGTGTTAGACAGAAATGACCTACACATACCAACCAGCTTATGTAGTAGTGTACTACTTCCGGCGCCGACCAAGATGGCGGCCTCGCTTCGCGTTCCTTGGAAAATATGCAGTATTTTGTTTTTTTATGTGTTATTCCTTACATTGGTACCCCAGGTAATCTTAGGTTTCATTACATACAGTCGGGAGGAACTACTGAATATAAGAGCAACGTCAACTCACCATCGTTCCAACCAGGAATATGACTTTCCCGAAACGGATCCAGTGTTTTGCCTTCCACCCAATACAACGGATCTGATCCCAGCCGGCGACCCTATGCGACGCCGTAAAAGGGGCAAACGTAGCGGTCTCCTGGTCAGGCTTCGGAGACGGGCACATCGCGCTCCACTCCCTAGCATACTACTCGCCAATGTCCAGTCTCTTGACAATAAGGTTGATGAAATCCGAGCACGGGTAACATTCCAGAGGGACATCAGAGATTGTAACGTTCTCTGCTTCACGGAAACATGGCTAACTCAAGAGACGCTAACGGAGTCAGTGCAGCCAGCTGGTTTCTTCACGCATCGCGCTGACAGAAACATACATCTTTCTGGTAAGAAGAGGGGCGGGGGGGTATGCCTTATGATTAACGAGACGTGGTGTGATCATAACAACATACAGGAACTCAAGTCATTCTGTTCACCTGATCTAGAACTCCTCACAATCAAATGTCGACCGCATTATCTACCAAGGGAATTCTCTTCGATTATAATCACAGCCGTATATATCCCCCCCAAGCAGACACAACGATGGCCCTGAACGAACTTTATCTGACTCTTTGTAAACTGGAAACCACACACCCTGAGGCTGCATTCATCGTAGCTGGGGATTTTAACAAGGCCAATCTGAAAACAAAACTCCCTAAATTCTATCAGCATATCGATTGTGCTACCAGGGCTGGTAAAACCTTGGATCATTGTTACACTAATTTCCGCGACGCATATAAGGCCCTCCCCCGCCCTCCTTTCGGAAAAGCTGACCACGACTCCATTTTGTTGCTTCCAGCCTACAAACAGAAACTAAAACAACAAGCTCCCTCGCTCAGGTCTGTTCAACGCTGGTCCGACCAATCTGATTCCACGCTTCAAGACTGCTTCGATCACGCGGATTGGAATATGTTCCGCATTGCGTCCAACAACAACATTGACGAATATGCTGATTCGGTGAGCGAGTTCATTAGAAAGTGCATTGACGATGTCGTACCCACAGCAACGATTAAAACATTCCCAAACCAGAAACCGTGGATTGACGGCAGCATTCGCGTGAAACTGAAAGCGCGAACCACTGTTTTTAACCAGAGCAAGGTGACCGGAAACATGACCGAATACAAACAGTGTAGCTATTCTCTCCGCAAGGCAATCAAACTAGCTAAGTCCCAGTACAGAGACAAAATTGAGTCGCAATTCAACAGCTCAGACACAAGAGGTATGTGGCAGGGTCTACAGTCAATCACTGATTACAAAAAGAAAACCAGCCCCGTCGCGGACCAGGATGTCTTGCTCCCAGACAGGCTTAATAACTTTTTTGCTCGCTTTGAGGACAATACAGTGCCACTGACACGGCCCGCTACCAAAACCTGCGGGCTCTCCTTCACTGCAGCCGAGGTGAGTAAAACATTTAAACGTGTTAACCCTCGCAAGGCTGCAGGCCCAGACGGCATTCCCAGCCGCGTCCTCAGAGCATGCGCAGACCAGCTGGCTGGTGTGTTTACGGACATATTCAATCAATCCTTATCCCAGTCTGCTGTTCCCACATGCTTCAAGAGGGCAACCATTGTTCCTGTTCCCAAGAAAGCTAAGGTAACTGAGCTAAACGACTACCGCCCCGTAGCACTCACTTCCGTCATCATGAAGTGCTTTGAGAGACTAGTCAAGGACCATATCACCTCCACCCTACCGGACACCCTAGACCCACTCCAATTTGCTTACCGACCCAATAGGTCCACAGACGACGCAATCGCAACCACACTGCACACTGCCCTAACCCATCTGGACAAGAGGAATACCTATGTGAGAATGCTGTTCATCGACTACAGCTCAGCATTTAACACCATAGTACCCTCCAAACTTGTCATCAAGCTCGACCCCGCCCTGTGCAACTGGGTCCTGGACTTCCTGACGGGCCGCCCCCAGGTGGTGAGGGTAGGTAACAACATCTCCACCCCGCTGATCCTCAACACTGGGACCCCACAAGGGTGCGTTCTGAGCCCTCTCCTGTACTCCCTGTTCACCCACGACTGCGTGGCCATGCACGCCTCCAACTCAATCATCAAGTTTGCGGATGACACTACAGTGGTAGGCTTGATTACCAACAACGACGAGACGGCCTACAGGGAGGAGGTGAGGGCCCTCGGAGTGTGGTGTCAGGAAAATAACCTCACACTCAACGTCAACAAAACAAAGGAGATGATTGTGGACTTCAGGAAACAGCAGAGGGAGCACCCCCCTATCCACATCGACGGGTCAGTAGTGGAGAAGGTGGAAAGTTTTAAGTTCCTCGGTGTACACATCACGGACAAACTGAATTGGTCCACCCACACAGACAGCGTTGTGAAGAAGGCGCAGCAGCGCCTCTTCAACCTCAGGAGGCTGAAGAAATTCGGCTTGTCACCAAAAGCACTCACAAACTTCTACAGATGCACAATCGAGAGCATTCTGTCGGGCTGTATCACCGCCTGGTACGGCAACTGCTCCGCCCACAACCGTAAGGCTCTCCAGAGGGTAGTGAGGTCTGCACAACGCATCACCGGGGGCAAACTACCTGCCCTCCAGGACACCTACACCACCCGATGTCACAGGAAGGCCATAAAGATCATCAAGGACAACAACCACCCAAGCCACTGCCTGTTCACCCCGCTATCATCCAGAAGGCGAGGTCAGTACAGGTGCATCAAAGCAGGGACCGAGAGACTGAAAAACAGCTTCTATCTCAAGGCCATCAGACTGTTAAACAGCCACCACTAACATTTAGCGGCCGCTGCCAACATACTGACTCAACTCCAGCCACTTTAATAATGGGAATTGATGGAAATTATGTAAAAATGTACCACTAGCCACTTTAAACAATGCCACTTAATATAATGTTTACATACCCTACATTACTCATCTCATATGTATATGTATATACTGTACTCTATATCATCTACTGCATCTTGCCATCTTTATGTAATACATGTATCACTAGCCACTTTAAACTATGCCACTTTATGTTTACATACCCTACATTACTCATCTCATATGTATATACTGTACTCTATACCATCTACTGCATCTTGCCTATGCCGTTCTGTACCATCACTCATTCATATATCTTTATGTACATATTCTTTATCCCTTTACACTTGTGTGTATAAGGTAGTAGTTGTGGAATTGTTAGGTTAGATTACTTGTTGGTTATTACTGCATTGTCGGAACTAGAAGCACAAGCATTTCGCTACACTCGCATTAACATCTGCTAACCATGTGTATGTGACAAATCAAATTTGATTTGATTTGATTTGATGTTATAGACAGAAGCTGACCAATCAGAACTCATCTCTTGGCATGTCTAGCCCACTCATTATCTCAGCCAATCATGGCTAGTGGGAAGGTTGCTACCTTTTTCTGTGGCTAAACCAACTGGGCTCGTAATTTCACAATTGTATTTACAGATGGCATAACAGTTTGTTATTAAGGCACATGAAAGTTCACATGTTCCAGAGGGCATTTATGCCAAAAAACGCTTTTTGATAAAACAAAAAAGATTATGTTCAAATGGCTCTCATGTGAAGTAGTGACCCGCGACATACGCCTAGTTTCCTGAAACAGGTCACATATGAGTGGGAAAACAGTTAGAGCTTATAATGGAAGATAGAGTATGTGTTAGAAATTGCCTGTAAATATGAACAATGTTTCATTTGACTATATATTTAGCTATCAGGGATTTTATATCCTTACCTGGTCACTGCTAAAATATATCCAAATAGGTCAATACATGTTTTTTGAAAGTGTATTCTCAATCCCCATTTTCAAACTTGAATACTATTTGCAGGTTCTTGTTAGGGTCTGGTTGAGGTAAGATTAGAGGTACATTGCAATAGTTAACTATACCAGAGACATAATTCCTCCAACAACAAATCTACATGGCCATAACATTTGCAGAATTAATGACCGGAATAATTTAATATTACAATAACAGATACTGTAATGGAAGATAATGCAAACGAGACACGCAAACAAGACATGCCATTCCATTAATTGCTGTGGGGCAATTCCACGAAAACAGAATTACATTTTGAAATGTATGCCAAACAAAAACATTAATTTCAAAGTTTAACAGACTATAAAACTTTATGCACAACGACCAGTTTGAACAATAACACAGAATATTTCACAAAAACACATTTACTGGAAGAACTGTGCAGATGCAAAGTTTGGTAAGAGAATTATAGTAAAATCTCCCGCAGTTTTTTGTAAGAAAACTCTTAAATATCTTAAAACTGAGTCAAAGCGTATTTCTGTTACCGTGAAATTGTCCATAAGAGAACCTTGAACTGAAGTGATACCAAAGTACAGTAGTATATGGATTTCTAAAGTTGAAAGTATTTTGAATTCACATTGCCCTATGGTAGGTATTTCTTGAGACTCCTCTTGATTCAATTCAGCAGCTAGTTTAGGGTGGAAGGCTTGAGCGTGTGTGTGGGTGTGTGTGTGTGTGTGTGCGTCTGCACACAAGTGTTTAAAAGTGGGAGATATGGTTGTACTGTGAAATCTCCTTTTAGACTTGAGAAGGCATTGAGGATACGAGGGGAGAGAGAGAGCCCTGGGGAAGTATTTTTTTTTTGTTGCTGAGGTGTCTGCTGTTTTTTGACCCTGGGGCAATTTAGTACACACATTCAGGAACTCCATGTTACTGGACTGCTGATTCAACTTTCACGACCAAACTGTGCAAACTTCGGATTTGAAAGACCAGCCCAGTTGTACTCATCGCTTTGGATTTGTAGTAATAACGAATACCATTAGATGTTTTTCGTAGCAGGCCTCAAGACATTCAAATTCACACTCACAAACAGTGAGGTTTGGTTTGTGATATATGTATTGATTATTAATCTTTTCTCTGCTGTGCCAGACAACATCTCATGTGCAGTGTTTTAAGGTAGACATAGTGATACCATTTCATCATACACAGTGGGGCTCCTTTCGCTTACAGATATCAAGAACAAAATTCATATCTGTCCAGATTGCCACGGTTGGCTCTTCCCAATGTATGCCTTCCCATGAGTCATGCCAACATTGGGGATAGACAATAGTGACAGTCTTGGCAGACATAAATGTTGTTGTTGTTGTCTGTAAGCAGGAAGTCGCCCAGCGGTGTATGATGATGTCATAGCTTTTAGTCTTCAGGGCCTTAAGAAAGTATTCATACCCCATGGCTTATTCCACATTTTGTTGTGTTACAGCCTGAATTTAAAATGTATTCAACATTTTTTTGCACCTATCTACGCACAATAGAGCCCCACAGTGGAGGTTTCATAATAGCCATAAAAGAAAGAGGTCAAACAGGGAGATGGTTCCAATTGTTTTTCAACCACTCATTTTTCCTATAGGGATTCGATTTTTAGAAACACTTAAAGTAAGGTCTGTGTTTCACACAGGCTTACTCTGCAGGTAGCCCAGTGGTTAGAGCGTTGAGCCAGTAACCAAAAGGTTGCTGGATTGAATCCCCGACCTGACAATGTCAAATCTGTCATTCTGCTAAGTGTGCAAAGCTGTCATCAAGGTAAAGGGTGGCTTCTTTGAAGAATCTCAAATATAAAATACATGTTGATTTGTTAAACACTTTTTTGGTTACTACATGATTCAATATGTGTCACGCCCTGACTGTAGAAATCCTTTTTTGTCTCTATTTTGGTTGGTCAGGGCGTGAGTTTGGGTGGGCATTCTGTGTCTGGTGTTCTATGTTGTCCTTGTTTTGTATTTCTGTGTGTTTGGCCTGGTATGGTTCTCAATCAGAGGCAGCTGTCTATCGTGGTCTCTGATTGAGAATCATACTTAGGTAGCCTGTTCCCACCTGTGTTTGTGGGTGGTTGTTTTCTGTTTAGTGTATGTCACCTTGCAGAACTGTTCGTTTATCGTTTTTGTTGTTTTGTTCTAGTATTCGTATTCATTAAAAGGAATTATGAATACTTACCACCCTGCACCTTGGTCTTCTCCTTCTCCTCTATACGACGATCGTTACAATATGTGTTATTTCATAGTTCCGATGTCTTCACTATTATTCTACAATGTAGAAAATAGTAAAAATAAAGAAAAATCCTGGAATGAGTAGGTGTGTCCAAACGTTTGACTGGTACTGCATGTACATTTGATATTTCTGTATTTAATTTCCAATACATTTGCAAACATTTCTAAAAACATGTTTCACATTGTCATTATGGGGTATTCTGTGTAGATGAGTGAGAAAAACATCTATTTAATCCATGTTGAATTCAGGTTGTAACACAACAACATGTGGAATAAGTCAAGGGGTATGAATATTTTCTGAAGGCACTGTATACCTTTAAAGTCACAACCATGTATTACCAATATTGTTAACACACAGTCATGTAACGAAATCTCTTCAATAAGTGCTGTACTGTTATTGTCTCAACCTGATGTTCTTACCTACATTTCATTTTTTTTGTGTTTACTTTATTCTCAAGGGCTTTGAACTGGTGAGTTTTTCGTTAAATACAATTTGATTTGATTGAAGGGTTTGTGCCTGAGTTCTGACTTCACAGAGACACAACGGGCCATGGTATCTGATTTATCCGGACTTCATCAAAGGAGAGACGTTTTTCCAGCAACAACACTTCACGTTGTACTACCTCATTTCACGTTTGAACAGCTAGCATTAGGTATTCAAAAAAGATACAAGCTCTATGAAATGAAACAAACACATTTACACTTATAACTTTACGTTTTTATTTCAATACTTAAATGAACTGTAATAAAGTGACATTTGACTAGTATGATTCTTTATGTACAATTGCAGCATATATTTCCATTCATTTATATCATTCCACAGCTCTTTGTGCACATTTTGCCATAGTGGCATGACATTCAGCTAAAGACACTGTGGAACAACATAATTTCCTGTTGCAGGGTACATTTGAAAATCGACACCAATTTGAGCATCCTGCTGTCACGGATTTTGACATCAAAATGGTAGTTTTGCTCTGCAATTAGTTTTTCAAAGGTTTCGCTCTGGGCACAAAAACATTAGACGCATCAAATGACCAGCAGTAGTCCTTTCATCGGACTGTTGAGTGAATGTGTGCATAATTTCTCCAAACATTTTAAATTGGAGACATTTAATGAAAAATTGATATTTGTCCGTGTATTGAAAAGACAAGACTAACCTCTGAAGGTTGGGGACTGGAAGAAGGCAGCTGATGAAATTTTAATTTACCATGTTGATATATGCCTTTGTTAACCGCCTGGAGGCAAATCACACACGCATCAAAGGATATGACACCATTGGCTCAAAATGTATTAGTATTTTTTCCTTTCTGCACACAAGGTTGTCCTGTCTTGATAGTATTTTATCATTTACAAAATCACTAAGTTAAGAGCTTGCACCACACTGAGTTGTATTACCTCGTCAAAACTAATCTCCTAACGTGTTGCAAAATACAGTGTGCATTTCTCTGTTATTATCTATCTATTGATTCAGTTTCGATGTACCACAGTTATTATTATTTTATGCTGAAACTCCCCACTGCTGATAATGCTATGTCATTTATTTATAATCGAGGTAATTGATTTACTTCTCTTGGCCTGCTGTGCTGGCTTGTATTGTGGCTGCTTCAGAATTGTCAAACTAAATTAATAATTTTTAATTTCAAGGATAGGAACGAAACCATCAGGAGTCATTCCAGATAACAAATGCATTATAAAAATAACCACTGATTTATTCATTAAACTGGTATATCAACATGTTGTAGGCTGTTACTATATGTTTGGTATTACGTGGTATTAATACCCCTTAAGGTCAATGTCTGCCCCCCGCAGAAATCAAATTACCATCTTAAAAAATCCCCACAAAAATCTGTCAGTTTAAAACTTGTTATGGATATGGGGCAGCATTTTCACGTTTGGATGAAAAGCGTGCCCAGAGTAAACTGCCTGCTACTCAGTCCCAGTTGCAAATATATGCATATTGTTAGTAGATTTGGATAGAAAACACTCTGAAGTTTCTAAAACTGTTTGAATTATGTCTGTGAGTATAACAGAACGCATATGGCAGGCAAAAACCTGAGAAAAAATCCAACCAGGAAGTGGGAAATCTGAGTTTGGTCGTTTTTCAACTCATTCCCTATTGAAGATACAGTGGGGAATAGGTCATGTTGCACTTCCTAAGGCTTCCAGTAGATGTCAACAGTCTTTAGAACCTTGTTTGAAGCTTCTACTGTGAAGTGGGGCCGAATGAGAGGGGAATGAGTCAGAGGTCTGCCAGAATGCCTTGAGCTCGTGACGCTCGTTCACGTGAGAGCGAGCTCTGTTACATTGCTTTTCTGAAGACAAAGGAATTCTCCGGTTGGAACATTATTGAAGATTTATGTTAAAAACATCCTAAAGATTGATTCTATACTTCGTTTGACATGTTTCTACGGACTGTAATATGACTTTTCGTCTGAACTTTTGCCTGGACCTGCCCGCGCGTCGTGAGTTTAGATTGTGTACTCAACGCGCGAACCAAAAGGAGTAATTTGGACGTAAATTATGGACTTTATGGAACAAATCAAACATTTATTGTGGAACTGGGATTCCTGGGAGTGCATTCTGACGAAGATCATCAAAGGTAAGTGAATATTTATAATGCTATTTCTGACTTATGTTGACTCCAACATGGCGGATATCTTCTTGGGTTGTGTTGGTCTCTGAGCGCTGTGCTCTGTAGATTTTTGCATCGTTTGCTTTTTCCGTAATGTTTTTTAGAAATCTGACACAGCGGTTGCATTAAGGAGAAGTGTATCTTTAAATCTGTGCAAATTCACGGGATGGAGGCAAAGCCAAATGTAAACTGAGGTTTTTGGATATAAATATGAACTTGATCGAACAAAACATACATGTATTGTGTAACATGTTGTCCCGGGAGTGTCATCTGATGAAGAATATCAAAGGTTAGTGATTCATTTAATCAATATTTCTGCTTTTTGTGACTCCTATCTTTGGTTGGAAAATCGCTGTATGCTTTCTGTGACTAGTTGCTGACCTAACCTAATGATATGTTCTGCTTTCGCCTAAAAGCTTTTTTGAAATCGGACGCTGTGGTTGGATTAACGAGAATTTTATCTTTAAAATGGTGTCTAATACTTGTATGTTTGAGAAAATAGAATTATGAGATTTCTGTTAATAACCTCTTGAGCCTATGGGGGGTGCTATTTCGACTTTGGAAAAATGTGTTCCCAAATTAAACTGCCTCGTACTCAATTCTTGCTCGTACAATATGCATATTATTATTACTATTGGATAGAAAACACTCTCTAGTTTCTAAAACCGTTTGAATTATTTCTCTGAGTGAAACAGAACTCATTCTGCAGCACTTTTCCTGTCAGGGAGTGAGATTTCAGAAATCGAGGTCCCTGTTCTGAGGTCAGTTTATAAGTCCCCATGTAAGCCATCGGGCTACATGCACTGCATACGTCTTCCTCTAGATGTCAGTAAGCGGGGAGAATTTGAATGGAGTGGATTGCGCAATCTGGGACCTTATATAAGACCCTGGAGCGGAAGTACCGTTCTTTTCAACGTTGCGCCTGGCGCAGTAGGGACATCAGAGTGGCCTCCTGCCAAGCTTTCGTTTTGCCAGTTCTATATCTCCGGTCATGTTTTTATTCGTTATAGTTGTTAAAGACATCATAAGGTAGTTAATTTAAACCGAATTATAGCAATTTATATCAGTTTATTGCGATTTTCTGGCATTTCTTTGTGACGCGCTTTCAAGAGTTGGACACCTTTCCGGCACATGCCGAACGTTAGCGGCTATTTCGACAGGACAAGAGGACAGCTTTCAACCAAAAGACGATTGTTCTGGACAAAGGACACCTTTCCCAAGATTCTGATGAGAGTTCATCGAAAAGTAAGAACTATTTATGCTGATAATTCATTGTTCTGTTGAAAAATGTCAAATGCATAAGACGCCATTTCTTGCAGTGTAGCCTTGCGTTATTGCACCCTGTATTGCGCAGTAACGTTAATTTTAAAAATGTAATTCAGCGATTGCATTAAGAACTAATTTGTCTTTCAATTGCTGTCCAACCTGTATTTTTTTTGTCAAGTTTATGAATAGTTTTCGATAAGAATAGGTGTCTTTCCAAGATGGCGCCGGACAGATTGCTTGAGTATTTGGACACTATTTTCATTGTATAAGCACGATTTGTGCCGCTAAATATGCACATTTTCGAACAAACTCTATATGCATTGTGTAATATGATGTTACAGGACTGTCATCTGAAGAATTCTGAGAAGGTTAGTGAAAATTAATATATTTTGGTGGTGAATACGTTATCGCTATGTTTGGCTGGAATCAATGCTGTTGTGTGGTTTGCTACTGTGCTAAGCTAATATAACGCTATATTGTGTTTTCGCTGTAAAACACTTAGAAAATCTGAAATATTGTCTGGATTCACAAGATCTGTGTCTTTCAATTGCTGTACGCTGTGTATTTTTAAGAAATGTTTTATGATGAGTAATTAGGTAATACACGTTGCTCTCTGTAGTTATTCTAGTCGAGTTGTGATGGTGGCTGCAATGGTAAACTATGATTTATACCTGAAATATGCACATTTTTCTAACAAAACATATGCTATACAATAAATATGTTATCAGACTGTCATCTGATGAATTTGTTTCTTGGTTAGTGGCTATTTATATCTTTATTTGGTCGAATTTGTGATAGCTACTGATGGAGTAAAAAACTGGTGGAGTAAAAAAAATGGTGTCTTTTGCTAACGTGGTTAGCTAATAGATTTACATATTGTGTCTTCCCTGTAAAACATTTTAAAAATCAGAAATGATGTCTGGATTCACAAGATGTGTATCTTTCATCTGGTGTCTTGGACTTGTGATTTAATGATATTTAGATGCTAGTATTTACTTGTGACGCTATGCTAGGCTATGCTAGTCAGCTTTTTTACTGGTGGGGGTGCTCCCGGATCCGGGTTTGGGAGGAACTAGAAGTTAATTGAATTTGGCGCCCTGCAATTTCATTGGCTGTTGGCGAGGGGTTCCGCTAGCGGAACGGATTTCTCAATCCACCACATCCACCTATGTCGCACTTCCGCATCTGCTGTGAAAGGTGACAGAACTAGTCAGACCATGAGACATCCCAAAAATCATTCTTCTCACAAAATCGTCTGTAGCGTCCGAACGGTTTGGCTTACAAAGCTACGAACCCCACAAGCCTGTACAGCAGATTTGCCAACTTCTGTCTGTAGCGTCCTCACAGTTTGGGCTACACACTAATATGACTCCTCTGTGGAAAGTTGAGACTCTGTTTAGCTCTAGGATGCCCACAGGCCTCAAGACTCATCTGAAAGTCCCCCGGTACCAGTTTTTAAAAAATTAATGGGAGTATATGGAGACTGTTTAGTGCCAAAAAAAGGAGTTAAATACATGTAATAATAATAATAATCTGGATCTTTCTTATATCTCTCAGTTATAGACAGACACTTCAAAACAAACTTCCTTTTTGGGGGGGACTATTAGTTGTTCCATGTAGTGAATCTGTTATTAAATGCATTTGTATGGACTAATAGCAGTGAGCCCAAAAATGTTAAATATTCTTTAGGAATACTTCATGGGGTCTTACAATTCAAAATCAAATAGCAAAACGATTCTTGGTATGATCTTCTTAAATCAATTCCATATAGCTTAGTACAACCCATCCCCCTCCCCCGGCTTAGACAGGGCTTAGACTCTTATGGGTTAAGGCGCATTGATATTGGTCTGATGCGGGTCTTATCTACCATCGCTTATATGTGAATTTGAGTTCGGAGAGGTCTGGCTGCAAGTCAGATGCCATTTATGCCGATTCCAATGCTGAATCGGGATTCCTTGACGGCCCGTCTTGCAGTCAATCTACATTTTGCGTGCGCCATCTGGATCATTAATTGTACCAGTCAATATTGCTAGTTGACCCATGTTGGGAAAATTCAGAGCAGTCGGGATCGACTCGATGTATTGAAATCTACCTTTACAATGTATTTGGTATTACAAAGGTGGTTAGGTAGCCTCGAAAGCCCAGGCTTCTTATGCTCAGTTTGAAAGCCTGGGGAGGTTGTCCTCAGAAAGTAGTCTCACGTGGGTGGAGTTCGGTAGAGTCTAGATGGAATGAACTACAAGGAAATGCCTCTCCTAAAATGATTTTTTTTATACTCAGAGCTAATTAAAATGCAAGTGCTGAATGCCACCGTTCCCATTCAATCTCAAAATCAAATCAAATAAAACGGTATTTGTCACATGTGCCGAATACAACAGTAAAATGCTTACTTACAAGCCCTTAACCAACAATGCAGTTAAAAAAAAAAAAAGTTAAGAAAGTATAAATAAGTTATAAGTAAGTAAATAAATAAGGAAGAAGAAAACAGAAAAATAACAAATAATTAAAGTCACAGTAACATAACAGTAACGAGGCTATGTACAGGGGGTAATGGTACAGAGTCAATGTAAGGGGGCACAGGTTAGTCGAGGTAATTGAGGTAATATGTACATGTAGGTCAAGTGACTGTGCATAGATTATAAACAGAGAGTAGCAGCAGCGTAAAAATGGGGGTGGAGGGGTCAATGCAAATAGTCCGGGTAGCCATTTGATTAGCTGTTATGGAGTCTTATGGCTTGTGGGTAGAAGCTGTTAAGAAACCTTTTGGAACTAGACTTGACGCTCCGGTACCGCTGTCGTGTAGTAGCAGAGAGAACAGTCTATGACTAGAGTGGCCGGAGTCTTTGGCAATTTTTAGGGCCTTCCTCTCTCACCGCCTGGTATAGAGGTCCTGGATGGCAGGAGGCTTGGCCTTACGGTTGGAGGCCGAGCAGTTGCCATACCATGCGGCGATACAACCAGTCAGGATGCTCTCAATGGTGCAGTTGTATAACTTTTTGAGGATCTGAGGACCCATGCCAATTTTTTTCAGTCTTCTGAGGGGGAATAGGCATTGTGCCCTCTTCACAACTGTCTTGGTGTGTTTGAACCATGATAGTTCGCTGGTGATGTGGACACCAATGAACTTGAAGCTCTCAACCTGCTCCACTACAGCCCCGTCGATGAGAATGGGGTCATGCTCGGTCCTCCTTTTCCTGTTGTCCACAATCATCTCCTTGTTTTTAAAATGTATGTATAGCCAGGGGCACATTCCAACACAGACATGATTTACAAAACATGCATTAGTGTTTAGTGAGTCCGCCAGAGGCAGTAGGGATGACCACGTGTTCTCTTGATAAGGGCATGAATTTGACAATTGTCAAATTCCTGTCCTGCTAATCCTGTCCTGCTATGCATTCAAAATGTAACGAGGTTGTCAGAGAAATTGTATGGAGTAAAAAGTACAATATTTCAGGGAAAGGTTGTTATCCTTGCACCACACTGCCAGGTCTCTGACCTTCTCCCTATAGGCTGTCTCATCATTGTCGGTGATCACTTTTGTGTCGTCGGCAACATAATGATGGTGTTGTAGTCGTGCTTGGCCATGCAGTCATTGGTGAACAGGGAGTACAGGAGGGGACTGAGCATGCTTCCCTGAGGGGCCCCTGTGTTGAGGATCAGCTTGGCGGATGTGTTGTTACCTACCTTTACCACCTGGGGGCGGCCCGTCAGGAAGTCCAGGATCCAGTTGCAGAGGGAGGTGTTTAGTCCCAGGGTCCTTAGCTTATTGATGAGCTTTGAGGGCACTATGATGTTGAATGCTGAGTTGTAGTCAATGAATAGAATTCTCACGTAGGTGTTCTTTTTGTCCAGGTGGGAAAGAGAAATGTGGAGTGCAATAGAGATTGCATCATCTGTGGATCTGTTGGGGCAGTATGCAAATTGGAGTGGGTCTAGGGTTTCTGGGATAATGATGTTGATGTGAGCCATGACCAGCCTTTCAAAGTACCTCATGGCTACAGACGTGAGTGCTATGGGTCGGTAGTCATTTAGGCAGGTTACCTTGGTGTTCTCTGGCACAGGGACTATGGTGGTCTGCCTGAAACATGTTCGTATTACAGACTCAGTCAGGGACAGGTTGAATATGTCAGTGAAGACACTTGCCATTTGATCAGAATTGCTAGGAGTACACATCCTGGTAATCCATCTGGCCCTGCGGCCTTGTGAATGTTGACCTGTTTAAAAGGTTTTACTCAATCGGCTACGGAGAGCGTGATCACACAGTCATCTGGAACCGCTGGTGCTCTCATGCATGCTTCAGTGTTGCTTGCCTTGAAGCACACAGAGAAGTCATTTAGTTCGTCTGGTAGGCTGGTGTCGCTGGGCAGCTCGTGGTTATGCTTCCCTTTGTAGTCCGTAATAATTTGCAAACCCTGCCACATCAGTTGAGCGCCGGAGCCGGTGTAGTAGGATTCAATCTTCGTCCTGTATTGACACTTTGCCTGTTTGATTGTTCGTTGGAGGGCACAGCGGGATTTCTTACAAGTGTCCGGGTTAGAGTCCCGCTCCTTGAAAATGGCAGCTCTACCATTTAGCTCAGTGTGGATGTTGCTTGTAATCCATGGCTTCTGGTTGGGGTGTGTACGTCCGGTTACTGTGGGGATGATGTCACTTAATGATGCCAGTGACTGATGTGGTGTACTCCTCAATGCCATCGGGAAAATCCCAGAACATATTCTAGTCTGTACTAGCAAAACAGTCCTGTAGCTTAGCATCTGCGTCATTTGACCACTTCTGTATTGAGCGAGTCACTGGTACTTCCTGCTTTAGTTTTTTCTTGTAAGCAGGAATCAGGAGGATAGAATTATGGTCAGATTTGCCAAATGGAGGGCGAAGGATAGCTTTGTACGCATCTCTGTGTGTGCAGTAAAGGTGGTATATCGTTTTTTCCCCCTCTGGTTGCACATGTAACATGCTGGTAGAAAAGAGGTAAAACTGATTTGTTTCCCTGCATTAAAGTCCCCGGCCACTAGGAGCGCTGCCTCTGGATGAGCATTTTCTTGTTTGCTTATGGCAATATACAGCTCGTTGAGTGCGGTCTTAGTGCCAGCATCAGTTTGTGGTGGTAAATAGACAGCTACTAAAAATATAGATAAAAACTCTCTAGTGTAGGTCTACATCTTATCATTAGATAAAGCAAGCAAAACCTCAGGCGAGCAAAACCTCAAGACTTCCTTAATATTCAATTATGTGCACCAGCTGTTATTGACAACAGCTTGTCTTACCGGAGGCGGCTGTTCTATCTTGCCGATGCACGGAAAACCCAGCCAGCTGTATGTTTTCCATGTCGTCGCTCAGCCACGACTCAGTGAAACATAAGATATTACGTTTTTTAAATGTCCCGTAGGTAGGAAAGTCTTGATCAGAGCTCATCCAGTTTATTATTCAAAGATTGCACGTTGGCTAATAGGACTGATGGTAGAGGCGGATTACCCACTTGGCGTGGGATCCTTACAAAGCACCCCGACCTACATCCCTGATATCTCCATCTCTTCTTCATGCAAATGACGGGGATTTGGACCTTGTCCGGTGTCTGAAGTAAATCCTTTGTGTCCGACTCATTAACTTCTTCTTAATAGGGGGCGCTATTTTCACTTTGGGAAAAAATCGTTCCCAAATTAAACGGCCTCGTACTCTGTTCTAGATCATACAATATGCATATTATTATTACTATTGGATAGAAAACACTCTGAAGTTTCTAAAACTTGTTTCTAAAATCTGAAACCGAGGCTCTGTTCCAGGGCCTTCCTATTAATTTGCCTGAAATCTATGGATCTACATGCACTGCATACGCCTTCCACTAGATGTCAACAGGCAGTGAGAGGTGGAATGGGGTGTCTAGCTTGATCTGAGGCCGAACAAGAGCTTTTGGAATGACGTGTCTGGAATTTTCATTGTCTTGGAAGGCGCGAGAAGGAACCCCAGATTGCGTTCTGAAAAGCTTTCGGTATAGACTTTAGATATCTCCGGCTCTGATTTTATTTGATATATGTGATAAAAACATCATGAAGTAGTTATTTTAAACCGAGTTATATCAGTTTATTGAACGTTTATTGCGATTTTCGGAATTTTCTTTTCTTTGCGTTATGTGAAGTTGGGCACGTTTGCGCCACATGGCTAGCTTTGGTTGCTAATTCGACAGGAGAAGAGGACATTCTACAACCAAACAACGATTATTCTGGACAAAGGACTACTTGTACAACATTCTGATGGAAGCTCATCAAAAGTAGGAACCATTTATGATGTTATTTCGTATTTCTGTTGAAAATGTTTAGTCATATTTTTCGCCCTTATTTTGGGCGCTGTCTCGCTATAACGTAAGCTGTATGTCGTACTAAAGTTATTTTTAAAAATCTAACACAGCGGTTGCATTAAGAACTAGTGTATCTTCCATTTGCTGTACAACATGTATTTTTTAGTAAAGTTTATGATGAGTTATTTGATTAGATTAGGTGACTGTCCAAGATTTCTCCGGACAATTTTGTGCATTTTGACTACGTATTCACATTGTAAAACCACGATTTGTACCGCTAAATATGCACATTTTCGAACAAAACATATATGTATTGTGTAACATGATGTTATAGGACTGTCATCTGATGAAGTTTGTCAAGGTTAGTGAATAATTGTATATCTTTTGCTGTTTTTTTGCGATCGCTACCTTTGCGGTGAATGAATGCGGTTGTGTGGTTGGCTATTGTAGTAAGCTAATATAATGCTATATTGTGTTTTCGCTGTAAAACACTTAAAAAATCTGAAATATTGGCTGGATTCACAAGATGTTTGTCTTTCATTTGCTGTACACCATGTATTTTTCATAAATGTTTTATGATGAGTATTTAGGTATTTCACGTTGCTCTCTGTAGTTATTCTAGCTGCTTTGGTGATATTTGTGATTGTAGCTGCAATGTAAAACTATGATTTATACCTGAAATATGCACATTTTTCGAACAAAACATATGTTATACAATAAATATGTTATAAGACTGTCATCTGATGAAGTTGTTTCTTGGTTAGTGACTAATTATATCTTTATTTGGTCGAATTTGTGATAGCTACCTTTGCGGTAAAAGAATTGTGAAAATATGCGGTTGAGTCTTTTGCTATTGTGGTTAGCTAATAGAAATACATAGTGTTTTCGCTGTAAAACATTTTAAAAATCGGAAATGATGGCTGGATTCACAAGATGTGTATCTTTCATTTGGTGTCTTGGACTTGTGATTTCATGATATTTATATGCTAGTATTTACTTGTGGCGCTATGCTAGGCTATGCTAGTCAGCTTTTTTACTGATGAGGATGCTCCCAGATCCGGGATGGGTGTTAAGTAGAGTATCTTTCATTTGCTGTACAACATGTATTTTTTAGTAAAGTTTATGATGAGTTTTTTGGTTAGATTACGTGACTGTCCAAAATTTCTCCGGACAATTTGGTGCATCATGGCTACGTATTCACAATGTAAAACCACGATTTGTAGCTCTAAATATGCACATTTTCGAACAAAACATAAATGTATTGTATAACATGATGTTATAAGACTGTCATCTGATGAAGTTGTTCAAAGGTTAGTGATTAATTTTATCTCTATTTGTGGGTAAAAAATCGGAAATATTGGCTGGATTCACAAGATGTTTATCTTTCATTTGCTGTACAACATATATTTTTCATAAATGTTTTGTGATGAGTATTTATATATTTCACGTTGCTCTCTGTAATTATTCTGTCTGTTTTGGTGTTATTTGTGATGGTGGCTGCAATGTAAAACTACGATTTATACCTCTAAATATGCACATTTTCGAACAAAACATAAATGTATTGTATAACATGAGACTGTCATCTGATGAAGTTGTTCAAAGGTTAGTGATTAATTTTATCTCTATTTGTGGGTTTTGTGAAAGCTATGTAGGCGGTGAAAACATGGCGTTGTGTGTTTGGCTATTGTGGTGAGCTAATATAAATATATATTGTGTTTTCGCTGTAAAACATTTAAAAAATCGGAAATGATGGCTGGATTCACAAGATGTTTATCTTTCATTTGCTGTATTGGATTTGTGATTTCATGAAATTATATTATATGATATCCCTGTCGCGTTAGGCTAGGCTATGCTAGTCAGCTTTTTTGATGAGGAGGATCCCGGATCCGGGAGGGTGACTCGTTAGAAGTTAAATAAAAAATCTGTAATAACTGTCCTGATATCCAGAAGCTCTTTTAGGTCATAAGAAACAGAAACATTATGTACAAAATAAGTTACAAATAATGCGAAAAAACACACACAATAGCACAATTGGTTAGGAGCCTGTAAAATGGTGGCCATCTCCTCCGGTGACATTCTCAGCTCAATCCAAGCGTAAAGTTTGCCAGACTTCTTATAGTTGAGTGAACAAGCTTTGATGAACAAGATTTTGAAAGGCTGGCAATGGGAGACGAGTGGTTTGGTGAACTATTTTTTGCTTGATGAGTAACCTAGCTCCACTCTCAGAAGAAAAGGTGCTATCTAAATGGTTCTCCGGGTGTCCCCATAGAAGAACCCTTTGAATAACCCTTTTTAAGGTCCAGGTGA
The DNA here is from genome assembly GCF_016432855.1 of Salvelinus namaycush. Lineage (NCBI taxonomy): Eukaryota > Metazoa > Chordata > Actinopteri > Salmoniformes > Salmonidae > Salvelinus > Salvelinus namaycush. The sequence continues at coordinate 44,252,320 of NC_052325.1, forward strand.
ACCCTTTTTGGGTCCATGTAGAACCCTTTCTACACACGGTTCCACCTGGAGCCAAAAAGGGTTCTACCTGGATCCAAAAAGGGTTATCTTATGGGGACAGCAGCCGAACCCTTTTGGAAAGATTTTTTATAAGAGCGTAGAGACAGCAGGTGACACTGGAGTCAAACCCACTTAGGAATCATTATCCTACGCTATGCCATCAACCAGAAGGACTGTTTAGATAGCGTCATACATTGCTCCTACTTGGCTGTGATGAAATATAAAACATCTTCCCTTAACCTGTTTGGCGTGCAAGCCCGACGTCGGTACACTTATGACAACAGCCAGCTCAAAGTGCAGGGCGCGAAATTCAAAAGATATTTTTTTTAAATATTTAACTTTCACACATTAACAAGTCCAATACAGCATATGAAAGGTACACATCTTGTGAATCAAGCCAACATGTCCGATTTTTAATTTTTTTACAGGGAAGACACAATATGTAAATCTATTAGCTAACCACGTTAGCAAAAGACACCACTTTTTTTACTCCATCAGTTTTTTACTCCATCAGTAGCTATCACAAATTCGACCAAATAAAGATATAAATAGCCACTAACCAAGAAACAACTTCATCAGATGACAGTCTGATAACATATTTATTGTATAGTATATGTTTTGTTAGAAAAATGTGCATATTTCAGGTATAAATCATAGTTTACATTGCAGCTACAGTCAAAAATTGCACCGAAAGCAGACAGAAAAATTACAGACACCAACGCCAAATAACTAAATACTCATCATAAAACATTTCTGAAAAATACATAGTGTACAGCAATTGAAAGACAGGCATCTTGTGATTCCAGACAATATTTCCGATTTATCAAGTGTTTTACAGCGAAAACACAATATAGCGTTATATTAGCTTAGCACAATAGCAAACATAACAACAGCATTGATTCAAGGCAAAAATAGCGATAACGTAGAAACCACCAAAATATATTAATTTTTTCACTAACCTTCTCAGAATTCTTCAGATGACAGTCCTGTAACATCATATTACACAATGCATATAGAATTTGTTCGAAAATGTGCATATTTAGCGGCACAAATCGTGCTTATACAATGAAAATAGTGTCCAAATACTCAAGCAATCTGTCCAGCGCCATCTTGGAAAGGCACCTATTCTTATCGAAAACTATTCATAAACTTGACTAAAAAAATACAGGTTGGACAGCAATTGAAGGACAAATTAGTTCTTAATGCAATCGCTGAATTACATTTTTAAAATTAACGTTACTGCGCAATGCAGGGTGCGATAAAGCAAGGCTACACTGCAAGTAATGGCGTCTTATGCATTTTACTTTTTCCAACAGAACAATGAATTATCAGCATAAATAGTTCTTACTTTTTGATGAACTCCCATCAGAATCTTGGGAAAGGTGTCCTTTGTCCAAAAGAATCGTTGCTAGGTTGGAGAACGTCGTCTTCAACGTTGCAATTAGCAGTAAACAATAGCCATGTGGGCCAGAGATACCCAACTTCCTACAACGTCACGAAAATAAATACCCGAAAATCGTAATATACTGACATAAACTGATATAATTCGGTTAAAAATAACAACATTACGATGTCTTTAACACCTATATCGAATAAAAACAGAGCCGGATATATCTTGGAGCTGAAACAGGAGCTTCTAACATGACATGCCAAGAACCTCCCTGCGTCAGAGCGAAGAGTGGAAAGATGGGACATTTCGGTTCCAAGCAATTTATAACCTTTGGGAACTACGTAGAAACTCCATTTCAAGTCTCCCTATTCGCTGACACCCAGGGGAAGGCGTATGCAGTGCATCTCAACCAATAGAGGACAGGCAAATTAATACACAGGTCTCAGAACAGCCAGCAAAATTCTGCATTCTGACATACACATAGGAAAATTGCTCTAAGTCGAGTTCTGTTTCACCCACAGATATAATTCAAACGGTTTTAGAAACTAGAGAGTGTTTTCTATCCAATAGTAATAATAATATGCATATTGTACGAGCAAGAATTGAGTACGAGGCCTTTTTGAAATGGGCACCTTTTATCTGGCTACTCAATACTGCCCCTTGAGCCCAAACAGGTTAAGTATCCATAATTAAATTGGGAGGTCTAGACTCCTAAACCACACACCATTAAGAATACAAAGTAAATATGCAGATCTGGTGTAATGAAGACAAATTATGCATGATGTATGCATATTTACAGAGGAAACATAATTCTATATCAATAGGGCTCCTAGGTATTTGAAAAGTGCAGAGCTCTGTTTCAACAATGTTTCTCAGATCAAGGCAGCCTCTCTACAGAATCTCCACATTCATACTGCATGGGCTAGCACAACTATGCTCAAAGTTCCTCATTTTAACAACCTGACTCTTCAGTAAGAGCCACGAGGCTGGAGAGAGGGGAGGCAGCAGAGTTTGGCTGAAGTTGAAAGGACGGGTGTGAGGGGCTTTGAGCACTCTTTGACACTGAAGTGATGTTTTATGGAAAACACACAATAGCCAAGGGAGTGTGCGCTGTGTAAAGCCATCTTAAACCTTTATCCCGGAATATGGAGAAAACAAAGAGATGTGGTGGCCATTGCCTGTGTTGGAGATGAGGATGAGGTTATTCTTAACCAAGCCACAGAAGGACACACAGCAAAAGGATTAAATAACCCCTAAAATTCCATTTAAAATGGCTTGTTTTTCACTACATAGTGCACTAAATACTTTTGTCCAGAGTCCAAAAGTAGTGCAAAGGGAGCAATTTCAGACTGGTCCACTTTCTACCTTGGATAATGAAAGGGAAATAGCAGATGGGATCAGTAAAGATCAATGTTACCAGAGACAGGGCCTCCAGGCTAGCTTTTCTAATCAAATATTAACCTGTTACCTGCCAGAGGATCAATGACACAACAGACTATCAATCACAATCAAATGACCCTTGTTGTCTACCAGTCTGTTCAGTGACATTCTGTAGGCTCCCATCCAAGGACAAGACAATGACACCTGTATCAGGTTGAGTAGCTCCAAAATAACTACTTCCTGCAACTTATTTTCCGCAAGCCTCCTTTGGAGTACTCTTAGTATTTTAAAGAGATCACATTTACCTCCATAAGATACTAGAGTACCGTTATACAGTGGTTGGTAATCCAACTTGAGAGTGAATGAGCACACACAGACATGGCAAATTTAACTACATCCGGCACCGACAGAGATGGTCGCCTCGCTTCGCGTTCTTAGGAAACTATGCACAAGCATTTCACTACACTCGCACCAACATCTGCTAACCATGTGTATGTGACAAATAACATTTGATTTGATTTAATAGAGACCCAGAGAAAGAAAGTTCCAGAGAGAAGGCATATTGGAGAGAGTGAGCAAAGATGAGGGGATCAGAGTAGGTCTGAGGGGACTGATAAGAGGCTTTGGGTGGTGGGGAACAGAACGTGGGAGGAGAGAAGGAGGAGGGGAGAGGTAAGCTCTAACTGGCCACATTACTTAGAGTGTTTAGGAAACCCAGGTTGGGGCAGCAGTCAACTCAACTGCAGGGCAGGGATGAATCCTTTAAAGCAGTCAGGATTGCTAACTACACAGTAGATGATTTCTCTCCTCCCTGTAGATGTCTTTCAGGGCAGGGAGAGGCACGTAGAGGAGATATACTGAAAGAGTTATTATATCAAGCCATTTGTTCAGTCATATTGTCTTAAATCTTACGGACCCTTGTTTGTGAGGAATAGAAAAGAATGGTTATTCGGCTGTCGGTTTTCTTCAGAAAAATACTATGTTGGACCTTGAAGGGGATACAAAAGGCATATGTAAAGATACAAATGGACTCAGCTGAGAGTTATGTTTGCAAATATACTCTGGATGAACTTAGAGAGAGGAAGGAGAAGAAAAATGAATCCTGCTACTGTTCGACCACAGCCAACAGCGGCTACAGCTTCAGGGAGACCTAAAGTCATTAGCCTGGTTAACCAGACTGACCGCTGCACTAGTTATATAGAGTTAGGGTTTGGGCATGAAATGTGAAGTGAATCAATTGTGTGTACAGCATTCAATCTGGTAACCTCTTGACGCTAGGGTTTAAAAAAAAAAAAACGTTCCAAAGGTAAATGGACTATTTCTCAGGTCCAGATCGTAGAATATGCATATAATTTACAGATTAGGATAGAAAACACTCCAAAGTTTCCAAAACTGTCAAAATATTGTCTGTGAGTATAACAAAACTGATTATGCAGGCGAAAACCTGAGAAAATCTAACCCGGAAGTGATTTTTTTATTTTTTTTATTTGTGTTTCCTGGCCCATCTTTCTTCCATTTAAAGGGGTATCAACCAGATTCATTTTCCAGTGGCTTCCTCAGGCTGTGACCAGGCTTTAGACATAGTTTCAGGCTTTTATTTTGAAAAATGAGCGAGATATTTCAAAACTAGTCAGGTGTCCTCTGATTAGTTCCTGCGCGCGAGAGGGTAGCTCTCCATTTTCTTTTTCAATCTTATTGAATAGGTTACGGTCCAGTTGAAATATTATCGATTATGTTTGTTAAAAACAACCTGAGGATTGATTATAAAAAACATTTGACATGTTTCTACGACCATTACGGATACTTTTTGGTATTTTCGTCAAACGGAACGAGGCTTTGGTTTTCTGAACATAACGCGCAAACCAAATGGCATTTTTTTTGTTATAAAAGTAATATTTATCGAACAAAAATAACATTTGTTGTGTAACTTGGAGTCTCGTGAGTGCAAACATCTGAAGATTATCAAAGGTAAGCGATTAATTGTATTACTTTTCTGACTTTCATGACCAAGCTAACCAAGCTAATATAAGGTTAACTGTTCTAGCATTGATTGATACACTCACAAAAGTTTAGATTGCTTTCGCTGCAAAGCATATTTTCAAAATCTGACACGATAGGTGGACTAACAACAAGCTAAGCTGTGTTTTGGTATATTTCACCTGTGATTGCATGATTATAAATATTTTTTGTAATATTTTTCACCCTGCAATTCAGCGGTTGTTTAGGAAAATGATCCCGTAAAAGGGATCCGTAGCGCAGAGAAGTTAACTAAGATGTCGTGGAAAAGGTGTCGTGGAAATTCATACTGAGAGAGACTTTGTCATTTCTTCAAACAATCATCTTTATTTAATATCGATTAATTATTGCAATAATGAGACTAGTCAACCCAACACTCTTGACTGTTGCGCCAAGCAGCCTAACTGATAATGAAAAAACAGAGATATTATATAGGAGACCTAAAGATTATTATTCAGGGCTGGTTCCACCCCTCCCATGCTTATCGGGGGGCACCACAAGCCATCCTGGGTTCATTCTGTGGTCATATAAACCCGGTGCCCTTTTAACCTGACCCCGGCTTAGTTTCCCAGATGCCAGGATGATTAGAACAATAAGGGAGTGTTCTAAACTCTTCCAGGCTCTCTCTATCTTGGGTCACACACCACATATTGTCTAAGGAGTGCCGGCTGTAAATCAATTGTGAGCTCAAGCTATCCCTAGTGTCCCATACGCCCAGATTAGCTGCAGGGAGTGGAGACCATAAAGACATAGCATTAGTAGAACAGAAATGTCTTACTATTAGTCAAATATGAATTGTTAACCAGTAATATCTAATATCAAATAAATCAGAGAAATATGTAATTTTTCAATCACAAAGGTCACAGCCATACTTGAAAGTGAAGAAGCAACAGTGTGAAGAAAGGACAGGTAAACTACAGTACCTTACAGTTACACATCATAGAATAGAGAAAAAAAAGTTATTGTCTTCACAACATGGGGATTTTCACTAGGTTTCACAGTGGCATTATTAAGGACAGGGAATGCAGCTTTACAGTTACAAAGCCTAGAAGAGAATGGGAAACCTTTATTGTCCACAAAATGTAGGCATTTTTACTAGGTTTCACAGTTGAATTATACTCATAATACACATAATATAAAAAACAGACAAACATGAAGAACTTGGGACAAATAGCGATTTAAACTGCCAAGCACTATCAAACAAAACATTTAGTGCATTCGGAAAGTACTCAGACCCCTTGACTTTTTTGTTTTTGTTAATCCATCAATCTACACACAATACCCTATAATGACGAAGCAGAAACAGATTTTTGGAAATGTTTTCCAAAAAAATTATGCAAAAAAACAGAAATATTGCATTTACATAAGTATTCAGAACCTTTACTCAGTACTTTGTTGAAGCACCTTTTGCAGCGTTTTCAGCCTCGCGTTTTCTTGGGTATGTCGCTACAAGCCTGGCACAACTGTATTTGAGGAGTTTCTCCCATTCTTCTGTGAAGATCCTCTCAAGCTCTGTCAGGTTGAATGGGGAGAGCCGCTTCAACTCCGGGCTCTGGCTGGGCCACTCAAGGACATTCAGAGAATCGTCACCGAAGCCACTCCTGCGTTGTCTTGGCTGTGTGCTTAGGGTCATTGTCCTGTTGGAAGGTGAAACTTCACCCCAGTCTGAGGTCCTGAGAGCTCTGGAGAAGGTTTTCATCAAGGATCTCTCTGTACTTTGTTCTGTTCTTTCTGTTACATGCCTTTTACTGAGGAGTGACTTTAGTCTGACCACTCTTCCATAAAGGCATGATTGGTGGAGTGTTGTAGAGATGGTTGTCCTTGTCCTTCTCACATCTCCAAAGAGGAACTCTGGAGCTCTGTCAGGGTGACCATAGGGTTCTTGGTAACCTCCCTGACCAAGGCCCTTCTCCCCAAATTGCTAAGTTTGGCCAGGCAGCTAGCTCTAGGAAGAGTCTTGGTGGTTCCAAACTTCTTCCATTTAAGAATGATGGAGGCGGCCTCCCGAGTTGCGCAGTGATCTAAGGCACTGCATTGCAATGCTAGCTGTGCCACTAGAGATCCTGGTTCGAGTCCAGGCTCTGTCGCAGCCGGCCGCAACCGGGAGACCCATGAGGTGGCACACAATTGACCCAGCGTCGTCCGGGTTAGGGTAGGGTTTGGCCGGCATGGATGTTCTTGTCCCATCGTGTTATCTGTTATCACTTCGTCATTACGGGGTATTGTGTGTGGATTGATGAGGAAAAATGTTTTTTAATCCATTTTAGAATAAGGCTGTAATGTAACAAAATATTGAAAAAATTCTACAGCAGCATTCTGGAATTCTATTGGGGTCTAAAGGGTTAACTAATATACCACCTGGTGATGTCACCAGGCAGGCCAAAACTGCATCCCACCAAAACAGGCTGAACTTTCATGCAATCTTTTCAAACAGCTCTTACACTAAAAAGGCATCATCATCATTTTCACAATTTCACCGTATTATTTTAACCTCATATTGTGGAAATATACAGTACCAGTCAAAAGTTTGGACACATTTTATATATTAGATTCTTCAAAGTAGCCACCCTTTGCCTTGATGACAGCTTTGCACACTCTTGGCATTCTCTTAACCAGATTCACCTGGAATGTTTTTCCAACAGTCTTGAAGTAGTTCCCACATATGCTGAGCACCTGTGGCTGCTTTTCCTTCACTCTGCGGTCCAACTCATCCCAAACCATCTCAATCTCAGGTGATTGTGGAGGCCAGGTCATCTGATGCAGCACTCCACTCTCCTTCATGGTCAAATAGCCCTTACACAGCCTGGAGGTGTGTTGGGTCATTGTCCTGCTTTTATATAATTTTATTTCACTTTTATTTAACCAGGTAAGATAGTTGAGAACAAGTTCTAATTTACATCTGCGACCTGGCCAAGATAGAGCAAAGCAGTGCGACACAAACAACAAAGAATTACACATGGGATAAACAAACGTACTGTTGAAAAACAAATGATAGTCCCACTAAGTGCAAACCAGATGGGATGGCGTATCACTGCAGAATTCTGTGGTAGCCATGTTGGTTAAGCGTGCCTTGAATTGTAAATAAATCACAGACAGTGTCACCAGCAAAGCACCCCCACAACATCACACCTCCTCCTCCATGCTTCACGGTGGGAACTACACATGCACATCCGTTCACCTACTCTGTGTCTCCCAAAGACACAACGGTTGGAACCAAACATCAGACCAAATATTTCCACTGGTCTAATTTCCATTGCTTGTGTTTCTTGTCCCAAGCAAGTTTCTTCTTATTATTATATTTTGTATTTATTTACTATATTGGTGTCCTTTAGTAGTGGTTTCTTTGCAGCAATTCAACCATGAAGGCCTGATTCACGCAGTCTCGTCTGAACAGTTCATGTTGAGATGTGTCTGTTACTTGAACTTTGTGAAGCATTTTTTTGGGCTGCAATTTCTGAGGCTGCTAACTCTAATGAACTTATCCTCTGCAGCAGAGTTAACTCTGGGTCTTCCTTTCCTGTGGCAGTCCTCATGAGCGTCAGTTTCCTCATAGCGCTTGATGGTTTTTGCGACTACATGTGAAGAAACATTGAAAGTTCTTGAAATTTGACTGACCTTCATGTCTTGAAGTAATAATGGACTTTTGTATCTCTTTGCTTATTTGAGCTGTTCTTGCCATAATATGGACTTGGTGTTATACCAAATAGGGCTATCTTCTGTATACTTTGTCACAACACAACTGATTGGTTCAAACACATTAAGAAGGAAATAAATTCCACAATTTAGCTTTTAACAAGACATACATGTTAATTGAAATGCATTCCAGGTGACTACCTAATGAAGCTGGTTGAGAGAATGCCAAGAGTGTGCAAAGCTGTCATCAAGGCAAAGGGTGGCTACTGTGAAGAATCTCAAATATAAAATATATTTTGATTTGTTCAACACTTTTTTGGTTACTACATTATTCCATATGTGTTATTTCATAGTTTTGATGTCTTCACTACTTTTCTACAATGTAGAAAATAGTAAAAATAAAGAAAAACACTTGAATCAATAGGTGTGTCCCAGCTTTTGACTGGTACTGTCACGCCCTGACCGTAGAGATCCTTTTTTGTGTCTATTTTGGTTGGTCATGGCGTGAGTTTGTGTGGGCATTCTATGTCTGGTGTTCTATGTTGTCCTTGTTTTGTATTTCTGTGTGTTTGGCCTGGTATGGTTCTCAATCATAGGCAGCTGTCTATCGTTGTCTCTGATTGAGAATCATACTTAGGTAGCCTGTTCCCACCTGTGTTGGTGGGTGATTGTTTTCTGTTTAGTGTATGTCACCTTGCAGAACTGTTCGTTTATCGGTTTTGTTGTTTTGTTCTAGTATTTGTATTCATTAAAAGGAATTATGAATACTTACCACGCTGCACCTTGGTCTTCTCCTTCTCCTCTATACGACGATCGTTACAGGTACTGTATATAAAACACAGGAACTCACATTTTTTGACTGCACTGGGTCATCAATAATTTTTGGTAATTTAGCTTGGTGAAACCTATTAATAAGACCATTTGGCTGATAAGGCAACAGTTCAGTGGTGAAACAGCATCTACTCAAGGAATGGCTAAAGGAGTTGACATCTAGACTTTTTCCGATTAAAATTTGCATCTGCGAATAAGCCTGGCATATGGACCAGAGAACAGCGATCTACAACTCATGAAAATTAAATAGGCTTTTAGACCACACAGGCAGTAGAAACACTGTGGCAGCTATGTAAGAGCATTCATACTGTAACGGCTTTCGTCGTTAGGTGGAAGAGAGGAGGACCAAATCACAGCGTGGTACGTTTCCATATTTATTGGAACACTTCATAAACACGAACAAAACAATGAACAGAATGAAACCAACGACGCTACAGACCTGAACATGTGAACCTAGTGAAAACAAAGAACACAATGAACAGGAACAATCACCCACAAACAAACAGTGAACACAGCCTACCTAAATATGGTTCCCAATCAGAGACAACGTAAAACAGCTGCCTCTGATTGAGAACCATATCAGGCCAATCAGACACACCTAAACCAATGAGACACAAAACATAGAATATACCCACCCAGCTCACGTCCTGGCCAACTAAACAAAGACTAAACAAAGGAAATAAGGTCAGGAACGTGACACATACATTCATAACATAAAGGCTGTTTCCTTTTCAAATGTACTGTCAACAGTGAACAGTAACAGCTTTCAATGTACAAAAGAAAAAACTATAATTATGCTTCAATATGTTCTACAGCATGTATTGCTTCCATACTTGTTGTTATATTGAAGAATACGTTTCCTTATCTCTAACCTATGATGCTTGAACTAGCTGTTCAACATGCATCGTCTTTCAAGTTAGCAAGCCAAGATAACCTTTCATACCACTTTCAATTCAATGGTTGAAAACACCCACCTCCAATGTCATATCGTTCATATCACCCACTCCCCTCTGTGTTTCACATCAATAACTATCAATGTCCACCCACCCCGTTCCTGCACTGTAAAGGGGTAGCTGTGAATTTGACAGGGACATGCTCAAGGGCAAGTACAAATCTGTATTTCATATTACAGTACACCTACTGTCATATATACAGTATGAAAGCAAGTCCTGTGTAATGGCACACAGTACAATACCGTAAAATGTACTGTATTATACTGTAAAAAATTCAATGCTACCGTAATCAGAATGAATGAATGACTTTCATTGAGGGGAGAGGTGTGTACTTTACAGTAGTTTACACATTACAGAATATTAATTCATATTGGGTGTTTTGTATTAGTGATTGGTCATTTGCGAATGAACGGTTCTTTGTGAACACATCTTTTTGGTAAATGTCAGGAACCGAATCGCATCGGTGACAGAGCCCTTAATTTGGCTCTCTGATTTGCATACTGCTACTACTGATTTAACCTCAAAACAATGTTTTTCTGCAGATAAATTACAAAATAGTTATTTAAAAAGAGAGTGGATCCTTACTGCAGAAACAATAAATAGTGGGGAGAGAAGGTCAATCTGGTCCACGCATATTTTTGTAGTGCAAAAAAAAAAGTTGATTTATTTTTGCAGGTCATCTAATAATTTGACCATGTAAAAATGTATTTCAACGTGCATTTCATGATCTGACATAGTGGTAGCCTACCTTTTGGGCTTTACATTTTGTTCATGGTTCTAGGTCGATTTTTAAGCATTTTGAACAAAGAGCCATTTGGGAGCCAAAGTCTTACGTTTTGTACACCAGCTTCAAACAGCTGAAAATACAATACTTTTGGTTATGGAAAAAAAATCACACCGGTTTAGATGGTACAATGATTCTCTACACCAGGGCTCTCCAACCCTGTTCCTCAACCCCAGTTGTAACTAACCTTATTCAACCAACTAATTATTCAAATGTGGTGCTGTATATTAGGGTTTGAGCGAAAACCTACAGGACGGTAGCTCTCCAGGAACCCAGGTTGGAGAGCCTTGCTCTACACTATACTTGCTTGTTTATTCACACAAACTTTGTTACAATTTTTGCAACCAGGAAACGGAGGAGCGATTTCTGCATAGTGCATCATTAAGGTTTAAGATTTGCTGCCACTCCAATCTGTCCCCTATAGATTTTAAGTTGATGGGCCACTATAACCACAATGCACCATAACTTACAGTATGCTGCAGTAAAATGTTTCAGAGTATTTCACTGTTGATAATACCCCAAATTACTGCATACATTACAGTTTTCAATTACAGTGTGGGGACAGTTCTCCTTCCAACCACCCATCAACACCTCACTCCAGGAAAAAAAGACCGCCAAGAATTCTTCCTTATACTCTCCCTGAAAGGCCTCCTTAACATGCAAACCGCATTCTTTACTAACTGGCCAAGCCTCCATCTCCATAGCCTGGCAATACACTTCCACTACCACCCGCCCTCCACTTGTTCATACCCACCTCTCTACACACTCTCCTGGGTGAGCCATCATGGCTCTATCCCCTCCTTCCCCCCTCCTCCTTCCTCCCATCCACTCCCTCTGACCTCTACTGTACCTGTGCCGCTATCATAATGAAATCTAAATTACAGGCTGTGTACGAGGCACTCATCCATCCACGGCCTAGCTCTGGTGCTCCCTGTACCTTACTTGAAGAGCTCTCGATCAGCAAACGGAGAGTGATTTGGGTGCTTGACATTTAATAAATACACCTAGCTCTGGGAGGAGAGACCGGCCCTCCGATGTCTGCTGGAGGGGTGAAGCATATCGTTCATTTGTGTTGAGGGCTGATGGGCGAGCAATACTGGCGGGAGTGGCGTTAGGATGAGTGAATAAGTGGCCCTATAGGGGGAAAGGAAATGGTAAGAGTGAACCCAGCAACCATATCTGACTGATACTCATGTGATAGAGCTTGGGGGTAGAGGTATGTATACCTCAGTAACACCACAGGAAGCCAGACTGAGAGGGACTTCCTGCTGAGGTTGTTGTTATTTGATTGACGAGGGGTGGGGGAGTGGGACCCAGGCGAGTGGGAGCTGAGGGATTTCCGCTTTCAAGGAGCGGGACACTAATTCGGACGCTTAAAAGAAATCCCGCTATGTCCTCAGACGACCCATCAAACAGGCAAAGTTTCAATAAAGGATGAAGATCAAATCCTACTACACCGGCTCTGACGCTCGTCGTAAGTGGCAGGGCTTGCAAACTGTCAGAACTTGCAAACTATTACGGACTACAAAGGGAAACCCAGCCGCGAGCTGCCTAGTGACACGAGCCTACCAGATCGAGTTTGTAATGCCTACATGTTTCAAGCAGACCACCATAGTCCCTGTGCCCAAGAAAGTCAAGGTAACCTGCCTAAAAGACTAACGCCCCGTAGCACTCACATGGGTAGCCACAAATCGCTGATTCTCAACACCGGGGCCCCATAAGGGTGCGTGCTCAGCCCCCTCCTGTACTCCCTGTTCACCCACGACTGCGTGGCCAAGTACGACTCCAACACCATTATTATGTTTGCTGACAACACAACAATGGTAGGCCTGATCACCGACAACAATGAGACAGCCTATAAAGAGGAGGTCAGAGACCTGGCAGTGTGGTGCCAGGACAACAACCTCTCCCTCAACATGAGCAAGACAAAGGAGGTGATCGTGGACTAGAGGAAGAGGAGGGCCGGACACACCCCCATTCACATCGACGGGGCTGTAGTGGAGCAGGTCGAGAGTTTCAAGTTCCTTGGTGTCCACATCACCAACAAACTATCATGGTCCAAATACACCAATAAAGTCATGAACAGGGCAAGACAACACTTTTTCCCTTTCAGGAGACTGAAAAGATTTGGTATGGGTCCCCAGAACCTCAGAAAGTTCTACAGTTGCACCATCGAGAGCATCCTAACCGGTTGCATCACTGCCTGGTATTGCAGAGGGTAGTGCGTACAGCCCAGTACATCACCAAGATTCCTGCCATCCAGGACCTATATACTAGGCGGTGTCAGAGGAAAGCCCAAAAAATGTTCAAAGACTCCAGTCACCCAAGTCATAGACTGTTATTTCTGCTACTGAATGGCAAGTGGTACCAGAGCATCCAGTCTAGGTCCAAAAGGCTCCTTAACAGTTTCTACCCCCAAATCATGAGATTGCTGAACAATTAATCAAATGGCCACCCGGACTATTTGCATTGTCTGGGTGCTCCTACTCGCTGTTTATTATCTATACATAGTCACTTTACCCCTACCTACAGTTACAAATTACCTCGACTAACCTGTACCCCCACACATTAACTCAGTACCGGTACCCCCTGTATATTGTTATTTTGTTGTGTAACTTTTTTATTTACATATTATATGTTTTTTTTATTTTATTTTGTTCTTTAGTTTATTTAGTAAATATTTTCTTAACTCTATTTACTTAACACATAATTGTTGGTTAAGGGCTTGTAAGTAAACATTTCATGGTAAGGTCTAAACCTGTTGCATTCAGTGCATGTGATAAGTACATTTGGGTTTTATTTGAAGACAGAGAAACAGATAAATGAAATACAGCATGAGGGTTGCTTCAGCAGGGGCTTCAGAAATGTTCCAATGTCATTTAACTTCATTGGGATAGGGGGTGCTGTTGTCACTTTTTCTGGAAATCGTGTAATTTTTAAACGGCTTCCTACTCAATTCTTGCTCGTACAATATGCATATTATTATTATTATTGGATAGAAAACAGTCTCTAGTTTCTATAGCCGTTGAAATTTTGTCTCTGAGTGGAACAGAACTCATTCTACAGCAATTTCCCTGACATGGAGTCAGATTTCACACATCTTGGCCCCTGATCTGGAGTCAGTTTAAAGGTCCCCGTGAATGCTATGAGGATACAGACACTGCTTACGTCTTCCCCTGGATGTCTTTACGTGATGACGCTTTGAATGGTGTCGATTGCGCAATCACAGCCACTATAAAACAAAAAAACGTGTAGGTAGGAACTCTTTTCCAGCTGCGCCGGACGCGCGGTGGACACCGACCTGCTCTTTTTCCAAGCATTAGTGTAGCCTGTAATATTTCTCCGGTCATGTTTTTACTTGTAATAGGTGTTAAAGACATCATAAGGTAGTTCATTTAAACCGTTTTATAGCAATTTATATCCGTTTAGTGCGATTTTGGGACATTTATTTCTGAGACCCTTTGAATCTCTGGGCACGTTTCCAGTTCATGCCGAACGCAGTGGGCATTTCCACATGGCAAGAGGACAGCTTTCGACCAAAAGACGATTAGACCCAAGAAAGGATTCTTTGCCCAAGATTCTGATGGAAGAACAGCTCAAAGTAAGAACAATTTATTATGATAAATCGTGTTTCTGTCGAAAAATGTTAATCGCTAATGCCGCCATTTTGTTAGACGTAGCTTCGCTTGGCGCAAACTGTATTGAAAAGTAAGGATAATTTAAAAAATGTAAATCAGCGATTGTATTAAGAATTAAATTGTCTATCAATCGCTGTCCACCCTATATTTTTTAGTCACGTTTATGAGTATTTATGTATACGACTAGATCACTGTCTAATATGTCGCACGACATTTTCTGACCAGCTGGGCAACTTTTGTCATTGTCTAACCATGATTTTGGTGGCTAAATATGCACATTTTCGAACAAACTCTATATGTATGTTGTAATATGATGTTACAGGAGTGTCATCTGAAGAATTCTGAGAAGGTTAGTGAAAAAATTAATATATTTTGGCGATGTTGACGTTATCGCTCTCTTTGGCTAGAATCAATGCTCTGGTAATGTTTGCACATGTGGTATGCTAATATAACGATTTATTGTGTTTTCGCTGTAAGACACTTAGAAAATCTGAAATATTGTCTGTATTCACAGGATCTGTGTCTTTCGATTAGTGTATGCTGTGTATTTTTACGAAATGTTTTATGATTAGTAATTAGGTAATACACGTTGCTCTATGTATTTATTCTAGTCGATTTGTGACGGTGGGTGCAATTGTAAACTATGATATCTACCTGAAATATGCACATTTTTCTAACAAAACCTATCCTATACCATAAATATGTTATCAGACTGTCATCTGATGAGGTTTTTTCTTGGTTAGTGGCTATCAATATCTTAGTTTAGCCGAATTGGTGATAGCTACTGGTGTTGGTGGACAAAGAAAAAATGGTGTCTTTTGCTAAGGTGTTTACCTAATAGATTTACATATTGTGTCTTCCCTGTAAAACATTTTAAAAATCGGACATGTTGGCTGGATTCACACGATCTGTATCTTTCATTAGCTGTATTGGACTTGTTAATGTGTGAAAGTTAAATATTTCAAATAATTTTTTTTTTTGAATTTGCCGCTCTGCCTTTTCAATGGAATGTGGGAGGAGTGCCGCTAGCGGCACCCCTTGCCTAAACAGGTTAAAGGAAAGAAGCTCTGCACTTGGCAAAGTATCGGCTTCATCAGAGCTTTCGACAGAGGAGAAACCACCCTGAAAACAAGACTTAGCCAAATATGACAACTACATATATCATATCACATTGCATACTGTAACATATAATCATTCTCACTTGTAGGCTACTCTATATACAGATATTCTGGTGTACATAGACTACAAATGCTTTGCTCAACCCTCTCTTACAGCCTATCGTAGATGTACACTCAATTCAGCCAATCAATCTATAATAGAGGTCTGGATTGGTTTCAAGCGAGTCTCGGGCTCTCTTGATTTCTGCTGCAGTGTTGCCCGGTTTTGAGGGTTGCCATTTGCAGATGGAAGGTTTGCCTATAAAATTGGAATGATTCATTGAACAGAAGAGTTAACGTGTTTCTCCTTGTCAGTCATTCTTCCTCTAAGATCACTTTGAATAATCAGCTTAACTACGCCACCAAAGACAATAGTGCTGCTGTTCAAGACAATGCATGACCTTAAATGTAAAGAAGAATCCACTTCCCACAACAGCGGTTGTGCGTTTCCAGCGATATGCTTTAATTTCAAATGATTGGAAAAGGTCATTGCAGTTCTGGAAATATTCTATTATACTCATCTTTTCCATTTATTTTGGATTGTGGTACATAGCTCAGTCTACAAAACAGATCACCTGGGATGTGGATTTATCTCAACAGTAGACCCCTTTTGATGTATGCAAAATATCTTACAAACTTAGATTTTGAAGTGTCATGTCCATTTGAATATCAATCACGTTTCTTGACATCAGATGCACACTACCGTTCAAAAGTTTGGGGTCACTTAGAAATGTCCTTGTTTTTGAAAGAAAAGCAAATACACTTTTTGTCCATTAAAATAACATGAAATTTATCAGAAATACAGTGTAGACATTGTTAATGTTGTAAATGACTATTGTAGCTGGAAACGGCACATTTTTATGGAATATCTACTTAGGCGTATAGAGGCCCATTATCAGCAACCATCACTCCTGTCACGATCGTCGTATGAGTGAGACCAAGGCGCAGCGTGGTATGCGTACATTCTCTTTTAATGAATGAACACTGAACAAAAACAACAAAATCAACGGGCGAACCGTGAAGCTATACAAATAGTGCAGACAGGCAACTAAACATAGACAAGATCCCACAAACACAAAAGGGAAATGGCTGCCTAAATATGATCTCCCAATCAGACACAACGATAAACTGCTGCCTCTGATTGGGAACCATATCAGGCCACCATAGACATACAAATACACCTAGATAACCCACCCAGGTCACCATCATGCCCCAACCAACACAGAGAAAAAACGTACTATGTTCAGGGCGTGACAACTCCTGTGTTCCAATGGCACGTTGTGTTAGCTAATCCAAGTTTATAATTTTAAAAGGCTAATATATCATTAGAAAACCCTGCAATTATATTAGCACAGCTGAACACTTTTGTCCTAATTAAAGAAGCAATAAAACTGGCCTTCTTAGACTAGTTGACTATCTGGAGCATCAGCATTTGTGGGTTCGATTACAGGCTCAAAATGGCCAGAAACAAAGACCTTTCTTCTGAAACTCGTCAGTCTATTCTTGTTCTGAGAAATGAAGGCTATTCCATGCGAGAAATTGCCAAGAAACTGAAGATCTCGTACAATGCTGTGTACTACTCCCTTCACAGAACAGCGGAAACTGGCTCTAACCAGAATAGAAAGGGGAGTGGGAGGCCCCGGTGCACAACTGAGCAAGAGGGCAAGTACATTAGAGTGTCTAGTTTCAGAAACAGACACCTCACAAGTCCTCAACTGGCAGCTTCATTGAATAGTACTCACAAAACACCAGTCTCAATGTCAACAGTGAAGAGGCGACTCAGGGATGCTGGCCGTCTAGGAAAAGAGCCAACATTTCATGTCTGAGAGGCATGTCTTTTCTACATAACATATTTCTACCTGAACACGCCGCAGGACTCTCCCTGTTTGAAGGACAAAGTCAGGAAAATGTTGTGCTACAGCGCATTTGGAAATGATTCAGACCGTTTGACTTTTTCCACATTTTGTTACGGTACAGCCTTATTCCAAAATGTATTAAATATTTTTTTTCCTCAATCTACACACAATTCCCCAAAATGACAAAGTAAAAACTGTTTTTTAGAAATGTTTGCAAATAATAATAGCACATTTACACATTTGTTAACAATACATTTGTGGAGTGGTAGAAAAAATGACTTTTAAAGACTCCAACCTAAGTGTACGTAAACTTCCGACTTCAACTGTACATAAGTACATAGACCCTTTACTCAGTACTTTGTTGAAGCACGTTTGTGTTTACAGCCTCGAGTCTTCTTGGGTATGACGCTACAAACTTGGCACACCTGTATTTGGGGAGTTTTTCCCATTCTTCTCTGCAGAGCCTCTTAAGCTCTGTCAGGTTGGATGGGGAGCGTCACTGCACAGCTATTTTCAGGTCTCTCCAGAGATGTTCGATCGGGTTCAAGTCCGGGATCTGGCTGGGACACTCAAGGACATTCAGAGACTTATCCCGAAGCCACTCCTACGTTGTCTTGGCCTGTTGGAAGGTGAACCTTTGTCCCAGTCTGAGGCCCTGAGGGTCTTGAGCAGGTTTTCATCAAGGATCTCTCTGTACTTTGCTTTGTTCATCTTTCCCTCGATGCTGATTAGTCTCACAGTCCCTGCCGCTGAAAAACATCCCCACAGAATGTTGCTGCCACCACCATGCGTCACCATAGCGATGGTGCCATGTTTCCTCCAGATGTGACGCTTGGCATTCAGGCCAATTACTTCAATCTAGGTTTAATCAAACCAGAGAATCTTGTTTCTCATCGTCTGAGTCCTTTAGGTGCCTTTTGGTAAACATGTGCCTTTTACTGACAAGTGGCTTCCATCTGGCCACTCAAGCATAAAGGCCTTTTGGCAAACTCCAAGCGGGCTGTCATGTACCTTTTACTGAGGAGTGGATGCCTTCTGGCCACTCAACCATAAAGGCCTGATTGGTGGAGTGCTGCAGAGATGGTTGTCCTTCTTTAAGGTTCTCCTATCTCCACAGAGGAACTCTGGAGCTCTGTCAGTGTGACCATCGGGTTCTTGGTCACCTCCCTGATCAAGGGCCTTCTCCCCCGATTGCTCAGTTTGGAAGGGCAGCCAGCTCTAGAAAGAGTCTTAGTGGTTCCAAACTTCTTCCATTTAAGAATGATGGAGGCCACTGTGTTCTTGGGGACCTTCAATGCTGCATACATGTTTTGGTAACCTTCCCCTGACCTGTGCCTTGACACAATCCTGTTTCGGAGCTCTACGGACAATTCCTTTTGAGCTCATGGCTTGGTTTTTGCTCTGTCAACTGTGGGACCTTATATAGACAGGTGTGTAGCATTCCAAATCATGTCCAATCGATTGAATTTACCACAGCTGGACTCCAATCAAGTTGTAGAAACATCTCAAGGATTATCAATGGAAACAGGATGCACCTGAACTTAATTTAGTGTCTCATACCAAAGGGACTGAATACTTACAATATCAGCCAAAAGTTTGGACACACCTACTCATTCAAGGTTTTTTTTTTAATTTAATTTATTTTTCTACATTGTAGAATAATAGGGAAGACATAAAAACAATGAAATAACACATATGGAAACATATAGTAACCAAAAAAGAGTAAAAACGAATAAAAATATATTTTAGATTTTAGATTCTTCAAAGTAGCCACCTTTTGCCTTGGTGACAGCTTTGCACACTCTTGGCATTCTCTCAACCAGCTTCACCTTTTCCAACAGCCTTGAAGAATGTTCCCACATATGCTTAGCACTTGTTGGCTTCTTTTCCTTCACTCTGCACCCCCACACCTCCTCCTCCATGCTTCACATCAGGAACCACACATGCAGAGATCATCATTTCACCTACTCTGCATCTCACAATGACGCAGAGTAAAAAAACAAAATCAACCAAAAATCTAAAATTTGGACTCATCAGACCAAAGGACAGATTTCCACTGGTTTAATGTCCATTGCTTGTGTTTTTTGGCCCAAGCAAGTCTCTTCTTATTATTAGTGTCCTTTAGTAGTGGTTTCTTTGCAGCTATTCGACCATGAAAGGCCTGATTCATGCAGTCTCTTCTGAACAGTTGATGTTGAAATGTGTCTGTTACTTGAACTCTGTGAAGCATTTATTTGGGCTGCAATTTCTGAGGCTGCTAACTCTAATGAACTTATCCTCTGCAGCAGAGGTAACTCTGGGTCTTCCTGTCCTGTGGGACACCATCAATTCTAAGGGTAGAGCTAGAAAATTCAAGCCCCTATATTAGAAGTGCCCATCCATGAAGGCTCAAGGTCATCGGCCACAGATTAAATGATGTCAAATAATTTATATCTACAGTAGCTTTGATTGGACTGATCATGTCAACATCATACTTTCAAAATCTTAGCTAGCAGTCATCATCATGAATCAAGTTGACATTCTACTGGCAAATCCTTTTTATTCCTTGTCATATGAAGAGAAATAACAAAGAGAAACTATAGATAAAACATATCGGTGGTCCTCAGCCATTGGACATAAACATTACACAACACGTTGGAAATCGCAAAATCAACAATGAGCTGTTTGGAAGGAATCAGTTACTAACTGCAAGCATTGCAAAGTAACCATTATATTGCTATTTAGTGTAGTGGCTGTGTGGTCCAAAGTCGAAGATTAAGGGATTATTTTCCTAGTTTAAAATTATAAACATTCAACATTGGCCATGCTGTCTATTAAGCATGATTTGTGCCATGCTCAAAATAACTGTTAAATCAGAACTGCAAATCTGACTTTAGTTAGTTCAAGACAACTGGGAACTCTGGAAAAAAACGTTTTGAACTTTCATCCAACTTGGAATTGTAAATTCGGAACTAGGACCACTTTCTAGAGCTACAACCTGAAGATCACTGACATCATCATTATCCAACCTTTTTTTTCTTGAGTTCCCAGAGAATTCAGAGAATGACAGACTTTGATAACCAAATTTGTCAACGAAGGACCGCTGCACCACCTTCCTGTTCACGTGAGCACAGCACAACAAAAATGTATTGTATGCTGCTGCATAAATGACGTAATATGCCATGGAGATATGTATACTATAGCAAAGAAAGCAATACTAAGTGTATTTTGTGTAGTAAGATGTTAGTACCCATGTGCCTCACCCTAATAATTTGGTCTATTTTCCTCTCATAATTTAGCCTACTGTTCTGACTTGGTGGTGCACATGTAGCCTATAGCCTGTTTTAGAGAAATGTCATCATCAAATATTGTAAGAGCTTTCATTGTCTGCTTATATGCCCCTTTTATTTATCGGTTCTGACTTGGTGTAAGAACGGCCCATGTTCTGAATTCTGTTGCTGTACATTTCAGAAGTGCTGAACAAATAGTTATATTGACCTCGTCCGTCCTAGCTCACTTATTAACGTCTTAATCGAAATTACGGATTGCCTCTTATCCGCTTGTCGTCCCCTTATGCCATAGTTTGTACATCTCAATTGTCAGTAGAATCCACATTTGTTCAAGCAAGTCAGCCATATCAGCTATGTTTTTTAAAAGGCAGTAAATGAGTCTGAATGAACTGTTTCACTGCCTGATAGCCAGGTGTAGCAGTGGTAAGGTGTTGGGACTGCTGTTGGGACTTATATAGGCCCTAACAGTTTTTGGGCACTGTTTGTCACCGTTATAGTGCAATTGATGTATTGTTTAGTGTTGTGTAGTGGCTTTGCTGGCATGCATCCCACAAAGATTTACATGCTTAAAATCGCCACTGGTCACAACACAACTGATTGGCTCAAACGCATTAACAAGGCACACCTGTTAATTGAAATGCATTCCAGGTGGCTACCTCATGAAGCTGGATGAGAGAATGCCAAGAGTGTCCAAAGCTGTCATCAAGGCAAAGGGTGGCTACTTTGAAGAATCTCAAATATAAAATATAATTTGAACACTTTTTTGGTTACTACATGATTCCATATGTGTTATTTCATAGTTTTGATGTATTTTTAAAATATAAAACATATTACAAATAAAGAAAAACCCTGGAATGAGTTATTGCGTTCAAACTTTT
Organism: Salvelinus namaycush; assembly: GCF_016432855.1. Classification (NCBI taxonomy): domain Eukaryota; kingdom Metazoa; phylum Chordata; class Actinopteri; order Salmoniformes; family Salmonidae; genus Salvelinus; species Salvelinus namaycush. The sequence goes on from NC_052325.1 coordinate 44,274,144, forward strand.
GACTGGTAATGTATGTAAATAAGATTTTCTGTTTTAGTTGTTTTATACATTTGCTAAAAAAATTAAAAACCTGTTTTCAATTTGTCGTTATGGGTTATTGTGTGTAGATTGATGAGGATTTTATTTATTTAATCCATTTTAGAATAAGGCTGTAACGTAACAAAATGTGGAAAAAGTCAAAGGATCTGAATACTTTCTGAATTCACTGTACATAAGGGGATGGCTAGTTCTGTCATTGACTCCATGGTCAATGCTCTTTTTCAGAAACCAAACAACAGCACAACATTTGTTCCTAAGTGGACTACAATACATAATTCATGAAGATATCCATGGGCATGCTTCCAAATTCTTTCAGTAAAGAAAATCATCTAAACAAACATTTTTTTTTTTCAAATTGTTGTTTAATTTCAGTCGGAGGCCTGAAATTTGAATGTCTGAGGCCCTATCGAAAATACAAAGACGCCTTATTGAGGAAAGAACAATATATTACCTGCAGAAAATGTCATTTTCCAGGCAACATTCAATATCCTCGTGTTTTATAAAATGGTGGGAGAGTTTCCGAAGTTGTCTACAAGCAACTGAAAACTAATTATGCATGTTTTCAAAGTAACACTCGTATGAGAAGAGCTTTCCTCAAATCAACTCCTTTCCCTTTGTAGCTGAGCAATTCCATTATAACAGAGTGATGCTGAGACTCAGATGCTGAGATTCACTTTAAAATGTACATGCATGTCAAACAAAAAACTATTTAAACTATTCAAATTTAAACAAACCTTACAACTCTATGCACAATGACTACTTTAACATTTTCCACTGAAGATTTGACACAAAGACATTTACAGTACTTGAAACACAGTGCACATGCAAAGTTCGGAAACAGAATGACGGTTTGTGCTGTTTGTGCTGTCATTCTTTTACCAAACTTTGCATCTGCAAGGTTCTTCAAGTAAAACATTTCCAGTGGTAATCGTTAAAAGTAGTCCTTGTGCAGTTGTAACTTTGCAATCATTAGAAAAATCTAAGTCTCAGCATCACTATGTAACAGTGGAATTGCCCAGCTCTAATTCTAACACAGTACAGATGATAGCAAAGATGTGCTTTCTGCATGCACAATGAACAGGCAATCCTGATGAAGGTGACTTTGCTCTGGTGGTACGACTCCTCTTGTTATCATACAAGAGTGTACCTCTTGACATTTCTAATCTGTCTGTCTGTCTGTCTGTCTCTCTCACACACACACATGCACACTCCTATGATTGCGGCGGGGTGTATTTGTCAGAGGCGCTGTGTATACAAGCTAGGCTCTCAGACACTTAATGAAGCATACACTTGTGGATGGGCTTTTCGTCTACAGGGAAAACACACACCATTGCTCAGAGCAAATGCTTAAAGAATGAGCTCTCCTCTTTGCTCTTGGGAAGATCAATGATTTGTTTTCCCCAAGATATTTATCTTTAGGACACACAGCAGAGGAGATGGAATTGAATTAATGTAATTCTCCTCGCAAGCTATATGGGGAGTGTTTTTATAATATCATGATGTGTACAATGTCCTTATGTCCTCTGTCGCTCTGCATTTTAAAGAGATGTGACATGGAGAATGTATGAGCTAGTCTATGAGTCAGTCCATTGACATTGCCTTCTAAAATATTAAATCACCTATTAGTAATCTTCTAATGTTTATACGTTAAGCCAAGAAGGAGGATAATGGGCATACGCAGTGTATGTGTTCTAACACTGTTCTTACACATATGCATGTCTGCACACACAGACCACCTGCACACTGCCCCCCCCCCCCCCCCCCCCCCCCTCCCCAAACACAAACACACAAACACACACATCACTCCCCACTCCTAGCCAAAGGCACCTTATCAACATCAACAGGCTTTCAGAGGTGTCGACCGCGTTGTCATAAATAAGGTCAGGCTTTGTCCTGGATGGCCTTCATTACCGTGCCACTCTTTCCAAATGAAAAGTTAAGAGGCTGACAGCACTGTACACAGTGTGGCAGCCGCCTGCCCTTTACCGTTTGTCATGGAAACGCTACGTGTGTCATGTACACCTCCCCCAACAAAATTGATGGTTAACATAGGCTGGGTTCAACTAACTTTTCTCTTTAATTCATGTATCATTGAAATGCAGCAGTAATAAAGGGTATAGGCGAGCCCCTAGCTAGCTCTGGCAACAGTTGTTTGCTGCTGCTGTACCCTGTGTGTGTGTGTGTGTGTGTGTGTGTGTGTGTGTGTGTGTGTGTGTGTGTGTGTGTGTGTGTGTGTGTGTGTGTGTGTGTGTGTGTGTGTGTGTGTGTGTGTGTGTGTGTGTGTGTGTACTTCAAAAGAGAGTTCAGGTGGACAGGGCATTCCAGTCAGTGATGTCACTCGTAATTAAAGTATGTCCAGAATTGTCAATCAAATGTGTGTGGAAAAGACACTATGTCCTTGTATCCCTGAGTACAACAGCACAACATAACTGATGTATCTATCTTTCTCACAAGGTTGGTTATACTCAAAGCCCTTGTGGAATGGATAGCCAATGTCTTTGGATATGTGACATCATTAAGGACACAGCCTGAAGGACGGCATATCAACAGGGATGTATTCACTAGGACCCAAACAGAATGTAAACAGACAGAAAATGGGAGGGGCTGCCTGAATTTGTCCAACAAAAAGGCTTGTTTTCAGGGTCTGTTGCAAAACATGTTGCTACGGTGCAAAAAGTTTTGCTATGCTGTGCACTAATGAATACAAACCAGGACTCACTGTCGGGAACATGGTATGGCCCTACATATCTCACAATAAGCTGCCCAGTTGAATATGTATGAAACTTAATATGTGTCCAACTGGCTCAAATCGGTCTTATGTGGCAAAATTGGAAATTGTGTTTTTTACATTGGTTAAAAGTAGAGACTCAAAGCTACAAAATGGTATATCATACTCTACAGTTGAGGAACAATGGGAAAGCATCGTTCACACCCTCTTAACTTTTAGCCCCACCCATCTCTTTAAGGGTTGATCTGAATGTACTAACAACAACATTTAAGCACCCAAGCTAACTTGCTAGCTACTTCCAGATATCTAAGTGAGAGACAACAGCTCACTGAACATTATTCGCCCTAGCAGAGCTGGTTAGGCTGTTATGTTATCCACAGCGTTGGTGACAGCAACTGTGCTGTCAGATTGTCCGCTCTAAATTCTGAGCGTTTCGAGATTAGAGCGCACAGCGGACGCTCTGGTCAATGAGTTTACTGATGTTTACTGACACCGACCATATTTAATAATGGGTGTGGAGCATTCGTAATTTCATCAGTTATTCTGCACTCACTGGCACACTCAGACGAGAGTGCTCTGAAATCGGAGTCGATGGCCAGACTGAATTTACCAACGCACCCGAAATGTTTACTTGCATAGTGGAGTCTTTTGTCAGCTAGCTAGCTAGGTAAACAATGAACCATAATCACAACTCATGACGTTACTACCCTGCATGGATCTGCAGGTACCTAACCAACCAGGTTACATTTTAGGTAGCGAATATTAGCCTATAGCTAGCCAAGTACAATGGCTCTTTCTGTCAAAATTAGAAACATGTAATATCTGATAATGTAGATAGCCAGACTATCTTACCCATATGCATCATTCATGGTTGGACGCGTCTCCTGTCGGATGCCATGGTTGCCCTTAGTTTGAAGATGTAATCCGGAAGCTATCATACTCGAATTCCACTGATTTCAAAACTCAGTCCTCCAGAAAGTGGAAAGCAACACTTATACAGTTTTAACACACTATACATTTAAAAAAAGCCGTGTTAGACAGGATTACCTAGACATCCTGACCAGCTCAAATAGACAGAAGTGTGCTATATGGCAGACAAATCCAAACTCATCACTCATCATGTCCAGCCCACTCATTATCTCAGCCAATTATTGCTAGCGGGTAGGTTGCTCACTTTTTCTTTGGCTAAACCAACTAGGCTCCTAAATTAACAATTGTATTCATATTTACACATTGCATACAAGTTTGCAATTAAGTTTGTTATTATTTCTTGTCATGTGTCAGTTGTGCAGAGGTGAGGAAGGAGTCAGGCGCAGGACACAGAACTGAGTAAAATAACGTACTTTACTCTGAAAAATAAACAGCCAATAAATCCACGCAGGGATAACAAACTCTAACACAAAAGACTAACACAAAACCAGGAACAATCACGCACAAAACATAATGAGAACCAGAGGGTTAAATAGGGAAATAATAATAACGTAATGGGAACCAGGTGTGTACAATCAAGACATAACAAATGGAAACAGAAACGTGGATCGGTGGCAGCTAGAAAGCCGGTGACGACGACTGCCGAACGACGCCCGAACAAGGAGAGGCATCAACTTCGGCGGAAGTTGTGACATTTCTGCCCCAAAAAAACGTCTCTAAATGTCTCTCCTGTGAAGTAGTGACCCGCGACATACGCCTAGTTTCCTGAAACGGGTCACAGTAATCAACATGAAATGGTTAAATTACTGATTGGGGTACATTTGTACCCCAATCAGTAATTTAACCATTTAATGTTGATTACAGAAAGATCACTATGCATTATTGATGCATTATTGATTTTGACAGAATGCTAATTGGCTGGTGGCATGCATCTTGCAGATGTTATATTCATGTACAGAATGCCAATATAGTCTTGCTGAGGATTCCAAGGATTTGCTGATAATATGCATTGAATCAACTGCATATTTGTCTGCTGTAGGATTGACCATATATTCCACATATCTGATTAACAGTAACAAAAAGACTGCTCATGTAAATAGAGAATAATATCAATCCATAGAGCGGGTCGAGAGTTCAAAGTTCCTTGGTGTCCACATCATCAACAAACTATCATGGTCCAAACACACCAAGACAGTCATGAAGAGGGCACAACAACACCTTTTCCCCCCCAGGAGACTTAAAAGATTTGGCATGTGTCCCCAGATCCTCAAAAAGTTCTACAGCTGCACCATCGAGGGCATCCTGACTGGTTGCATCACCGCCTGGTATGACAACGGCTCGGCATCTGACCGTCAGACGCTACAGACTGTACTGTGTATGGCCCAGTACATCACTGGGGCCAAGTTTCCTGCCATCCAGGACCTATAGGAAAGAGGAAAGCCCCAAAAATTGTCAGAGACTCCAGTCACCCAAGTCATAGACTGTTTTCTCTGCTACCGCACGGTAAGCGGTAACGGAGCGCCAAGTCTATGACCAAAAGTCTCCTTCTTAATAGGGGGGCGCTGTTTTCACTTTGGGAAAAAAATCGTGCCCAAATTAAACGGCCTCGTACTCTGTTCTAGATCATACAATATGCATATTATTATTACTATTGGATAGAAAACACTCTGAAGTTTGTAAAACTGTTTGAATTATATCTGTGAGTAAAACAGAACTCATTTGGCAGCAAACTTTCAGACAGGAAGTGAAAATTCTGAAAAAGGGGCTCTGTATCAGGGCCTGCCTATTCAACTGGCTTATATTTATGGATCTGTATGCACTTCATACGCCTTCCACTAGATGTCAACAGGCAGTAGAAGGTTGAATGGGGTGTCTAGCTTGATGTGAGGCCGAATGAGAGCTTTTGGAGTGACAGGTCCGCTCTTTTGTCAGTAGTCAGCTGCGCACAAGGGAACCTAACATTGTCTTCTGAAATGCGTTCGACGAAACTTATGATACATATGAGAAAAACATCATAAAGTAGGATTTTTCAACCGAGTTTGACCAGTTTATTCAACGTTTATTGGGACTTTTGGAATTTTTCGTTCCAGGCGCAAACATTTCTTGGAAACGTGAGCTCCACATGGCTAGCCAAAGTTGCTAATTCGACAGAAGAAATGGACATTCTAAAACCAAACAACTATTTATTCTGGAACTAGGACTCCTTGCACAACATTCTGATGGAAGAACATCAAAAGTAAGAGAATATTTATGATGTTATTTCGTATTTTTGTGGTAAATGTTGGCTCCAACAAGGCGGAGAATATGTGAGCGCTGTCTCACAATATTGCATGCTGTATGTTGTACTAAAGTTATTTTAAAAAATCTAACACAGCGGTTGCATTAAGAACCAGTGTATCTTTCATTTGCTGTACAACATGTATTTTTTAGTAAAGTTTATGATGAGTTCTTTGGTTAGATAACGTGACTGTCCAAAATATCTCCGGGCAATTTTGTGCATTATGGCTACGTATTCACAATGTAAAACCAGGATTTGTAGCTCTAAATATGCACATTTTCAAACAAAACATAAATGTATTGTATAACATGATGTTATAAGACTGTCATCTGATGAAGTTGTCCAAAGGTTAGTGATTAATTTTATCTCTATTTCTGGGTTTTGTGAAAGCTACCTTGGCGGTGAATAAATGGCGTTGTGTGTTTGGCTATTGTGGTGAGCTAATAGAAATATATATTGTGTTTTCGCTGTAAAACACTTAAAAAATCGGAAATATTGGCTGGATTCACAAGATGTTTATCTTTCATTTGCTGTACACCATGTATTTTTCATAAATGTTTTATGATGAGTATTTATGTATTTCACGTTGCTCTCTGTAATTATTCTGGCTGTTTTGGTGCTATTTGTGATGGTGGCTGCAATGTAAAACTACGATTTATACCTCAAATATGCACATTTTCGAACAAAACATAAATGTATTGTATAACATGATGTTATAAGACTGTCATCTGATGAAGTTGTTCAAGGTTAGTGATTCATTTTATCTCTATTTGTGGGTTTTGTGAAAGCTACCTATGCGGTGGAAACATGGTGAAAACATGGCGTTGTGTGTTTGGCTATTGTGGTGAGCTAATATAAATACATATTGTGTTTTCGCTGTAAAACATTTTAAAATCGGAAATGATGGCTGGATTCACAAGATGTTTATCTTTCATTTGCTGTATTGGACTTGTGATTTCATGAAATTATATTATATGATATCCCTGTCCCGTTAGGCTAGGCTATGCTAATCAGCTTTTTTGATGAGGAGGATCCCGGATCCGGGAGGGTGACTCGTTAGAGGTTAACAGCTTCTACCCCCAAGCAATAAGACGGCTAAACAATTAATCAAATGGCCACCGGACTATTTACATTGACACCCCCCCCCTACATTTGTTTTGTGCACTGCTGCTACTCGCTGTTTATTATCTATGCATAGTCACTTCACCCCTACCTACATGGACAAATTACCTCAACTAACCTGTACCCCTGCACATTGACTCAGTACCGGTACCCCCTGTATATAGCCTCTTTACTGTTATTTTGTTGTGTTACCTTTATATTATTTTTAACTTCAGTTTATTTGGAATATTTTCTTAACTCTTTCTTGAACTGCACACTGTTGGTTAAGGGCTTGTAAGTAAGCATTTCACGGTAAGGTCTACACATGTTGTATTCAGCGCATGTGACAAATAAAGTTTGATTTGAGTCGAGTTAATTAAATCATTAAAGAAAGAATATCCTGTCTGCTCCAATCACAGAGCCCAGAAGCAGCATTGACCCACCTCCCTCTAAGGTCAATGGGTCAAAAGTGAGGACAGTGACAGGAACAGAAAATGTGGCATCTGTGACATCGTTTAAAAATGATCAATGACCTTAAAGGTGACACTGTCTGTCCCTCCAAGACACCGCTTTCAATTGGCTTCTGGATTTATTTCTTCCACAAACTCAATAGAAACAATCTAGGATCTTCTCAAAGCAGATTAAAGAAGGCTAATATAATAAGTAGAGAAATGTATAAGCAGCAAAGAAATAACATTGCCTGATGTAACCCTTGAGTCCTTTATACTGTATGAATCAGAGAATAACACATTTGTGGTGTATTTGTATATTTATTGCCTTCTCATGTCTATCAAGGCTTCGCCAAGAAGAGGAGAGCTCAAAGCCTGCATGAAAGAAGATTGCGGTCTTAACTTTAGAATAATACCCCACGACAATGACAACAATTGCTAAGGCAAAACCCCCAAAATATATATTCATACGGCACAGATTTTTTTTTATATGTCTGCGTTTTGGTGAAGGAATAGCTTCCAGGGGCTCGTGAAATATTACAGCTGTCAGTGTTTCTGACAGAGCCTTTATTCTCATAGTCCGTGTTTGATGGAGGACTCCAGTGACTTTGACACCTTGCTAAATGTCTCCGCCTCAGCCTCAGTTCTGGGAACGTTGATAATGGCACACTTTGGTTTTGTGTGTGTAGGCGTCACCATGTGCCTGCTGTGGAGAATGGAGGCTCACTGCTTACTCTTAGGACCTAGGAATTTGGCATCAAGTCCCGAGGGTCCTACTGTGTGTGGATGCTTGTATCTTGGCCCACATGGTGTTTCATGGTTTTGTCTGTTGAGTTGACAAATTATATGTTTAATATGGTGGCATCATTTTGGTGGCAATTGGTCATTTAGGGCAGAGTGTTCAGCTGTTTTTTCTGCCCAGCACTCAAATAGCTCTAATAAGCTGGCGAACCCTGCTCCTCTCCCAGACCAAGATTGGTGAGCCCTTTATGGGGACATTTGATCAACAGCAGAAATATTTTGGTACCCTTCCCCAGATCTGTGACTCGACACAATTTTGTCTCTGAGCTCTACGGACAATTCCTTTGACCTCATGGCTTGGTTTTTGCTCTGACATGCACTGTAAACCGTAGGACTTTAAATAGACAGATGTGAGCCTTTCCAAATCATGTCCAATCAATTGAATTTACCACAGGTGGACTCCCATCCAGTCGGACTCCTCACATCTCAAGGATACTCAATGGAAACAGGATGCACCTGAGCTGAATTTCGAGTCTCATTGCAAAGGGTCTGAATACTTGTAAATAAGGCATTTCTGTTTTTTTGTTTTAATAAATGAGCAATAAATCGGTTTTAATAAATCGGTTTTTAACATCGGCGTTGGCATTTTTAGCTAATATCGTCCGATTCCGATATGTTCACTGATATTTCGTGCACCCCTACTATAAAGTGTTAATAAATGTGGGATAACTGTGTGCCATAACCACCAATGTCAAATGTGACACAACCCACTATGTAAAATATGACATAAAGGCTGGCAATAGCACCGCTTAATAAAGGCTTCACAAAGCATGTATAACTTTGTCATGCATCTTGGCAGAGAATTGCTACACCAGGATGGTAGGTTCTATTCCCAAGACCACCCATACATTAAAATGTATGAATGACTAAGTCGCTTTGGATAAAAGCGTCTGGTAAAATGTATATATAATATTATATACAGTAAAACATTTCTAGGATGGCTCAAACTCTTTCCCTCTTGGGTTCTTAGCTAATATTGAAACGGTACTCAACTTTCCCCAAAATGTTATGCTGCAGGATGACACACACTCTAAAGTGCAATCATGGTAGGGCCTTGTAATATCCATTAATATTTTTTGTCTAATTCTGTTTTCTCGGTTTTGTTTTTCCAAGTTTCAGATTTCCCCCAAAAACTTCTGGTTTCCTCACCAGCTTTCGGATTTCCCCCCGAAAACGTCTGGTTTCCCCACAGTTTTTCCACACTTTTCTAATTGAAAAACAATCAAATTGGATTTTCTGTGTTCACAACAATGCTTAAACAATATCAGGGGTCAACTTTTGAAGTCAGGGAAAAAACTAAGAAACTTTGATTTTTTTTGTGTATTTGCCATTTAATTCACTGTGCATGCCCTGCACTGTTGTTTGGTTAGCTGTGTTTCTATAGCGCAGTAAGTGCACAAGTGATGAGTTTGCGAATCAAATGCCCACTTGTGGTGCCACTGGACAGTGAAAAACAAATAAGTTCACCTTTATTTATTGTAATTTAAATTAGTTTGTAGTAGTTAAGTGTTGATTTAGATTACATAGCTACCTCAATTGTTATTTCTAATAATGTGTGACTTCACAACAAATAAAAAGGCCCCTAGATACAGCCACTTCTCATAGTCATGTCATGAGATTTGTAAATGAAAGAGGAATATAATTATACGAATTGAATGGAGTTTCCCATCTCCGCTAAGCACAGAAAGGCCCTTATCCAATGACAAAGGCATTTCCTAACAGACCTGCTAACTTTCTTTGTCGTTACTTTTTAACTTCTTATGGCTGGGGGCAGTATTGAGTAGCTTGGATGAATAAGGTGCCCAGAGTAAACTGTCTGCTACTCAGTCCCAGAAGCTAAGATATGAATAGTATTAGTATATTTGGATAGAAAACACTCGGAAGTTTCTAAAACTGTTTGAATGATGTATGTGAGTATAACAGAACTCATATGGCAGGCAAAAACCTGAGAAAAAATCCAACCAGGAAGTGGGAAATCTGAGGTTTGTCGTTTTTCAACTCATTCCCTATTGAAGATACAGTGGGATATTGGTCATGTTGCACTTCCTAAGGCTTCCACTAGATGTCAACAGTCTTTAGAACCTTGTTTAATGCTTCTACTGGGAAGTGGGGGCTCATAAGGGCTGTTTGAGCCAGGTGTCTGGCAGAGTGCCATGAGTTCGTGATGCTCGTTCACGTGAATTCTCCGGTTGGAACATTATTGAAGATTTATGATAAAAACATCCTAAAGATTGATTCTATACTTCGTTTGACATGTTTCTACGGACTGTAACGGAACTTTTTGACTTTTTGTCTGCTCGTGCATCATGAATTTGGATTTGTGAACTGAACGCGCTAACAAAATGAGGTATTTGGACATAAAGATGAACTTTATCGAACAAATCAAACATTTATTGTGAAACTGGGATTCCTGTGAGTGCATTCTGATGAGATCATCAAAGGTAAGTGAATATTTCTAATGCTATTTCTGACTTCTGTAGACTCCAACATGGCGGATATCTGTTTGGGTTGTTTTGGTCTCTGAGCGCCGTACTCAGATTATTGCATGGTTTGCTTTTTCCGTAAAGTTTTTTTAAAATCTGACACAGCGGTGGAGAAGTGTATCTAAAGTTCCATGTATAACACTTGTATTTTCATCAACATTTCTGATGAGTATTTCTGTAAATTGACTTGGCTCTCTGCAAAATCACCGGATGTATTTGGAACTACTGAACATAACGCGCCAATGTATACTGAGATTTTTTGACATAAATATGAACTTTATCGAACAAAACATACATCTATTGTGTAACATGAAGTCCTATGAGTGTCATCTGATAAAGATCATCAAAGGTTAGTGATTAATTCTATCTCTATTTCTGATTTGTGTGACTCCTATCTTTGGCTGAAAAAATGGCTGTGTTTTTCTGTGACTTGGCTCTGACCTAACATAATTGTTTGTGGTGCTTTCGCCATAAAGCCTATTTGAAATCGGACACTGTGGTGGGATTAACAAGAAGTTTATCTTTAAAATGGTGTGAAATACTTGTATGTTTGAGGGATTTTAATTATGAGATTTCTGTTGTTTGAATTTGGCGCCCTGCACTTTCACTGGCTGTTGTCATATCGATCCCGTTAGCGGGATCTCAGCCCAAAGAGGTTTTAACCTGATGAGGACAGAGGGCGCTGTTGTCACTTTGGGGGAAAAACGTGCCCAATTTAAACGGCCTCGTACTCAATTCTTGCTCGTACAATATGCATATTATTATTACTATTGGATAGAAAACACTCTCTAGTTTCTAAAACTGTTTGAATTATATCTGTGAGTGAAACAGAACTCATTTGGCACAAACTTCCTGACCAGGAAGTGGAAAACCTGAAATCGATGCTCTCTTCTGGGTCCTGCCTATAAATGGGCATGATACCTATTAGTATACATGCACGTCATACACCTTCCCCTGGATGTCAAGATGCAGTGAGAGAAGAAATTGAGTGTTTATCTTGGTCTGAGATGGAATACGTCCTCTTGGAATGACGTGTCACCGATTTCTGGTTTTCAGGAAGGCGCGAGCAGGACAGTGGGATTGCCTTTTGAAAAGCTGTCGTTATAGGCGACTACTATCTCCGGCTTTGATTTTATTTGATACATGTGACCATATCATCGTAAAGTATGTTTTTTCAATATAGTTTTATTAGATTTTTGAAATTTATTCGGGACGTTAGGCGTGTTGCGTTGTGTGCCTTTGTTCAGAAAGGAGAGCTTCGCGCCACTTGGCCAGTGTGCTTGCTAATTCAAGAGGGAAAAACGATGTTCTAAATCCAAACAACGACTGTTCTGGACAAAGGACCCCTTGTCCAACATTCTGATGGAAGATCACCAAAAGTAGGACCCATTTATGATGTTATTTCATATATCTGTCGAACTGTGTACTAGTAGTTTTGCGCCCAGGTTTTGGCCACTCTCTCGCTATAACATAAGCCTTATGTCGTAATGAAGATATTTTTAGAATTCTAACACTGCGATTGCATTAAGAACTAGTGTATCTATCATTTCCTATACAACATGTATATTTTTGTAATGTTTATGAATAGCTATTTGGTCAGAATAGGTGAGAGTCTAATAGAAATATCCGCACATTCTGGGAAAAAGAAGCTACGTTAGCATAATGGATAACCACTGATTTCAGCTCTAAATATGCACATTTTCGAACAAAACATAAGTGTATGTATAACCTGATGTTATAGGACTGTCATCTGAGGAAGGTTTATGAAGGTTAGTGAAAATTAATATCTTTTGCTGGTTTATTCGCTAATGCTAACGTGCCTATTGCTATCGCTAACGTGCCTTGATGAATGAATGCGGAAGTGTGGTAGGCTATTGTAGTAAGCTAATATAATGCTATATTGTGTTTTCGCTGTAAAACACTTAAAAAATCTGAAATATTGGCTGGATTCACAAGATGCTTGTCTTTCATTTGCTGTACACGATGCATTTTTCAGAAATGTTTTATGATGAGTATTTAGGTATTCCACGTTGGTCTCTATAATTACTCTGGCTGCTTCGGTGCTATTTTTGACGGTAGCTGTGATGGTAGCTGCAATGTAAAACTGATTTATACCTCAAATATGCACATTTTTCGAACAAAACATAGATTTATTGTGTAACATGTTATAAGACTGTCATCTGATGAAGTTGTTTCTTGGTTAGTTTGGTTGGTTCTTGGTTAGTTAGGTTGGCTTTGTGCATGCTACCTGTGCTGTGAAAAATGTCTGTCCTTCTTTGTATTTGGTGGTGAGCTAACATAAATATACGTGCTGTTTTCGCTGTAAAACATTTAAAAAATCGGACATGTTGACTGGATTCACAAGATGTGTATCTTTCATTTGCTGTATTGGACTTGTTAATGTGTGAAAGTTAAATATTTCTAAAAAATATTTTTTGAATTTCGCGCTCTGCCTTTTCAGTGGAATGTGGGAGGAGTTCCGCTAGCGGAACGCTTGGGCCAGACAGGTTAATTAAGGTGGAACCAACATGCAGTACCTCCAGCAGGCAGATAGGCAAGAACCATTCGTCCACCAGCTCAGGGACAAGCTACATTGTTCACAGCTCTGTGAAACTTTCAACGAAATTGCATTGCTGGGCTATTTTAAACTTAATGTACAGTATGTGTATTGTTTAAAAAAATACAAAATAAAAGGAAATGTATGGTATAAACATCTGTAATGATTATTTGATTTAGCTGTTAGTGATAAATTCTGATCAGTTAATACATTTGTGTTTAAGCCTTTATGTATGTGTTACAAATTACCAGAAGGGTCTGACTTTAAAGTAAGTACAGCGTCATGCGATATAGTCTTTATGGATGTGTTATGAATGACCAGAATCTTTATGGATGTGTTAATGCATGACAGAAGTTGTTTCACTTCAAACAAAGTATTGGTATTCCTCTTCTGTTCCCATGCTGGAGACCAGGGCTTGATTACAACCTGTTACAATGGTGCCATTAAGGCAGCACCCCGCACCTCTCTGATTCAGAGGTGTTGGGTTGAATGCGGAAGACACATTTCAGTTGAATGCATTCAGTTGTACAACTGACTTGGTATTCCCCTTTCCCTTTCCCAACATTCTGTGGCTGTTCTTTCAGCGGGGGAGTGGTTGAACGTGTCAAAGACCTGACTAGGCTCAGCACTGCACGGTATGGCTCATTACATTGTTGTGTGTGTGTTTGTGTACTGAGCAACATTTAACATGCTTCCAGAAGAAAGTCTATTTCAATTTCCTTATCAAGGTAAGTGTTTCTTGGTGTAACAATGTCCCCAGGCTATTGCACACACAGCACATAAACTCAGCATAAAAGACATAAAAGAAATGTCATCTCACTGTCAACTGCGTTTATTTTCAGCAAACTTAACATGTTTAAATATTTGTATGAACATAACAAGATTAAACAACGGAGACATAAACTGAACAAGTTCCACAGACATGTGACTAACAGAAATGGAATAATGTGTCCCTGAACAAAGGGGGGGTCAAAATCAAAAGTAACAGTCAGTATCTGGTGTGGCCACTAGCTGCATTAAGTACTGCAGTGCATCTCTTCCTCATGGACTGCCCCAGATTTGCCCGTTCTTGCTGTGAGATGTTACCCCACTCTTCCACCAAGGCACCTGCAAGTTTCCGGACATTTCTGGGGGGAATGGCCCTAGCCCTCACCTTCCGATCCAACAGGTCCCAGACGTGCTCAATGGGATTGAGATCCGGGCTCTTCGCTGGCCATGGCAGAACACCGACATTCCTGTCTTGCAGGAAATCAAACACAGAACGAGCAGTATGGCTTGTGGCATTGTCATGCTGGAGGGTCATCTCAGGATGAGCCTGCAGGAAGGGTACCACATGAGGGAGGAGGCTGTCTTACCTGTAACGCACAGTGTTGAGATTGCCTGCAATGACAACAAGCTCAGTCCGATGATGCTGTGACACACCGCCCCAGACCATGACGGACCCACCACCTCCACTCCATAGTACAGGCCTCGGTGTAAGGGTCATTTCTTCGACGATAAACACGAATCCGACCATCACCCCTTGTGAGACAAAACCCCGACTCGTCAGTGAAGAGCACTTTTTGCTGGTGATGTCTGGTGAGGACCTGCCTTACAACAGGCCTACAAGCCCTCAGTCCAGCCTCTCTCAGCCTTTTGCGGACAGTCTGACCACTGATGGAGTGATTGTGCGTTCCTGGTGTAACTTGGGCAGATGTTGTTGCCATCCTGTACATGTCCCGCAGGTGTGATGTTCGGATGTACCGATCCTGTGTTGTTACACGTGGTCTGCCACTGCGAGGACGATCAGCTGTCCGTCCCGTCTCCCTGTGGTGCTGTCTTAGGCGTCTCACAGTACGGACATTGCAATTCATTGCCCTGGCCACATCTGCAGTCCTCATGCCTCCTTGCTGCATGCCTAAGGCACGTTCACACAGAAGAGCAGGGACCCTGGGCATCTTTCTTTTGGTGTTTTTCAGAGTCAGTAGAAAGGCCTCTCTAGTGTCCTAAGTCTTCCTAACTATGACGTTAATTGCCTACCGTCTGTAAACTGTTAGTGTCTTAATGACCGTTCCATAGGTGCATGTTCATTAATTGTTTATGGTTCATTGAACAAGCATGGAAAACAGTGACCTTACTGATTAAAGTATTTGACATCATTCTCCCTGGTCGTCACTAGTTAACACAGCCACAAAGTCAGCATTAAACCCTGCCCATTTACACAATTCCTCTTAAAATGTGATTTTAAACCTAACCCTAACTAATGAAGGCCACGTTTGATGCGTTGGTCCACCAGACAGTCCGTGCATTTGGGCAGAAGTGTCTGGGAACAAGATTAGGTGTAATGTGACTAACCTGACTTCACTTTAGAGCGTGTGCCATCCTTCAGCACCCTTTATAAAGCACATGTTTATATCATATTTGACATAGTGGGTTATGTCACATTTGACGTTGGTTATTATGTCCCACATTAATGCCAGGTTTATGAACCCTTTATAAAGCATGACATACTTTTTAGGGATAGGGGGCAGCATTTTCACTTTTTGATGAATTTCGTGCCCATAGTGAACTGCCTCCTACTCTGTCCCAGATGCTAATATATGCATATTATTATTACTATTGGATAGAACACACTCTGAAGTTTCTAAAACTGTTTGAATTATGTCTGTGAGTATAACAGAACTCATATGGCAGGCAAACTGTAACGGCAGCCTTCCTTCTCTTCAAGAGAAGAGGAGGTGTAGCAGGGATCGGACCAACACGCAGCGTAGCCAGTGCTCAACATGTTTAATTAAACAGAGAACACTTACAAATACAAAATAACAAAAAGTGGCAAACCGATACAGTCCTAGCTGGTGCAGAGAAAACACAGAGACAGGAAACAACCAATCACAAACCCCAACACAAAACAAGCCACCTATATATGATTCCCAATCAGAAACAACACAAAACACCTGCCTCTGATTGAGAACCATATTAGGCCAAACATAGAAACAGACAAACTAGACACACAACATAGAATGCCCACCCAGCTCACGTCCTGACCAACACGAAAACAAGCAAAACACACAAGAACTATGGTCAGAATGTGACACAAACGTCCAAACAGGAAGTGGAAATTCTGGGACTGGTTGATGTTAAACTCATCGTCTATTCACATCCCAGTAAGATATGGATCTGATCGCACTTCCTACGCCTTCCACTAGATGTCAACAGTCAGTAGAACGTGGAATGAAGCCTCTAGTGTGATGTGGGACCGGATGGCAGCTATTTGAGTCAGTGGTCTGGCAGAATGCTAGTTCCTGGTTATGCGCATTACTCATGATATTGCCATGTGTTCTGTTACGCTGTAGACAAAAACGAATGCTCCGGTTGGAACGTTATTGGATATATATGATAACAACATCCTGAAGATTGATTCTCTACTTAATTTGACCAGTTTATTCGACCTGGAATATGACTTTTTGAAGTTTTCGTTCGAGTTCGCCTGGACCGGCGCCAGCGTTTGGACATGTGAACTAAACATGCTAGCAAAAGTAGCTAATTGGACACTAGTAATGGACATTATCGAACAAAACAACGATTTATTGTGGAACTAGGATTCCTGGCACTGTATTCTGATGAAAGATCATCAAAGGTAAGGGAATATCTATGATGTAATTTCGCATTTCTGTTGACTCCAACATGGCGGAGAAATGTTGTGTATTTCTGAGCGCCGTCTCAGATTATTGCATGGTATGCTTTTTCCTAAAGTTAAAAAAAAATCTGACACAGCGGTTGCATTAATGGCAAACACTATCTAGTCATCTATGGGTGCACACCTGAGCATACTTTGAAGATATGCATTTAAAAAGGAACATTTAAAAAATGTTCAACCCTATATTCATCATCTCTAGCACCACCTCAACATTAACATACATTGTATGTGAAAATGGTTTGTAGAAAATGTTTTGTAGGCAATTAGTAGGCAATGCCTCCTCACAATTGGTCAAAATCACACGATGCACACCTAAGATGTCATTGGAAACACTTATCTTCCTCAATCTTTTTTTTACTACAAAACATAGAAAGGCAGCATCTTCTCACATGTTGATGTTATGGTGGTGCTGGAGATGAAGAATATGAAAGAAAGGTCTTACCCAATGGTTACAGAGGCCATGAACACAAACATTCCCATGTGGGCTGAGCAAGGAGAAAAGTAAAGTCCTTAACGGACCCTCACTCCCCCAGTCTGCCACCCACTCCTACAGTATCTCAGAAGATTTTTTAACGCATGAAGCATAGGGACATTGGCTTGCTTTCACCATGTACTGAAGAACTTTCCTTTGTAAAAAAAAAATGAATGACTGAATCATCTTGTATTGAGCTGCGCTTCATGCATGAGAAAATATTTTAAGCTCAACTCAAGAGACACAATAATAAATGCACAGACACTAGTGAAGCAGTCACTGTGTGTGTGTGTGTGTGTGTGTGTGTGTGTGTGTGTGTGTGTGTGTGTGTGTGTGTGTGTGTGTGTGTGTGTGTGTGTGTGTGTGTGTGTGTGTGTGTGTGAACCTGTGTAACTATGTGAAATTCTATCTTGAAATTCTATTCTATGTGCCTATGACCTATTGTGTGAGTATGGGTGTGTGTACATTCTTAATGTACGTGTGCACCAAGGTTCATGAGCTAGATATATCTAACATGATGCTTGGACAAAATGTTTTGCTTGCTCTGCAACATTGAGGAATAAGCCCAATAAGCATATTTTAGTCCCCAGTTTCCTTGGACTTTTTTCCTGACGTTACATCAAAGCATTCTGTACATACCCACTGTACACATACCCATGAAATCATATTCCTTACAACTGACAGGAAATAGCACTAGGCAAGGCTGAGAAAGAACATAAGGGATGGAGAGTGACATACTAACCAAGTCTGGCTTACAATGGCTCAATTCACCTTCAGAAAATACATGTGTACATATATTTTAGCTGGCTTACGAAAATAAATAGAGTCCACTCAGGGCCCAACAAGAAGATCAATATACATGTTTGGTCCATTTGGTTGTAATATGGTTGTATGTTACAGCTCTGATGCAATCTGAGTCATGTATGACAATCAAATTGTCAAAGGTCCACATGTGGAACCTCTGTTTGACCTTCACCTTTGGGGCCCTGGGGGGGACAGTAGAGCTGCTCTTACGCAACACGATATTCCCCACACATGTTTGTATATCCCGATATTTTTAGGAAGTTTGTTGCAAAATGTTGGTAATGTGAACGTTTCTAGCTAGGTGCGGTGTCTACAGGCATGAGGCCCACCAATATTCTGCTCAAATTCATGTGGATAGCACAAAGTGATTTCAAAAGGTAAAAACATTCAATGGTTACTAACTCATTCCCCAGTCCAAGAATATAGGGTTTATATCCATCAGTCAACTTTTCTATCTCCCAGATCTAAGGACAATCTGGATAGCACCATGCAGTACATATTGTACATGCAGTATTCATAGTCCACTGCCCTGTGCCAGATAGAATCACATACGGATCATGGTTGCTGAAGCATAAAGACCTATCAAGGCATGCAGTTGCTGGCTGCTCACTTCATGATCTCCCCATGCACTGAGAAGCCCAATGCACACACTCACATATTGTGACATACACAGCCCCATATACTCCCAAACATCTCACTAAGTCCAACCAACAATTATTTCACCAGTTAGCCTGCTGCTCGAAATAGATCTGCAGTAAATGTACAGTTAATATACTTTCAGAAAGGTGGGCGCATGACCATTTTGTCACAGCGTCCGATGTTGTTAATCTATCTCCTCTGTTGCATTTTATCACTTGGCACCCAGCCAATCAATAAGCCATTTCATGCTACCCACACTAGTGGTGCGCGGGTTAGCTGTTTGCTAAAAACCCATCCTCAACCACCCGACTATATGTGATTGTCACGCCTGCACCCGCTCTTCCACCCTGGAGCTCGAGGGCGCCAGGCTCCCCAGCATTACGCACACCTGCCTTCCCCCGTCACGTGCATCAGCGATCATTGGACTCACCTGGACTCAATCACCTTTGTCATTACCTCCCCTACCGTATGTTCCCCCGCTCTGTTCCCCACTTCAGCACTAATGTCCTTGTATACTCGTGTGCTGACGCTGTTTCTATCTTGTTCCATGTCTGTTCCTATTAAAAGTTTGATTCCCCGTACCTGCTTCTCTACATCAGCGTCGGTCCTTACAGTGATAAAGTGAACATCTGAGGCCCCCTCCGACCCTATCCTGCTAATAAGCCTATAGAAAATGCGCTGTAGGCTACAGTCAGAGACAGTGGAACCATTTTTTGACAGGGGGTGCAGGATAATTTATTTGCCTGATTTAGATATGTTTTTGCATAACATTTCCGACATGGTAGGCTATTTGTTAGTCATCTTGTCTATAATTAGATACATGCAGCTTCTCTTCTGTCATTATATGTTGCCCTAGAAGACTAAATAAACCCTTGTTCACCAGAACGAGGTCATATTAAAATCGATAGAATTAATGATTCAATCTAGTTGACATTGCAAAAGTTTTCGTGGAGCAAAGACGCTTAGGACCGGGGAGAAAATACCATAACTAAACAATGGGGAAAAAATTCCTGTGCAAATTTTCCAAATGACATCAGTTTGATCGGTTGTAAGGAACTAGAAAGATGTGAAAACGACCTAACAAGTTTCTGATAGATTGAAAATACAGTAGTATAGAGCAACATGGGAGAAAATGCAGATAGGCTGCAAAAGGACTAACAGTTCTTAGCAGTTCTTCTGGAGAAAGATCAACATATTTGCCTTCTCTGGCAGAAGTCGGGACCTCTCCTGGCGTATTGTGTTCCCTGCAGTCGAAAATACCCTCTCGCTAGGGGTGGAGGAGGCTTGAGCACAAAGGTAGCTTGTTGCAATGTTTGTGAGGAGGGTCAGAGTAGCTCTCTTTTCCCACCACCACATCACAGGATCTTCAGCTATGGGGATGGGAGGCAGGCCTTTGTAGAGCTCGACCTCTAGGTCAACACGCTCGCTGAGGGTGAGGGACGAGGTGTCCTGTTGGATCGTCAACCTCAACTCCCTGTCCTCCTCTGAATACAGCTCCTCCAAGGCACTCCTTGTTTTGTACAATGTAGGGACTGTCTCTTACATTTCCTCTCATTCTCCTTCAGACTCTGGTTACTGGTGCTCTGTGTCTGTCTGCTCCGGGTCCTCTGACAGATCTGGTGTTGCTCCTGTCACATTGGCCTCAACAGTTGTCTTCTTCAGCCTGTCCCAGGTGGCGTCACTCACCGGCCTCCCTTTAAATCTGAGGTCCATTGCTGTGGCCTCATGCAGGAAGGCTTGAATGTCCTCATCCTGATTGCACTCGGAGAGGTTCTCCCACACCTTCTCTTTGATGGTTGCCACAAATGTCGTTTCTTCATGCTTCACAGTGAAGTGCTCTTCCAGTTTTTGGAGAATGGGTTTGATCTGTCCACAGGTGGCATTCTTTTCACATGACACACACAGTGTGGATGTATAGAGGATTCTCATGAGCTGGACAAACTCCTCAGCCTTATGGAAGTCCTCGTCCTTCAGATGGTTCAGGTTGTCCTTGGTCATTGCTTTTCACAGTCGTGGGTCCAAGGCTTCTGCTTGGATGGCTGGATACTGCTCCATGAATCTCTCTATTGTTAGATAGAGCGAGTTCCATCTGTTCTTGACATCAATGATGAGTGTTGCAAAAGGCCTGAACAAACAACAAAAAACAACATACATATAATTACCGCACACTTGAATATTGAATTAAATTGTTAAATGTGGGAATTGCAAAATAATACTTTAATAGATTGAACTGGCTTCTTACCAAGGAGCTGCTGCTTTTCCTTTAAAACAGTTTTGGACATCGAGGATCTCCACATGACCACTGCTCTGATTTGGGCTGCCCATTTATCAATGGTAGTCATTTTGTAGATTTTCTGCGCTGCCAGATTCAATGTGTGTGCAAAGCATCCTATTTTTAGGATGTGTAGGCTCTTGATGGCAACATCCATATTGCCAGCATTATCAAAAGTCACAGCTACAATCTTGCTCGTCCCTATTTGAAACTCTTCCAGAATGTCTGAGATATCCTCTGCCACTACTTCGCCAGTTTGCGATTTGTACACTGCACTGGTGTGGAGGACCTTCTGTTTTACACTGCCCTGGCTTGTGTAGTGCACTGTAACAGAGAGATATGGGTCCTGACAGAGGCTGGCCCACCCGTCTGATGTGATGGCCAGCTTTGGCACGTCCTTCAGCTTGGTGATCACACTGGCCTTTTCTACACCATACCAGGTAGGAATTAATGTGTCACTGAGGTAACTCCAGGAGGGAGGGGTATATTTGGGGTTGAGTGTCTTGCTCATCTCCCTACAGTAAAAAAATAAATAGTTTTCATGTGTTGAATTATCGTTATTAATTATCGTTATTGAATTATTGTATTGTATTGTGGAGTGATGGGACTAACATTCAACCCTTTTATACTACTATAACCTAAAAATGAATACAACTCAATATATACTGACAGACTGTTACCTAAAGCCCTTACCTAAAGCCACTGTTGCATAGAGGTGTAGGCCTTTCACTATGAACTTGGTCACGGCTAGGTGGCACTCATTCACCCTCTCCTCAGTCATCCTCCCACTAGCTGCCAGCGTGAAGGGGCTTTCGGCTTGTCTTTGCTTCGACCAGCAGTATTAGAGGGAGGAGTGGGTTGGTTCATTGTAGCTGCAAATTTAACAAAAAAGCAAAATCTTTAAATGGGTGATTCAATTTATGAACGCACCCATGGCTAAACAATCAGCTGGCTAATGGTTCCTTTTGATCATGAACCCATGTTCACATAATTGAGTTAACTCCACGTGTGGGCTCCAGGCTGCCTGCATACATACCTAACGTAGATCGGGCAAAGAGAGATGAACTACGATCTAGGCAGTCGAAACTGTGCATTTCTCTGCCTGAACATAATGCACTTCCGTTAGATGTTTGGACAGATTGCTCGTGTTTCCGCCCTTACAAGCAAAAGTCTTGTTGCACTTGTGGCAACGAGCATTGTCAGCATCGACTCTGGTGAAGTGTAACCACACTTTTGAACGTTTAGTAGTCTCCACCATCGTCACATATTAAGAGCAGGGTCTTTCTTGTGTGTGTGCTGTAGTGTGTGAGAGACACAGACTCCGCGCGAGAGAGATCTCTCTTCTGGATTGTGAATAACGAAAATGCATCACAGACGAATGTCTTAATCTTATTGCAAATTAGAAACGGTTGGTGAGATAAAATGTGCAAGATAACGTTTATGTAGCAATAATAAATAGGAAATGTATTTTCTTAAGTTCTCCATTACCGAAAGCAGAACCGATAACGTCGGAGCTTATCGATACTACGGTCTTTCATCATTTATCCCTGGGGCCCGTTTAATAGTGGGTTTCGGTACCCATCCCTAACTGTGGCTATTTGATCATAATGTAGACCGACCAGAATGGCCTACCAACAAAAACAATGGAGAAAATATATCCCATTACATTTTAAAATGGAAATAGCTGTTCTATCATTCAGCCTACAGTAGCAGTGTGTGGTGTTCCATGTAGGCCTACATACCATGAGACTTTTGAAATACATGCAGGGCTTGAAGTTAACCTGTTTATCCACTTGTCCTTCAGACAAGGAGGTGACAGACATTGTTGTTGTGTTGTTTGATGAAAGAAACCACTTTACAAAATAAAATGCATTATTATTCCCATACCATTATTACAGAAAATTTGACAAATAATGCTAACCTCTGCCAAATTAGCTACTTAGTTTATTCAAGCCTGTCTCAAAATACAACACTTCCCTTTTAAGACAAAACATGCACTTTACCCTACTCACTTTTTAAAGATGTCTAGAATTGTACATGTTTTGTGCTCTTGTAGGAAGCAATAACTCCCCCATTGCTGACTACAAATTATCTATAACTGAGCTAATAACTCACTAACTAGCAAAGGATATGAACAATTGTGCACTTGTGGCTACATGCAGCTCTCGCTTTGATCTTAAAACAAGTGCATCTACAGTACTCACTACCGCTCATGCTGTAAAGACACTCCAGTTCAAGGTGAAAGACACAGATCCATGGCAATGGTATATTTGCATTTAGGCCTACTGCAGCTCTGATTTGTTTTGCCGCACCGGTCTGTGTAGAGTGGGGGCTGAGTCCTGCTTGTCAATGCAATAGAATCCTACTCAGATGTGTTCTTCCTACAATAAAATCTCTTGCATTGTTCGTTTTGTTTTGGTATGTTGCATTGAACGTGGCTTTTATTGCGTTGATTCGATCACAGTTCCCAAAGTAAAGGGAAACATTGACAGTGTTATCTTAGGGATAAAACTGTAGAAAGATCAATCTTGTGCCTCTCTGCACAAGCTGATATTTCTTCTGCACAGCTTAGAGGGAACATTGCTCAGCACCCCTACTCCCCGCGGCTATGGCCATAGGCCTATTTGAAGTCTCCATCGTGTGACTGTCATAGCTAACATAGCTAACATAGCTGTCATAGCTAACATAGCTGGCACTGCTATCATCCTCTTTTACCACCACCAAATCTTTCCCAAACACCACTTTCCTGGCCTTCCCTTTTCTATTTTCAACTCTCCATTTCGCAGCTGTTCTCTTATTGATTTCAACTCCTACGTTGTCCTTTTTGCCTCCATGGTTGGACATTAACTTTTCTACCCGTTCCCAAAAGCATTTGGCATTGGCATGTACAGTTCATTCGGAAAGTACTCAGACCCCTTGACTTTTTCCACATTTTGTTACGTAACAGCCTTATTCTAAAATTGATTAAATAAATCATTTTCCACAGCAATCTACACAAAATACCCTATAATGACAAAGCGAAAACAGGATTTTAGACTGTTTTGCAAAGTTATTCAAAAACTGAAATACGTAATGAGGTCTAAGGAATTGTCCTTAGAGCGTCGAGACAGGATTGTGACGAGGCACAGATCTGGGGAAGGGTAACAAAACATTTCTGCAGCATTGAAGATCCTTAAGGACACAGTTGCCTCCATCATTCTTAAATGTAAGAGGTTTGTAACCACCAAGACTCTTCCTAGAGTCGGCCGCCCAGCCAAACTGAGCAATCAGGGGAGAAGGGCCTTGGTCAGGGAGGTTACCAAGATCCAGATGGTCACTCTGACAGAGCGCTATAGTTCCTCTGTGGAGATGGGAAAACCTTCCAGTAGTGATGCACCGATATGACATTTTTGGCCGATATCGGTATCCAATATTTTCCTTGACAAAAAAAAACCCAATACCGATATTTAACATTTTTGTGGCCTTTTAAGCATTCTAGTACAGTTAAATAGTTAACACACACACATGGACGAAGCGGTCTAAGGCACGGCATCACAAGAGGCGTCAAGAGGCGTCAATACAGTCCCTGGTTCGAATCCAGGCTGTACCACATCCGGCCGTGATTGGGAGTCGCATAGGGCGGCGCACAATTGGTCCAGCGTCGTCCGGGTTTGGCCGGGGTAGGCCGTCATTGTAAATAAGAATTTCTTCTTAACTGATTTGCCTAGTTAAATAAAGGTTACACACACACAAACACCAAAAAGTTATTTTGTTGGCATTTATATATGTCCCCATTACCAGTAAAACATTATCAAAACCTATTTCTTTCACTTACTTGCTGTGCTACTTCGTTGTTCATTTGTTCAGTCGTTTCATTCTCAATCAGGATTTCAATGGAACGCCGTTTTGGTCTTTGCTATGGAATGCCTGTTGGGTATTTGTGTGTCAAAAAAGAAAATAATGACCTGAATATGACTACGTAGTTATTACACATTGATTACACTATCACTTGTATTTCATGTCAGAAACGATTCATCGATATGTATGCTATGATGCTGGTGAAGTTGTCTCGCGCACCTACAGTGCTGGTCATAAAAAAAGCTAGCTAGCTCATGGATGCAAACAACATAGCAAAAGACTGTTTCAGTAGGTATAGTTAGTAGGTATAGTTAGCTAGCTAACATCTAAAATAACCCTAATTTACAAGACAGTTTTTATTTGATTAATGGTGGTCGGACCCATCTATGTGAAGCTAGGATTAGCCACAATAGTGGACTTTGCGGTTAGCCTTCAAAATAAAAGTATTCTACTATTTTTTATTTTTATTATTTTGCGTCACTGTCAACGACATACTTTTATTTTGAAGGCAAACTGCAAATTTCACTATTGTGCCTAATCCTTATTGTGGCTAGCTTCACAACACATAAGCAAGTCCGGTCGAGCGTCACTAGCCAGATGAAGCTAGCTGGCTGATTATAACATTAGCTTTGGGAAACAGGGTTATGTAGCTGGCTAGCTATTTATTTTCATGAACTGAAGTTCAATTTCAATAAGCAAACAACAAGTGGCAACCTAGCTAATACTTACTCACAAGGATTCCTAAATCATTGCTAAGAATAATGAAAATGACTGCAGTTTCTACTGGTCATTGTTTTCAGGCTGGTTGTATTGGTGCTAGCTAGGTACCAAGCTAAAGCTAGCTACCCCAGAAATTGCGGTCGAACAAATGATACTTTATTACCAACGCGGTATTGTAAACACATTGTTCGTGGCCGGTGTTTGCAGACTTTTTTGTACAGCTTCACAGTGCTACTGTATATTTTTTTGACACGCAAAGACCCAAACGGCGTTCCATAGTATGTATTTCTTGAAGCTAATAGCAGTGACGCTATTACTGTGTAACTCCGGGAGGGCAACATCTGAAAAATAGAGCACTTGGTAGTGTGTACCGGTGCTCGACCAGTCGGTGAAAGTCAATATCACCCATGACAGAGAACGGTTGATTGTCAAGGGCAGTGAATTCCATTGTCTTGGCTTTAATGTATTTCGCCTTTTGAGTTGTTTCGCTGAAATGTTCTTACTCTTTCAAATGACTGCTCGACTTGTTGACTGCTCGATCCACACAGCAGACAATGTGGGCTAGGTTATGAAGGCTGTGTTGCACGTGTAGCGCAAAATTAACGTTATATAGGAATGCACATCAGCTTTGACATTGGTTTTGCACATCCGCGTTAAACTGGACATCGGCCAATACCGATGTTGGCATTTTTAGCTAATATCGTCCGATTCCAAAATGTTCACCGATATATCGTGCATCCCTACCTTCCAGAATGACAACCATCTCTGCAGCACTCCACCAATCAGGCCTTTATGGTAGAGTGGCCAGGCGGAAGCCACTCCTCAGTAAAAGGCACTTGACAGCCCGCTTGGACTTTGCCAAAAGTCACCTAAAGACTCTCAGACCAAGAGTAACAAGATTTTCTGGTCTGATGAAACCAAGATTGAACTCTTTGACCTGAATGCCAAGCATCACGTCTGGAGGAAACCTGGCACCATCCCTACGGTGAAGCAGCAGCCGCATCATGCTGTGGGAGTGTTGTTCAGCGGCAAGGACTGGGAGACTAGTCAGGATCGAGGCAAAGATGAACGGAGCAAAGTACAGAGAGATCCTTGATGAAAACCTACTCCAAAGCGCTCAGGACCTCAGACTGGGGTGAAGGTTCACCTTCCAACAGGATAACGACCCTAAGCACATAGCCAAGACAAAGTAGGAGTGGCTTTGGTACAAGTCTCTGAATGTCCTTGAGTGGCCCAGCCAGAGCCCGGACTTGAACCCGATCGAACATCTCTGGAGAGACCAGAAAATAGCTCCCCATCTATCCTTACAGAGCTTAAGAGGATCTGCAGAGAAGAATGGGAGAAACACCCCTAATACAGGTGTGCCAAGCTTGTAGCGTCATTGAGGCTGTAACCGATTCCAAAGGGTTTTCAACAAAGTACTAAGTAAAGGGTCTGAATGCTAATGTAAATGTCTTATTTCAGTTTTTCATTATTAATAAATTAGCAAAAATTTCTTCAAACCTGTTTTGCTTTGTCATTATTGGGTATTGCGTGTAGACTGATGAGGGAAAAAAACGATTGAATACATTTTAGAATAAGGCTGTAACGTAACAAAACGTGGGAAAAGTCAAGGGGTCTAAATACTTTCCAAAGGCACTGTAGGCTATTTGGCATGCATACAGTTAGGCCCTAGAGTCTAGGCTTGCTCACTTATACCAGATAACGTACAATAATTAAAGAAAAACCTCAATGTAGCCTATAGATCTAAAATTCACAAGAATTATAGATTAATGGATTTTTAAGGCATTATTTTATTTTTATTCAACCAGCTCCCACCCTTCATATACACAATATTTAATGACCCTACACCCGCTCGCTCCCTGTGCATCACTAATCCACACCAACATGCAATTCACTCGCACTGTACTGCTAGGAAATATATTTATTGATGCTGAGGCTCATACAAATAAATGACAGTTCTAGGCAATGCCGGCGAACCAACACAAAATAACAACAACAAGACAGCAAGCTCCAGCATTGATATGATGGCCTTGCTTGTATCGATAAAGTCTGGAAAAGTCTAGACTTTAGAGAAGGCTTTTGGCAACATGAGCTACACCCTCAAAACTGCTTTCTGTAGTCTATGATGAACATGTTATTGCACGACTCTGACCGTGACATAGATGGCGACAACTTGTGGAAAATCAATGAACATTCAGCTAGCACATTTTTTGGTTCTGAAGTCTTATGTTGTATTACATATCTCGGCTACTGAAAGTGTTGCGCAACTAGTGGATTTAATCCATGGTCCCCCGACTAAGGTGTTCATTCTCTTTAGGCTGCGTTCTCCACCTATCTCGCCCAAAGTGATCAGTGGAGAGGCAGGGCCCTAAATCCAAATCGATTTAGTTAAAGCAGCGCTGTCCATCATGTCTCTGTGACTGTCAGATGGAATGAGATGCCTGTGAGCCTTAGACATTGCTCCATTCAAGGTTATGAATTGCATCATGTATGTGAAAGATTTCAATGAGTGCAGGAGGGAGGTAAGACCCTGTTTGTATTGGGGAGTCTGTGTTCAGGGCTATACCAGAGGATCAGCCATGCAGGAGATACAGTGCTAACTAACCTTGAGAAATCATATCCTGCAGTTCCTAAGGTAAATATTAAGGGTAAATCAATTTTAATTCTATCACTTTTTGACAGCACCCCTTTTGATTTGAACAAAACCTTGAATACATATTTGCCCATTGTAGAAGTGCTCAGAAAGTGACTTTTTGGACCTGAATGCCAAAACATTTTAGAGATGAAGATGCTCAAAGTTAACCCACCATAGCATGAGACATCCATGTCTTCATCACTGGAAAATATAAAAAGCTAACAAACATTGTGGTTAAGGGCAATTCCATGGTAATGGAATTACGCTTTCATGCCAATACATGCCAAACAAAAACTATTGATTTCAAAGTTTAAAAAACCATACAACTCAATTTCCACTGAAAAATGTACAAAAACTAATTTAGTGGAAGAACTGTGCAGATGAAAACTTTAGTAACTGAATTATAGTATAATCTCCCTCAGGTTTTTATGTGACCACATTTTCCCAAAAATCTATTTTGGTCAATGAACTACATTAAGTGAAGTGGATTTACACCCGGTAACGGAATTACATCATGGGTCCCTGAACTACATAATTATGAAATTAATGTCATTCTCATGTTTCACAAGTTTGGACATCAGAGTGCAGCACAGCAGAGTACAGTGTAGTACAATACAGCACAGCAGAGTAGAGTAAGGTAGAGTTTAGTAAAGTATAGTGCAGTGCTGTTCAGTAGAGTTCAGGTACAGTAGAGTACAGTAAAATATTATACTTTTATTTTCTTTCCTGTACTGAACTGTACTGCCTTGCATTGTACTGTACTACTGTATTGTACTCCTTCTGTGGTTTACTGTAATGTAGTCAGTACTGTACTGCAGAGGCCTTCACGGGCCCAAAAAGTTGAACCGGTTCCGAAATGGTTCCGAAATGGTTCCAAACGGTTCCATCAACGGACCCGAGGACAACTAGATCCATTCCATATATACTTGATCATCCAGACCCGGTCCGATCCTATCCAATTGAGGGAAGCAGCATAAAAGTATATTTTTAAGCTACTATATTCAACAGAGCTGATAAAGCACGAGGGAGAGGAGGTAGAGAGGTGAGGCTCTAGCAGGGACCATACTGTGTGTGTAGGCTACTGTGAGGGTGAGCAAGTGAAACCGAAACAGGGAGGAGGGAGGGAGAGACCAGAGACTGCAACCAATCATGCCAACTAGCACTATAGTAGACTAATAGCTGCCATAGCTAGGTTATTTATCATCCAATAGGACTACGTAGTACCTGTCTTGACTGCATCAAACCAGGAGAAGCTAGTTAAGCTATAGTAGCTACTATAGCTAGCTAGGCTAATTGAGGCTTCATGTTATTTATTTTCCTACAGTAACAAACTATATTCAGAATATTAAGTTGTAGCCTACTTGTTGGCTCTTGGTCATTTAGCCTATCCTTCTCTTTTATCTTTTAAATCCATAATTTTAATTATTTCTTCCATTGATTAGATATCTCCTTACTTTTGCTCCACGTGGAGGCTCTATAACTATAACCTATTGCCGCTTTGATGACATGATTGGCCAACAACAACAACAAGCTATACGCGCCACTCTCGTTAAAACAAAAGAGCAGCAGCATACACTGCATTCTATCCTCCTGATTCTTGCTTAAAAGCAAAAACTAAAGCAGGAAGCACCAGTGACTCAGTCAATAAAAAAGTGGTCAGATGAAGCAGATGCTAAACTACAGGACTGTTTTGCTAGCACAGACTGGAATATATTCTGAGATTCTTCCGCTGGCATTGAGGAGTACACCACATCAGTCACTGGCTTCATCAATAAGTGCATCGATGATGTTGTCCCCACAGTGACTGTACGTACATACCCTACCCAGAAGCCATGGATTACTTGCAAAATCGTCACTGAGATAAAAGGTAGAGCTGAGAGGGACATCCTGCTGGGATTGTTGTTGTTTGATTGACGGGGGTGGGGGAGTGGGAGCAGAGGGAGTGCCACTTTCAAGGAGAGGGACACTAATTTGGACGCTTATAATAAATCCCGCTATGCCCTCCGACAAACATTCAAACAGGCAAAGCGTCAATACAGGACTAAGATTAAACCGTACTACACCGGGTCTGATGCTCTTTGGATGGGACAGGGCTTACAAACTATTACAGACAACAAAGGGAAGCACAGCCATGAGCTGCCCAGTGACACGAGCCTACCAGACAAGCTAAATTACTTCTATGCTCACTTCAATGCAAGTAACACTGAAACATGCATGAGCGCATCAGCTGTTCCGGACGACTGTGTGATCACGCTCTCCGTAGCCAATGTGAGTAAGACCATTCACAAGGCCGCAGGGACAGAAAGATTACCAGGACGTGTACTCCAAGCATGCGCTGACCAACTGGCAAGTGTCTTCACTGACATTTTCAACCTGTCCCTGACTGAGTCTGTAATACTAACATGTTTCAAGCAGACAACATATAGTCCCTGTGCCCATGAACACTAAGGTAACCTGCCTAAATGACTACCGACCCATAGCACTCAAGTCTGTATCCATGAAGTGCTTTGAAAGGCTGGTCATGATTCACATCAACACCATTATCCCAGAAACCCTATACCCACCCCAATTTGCATACCGCAATCTCTATTGCACTCAACACTACCCTTTCCCACCTGGACAAAAGGAACATCTATGTGAGAATGCTATTCATGAACTACAGCTCAGCATTCAAAGCTCATCAATAAGCTAAGGACCCTGGGACTAAACACCTCCCCCTGCAATTGGATCCTGGATTTCCTGATGGGCCGCCCCCAGGTGGTAAGGGTAGGTAACAACAAATCCGCCATGCTGATCCTCAACACGGGGGCCCCTCAGGGGTGGGTGCTCAGTCCCCTCCTGTACTCCCTGTTCACTCAATACTGCATGGCCAGGCACGACTCCAACACAATCATCAAGTTTACCGATGACACAACAGTGGTAGGCCTGATCAAGACAAAGATGAGACAGCATATAGGGAGGAGATCAGAGACCTGGCCATGTGGTGCCAGGACAACAACTTCTCCTTCAACGTGATCAAGACAAAGGAGATGATTGTGGACTACAGGAAAAGGAGGACTGAGCATGCCCCGATTCTCATCCAGGACCTCTATACCAGGCTGTGTCAGAGGAAGGCTATAAAAAGTGTCAAAGACTCCAGCCACCCTAGTCATAGACTGTTCTCTCTGCTACTGCATGGCAAGCGGTACCACAGCACCAAGTCTAGGTCTAAAAGTCTTAACAGTTTCTACCCCCAAGCAATAAAACTCCTGAACAGCTAATCAAATGGCTACCAATAAAATTGGATAACATTTTTTATTTGATTTGCAGTGGGAAAAATCAGGGTCGCACAGAGTGTTTCTTGTTAGTCTTAAACAATCAAATGTTTAAAAAAATATACACCTCACACACATAGTTATGGGCTTAAACAAAAGAGGACACCTGTACCATGTCAGATATAGAGGTTAGATGTATTACATTTTGAGTTTGAATCCCAATATTACACTTTATATACAGTTGAATTCGGAAGTTTACATACACCTAGGTTGGAGTCATTAAAACTTGTTTTTCAACCACTCCACACATTTCTTGTTAACAAACTATAGTTTTGGCAAGTCGGTTAGGACATCTACTTTGTGCATGACAAAAGTCATTTTTCCAACAATTGTTTACAGACAGATTATTTCACTTATAATTCACTGTATCACAATTCCAGTGGGTCAGAAGTTTACATACACTAAGTTGACTGTGCCTTTAAACAACTAAGAACATTTCAGAAAATGATGTCATGACTTTAGAAGCTTCTGATAGGCTAATTGACATCATTTGAATCAATTGGAGGTGTACCTGTGGATGTATTTCAAGGCCTACCTTCAAACTCAGTGCCTCTTTGCTTGACATCATGGGAAAAAAATAAATAAAAAATCAGCCAAGACCCCAGAAAAAAAGTTGTAGACCTCCACAAGTCTGGTTCATCCTTGGGAGCAATTTCCAAATGCCTGAAGGTACCACGTTCATCTGTACAAACAATAGTACGCAAGTATAAACACCATGGGACCACGCAGCCATCATACCACTCAGGAAGGAGACGCGTTGTCTCCTAGACATGAACGTACTTTGGTGCGAAAAGTGCAAATCAATCCCAGAACATCAGCAAAGGACCTTGTGAAGATGCTGGAAAAAACAGGTATAAAAGTATCTATATCCACAGGTAAACGAGTCCTATATCGACATAACCTGAAAGGCCGCTCAGCAAGGAAGAAGCCACTGCTCCAAAACCTCCATAAAAAAGCCAGACTACGGTTTGCAGCTGCACATGGGGACAAAGATCGTACTTTTTGGAGAAATGTCCTCTGGTCTGATGAAACAAAAATAGAACTGTTTGGCCATAATGACCATCTTTATGTTTGGAGGAAAAGGGGGGATGCTTGCAAGCCGAAGAACACCATCCCAACCGTGAAGCACGGTTCCTCTGCACTGCAGTACTTAATGCAGTCATAATGCAGTCAGTCTCTGGCCACACCAGAGACTGACTGTTACTTTTGATTTTGACCCCCCTTTGTTCAGGGACACATTATTCCATTTCTGTTAGTCACATGTCTGTGCAACTTGTTCAGTTTATGTCTCAGTTGTTGAATCTTGTTATGTTCATACAAATATTTACACATGTTAAGTTTGCTGAAAATAAACACAGTTGACAGTGAGAGGACGTTTCTTTTTTTGCTGAGTTTAGTAATTTAAGTTGATGTTTCAATTAAATTAAAAGAGAATGTTGTGTCTCAACCGATGGCGGACAAAAATGTTAGTTGATGTAAAACAGGGTATTTTTTCAATAAATAATACAATAGTTTGACAACACTTTGTAAGTTTCAAATGATATCAAACTCAACAGTTTATATTTTCCAGTGAAGAAAACATGGATGTCTCATGGTATGGTGTTTTTTTTTTTAAATGAGTAAACTTTGAGCACCTTTAAATCAAAAGGGAAGCTGTCAAAAAGTACATTAATAGCAACTTAAAGTGGGCGGCAGGGGCATCAATTGGGTATGTCAGAGTATGTCAGTCCCCATACCCTAGTTTAATACCAACAACTTAAAATAGAATGTTCCAATCTCGATTAAAGGCAAGTGTAGTTTAGCAGTATAATCCCTGTGCTGATTGTTGTATGCCATGTTTGTAGAATGTTAAGTCCCCTATCAACTGAGGTTGAAATATAGTGTATCATAATATCAATATAGTGTATCATATTAAATAAACAATACCATATGTTATATTATATGATGTTAAGTAGTTAATCAAATATAGAGTACCATATTTTATATATATATTGTAATGTCTTACTTAAATAGAGTATCATATTAAATATAGTGTATCAAATATGGAGTATCATAATACATTTCAATCAAAAGTATAACTTCAGACCATGGTAGGTCATCTAAAGTCCCATGAGGCAAACAAACCTAATAAAAATGTACTTAGGAAGACTGGCAAGTCCGTTGAGAGTGTTCCGTGCCCTTTAAAATATCAATAACCCAATTGTATTGTTATTACATTGTGCGGTAAAAAGGGACGTCTTAAGGCCAACACTGCAAATGGTGGTTTAAAAATCTGGCTCTGGTGGGACTGGTCAGGACTGTCCACTACCTAATCACTGACCAGCCAAGCCCAACCACACAAGCTGTGTTGAGTACAAGTGGAGCTGCACCACTGATTTCCCTGGCCTGCTATTGGTGTGAGCACTAGACCGTACTGTCCTATCCTGAATTCCCAGATAGCTTTGAAGGCACTGTGTGTTTTACACTGTGCACTGTATGGTTTTCTGGAAGGTCTGCAGAGAATATCAATCGTTTTTTTTCAACAAATGTTCCACTGGTAATGCTTCTGGCTAGTACTGGCCAAAAAATATGACTAAATATGGATTATGCAACCACCATGTTACACTTCCAAACAATGGCTGTAAATATGTATTAGAATGTGTATGAAAGAGTCACACTTTTTCCTTCGTATTTTCTCTATCAATTATATGAAGCATTTGAGTAAATATTTCCCAAAAACCTAACAATTCAATTAACATAATTCAATTTACCCTATAATCAACTAAAAAGCATTTTCAGTCCAGGACTGGGCTTAAAGGGATACTGCGAGATTCTGGTAATTAGCATACACTAGCTTACCAGTAGACTTCCAGTTATTGTGCTAATGCTAGTTAGCATTGAATCACGAAACTACCTTTAACTTCCTTCATGCGTCACGCAGAGACATAAAAACGGTACCTACGAGTTCACCAGACTTTGGGTAAGTATACAAATTAATTGCTTGAATCTCACACTATCCCTTTAATATGTAACTGGGAAACTGGCCCTATAACTTTCTGATATTTTGTGTGGGAGAGTTCAGGACAGCCTGGCAGTTTAATATTGAAGTGTAGCCTCCCGTTACAGTGGATTTGGAAAGTATTCAGACACCTTGATTTTTTTCACATTTTGTTACATTACAGCCTAATTCTAAAATTGATTAAATCAATCTACACACAACACCCCATAATGATAAAGCAAAAATTTGAAATTTTGGCAAATGTATTACAAATGTAAACGTGATATTTCAGAAGTATTCAGACCCTTTACTCAGTACTTTGTTGAAGCACCTTTGGCAGCAATTACAGTCTCAAGTCTTCTGGGGTATGATGCTACAGCTTGGCACACCTGTATTTGGGGAGGTTCTCCCATTTTTTCTGCAGATCCTCTGTCAGATCTGATGGGGAGCGTCACTGCACAGCTATTTTCAGGTCTCTCCAGAGATGTTTGATTGGGTTCAAGTTCGGGCTCTGGCTCTGCCTGGACCACTCAAGGACTTGAGACTTGTCCCAAAGCCACTCCTGCATTGTCTTGGCTGTGTGCTTAGGGTCGTTTTCCTGTTGGAAGATGAACCTTCACCCCAGTCTGAGGTCCTGAGCACTCTGGAGCGGGTTTTCATCAAGGATCTCTCTGTACTTTGCTCCATTCATCTTTCCCTCGATCCTGACTAGTCTCCCAGTCCCTGCTGCTGAAAAACATCATCACTCGACACAATCCTGTCTCGGACAATTCCGACAATTCCTTCGACCTCATGGCTTAGTTTTTGCTCTGACATGCACTGTCAACTGTGGGACCGTACATAGACAGGTGTGTGCCTTTCCAAATCATGTCCAATCAATTGAATTTACCACAGGTGGACTACAATCAAGTTGTAGAAACATCTCAAGGATGATCAATGGAAACAGGATGCACCTGAGCTCAATTTTGAGTCTCATAGCAAATGGTCTGAATACTTACGTAAACAAGGTATCTGTTTGTTATTTTTTTATACATTTACAAAAATGTTTAAAACTGTTTTCACTTTGTCATTGTGGGGTATGGTGTGTAGATTGATTAGGAAAACATGTAATTTCATTAATTTTAGAATAAGGCTGTAACGTAACAAAATGTGAAAAAAGTCAAGGGGTCTGAATACTTTCCAAATGCACTGTACGTGGGTGTACTATTTTCTATTTTTTTACCTTTTTTAAACTAGGCAAGTCAGTTAAGAACAAATTCTTATTTACAATGACGGCCTACACCAGCCAAACCCAGACAACGCTGGGGCCAATTGTGCGCCGCCCTATGGGACTCTCAATCATGTCCGGTTGTGATACAGCCTGGACTCAAACCAGAGTGCCTGTAGTGACGCCTCTAGCACTGAGATGCAGTGCCTTAGACTGCTGCGCCATTCGGGAGCCCTTCCCCAATTACTGGTTCAATCTCACTCAGGAGTCAATAGGTTTAACTGTTCTTTTTCTGTGCCTTTCTATGAATGATGTGCAATCCAGAGCAAGGCCAGTCCGTTGTTATCAGCACAACACTGCTACAATGCTCATGCTTTCCTCAAAGGTCAGCTTGTGAAAAATGGCACAGTAACCACATTTCCAGCCACAGTGTTTATGCAAGTAAAGTCCTACCGAATAATCATAAAGAATAATCACGACCGTTGTGAGGAAACAGGACATTTTGGTACAATTTTATAAATACCGACAGATCATTTGTTCATTCGACATGGTGGGATCTTTTTGTGTCAGTAATAATGATGAACTTCACATTGTAGTGAAAGTTCACTTTGATCTTGGTGCTCCTTTCCAATAAATATTGAGGGTCTGATTCTGGTGACATGATGATCGATGCTTGACTGCCGTTAGACAAATACAAATATTCTCGCTCTTAAATCTCATTATGTAGACTAGCCTACCCGCACAGCCTTCCCACACTTTATCTGCGAGCTGTTAAGTATCAAGACCAGAGTAGACACATTTGCTATTTAACGCAACAGTTTTTGTTACAAACTATCAGTAGAATTGAAAATGCGATGGAAACACATTGAACTTCAGATTTTTACTCAGTAGAAAACTGAAGTGAAAAGAAAATGTTGTGTGCACGATGTCATCACACATTGATTTTTATCTGCAACAAGTCAGTTTGGTGGAAACACACCACTGGTGGGAAAATATTTTCTTTATGCAACATTTTTGAATATTCACCTGGAAATCTGTCACCAATTTATACTTTATACCTGGGTTCCCGGGCCAAGGGTGGAGATCGGGTCTCGTTATTTCATTCATACTGTAAATGGAGCCGTATCTCCCTGTAGGATCACAGCAACCTTTCTCAACACTCGTTCTCCAAAAATAGCTCCCTCGTCCTGCAGACAGCGCCAGCACTGAGGTCTTTTTTCAATTAGCCAGCCTGTCTCCTCAGGGTGCATTGATGATACAGAGCTGAGGAGAACGTTCTACAGCAGAGATACATTGTCTAGTTAGCTATACCAGAAGGAGCAGTATAGAGCGGCATGGCTCATACCTCGGGATGCAAAGGGAGGGTATATTACTGGCAACTTTCTAATATTTCCTGTAAACTACCAGAATTTTGGTAACCTTCAAGGTTTTTGAGGATTTTATCACAAGACAACTACTGGCTTTTTTTTTTAGGTACTATAGATCATCACAGGTGTCTGTAACTATCTCTGGCCCTCTGTGTGAAGTCTTTGATGTGAATGTTTTGGCGCCAAACTGGTGGCAATTGTGAAAAAAGTCAATTGTTGGAAGAGTTGAAGTGTTAATTGAAAATAATGCCATTGTTGATTTGATGCATTTTTCATTAATTAGACGATTTTCTCTTGAACCATATCATCTATCCACTAGAAACTCATGGACATTAGGATATAAAAAACGAATACTATATACTGTATGAATATATATTTTTTTGTAAGTTATGCAAGTATAAATTACCAAAGTTACAATAAATTGTCATTGATTACATGTTAATTACCAAAATCACTGAATGTTCTAGTAGCCTTGGTAAATTACTGGTAGCTTTGCAAACATATTCATACCACATAACTCACATGTTCGCATAGAGTGGAAGACATGATACTACAACAAGACAGCACAGAATAGCACACAGTATTGCATAAAGTCACTACAATTACAAGGACAAAATAGATAGATATTGTTTGATGTAATAAAAAAAAATTACATCCAGGTATAGCCATACATTTTGAAATGCTAAAACTGCACATGTATTGAAAAGAAGAAAAGCAATTTAAAATGTTTTACTTTACTGTTTGTTGTAGGTTAGGTCTCTCACATGGCCATTTCTGACAGCTTTGCGGAGTAACAAGGTAGTAAGGTATAGTAGTACTCACTTTTTCAACATTCCCAGAAAGTATGGATGAGGCTTTGAACTTGCCTCCACTGCCGTTTGTAGAGGTTTTACTTCAGCATCAAATTCACCAAGGGGTGCAGGGCATACTCCAGTCAATACTGAATTGATGCAGTCAACATTGATTCATTGATTAAGTCAAGATTCAGATATCAAAATGAATGACCTTGGTCAATAAGCAATTTCAACTACCCTAAGATAGGACTACCGGGGCAAATGAAAACACATGGATACAATGTTATGAAGAATATACCTTTTCCTTGACCTCTCTGGGCACTTCCTTGACAAAAAGGAAGTAAAAAGGATTTTTCCAATAAGGGCCTTCCAGAGTAGAACATGTGCCAGAACCTGCTACCAAACCACGGTTAAAAGGTCGAGCTCTCTGAATTCCTGGAGCTTAACACTCAATTAGTTCAGAATTGCATTCTGTCCACCAGGGAGCAGGTGATAACTGTGACGGGTCACAAGTGATAATTGCCTGCATACCCCTCGGAGTTGCTGCCTATTAAAAGGAGTTATTTAAATCCCATCACCTTTGGGCGTCTCTTGCCTTTATGTGCATCTCCTTAATTGGGAAGCACATTATATAAAACTCCCTTCATAACCCGATCGGCCTCAAAGACAGTCAAACTCTCCACAAGTAATTGAGGGGAAGTGGATGAGTGAGTTGTTGTCCAGTGATTGGTATAGGGGTTCTGTTTACATCGGTAAGTGTGGACCTCTATGCAACTTGAGGATCTTTGTGAATACGGAAGAACACAGAATGGTGTTCTGTGCCAAAGACAAATACTCTCTCTTGAAGGGATACTTTGGACTTTGACTTCCAGTCGTTGCGCTAAGGCTAGATAGCATTGGCTCACAAAACTACCTCTAACTTCCTTCATACTGGACACAGAGACATAAAAATGGTATTCACAATTTAATCTGACTCTGGGGCAGTAGATAAAGGCCCTCATTGCCAAAAGTATCCCTTTAAACCCCATTACAAAATATGGACTATCCCCTAAAGGCCCAAACTGATCTTTCATTTTTAATACAGTTGAATTTGTGTTTCAGCATATTTATTCAGATTGAACACTCATAACTTTGGCCCAGAATCAAAAAGCAAAAGAGTATTTAGACAGCCACCATCTCAGATTTTTCTGAAATAGTTTCTGTAGTTAGTCACAGATACGATTAGCATTCCTGAAACATTGTTTTGTTTAAATATAATTGGATCTTTGAAATTTGATCTTTGAAAAGAAGTTTATGGAGGAACCGTGAGCTAACGCTGGAAAGCATGCTCATGCGAGAAAGGGAAAACCCATTTACACAGACGGGAACCGTGACCATTTTTTCCAGTGGTAAACTGCCTGAGTTAGACATGTTAATTGTGAATGGTGATCTTAGGCTTGTGTGTGGCTGCTTGGCCATGGAAACCCATTTCATGAAGCTCCCCTATGAACAGTTATTGTGCTAACGTTGCTTCCAGAGGCATTTTGGAACTCGGTAGTGAGTGTTGCAACCCAGGACAGGCGATTTTTATGCACCACGCGCTTCAGCACTCGGTGATCCCGTTCTGTGAGCTTGTGTGGCCTACCACTTCGCGGCTGAGCCGTTGTTGATCCTAGGCGTTTTCACTTCACAATATCAGCACTTACAGTTGACCAGGGCAGCTCTAGCAGGGCCAAAATTTGACAAACTGACTTTTTGGGAAGATGGCATCCTATGACAGTGCCACGTTGAAAGTCACTGATCTACTCAGTATGGGCCATTCAACTGCCAATGTTTGTCTATGGAGATTGCATGGCGGTGTGCTCGATTTTATACACATGTCAGTACGGGTGTGACTGGAATAGCCGAATCCACTAATTTGAAGGGGTGTCCACACATCTTTTTGGTCATGGGGTGCCAGGTAGCCTAGTGGTTAGAGCGTCGGGCCATTAACCGAAAGGTTGCTAGATCGAGTCCCCAAGCTGATAAGGTAAAAATCTGTCGT
The DNA here is from genome assembly GCF_016432855.1 of Salvelinus namaycush. Taxonomy (NCBI): domain Eukaryota; kingdom Metazoa; phylum Chordata; class Actinopteri; order Salmoniformes; family Salmonidae; genus Salvelinus; species Salvelinus namaycush. The sequence continues at coordinate 44,314,250 of NC_052325.1, forward strand.
TCTACTCATAAAGGCCCAATTGAATGTTATGAATTGGCTTATGTGGTGCTTTTGATATAATAGGACCAATTGATAGATTTCCCTGCTATATTCCCAGCCACCATAACTAGCTTAATGGATCCATTCTAAAAATAAAAATGAATATGTACAAAAATAATGTACTCTCCAAATAATCCAGCATCACTTGATGTGCGAGTTCTGATGCATAAGTAGCGAGCATTCGTTTGACCAGCCCCGAATAGAAAGATGAGAGCACCAGTAGGTAGGAAGATGAGAACATCAGTAGGTAAGGAAGAATGGGGAAAATGTGTCCTAAGAGGATTTTTTTTAGGTCGCCCCTGTGAAAGGTGCTCTTTAAATGGAAATCATTTTCAAAAGAGGATAGAGCAGTGGGACAAGGGGTAGAGAGAGAGAGGGAGAGAGATGGGGGGAGAGGACGCAGACAAAGTGATGGAGGGCTTGTACAGAGATAGCAAGAGATAGGTGGAGAGGGGAGGTTGAGAGGGAAATGGAAGAGGAGGGGGAACCAGCCAGAGGAGAGGAGGGAGGGAGGGATGAGGGAGGAGAGGGAGTTTAGTGGTCTCAGTCTTATCAGAGGCAATCATATCTGCCTTGCTTGGCCTTTTTTAATAATCACCCCTGTTAAAGATGGGACAACTAATCAGGAGCTGGGGACCTTAAAGTCAGAACAATTTAATTCTCTGTTGTTTAATGAATGTGTATTGCTGCCATAGGAGAGGTGAGGGAGAGGAGTCATCTGACTAAGTGCACTGCAATGATAAGAACAACACATGAAAGATATTGAACCACGAGTCACAGTAGATTAACTACGGAGCTAGACAAGATCCATTATGGATCCCCCTGCTTAGCATGTAAACACTTTGTGATTGTCTAACCTGCAGAATAGCTATCTCTAGAATCAAATCAAATCATATCAATGCCAAAGACATGGTCACATTTACACACAAGATCCTTGAAAATACAGGGCGTATATTATGCTCATCCTGTGTATGGTATAGGCCTACACATCACAATCCCTCTCAATACCATGGATGTACTTCTGATTAATTTCATTCTACAGGGATTCTCAGTGATTGGACCTACAGTATAACATGTAACGAGAACATACTGTACAAGCTTTGTGAATCAATGGCTCTGATCAAAGTCCATTCAGCCTTTAGGGATTTGGTCTGAGCAGCACTTCGAGCAGCACTCCTAGATCCTCGAATTCTGAATTAGTCCCTTTTTTTAAACTTGGTTTTCAGAGTTTTACTCTCAGAATACACAATATGCAGCAGTGGCCATACTTCAAAAGTAGAATGCAGAAAGATGCAAAAGAGGAGTCAATGGCTAATGTGCTAATGTGTTATAGTCATCTAATTGCCACTGTGACATTTAAAGGTGGTCATGTTGCTAGCTGACTCAGATGTTAGGGAACTCAAGGGGACCTTGCCTTCAGTGTCATATAACATTTGTCTATGATCTAATGCTTTTGGTTGAAGTGTTTGTGCAACTTTTAAGGCTAACAATTAGCTAGCAATGATACCGAAAACGGTCTGCAGGCTTATAAAGTATGTGTCTGAATGACACCGGTGTCTTGTCTCCGGTAAAGTCAAATAGAGGTTCGCAAATGGCATTCAAAACGAGGCTAATGTAATATGAAGCCTTCCACAATCCCATTTGCTTCTACTGTAATTTGGTTTAGCATTGTTGTAGCCAAAGCAGAATTGGCCATTTGCATGATTCACAGGGATTTTTAAAGAACCTCAGACAATTGAGATAAGAATCGATTATGATCTGAAACACTGATGTGCATATTTGCTGGAAAGGCTTAAAAGCCCAAGCACATTAGCCAGTACCGATCTGAGTCAATCCCTATGAACTAACAATGGATCAGATCAGTGCAACACTGCCCTCTTGTGTTTCCCCCTCAAAAAAGGAAAAATACACAAGAGAATCTTCTACACAAGAGGATTTTCAAGGTGATTTTATTTTGTTGTATGTCTCACTGAGTAAGACTGTCACACAATCTCTCCCTCTTTTGCTCGCTCTCTCTCAATCTGTCAGCGACGTCTCATTCTCTTATGCAGTCAGTAGCTCCACACCTCAGTCTGTCAAGTATCTCACTCTCTCCCTTTCTCCTTATTTGCACTCCCTTCGCTCTCCTCTTTCTCATTCACTCACTTCCATCTTCCCCAATCTATCAGCACCACACCACCTCTCTCTTGGTCCCTCTTTCATTCTCAACAATCTGCCGTGGATTTTTCTACTTTCGGTCTTCTGCCCACTAGCCCTTTATCTTTCTCTAGACCTCAAATTATTTATCCCCTACTCCTTCTTCAACCCACTCCCCTCTTACTCTGAAGATTCATTTATTTTTCTCACCCCACACAATCACTCCTTGACAGTGTCATTTGATCTTCACCCTCCCCATCTCTCACTGGCCCCCTATCTCCCCGTCACCATCATTCTTTCAGTGAGCAATGCCCTTATGCTCTCGTATGCTTTCTCTCTCCCAATACATCTCTCTCTCTGCCTCTCAACCTCCCTCCTCTCTTCCACTTCTCACAGTGTGCATCCCTGAGGACCTATGCACAGGGTGAGTGCTGCTATAAACCTTGGCATTCAAACCCAAAGTGGCTCATGAATTTTAATATGCGGCAAGCACGTTGGGGGGCTGCGTTCAGTCTCCCTCCAACTTGCAGCCAGCGGACAATGAAAACAGGCAGACGTTGCACGGGCCAAGGTTGCTCTCTGCACACTCCTGCAGTGCCTGGGAGAGTGGGCATTTTATCGCCTGTCTTTAGGCTTATCGCAGCACCAGGGCCCTGGGCCAAGGTTAATTTCATGGTTGGGCAAGGGGTGGTTACGTTGGGGTTGAGGACCGTAGTCCCATAGAAGAGGCATTGGTCAATAGAAATGAAATAACCGTAAATTCACTCTGGCAATTAGTCGAGTCCTCTGCCAAGATTGACGTAGTTTCCCTGTTGTGAGACTTTTTCCTCATTATGATGAGTTTCATAGGTCTAGTGTCTGACCTGCATGTGGTAATTTCCATGTAAAAGGACCTATGAGCATAAACATGAGAAGGTCATAGGAGTATATCAAATTGAGTGTCAAATGAAAGCTAAGAGTCTATCGTTTTTTAGAAATTAAGGTATACATACATTTTTCAACCATTTCCCATCCTAAAAATGAGGAATAAGCAAAGGCTTTGATTTCTGGTCAAACAGATGGAAAAGTATAAAAATGCATCAAAACACAATACGTAAATAGCCCTGCCAATTAATATCAACACTTATATCTAGTTTATGATACATTTTTCTACATTCTGTAAGTTTTTGCCTTTAAATTCTATTACCAAAACCCACATATCTTTAAGATATATTCTAGTTTGTCTCCCTCATGAGGAGGGAGGATAATAACAAGTAAAGGTAGACCTATCAATTAGTTATAGTTTTTTTTAACTTATTCAATTTTGTTTTTTGAATTACTAAGTGATTTAAACTCAACATTTGTGACCGAATTTCTGTGTAGTACAGATCGGGGACCCATGATGCAATTCTGTTACCGCAATTCCGTTAAAGGTTAATCCATTTCATTTACTGTAGTTCAATAACCAAAAGAGATTTTTTCAAAGTCAATGTGTCATGTCATAGATGACACCCCATTCTTTCTGCAGACATTTTTCAATCTTAATTCGGAGCAAACATGGACACAAAACTGCGGGAGATTTTATAGAAATTCTGTTACCAAACTTTGCATTTGCACAGTTCTTCCAGTGAATGTGTTTTTGTAAAATGTTCAGTGTAAAATGTTCTGGATGAGAGCGTCTGCTAAATTTCTCAAATGTAAAAATATTTTGGCCATCAAGGCTATACCCCCATTGGATGACAATGCCCCCATCCACAGGGCACGAGTAGCCACTGAATGCTTTGATGAACATGAAAACGATGTAAGCCATATGCCATGGCTGTCTCAGTCACAAGATTTTAACCCAATTGAACACTTATGTGAGATTCTGGAGCGGCGCCGGAGACAGTGTAATAATTGTGCATAAGTTTGCAAACTTTTAAATCAATGGTTTTTGTATGGCATACATTTTAAGGGTAAAAATCGGAGTCTCAGCGCAAATCCGTTACTGTGAAGTTGCCCATATCAGTAAAGAGTATAGCTGAGAAAAACAGCATGTGATGAGCCACATATGGCCATAATGAGTGTTAAGGATTTCAGATATCTACTGTAGGTTTTCTGCCCTGGAGAATGGATTCGAACAGTAATTCTGTGATGTACACACAGCTTTTCCCCTCCTTTTCACCTCTCTCACGGCCTTCTAGTGACTTATAAAGATGAAGATGGACAAAGGCCCTTTTAAAAAGACCTCAATCCCCTTTCTGCCATCTGTCGCCGATGAATTAGATTCTCCTTGCCACTATGGGAGAATTAGATGAGAGAAATCAGGTTAGAGAGCAACAAGATTAAATGAAAGAGTGTTTCTTTCAAAAGCTCCCAGTGGTCTTGAGTCTATACTATAGCAGTTGTAAGTGGCACACAAGAGCTGGTGTACCATAAGAAATAATAGAGACATTGTGGTTAGGTTTTCTTTATCGTATGAAAGGTCAATGATTACCCACAAGATGTGAGGCTCAGTTTTGTATGTTAACTTAGCACTGAGTAATGAGTAATGTTGCTTGACTGAAAATCATATGCTTATGGAACGTATGGTCCAGTGGAGGCTCCTTAGAGGAAGAAGGGGAGGACCATCCTCCTCAGTGAATGTCATAGAAATAGTCATTTTTAGATCAAATAATACTAAATATAATCACATCACAAAATTGATTAAAACACACAGTTTTACAATGAAGGTTTACAGTAGCCTCAACAGCACTCTGTATGGTAGCACCATGGTGTAGGACAGCTAGTTTCCGTCCTTCTCTAGGTACATTGACTTCAATACAAAGCCTAGGAGGCTAGTGGTTCTCAACCCCTTCCATAGACTTACACAGTAACTATGACAACTTTTGGAGGACATCCTCCAACCTATCAGAGCTCTTGAAGCATGAACTGACATGTTGTCCACCCAAAAAGGATCAGAGAAAGAATCTAGTACTGAAAGCAAAAGCTACAGCTAGCTAGCACTACAGTGCATACAATGTGGTGAGAGAGAGAAAGACAACAGTTAAACAGTTTTGAACAAATTCATTTCTTCAAAAATGAAGGAGAAGCGAGAGAGCGAGAGAGATTCCGTTCATAGTATTTTTTTCACATTTCTTACTTAGCCTACCCGGCTCAAACAGAGAGGGATGCTATGCTAGCTATCTGGCTGACCAACACTGTAACTCTTCCAAGTCAAGGTAAGCTTTTGGTTTTATAAATGTATTGCCACCGGGGCCCGCTGGTGTAACTGCTCAACTGCTTGCTGCTGACTATACACTGTGCTGCATGATTGTAGCGGATTTACTAAGACGTTAGTTCTGGTAGCTATGATGACTATGATGTTAATATGGTGACAACAATGTAGGCGGTGTGTAGCTGTTAGCAGTTATGATATGAAGGTCCACTAGATGCAGGTAAGAGTATGCAAGGCTGTACTATTTGTCAATGTCTGTCACCTTGATCACGTATATTTCTCTCAACCGGTGTACCTACATTGTTAACTTTCATTCATAGGCTAGGTTGTAGCAACCTCATGATGGGTATATGAAAATACAAGTATCATTTAGTAGCCTAAACCTATCGACGTTACATTGAGCTGGGTGAATGGAATATGAATTACAGTCATTCAATATGATGTAATAGAAATAAGGCCATGCAAAACAATTATAAGAATCGTCTTCCCTCGTCTTAAACGGCACCGACCGCCACTGGTATGGTCTATAATATATAATATATACAACACATTACCGTACTATAATATGCCATAATATACTAGGTTTCACTTTATTTGAATAGGTTGGAGGATGTCCTCCAGAAGTTGTCATAGTTACTGTGTAAGTCTATGGAAGGGGGTGAGAACCACTAGCCTCCTAGTTTGAATAGTCCCAAGAAGAGGGTCTGTAGATGTTCAGTATGGTTCAAAAACTGTTAACAACATTTTAACTTACTATCCACTAACCCTAACCTTAACCCTTATCCTAACAAACTTACCTCTTACCCTAACTCTAGCCCTAACCTTAACCCTTATTCCAAACCTCACCCTAACTGTAACCTTAGAAAGCATTTGCTTATCAACAGATCGTTTGTTAATATTATGACCAACTTTAGATCATCTATTTGGGACTAACCAAATGAAGTGTGAACGTATAAAGTACTTAAGTAAAAAATACTTTAAAATACTAATTAAGTCATTTTTGGGGGTATCTTTACTATTTATATTTATATTTACTTTTACTCCACTACATTCCTAAAGAAAATATTGTACTTTTTGCTACATAAATTTTCTCTGACAACCTCGTTACATGTTGAATGCTTAGCAGGACAGGAAAATTGTCAAATTCATTCCTTATCAAGAGAACACGTGGTCATCCCTACTGCCTCTGGCGGACTCACTAAACACTAATGCATCTTTTGTAAATCATGTCTGTTTTGGAATGTGCCCCTGGCTATACATACATTTTAAAAACAAGAAGAAGAAGATGATTGTGGACTACGGGAAAAGGAGGACCGAGCACGCCCCCATTCTCATCAACGGGGCTGTAGTGGAGCAGGTTGAGAGCTTCAAGTTCCTTGTCGTCCACATCAGCAACAAACTAATATGGTCCAAGCATACCAAGAGAGTCGTGAAGAGGGGACGACAAAACCTATTCCCCCTCTGGAGAATGAAAATATTTGTCATGGGTCCTCAGATCCTTAAAGGGTCTACAGCTGCACCATCGAGAGCATCCTGACTGGTTGCATCACTGCCTGGTATGGCAACTGCTTGGCCTCCGACTGCAAGGCACTACAGAGGGTAGTGCGAATGGCTCAGTACATCACTGGGGCCAAGCTTCCTGCCATCCAGGACCTCTATGCCAGGCGGTGTCAGAGGAAGGCCCAAAAAATTGTCAAAGACTCTAGACACCCTAGTCATAGACTGTTCTCTATGACTAGGGCTACCGCATGGCAAGCAGTATCGGAATTCCAAGTCTAGGTCCAAGAGGCCTCTAAACAGCTTCTACCCCCAAGCCATAAGACTCCTGAACATCTAATCAAATGGCTACCCAGACTATTTGTACTGCCCCCCCCCCCCCCCCCCCCCCCACACACACACACATTTACACTGCTGCTACTCTCTGTTATTATCTATGCAAAGTCACTTTAATAACTCCACCTACATTTATTTCTTTTTTTTTTAGGTATTTTTCTTAAAACTGCATTGTTGGTTAAGGGCTTGTAAGTAAGCATTTCACTGTAAGGTCTACACGCGTTGTATTCGGCACATGTGACAAATACAATTAGATTTGATTAATATAAGGAATTTTAAATGATTTATACTTTTACTTTTGATACGTAAGTATATTTAAAACCAAATACTTGTAGACTTTTGCTCAAGTAGTATTTTACTGGCTGACTTTCACTTTTACTTGAGTAACTTTCTATTACGGTATCTATACTTTACCTCAAGTATGACAATTGGGTAATTTTTCCACCACTGACTACAGGTAACTGCCAAAATAAAGGAAACACCTTGGCATAGATTCTACAAGTGTCTGGAACTTTTTTGGAGAGAAACAAAACCATTATTCCATGATAAATTCCATAATTTGTTGTTTTGTTGATGGTGGTGGAAAACACTGTCTCCGGCGCCGCTCCAGAATCTCACATAAGTGTTCAATTGGGTTAAAATCTTGTGACTGAGACAGCCATGGCATATGGCTTACATCGTTTTCATGTTCATCAAAGCATTCAGTGGCTACTCGTGCCCTGTGGATGGGGGCATTGTCATCCAATGGGGGTATAGCCTTGATGGCCAAAATATTTTTAAATTTGAGAAATTTAGCAGACGCTCTTATCCAGAGCGACTTACAGTTAGTGCATTCACCTTAAAGATAGCTAAGTGGGACAACCACATATCACAGTCATAGTAAGTACACTTTTCCTCAATAAAGTAGCTATCAGCAGAGTCAGAGTTAGAAGAGGGGGGGTCGAGGTGAAGAGTAGGATTATTTAAGATACTCTTTGAAGAGGTAGTAGGGTTTCAGGTGCTTTCGGAAGTTGGGCAGGGACTCTGCGGTTCTACTGTAGGTTCAGGGGGAAGCTGGTTCCACTATTGGGGTGCCAGTGGGAGGGGCAAGAGACAAGAGGTGGCACAACGGAGTGCTCAGGTTGGAGTGTAGGGTTTGAGCATAGCATGAAGCTAAGGAGGGGCAGTTCCTCTTGCTGCTCTGTAGGCAAGCACCATGGTCTTGTAGTGGATGTGAGCTTCGACTGGAAGCGAGAGTAGTCTGCGTAAGAGCGGGGTGACATGGGAGAACATGGGAAGGTTGAAAACCAGGAGGGCTGCAGCATTGTGGATAAGTTGCAGGGGTTTGATGGCACAAGCGGGGAGCCCAGCCAACAGCAAGATGCATTAGTCTAGACAGGAGATGACAAGTGCCTGGATTAGGACCTGCGCCGCTTTCTTAAGCATGATGGGATGTTAATTGCTTAATTAACTCAGGGACTACACCTGTGTGGAAGCACCTGCTTTCAATATACTTTGTATCCCTCATTTCCATTATTTTGGCAGTTATCTGTATACTATACTTTACAATTCAGTTTTTCCAAGCTCCAAGCTCATGAAAACATGCCCCCTTTTGAGGGCCCACCTCGCTGGCAATACATTTTAGTCGACGCCTTCTTGACGCCGGAGAGAAAATGTTGCTGTTTTCAAGCAAATTTTCAGAAATTCTACACATTTTGCCATGTGGTGGAGATATATATATTTTGCAGTTTTACAGCAAATTTCCTGCAATTCTACACGTTTTGACTTATGCCATGTCAGCATGATATAAGAGTGAGAGTGGCTAACAAAATCATTGGGGGCCACCTGGAGGTCAGGGCCCTGCGTGCCCAGTAGGTATTCGGCCATAATGGTACAAGCTTAGATAGCTGGCTAGACTAACTTACCAATCTAACAATTGTTAGCTAACATGGGGCAAAACCACGGTAATGGAATTCATCTTCGACTCAGATTTTTTACTTTAAAATGCCAAACAAAACACATTGATTTCAAATTTGAACAAACCATACAACTCTACGCACAAGGACTACTTTTAACAATTTCCACTGAAAAAAAGGTACAAAACTAATTTAGTGGAAGAACTGTGCAGATGCAAACTTTGCTAACGGAATTACATTAAAATCTCCCTCAGGTTTTTATGCGACCATGTTTTCCAAAAACTGTTAAATATCTGCTCCGAATTAAGATTCAAATATGTCTGCAGAAATAACGAGGTGTCAGCTGGCTATTGAACTACAGTAAGTGAAGTGGATTTACACCCGGTAACGAAATTACGTTATGGGTTCCTGATCTGTACTACACAAAAATGCATAATTATGGATATGAACGTAAATCTCCTCATGTTTGACAAGTTTGGTTATCACAGCACAGCACAGCAGTGTACAGTGTCGTACAATACAGCAGATTAGAGTAGAGTACGGTAGAGTTCAGTATAGTGCAGTACAGTAGAGTTCAGCACAGTAAAATAGAGTATAGTTCAGTACAGTACAATATACTGTACTCTACTGTACTATACTTTTCTTGCACTGTACTGTGTTGTACTATATTGAACTGTACTCTACTGTGCTCTACTCACTGTACGGTACTGTATTACACTGTGCTATACAAACTTGCAAAACATACAGTGTCTTTGATAGGTTCAAATTTGGTCCAGTCTGGTCCGACTGTTGACGTTAACATTAATGCTTGGGAGAACCTACCAAATGTCATCTACTTTTCAACGTCGATGGACGTCTTGTGTCGGTCGGGGCTCAGTGGGTGAGGATGCTGGGTAAACTAAATGGAAAGAGAGGGGGCTCATTGGTAGGTGTCAGTAAGAGCTGTGAGAGGTGACATTAACTGGAAAGTGAGATAGAAAGGGAGAGAGAGAGGGCGTAGTTTTCAGGACTGTTCTAACAATCTTGGTTTGACCACCAGACAACAGAAAGAGAAATAAAACAGTTATGAACTGAACATAACAGTATGCCAGTGGACAGTAGCGGGTGACCCAGCTGTGGTTTGTGACTATCATGATTTACCATTGTAGCCAATTCAGGTGCAATAATTCCATTTTTGGGGGTAATTCAATCACCAATTTGGTAACGGAATTACGAGATTTAATCACTTAGTAAATCATGAACAAAATTGATATCAGTAAAATCACTACAGAAGGTAAACAATTTCTCAATATAAGTGTTGATATTAGTTGGTAGAGGTCTTTACGTCAAACATTATTGTGTTTTGATGCATTTCTGAGACCTTTTAAGACTTTTTCTGGTAGACGCATTTTAAGACTCCTTTTCCATCTGTTTATCCAGAAATCAAAGCATTTACTTATGCCACATTTTTTTAGATAGAAAATGGTAGAAAAATGTATATATGCCTTCATTTCCCAAAAAGATAGACTCTTAGTTTTCATTTGATGTGGTCCTATGAACATGTAAATGCTTGTGGGTCCTTTTCGATGGAAATGCCCCATGGCTAATTGAAAGACTGTCAGTGACTGACATAACAAGAGAAAACAGCTGCTGAACAATCACATTTTGAAATTGCACTGGACTGGATCTAATGTTACTACGACACGAGTAATACGTGGATCAATATGTGGGTGATTCTACAGAAGAGGTGTAAATGTTGTCCGACCCCCCAAAAAACTGTTAGAAAACATCTGTTAAGTCTCCAAACTTAGCACATTTATTTGGATAATGATATGTTTCAATTCAATCCAAAGCAATAACAAACAGATTGTTAATTAATATAGTACAAAGTCATTGTTAATACACTTATTTCTATTGAGGTGGCTGTCCTATTTACATTTTTGACATTTAGCAGATGCTCTTATCCAGAGTGACTTACAGGAGCAATTATTTTTCATAATAAACGTAAAAAATAGTTTGAAAATCTTTATGTATTTTTAAGAAGTGTCACTACTGAACATCTAATATATCAAGAAGTAGGTTGTAACGGCTTTCCTCCTCCTCTTCATCCGAAGAGGAGGAGCAGGGATTCGACCAAAACGCAGCGTTGTGAAATGACATGGTTTTAATGAACAAGACGAAAAATACACGAAACGAAATACACTAGAATGATTAACAAAATAACAAACGGAGTAGACAGACCTGGACATGGAACTTACATAAATACACGAAGAACTCACGAACAGGAACAGACTACATAAACCGAGACAGTCCCGTGTGGCGCGACAAACACTGACACAGGAGACAACCACCCACAAACAAACAGTGTGAAAACACCTACCTTAATATGACTCTCAATTAGAGGAAATGAAAAACACCTGCCTCTAATTGAGAGCCATACCAGGCAACCCATAAACCAACATAGAAACAGAAAACATAGACTGCCCACCCAAACTCACGCCCTGACCGTCAAACACATACAAAAACAACAGAAAACAGGTCAGGAACGTGACAGAACCCCCCCCTCAAGGTGCGAACTCCGGGCGCACCCCTAAAACTCAAGGGGAGGGTCTGGGTGGGCATCTGTCCGCGGTGGCGGCTCCGGCGGTGGACGAGGACACCACTCCACCACTGTCTTTGTCCCCCTCCTTAGCGTCCTTTGAGTGGCGACCCTCGCCCCCGACCATGGTCCAGGAACCTTCACTAAGGCCCCTCCTACATAGAGGAGACAGCTCAGGACAGAGAGGTAGCTCAGGACAGAGAGGTAGCTCAGGACAGAGAGGTAGCTCAGGACAGAGAGGTAGCTCCGGACAGAGAGGTAGCTCCGGACAGAGAGGTAGCTTAGGACAGAGGGACAACTCTGTACTAATGGCAGCTCCGGACTGGGTGGCAGCTCCGGACTGGAGGGCAGCTCATGACTGGAGGGCAGCTCATGACTGGAGGGCAGCTCATGACTGGAGGGCAGCTCATGACTGGAGGGCAGCTCATGACTGGAGGGCAGCTCATGACTGGAGGGCAGCTCCTGACTGTAGGGCAGCTCCTGACTGTAGGGCAGCTCCTGACTGTAGGGCAGCTCCTGACTGGCTGGCGGCTCTGGCAGCTCCTGACTGGCTGGCGGCTCTGGCAGCTCCTGACTGTCTGGCGGTTCTGGCAGCTCCTGACTGGCTGGCGGATCTGGCAGCTCCTGACTGGCTGGCGGATCTGGCAGCTCCTGACTGGCTGGCGGATCTGGCAGCTCCTGACTGGCTGGCGGCTCTGGCAGCTCCTGACTGACGGACGGCTCTAGCGGCTCCTGACTGACGGACGGCTCTAGCGGCTCGGGACAGACGGGCGGCTCTAATGGCTCGTGGCAGACGGATGGCTCAGAAGGCGCTGGGCAGACGGATGGCTCAGAAGGCGCTGGGCAGACGGATGGCTCAGAAGGCGCTGGGCAGACGGATGGCTCAGAAGGCGCTGGGCAGACGGATGGCTCAGAAGGCGCTGGGCAGACGGATGGCTCAGAAGGCGCTGGGCAGACGGATGGCTCAGAAGGCGCTGGGCAGACGGATGGCTCAGATGGCGCTGGGCAGACGGATGGCTCAGATGGCGCTGGGCAGACGGATGGCTCAGATGGCACTGGGCAGACGGATGGCTCAGATAGCACTGGGCAGACGGATGGCTCAGATAGCACTGGGCAGACGGATGGCTCAGACGGAGCTGGGCAGACAGGCAGTGCAGAAGGCGTTGGGCAGACGGCCGACTCTGCCCTGCTGAGGCGCACAGTAGGCCTGGTGCGTGGTGCCGGAACTGGAGGTACCGGGATGACGGCACGCACTTCAAGGCTAGTGCGGGGAGCAGGGACAGGGCACACTGACCTCTCGAAGCGCACTATAGGCCTGGTGCGTGGTACCGGAACTGGAGGTACCGGGCTGAGGACACGCACCTCAGGGCGAGTGCGGGGAGAAGGAACAGTGCGTACAGGGCTCTGAGGACGCACATGAGGCTTGGTGCGTGGTGCCGGAACTGGAGGCACTGGGCTGGAGACACGCACCACAGGGAGAGTGCGTGGAGGAGGAACAGGGCTCTGGAGACGCACTGGAAGCCTGGTGCGTGGTGTAGGCACTGGTGGTACTGAGCTGGGGCGGGAAGGTGGCGCCGGATATACCGGACCGTGTAGGCGTACTGGCTCCCTTGAGCACTGAACCTGCCCAACCTTACCTGGTTGTATGCTCCCCGTCGCCTGACCAGTGCGGGGAGGTGGAATAACCCGCACCGGGCTATGTAGGCGAACCGGGGACACCATGCGTAAGGCTGGTGCCATGTAAGCCGGCCCAAGGAGACGTACTGGTGGCCAGATATGTAGGGCCGGCTTCATGACATCCGGCTCAATACTCAATCTAGCCCTGCCAGTGCGGGGAGGTGGAATAACCCGCACCGGGCTATGCACACGTACAGGAGACACCGTGCGCTCTACTGCGTAACACGGTGTCTGCCCGTACTCCCGCTCTCCACGGTTAGCCTGGGAAGTGGGCGCAGGTCTCCTACCTGCCCTAGACCCACTACCTCTTAGCCCCCCCCCAATACATTTTTGGGTTGTACTTGCGGGCTTTTCGGGCTTCCGTGCTAGACGCGTCCCCTCATAACGCCGGTTCTTCTCTCCGGTTTCCTCCGCTCTCCGAGCTGCCTCCAGCTGTTCCCATGGGCGTCGATTCACTCCAACTTTAGCCCATGGTCCTTTTCCTTCCATGATTTCCTCCCAAGACCATAAATCCTGCTTCGTGCGCTGTCCGTTAACCCGCTGCTTGATCTGGGTTTGGTGGGTGGTTCTGTAACGGCTTTCCTCCTCCTCTTCATCCGAAGAGGAGGAGCAGGGATTCGACCAAAACGCAGCGTTGTGAAATGACATGCTTTTAATGAACAAGACGAAAAAAACACGAAACGAAATACACTAGAATGATTAACAAAATAACAAAACGGAGTAGACAGACCTGGACATGGAACTTACATAAATACACGAAGAACTCACGAACAGGAACAGACTACATAAACCGAGACAGTCCCGTGTGGCGCGACAAACACTGACACAGGAGACAACCACCCACAAACAAACAGTGTGAAAACACCTACCTTAATATGACTCTCAATTAGAGGAAATGAAAAACACCTGCCTCTAATTGAGAGCCATACCAGGCAACCCATAAACCAACATAGAAACAGAAAACATAGACTGCCCACCCAAACTCACGCCCTGACCGTCAAACACATACAAAAACAACAGAAAACAGGTCAGGAACGTGACATAGGTAAAGTATGGTACACTACCAGTCAAAAGTTTTAGAACACCTACTCATTCAAGGGTTTTTCTTTATTTTTTACTATTTTCTACATTGTAGAATAATTTTGAAAACATCGAAACTATGAAATAACACATATAGAATCATGTAGTAACCAAAAAAGTGTTAAACAAATTAGATTCTTCCAATAGCCACCCTTTGCCTTGATGACAGCTTTGCACGCTCTTAGCATTCTCTCAACCAGCTTCACCTGGAATGCTTTTCCAACAGTCTTGAAGGAGTTCCCACATATGCTGAGCACTTGTTGGCTGCTTTTCTTTCACTCTGCGGTCCAACTCATCCCAAACCATCACAATTGGGTTGAGGTCGGGTGATTGTGGAGGCCAGGTCATCTGATACAGCACTCCATCACTCTCCTTTTTGGTCAAATATCCCTTACACAACCTGGTGATGTGTTGGGTCATTGTCTTGTTGAAAAACAAATTATAGTCCCACTAAGTGGAAACCAGATGGGATGGCGTTTCGCTGCAGAATGCAGTGGTAGCCATGCTGGTTAAGTATGCATTGAATTCTAAATAAATCATGGACAGTGTCACCAGCAAAGCACCCCCACACCTCCTCCTCCATGCTTCAAGGTGGGAACCACACATGCGGAGATCACCCGTTCACCTACTCTGCATCTCACAAAGACACGACGGTTGGAACCAAAAATCTCAAATTTGGACTCATCAGACCAAAGGACAGATTTCAACACTCTTGAAATTGTTTTATACCCTTCCCCAGATATATGCCTACGGACAGTTTCTTGGACTTGATGGTATAATATCTTCTCTAGCTTGCACTGTCAACTATGGGGCCTTATATAGACAGGTATTGTCACGCCCTGACCTTAGAGATCCTTTTTATGTCTCTATTTTGGTTGGTCAGGGCGTGAGTTGGGGTGGGTATTCTATGTTGTGTTCTATGTTGTCTAGTTCTATGTGTTTGGCCGGGTGTGGTTCTCAATCAGAGGCAGCTGTCTATCGTTGTCTCTGATTGAGAACCATACTTAGGTAGCCTTTTCCCACCTGTGTTTGTGGGTAGTTGTTTTCTGTTTTGTGTGTCTTCACCTAACAGAACTGTTTCGTTTTCGTTCACTCTCGTTGTTATTTTGTTTAGTGTTCAGTTTTGAATTAAATTATAATATGAACACTTACCACGCTGCGTTTTGGTCTCCTCCATTAGACGATCGTTACAGAACTACCCACCACCAAAGGACCAAGCAGCGTGGTGGAATGGACTCCTGGACATGGGAGGAAATCTTGGACGGAAAGGGACCCTGGGCACAACCGGGAGAGTATCGCCGTCCTAAAGAGGAGCTGGAGGCAGCTAAAGTGGAGCGGCGACGCTACGAGGAGTTGGCTCGAGGAAACGTGCACGAGAGGCAGCCCCAGAATTTATTTGGGGGGGTGCACACGGGGATATTGGTGGAGTCAGGTAGGAGACCTGAGTCAACTCCCCGTGCTTACCGTGGCGAGAGTGTGACCGGGCAGGTACCGGGTTATGCGGTGAAGCGCACGGTGTCCCCAGTGCGCACACATAGCCCGGTGCGCTACATCGCAGCTCCTCGCATCGGCCGGGCTAGAGTGGGCATCGAGCCAGGAGGGATGATGCCGGCTCAGCGCATCTGGCCTCCAGTGCGTCTCCTCGGCCCGGGTTATACTGCACCAGCCCTACGCATGGTGTCCCCGGTTCGCCAGCACAGCCCAGTGCGGCCTGTTCCAACTCCCCGCACTTGCCGGGCTACAGGGGGTATCCAGCCAGGACGAGTTGTGCTAGCTCTGCGCTCGAGACCGCCAGTACGCCTCCACGGCCCAGTGTATCCGGTGCCTCGGCTAAGGAAGAGGCCTCCTGCATGTCTCCCCAGCCTGGTGAGTCCTGTGCCTGTGCAAAGCCCTAACCCTCCTGCATGTCTCCCCAGCCTGGTGAGTCCTGTGCCTGCTGCCAGAGCCAGGCCTCCTGTGTGTCTCTCCACTCCAGTGATGATCCATGGCACAAAGCCTCCAGTGATGATCCATGGCAAGAAGCCTCCAGTGGTGATCCATGGCACGAAGCCTCCAGTGATGATCCATGGCACGAAGCCTCCAGTGATGACCCATGGCAAGAAGCCTCCAACGATGATCCAAGGAATTTGGATGCACCTGAACTCAATTTGGAGTGTCTTAGCAAAGGGGTTTGAATAATTAAAAATTGTATATTTCATTTTCATTTTCAATAGATTTTCAAAAATGTGTCACTTTGTCATTATGGTTATGATTATATATTTTAATCAATTTTGAAATCAGGCTGTAACACAACAAAATGTAGAATAAGTAAAGGGGTATGAATACTTTCTGAAGGCACTGTGTATAAAAAAAAATGATGGACAATGCCAGCGGCCCATAAGCCTGTTTTTCTTCATGGCTCTTGCACTATTTCTCTGTTGTCATAAACGTCTATATTGAACGTTTGAGCTGACGTGGAGCAAATTCACATTAAAAGTCAGACCTGCTCTGATTGTCAGGCACTCAATCAAAACAGAAAACGGAATGGGGGTGCCGAAAAAGGGCTCGTGGCAGACACTGCTAAATATGTGAAATTAACCAAATTATTTCCTAAATGTTTTGGTTCTGCTGATCCGAGTGCTGTCTCTGTGACAGATCATCTGCTGTGATGCAGCGAGGTAGGAAGAAAACAGAGGAGGTTCACGCACGCTGACACAGATCATTTAGCCTAATACTGCCATAATACTGCCATAATACTGTCATAATACTGCCATAATACTGCCTAATATTTTGGCTTTGTATGAAATATATTTCATAACTACTATAGTAGGCTAATTAGGGAAGGGGGATTCGGGGGAACATTTAGACACTGTCATGGTTCCACCTGTCACCAGAGGGCGGCAGAGACCGTCCTAGAGACATTAACGACACTCAGGGGTGACCTATTTACTCGCTATGATTTCCATGTTAAAGGGGGCGTTATTCTATAACGTGTACGCTAACAATGAGGAAAGCAAGTACAGGGAGTGAATTTAATAAATAACGGAACATGGAACAAAGCAACAAACACAAGTAGCGTACAGATATGAAACACAGGAACAGAAACAATAATTCCTGGGGAAAAAACCAAAGAGAGTGACAGATATAGGGGAGGTAATCAGGAAGGTGATGGATTACAGGTGAGTCTCATGAGGCGCAGGAGCGCGTATCGACGGTGGCAGGTGTGCGTAATAATGAATAAACTGGTGACGTAGAGCGCCGGAGAGGGGGAGCGGGAGTAGACTTGACAGTCACTAGGCCACTAGCAAAATAGCCTAACAAGTCGTTAGATTGGCTTTTATAACACATAGGGAAGGCAATAGCCATCTACTGTACATTTATACAGTGCTTTTTACCAAACACAAGCAGTGGTGGAAAAAGTACCCAATTGTCATACCTGAGTAAAAGTTAAGATACCTTAATAGGAAACGACTCAAGTAAAAGTGAATTTCACCCAGTAAAATCATTCTTGAGTATAAAAGTATTCGGTTTTAAATGTAGTTACCTATCAAAAGTAAAAGTATAAATCATTTCAAATTCTTTATATTAAGCACCATTTTATTATTTTTATTTGTTATTTACGGATAGCCAGGGGCACACTCCAACACTCAGACTTAATTTACAAACAAGGCATGTGTTTAGTGAGTCCGCCAGATCAGAGGCAGTTGATGACCAGGGATGTTCTCTTGATAAGTGTGTGAATTAGACCATTTTCCTGTCCTGCTAAACATTCAAAATTAAATGAGAACTTTTGGTTGTCAGGGAAAATGTATGGAGTAAAAAGTACATACTTTTCTTAAGGAATGTAATGAAGTAAAAGTAAAGTTGCCAAAAATATAAATCGTAAAGTAAAGTACAGATTCCCCAAAAAACTACTTAAGTCGTACTTTCAAGTATTTTTACTTAAGTACTTTACACTGCTGAACACAAGTCATTATGTGTTACAATAAAGGTGAATTTGGGGACTGTCTGTCTATTTTAATGTTTATTCGCTTCTGAATCTGTCTCTTCAGCCCAGCAAGTGAGTTTATGAGCTGTAGTTGTAACAAGTGACTGGTGTCAGATTACATTACATAGCCACTGCACTGAAAGGCTGGAAAGTCCGCCTATCTCCCGCTTATTTCTTCATTCGCTGAAAGGCCTGTCACTTCTTGACAGAAAGATATGCATGTGCGCGGCACTGTCAAACGAAGCACAACGCTGTAAATCTATCTGCTTCCACATAAACTAGTCCCGGCATCGTTCTTTGACAAACACTGAAGGTTGTATATTGAATTCAATATAAGAAAACAGAGAGAGTGAGAGAGAGAGACTGCCAGTTCCTTAAAGTGTAACAGACAGCGTTTTAGCAACATGAATACTAGTAAAATCTGTTCATATATAGTACACCCCCAGAAAGAATATGATACCTTTTTTAAATTTTCTGATAAGCGAGCAATTAGATATGGTAATTTGCTCATTTTCATACATTCATAGAATGTTTGGGAATGAGGTACTGTAGAGTAAGGCATTTGGGAAAATTCTATAGTAATATAAAGTGGGAAAGCGGCCGTGCATTTGGACGAATGACAGACACTGCAGTAAATAAAACCTTATAAAAACGTGTCAGTCTTGTCATGGGCTGCATTATGTACGTTTTTACGTTCTGGAATATTAAATTGAACAGAAACGGTGCTGTACTGAACGACCATTTGAAAAACGGGGAGGGGTTGTGGGTTTGGGAATGCTGTCCGCATGGTCACTGCCCTTTAAATACTTCACTCATTGCTTCAAGCCACACCTCGCCACACCCACCAAACGGGAGCAAACGTACCTCAAAGTCTGTTCAAGAACATTTTGGGAAACGCGTCGTTCAGTACAAACCGTTCCGCAACATAGCAAACATTCAAGCGAACTGAACGCACCTCAGGACCGGACTCAACACAGACTGTTGCGCCATAGCCAATCAGAGATACAGTAGGATTATGCAAATAAGCCATTTGCCACACGGGCCTGCCATTATTCACTTTAAACTGGACTGTGTGTTTACAGGCAGTAGCAACAGCGCGACTTTAGATCATAAGAAAGCATTAGCCAAAAGCCACAAAATACACCTGAATGGATTTCTGCAAATACTGTAAGTAAATACCACTGGAGTCCTCTTACATTCGGGAACTTTACAATCCTATTGATCAAATAACCATGAATAGGTAGGCTCTCGCTCCCTTAGTTGCCTATGCACATCAACAAGATCAACAACTAATGTTAGACAGAGCAAGAAGAGCTCAAATCTAATGAGGGAACAGTAGATAAACCCTCTCAAACGTTTTCATCTGGTTGACCATCAAAATTTCACAGATAAATGATGTGGAATAGTAGCCTGCTCACGCTTCTGCAGCTTGCCTGCCAATGCATGCTTGTCCCAACCCATGTTTTGACAACTGAATGGGAACTTGCCTGTTTGCCCTCCCATTTGATCGATGCCATATACATTTGATTGACAACTAAGAGATAAGTTAACTATGGAGAACAGTTGTTAAAGTTCAACATAGCTAGCAAAGTGATTCATATTTATTGCTAGCTAACCAAAATGACATCTGCATCTCTAGCTGTAGCCACCGAAAAAAAGATATGGGGGGAAAAAGTCGGCCTCTCGTCCAATGACATGACACCCTCCCAACAGCAAGTTAGCTAGCTAGCTAATGTTAGGCTCTGTGTTTTTAGCTTGCTAAATAAATAGCTACATAAATAGATAAGCTAGCCTATTAGCCACGTTATGACAGACTTGTGATCATTGCCCTTGCTAGTTTGATTGTATTGACATTCCCAGCCTTAGTTACAGCTGTCTGTTTTTGTCCAAAATATTGAGTCACTGAAACAGTGCATCCCGAAGGGCTGGAGGCAGCAAACATTGTATCAGTCCAGCTGTGATTTACAACCTGTTAGCAATATTTGTTGGTCTACCAAGAAATGTATTGGTGAATTAGTTATATTAATCATGCATTGAACTGCATCCATCTATTCTGCCAACATACTCTACGTCATGGCATTGTTTGTCAAATATAACCTTTTTTTAAAACATCTTAAGTTTTAAGGTTTTGTAGCATGAACTGGGAATTTTATATTTTTTACTGATATTATGATTGTCTGTTTGTTTCATATCTGCAAAGTAGTTAACATGCTGTCTGTTCCACTTTAATGTAACCATTGGCTACAGCCAAAACATTTAAAAAATGACAGTCTCTCTCTCTCCTTCACTGTCTCTGTTTCTTCTATTGAATTATATGTAGTCTAATATTTAAACTAAATTGGGCAAGGGGGAACACTTGAAATGCACTAATTTGAAATGTGTAGTTAGGCTGTTATAAGGTATTTATTTAATGATTTTCTTGTTTGTCTAACATATGTGTTTATTCATTCACTACTAGGATGGGTAACACTTTATTTTAAGGGTCTGTAATAAACCATTTATACATTGTGTGTTCACCATTTATTAGTCATTACTCCCACATTAATGAACCATTTACCAATCATTATGAACCATTTAGCAATATTATCTCCCGTACAATGGTCTAAAGGTTTTGAAAATCAGGTTAGAAATCATGATTTTACTATTTTGTTAATGTGGTATGCAAATAACATTTCTAAAATGTATCTGTAATAAAAGGTTCATCAAAATTATTACTACTGTGCATGGTTCTCCTTTACTGCTACTTTTCCCACTGTGTTTCAGTATTGACACATATAGTGGGATGGTAAGGAATCCAGTTAAATATTTCAAATATGCAATACAAAAAAAGTGTGAGTAGTACAGTATATACCTGTAAGACAGGTAAAAGTTTGGGAGACATTGTCACGACTCAGGATATGACCCAGATGCAGACACGGGAGGCGGAGAGTACAGTTCAAATGATTTATTAGAAACACGGGGCAGGCAAAGGGCAGGTCGAGGGCAGGCAGAGGTTTGTGATCAGGTGAGAGTCAGGCAGGTACAGGACGGCTGGCAGCCTCGGGGTCAGGGCAGGCAGAATGGTCAGAACCGGAAAAAACTAGGAAACAGAACTAGAGAAACAGGAAGGCGGGAAAGAAAGCTGGTAAGAAGACGAACTGGCAACATACAAACAGAGAACACAGGTATAAATACACAGGGGTTAATGGTTGACACCTGGAGGGGTGTGGAGACAAACACAAAGACAGGTGAAACAGATCAGGGTGTGACAGAAATAGGATACCAATAGGATACCAACTCCCAATTAATACCACTTTTGTAGAACAACCAATGTAGGCTATTTTGCTGCTGTGTTGTGCAAATCAGATTAAGACAAGTATAGTAATGCACAAATGAAACTTGATTGAATTTTACACAGAGGCATTTTACACAGAGTGATTCCGGCATTAGGAAACTGTTACATTCCCCAGCAAGAAAACCCAAAAATGTCACTCAAACAGAAGGGGGAACTAACGAACAGTCACTGACCAACAACCAAAATGAAACAGGTGACGTTTTAGGAAAGCTTCTGAAAGACACTCATGGGGGTGTCCACTGGAACCTAAAAGACACCCACCATGAGCACCCACTAAATTTACCCAAGAAAAACCCACACCAAACTTAAAGACAGGAAGCAAACCAATAAGGTGGAGCAAAACAAAATCAGATAAAGGATTGTTTGTCTAGAAATCCAAATAAGGATCGCCAACTAAAGTTGTTAACCCTCCACATCTACGTATCTGGAGCACTGGGCTAGCCACTTTTAAATATCACCTGGGCCAGCACAGGTGAAATGCTTTCCCACTAACGAGACGGCAACCAGCACAGGTGTAACACATAATAACTAACGAGTTGATGTCAATCGGTATGAGCTACATGTGCTAAAGTCCAACCTCAAAACATAAATGGAAAAACCAAAGCCTGTAACAGAAACAAACACACACATCTCACGAACATCTATACCGCCCAACATCCTCTTGAATACAGGGTAGGTGTCATTTCAATCATAGAAATATAATTCATAGAATGGACCTATCACGTCAGACCACTGCAACTTTCATTTCTAATTACTACCACAAAGATGGCCACCGGTCCACCCACCGTCGAATGTCAATTTAAATGGTCATGTCTATTCTATTATCTATATGTCTATGATTTCAATGGTTTCCTATGGAGGATTAACAGTATAATTTAAAACAACAGATATTCACATTCCAGTCATCATTCTCTGATGTGTGAACCTCCAACCAATAAAATGTTGTGTCTTACAGTAGCTGATTGCAGGTACAACACAAAAACTCTGATGTAAAATTGGGTCGAAGCTATAACATATGTTTTTTGATCCACAAAATAATTCATTTTTTAAAGAAATTATAAAATAGTTTGACAACCCTGCTTGTAAGCGTTGAAATGATGTACGGTACCAGTCAAAAGTTTGGACACACCTGCTCATTCAAGGGTTTTTCTTTATTTTTACTATTTTCTACAATGTAGAAAATTGTAGAAAATACAATGTAGAAAATAGTAAAAATAAAGAAAACCCCTTAAAAAAGTAGGTGTGTCCAAACTTTTGACTGGTACCGTACATCTCAACCATGTATCTTATCCAGTGATAAAGACATGGATGTCTCACGGTATGATGGGGTAGGCAAAATAAGTTGACTTTGAGCACCTTTATCTCCTGAATGTTGGTCACTTTCTCACTGTCACACACACACACCCCTGCACACAGAAACTATCCATCCCACTCATCCCCCCCCTACAACCACACACACACACACACACACACACACACACACACACACACACACACACACACACACACACACACACACACACACACACACACACACACACACAGTCTTGTACAGCTAACCTTGTGGGGACATACAATTCAGTCCCATTCAAAATCCTATTTTCCCTAACCCCTAACCCTAAACCTAACCCTAACCCTAATCCTAACCCGTACTCTTACCCTAACCCTAACCCTAACCTTAACCCTAACCCTAACCCTAACCCTAACCCAAAAACCTAAACTTTATCCTAACCCTAAACCTAACCCTAGCTCCTAACCTTAATATTTAACTTAATTCTAACCCTAACACTAATTCTAACCTTAACCCTAAACCCCCTAGAAATAGCATTTGACCTTGTGGGGACTAACAAAATGTCCCCAGCTGGTCAACTTTTTGTTCGTTTACTATTCTTGTAGGGACTTCTGGTCCCCACAAGAATAGTTAAACACGTCCACACACACACACACACACACACACACACACACACACACACACACACACACACACACACACACACACACACACACACACACACACACACACACACACACACACACACACACACACACACACACACACACACACACACCAAGGGATGCCGATGGATTTGTTGTACTCTGTGCTCCCCTGGTGGTATGTGTGATCACATCAGATGATACAGCGGGCCCACAGAGATGGAGATAATCGCCTGGCACATCCCCTGTCTGTCTGCTCCCCCAATGCTCTCTGCTGCTCCACAGATAAGGGCGAAACTCCACCTCGGTCCTAAATCATATCAACCGATAACTTCCATCTCTTGTGCTGGTGTAAACCTTTGAAGTAGTACTATACTGTAATGTACTGACCTATACTATACTTTTCTTTACTGTGCTCTACTGCACTGTACACTATGCTGTCCAAACTTGTGAAACAGACGTCTAAGATTGGTTCAGATTTGGACTGACCAAATGTCAACTACTTTTCAAAGTCCATGGATGTCTGGTGTCGGTCGATGCTCAGTGGGTGAGAGGGCTGGTTACAGTAAATGGAAAGAGAGGGGGCTCACGGATAGCTGTCAGTAAGAGCCAGGATAGGTGACATTAATAGCTGGAGAGAGAGAGAGAGAGAGACAGGGAGACAGAAAGAGAAAGAAAACCGTTATGAACTGAACATACTGTAACAGTATGCCAGTGGAAAGGAGGACAGTAGCAGGTGACAACTGTGGTTTGTGACTATTATGATTTCCCATTGTAGCCAGATTTTTTTGTTCATTCTATTACCAATTTGGTAATAGAATGACACGTTTTAATCACTTAATAAATCATAAACCAAATTGAATTGTTATCAGAAACACTGTCTAATTGGTAGGTCTACCTTTACTGTGAACGCTCATTATTTGAGCGTTCAAATAATGTTATTTGAACATTATTGTTATTTTATTTGAAAAGGTCACATGAGCACCATCATGTGAAGTTTATAGGAACTTATCAAATTGTGAGTCATATGAAAGCTAAGTGTATATATTTTTGCAAAATGAAGGCATACATAGATTTTTCAAACATTTTCCATCTTAAACATTTGGAAAAGTAAAGGCTTAGATTTTTGAATAAACAGATGGAAAAGGGGTCCTAGAAAACATCTAACAGAAAAGTCTTACAAGGTATCAGAAAAAGACCAAAACACAATAATGTTGACGTAAAGACCCCTGCCAACTAATATCAACACTTAGATTTAGTTTTGGACAAAGGTGTTTGCCTTCTGTAAGTTTAAGAAATATTGCCTTGTGCCTTGTAATTCCGTTACCAAAAACCCACATGCAGTGTATCTTTAAGATAATGAAAGTTCACAGAATTAACAAATAATGGTATAGTGAATTTACTGATATACATTTTGTTTATGAATTAGTAGCCCTTTCCTGCAGTCAAATTAAATAGTGACCTCATGGGACCTCATTCATATTTTTTATAATTTAAGAATATATAAAAATAATTTACAAACCCGCCACAAATCCGGTGTTTCTTTGTCAAACAGTTTTGTTATATTTCAGTGTTCCATGATGCATTTAAAGTGTAATATTGGGATGCAAACTCAAAACTGAATACATTTCAACTCTGTATCTGACATGGTACAGGTGTTTTCTTTATTTTAAAGGTGTATACTTTTGTTTCAACGTAGAGTTGTTTGAGACTACCAAGAAACAATCTGTGTGACCCTGATTTAGCCCACTGCAGTAAAAGGTTAAGTGATTAAAACACGTAACTCTGTTCCCTAATTGGGAACTGAAATACAGCAAAATACTGTATTAACATATTTATTGAAACTGAATTGGCTACAATGGGAAATCATAGTAGTCACAAACCATATTTCTGCATTTCTGTGTAGTACAGATCAGGGACCATTATACCATATGCTGACACATGCACATTTGTGGCCTGCTGGAGGTCATTTTGCAGGGCTCTGGCGGTGCTCCTCTTTGCACAAAGGCGGAGGTAGCGGTCCTGCTGCTGGGTTGTTGCCCTCCTACGGCCTCCTCCACGTCTCCTGATGTACTGGCCTGTCTCCTGGTAGCGCCTCCATGCTCTGGACACTACGCTGACAGACACAGCAAACCTTCTTGCCACAGCTCGCATTGATGTGCCATCCTGGATGAGCTGCACTACCTGAGCCACTTGTGTGGGTTGTAGACTCCGTCTCATGCTACCACTAGAGTGAGAGCACCGCCAGCATTCAAAAGTGACCAAAACATCAGCCAGGAAGCATAGGAACTGAGAAGTGGTCTGTGGTCACCACCTGCAGAATCACTCCTTTATTGGGGGTGTCTTGCTAATTGCCTATAATTTCCACCTTTTGTCTATTCCATTTGCACAACAGCATGTGAAATGTATTGTCAATCAGTGTTGCTTCCTAAGTGGACAGTTTGATTTCACAGAAGTGTGATTGACTTGGAGTTACATTGTGTTGTTTAAGTGTTCCCTTTATTTTTTTGAGCAGTGTATAATTATGTTACTGTAATTCTGTTACAGTGTGCAAATCCACTTCACTTACTGCAGTTGAATAACCAAAATAGATTTTTTTCAAACTCAAGGTTCCATGTCATAGCTGATACCCCATTCTTTCTGCAGTCATCTCTGATACCCCATTCTTTCTGCAGTCATCTCTGATACCCCATTCTTTCTGCAGTCATCTCTGATACCCCATTCTTTCTGCAGTAATCTCTGATACCCCATTCTTTCTGCAGTCATCTCTGATATCCCATTCTTTCTGCAGTCATCTCTGATACCCCATTCTTTCTGTAGTCATCTCTGATACCCTATTATTTCAACAGTCATCTCTGATACCCCATTCTTTCTTCTTTCTGCAATCTTAATTCGGAGCAGATACAGTGCATTCGGAAAGTGTTCGGACCCCTTGACTTTTTCCACATTTTGTTATGTTACAGCCTTATTCTAAAAAGGATACAATTGTTTTTTTCAATCTACACACAATACCTCATAATGACGAAGCAAAAACAGGATCCTGACTAGTCTACCAGTCCCTGCCGTTGAAAAACATCCCCACAGCATGATGCTGCCACCGCCATGCTTCACCATAGGGATGGTGCCAGGGTTCCTCCAGACGTGACGTTAGGCATTCAGGCCAAAGACTTCAATCTTGGTTTCATCAGACCAGAGAACCTTGCTTCTCATGGTCTGAAAGTCCTTTGGGTGCATTTTGGCAAACTCCAAGCAGGCAGTGCCTTTTACTGAGGAGTGGCTTCCGTCTGGCCATAAAGGCCTGATTGGTGGAGTGCTGCAGAGATGGTTGTCTTTCTGGAAGGTTCTCCCATCTCCACAGAGGAACTCTAGAGCTCTGTCAGAGTGACCATCAAGTTCTTGGTTCCCTTCTCCCCCGATTGCTCAGTTTGGCCGGGCGGCCAGCTCTAGGAAGAGTCTTGGTGGTTCCAAACTTCTTTCATTTAAGAATGATGGAGTCCACCACTGTGTTCTTGGGGACCTTAAATGCTGCAGACATTTTTTGGTACCCTTCCCGAGATCTGTGCCTCAACACAATCCTCTCTCGGGGATCTACAGACAATTCCTTCGACCTCATGGCTTGGTTTTTGCTCTGACATACAATGTCAACTGTGGACCTTATATAAACAGGTGTGTGCCTTTCCAAATCACGTCCAATTGAATTTACTACAGGTGGACTCCAATCAAGTTGTAGAAACATCTCAAGGATTACCAATGCTAACAGGATGCACCTGAGCTCAATTTTGAGTCTCATAGAAAAAGGTCTGAATACTTATGTAAATAAGGTATTTCTGTTTTTTTATTTTTTATAAATGTGCAAAAATTTATAAAAACCTGTTTTCACTTCATCATTATGGGGTATTGTGTTTAGATTGATCAGGGGGGGAAATAATTTATTCTAAGTCAAGGGGTCTAAATACTTTCTGAATGCACTGTATTTAACAGAGTTTTTGGAAAACGTGGTCACATAAAAACCTGAGAGATCGTAAGTCAAAGCGAATTCCATTATGATGGAATTGCACCTTCCTCACGAGGGAGAGAAAATCGAAAGATATGTGGGTTTTTGGTAAAAGAATGACAAGACACTAGGCAATATTTCATAAACTTACAGAAGGCAAATAATTTCTGCAAAACGAAATATAAAATGTTGATATTAGTTGGCAGGGGTCTTTACTTCGACATTGTGTCTTGTAGTATTTCTATTATCTTTTAATACTTTAAGACTTTTTAGGCTACATGTTTTAAGTCAAATATACATTAAATGCATATTTGCCTTGATAACAAAATAGACTCTTAGCTTTCATTTGACACCAAATTTGTAGTGCTCCCATGAACTTCACATTAGTACTCATGGGGCTTTTCACATGGAAACGCCCATGGTCAGTCCTTGCATCCATAGGTCTGTCTATGAATTTGAGAGTGGTTAGATTTATTCAACCCCATCCACCATATGTTTACCAAAAACAGTAGTGGGGTACAGGCTTTGATGTCGTTTCAACAGCAGTTTCCCCCTTTAATGAAATGACTGTTCAGGTGCCCACTGCTCTGAGGCTAGGTAACACGGTCACCACCGATAAATCCATGATAATCGAAAATTTCAAAAAGCATTTCTCTACGGCTGGCCATGCTTTCCTCCTGGCTACCCCAGCCCCGGCCAACAGCTCCGCCCCCCCCATCTGCAGCTACTTGCCCGAGGCTCCCCAGCTTCTCCTTCACCCAATTCCAGATTGCAGATGTTCTGAAAGAGCTGCAAAACCTGGATCCGTACAAATCAGCTGGGCTAGACAATCTGGACCCACTATTTCTAAAACTATCCGCCGCCATTGTTGCAACCACTATTACCAGTTTGTTCAACCTCTCTTTCGTATCGTCCGAGATCCCTAAAGATTGGAAAGCAGCTGCGGTCATCCCCCTCTTCAAAGGGGGGGACACTCTTGACCCAATCTGCTACAGACCTATATCTATCCTACCCTGCCTTTCTAAGGTCTTCGAAAGCCAAGTTTAAAAAAAGATCACTGACCATTTAGAATCCCACCATACCTTCTCTGCTATGCAATCTGGTTTCAAGAGCTGGTCATGGGTGCACCTCAGCCAAGCGCAAGGTCCTAAACGATATCCTAACCGCCATCGATAAGAAACAATACTGTGCAGCCGTATTCATTGTCCTGGCCAAGGCTTTTGACTCTGTCAATCACCACATCCTCATCGGCAGACTCGATAGCCTTGGTTTCTCAAATGATTGCCTCGCCTGGTTCACCAACTACTTCTCTGATAGAGTTCAGTGTGTCAAATCGGAGGGCCTGTTGTCCGGGCGTTTGAGCCAATCAGTTGTGTTGTGACAGGGTAGGGATGGTATACAGAATATAGCCCTATTTGGTAAATGACCAACAGCTCAAATAAGCAAAGAGAAACAACAGTCCATCATTACTTTAAGACAGGAAGGTCAGTCAATACGGAAAATTCAAAGACCTGGCTCTCATGAGGACCACCACAGGAAAGGAAGACCCAGAGTTACCTCTGCTGCAGAGGATACGCTCATTAGAGTTACCAGCCTCAGAAATTGCAGGCCAAATAAATGCTTCACAGAGTTCAAGTAACAGACACATCTCAACATAAACTGTTCAGATGAGACTGTGTGAATCAGGCCTTCATGGTCAAATTGCTGCAGAGAAATCACTACTAAAGGACACCAATAAAAAGAAGAGCCTTGCTTGGGCCAAGAAACACAAGCTATGGACATTAGACCGGTGGAAATCTGTCCTTTGGAATGACGAGTCCCAATTTGAGATTTTTGGTTCTAACCGCCGTGTCGTTGTGTTGTGTGACGCAGAGTAGGTGAACGGATGATCTCTGCATGTATGGTTCCCACCGTGAAGCATGGAGGCGGAAAAGTGATGGTTTGGGGATGCTTTGTTGTTGGCACAGTTTGTGATTTATTTAGAAATCAAGACACACTTAACCAGCATGGCTACCACAGCATTCTGCAGCGATACGCTATCCAATCTGGCTTGCGCTTAGTGGGACTATCATTTGTTTTCCGACAGGACAATGACCCAAAACACACAAGATAATGAGGGTTCGGAACTTTAAAGCCAATTATCTCAGATAGAGATATCTTTTTGCAGATATAACCTTATAGTGCCAAGCTCTGATAACCTATAGCATTCACACTGATATAGGGTTTAGGTCTACTGTAAATTGCAGTCTGGACATGCCAGACGCAGTCAATAAGTAAAATTAAATTCACTAGGCTAATAAAAATTAAACAACTTGTTTAAAAATAGTCTGTCTAAATACAGGCACAATAACTGCTCCCATTCGGTGTATAACAGAGACAAGGCAACTTAGACAAGGGAGGGTTTTATGCACATCCAAACTTTTCACAGGAGCTGGATAAAGATCCAATATCAAGAGAAAGGGGGAATGTCCACTCACCGGATGCGCGCTGTGTTAAGAAGCAGTGCGGCTTGGTTGGGTTGTGTTTCGGAGGACGCATGGCTCTCGACCGTCGCCACTCCCGAGTATGTACGAGAGTTGCAGCGATGAGACAAGACAGTAACTACTAACAATTGGATACCACGAAATTGGGGAGAAAAAGGGGGTAAAAAAATGTGCTTAAAAACTTCTTGTCAATAGGGGGGCGCTGTTTTCACTTTGGAAAAAATCGTGCCCAAATTAAACTGCCTCGTACTCTATTCTAGATCATACAATATGCATATTATTATTACTATTGGATAGAAAACACTCAAGTTTCTAAAACTGTTTGAATTATATCTGTGAGTAAAACAGAACTCATTTTGCAGCAAACTTCCATAAAGGAAGTGAAAAATCTGAAAACGATGCTCTGTTCCAGGGCCTGCCTATTCAATTGCCTTATATTTATCGATATGCATGCACTTCATACGCCTTCCACTAGATGTCAACAGGCAGTGGAAGGTGGAATGGGGTGTCTAGCTTGATCTGAGGCCGAACAAGAGCTTTTGGAGTGACAGGTCTGGAAATTTCTTTGTCTTCTCTGGCGCGCGAAGTATGTCGACATTGTCTTCTGATAAGCGTTCGGTATACATGGCGGATATCTCCGGCTCTGATTTTATTTGATACATGTGATAATAACATCATAAAGTAGTTTTTTTCAACCGAGTTTTATCAGTTTATTCAACGTTTATTGGGACTTTTGGAATTTTCCGTTCTTTGCGTCAAGAGAAGATGGGCATGTTCGCACCACATGGCTAGCTAAGGTTGCTAATTCGACAGGAGAAAAGGACATTCTAAAACCAAACAACGATTTATTCTGGACCAAGGACTCCTTGTACAAGATTCTGATGGAAGCTCAGCAAAAGTAAGAACAATTTATCATGTTATTTCGTATTTCTGTGGAAAATGTTATTTCTATTCTCCGCCGTTTTGGCGGGCGCTGTCTCGCAATAACGCAAGCTGTTTGTTATGGTAAAGTTATTTTTAAAAATCTAACACGGCGGTTGCATTAAGAACCAGTGTATCTTTCATTTGCTGTACAACATGTATTTTTTAGTAAAGTTTATGATGAGTTCTTTGGTCAGATTAGGTGAGTGTCCAAAATAACTCCTGACATTCTGGGGAAATGTTGCTACATTTTCACAATGTATAACCACGGTTTGCAGCTCTAAATATGCACATTTTCGAACAAAACATAAGTGTATTGTATAACCTGATGTTATAAGACTGTCATCTGATGAAGTTGTTCAAGGTTAGTGATTAATTTTATATCTTTTGCTGGTTTTTGCGAATGCTATCTATGCGGTGAATAAATGCGTTTGTGTGTTTGGCTATTGTGGTAAGCTAATATAATGCTATATTGTGTTTTCGCTGTAAAACACTTAAAAAATCGGAAATATTGGCTGGATTCACAAGATGTTTATCTTTCATTTGCTGTATTGGACTTGTGATTTGTGTGAAAATTATATTATATGATATCCCTGTCCCGTTAGGCTAGGCTATGCTAGTCAGCTTTTTTGATGAGGAGGATCCCGGATCCGGGATGGATATTAAGTAACAAGTGTTCAACGTGATTTTTTAATGACCTCATCTCTGTACCCCAGACATGCAATTATTTGAAAGGTCCATCCATCAAGCAATGAATTTCAAACACAGATTCAAACACAAAGACCAAGGAGGTTTTCCAATGCCTCACAAAGAAGGGCACCTATTGCTAGATGGGTGAAACATTTATTTAAAAAAGCAGACATTGAATATCTCTTTGAGCACGGTTAAGTTATGAAC
The DNA here is from genome assembly GCF_016432855.1 of Salvelinus namaycush. Classification (NCBI taxonomy): domain Eukaryota; kingdom Metazoa; phylum Chordata; class Actinopteri; order Salmoniformes; family Salmonidae; genus Salvelinus; species Salvelinus namaycush. The sequence continues at coordinate 44,346,194 of NC_052325.1, forward strand.
TACAATTTGTATTGGTGTATCCATACTACCAGTCACTACAAAGATACAGGCGTCCTTCCTAACTCATTTGCCAGAGGGGAAGGATATGTTTTAGGGTTTTCACCATGAGGCCAATGGTTACTCTAAAATAGTTACAGAGTTTAATAGCTGTGATAGGAGAAAACTGAGGATGGATCAACAACATTATAGTTACTCAACAGTACTAACATAAATGACAGAGTGAAAGGAATGAAGACTGTACAGAATACACATTTTCCAAAACATACACTACTGTTCAGAAGTTTGGGGTCACTTAGAAATGCACTTGTTAATTATTATTTTTTTTTTAAGTTAATAAAAAAAACATCAAATTGATCAGAAATACAGTGCAGACATTGTTAATGTTGTAAATGACTATTGTAGCTGGAAGCAACTGATTTTTTATGGAATATCTACATAGGCGTACAGAGGCCCATTATCAGCAACCATCACTCCTGTGTTCCAATGGCACGTTGTGTTAGCTAATCCAAGTTCATCATTTTAAAAGGCTAATTGATAATTAGAAAACCCTTTTGCAATTATGCTAGCACAGCTGAAAACTGTTGTTCTGATTAAAGAAGCAATAAAACTGGCCTTCTTTAGACTAGTTGAGTATCTGGAGCATCAGCATTTGTGGGTTCGATTACAGGCTCAAAATGGCCAGAAACAAAGACCTTTCTTCTGAAACTCGTCAGTCTATTCTTGTTCTGAGTAATGAAGGCTATTCCATGCGAGAAATTGCCAAGAAACTGAAGATCTCGTACAACGATGTGTACTACTCCCTTCAGAACAGCGGAAACTGGCTCTAAACAGAATAGAAAGAGGAGTGGGAGGCCCTGGTGCACAACTGAGCAAGAGGATAAGTACATTAGAGTGTCTAGTTTGAGAAACAGACGCCTCACAAGTCCTCAACTGGCAGCTTCATTGAATAGTACCTGCAAAACGCCAGTCTCAACATCAAAAGTGAAGAGGCGACTCCGGGATGCTGGCCTTCTGGCCAAACTCAGCAATCTGCTGGCCAAACTCAGCAATCTGGGGAGAAGGGACCTGGTCAGGGAGGTGACCAAGAACCCGAGATCACTGACAGATCTCCAGAGTTTCTCTGTTGAGATGGGAGAACCTTCCAGAAGGACAACCATCTCTGCAGTACTTCCACCAATCAGGCCTTTATGGTAAAGTGGCCAGACGGAAGCCTCTCCTCAGTAAAAGGCAGATGACTGCCCGCTTGGAGTTTGCCAAAAGGCACCTAAAGGACTCTCAGACCATGAGAAACAAGATGCTCTGATCTGATGAAAACAATACTGAACTCTTTTACCTGAATGCCAAGCGTCACGTTTGGAGGAAACCTGGAACCATCCCTACTGTGAAGTATGGTAGTGGCAGCATCATGCTGTGGGGATGTTTTTCAGCGGCAGGGACTGGGAGACTAGTCAGGATCGAGGGAATAATGAACTGAGCAAAGTACAGAGAGATCCTTGAGAAGAATGGGAGAAACTCCCCAAATACAGATGTGCCAAGCTTGTAGCGTCATTCCCAAGAAGACACGAGGCTGTAATCACTGCTAACGGTGCTTCAACAAAGTACTGAGTAAAGGATCTAAATACTTATGTAAATGTGATATTTCAGTTGCTTTTTTTTATACATTTGCAAAAATGTCTTTAAACCAGATTTTGCTTTGTCATTGTGGGGTATTGTGTGTAGATTGATGAGGGGGGGGGGGGGGGGGGGGGAGGACAAATCAATCAATTGTAGAATAAGGCTGTAACTTAACAAAATGTGGAAAAAGTCAAGCGGTTTGAATACTTTCCAAATGCACTGTACAGTGGAGTTGCTTACCAAGAGGACATTGAATGTTCCCGAGTGGCCTAGTTACAGTTTTGACTTAAAATTGGTTTGAAAATCTACGGCAAGACTTGAAAATGGCTGTCTAGCAATGACCAACAACCAACTTGACAGAGCTTGAAGAATATTTTCAAGAATATGCAAATATTGTACAAACCAGGTGTGCAAAGCTCTTCGAGACTTACCCAGAAAGACACAGCTGTAATTGTTGCCAAAGGTGAAATTAACATCTATTGACTAGTTATGTATATTAAATATTTCTGTATTTCAGTATCAATAAAATTGCTAATATTTATAAAAACCTGTTTTCACTTTGTCATTATGGGGTATAGCGTGTAGATGGGTGAGATACAATGATTTAATCCATTTTGAATTCAGGCTGTAACACAACAAAATGTGGAATAAGTCAAGGGGTTTTAATACTTTCTGAAGGCACACATTCTTCTACCTGGTTAAAGGTCGAATGCAGTCGTTTTTTATCTTAATATCAAATAATTTCTGATGTCACCAGGCAGGACAAAACTCTATCCCACCAAACAGCTCTTGCGCTAAAAGGGCATTATCATAATTTTTACAATTTCATAGTATTATTCCAACCTCATACTGTGGAAATATATATAAAACATAGGGAAATCTCATATTTTGATTGCACTGAGACGGTTTGAGGTGCTATCTGAGTTGAGTGAGCAGTTTTATTTTCTTACCCAATATCTCTGATTTGCTCTCTCATTGGAATGGCCTATCAGATGTCCATTCCTTCACCAAGCCATTTATCAACTAGCCTAGCCTTCTTTCTCTCCCCACTCTTTTTGGTGGAACGGTCGAGCTACCTGAGCAAAATATAAAAAAAGAAAGAAGAAATCCCAAGTTGTTGGTGGGTGTGACAGGGGCCATGTGTAATGGGTCCTAGGTGTAGCTGGTGTAGAGAGTCAGACGCAGGACAGCAGATATGAGTAATCAAATGTACTTTACTCAAAAATGAAAATATACAAAGTAACAAATACCATGACCGACTGAAAATATAAATAAACAATCACTCACAAAAACCATGGGGGGGAACAGAGTGTTAAATAATGAACAGGTGATTGTGGGATTGAAAACAGGTGTGTGAAACAAAGACAAAACAAATGGAACATGAAAAGTGGATCGGCGGTAGTTAGAAAGCCGGTGACGTCGATCGCCGAACGCCGCCCGAACAAGTAGAGGTACCGACTACGGCGGAAGTCATGACACCATGTCTCACTGAAGAAAAGGGTATAGAACGTATAGGTCCCAAAGAAGCTCAAAGCCTTGCTTGTATGGTGGCGACTTGTGCCCGGCTGTCTATTACAGAGGTTGGAAGTATTTTATTTTGAAAGCCAAGTCAGTAATAGGGGATAAAATACAACTTCAAGTCTTCAAGAGTTCATAACGCATACACAACACCTGGAATAAATGATATATTATGAAACATTGAGACCCTTAAAGGTTTCAGCTTGGTAAATCATTTAGGGCTGAAACCAGGAATGTGACTTCATATCAAATCAAAGTTTAATGGTCGCGTACACAGTTTAGCAGATGTTATAGCGGGTGTAAGAGACAACTGATGTAAGAGACAACTAAAATGCAATGTACAGTAGTATATGAATATTAGAATTATTTATGTCGATAATACAGTATTTAAATACACAATGTGAAACGGGAAGGGTCCAAAGGTTTAATGATTCTGCAACATGAGAGTGTTGGCTGTGTGTGTTAGCTTGTGTATGTGTTGTGTGAGTGAGTGTGCATCACCTGGTGGACAGGTAGTGATGGCCTGGTAAGAGAAGCTGTTTTTCAATCTCTCCGTCCCGACTCTGAAGCACCTGTACTCTCTCTGTCTATAAGATGGTAGCCGAGTGAACAGTCTGTGGCTAGGGTGACTGAGCACCTTAAAACCTCTTTAGGCTAGGGGACAGTATTTTGATGTTTGGATGAAAAACGTGCCCAAAGTAAACTGCCTATTTCTCAGGCCCAGAAGCTAGAATATGCATATAATTGGCAGATTAGGATAGAAAACACTCTAAAGTTTCCAAAACTGTCAAAATATTGTCTGTGAGTATAACAGAACTGATATGGCAGGCAAAAACCTGAGGAAAAAACCATCCAGGAAGTGCTGTTTTTCTGAAACTACTCTTTTCCATTGCAAGCCTATCCTCCATTTAAAGGGATATCAACCAGATTCCTTTCCCTATGGCTTCCAAAAGGTGTGAACAGTCTTTAGACATAGTTTCCGGCTTTTATTCTGAAGAATGAGCGAGAATGATCACATCGCGTCAGTGGATAGCCAGATGTCCTCAGATTTGTGCATGTGCACACGCCGGGAGCGAGACCTTTTTTTTCTCTCTTCTATTGAAAAGGCTACCGTCCGGTTGAAATATTATCGATTATTTATTGTAAAAACAACCCGAGGATTGATTATAAAAAGCGTTTGACATGTTTCTACGAACTTTACGGATACTATTTGGAATTTTCGTCTGCCCGTCGTGACCGCACGAGCCTGTGGATTACTGAACAAAACGCGCCAACCAAATGGAGGTTTTTAGATATAAAGAGAATCTTTATCGAACAAAACAAAGATTTATTGTGTAACTGGGAGTCTCGTGAGTGCAAACATACGAAGATAATCAAAGGTAAGTGATTAATTTTATTGCTTTTCTGACTTTCGTGACCAATCTACTTTGCTGCTCGCTGTTTCTAATGTTTTGTCTGCTGAGAGCTGTCCTCACATAATCGCATGGTTTGCTTTCACCGTAAAGCCTTTTTGAAATCTGACACGCCGGCTGGATTAACAACAACTTAAGCTGTGTTTTGGTGTATTGCACTTGTGATTTCATGAAAATTAAATATTTGTAGTAATTTCATTTGAATTTGTCGCTCTGCAATTCACCGGATGTAGACTAAAATGATCCTGCTAAAGGGATCTGAGCGGCAAGAGGTTTTAATGATCTTCTTGGCCTTCCTTTGACACTGAGTGGTATAAATGTCCTGGAGGGCAGGCAGCGTGCCCCCGGTGATGCGTTGGGCTGACTGCACCGCCTTCTGTAATGTAATGTAATGACAGTTTTTGGCTAATGTTATGTCAAGCTACAGTATGTCAAGATATGTCATACATCTAATGTTATCATGTCAGCATTATGATGGAATATTCCAATGAAGGGCTTTGTTTTAAAGTGCTTTACTGAAGCTACAGCCTTATTGCAGCAAACAGCTTGATACCGTAACCTCCAACATCGCAGGATGCAGTTCACTGCTCTCTGGACCATAAACTTGTCATTATGAGGCATCCCTTCAGAGACACCCTCCCATGGTGCTCTATACCCACAGTCAAGTGTTTGGTATTGAGCTGGTGGGCAATTCCATGTTAACGGAATTATGCTTTGACTCAAAAAACATTTCAAAGTTTAACAAACCATACAACTCACAAGGACTACTTTTGAAATGTTCCACTGTCAAATTTACAAAAACGAATGTAGTGGAAGAACTGTGCAGATACAAACTTTGGTACTGAAATCTTACTGTAAAATCTCCCTCAGGTTTTGTGGATGAGACATGAGAGCTCATTTGTTGGCATTGTTTGCACTGATGTAAGGGACAGTAGTTAGCAGATAATGTCCCAATGTTGTATGGCAGTTAATGTGAAGGTTGATGTTATAAAATGCCAAACCAGGGTGGCTTCAAATGGCGAAATGAAAATATATGCAAATGTTAGAGTCACTGAGTATACCAAACATTAGGAACACCTCCCCCCTCCTTTTTTGCCATCTGAACAGCCTCAATTCTTCGGTGCATGGACTCTACAAGGTGTCAAAAGCTGGCCCATGTTGACTCCAATGCTTCCCACAGTTGTAGTTGGCTGGATGTCATTTGGGTTGTGGACCATTCTTGATACACACTGGCAGTTCTTGACACAACCGGCACGCCTGGCTCCTACTACAATACTCAGTTCAAAGGCCCCCTCTGAATGGCACACATACTGTACCCAATTCATGTCTCAATTGTCTCAAGGCTTAAAAATCCTTAATCTACACTGATTGAAGTGGATTTAACAAGTGACATCAATAAGGGATCATAGCTTTCACTTGGTCAGTCTATGTCATGGAAAGAGCAGGGGTTCTTAATGTTTTGAATACTCAGTGCACATACTTGTGCTTCCTGTGTGTGTCTGTACATTGTCAATGTCTTTATACACTCTTTCTTGCACTGACTCTAAAAGCTCTCTTACAGTAAATCAACATCAGGTGCACTCTGCATATGCCTCCTGTGTCTGTGTGTGTGTTGATGAATATGCATGCTTCAACTTTGTCACAAAGTCTATGCATTCACTATTACAGCAAGATGGGCAAAACAGCCCCTGAATACCAATGCACTTACACTACATGTCCAAAAGAATGTGGACACCTGCTTGTCGAATATCTCATTCCAAAATCATGGGAATTAATATGGAGTTGGTCCCCCTTTTGCTGTCATAACAGCGAGCCAGGTGATTAGGCCTAGCTCGCAGTCGGCGTTCCAATTCATCCTAAAGTTGTTCGATGGGGTTGAGGTCAGAGCTCTGTGCAGGCCAGTCAAGTTCTTCCACACAGATCTCGACAAACCCTTTGTATGGATCTCGCATTGTGCACAGGGACATTGTCATGCTGAAACAGGCCCTTCCCCAAACTGTTGCCACAATGTTGGAAACACAGAATCTTTTAGAATGCCATTGTATGCTGTAGCGTTAAGATTTCCTTTCACTGGAACTAAGGGGCGGGCCTAGCCCGAACCTTAAAAAAAAACGGCAGACCATTATTCCTCCTCACCAAACTTTACAGTTGGCACTATGCATTGGGGAAGGTAACGTTCTCCTTGCATCTACCAAACAAAGATTTGTCTGTTGGACTGCCAGATGGTGAAGTGTAATTCATCCCTCCAGAGAACGTGTTTCCACTGCTCCAGAGTCCAATGGCGGCGAGCTTTATATCACTCCAGCAGACGCTTGGCACTGTGCATGGTGATCTTAGGTTTTTGTGCGGCTGCTTGGCCATGGCAACCCATTTCATGAAGCTTTCGACGAACAGTTCTTGTGCTGATGTTGCTTCCAGAGGCAGTTTGGAACTCAGTAGTGAGTGTTGCAACCGAGAACAAAATGTTTTACATGCTTCGCATTTCAGCACTCGACTGTCCCGTTCTGTAAGCTTGTGTGGCCTTCCACTTCACAGATGAGACCTTGTTGCTCCTAGGCGTTTCCACTTCACAATAACAGCACTTTACAGCAGGGCAGAAATTTGACGAACTGACTTGTTGGAAAGGTGGCGTCCTATGACGGTGCCATGTTGAAAGTCACTGAGCTCTTCAGTAAGAAGAGCTCTTCGGTAAGGCCATTCTACTGTCAACGTTTGTCTATGGAGATTACTAAGCTCTTACTGAGCTCTACAGTAAGGCCATTCTACTGCCAACGTTTGGCATTTCCATCAAGGATCTATGAACACCAACATGTAAAGTTCATAGGAGCATTTTAAATTTGGTGTCAAATGAAAGCTAAGACTCTATATTTTGGGGAAATGAAGGCATAGATACAGTTTTCAACCATTTTCCTTCTTACAAAATGTGGCATAAGTAAAGGCTTCGATATGTAGATAAACAGATGGAAAGTTGGTCTTAGAAAACATACTGTATACCAGAAAAGTCTTAAAAGGTTATCAGAAACACATCAAAACACAATAATGCCAACTAATATCAACACTTGTATTAAGTTTCGAAGAAATTGTTTACCTTCTGTAAGTTTAAGAAATATTGCCTCTTGCCTTGTAATTTTTTTACCAAAAACCCACATATCATTAAAATATTTTCTCTCCCTCATCTGGGAAGATAATGAAGGTTCACAGAAGTAACAAGTAATGGTAGACCTACCAATTAGTTATAGTGATTTGACCAATATCAATTTTGTTTATTAATTATGAAGTGATTAAACTCGTAATTCTGTTACCAAATTGGTGATTGAATTACCAAAAGAATCTGTAACGAAATTACTGCAACTGAACTAACTACAATGGGAAATCATAATCGGCACAAACCACAATCTGAATAATGCCTGCCTCTCGCCCTCTCGCTCTGCCTCTCTTTCTCACTCTCCAGTTATTAATGTAACCTCTCCCAGATCTTACTGACACCTACCCATGAGCCCCCTCTCTTTCCATTTACTATAATAACCAGCATCCTCACCCACTGAGTACTGACCGACACCGGATGTCCATGGACATTGAAAAGTAGTTGAAATTTGGTCAGTCCACCCTGCCCTTGATGTTAACCTCCAAAAAGGTTAACCCTGCAGCGCTGTAGGAGCTGTATCTACAACGCTTTGTTTCGGGACAAACTGGATCACTCAGAGTTCCATTGTGACAATTGTTTGCTTGCCAAGGATTATAGGCTTGAGGTGGATTCCTTGATCACGCAGGTAGCCAGCCTACATAAGAAACACGGGAGAACGTGGTGTGGAATGTTTATCTTTTCTATGCCGGTGGCTGGACGGCGTTCACGCTTGTTGGACGCATCTCCGTATTGTCGTTTGTCGTTATACGACTGGCCGGTGTTGCCCGGAGTTCGTTCGCCAGGGGAGCCATCTCCTGCCTCTCCTCCCCCCGAGTTAAAGGAGCACGGCAAGAGGAGCATGGCAATCAACGTTGGTCGCATGTCACGAGCCGTGTAAGCCGAAGACAGCGGCCTGCCGCAGAGCAGCCTACACTCCCATCGAGAGGCCCGGAGCGGATACAAACAACAAATAGTTTTGCCGCCCTGGAGCCTGATCTTCCTGCACCTTCGTCACTAGGGGTACCTTTGTCTGCGGCCGCTGTGCTTACTCCTACTCCTTCCCCTATGATTCCGAAGTCGACCATCGGCAACCTTCCGTCCCTGCTCTGGATCGAGCAGGGCTTCTCCATCTGTCGGCCTGCACCATCCTGTGAAGCGTGGGATTGGGCGGTTTTCCTCGTCCTTCTCGCCAGCCGTGATTTTGGGCAGCTCCATGGTAAGAAATGACTGTTCCTGGTGCAAAAACAAGGTCTTATCCCAGAGCTTGAGTACATTACATTACTAAGCTGCTCCCGAATGTACTACACCAGGACATGGACATCGATTCTATCATAGTCCATGTGGGTTTTAATGTCATTATAAAGGGCAGTGAACAGAGCTGATGTGAAGATGGCGCCGGAGGGGATGGCTGCTGTTTTATTGGCTCTTAACCAACCATGCTATTTTGTTTGTTTTTCGCGTTTTCGTAAATTGTTTTGTACATAATGTTGCTGCCACGTTTCTTATGACCGAAAAGAGCTTCTGGACATCAGAACAGTGATTACTCACCTCGAATTGGACGAAGAGTTTTTCTTTAATGAGTAGGACAGGAAGAATATACTCCAAACACCAGAAGAGGCCCTCATCTCCGTCATTTACTGGAGAAGGAAACTGAGATTTCGCAGAAAGAGATCAGGGTGCCTTGTGAGGATCAGGTGACGAGTGGCTAATCTGCCTTTGCCCTCTGTACTGCTAGCTAACGTTCAATCGCTGGAAAATAAATGGGATGAACTGAAAGCACATATATCCCATCAACGGGACATAAAAACATTTAATATCTTATGTTTCACCGAGTCGTGGCTGAACGACGACATTAATAACACACAGCTGGCAGGTTATACACTATCGGCAGGATAGAACAGCAGCCTCTGGTAGACATGTGGCAGGGGCCTATGCATATTTGTAAAAAAACAGCTGGTGCACGATATCTAAGGAAGTCTTGAGGTTTTGTTCACCTGAGGTAGAGTATCTCATGATAAGCTGTAGACCACACTATCTACCTAGAGTTTTCATCTATATTTTTCATAGCTGCCTACATACCATCACAGACCGATGCTAGCACTAAGACACCACTCAATGAGCTGTATACCGCCATAAGCAAACAGGAAAATGCTCATCCAGAGGCGGTGCTCCTACTGCGCATGGAATTTAATGCAGGGGAACTTAAATCGGTTTTACCTCATTTCTATCAGCATGTTAAATTTGCGACCAGAGGGAAAAAAACTCTAGAACACCTTTACTCCACACACAGAGACGCGTGCAAAGCTCTCCCTCGCCCTCCAGTTGGTAAATCCGACCATAATTCTATCCTCCTGATACCTGCTTACAAGCAACAATTAAAGCAGGAAGCACCAGTGACTCGGTCTATAAAAAAGTGGTCAGATGAAGCAGATGCAAAACTACAGGACTGTTTTGCTAGCACAGACTGGAATATGTTCCGAGACTCTTCCGATGGCATTGAAGAGTACACCACATCAGTCACTGGCTTCAGCAATAAGTGCATCGATGATGTCATCCCCACAGTGACTGTACATACATACCCCAACCAGAAGCCATGGATTACAGGCAACATTCGCACTGAGCTAAAGGGTAGAGCTGCTGCTTTCAAGGAGCGGGACTCTAACTCGTAAGCTTACAAGAAATTCCGCTATGCCCTCCGACGAACTATCAAACAGGCAGAGCGTCAATACAGGACTAATATCGAATCGTACTACACCGGTTCCGACGCGCGTCGGATGTGACAGGGCTTGCAAACTATTACAGACTACAAATGGAAGCACAGCAGAAAGCTGCCCAGTGACACAAGCCAACCAGACGAGCTAAACTATTTCTATGCTCGCTACGAGGCAAGTAACACTGAAAAATACATGAGAGCATCAGCTTTTCCGGAAGACTGTGTGATCATGCCCTTCGCAGCCGATGTGAGTAAGCCCGTGTAACAGGTCAACATTCACAAAGCCGCAGGGCCAGACAGATTACAAGGACGTGTATTGCGAGCGTGCGCTGACCAACTGGCAAGTGCCTTCACTGACATTTTCAACCTCTCCCTATCCGAGTTTGTAATACCAACATGTTTTAAACAGACTGCCATAGTGCCTGTGCCCAAGAACAGTAAGTTAACCTGCCTAAATGACTACCGACCCGTAGCACTCATGTCTATAGTGCTTTGAAAGGCTGGTCATGGCTCACATCAACAACATTATCCCAGAAACCCTAGACCCACTCCAATTTGCATACCGCCCCAACAGATTCACAAATGATGCAATCTCTATTGAACTCCACACTGCCCTTTCCCACCTGGACAAAAGGAACACCTATGTGAGAATGCTATTCATTGACTACTGCTCAGGCTTCAACACCATAGTGTCATCAATAAACTAAGGACCCTGGGACTAAACACCTCCCTCTGCAACTGGATTCTGGACTTCCTGATGGTAAGGGTAGGTAACAACACATCCGCCATGTTGATCCAACAGTGGTAGGCCTGATCACCGACAACGACGAGACAGCCTATAGCGAGGAGGTCAGAGACCTGGCCATGTGGTGCCAGGACAACAATCTCTCCCTCAACGTGATCAAGACAAAGGACATGATTGTGGACTACAGGAAAAAGAGAACCGAGCACGCCCCCATTCTCATCGATGGGGCTGCCGTGGAGCAGGTTGAGAGCATCAAGTTCCTTGGCGTCCACATCACCAACAAACTAACATGGTCCAAAAACACCAAGACAGTCGTGAAGAGGGCACAACAAAACGTATTCCCCCTCAGGAGACTGAAAAGATTTGGCATGTGTCCTCAGATCCTCAAAAAGGTTCTACATCTGCAACATCGAGAGCATCCTGACTGGTTGCATCACTGACTGGTATGGCAACATCTCGGGCTACGACCGCAAGGCACTACAGAGGGTAGTGCGAATGGCCCAGCGCATCACTGTATTGCCCCCTGCCTTTTACAACGCTGCTACTCTCTGTTGTTATCATCTATGCATTGTCACCTTAGTAACTTTACCTACATGTACATACTACCTCAACTAACCGGTTCCCCTTCACATTGACTCTGTACCGGTACCCCTTCACATTGACTCTGTACCGGTACCCCCCTGTATTTTGTCTTGCTATTGTTATTTTACTGCTGCGCTTTAATTACTTGTTACTTTTATTTCTTATTCTTATCCATATTTTTTAAACTGCATTGTTGGTTAGGGGCTCGTAAGTCAGCATTTCACTGTAAGGTCTGCACCTGTTGTATTCGGCACGTGTGACTAATAAAATTGGATTTGATTGGATTAACCCGTTGTATAAAAGTGATAATGCCCGAGAAGCTGATGTTTGGAGGATATATTGGCATGGTTTGCCGTCCCTCGACTTTGTCTCATGCCAATATATCCTCCAAACACCGGCTTATCGGTCATTGTCACTGAAGTAGAGTACAGTATTGTACTGCGCTGTACCGAACACTACCAGACTCTACTCTGCCCTGCAGATGTGTACTGCACTGTACTCTACTATGCTGTCCCTACTTGTGAAACATGAGGAGAATGACATGTATAAACATAATTATGCATTTCTCTGTAGTACAGATTAGAAACCCATGATGTAATTTCGTTACCATAATTCCGTTACTGGGTGTAAACTGTAGTTCGACTGTAGAGATTTGTTTTAACTCAAGGTGCAATGTCATAGCTGATACCCCATTCTTTCTGCCAACATTTTTTGAAAAACATGGTCGCATCAAAACCTGAGGGAGGGTGGGACTAATAACAAGATAAACAATGTAGGGCATACGGGATCTGTGAAATGTGTATAGGTGCGGAGCTTTTGTGAAATAGCACAGTTACAAGTGGAAATAAAATTGGATGGACAACAGAAATAGAGGAAGGACTAAGAACAAACAAGAGAGAACTATTATAAAGTAGTCTGTGTCTGTAAAATAGGTATAAGATGTATAAATTGAAGGTAAAAGCAGAAGTGTTTATTAGTTTACTCCAATTGGGGGAGCGGTGGTAGGGTTGCGGGGAATAATAATAAAGGTATATTCTTTAAAAAAGTATGTATGTCTATATAGGTATGTGTATGTATATATGTATATATGTATGCATGCGTGTATGGATATATATATTTACCCAAAAAAATATGGGGGATTGGAAATGATGCAGACAATTACATTGGAAGCAACATTCTTTCCGCAATATTAAGCTGATCCACCCCAAAAAAAATAAAAAAATAAAATAAAATAAAATAAAAAAAATAAAAAAAAACCTGAGGGAGATTTTAATGTAATTCCGTTAGTAAAGTTCACAGTTCTTCAATTAAAATAGTTTATGTACATTTTCAGTGGAAATTATTAAAAAATAGTGCCTGTGCATGGAGTTGTATGGTTTGTAAAACTTTGAAATCAATGGTTTTGGTTTGACATACATTCAAATTTATCAGAATATTTTGAAGATAAATACACAACGCAGGGGATGAGAGGACAAGAGTACCAGAATTAACAATCAATAGGGAATTGTCAATGTAAATAGGAGTTGGGTTTCAGTTCAACAGCTGTTTAGAATCTGTGGAATGTCACCCCTGAACTCAGAGCTACGTGTGCTACAGTCTGTACATTGAGTCGGGAGCAGGATACTTGTTATTTGGCCATTGGCCCATTCGTACTGGAAGGACTTCTGATTGGTCAACCCCAGGCTAGGGTGGGGGGTTATAAATGGCATCCTGTTTGTCACGTTCCTGACCTTATTTTCCTTTGTTTAACTTTGTTTAGTTGGTCAGGACGTGAGCTGGGTGGGTAGTCTATGTTAGGTGTTTCTGTCACGATCGTCTTGCTGTGAGAGATTGGACCAAGGCGCAGCGTGTGCAAAATACATCTTCTTTATTTTAAGAAGAGAGAAAAAACAAACAAGAAACGAACAACTAATCACGAACTAACAAAATAACAAAACTGACGACCGTGAAGCTATAAAGACAGATAGTGCTGACACAAACACTACACATAGACAATTACCCACAACCAGCTAAAGCCTATGGCTGCCTTAAATATGGCTCCCAATCAGAGACAACAATAACCAGCTGTCTCTAATTGAGAACCAATTCAGGCAACCATAGACTTTCCTAGACACCTACACTGAACACTAAACCATCTACTCTACTTAACCCCCTAAACCATACAACACCCTAGACAATACAAAAACCCATACTTCACCATGTCACACCCTGACCTAACTAAAATAATAATGAAAACAAAGATAACTAAGGCCAGGGTGTGACATAACCCCCCCCTTAAGGTGCGAACTCCGGGCGCACCAGCATAAAGTCTAGGGGAGGGTCTGGGTGGGCGTCTGTCCACGGTGGCGGCTCTGGCACTGGTCGTGGTCCCCACCCCACCATAGTCACTACCCGCTTTCGTAGCCTCCTCCAAATGACCACCCTCCACATTAACCCCACTGGATTAAGGGGCAGCACCGGACTAAGGGGCAGCACCGGACTGAGGGGCAGCACCGGACTAAGGGGCAGCACCGGACTAAGGGGCAGCACCGGACTAAGGGGCAGCACCAGGATAAGGGGCAGCACCAGGATAAGGGGCAGCACCAGGATAAGGGGCAGCACCAGGATAAGGGGCAGCACCAGGATAAGGGGCAGCTCCGGACTGAGGGACGGCAGCTCCGGACTGAGGGACGGATCCTGGCTGGATGGCGGATCCTGGCTGGCTGGCTCTGGCGGATCCTGGCTGGCTGGCGGATCCTGGCTGGCTGGATCTGGCGGATCCTGGCTGGATGACGGCTCTGGCGGATCCTGGCTGGATGACGGCTCTGGCAGATCCTGGCTGGATGACGGCTCTGGCGGATCCTGGCTGGATGACGGCTCTGGCGGATCCTGGCTGGACGGCTTATGGCTGGCTGACGGATCTGGCTGCTCATGGCTGGCTGACGGATCTGGCTGCTCATGGCTGGCTGACGGATCTGGCTGCTCATGGCTGGCTGACGGATCTGGCTGCTCATGGCTGGCTGACGGATCTGGCTGCTCATGGCTGGCTGACGGATCTGGCTGCTCATGGCTGGCTGACGGATCTGGCTGCTCATGGCTGGCGGAAGGCTCTGGCTGATCCTGTCTGGCGGAAGGCTCTGGCTGATCCGGTCTGGCGGAAGGCTCTGGCTGATCCGGTCTGGCGGAAGGCTCTGGCTGATCCGGTCTGGCGGAAGGCTCTGGCTGATCCTGTCTGGCGGAAGGCTCTGGCTGATCCTGTCTGGCGGAAGACTCTGGCTGATCCTGTCTGGCGGAAGACTCTGGCTGATCCTGTCTGGCGGAAGGCTCTGGCTGATCCTGTCTGGCGGAAGGCTCTGGCTGCTCCTGTCTGGCGGAAGGCTCTAGCAGCTCCTGTCTGGCGGACGGCTCTGAAGGCTCATGGCAGACGGGCGGCTTTGCAGGTTCAGTACAGACGGGCGGCTTTGAATACTCAGTACAGACGGGCAGTTCATGCGGCGCTTGGCAGACGGACAGTTCAGACGGCGTTGGGCAGACGGGCAGTTCAGGCGCCGTTGGGCAGACGGCAGACTCTGGCCGGCTGAGACGCACTGTAGGCCTGGTGCGTGGTGCCGGAACTGGAGGTACCGGGCTGAGGACACGCATCTCAGGGCTAGTGCGGGGAGAAGGAACAGGGCATGCTGGACCCTGGGGACGCACATTAGGCCTAGTGCGTGGTGCCGGAACTGGTGGTACCGGGCTGAGGACACGCATCTCAGGGCTAGTGCGGGGAGCAGCAACAGGACGCACAGGACTCTGGAGACACACAGGAGGCTTGGTGCGTGGTGTAGGCACTGGTGGTAAAGGGCTGGAGACACGCACCATAGAGCTAGTGCGTGGAGGAGGCACAGGGCTCTGAAGACGCACAGGAAGCCTGGTGCGTGGTGTAGGCACTGGTGGTACTGGGCTGGAGCGGGGAGGTGGCGCCGGAAATACCGGACCGTGCAGGCATACTGGCTCCCTTGAGCACTGAGCCTGTCCAACCTTACCTGGTTGTATGCTCCCTGTCGCCCGACCAGTGCGGGGAGGTGGAATAACCCGCACCGGGCTATGTAGGCGAACCGGGGACACCATGCGTAAGGCTGGTGCCATGTAAGCCGGCCCGAGGAGACGCACTGGTGGCCAGATGCGTTGGGCCGGTTTCATGACATCCGGCTCAACGCTCAATCTAGCCCGGCCGATACGTGGAGCTGGAATGTACCGAACCGGGCTATGCACGCGTACAGGAGACACCATGCGCTCTACTGCGTAACACGGTGTCTGCCCGTACTCTCGCTCTCCACGGTAAGTACAGGGAGTAGGCGCAGGTCTCCTACCTGACTTCGCCACACTCCCTTTTAAGACCCCCCCAAGAAATTTTTGGGTTGTACTCACGGGCTTCCAGCCTTGCTTCCGTGCTGCCTCATATCGCCTCCTCTCGGCTTTAGCTGACTCCAGCTCTTCACGAGGGAGGCGATATTCTCCCGGTTGTGCCCAAGGTCCCTTACCATCCAGTATCTCCTCCCATGTCCATGAATCCTGTGTAGGTGGGTCCTGTTGCCGCTTGACACGCCGCTTGGTCCTAGATTGGTGGGTAATTCTGTCACGATCGTCTTGCTGTGAGAGATTGGACCAAGGCGCAGCGTGTGCAAAATACATCTTCTTTATTTTAAGAAGAGAGAAAAAACAAACAAGAAACGAACAACTAATCACGAACTAACAAAATAACAAAACTGACGACCGTGAAGCTATAAAGACAGATAGTGCTGACACAAACACTACACATAGACAATTACCCACAACCAGCTAAAGCTTATGGCTGCCTTAAAATATGGCTCCCAATCAGAGACAACAATAACCAGCTGTCTCTAATTGAGAACCAATTCAGGCAACCACAGACTTTCCTAGACACCTACACTGAACACTAAACCATCTACTCTACTTAACCCCCTAAACCATACAACACCCTAGACAATACAAAAACCCATACTTCACCATGTCACACCCTGACCTAACTAAAATAATAATGAAAACAAAGATAACTAAGGCCAGGGTGTGACAGTTTCTATGTGGGGTTAAATGTGTTGCCTGATATGGTTCTCAATTAGAGGCAGGTGTTTGACGTTTCCTCTGATTGAGAACCATATTAAGGTAGGCTGTTCTCACTGTTTGTTTGTGGGTGATTGTTCCTGTGTCTGTGTATGTCGCACCACACGGGACTGTTTCGTTTTCGTTCGTGTATGTGTTCGTTCCTGTTCGTGCGTTTTGTTCTCAAGTTCAGGTCTGTTCACGTCGTTTGTTATTTTGTAGTTTATTCAAGTGTTCTTCGTGTTCGTCTTTATTTAATAAATTCATTATGTATTCAACCAACGCTGCATATTGGTCCGATCCTTCTCGCCTCTCCTCGTCAGATGAGGAGGACGACTTAGACGAGCGTTACACTGTTCCTTTGTTCTGTGGAGAAAAGCTGAGGACAGGGGAGACTGAACATCTACCTCCCAGCAAAACATCTATGATTTGTCCTCTTTAAATAAACCTATTTTTCTCCCCCTGATTTGCTTTGGGGTTTTTGTTATTGAAGAATAACATCAACTGATAACGAATGTGAAAGAAATGAGTCAAAGCGTAATTCCGTTATTATAGAATTGCCCTTATCCTGTCTGTGAAATGTCCTTGTTTGACTGGGACAGGCAGAGATTACACAGTCTGAATCTGAAACGGGTGAGATTTTTTTAGCAGGGTGACCTTCTCCTTCCAAACGGAGTGGTTTACCAAACACCTTAGTTTAAACTAGAAAGGAACGATCCGCTAATACATTATCCACACACAATCACACATAATTACACCTACAATCACACTGTGGATGATGACATCATATTGCTGAGTAGCTCTGCTCCAGGGTTTTAGTGTGCATTCCTCTACTGATGCCCTGTATCAATGTGCACTTAACATAATAGACGTAATCAGAGCTGAGATGGCAGAGCCAGGAGAAGGTTGGTGCAGTTCCAGTACAGGCCAACCGAGGACAAAGTATCTCACTTTGCCATCTTGGAGCTTAAGCTTGGTGGGGGACTGAGATAAAGGTGTTGTGCCGAGAGGAAAATCTTTAAGGCGAAACTAAGATTCTGTCTAACAGCTCCATTACTAAGCTAACCAGTTCCAGGAGAAACAGAACATTTCACTGATCACCTTTTCGCTCAAATCCTGTAAGTTTTGCATGTTCTTCCCCCTATGGCACATTGATCTGTAAATTCACATGCGAGGGCGTACACACAAACACATATCAATTGTTTCCATAGTAGTTTGAGATTACTCTCTCTTTCTCCCCCTCTCGCCCGGTCGTTCTCTCTCCAGAGCTTTTTTCCACTGCCCCAAGCCGACTGAAGAAGAGAAGAACAACTTTTGTTTCTGCAAACAAGTATTTTTCTAATATTCATTCTTAATACTACCAATGTCCATAATATTTCATTCTGGATGGGGTAAAACAAATACTGGTTGCGGTTACCTACATGGCAGGGATAGGAGACAAGTACAGTTCCACTGGTTTTTACTTTAAAGTTCAAGTCTCTTGATAAAGTAAATACTATCGAGTTCCTACAACCTTCTACCAAACGTGAAACCCCAATCAACACCTTAGTAACACCAGGAGAACAAGGGTAGAACAGAGGAAAAAGAAAGGAGGAAGACCCTCTCAATCACACTTTTTTTGGTGTAAGACATCACCCTTCTCCTTCTCCAATAGGATCGTAGGACCCCTGCCAACCAGCTTTGTTTGAGGGCAAAGACAAAACAGGTGCAGTTCTCAGCTGTCAATGGCAATGGAGCATCTGCCTCTCACTCCACCGCTCATTTCATATTCTGTTTAAAGGTCTAACCTTATAGCAGCAGATGGCTGCACCATGAAAACGGAGTGCCTTCAGAAAGTATTCATACCCCTTGGACTTTTTCCACATTATGTTGTGTTACAGCCTGAATTTAACACATAATGTCAGCATGGAATTTTGTTTTTAGAAATGTTTACTAATTAATTAGAAATGAAAAGCTGAAATATCTTGAGTCAATAATATTCAACACCTTTATTATGGCGAGCCTAAATAAGTTGTTGCATGGACTCACTCTGTGTGCAATAATGGTGGTTAACATTTTTGAATGACTACCCCATCTCTGGCCCTCAGTTGAGTAGAGAATTTCAGGCAGAGATCCAACCACAAAAACCAGGGAGGTTTTCAAATGCCTCGAAAAGAAGGGCAACTATTGGTAGGGTTAACTTCTTATGGCTGCAGGGGCAGTATTGAGTAGCTTGGATGAAAGGTGCACAGAGGTGCCCAGAGTAAACGGCCTGCTCCTCAGTCATAGTTGCTAATATATGCATATTATTAGTAGTATTGGATAGAAAACACTCTGAAGTTTCTAAAACTGTTTGAATGATGTCTGTGAGTATAACAGAACTCATATGGCAGGCAAAAACCTGAGAAAAAATCCTAACAGGAAGTGGAAATCACAGCGAGATATGGATGAGTTTGCACTTCCTACGGCTTCCACTAGATGTCAACAGTCTGTAGAACCTTGTCTGATGCCTCTACTGTGAAGGGGGGCCGAATGAGAGGGGAATTAGTCAGGTCTGCCATGACCTGACCATTCTTTGACCATGCGCGTTCACATGAGAGGGAGCTCTGTTCCATCGCTCATCTGAAGTCAATGTAATTCTCCGGTTGGAACATTATTCAAGATTTATGTTAAAAACATTCTAAAGATTGATTCAATACATCGTTTGACATGTTTCTACGGACTGTTACGGAACTTTTGGACATTTCGTCAGGTTTTAGTGAATGCGCTTCCCTGACGTTGGATTTGTTTACCAAACACGCTACAAAAATAGCTATTTGGACATAAATGATGGACATTACCGAAAAAAACGAACATTTCTTGTGGAAGTGGGAGTCCTGGGAGTGCATTCCGACAAAGATCAGCAAAGGTAAGTGAAGATTTATAATGCTTTTTATGAGTTTTGTTGACTGCACAATTTGGCGAGTAATTGTGTGGCTTGCTTTTGTGGCTGAACGCTGTTTTCAGATGATTGAATATTCTGTTTTGCCGTAAATCTTTTTGAAATCTGACACAGCGGTTGCATTAAGAACAAGTGTATCTTTAATTCTATGTAAAACATGTATCTTTCATCAAAGTTTATGATGAGTATTTCTGTTATTTGACGTGGCTCTCTGCAATTTCTCCGGATATTTTGGAGGCATTTCTGAACATGGCGCCAATGTAAACTGAGGTTTTTGGATATAAATATGAACTTAATCGAACAAGACATATATGTATTGTGTAACATGAAGTCCTATCAGTGTCATCTGATGAAGATCATCAAAGGTTAGTGATTCATTTTATCTCTATTTGTGCTTTTTGTGACTCCTCTCTTTGGCTGTAAAAATTGGTGGTGACCTAACATAATCTTTGTGGTGCTTTCGCTGAAAGCCTATTTGAAATATGACACTTTGGTGGGATTAACAACAAGATTACCTTTAAAATGGTATAAAATACATGTATGTTTGAGGAATTTTAATTATGAGATTTCTGTTGTTTGAATTTGGCGCCCTGCACTTTCACTGGCTGTTGTCATATCATCCCGTTAACGGGATTGCAGCCATAAGAAGTTTTAAACAACTGTAAAGCAGGCACTGACTACCCCTCTGAGCATAATGAAGTTATTAATTACTATTTGGATGATGTGTCAATACTCACAGTCACTACAAAGATAAAGGCTTCCGTCCTAACTCAGTGATTTGACCATGAGGCCGACGTGATTTTAAAACAGTTACAGAGTTTAATGGCTGTGATAGGAGACAATTGAGGATGGATCAACAGCATTTTAGTTACTCCACAATACTAACATAAATTACAGAGTGAAAAAAAGGAAGCCTGTTGTCACGGCTCCTCCTCTGCAGTGCAGGGGCGGTTCCTCCTGCAGGCAGAGGAGGGTCGTTAGTGATTGGAGTCACCTGGGCTCTAAGTATTTAAACTGTCACTAATCACTTCTCTCTCTCTCTCTCTGCTCCTCCAGGTATGATCATGGTTTGTTTGTTCCTTTGTAGTTTTGCATAGTTTTCACTCAGTCATGTTCACACACACATGTTCACGCATCCATGCACTTTACATACACCTTACATTATGATACTTCCACACCTCATTCCTTTTTCTTAGTTTTAAGTTAATAGTTTTGTTTATAATAAAGAACACTTTTAATTGGCCTATACCTGTTGTTCGTGTCCCCTCATTTTTGTCACAGGCTATGAGCCGGCTTGTGACACTGTACAGAACACAAATATTCCAAAACATGCATCCTGTATGGATGCACTAAATTAACACTGCAAAGAATTTGGCAAAAATGGAAAATGTTGTTCTGAATACAGTGTTATGTTTGGGGCAAATCCCACACAACACATCACTGTATAAGGCCTCCTCCACATTCACCTTGTAACTCAGAAAGAGAAGACAAGACCACCTGGGGTGACTCATTGTCTAAAAGAAGGTGAGGCATCATCCTCCATCCTTCAACACATTCAGAGGTAGTCTTTCTGTGTTATATGATAGCATAACTAACAACAGGCTACTCTCATTGACCAAAACAACCTTTTCTGTTCTCCTTTGTTGAATAGTGTATGTTGTTCAAGGTTCAGGGAAATGTGTTTGTTTCAATAGGCTCTATAGGTGAAGCTCTTATACATGGTTACATACTGTGTTTGACCTGTTCTTGGACAAAATAATGAACAATACATTTGTGTCTAACTTCAAGGTGAGAGAATATGTCCATAGCTAAGCTACACTAAGTGTTGCTATTTAATTGATCACCTTTCCCTGACCTTTTTGAAAACATGGGGAAGGCAACGTTCCATTTGCACCCACTTATTGCTACAGGAGTTATTGGGAATCATATATATTCAAGTTAAGCAAAGTGAAGCTCTTCTGATACTGAACAATGGATAACAGTAGAAACAGTAAATGTTTTAAAGAAAGAAGCACATTACTTCACACACATGCATGTGTATGCATAACACAAAAATGAGGGGGAAAGAAAAGGAATAGAACAGCTCATTTCAAGATGCAACACCTTCAACTGCTTGTGCCTCAAAGCCATGTTCTGCGCAACTTACCATATGTCAAGTGTCAACACTGTTTTGGAGATAATTATTCCAATGTTTTAACTTGCAACACACAAGTCGGTAGACTCAAAAAACTAGAAAAAATATTTAAAAAACGTTTTTGGTGAAAAAATTTCAAACTAAAATATTCTTAGAGGTCACGATGTTTTGTTGAGAAGTTGGCCATACACCAGATCTAATTAAAAACAAATCAAAGCACACTTCCTGTACCTACAGTGGTATTGATTTGTCTATTTATATCACAGCTTTGTTGAATAGTCTATTCTGATAGGCCAAGAGGATGTTCAATAACTTTGAATAAAAGCATGATTACAAATGCAAAATCTGACTTGAAGTCGCTCCAACAAAGTATCTGATTACCTTCCACAAAAATACACTACATGTTTCTCATTTGACTTACTGTTTCCCCAAAGGCAAATTGAAAAGGGTCTTCCAAGATGGCGTAGCAGTAGGATGTCTGTTTGTCTTGTCCCGTCCCATGTATATATCTTTTCTTCATATATATTTCATATATATTAAAAAAAAATATATATATATAAATTTCTTTCTACAGACTGAACATACTCCCCTGCAACCTGCCTCACCCAATGTGGTACGGATCTGCTATTTTTTACACTTTAGAACCGGAACCCCCATCAGAAGCTAGCCAGTTGGCTAATGCTAGCGGTCATCATCGTTAACTCGGACATCAGCCAGCCTCAGCCCGGTCAATTCCTGCCAGTCTGCACAGCACGATATCAACTAAGAGCATATCAGACTGCTTTTTCTCTACCTCATCTCTGGATTCCTACCGCAAGCTCTGAACCTTTACACCGGATCATCGCAGCTAGCTAGCTGCTATCCGAGTGGCTACTCCTGGCTAATGTCTCTGTCCCGAAGCAAGCACCAGTTAGCCTGGAGCTAGCCTCGAGCTAGGCCCATCTCCCGGCTAGTTGAAGAGGTCCATCAGCCAATTCTTGGGCAACAATACCTATTTTGCCAATTGAGGAGGATGCCTGGATGCTCTTTAAAAGTGCTTTCCTAACTGTCTTAAATAAGCATGTCCCATTCAAAAAATGTAGAACTAAGAACAGATATAGCCCTTGGTTCACCCCAGACTTGACTGCCCTTGACCAGCACAAAAACATCCTGTGGAATTCTGCATTAGCATCGAATAGCCCCCGCGATATGCAACTTTTCAGGAAAGTCAGGAACCAATATACTCCGTCAGTTAGGAAAGCTAAGGCTAGCTTTTTCAAACAGAAATTTGCATCCTGTAACACTAATTCCAAAAAGTTTTGGGACACTGTAAAGTCCATGGAGAATAAGAGCACCTCCCAGTTGCCCACTGCACTGAGGATAGGAAACATTGTCAACACCGATAAATCTACAATAATCGATAATTTCAATAATTTTTTTTCTACGGCTGGCCATGCTTTCCACCTGGCCAACATCTCAGCACCCCCTGCAGCAACTTGCCCAAGCCCCCCCCCCCCCCCCCCCCCGCTTCTCCTTCACCTATATCCAGACAGCTGATGTTCTGAAAGAGCTGCAAAATCTGGATCCCTACAAATCAGCTGGGCTAGACAATCTGGATCCTCTCTTTCTAAAATTATCTGCCTAAATTGTTGCAACTCCTATTACTATCCTATTCAAAGATTGGAAAGCTGCCGCGGTCATCCCCCTTTTCAAAGGGGGAGACACTCTAGACCCAAACTGTTATAGACCTAATTCCATCCTGCCCTTCCTCTCTAAAATCTTCGAAAGCCAAGTTAACAAACAGATCACCGTCAATTTCGAATCCCACTGTACCTTCTCCACTATGCAATCTGGTTTCCCGAGCTGGTCATGGGTGCACCTCAGCCACGCTCAAGGTCCTAAACGATATCATAACCGCCATCGATAAAAGACAGTACTGTACAGCCGTCTTCATCGACCTGGCCAAGGCTTTCAACTCTGTCAATCAACACATTCTTATTGGCAGACTCAATAGCCTGGGCTTCTCAAATGACTGCCTCGCCTGGTTCACCAACTACTTCTCAGATAGAGTTCAGTCTCTCAAATCGGAGGGCATGTTGTCCGGACCTCTGGCAGCCTCTATGGGGGTGCCACAGGGTTCAATTCTCGGGCCGACTCTTTTCTCTGTATATATCAATGATGTCGCTCTTGCTGTTGGTGATTCTCTGATCCACCTCTACGCAGACGACACCATTCTGTATACATCTGGCCCTTCTTTGAACAATGTGCTAACAAACCTCCAAACGTGCTTCAATGCCATACAACACTCCTTCCATGGCCTCCAATTGCTTTTAAATGCAAGTAAAACTAAGTGCATGCTCTTCAACCGATTGCAGCCCGCACCCTCCCACCTGACTAGCATCACTACTCTGGACGGTTCTGACTTAGATTATGTGGACAACTACAAATACCTACAGTAGGTGTCTGGTTAGACTGTAAACTCTCTTTCCAGACTCACATTAAGCATCTCCAATACAAAAAGTATAAGCTTGGTAAAGCCCTGCCTTACCTCAGCTCACTGGTCACCATAGCAACACTCACCAGTAGCACGCGCCCAGAAGGTATATTTCACTGGTCATCCCCAAAGCCAACACTTCCTTTGGCCACCTTTCCTTTCAGTTCTCTGCTGCCAACGACTGGAACGAATTGCAAAAATCACTGAAGCTGGAGTCTTATATCTCCCTCTCTAACTTTAAGCATCAGCTGTCAGAGCAGCTTACCGATCACTGTACCTGTACACAGCCAATCTGTAAATAGCACACCCAACTACCTCATCCCCATATTGTTATTTATTTTTTGCTCTTTCGCACCCCAGTATCTCTACTTGCACATCATCATCTTCACATATATCACTCCAGTGTTAATGCTAAATTGTAATTATTTCACCTCTATGGCCTATTTATTGCCTTACCTCCCTACTCTTCTACATTTGCACACACTGTGCATAGATGTTTATATTGTGTTATTGACTGTACATTTGTTTATATGTAACTCTGTGTTGTTGTTTTTGTCACACTGCTTTGCTTTATCTTGGTCAGGTCGCAGTTGTAATTGAGATCTTGTTCTCAACTGGCCTCCCTGGTTAAATAAAGGTGAAAAAAAAAATGGATTGTTCAATTTTATTTTTATTTGCTATAAACATAGTGAGCTACTGAACACTTGACAAACAATACTCTGCGGGGTGATATTTCACGTGATATTCTATGTGTGTCATATGTGTGCTTTTGTAACTGGCAAGATTACAACCCGGTTCGGGTCTTCCACGGGAGTAGCCAACATATTTGACTATTCGACCAAGAGGGCAAACACAATTTTTGAAGTCGTAGGTGGGGCTAACTCATTACGTGACTTTGAGCAGCCATGACCGACTCATGTCTGCTACACATTCACATGTGCATTTTCACATTTTAATGTCAACTAGGGCTATCAAAGTTTTCAAACATTTTATGGAGTTTATTGCAGAATTTGTAAACTGAGCTGTTTTTTCATGAAAGTAATGTAAAGTAATACGGTATAATGCATAATATTGTAAAGTAATGCAATACTTTTGTTAAATATAACGAGGAATTTGTATAGTAGTATATAACTTTTCCAAGTAACTAGTCCTAACACTAGGTGAGGTGAAAACGTGTTTTTCTCACATGTGAAAAGGAGGTGTGAGAAGGGAAAACATTTATACATGTGAAAATGCGATGTGTGTTTTTTGTAAGAAAAAAACTGCAAACGCAAACTTTTTGCATAGAAAAATATTGAGGTACTTTTTTTGCCAGAGCATGTTTTAATTATCATTTTTTGTCATCAATCCACACAAAATACTCTAATGCCAAAGTGAAAGAAAAAGTCTAACATTTGAAAAAAACTCTACAAAATAAAACAGTAATGTATCTTGATTAGACCTCAGTCAACACATGTTAAAATCACTTTTGGCAGCGAATACAGCTGTGTCTTTTTGGGTCAGTCTTTAAGATCTTTCCACACCTGAATTGTGCAACATTGTCCCATTATTATTTTCAACATTCTTCAAGCTCTGTCAAATTAGTTGTGGATCATTGCTTGAAAACCATTTTCAGGTCATGCCATAGATTTTCAAGTAGATGTAAGTCAAAACTGTAACTCGGCCACTCAGGAACATTCAGTCTTTTTGGTAAGCAACTCCAGTGTAGATTTGGCATTTTGTTTTAGATTATTGTCCTGCTGAAAGGTAAATTCTTAACCCAGTGTCTGGTGGAAAGCAGACTGAACCAGGTTTTACTATAGGATTTTGCCTGCTTGAAAAGATGGAGAGAGGTAATGTGTTGTGTTGGATTTTCCCCAAACATAACATAATTGTATTCAGGAAAAAAAGTGAATTGCTTTGCCACATTTTTTGCACTATTACTTTAGTGTCTTTTAGCAAACAGGATGCTTGTTTTTGAGTATTTCTATTATTTACAGGCTTCCTTCTTTTCACTCTTAGTTAGGTTAGTATTGTGGAGTAACTACAATGTTGTTGATCCATCCTCAGTTATCTCCTATCATAGCCATTAAACTCTGTAACTGTTTTAAAGTCACCATTGTTCTCATGAGCGGTTTCCTTCCTCTACAGCAACTGAGTTAGGAAGGAAACCTGTATATTTCTAGTGACTGGGTGTATTGGTACACCATCCAAAGTGTAATTAATAACTTCACCATGCTCAAAAGGTACTGTGCCCTCTGTAGTTATTGGGACAGTGAAGCATATATTCTTCTTTTGGCTCTATACTTCAAAAGATTGAATTTGAAATCAAACAATGACTGTGAGGTTATATAGTGTTGCCATCTTTAATTTGAGGGTATTCTCATCCATATCGGGTGAACCGTTTTGAGATTACACCACATTTTGTACATAGTCCCCCATTTTAGAGGAGCAAAATTATTGGGACAAATTCACTTATATGTGTATTAAAGTAGTAAAATGTTAAGCAGTTAAGTCCCAAATTCATAGAACGCAATGACTGCATCAAGCTTGTTAAGCACATTTTTACACCTGATCTTATTTAGATTTGCCATAACAAAAGGGTTGATTGCTTATTGACTAAAGACATTTCATCTTTAATTTTTTTTATTCATTTGTAAGCATTTCGAAAAACATAATTCCACTTTGATTATGGGGTATTATGTGTAGGCCAGTGAAAAAAATCTTTATTTAATCAATTTTAAATTCAGGCTGTAACACAACATTTAAAAAAAGTCAATTAATGTCATGCTATCCCTCTTTTATGCTCACTCATGTCAAAATCGCTGCTCACTGCACAGACACATTCATGCTTTCATGCTTGATAAAATAATTAGGGTCTGAAGATATACGTTAATTTATCAAAAACTGTTTTTACAGATTTTGTCAAACTTGTGTTTAAGACATGATGTTATTTAAATAACAAACAGCCTAAATGGCCTGCAATATACAGTTGCAAGAAAAAGTATGTGAACCCTTTGGAATTACCTGGATTTCTAAATAATTTGTCAAGAAATGTGATCTGATCTTCCTCTAAGTCGAAACAATAGACGAGCACAGTGTGCTTAAACTAATAAAACACAAATTATTGTATTTTTCTTGTCTATTTTGAATACACCATTTAAACATTAACAGTGTAGGTTGGAAAAAGTATGTGAACCCCTAGGCTAATAACTTCCAAAAGTCAGCTAACCTGGAGTCCAATAAATGAGACAAGATTGGAGATGTTGGTTAGAGATGCCCTGCAAAGTAAAAAAACTCACAAAATGTGAGTTTGCTATTCACATGAAGCATTGCCTGATGTGAACCATGCCTCAAACAAAAGAGATCTCAGAAGACATAAGGTTAAGAATTGTTGACTTGCATAAAGCTGGAAAGGGTTACAAAAGTATCTCTAAAAAGCATTGATGTTCATCAGTCCACGGTAAGAGAAATTGTCTACCAATGGAGAAAGTTTAGCACTTTTGCTACTCTCCCTAGGAGTGGCCGTCCTGCAAAGATGACTGCAAGAGCACAGCGCAGAATGCTATCTGTCCGCCAGTTTAATCTCAACAAAAGTTGGGTGATGCAACAGGACAACGACCCAAAACACAGAAGTAAATCAACAACAGAATGGCCTCAACAGAAGAAAATACACATTCTGGAGTGGCCCAGTCAGAGTTCTGACCTCAACCAGATTGAGATGCTGTGTCATGACCTCGAGAGTGGTTTACACCAGACATCCCAAGAATATTGCTGAACTAAAACAGTTTTGTAAGGAGGATTGGCCCAAAATTCCTCCTGACCGCTGTGCAGGTCTGATCCACAAGGTTGAGGTTATTGCTGCCAAAGGAGGGTCAACCAGTTATAAAATCCAAGGGTTCACATACTTTTCCCACCCTACACTGTGAATGTTTACACAGCGTGTTCAATAAAGACATGCAAACGTAAAATTGTTTGTATGTTTTTGGATTAAGCAGACTGTGTGTGTCTATTGTTGTGACTTATGTGAAGATCAGATCAAAGTGTATGACCAATTTATGCATGAAATCCAGATAATTCCAAAGGGTTCATATGCAATTTCTTGCCACTGTATGTCAGCATATCATGGTTGACAATCTCCAAAGACACCATAGCAAGTGAGATCAGCAAGATAGCATATCAAAGTATCAGAGTGATATCTGCAAAGTACGTCATCTTCAAATGGATCGAAAAATGTCGTATAAATGAAGTATAAAAAGATCTTCAAAGATGGTTTAGTAAAGATCCAAATAGATTTTTAAAAATGTACCAGATGTAGTCAAATCAAATTTTATTTGTCACATACACATGGTTAGCAGATGTTAATGCGAGTGTATTACAACTTATTGAGGGAAATATTTTAAAGAGGAGGCTTTACAAAGTAAAGTCTTATATTTGTACAATTAATCTTTCCTGCCCTCTTTTATACTTGTGTCGTATTAAGAACAAATGGTCTACAGAGCTCTCAGCACAACTGTCAAAAGCTTAAAGAACTTTTAATCACACCTCAAGCCTCAGTGCAGCCCCCAATGTCCCCTATTACAAACTCATGATATATTCACATCAGTCCATTTTGCTGCAGGCTCCAAAAGCTAGTTGAACCAAAGGGATGGTCAGTTCTGTTCCGAGGCAATAATATACTTCAGGAATATGAAGAATATGAAGCCTAGGAAGCCTCAGGGTTCAAGTCATTAGCATCTTCTGTGAGAACCAAATAATGATTAATTTCTGGTCTATACAGTAGTTGGTAATGGTATGTTACATTCTGACATGTTGCTTTTTTTAATCATGAGTATTGGTTAAGGCGTAATCCTTGATATAGGGACAAATAAGCCACCTCTTGGGAATAGGCACTGATATGCAAATGAACGACAGATATTTCTCAACAAAACAACCAATTAGTGACACATTAATCACCCATTCCTCAGTGAACAGAGAGTATGAGAAAGAATGAGAGATGCATTGCAGGCAGAGAATATATTCAGATCAGTTGGCATGCCGGCTATAATTTACAGAGTCACAGACTGGCAAGGTGATGCAGTTATTCTTTTGAGGCACATTCAAGCAATCTATCACACAATGAGGATGGCTGACGAGAAGCCTGCAAAGCGCCAGTTACCGGTAGCTTTTTCGGGAAAATGTATTTGATAGATCTTAGGGGATTGGGGAGAAAATGCACTAGATGCGCCTCAAAGCTCCATTAACCCACCACTGCTGTTGTTTGGGACTGGGGGAGTAGACTGCAATGATGAAGGTAGATGGTATATTGAGAGGTTTTGAAAATGGCCCTGAAATTCAAAATCCAAGGTGCTTTGGGTGATTATTGTGGGTTAGAGAAAAATCAGGTGTTATATAGGGGTAATTCCATGACAAAGGAATTACACTCAGACTCAGATTTTCCTACCTTAAAATGTATACCAAACAAAACTGTTGATTTCAAAACAAGCCAAATCACAAACCAACTATGCACAAGGCCTATTTAACAATTTGCCCCGAAAATGTTACAAAAACACATTTACTGGATAAACTGGGCCGATAGAATGTTTGGTAAAAGAAGAAACTTTGGAGAAAAAAAATAACAGAGTCTCAGCGTAATTACATTATGATGGAATTGCCCATAGGCAAGAATGTACAGTTTACGTCAGAATTATACATTTAAACTCATGTTTTCACAATTCCTGACATTTAATCCAAGTAAAGATTCCCTGTATTAGGTCAGTTAGGATAACCACTTCATTTTAAGAATGTGAAATGTCAGAATAATAGTAGAGAGAATGATTTATTTCAGCTTTTATTTCTTTCATCACATTTCCAGTGGGTCAGAAGTTTACATACACTCAATTAGTATTTGGTTCATTGCCTTTAAATTGTTTAACTTGGGTCAAACGTTTCGGGTAGCCTTCCACAAGCTTCCCACAATAAGTTGGGTGAATGTTGGCCTATTCCTCCTGACAGAGCTGGTGTAACTGACTCAGGTTTGTAGGCCTCCTTGCTCACACACGCTTTTTCAGTTCAGCCCATAAATTCTCTATAGGATTGAGTTCAGGGCTTTGTGATGGCCACTCCAATACCTTGACTTTGTTGTCCTTAAGTCATTTTGCCATAACTTTGGAAGTATGCTTGGGGTCATTGTCCATTTGGAAGACCCATTTGCGACCAAGCTTTAACTTCCTGACTGATGTCTTGAGATGTTGCTTCAATATATCCACATAATTTGTGGCATCTATTTGATGCCATCTATCAGTCCCTCCTGCAGCAAAGCACCCCCGTGGCTTCACACCCCCGTGGCTTCACAGTTGGGATGGTGTTCTTCGGCTTGTAAGCATCCCCCCTTTTCCTCCAAACATAACTCCAAACAAAGTGGTCATTATGGCCAAACAGTTCCATTTTTGTTTCATCAGACCAGAGGACATTTTTCCAAAAAGTACGATCTTTGTCACCATGTGCAGTTGCAAAACGTAGTCTGGCTTTTTTATGGCGGTTTTGGAGCAGTGGCTTCTTCCTTGTTGAACGGCCTTTAAGGTTATGTCGATATAGGACTTGTTTTACTGTGGATATAGATACTTTTGTACCTGTTTCCTCCAGCATCTTTACAAGGTCCTTTGCTGTTGTTTGGGATTGATTTCACTTTCGCACCAAAGTACATTCATCTCTAGGAGACAGAACGTGTCTCCTTCTTGAGCGGTATGATGGCTGCGTGGTCCCATGGTGTTTATACTTGCGTACTATTGTTTGTACAGATGAACGTGGTACCTTCAGGCGTTTGGAAATTGCTCCCAAGGATGAACCAGACTTGTGGAGGTCTACACATTTTTTGATGAGGTCTTGGCTGATTTCTTTTGATTTTCCCATGATGTCAAGTTAAGAGGCACTGAGTTTGAAGGTAGGCCTTGAAATACATCCACAGGTACACCTCCAATTGACTCAAATGATGTCAATTGGCCTATCAGAAGCTTCTAAAGCCATGACATCCTTTTCTGGAATTTTCCAAGCTGTTTGAAGGCAGTCAACTTAGTGTATGTAAACTTCTGACCCACTGGAATTGTGATACAGTGAATTATAAGTGAAATAATCTGTCTGTAAAACAATTGTTGGAAAAACTAATTGTGTCATGCACAAAGTAGATGTTCTAACCAACTTGCCAAAACTATAGTGTGTGAACAAGAAATTTGTGGAGTGGTTAAAAAATGAGTTTTAATGACTCCAACCTAAGTGTATGTGAACTTCCGACTTCAACTGTATGTACTTTTTAAATCTTTTATTTAACCAGAGAAGGTACATTGAGATTTACATCTCTTGGCCAAGAGAGCAGCAAATATATTATAATTACACAATCGACACATAGAACATATCAATGAATGGGAGTTAAAACAGTGCAATGTGCATAACATAGATTAAAAGAGCAGGTTTAAAAATGTATGCTATGTGTGGTCAGCAGCCCTCCAATAAAGGATTTCAAATTATTAATTTGAATAAAATATAGTTTTAAGACTTTCTGCAAAGTGTTTCAAGATGTTGGGGCAGCAAATCTCAAAGTACTCTTACCAGACTCAGTTCTTGTGTTGGGAAAGTGTCAGAACAGGATGTTCATCCATGTTTCAAGGATTGTAGCTTTTGAAATATGCTAATGTCACCGAATACTACCAAACACTGCAATGATACTACCAACACTAACATCCCAGCAAAAAAATCTGTTTTCAACCATGTAAAGACATCTTTTTCATGACGAGATCAAGATATCATGGGAAAGACATCATAAATACCTATGTAAGACTGCTGTTCATTGACTACAGCTCAGCATTCAACATATAAGTACTCTCCAAGCTCATCATCAAGCTGGAGGCCCTGGGTCTCAACACACCGCCCTGTGCAATTGGGTCCTGGACTTTCTGACGGGCCGCCCCCAGGTGGTGAAGGTAGGAAACAACATCTCTAGTTCACTGACCCTCAACACTGGGGACCCACACAAGGGTGCGTGCTCAGCCCCCTCCTGTACTCCCTGTTCACCCACGACTGCGTGACCATGCACGCCTCCAACTCAATCATCAAGTTTGCAGACGACTTAACAGTAGTGGGCTTGATTACCAACAACGACGAGACAGCCTACAGGGAGGATGTGAGGGCACTCGGAGTGTGGTGTCAGGAAAACAACCTCTCACTCAACGTCAACAAAACAAAGGAGATGATCGTGGACTTCAGGAAACAGCAGAGGGAGCACTCCCCTATCCACATCGAAGGGACAGCAGTGGAGAAGGTGAAAAGTTTTAAGTTCCCCGGCGTACACATCACAGACAAACTGAAATGGTCCACCCACACAGACAATGTGTGGGTGGACCACAAAACAGCTTCTATACAGCAATCTCTAACTCAAAGAGGCTGCTGCCTACATTGAGACCAAATCACTGGCCACTATAATAAATGTATCACTAGTCACTTTAAACAATGCCACTTTAATAATGTTTACACATCTTACATTACTCATATCACATGTATATACTGTATTTTATACCATCTATTGCACCTTGCCTTTGCTGCTCGGCCATCGCTCATCCATATATCCATACACTTATATGTACATATTCTCATTCACCCCTTTAGATTTGTGTGTATTAGGTAGTTGTTGGGGAATTGTTAGATTACTAAGATTACTGCACTGTCAGTACTAGAAGCACAAGCATTTCACTACGCTTGCATTAACATCTGCTAACCATGTGTATGTGACCAATACAATTTGATTTGATATTTTGGTTAAGACAACCAGGTTAAGACATTTTTCTGGTTGCAAAAAATACATTCACAAAACGTCCTTATACAACCAGTGTACAACCTGACTATGATGTCATAAAAGACATCACAATTGTGTCAGTGCAACCAGTTTTGCGCGCTGGGTCACCACAGTCGAATCAACTTCACTCATTATTCTTCTTCCATCTTCACATCCTTCCATCATGAAAACCCACAGTCCTCCCTCTTCACTCCAGTCTCACCGTCTCTATTTTCTCCATCACAACCCTCAGTCTGTCTTCCACAATCCTATCAGCCCATTATTCAGTTACTGGCCTCCATCACTCTTCCATTATAGGGTCCATTAACCCCTACTTCCCCTCACTGTGACCCTTCATCATCCAGCCTTCACTACAACTTCATATCATCACACGTCTGCATCATCCCCATACTGCGAAATATGAAACAGTTAGGCCTATCACTTTGGCTTTGTCATATCTAATGGTGTTATGTTATGATATGCTATATTTCCACACGGTAAAATTAAGTTCACGACAAATTCACTACATGCCTGTCATATGTTTCTCTCTCACTGTGCTCTTTTTAATTGTGAATAAATATGTGTATAAAAATGTATAATGATTTAATGATCATGATTACTAATTAATGAACTTCTGAGATTAGTTTTACCCCACTGTGTAAACTCAATTAGTAATATATAAATATTGGTTTCTCTGATATGCAATTACTTTCCCCAAAAGCTCTCTAACTCAAAATTGCTTTCTCTCAAACAGTGAATATCTGAGATTTGAGTTATTGAACTTTGCAAGTGAATTTTGTACATGACAGTTGTGATTACTTTCTCTCAGTTTCTCAGTTTGTAAGTGGCTGTGATTGCAGTATTGGGCCCTGGGGGAGGGGGATAGCAATACTCACCCAAATATCTCCAACTATGTTTGAGTTGACTTATTTGTCTGGTTCTTAAAGCAAAATCAGCCCAAAACAGTCTTCAGTCCTGCATAGAGTGTAATGTAACAGGGTGAGGGGTCCAGAAGGTCTGATACAATCACACGTGTCATCATAAAGAGCCAATGGTAAGCATGTGAGCAGTTCTCTGTTTAATAAACTACAATAACAACACTTTTATAAGACAGATAAGACACCCTTTAGTGGGAAGGGGATGTAAATCCATCATAGCACCCTACCTATGCCTATATGACAGCCAGCCCTGCTATTGTACAATAATATTACACTTTTATCACCTTATCAGTAAGGCAGTTGGTTATTCCAGACGACTACAGCCGCTATAGCCTTGGCTTTACTGACGTAGCATCCCCCCCCCCGCAAGAATTACAGTAAATTAGCTTTAAAACTGCAACATGTTCTCTCAGCCTCATGGCAAAATGTGTACAATTGTAGGATAATTTTTTTATTATAGTAAAAAAATATATATATATTGCATTATTTGTACTTTTAGGGGAATTTTTAAGGAAAAATATTTGTTTGGGGAATTTTTTTAATACTTTCAATATTATTCATTTCCATTTTGGCTCTATGCCTGGAAATGCCCCAAAAAGGTTGACATTGTCTCCTCTTTCAAGAATCCCTGAGCTCTAAAACAGCAGCATTTTTTCTCAGCCTCACAACAAAATGTGTAAAATAGCATGAGATTAGCTATTAAAACAGCACATTTTTCTGACCTGGCGGGGGCCCCGCAAAGCTGTGCTAGGCCACTGCTCTGCTTCCTGCTTTCTGATGGGGCCGGTTTAGTTTATCTCCCTATCTGTGCTTGGATGGACCTGTCACTTGTAAGCACCAGATTATGATAACTGCAGATGCCTACAGGAGCCTCAGAGTTAAAGCCCACAAAAAATCTGCTGCCTCTTCTTCATTGGATTGTGTATATAAAGAGACATAAAATGTGAGCAATTAAGAGGATCAAAGAGTCTGGTTAAGATCCAAAACACTGACAGGGGGAGGTCACGCACTGGGACAGAGATTATCTTTTGTTTGACACGGAGGTGGCCTAAAGATTTATCCAACTGTGTTAGGGGTTGTGTCTTTCACTATGTCAATAATTGTAATATTTCAATACATCAACATTAAAGATCCCGCGGTGATCCTTTCGTCTTGGAGTGTCTCACTGCCATTCAGGTTTCAAGTATGCTCCTGAGTTTTCCTCTCAAGAACAAAGGATAGGTTACATAAGTCAGCCAGCCTAGTGTTCTGTCCCATTTCAGCACCATGCTGCTGTCCCCAAGTACTGCCTAGTCTCAGTGACTGAGGCGCAACAGGGTTTAAAAATTCCCAGCTTTTCCTCAAATCCTGTTTGGAGGATTTTGGATTTCCTGCTAATTAACCCTTATTCTAAACTTAAGCCAATTCACCTAACCCTTGTCATCTAACCTTTCACGTAAATTATCCTAACTTTGTCATTAGTTATCCTAACCACCAAAGTAACTTCTCCCCATAATTTTATTTTGTAGTTACTACACAACAAGCAACCTGGTCTCAGAGAAAGACGTATAATACTATACGTCCACCAAGACTTATATAATCCAATTTGTATGACCAGGTAAAACGTACGATACTATATGTCCTCTAATTACTGCTATTCCAATCATAATGCTACCTAACGTAACATATACTAAATGGGTACGTACCGAATAATATGAATGGCCCTAGACCACGTTTGGCTGATGTGGTCCTGTATATGGCAGAATGCTAACAAGAGCACTTATGTAGGCAGGCTTAGCCTGTACAATAGCAAGGTAATTGGATTGTTGATGGCAGAGGCTGTGTCGCTGCAATCAGGGCTAAGGGCTAACATAGCCGTCTTTGTATCAAAGATAATTGTGTAGTTTAGAGTAATTATTGAGGTTCGCTAGCCAGCTATTTTCGTCCTTCTAACGTAACGTAGTCAACACTGCTAGCTAGCCAGCTAGCCAGCTAGCCACCGAATAGCAGCACTGTATAAACTATTACATTACAACGGAACGACTTGATTAGTGTAGTGTTAGCTAGCTACATAGTTGTCTTTGCTGTCTTTGTATCTAAGATAATTGTGTAGTTTAGAGTAATTATCGGTTAGCTAGCCAGCTACTTTCGTCCGCCGCGCTGCCGTTCTCCTACCTAGTCAACACTGCTAGCTAACACTGCTAGCTAGCCAACTCCTACCGAATAGCAACACTGTAGAAACTATTACATTACAACGGAACGACTTGATTAGCGTAGTGTTAGCTAGCTACATAGTTGTCTTTGCTGTCTTTGTATCCAAGATAATTGTGTAGTCTAGAGTAATTGTCGAGGTTACCTAGCCAGTTAGAGGTTACCTAGCCAGCTACACTTTCAAACAAAGTCAACAACGCAGCCACTGCTGGCTAGCCTATTTCACCAGCCAGCAGTACTATATCATTTTAGTCAATAAGATTTTTTGCAACGTAAGCTTAACTTTCTGAACATTCGAGACGTGTAGTTTCGAATATTGAGACGTGTAGTTTCGAGATTGTCATTCCAATCTCCTTTGCATTAGCGTAGCCTCTTCTGTAGCCTGTCAACTATGTGTCTGTCTATCCCTCTTCTCTCCTCTCTGCACAGACCATACAAACGCTTCACACCGCGTGGCCGCTGCTACTCTAACCTGGTGGTCCCAGCGCGCACGACCCACGTGGAGTTCCAGGTCTCCGGCAGCCTCTGGAACTGCCGATCTGCGGCCAACAAGGCAGAGTTCATCTCAGCCTATGCTTCCCTCCAGTCCCTCGACTTCTTGGCACTGACGGAAACATGGATTACCACTGATAACACTGCTACTCCTACTGCTCTCTCCTCGTCTGCCCACGTGTTCTCGCACACCCCGAGAGCTTCTGGTCAGCGGGGTGGTGGCACTGGGATCCTCATCTCTCCCAAGTGGACATTCTCTCTTTCTCCCCTGACCCATCTGTCTATCGCCTCCTTTGAATTCCATGCTGTCACAGTTACCAGCCCTTTCAAGCTTAACATCCTTATCATTTATCGCCCTCCAGGTTCCCTTGGAGAGTTCATCAATGAGCTTGACGCCCTGATAAGTTCCTTTCCTGAGGATGGCTCACCTCTCACACTTCTGGGTGAATTTAACCTCCCCACGTCTACCTTTGACTCATTCCTCTCTGCCTCCTTCTTTCCACTCCTCTCCTCTTTTGACCTCACCCTCTCACCTTCCCCCCCTACTCACAAGGCAGGCAATACGCTTGACCTCATCTTTACTAGATGCTGTTCTTCCACTAATCTCATTGCAACTCCCCTCCAAGTCTCCGACCACTACCTTGTATCCTTTTCCCTCTCGCTCTCATCCAACACTTCCCACACTGCCCCTACTCGGATGGTATCGCGCCGTCCCAACCTTCGCTCTCTCTCCCCCGCTACTCTCTCCTCTTCCATCCTATCATCTCTTCCCTCTGCTCAAACCTTCTCCAACCTATCTCCTGATTCTGCCTCCTCAACCCTCCTCTCCTCCCTTTCTGCATCCTTTGACTCTCTATGTCCCCTATCCTCCAGGCCGGCTCGGTCCTCCCCTCCTGCTCCGTGGCTCGACGACTCATTGCGAGCTCACAGAACAGGGCTCCGGGCAGCCGAGTGGAAATGGAGGAAAACTCGCCTCCTTGCGGACCTGGCATCCTTTCACTCCCTCCTCTCTACATTTTCCTCTTCTGTCTCCGCTGCTAAAGCCACTTTCTACCACGCTAAATTCCAAGCATCTGCCTCTAACCCTAGGAAGCTCTTTGCCACCTTCTCCTCCCTCCTGAATCCTCCTCCTCCTCCTCCCCCCTCCTCCCTCTCTGCGGATGACTTCGTCAACCATTTTGAAAAGAAGGTCGACGACATCCGATCCTCGTTTGCTAAGTCAAACGACACCGCTGGTTCTGCTCACACTGCCCTACCCTGTGCTTTGACCTCTTTCTCCCCTCTCTCTCCAGATGAAATCTCGCGTCTTGTGACGGCCGGCCGCCCAACAACCTGCCCGCTTGACCCTATCCCCTCCCCTCTTCTCCAGACC
Source organism: Salvelinus namaycush (assembly GCF_016432855.1). NCBI lineage: Eukaryota > Metazoa > Chordata > Actinopteri > Salmoniformes > Salmonidae > Salvelinus > Salvelinus namaycush. Next base: position 44,384,285 of record NC_052325.1, read on the forward strand.
ATTTCCGGAGACCTTCTCCCTTACCTCACCTCGCTCATCAACTCATCCTTGACCGCTGGCTACGTCCCTTCCGTCTTCAAGAGAGCGAGAGTTGCACCCCTTCTGAAAAAACCTACACTCGATCCCTCCGATGTCAACAACTACAGACCAGTATCCCTTCTTTCTTTTCTCTCCAAAACTCTTGAACGTGCCGTCCTTGGCCAGCTCTCCTGCTATCTCTCTCAGAATGACCTTCTTGATCCAAATCAGTCAGGTTTCAAGACTAGTCATTCAACTGAGACTGCTCTTCTCTGTGTCACGGAGGCGCTCCGCACTGCTAAAGCTAACTCTCTCTCCTCTGCTCTCATCCTTCTAGACCTATCGGCTGCCTTTGATACTGTGAACCATCAGATCCTCCTCTCCACCCTCTCCGAGCTGGGCATCTCCGGCGCGGCTCACGCTTGGATTGCGTCCTACCTGACAGGTCGCTCCTACCAGGTGGCGTGGCGAGAATCTGTCTCCGCACCACGTGCTCTCACCACTGGTGTCCCCCAGGGCTCTGTTCTAGGCCCTCTCCTATTCTCGCTATACACCAAGTCACTTGGCTCTGTCATATCCTCACATGGTCTCTCCTATCATTGCTATGCAGACGACACACAATTAATCTTCTCCTTTCCCCCCTCTGATAACCAGGTGGCGAATCGCATCTCTGCATGTCTGGCAGACATATCAGTGTGGATGACGGATCACCACCTCAAGCTGAACCTCGGCAAGACGGAGCTGCTCTTCCTCCCGGGGAAGGACTGCCCGTTCCATGATCTCGCCATCACGGTTGACAACTCCATTGTGTCCTCCTCCCAGAGTGCTAAGAACCTTGGCGTGATCCTGGACAACACCCTGTCGTTCTCAACCAACATCAAGGCGGTGACCCGTTCCTGTAGGTTCATGCTCTACAACATTCGCAGAGTACGACCCTGCCTCACACAGGAAGCGGCGCAGGTCCTAATCCAGGCACTTGTCATCTCCCGTCTGGATTACTGCAACTCGCTGTTGGCTGGGCTCCCTGCCTGTGCCATTAAACCCCTACAACTCATCCAGAACGCCGCAGCCCGTCTGGTGTTCAACCTTCCCAAGTTCTCTCACGTCACCCCGCTCCTCCGCTCTCTCCACTGGCTTCCAGTTGAAGCTCGCATCCGCTACAAGACCATGGTGCTTGCCTACGGAGCTGTGAGGGGAACGGCACCTCCGTACCTTCAGGCTCTGATCAGGCCCTACACCCAAACAAGGGCACTGCGTTCATCCACCTCTGGCCTGCTCGCCTCCCTACCTCTGAGGAAGTACAGTTCCCGCTCAGCCCAGTCAAAACTGTTCGCTGCTCTGGCACCCCAATGGTGGAACAAACTCCCTCACGACGCCAGGTCAGCGGAGTCAATCACCACCTTCCGGAGACACCTGAAACCCCACCTCTTCAAGGAATACCTAGGATAGGATAAAGTAATCCTTCTAACCCCCCCCCCCCCCCCCCTTAAAGAGTTAGATGCACTATTGTAAAGTGGTTGTTCCACTGGATATCATAAGGTGAATGCACCAATTTGTAAGTCGCTCTGGATAAGAGCGTCTGCTAAATGACTTAAATGTAACACAACACCCACAAGAAGCATGCAATGTCAAACCAACTTGGTTAGCTTGAAATCACTCTAATATCAATCTGGAGTCAAATATTTGACACTGCATATGTGACACACCACATGGATTCGGTCTTACGTAGCAAAATTTGAAATGTTTTTTTTTTACAATGGTAAAATTAGCGACTCAGAGCTACAAAATGGTATATCATACACTGCATTTTTGAGGAACAATGGGAAAGTAATTCTGCTTTGAAAGTTGATAAACTTGTAAACTCACTTTTTAGAAAAGGGCCTTTAAATGTTTTGGTACCTACTGGAGAGCTCTCCTTTGTCTACACCCATTCAGCATTGTTCACACACTCTTAAGCCAGCCCCACCCATCTCTTTAAGGATTCACATGTGAGGTCATGTGCTATACAGAGAGTAGTGTAGTAAAGATTAAGACTAAAAGTGGTAGTAGCCTACAATAAGGAAAAATTCAGTAAAAAAATATTTGATAATACTATTGCATTATCCTCTGCATAGTTGTTGATGAAGTCAACCACTCGCTGCAAGTCCTCATACTTCAGGTGTAACCTGTGCTTGCTTGGGCCAGCTTTATTTTTGATGGGAGGCATTAGACCATTCTTCTTGTATGACTGGAGGAGGAGAGTCAGGCATATTCTACTGATGCTGAAAGACAAAATCCAGATACAAATATTTTAGCATTATTATACAATAGATGCGAAATGCATTCTGAGATAACATCACTACATACAGTTCATACACGTAATGTTAGTTAGCTAGCCAGCCATCTAACGTCAGCTGGCTAGCTAACAGCAAGCTTTAACTAGCAATACAAACCGATTGTCATAGGTAGCTAAAGTTAACCAAATAGGTTCAATGTTAGCTAGCAAGCCAGCCATCAAACTTCAGCTGGCTAACTAACAGCAATCTTTAATTAACTTGCAATGAAAACAACTTTCTAACAAAATTAGAAATGTATAATATCTGAAACTGTACCTAGATTCTTACCAGTATACATAGTTGAAAGCTTCACAGCAGACTGCAACCCCTTTTATTAAATAGACGTCTTGTGTCGTTTCCTTTTAGTTTGCACAGCTTGTTTGGCCCGTTGTGTCAAGTCACTCTGGTTCACACTGGCCGTGTGCAATGCCATAAGAATCATCAGATCTTTCTCCCTCTCTGTCACGGATGCCATGGTTGCCCTTAGTTTGAAGATGTAATCCGGAAACGTGTTTTATACAACAGCCTTCTGTGTTCTCTTTGACTCCCTATGCATTTGCAATCAAACGCCAGAATTCTATTAATCTCCTTATCATACTCTGCTTCTACCAGATATTCAACTGATTTCAAAACTTGGTCAACTTCTCCGTGACAACACTCTTGTTTGCCGTTTCTTCCCCATCACTGTCATCGGAAGACTCTACAATGTCTTATTCAATGAAAATGTTACCTAAATCAGGGATTTCCTCATTGTTTGATTAATTTCCAGAGTCAGAGAGAGTCAGCATGGCACGATCGTCCTCCAGAAAGTAGTCCATCACAATTTTTTCCCACTGACCTTTGTTGATAGCGCCTGATAAATTCAGGGCAGCAATATTTGCAGTTCTCTATGGCTAATGTTATATCTTTCGAAAAAACTACAGTAGAAAGGTTTATCTATGCACAAAGAGCAGCCATTTTATAGACAAAAGATGCTACACCGCAGACCAATCCAAACTCATCTCTCGGCATGTCCAGCCCACTCATTATCTCAGCCAATCATGGCTAGTGAGAAGGTTGCTGACTTTTTCTGTGGCTAAACGAAACTAAGACTTCAATATGCAACATGTTTACATTTGCCAGCCCAAGACAAGTCACCTGTCAGCATGTCTGGAAAATAGTTTTCAGCTTTCAAACTATACAGTGGGGCAAAAAAGTATTTAGTCAGCCACCAATTGTGCAAGTTCTCCCACTTAAAAAGATGAGAGAGGACTGTAATTTTCATCATAGGTACACTTCAACTATGACAGACAAAATGAGAAAAAAAATACAGAAAATCACATTGTAGGATTTTTAATGAATTTATTTGCAAATTATGGTGGAAAATAAGTATTTGGTCAATAACAAAAGTTTATCTCAATACTTTGTTATATACCCTTTGTTGGCAATGACAGAGGTCAAACGTTTTCTGTAAGTCTTCACAAGGTTTTCACACACTGTTGCTGGTATTTTGGCCCATTCCTCCATGCAGATCTCTAGAGCAGTGATGTTTTGGGGCTGTTGCTGGGCAACACGGACTTTCAACTCCCTCCAAAGATTTTCTATGGGGTTGAGATCTGGAGACTGGCTAGGCCACTCCAGGACCTTGAAATGCTTCTTATGAAGCCACTCCTTCGTTGCCCGGGCGGTGTGTTTGGGATCATTGTCATGCTGAAAGACCCAGCCACGTTTCATCTTCAATGCCCTTGCTGATGGTAGGCTTTGTTACTTTGGTCCCAGCTCTCTGCAGGTCATTCACTAGGTCCCCACGTGTGGTTCTGGGATTTTTGCTCACCATTCTTGTGATCATTTTGACCCCACGGGGTGAGATCTTGCGTGGAGCCCCAGATCGAGGGAGATTATCAGTGGTCTTGTATGTCTTCCATTTCCTAATAATTGCTCCCACAGTTGATTTCTTCAAACCAAGCTGCTTACCTATTGCAGATTCAGTCTTCCCAGCCTGGTGCAGGTGTACAATTTTGTTTCTGGTGTCCTTTGACAGCTCTTTGGTCTTGGCCATAGTGGAGTTTGGATTGTGACTGTTTGAGGTTGTGGACAGGTGTCTTTTATACTGATAACAAGTTCAAACAGGTGCCATTAATACAGGTAACGAGTGGAGGACAGAGGAGCCTCTTAAAGAAGAAGTTACAGGTCTGTGAGAGCCAGAAATCTTGCTTGTTTGTAGGTGACCAAATACTTATTTTCCACCATAATTTGCAAATAAATTCATTAAAAATCCTACAATGTGATTTTCTGGATTTTCTTTTCTCATTTTGTCTGTCATAGTTGAAGTGTACCTATGATGAAAATTACAGGCCTCTCTCATCTTTTTAAGTGGGAGAACTTGCACAATTGGTGGCTGACTAAATACTTTTTTGCCCCTCTGTATTCAACAAAGCATGTGGAGAGAAGGGCTGTCATTGAGTAATGTATCCACCAACTCGATGACAAATCAACTGCATGCACATTTCTATGTTGAATGGCATTCCCAAATATTTATACATACATTTTGAAGTAAAAATCTATAAAATTTCCTCCATCAAAAATTTGACCCATAGGAGTTTGAGGTTGAAAAGGGATTGAGAACCCGTGCCAAAATCAATAAAACTTGAGTCACTGTGGAAGACCATATCAAAATCAAATCAAAGTTTATTGGTCGGGTACACATATTTGCAAATGTTATCGCAGGTGGAGCGAAATGCTGATGTTTTTAACTCAAACAGTGCAGTAATCATATCTAGCAATATAGAACAATGCAAACATAATGCAAAAAGTAAAAACATTTAATTAAGAAATATCAGAATGAGCCATGTCAGAGTCCAGAATATAAATATATGTATATTACTGCACCAACATAATTTCTCACCCCTTCAACCAATAATATGAAAAACATGGGGACTGGCTGCCGTTGTGTGGTGTAAGGTTACAATAGCCTACTGATAGAGGCAAGCATGGAGACACTTTGGAGCATCAGTATCAAATTGTTTGAGGGCATCAATAAAATATCAAGCACCATAAAGTACATACCCATCCTCTAAAAACTACAACAAAGCACAGGAGGTGAAATAAGAATTGAATGAATTATTCTATTCACACAGTCAAAAGGTGGCATTTCCATGGAAGGCTAGAGTAAAACGATGCACAATTAAATCAGAAAATAATACACCTATATTATTCTGCTTAACTTGCATTCTTATGAGAGAGAGAGAGAGAGAGAGAGACCTACTCAAACAGTCGCCAAAAGATGCAGAGCACGTCTTCATGGACATTGATTGAGTTACTCATAACAGGTCGATGTCACCCAAATTCCCTTGCGCAAGATTTCCCAAACAAAGTCCTCGGGACCCCAAGGGGTGCACGTTTTGGTTTTTGCCCTTGCACTACACAGCTGATTCAAATAATGAACTAATTATCAACCTTTAACCATTTGAACCAGCTGTGTAGTGTTAAAGCAAAGACCAAAAGGTGCACACCTTGCGGTCCCGAGGACCGAGTTTGGGAAACGCTGCCCGAGACGTCATCACATGCATTAGTGCTCATAATAACCTTTTTGGTGGCTTAACGAAAAGAACGCCACATGTCATCATATTTTTATATTTATATCAAAGTGGCTGAGAATCGATATGCACTCTACAAAGGAAGACTTTGGAAGCATATACCCCCCCCTCTTATGTTTCGCTCTCGACGTGATGTGAATTTGAAATAGTTGTACTGCAGCATTGTTTGTGGCTACAATGCTCTTTATGCCATAAAATATGTGAATTTGGCTTTAACATATTGTTGAACATGCTGAACAGTATTCAACATACTGCCATTGGTGAAAGGGATCTTCATATTTCCTAATCTATGTGGTAGTACCGCAACATTTCTCAAGCCGAAACCCACCTAAAAGCAACAATAGACACCTAACAGAGACTCAACTAAGTCATGTTAATAGCCACACATCTAAACATGATCCAAAATGATAATAATGTAAGGCAGCCCAAAGAGTTCTTGTCTCTTTGCGCAAAGCTTTCCATCACCACAAAGTTACTAATGCGCATAGAGGTGCTCACATGGAACTTCTTGTTATTTTACGTAATGACCCAAGCGTAATAACCCAAGCGTAATGGGGCAACAATAATGTTTCAAACTCATTTAAATGATACAATGTCCTGGAGATATAAAATTCATACCTTGGCCATAGCCTTCGAAGACGCAGAAGACTGGTATTTCAATTGGTGCGAAACGCCGGCAGTTTGGTTCATCTTGGAAACGTAAGAAATGTTCCTATCCAAAAAAGGTAAAACACCTAGTAAACACGACCAAAATAAAATATAAACCAGGCACCGTCTATGAAGCAACTCCCCGTTGGATATGTGGACTCCGAGTATTTGACGACTGACACTTTCACCACCTGAGAGTCGTGTACAACGCGCGCAACTGACTTCTCCTCTCCCTATCCACTGCTTGCATGTGGCAACCACCACGCGCGATCGGTGTAAGTGGGTGCAGTCCCGGCGCAGAGGCTGGTACTTGCGGCGCTGTCTGTGGTTTGAGCCACAGCACCACAAACCAAAACAGCCATTGGGAAATAGGAAATCGACGAGACATGCTTATTTTCAATTGTCATCAATTTACTCGGAATCATTCTTACTTGAGAGGGAAGTAGAGCTAACAAATGATGCTACTCATCAACACAATGCACCATTAAGTCATGCTCATTGGATGTTATCCTTATGATCAGGTTTTACAGCATAAAGCATACTATCACCTAGGTGGACTAGTCAATAGCGAAGGTGTTCTAAATGGATTACAAAAATAGAATCACATTTGTTGATGACTAAAATCGAATTAGTTAATGGTTTGTGGCACCTATTGCTTCCACCACTTCCAACAGCAACTTGTATGGAGAGGGGGAAAGCTAGGGAAATTGGAATATTTTACAGGCTTGGACAGAAACATGTTTTTCATGACACAGTGAGTAAATGTGTCTGCAGTGGCCTTCAGAACTTGAAGAATTATTGTTCTACAAGCCTCCCGTGACACAAAGCCTCAGTGTTGCCTTGTGTGTGTGTGTGTGTGTGTGTGTGTGTGTGTGTGTGTGTGTGTGTGTGTGTGTGTGTGTGTGTGTGTGTGTGTGTGTGTGTGTGTGTGTGCAGTGCGACAGAGTGATTTTGCTTCCCCTTTCATCTGTTATCCTTTTTTCTCCTTTTTTCCCCCTTGCTCTATTGTCTCCTTCTCCTCTCTCTCGTCTGTCTGTCGCTCTTCTTTCGATCTATTGTCCCCTTCCTCTGTTTTCCTTCCCCATTGATCTCCCTCTCCTCCCTTCTGTCTCTCTTGTCCCATGCTTGCACTTGAGCAGATGCCTCTAGGCTCCCTCCAGTGTTCCTCTGTATCAGAGTACGGGAGTGTTAATTGAACAGTTGTGCCGCATCTGTTCTCTCATCATGTACGGTTATCGGCGGGCTCGTCGAAAGGCATGTTACACCATGCCTCTCCATGGTATTTTGAATTGCGTTTCGCATATGAGGGTTGCATATCAATGTCCACAGTACATGTGAAATGCAAAATATGCCCACCATTCATGGTTTTTAAGATACTAAAAACCATATACTTTTAGTATCTTTCCATTTGATTGAATACGCTGATACGCAGGGTCTCAAAGGAGAATAGGGGGTTTAAAGGGTGTGTGTGTGTGTGAGTCACCAGATCTCAACCCAATTGAACAGTTATGGGAGATTCTGGAGTGGTGCCTGAGACAGCGTTTTCCACCAACATCAACAAAACACCAAATTATGTAATTTCTCGTGGAAGAATGGTGTTGAACCCCTCCAATAGAGTTCCAGAGACATGTAGAATCTATGCCAAGGTGCATTGAAGCTGTTCTGGCGGCTTGTAGTGGCCCAACCCCCTTTTAAGATGCTTTTTGTTGGTGTTTCCTTTACTTTGGCAGTTACCTGTACATGCAGGTGTAAATGAGACACTAGCATGTAGCTACAGATAATGTAGTAATTATTTAGCAACTTATTTTACTGTACGTATTGAACAGAGGTGCTGGGGTGACATGTGGAGTGTTACTAAATCAACAGTTTCGGGTTTTCCTATGTTTAATATTGGCTCCAAGATGAAATGCTATATGATGCGAAGTTTGAACAGGCTAACAGGCGTGTCTTTCAGTGTTTGTGAGTGGCTGGGTATATGTGTGAGAGACCTTGCATGGGAGTGCATATATAGCCCACCTTAAGAGATGTTCCAAGTGCAGGGCTGTACATCTAATTAAACATGTACATTGTTGTGTTTTTATCACCCTTCAAAAAGTAGTATTTGCACTTCTTGAACAGGCTATGGAGAGAGAGTTGCAGGCGATTCACATGGCTGAGCAACTATAGTCCCCTGATGGGTTCTTTCAATGAGTCACAGGTTTTGTTCGGTGACTACAAAGCGCCATTGTGCGCAGAGCACTCAACACTCCGAGAGCAGAGAACAGGAGGCTAATAGATTAGCCGTACCTGCGGGCATAGTTGGATGAAACCAAAATAATGGATGGATCATCCTAAGAGTGCCTGTCTCTTCCTCCCCACTCCATAGGTAAAGGCTCTAAAAGCAAGCAGCGAAGCAGAACCTGAATATTCAAGATAACACAAGGAAGTGTGGAAGAAACATCATATTCTGTGACTAATGCTATGCAAATGAACTGTGCTAACATACAAACATGTCATGGTAAACTTTGAGCCAACAAAGTTTGTAATACATTGCCAAGTCAACCAAGACATCCCATTATGTGCAAATCATAACATCTTGAGGGCTCTGCAACCAGACTACAATCCAGAATTGTCAGTGCCCCTTAATTAAACAAATATAACGATATGTAGGTCTGCATGCATGCCTGTATTCTCTTATTATGATAACATGTTGGAACATCTCTTCCAGTTATTGTATTCATAGTCAGCAGATATCTCAAGTGTAGAGCACATGTAGCCTAATCTTGTGAAGATAAAAGGGAAAATCTACACACAGTTTAGATTCACCCAAAGTTCAGTACAGCTATGTTTCGATCACCAGGCATGAGGAAGACCCATAGTGGTCGAAATGCTGGTATTGACCTGGCTGGCTAATGTCCCATTTGACCAATCGTGACTACCCCATCTTTGTACCCCACACATACAATTATCTGTTAAAACCTGTTGAGGACAGAGGGCGCTGTTTTCACTTTGGGGGAAAATCGTGCCCAATTTAAACGGCCTCGTACTCAATTCTTGCTCGTACAATATGCATATTATTATTACTATTGGATAGAAAACACTCTCTAGTTTCTAAAACCGTTTGAATTATATCTGTGAGTAAAACAGAACTCCTTTTGCAGCAAACTTCCTGACAGGAAGTGGAAGATCTGAAATCGATGCACTGTTCTAGGGGCTGCCTATTAAAGTCCTTGATATTTATTAGTTTAGATGCACTTCATACGTCTTCCACTAGATGTCGACAAGCAGTGAGAGAAGAAATTGAGTGTGTAACTTGATCTGGGCTCGAATTATAGCTCTTGGCATGACGTGTCACCAGTTTCCTGTTTTCTGGAGAGCGCGAGAAGGAACCTGGATTTGCCTTCTGATAAGCTGTCGTTACGGACGACTAATATCTCCGGCTTTGATTTTATTTGATACATGTGACAATATCATCGTAAAGTATGTTTTTTCAATATAGTTTAATCAGATTATTGAAATTTTTTCGGGAGTTTTGCCGTGTTCCGTTCTCTGAGTTTGTTGACGATGGAGAGATTTGCACCACTTGGCAAGTGTGCTTGCTAAATTGAGAGGGAAAAAGGCCGTTCTAAATCCAAACAACGATTGTTCCCGACAAAGGACCCCTTGTACAACATTCTGATGAAAGATCAGCAAAAGTAGGACCCATTTTATGATGCTATTTCATATATCTGTCGAACATGTTGTGCTAGTCGTTTGCGCCCAGCTTTTGGGTACTCTCTCGCTATACCTAAGCTGGATGTCGTAATGAAGTTATTTTTAGAATTCTAACACGGCGATTGCATTAAGAACTAGTGTATCTATCATTTCCTATACAACATGTATTTTTTAGTTATGTTTATGAATAGTTATTTGGTCAGAATATGTGTGTCAGAAAAAGTGTCAGAAAAATATCCGGACGTTGTGGGAAAAAGATGCTACGTTAGCACAATGTATAACCACTGATTTCAGCTCTAAATATGCACATTTTCGAACAAAACATAAGTGTATGTATAACCTGATGTTGTAGGACTGTCATCTGATGAAGCTTATCAAGGTTAGTCAAAAATTATATATCTTGCTGGTTTATTCGCTATCGCTAACGTGCCTATTGCTATCGCTAACGTGCCTTGATGAATGAATGCGGTAGTGTGGTAGGCTATTGTAGTAAGCTAATATAATGCTATATTGTGTTTTCGCTGTAAAACACTTAAAAAATCGGAAATATTGGCTGGATTCACAAGATGTTTGTCTTTAATTTGCTGTACACCATCGATTTTTCAGAAATGTTTTATGATGAGTATTTAGGTATTTGAAGTTGGTGTCTGTAATTATTCTGGCTGCTTTCGGTGCAATTTCTGATTGTAGCTGCAATGTAAACTATGATTTGTACCTGAATAAGGCACATTTTTCGAACAAAACATAGATTTATTGAATAACATGTTATAAGACTGTCATCTGATGAAGTTGTTTGTTGGTTAATTTGGTTGGTTCTTGGTTAGTTAGGTTGGCTTTGTGCATGCTACCTGTGCTGTGAAAAATGTCTGTCCTTTTTTGTATTTGGTGGTGAGCTAACATAAATATATGTGGTGTTTTTCGCTGTAAAACATTTTAAAAATCGGACATGTTGACTGGATTCACAAGATGTGTATCTTTCATTTGCTGTATTGGACTTGTTAATGTGTGAAAGTTAAATATTTCTAAAAAATATCTTTTGAATTTCGTGCTCTGCCTTTTCAGTGGAATGTGGGAGGAGTTCTGCTGGCAGAACGCCAGAGCCAGACAGGTTAAGAGTGAAAAGAAGGAAGTGCAACGTGTACGCTGGGAGTTGGAAAGCAAGTCCAGGAAGTGTATTTAATTAATAAATATACATAGAACAAAACAAGAAACACGGGTAGCGTACTAACATGAACACTGGAACAGAAACAATAACACCTAGGGGAAGAACCAAAGGGAGTGACAGATATATGGAAGGTAATCAGGAAGGTGATGAAGTCAAGGTGAGTTTGATGAGGTGCTGGTGCGCATAATGGTGGTGACAGGTGTGCGTAATAATGAGCAGCCTGGTGATCTTGAGCGCCGAAGAGGGAGTATAGGTGACAGTACCCCCTCCCTGATGCACGGCTTCAGCCGCAGGACGCAACCTGACGAGTCGGCTGAGGCGCGGGAGCCTGACGAGCGTACCGAGTTTTGTGAACCTGTCGAGCCAGCTAAGGCGCGGAAACCTAACGAGCCGGCTGAGGCGCGGGAGCCTGACAAGCGTACCGAGTTTTGTGAACCTGTCGAGCCAGCTAAGGCATGGAAGCCTGTCGAGCTAGCTGAGGCATCCTCAGTAGACTCGGCAACGGACGCTTGACGGGCCTAACGGGTCTTGTAAACCTGACGTGCCGGCTAAGGCATAGAAGCCTGATGAGCCAACTGAGGCATCCCCGGTTGCTCCCGTAGCAACACCCAGACCCGACGTCACCTATACTAACAAAAAATAAATAAAAACACTCCCTGATGCTTCCCTTTGGTGAGGCGTTATTCTGTAAGGTGTACGCTGGGAGTCGGGAAGCAAGTCCAGGATTTAATAAATAAATGAACATAGAACAAAAGAAGAAACACAGGTAGCATACAGACATGATCACTGGAACAGAAACAATAATGCCTAGGGGAGGAACCAAAGGGAGTGACAGATATAGGGAAAGTAATCAGGAAGGTGATGAAGTATGGTGGTGGCTGCATCATGTCATGGGTATGCTTGTCATCGACAAAGACTAGGGAGTTTTTTTAAAGAAAAAAGTACAAACAAAGTCCAGAGGAAAACCTGATTCAGTCTGCTTTTCAACAGACACTGGGAGTCAAATCCATCTTTCAGCAGGACAATAACTTAAAACACAATGCCAAATCTACATTGGAGTCAATCAAACTAGCTAAGTCCCAGTACAGAGACAAAATAGAGTCGCAATTCAACAGCTCAGACACAAGAGGTATGTGGCAGGGTCTACAGTCAATCACGGATTACAAAAAGAAAACCAGCCCCGTCGCGGACCAGGATGTCTTGCTCCCAGACAGGCTTAATAGCTCGCTTTGAGGACAATACAGTGCCACTGACACGGCCCGCTACCAAAACCTGCGGGCTCTCCTTCACTGCAGCCGAGGTGAGTAAAACATTTAAACGTGTTAACCCTCGCAAGGCTGCAGGCCCAGACGGCATTCCCAGCCGCGTCGTCAGAGCATGCGCAGACCAGCTGGCTGGTGTGTTTACGGACATATTCAATCAATCCTTATCCCAGTCTGCTGTTCCCACATGCTTCAAGAGGGCAACCATTGTTCCTGTTCCCAAGAAAGCTAAGGTAACTGAGCTAAACGACTACCGCCCCGTAGCACTCACTTCCATCATCATGAAGTGCTTTGAGAGACTAGTCAAGGACCATATCACCTCCACCCTACCGGACACCCTAGACCCACTCCAATTTGCTTACCGACCCAATAGGTCCACAGACGACGCAATCGCAACCACACTGCACACTGCCCTAACCCATCTGGACAAGAGGAATACCTGTGTGAGAATGCTGTTCATCGACTACAGCTCAGCATTTAACACCATAGTACCCTCCAAACTCGTCATCAAGCTCGAGACCCTGGGTCTCGACCCCGCCCTGTGCAACTGGGTCCTGGACTTCCTGACGGGCCGCCCCCAGGTGGTGAGGGTAGGTAACAACATCTCCACCCCGCTGATCCTCAACACTGGGTCCCCACAAGGGTGCGTTCTGAGCCCTCTCCTGTACTCCCTGTTCACCCACGACTGCGTGGCCATGCACGCCTCCAACTCAATCATCAAGTTTGCGGATGACACTACAGTGGTAGGCTTGATTACCAACAACGACGAGACGGCCTACAGGGAGGAGGTGAGGGCCCTCGGAGTGTGGTGTCAGGAAAATAACCTCACACTCAACGTCAACAAAACAAAGGAGATGATTGTGGACTTCAGGAAACAGCAGAGGGAGCACCCCCCTATCCACATCGACGGGTCAGTAGTGGAGAAGGTGGAAAGTTTTAAGTTCCTCGGTGTACACATCACGGACAAACTGAATTGGTCCACCCACACAGACAGCGTTGTGAAGAAGGCGCAGCAGCGCCTCTTCAACCTCAGGAGGCTGAAGAAATTCGGCTTGTCACCAAAAGCACTCACAAACTTCTACAGATGCACAATCGAGAGCATCCTGTCGGGCTGTATCACCGCCTGGTACGGCAACTGCTCCGCCCACAACCGTAAGGCTCTCCAGAGGGTAGTGAGGTCTGCACAACGCATCACCGGGGGCAAACTACCTGCCCTCCAGGACACCTACACCACCCGATGTCACAGGAAGGCCATAAAGATCATCAAGGTCAACAACCACCCAAGCCACTGCCTGTTCACCCCGCTATCATCAGAAGGCGAGGTCAGTACAGGTGCATCAAAGCAGGGACCGAGAGACTGAAAAACAGCTTCTATCTCAAGGCCATCAGACTGTTAAACAGCCACCACTAACATTTAGCGGCCGCTGCCAAAATACTGACTCAACTCCAGCCACTTTAATAATGGGAATTGATGGAAATTATGTAAAAATGTACCACTAGCCACTTTAAACAATGCCACTTAATATAATGTTTACATACCCTACATTACTCATCTCATATGTATATGTATATACTGTACTCTATATCATCTACTGCATCTTGCCATCTTTATGTAATACATGTATCACTAGCCACTTTAAACTATGCCACTTTATGTTTACATACCCTACATTACTCATCTCATATGTATATACTGTACTCTATACCATCTACTGCATCTTGCCTATGCCGTTCTGTACCATCACTCATTCATATATCTTTATGTACATATTCTTTATCCCTTTACACTTGTGTGTATAAGGTAGTAGTTGGGGAATTGTTAGGTTAGATTACTTGTTGGTTATTACTGCATTGTCGGAACTAGAAGCATAAGCATTTCGCTACACTCGCATTAACATCTGCTAACCATGTGTATGTGACAAATAAAATTTGATTTGATTTGATTTGATTTGAGTTGCTAACCAAGAAGACAGTGAATGTTCCTGACTGGCTTAGTTAGTTTTGATGTCACATCTGCTCCTGCTAAGCCTTCTGGTGTTCATCCGGTGTCTTCTTGACCTGCAGTTACTCCCCCTGTACACTCTCTTGCTCTCCCTCTCCCTCTCTGTGTGATTGTGTGGTTGGAGACAGGTGTACTGGAGTCAGAGCAGATCCCTACCAGCTGCAACTCGTTCCATAATCAAGACCTTTAGAAATACTCAGTCCTACCACTTCCACTCTGCCAGATCGTAATCTCTGCTCAGTCTGTTCATGTTTCTAGCCATTTGTGATTATTCAAGATCCTGTTACACTGCTGTGCCTGTTTCCCTGCCTGACACCGTTTATCCTCTCATTGCAGTTACTGCTCTGTCTCTGGATCCTGTCTCCTGTTCCACATCTCACCACCCAACTACCTTGCTCTGGATTTTACTCACCACCACTACCTTGGATTCCCCTCAGGACCTGTTTACCCTGTTCTACTCAGCCAACTCCAACCTCAGTCTCCACATCTGTTTTTTCTGCAACTCATCCGAGCTTCCCCGGATCTGCACTCCATATCTCCCTGTGTAACAATAAATATTTTGGTTCATTCACCCCTGTTTCCTCATCTGAGTCTGCTCTTGGGTTCCCTTATGTCGCTCCGCTTAACATTTGACTTATTAAATCTGCTTGAAAATCTATGGCAAGACTTGAAAATGGCTGTCTAACAATGAACAACAACCAACTTGACAGAGCTTGAAAATGTTTAAAAAGAAAAATATTGTATATCCCAGGCTTGCCAAGGTCTTAGAGATTTACCCAGAAAGACTCACCGCTGTAATTGCTGCCAAATGTGGTTCTAACATTCTAACTCAGGGGGTTGAATACTTATCTAATCTTAATATATTAGTGATTTATGTTAGAATTGTTCTACCCCGTTGGCATCAGAGTATTTTGTGTAGATGGTTGACCGAAAAAGTACAATTAAATAAGTTGTAATCCCACTTTGTAACACAAAAAAATGTGGAAAAAGTCAAGGGGTGTGAATACTTTCTGAAGGCACTGTACATAATGTTCAGAAATACAGAGATTAACCTACAGTACTGAACATAGTTAGTACTGCTTGTGCAAGCCGGAACAGCTATTTCTGTAGTGTAAGGCAGGTTGATGAGCAAGTACACTCCCAGGACAGGACGCTAGTCTATCGCAGGGCCTTACCCCCAATCTTCCTCCCTAATGCTGAACGCCAAGCAGAGACACATTGGGTTCCATTTCTACAGTCTTTGGTATGACTCGGCCAGGAATCTAACTCATCAATGACCATTTCAATGAGGATGTAGTGACAATGTAGTGATGTAGTATCATAACATTTTGTAACTTCCAGTTTACACACTTTGGACAGCAGGGATGGGGTCAATTACAGTTATAATCCTGTGAATTCAGCCATTCTACTGTCACTGTAAATATTTGTCGTATTCCCTGCCATAGAGTATCTGCACATTTAACAATCACCCCGGCAACTCATTAGCTTGATTTGAAAACCTGACTTGTCCAACTGAGACTCGCCTTAGGGCTTTGAGCGTACTAATTGTCTTTTAGGGGAATTAATTAACTAAATACTTATCAGAGAGAAGATCAGAGAACACATAAGGGGTTTGGTTATTCAGCCGTCTCACCAGGATGACGAAGTCGACAATGCACTTGGAAAATCAATTTGCTTTGAAGCCACATAAGTGCAATGGATCAGCGGAATCAATTCCTCTCAATTTACTTTGAAGGATAGAAAGCTTCTTTATATTGCTGAACCTATGGTTACTCTGTGCTTTCTCATTGTCTGTTTGTGGTTGTCCTCATTCAGACATTGTCACACCCCCAGGACGAAATCTCTGTCCTCTGTAGTTGGTCTAATAATGTCTCATAATGCCTAGGCTCTGGACATGACATAATCACAATGAAGGCAATTAAGGCCAAGTTCACAATTTGTTTTTTAATTATAGCTATTTTCAAAATATCAATTTATCAGGGGGTGCAGCAGCACCCTCAGCACCCATACTTTCCACTGCTATAGAGGCTATCCAGATGACCGCTATTCGTTTAGGGATTGTTAATCACATACATCTGAGCCTAACAAGAGCCTTATGAACCAATATTCAAGCCCTCTCTACTTGTCTTTCAGCCAAGCACTGTGACCCATCCCTCCCTTTCTCGGCAGGATCTGATAAGAGTTGGAGCCGTGTGGAGACTAGCGTCCCCCACCCTGATTTCATGGGTCACCGTCTCTGGGAATTTCTCCTCTTGCCCATGCAGCAGGCTTCAATTGAGAAATGTGGGCTTTTATCCCGTCCCTGCCAGCAGTGGTTGAGTTTTCTGTGCGTGAAATGTGGGACTGTGCAGAATGGATAATCTGTCCAAGCTCTTCATGCTAGCTGGCAGGAGTGGGCGCTAGAATTCGTTATCCTCGAAGCCAGAGTGTGACAAAGAGACTGTTGGCTCTTTCTGAGACACGTGTTCTACATAAATGTATGCCTTTAGCCAGTGGCTTATGCTACACTGGAGCCGGTACACAAACACAAGGACACATTCTCACCAGAGATGGTGCTAAAGCAGCTGTTGCTTCACAGTATAGGCATGATTTGTGAGAGCCATCTATTGGAAAATTCATTTGAATTCAATCACTTTTTTACAGCACCCCTTTTGATTTGTACAAACCCTTCCATACATATTTTCTCTGTGTAGATGTGCTCAGAAAGTTACTTTTTGGGCCTGAATGCCAAAACATTCAGGAGATAATGGTGCTCAACGTTGACCTATTTTGCATACCCCACCATACCATGTGTCTTCATGTCTTCATCACTGGAAAATATACAGTGCCTTCGGAAAGTACTCAGACCTCTTGATTTAGTCCACGTTTTGTTACATTACAGCCTTGTTCTAAAATAGATGTTTTATTTTATATGGCAAATGTATTAAAAATAGAAAGAATAAATACCTTATATACATACGTAAGTATTCAGACCTTTTGCTATGAGACTCAAAGTTGAGCTCAGGTGCATCACTTTTTGACAGCATCCCTTTTAAAAAAACTTTCCATACATGTTTGCCCATGGAAGAAGTGGTCAGAAAGTGACTTTTTTGACCTGAATCCCAAAACATTCAGGATGTTAAGGTACTCAAAGGTTACTCATTTTTGAGTAACCTTTGAGTAACCTTTGAGTAACCTTTGAGTAACCTTTGAGTACCTTAACATCCTGAATGTTTTGGGATTCAGGTCAAAAAAGTCACTTTCTGACCACTTCTTCCATGGGCAAACATGTATGGAAAGTTTTTTTTAAAGGGATGCTGTCAAAAAGTGATTGAATTCAAATGGATGTTCCTATACAGTACTTCAATAGTAAGACCAAGGACAAAGACAAACGAAATACTGATTTGTTGAAAATCCGATCTGTTGTTTAGGTACTGGAACAGTACAAAGGACTTGGCAGTGCCATATTTGGTAAATTCCTTGATTAGCTTTCAAGCATCGCCTCTAGGGTTTCGAAGGACTCTGTCGGCAAATTGTGTCTTCAGTACTGTGGAATTTAATCACAGCAGCGAAGTTCAAGTGACAATATCTCACCCATGTAAGAGTGAAGAAGCTTATTGCTCTGAACTGAATCAACATCCCTGAAAATCTCTATTTTTCTCTGTGTTGGAAACAAGCCTTTCCCGATCCAAATGATATATTAAGGTGCCCTCTCCATTCATGTAATACCATAACTGAGTCATCTTATGTATTTGTAGTGATTCTGTACAGAACCCATACAGTAAACCAACCAACTCATCTTGCACTTAACACTGTAGCCGTTCTGTGTTGAGACTTGAAAGCGTGATCGTAACCAAAGAGGCAATTGTCTGGTGTCTAACTTAAAAAGCTGTGTGTTACTATCCTGGAAAATGTAGAACTCTAAAAACTGAATGAGTTTTCTATTGAAATGGTTATGCATAATATTTGCCTTTTTGTCTGAGCATAACATTTGCCAAATACATAAGTTTTGATATTAGCTGGCAGGGATCTTTGATGCATTTTTAAAACCTTTTAAGACTTTTTCTGGTATATGTTTTCTAAGACCAATTGTCCATCTATTTGACCAGAAATCAAAGCCTTTGCTTATTTCAATCTTTTACCATGGAAAATTGTTGAAAAATGCATATGTCATAATTTCTCAAAAATATAGACTCTTAGCTTTCCTTCGACACCCAATTTGACATGTCCCTTTAAACTTCATATGTTGGCGCTCACCGGTCCTTTAACATGGAAACGCTCTAAACACAACATGGACGTAAGTGTCACAGTCATGATTGGAGCGCTGTTACACTTGTTTATGTGGACAGCCAACTTACATTTATCTAACAATACTTAACTCTTTTTTAACCATTCTCGAATCATGGTGATACTCGCAATCCCATGCAACCTGAAGGACAAGCAACAAAAGAATAACAAAAAATGAAAAGGTCAAAATTTGGAACTGCCATTGCTCTCCAATTTCCCCATGACAATACTTGTTTCTCTAGTGGTTCATCTTGCTTTCATCTTCCCATGCATCCAGTATTCTCATATAATCTCTCCACCAGTTTTTTGAGGGAGACCCTCTTTTTCTGCTCCCATTTATGTCATTATCTCCTTTTCCCAAAACATTCTTCTTCTCTCTCGTCAAGTAATTTCCTTATTGTCATTTTCTCTAAATACTTTGCCTCATCTGACCGTTTTACAGGACTCCTCTTTTTCATATTTTCTTGCTCTCATTCCTCCTGTATCTCACTTGACTAGCATTAGTCTCACTGTCTCACTGTCTCACAGCGTTGCAGACCTAATCACAATATTTTACACTTTCGCTTCCACTCTCCCTGCACACAGAGGCCATTTCATTGCTCACTATTTGTGTGTAATGATGTTTTTCAGATTGGGTTAATGTCAGGATGGCCCTACTGGTTTGTTGTCTAATTGGCAGTCCTTCCAACCGGCCTCACAATCACAGACCACGTGTAACCCAGGACCTCCACATTCTGCTTCTTCACCTCGGGGATTGTCTGAGATCAGCCACCTGGATAGCTGTTGAAACTAAGGAGTATTTCTGGCTGTAATAAAGCCCTTTTGTTGAGAAAAACATATTCTGATTGGCTGGGCCTGGCCTCCAAGTGGGTGGGACTATGCCATCCCAGGCCCACCCATGGTTGCGCACCTGCTCAGTCATGTGAAATCCATAGATTAGGGACTAATTTATTTATTTCAGTAGAATTATTTCCTCTATGAACTGTAACTCAGTAAAATAGTTGAAATTGTTGCATGTTGTATTTATATTTTTGCTCTGTATATATTTAGTTTTGGAGAAATGATTTGCCTTGTGTAAGTTTAACCTCTACTGGATCAGTGTCAGTTGCTGCTCAATATTGTAACGGCTATCGTCATATTCCTCCTCCTCCTCGGACGAGGAGAGGCGAGACGGATCGGACCAATACGCAGAGTGGTTAGTGTTCATAATGATTTATTAAAACGAAACTGAATAATGAATTACAAAACAAATAAACGAAGTGCATAAACCGATACAGTACCGTGTGGTGCAACAAACACAGACACGGAAACAAACACCCACAAAACACACGTGAAACCCAGGCTGCCTAAGTATGATTCTCAATCAGGGACAACGATTGACAGCTGTCTCTGATTGAGAATCATACCCGGCCGAACACAAACATCCCAACATAGAAAATCACACATAGACAAACCCACCCAACTCACGCCCTGACCAACTAAATAAATACAAGAAAAAGGAAAACAGGTCAGGAACGTGACATAACCCCCCCCTTAAGGTGCGAACTCCGGGCGCACCCGCATAAACTCTAGGGGACGGCTCTGGCTGGTCCTGGCTGGACGGCTCTGGCTGGTCCTGGCTGGACGGCTCTGAAGGCTCAGTACAGACGGACAGCGCTGGGCAGGCAGACAGTTCAGACAGCGCTGGGAAGGCAGGCAGTTCAGACAGCGCTGGGAAGGCAGGCAGTTCAGACAGCGCTGGGAAGGCAGGCAGTTCAGACTCAGGCTGCGCTGGAGAGGAGGAAGGCTCTGACAGCGCTGGACAGGTGGGAGCAGCTGGAGAGAGAACCCGGAGAGACAGCCTGGTGCGGGGGGCTGCCACCGGAGGACTGGTACGTGGAGGTGGCACCGGGTATACCGGACCGTGAAGGAGGACACGCGCTCTTGAGCACCGAGCCTCCCCAACCCTACCAGGTTGAATGGTCCCCGTAGCCCTGCCAGTGCGGCGAGGTGGAATAGCCCGCACTGGGCTATGCTGGCGAACCGGGGACACCATTTGTAAGGCTGGTGCCATGTATGCCGGCCCGAGGAGACGTACTGGAGGCCAGATATGTTGGGCCGGCTTCATGGCACCCGGCTCGATGCCCAACCTAGCCCTACCAGTGCGGCGAGGTGGAATAGCCCGCACTGGGCTAAGCACGCGTACTGGGGACACCGTGCGCTTTACCGCATAACACGGTGTCTGACCAGTACGACGCCCTCTCACTCCACGTTAAGCACGGGGAGTTGGCTCAGGTATCCTACCCGGCTTTGCCACACTCCGCGTGTGCCCCCCCCCAATAAATTTTTGGGTCTGACTCTCGGGCTCCCAACCCGCGCTGCCTCCTCATACCAGCGCCTCTCTGCCTTCGCTGCCTCCAACTCCGCCTTGGGACGGCGATATTCCCCTGGCTGAGCCCAGGGTCCTTTGCCGTCCAGGATCTCCTCCCAAGTCCACGAGTCCTGTGTCCTCGTTCTCTGCTGCTGCTGCTGTCTGTTCCCACTCTGCTTGATCCTTTTGGGGTGGGTGTTTCTGTAACGGCTATCGTCATATTCCTCCTCCTCCTCGGACGAGGAGAGGCGAGACGGATCGGACCAATACGCAGAGTGGTTAGTGTTCATAATGATTTATTAAAACGAAACTGAATAATGAATTACAAAACAAATAAACGAAGTGCATAAACCGATACAGTACCGTGTGGTGCAACAAACACAGACACGGAAACAAACACCCACAAAACACACGTGAAACCCAGGCTGCCTAAGTATGATTCTCAATCAGGGACAACGATTGACAGCTGTCTCTGATTGAGAATCATACCCGGCCGAACACAAACATCCCAACATAGAAAATCACACATAGACAAACCCACCCAACTCACGCCCTGACCAACTAAATAAATACAAGAAAAAGGAAAACAGGTCAGGAACGTGACAAATATGCGATATTTGACTAGAATGGCATCGTAAACAAAAGCCAATTATCCGGGACATAGACATGTCTTATATGGTCAGAAAGCGTATATGATTGTTAATCTAACTGCAGTGTCTAATTTACTGTAGCTATTACAGCGATAAAATACCATGCTACTGTTTGAGGATAGTGCACAACAACAAAACACTTTTATCATGGCAACTGGTTTGATACATTCACCTCTGACGGTAAGTAATGGGTTTACATTCTGTAATCTTCCTCTGATTTGTCCTCCTGAGGCTCCCAGAGATAAAATGTAGCATAGTTTTGTTTGATAAAATCTATTTTTATATCCTAACACGATCCATGTTGTATACAGCGTTTCTCATGGATTCCGACTCTTTCAACTTGCAACAAAACAATATATGAAATCTAAATTGCTAAACTTTGTTTCACCCGGTCAAGTACAGTTTCTGTGCAATCCTCAGACACTTTAGAATGCAACCAAACATTGTTTAATCATTCTACATTACGTTTCATTACGTCTATTAGCCCAAGTAGGACAGCCATCATTACGCACCAATGAGACAGCGGTGTTCATTTGAATGACAGTCTCTTGGTTCAATGACCACCTATCGTTTTGAAACATAGCTAGCTAAATAGCCAATGAGCTGGGCTTTACATGAGTATTTGATGTCCCTTTGTAGGAGTAATGGCATTGTCCTATGGCTGCTTGCAACGCGATTCATTCTCCATTAAAAATCTACAGTTTACGTTATGCAGCACTCGCTTTCTTCTACAAAGTTTTCTTAAATCTTAAAGAGAGTACAACATGGCTACTAAGAGTATAAACGCTAAATCGAATTCAAGTATACACATTTGGATGAGATTATTGCAGAAATTGACCCGGGAGAGTGGCACGAGGAGTCCTGCGGGCAAGAAAGATTGGATATAGAAGGTAACCTTACGTTTTTAGATCAGTAAGTAAAATATGTTTTTGCTTCTCGTACTAATCAAGTTTTTAAAAAATGGTTTCATATTAATTTAAGATATTTCTCTTTGATTTCTGTATATGTACAGTACCAGTAAAATGTTAGTTATTTTACTATTTTATACACTGTAGAATAATAGTGAAGATATCATGAATAACTATGAACTATGAAATAACACATATGGAATCATGTAGTAACCAAAAAAGTGTTAAACAAATCTAAATACGTTTGAGATTCTTCAAAGTAGCCACCCTTTGCCTTGATGACAGCTTTGCAAACTCTTAGCATTCTCTCAACCAGCTTCACCTGGAATGTTTTTCCCAACAGTCTTGAAGGAGTTCCCACATATGCTGAGCACTTGTTGGCTGCTTTTCCTTCACTCTGCGGTTCAACTCATCCCAAATCATCTCAATTGGGTTGAGATCGGGTGATTGTGGAGGCCAGGTCAGCTGATGCAGCACTCCATCACTCTCCTTCTTGGTCAAGTAGCCCTTACACAGCCTGGAGGTGTGTTTGGTCATTGTCCTGTTGAAAACAAATGATAGTCCCACTAAGTGCAAATCAGATGGGATGGCATATTGCTGCAGAATGCTGTGGTAGCCATGCTGGGTAATAAGTGTGCCTTGAATTTTAAATAAATCATGGACAGTGTCACCCCCACACCATCACACCTCCTCCTCCATGCTTCATGGTTGGAACCACACATGTGGAGATCATTCGTTCACCTACTCTGTGTCTCATAAGACACGGCGGTTGGAACCAAAAATCTCAAATTTGGACTCATCAGACCAAAGGAAAGATTTGTACCGGTCTAATGGCCATTGCTCGTGTTTCTTTTTTCGTAACGTGGCTCTCTCAAAAAATGTACTTAATGTGACCCTCATTTACGATAGCCCTACTTCTTCAGTACACAAAGGAATAACCTCAACCAATTTCCAAGGACTGGTGACATCCAGTGGAAGCGGTAGGAACTGCAAGCAAGTCCATTAGAAATCTGGTGTCTCTAATATAACTCATTGAAAAGACAGTGACATCAAAAAAATACAAATTCTGAATGGTTTGTCCTCAGGGTTTTGCCTGCTACATACGTTCTGTTATTCTCACAGATATGATTCAAACAGTTTTAGAAACTTCAGAGTGTTTTCTATCCAAATATACTAATAATATGCATATCTTATATTCTGGGGATGAGTAGCAGGCAGTTGAATTTTTGCATGCTATTTTTCCGAAAGTAAAAATGCTACCCCCTGCCCACAAGAAGTTAAGAAGGAAAGAAATTCCACAAATTAACTTTTACCAAGGCACACCTGTTAATAGAAATGCATTCCGGTTGACTACTTGAGAGAATGCCAAGAGTGTGCAAAGCTTTCTTCAAGGCAAAGGGTGGCTACTTTGAAGAATCTCAAATATAAAATACATTTTGATTTGTTCAACACTTATTGGTTACTACATGATTCCATGTGTTATTTCATAGTTTTGATGTCTTCACTATTATGTATTATTACAATGTAGAAAATAGTAAAAATAAAGAAAACCCCTGGAATGAGGAGGTGTGTCCAAACTTTTGACTGGTACTGTATGTAAATAAGGTCTGTTTTCTGTTTTCTATTTGTAATCAATTTGATAACATTTCTAAAAACCTTTTTTGTCTTTGTCATTAAGGGGTATTGTGTGTAGATTGCTAAGGAAATGTAATCAATTTTAAAATAAGTATGTAATGTAACAAAATTTGGAAACCGTCAAGGGGTCTGAATACTTTCCAAAGGCACTGTATGTAAATTAGATATTTCTCTATTTCATAGTAAATCCATATGCAAAATGATGGTGTCCTTTGTGTAGATGAGAAAATTTATATTTTTAATCCATTTTGAAATCAGGCTGTAACACAACAAAATGTGGAATGTGTCAAAGAGTATGAATACTTTATGAAGGCACTGTCCATCTCCAAGAAAGGTTCCCCTATGAGTATACATTTGTTTGAGAAAGAGTGGATTAGCACATGCCTATGTCTGGGAGGTGAATGTATCAGAGTGGATTTATTCAAATGCACCAACATGAAAACAGAGTCAATAACACCTGAGGAAAGAACCAAGGAGAGTGACAGATATGGGAAAGATAATCAAGGAGGTGATGGAGTGCAGGTGAGTGTCATGAGGCGCAGGTGCGGTTGATGATGGTGACAGGTATGCGGGATAATCAGCAGCCTGATGACCTAGAGGCCGGAGAAGCAGTATACGTGACATTATCAATAATCTATGGATAGAAGTGCACCCTTTCCATAAATACACTCTGATACATTCACCTCCCAGAAATAGGATTTGAATGTTCTGAAATATACTTTTTTTGTGATATTATTGTCTTTTTGTCTGTGTACTTATTTTGTCATGTTACTATTTCTGAGGACCTCTTTACACCATTGTTGTTACTCTTATTTTTGATTTGTTTAAAAGAAATGGTTACATGATTTCATACATGCTATTTCATAGTTTATGAAAAACCCCTTGAATGAGAGGGTGTGTCCTAACTTTTGACTGATACTGTAAGTATTCAAACACTTTGCAATGAGACTCGAAATTGAGTTAAGGTGCAACCTGTTAACATTGATCATGCTTGAGATGTTTCTACAACTTGATTGGAGTCCAACTGACGTAAATTAAATATATTGCACATGATTTGGAAAGTCACACAACTGTCTATAAAAGGTCCCGATGGTCACTCTGACCGAGCTCTATAGTTCCTCTGTGGAGATGGGAGAACCTTCCAGAAGGGCAACCATCTCTGGAGCACTCCACCAATCAGGCCTTTACGGTAGAGTGGCCAGATGGAAGCCACTCCTCAGTAAAAAGCATGTGACAGCCCACTTGGAGTTTGCCAAAAAGCATCTAAAGACTCTCAGACCATGAGAAACAAGATTATCTGGTCAGATGAAACCAATATTGAACTCTTTGGCCTGAATGCCAAGCATCACGTCTGGAGGAAACCTGGCACCATCCCTAAGGTGAAGCATGGTGGTGGCAGTATCATGCTGTGGGAATGTGTTTCAGTGGCAGGGACTGGAAGACAAGTCAGGATTGAGGCAAAGATGAACGGAGCAAAGTACATAGAGATCCTTGATGAAAACCTGCTCCAGAGCGCTCAGGACCTCAGACTGGAGCGAAGCTTCAACTTCCATCAGGACAACGACCCTAAGTACACAGCCAAAGCAACGCAGGAGTGGCTTCGGGACAAGTTTCTGAATGTCCTTTAGTGTCCCAGCCAGAGTGAAGGGGGTTCACCTAGGGGTCATGATAGGGGCTGTACCAAATGTGTGATGTATTATAATAATTGATTATGCTGATGTTGTATTAATAGAAGGGGAGGGGTTATAAGACATTTATAGGGTCCTAGACTACAGATTAACAATATATATATACATTATGAGGTTTAATATTGTTTCACAGTACTTTTCTAGGCTCTCTGAAGAAACTGTCTGAAAAATGTGTGACTGTGAAGACAGAACTCTGCAGGGGAGTGTAAGAGATAAGAGATCAGATATTCCACTATAAATCAACTTGGACATTTACTGCTAAGCTTTTAGATAGTTATATAAACAAGAGTTTTAGTGTTGAGTAGGCATGGTTTTGGTCTCAGGAGTAGAAGATAATGATGTAGGCAGTGACATCACTAGGGCTGGACTTCGGGTTTAATAAAATAACTTGGGACCTTTTCTTTGATGCAGAACTTACTCGGAAACATGCATTATGTTTCTGTTGTCAACTTCTGTCTGCAATTGCATTAATAAAGGTTTTTTAATGATTTAATTAAAGATATTGTCATAATGCTAATTTCACCAATGAGCCAATGATTGACAAGGAACAAGGAAACGAACCCCAACAAGAGCCTGGAGAGACCTGAAAATAACTGTGCAGCAACGCTCCCCATCCAACCTGACAGAGCTTGAGAGGATCTGGAGAGAAGAATGGGAGAAATTCCCCAAATACAGGTGTGCCAAGATTGTAGTGTCATACCCAAGAAGACTTCATGCTGTAGTCGCTGCCAAAGGTGCTTCAACAAAGTACTGAGTAAAGGATCTGAATACTTATGGAAATGTGATATTTCTGTTTTTTAATTTTTTATAAATTAGCAAACATTTCTAAAAACCTGTTATTGCTTTGTCATTTAGGGGGTATTGTGTGTAGATCAATCAGGGGATATTAAATAAAAAAAATGGAATAAGGCTGTAACGTAACAATGTGGTAAAAGTCAAGGGATCTGAATAAATTCCGGCACTGTAAGTATTCAACATCCCTGAGTCAATACATGTTAGTGTCATCTTTAGCAGCGATTACAGCTGTAAGTCTTTCTGGGTAAGTCTCTAAGAGCTTTGCACACCTTTATTGTATAATATTGGTACATTATCATGATCTGTTAAGTTGGATGTTGATCATTGCTAGACAGCCATTTTCAAGTATTGCCATACATTTTCAAGCTGATTTAAGTCAAAACTGTAACTATGCCACACAGGAGCATTCAGTGTCATCTTAGTAAGCAACTCCAGTGTATATTTGGCCTTGCGTTTTTGGTTATTGTCCTGCTGAAAGGTGAATTTGTCTCCCAGTGTCTGTTGAAAAACCAGGTTTCCTTCAGGTTTTTGCCTGTGCTTAGCTCTATTTTTATCCTAAAAAACTTGCTAGTCCTTGCCGGTGACAAGAAATACCCATAACATGATGCAGCCACCACCATGCTTGAAAATATGAAGAGTGGTACTCAGTGATGTGTTGTGTTGGATTTGTCCCAAAGATAACGCTTTGTATTCTGGACATAAAGTTAATTTATTTGCCACATTGTTTGCACTTTTACTTTAGTGCCTTATTGCAACAGAATGCATGTTTTGGAATATTTTATTTTCACTCTGTCAATTAGGTTATTATTGTGGAGTAACTACAATGTTGTCGATCTATCCTCAGTTTTCTCCTATCACAGCCGTTAAACTCTAACTGTTTTAAAGTCACCATTCGCCTCGTGGTGAAATCCCTGAGTGTTTTCCTTCCTCTCCGTCAGCTGAGTTAGGAAGGACGCCTGTATCTTTGTCGTGACTGGGGTGTATTGATACACCATCCAAAGTGTAATTAATAACTTCACCATGCTCAAAAGGATATTCAATGTCTGCTTTTTTTTTACCCATCTACCAATAGGTGCCCTTCTTTGCGAGGCATTGGAAAACTTCCCTGGTCTTTGTGGATGAATCTGCGTTTGAAATTCACTGCTCTACTGAGGGACCTTACAGTCATTAAAAAAGTTATTTGGTTTGTCAAAACAAAGGGGTTGAATACTTATTCACTAAAGATATTTCAGCTTTTCATTTCTAATTAATTTGAAAAAAATTACAAAAACATTTATTTATTTTTTAATTCAGGCTGTAACACAAGAAAATGTGGGATAAGTCAAGTGCTGTGAACACTTTATGAAGGCACTGTGTGAATTAAATAATTATGTTGCTCTCTTCCTAGAGGCAATAAAGCCTTTATTCCACACTGAGACACGTGCTTTGAGTGGTATAGAGGTTTTCTTATGGAAAAACCCATTTAAAAGTCACTCTCTGACATGCAATACTGACGAGACAAAGTGAATTGAAAAGGCAATAATGTTGCTTACTGTAAGAGTACTATCAGGAATGTGGATTAGTACATGCTAGCTCATCTCTCATTTCAGGGCAATTAGTCTATGTTCTTTATTGCTCTCACTCGTTACCTAACTTGAATCAAACTTTAATGGGTGTAAACTATTCCACACATTATGCAAACTTTGCTCTCTATTTCTCTTCTCTGCTCTCTCAAAAATGAACAAGATGCAACAAGATGGTTGCTTTCGAACACCTTATAGAGTTACAAAGTCTAGTTGCTGCCTTCTTAATAGTGAAAGACCAAGGCAAATGAAGCAATGATCCAAATATCTGTTTTCCTCCAATTGCAGTTTAAGAGCAGCAAGCCTGAGGTATATGATCAGCACCATCCATTTTTAGATTAATAATCTATACAGTGATCCATCCTCCTACACAGATCATACCTCCCTCTCCTGAGGGATCCCCAGAGAAATGACACTCCCTGTCGGACAGCTTGCGGCTTATGTATAGGACGGGACATTCCTCCGCTCGTCCCCTTGGGACAGAACAGCCCCCAAGCCGGTGCTGGAGGCGTCGGTGTGGACAGTGAAGGGCCGCTGGAAATCTGGGGCTATCAACACCGGCTCCAACCACCGCGTGTCTTTGAGGTGGAGGAACGCCCCCTAGGCTTCAGGTGTCCATACCACCCTCACCGGGTTTCTCTTCTTTGTCATGTTGGTCAGTGGGGTGGCGAGGGTGGCATAGCTTGGGATGAACCGCCTGTAGTAACCCGTTAGGCCCAGGAACGAGTGGACCCCTTTCATGTCCCTGGGCCATGGCCACTCCAGGATGGCCCGGAGCTTCTCCAACTGTGGTTTGATCAGACCGCTGCCGATGGTGTAGCCAAGGTATGCAGGCTCGTTCAGTCCCAGGTAGCACTTCTTTGGGTTGGCTGTCAGGCTGGCCACCACAGAGCGCAGCTGGAGTGGTGGTCCTCCCAGTCCCTACTGTGTATTACCACGTCATCAATGTAGACTGCGGCAAAGGCCTGGTGAGGACGTAACAGCGTGTCCATAAGCCTCTGGAAGGTGGCGGCCGCTCCGTGCAAGCCAAAGGGGAGGCGAACATACTGAAATAGTCTATCCGGGGTGGCAAAGGTGGTTTGTGGCGGTCTTCGGGGGCCAGAGGCACCGGCCAGTACCCTTTTTTGAGGTCGGCATGGGGAAGGCGTCGAACCTGGAGATGGCGTTGAGGGCTCTGAAATAATTGCAGAAGCGAATAGACCCATTGGGTTTCGGCACCAGCACTATAGGGCTGGACCATTCACTGGTGGACGGCTTGATGACCCCCATCTTCAACATCTCCCTCCCCTTTTTCTGTACCAACCCACAGCGTGCCTTTGGTACCCTTTAGGATCAGGGATTTGGTATTTTATTAGGATCTCCATTAGCTGTTGCAAAAGCAGCAGCTACTCTTCCACAAAACATTAAACATAATACAGAATGACATAATACAGAACATCATTAGACAAGAACAGAACTACATACATTTTTAAAAAGGCAGAAGTAGCCTACATATCAATGCTTACACACAAACTATCTAGGTCAAATATGGAAGAAGGCGTTGTGCCGCGAGGTGTTGCTTTATCTGTTTTTTGAAACCAGGTTTGCTGTTTATTTGAGCAATATGAGATGGAAGGAAGTTCCATGCAATAAGGGCTCTATATAATATTGTACGCTTTCTTGAATTTGTTCTGGATTTGGGGACTATGAAAAGACCCATGGTGGCATGTCTAGTGTGATAAGTGTGTGTGCCAGAGCTGTGTGTAAGTTTACTATTTAAACAATTTGGGATTTTCAACACAATGTTTTTTATAAAAAGAAGAAGTGATGCAGTCAGTCTCTCCTCAACTCTTAGCCAAGAGAGACTGGCGTGCATAGTATAAGACTTCTGCATAAATTGGTCATAAAATTTTATCTGATCTTCATCTAAGTCACAACAATAGACAAACACAGTCTGCTTATTAACAGAGAGCCAAGGTGTCCCAGTAAAATAAGCTTTCTCTGAGGTAGGAAAATCCAACGTCCTCACAGGTCGCCGTCTCTACTCACCTTTCTCCCAGCTCCTCTTCTGGCACACCTATATAGAGGAAGAAACAAAGCAATTAGTGGGCCCAGGTGTGTACTAACTGCCTTTACACGGAGTACCTATCCTCTGAGGAGGGTGCTGTCATGTCGTCTTCCTCCGGCTGGTCACTGAACTCTCACACTGTACACAAACTGAACACAAGTTGGTTAAAAGTAGTATTTCAAGCATAAGAACATAAACAATTGTTTATGGAGCAAACCCCCATCCCCTCATAAGCACACATTTATAATATCAGATGATTTTGTACCATATTATCTTGATATTAGAAGAATCTCAGTGAAAAACAGTTTTATCACCTAACTCATGAGCACAGGACCAAAGGTTTAAGTTTCAGTGTCTTAGACGAGTCCATCTATGGTCCCCAGACATGACATCATAATATTTCTATGTCACTGCTTTTGAACTCCTGTTTAAACAGTAAGTTTAAAGCTCTCACAGCCATTTCTAAATCTAGCGGTGTATGGAAACGCCTTGAATCCTTCAGTAGCTGAAAGGGCAGAATCATGTTTTTTTTTGGTATTCTTGTAAAAGCTTGACATTTACAATACTTTCTACCAGATTTAAGGAGTTTTTTTTATTCTACCGTTTAAAGTCAATGATATTCAAGCTTCCCTGCTAGTAATCCCTCATTCTGATTGGAAAACATGTTTGGCTTAATACACAGGCTCACAATTTTCCCTTGGTATCTAAATATTCAAACTACTTTCAGAGGATAGGCCTAGCTTTTGGTTTGAAACTGAATAAAGCATAGACATATCACAAAATAGCAAAGCATTTAGATGGCCACTCAGACTGGAAAGTCTTACATCTTCAGTATACTGTATTTGAGGTGCTAGAAAGGTCTTCAAAGCAACCTCATCTTGCCGTGTTCCTTTGACAGCCAATGAGACATGGATGGTTCAATGAGACATGGAAAGTATGGGGTACAATAGATTAGTCATTAGCATCAGTGGAAGTGTTTTGCTATGCAGTAAAGTCTATGTTTGCTGCTGAACCAGGATTGTCAGTAACCACTTAATTCAGGATAAACTGTAAATCTGAGTGTAGCAAGAGGCAAAACACTTAAACAATCTGCAGTGAGCAAATAGGGACTACAGGTACAGTAACTTCCAAAATAAAGGAAACACTTGAGCAAATGAAGGATACAAAGTATATTGAATGCAGGTGCTTCCACACAGGTGTGGTTACTGAGTTAATTAAGCAATTAACATCTCATCGTGCTTACGGTCATGTATGAAAATGTCCAGTTACCCATTATTTTGACTACCATGGCTCGAATAAGAGATCTCAGTGACTTTGAAAGAGGTTTAGGGGGTTTAAAGTGTGTGTATGTGCGTGTGCGCGTCTCAGTCACCCAATCTCAACCCATTTGAACACTTATGGGAGATTCTGGAGCAGCTCGTGAGACTGCATTTTCAGTCGCCATCAACAAAACACTAAATTGTGGAATTTATCGTTGAAGAATGGTGTTGTATCCCTCCAATATAGTTCCAGACATTTGTAGACTCTATGCCAAGACGCATTGAAGCTGTTCTGGCAGCTCGTGGTGGTCCACTTCCCTATTATGACACTAAGTTGATGTTTGCTTTATTTTGGCAGTTACCAATACATCATATCATCAATATGTGAGCCCAATGTCTTGAAAAAGAATTACAGTTCTAAGAGAAAGTCCTCAAAAGTGTCCAAGAAAAGTGTAAATCAGGTCAACGCAAGAAATGCCTACAGATCTTTTTCAGGACAGTATTAGGGGAAGGCTCCACATTTTCCCTCAAATCTAGGCCATTGACTTGTTAAGTATGGACCTACCAAAACTGATTCTCATTAAGAGATATTATCTTTAAACTTTTTTTATTGGAGTCACCGCTACATTACTGAGCAGATGATGTATTTTTTATGAAGTGTCTCTTTAAAGCTTAATATATGTCGTCCTGAGACAACAAGCGTTTGATCACAGCATCCTGAATAATTAACTATACTCATGGAGAGATCTTCAAAGATTATTCTTCATAAAATGTCTTGTCAAATTCATTAACGTCTTTGAAATTACAGCGTAAAATACACCCCAGTGCATAGGCTGCTCCTTAGAGATATCGAATACTAACTTCCGACTTAAATAACCTCTGACAGTTGCTTGAGATTGTATCGATACTCCAACATGAAAAAATCGATTAATTAATTTCACGCATTTACAAAGTATGACTTGCGTCATTGAGTTCATCTTGTGCCAAATTAAGATTAACTGTACTGTGTAAAAGTACCCGAAACTCCCCAAATACAGGTTGCAGGGGATCTCCCAATCCCTGCCTGCTGAAAACCATCCCCACAGCATGATGCTGCCACCACCATGCTTCCCCGTAGGGATTGTGCCAGGTTTCCTCCAGATGTGACACTTGGCATTCAGGCCAGAGTTCAATCTTGGTTTCATCACACCAGAGAATCTTGTTTCTCATGGCCTGAGAGTTGCTTTGTCGTTATGGGGTATTGTGTGTAGATTGCTGAGGGAAAAAATGTATTTAATCCATGTTAGAATAAGGCTGTAACGTAACAAAATGTGAAAAAAATCAAGGGTTCTGAATACTTTTCGGAAGACATTATATTAAGGTACATCATCCTGAAATAAGCAATTGTGCCATACACTGACACTTGTTTTTTTTCTAGTCTAGTGTCTTGTTTTGGGTCCTGTGTAGGAACCATGGCAGTCGAAAAGCAGGTGTGGTTCACCGATGAAGAGCTCCGGGCCTGTTTGTCAGACTGTCTTTGTTTCTCCCGGTCTGTACCATCAATGCCCCCTCCACTCAATCTATACTGCCATTCCAGGACATACTGCCTCAACTCCCTCACAATCGAAGTGGACCACAATGGAAATACGTTTTTAAACCTTTTTGTTATATCCTCAATGATTTTGTTAATGCATTTTATCCACATGTGGTTGAACTTTGTTTTTAAAACGGTCAAATAAAAGTATTTGCTTCTGTAAACTGTCTGTCATAAAGCTCTGGGTAATTAATTATGTGATGATTTGATCTCAGACTTATCAACATGCTAGTAATTCAGAACAAAAATGTTTACATTTCAATCTTTTATTAACAACATATTTGTTTACATGTGCCTGACATGAACCCAAAGGGTAGGCCTGTGAATTCATAAAACCCATGTTGATAACCCTGCAGAGAACATGACCTGACTCCCAGATGCATAACCCTCTACGGTCTTCAAACCTGTGCATGGATGCCAGATGATTGACTTGTTTCCATTTCTCGCACGCTTCATCATCTTTAACCACATCACCGTCCTGCATGATCATGCAACTCCTATGCCACCGACAGACAGGAAGCGACACCCTCTTTGATTACCTGTGGCACTCCTAGCCAGGGCTATCCCTGGAACCCTGGTGCCACCACTGCGGCTTTAATGTATTTTTCAGCGGCGTAGAGTGCGAGCACTGTCTATCATCCGTCGTTCCCCTTTATGTGAGGGCCTCTACATAATTCATGGAGCTACAGCATCACACTGAGGACCACAGCGAGGCGCAGGCAGCCAGGAATCAAAAGCAGAAGGCAGGCAAACACAGCGTATTCATGACTAGGGTGTCATTGTTGTTAGCATAGCTGAAGTCAATGTGTGGTTTCTATTCAATTGTGGGGGATTTACTTTTAATTAAAAGTAGGACGCTAAGGACATTTCCATTCAGAATCCAAAATTAACCCGTCATTTCCGCAGTATTTTCCATTTGAAATTTAAACAGAACAGAACAGATGTGTCATATTAGCACTATCAGCAAAAGGGAAAATGTCAATGTTGTAATTGGATTGGAAACGACAGTGGAATTTTTCTCCTGTTGAACACAGTCGAAGAACTACAAGTGTTCAAATTAATCTGCAGACATTCATGTGAGCCAGAATTATTTGATGAGGTGAATCCGTCTCTTTCTACGGCCCGTTGCGTAAGCATTTCTGCACTTTCTTCCAATGAAGTTAGAAGGCAATCAAGGTTTCAATGGAGCACATCAATCTGCTTTTTCATTTAAAAAACAAATCAACTTTTAGTTTCTTTTTGGGTTAAAGATACGCAATAAATAAAATACTTTATGCATCTCGTATATTACAAAGAGCAAATACCCAAACAGAGCTTGTACAAACATTTCCCCAGATCCTACGCTCAGATGGTGAAATAAAACTTTAGCACGCCTCATCTCTGTCCCTTGTTGGTTGTTTGTTCACTGTGAATATCACAGTCACTTGTGGGATGTGATATGAGTGCTACTTTAGTGTAAGGCCATTAACATGCAGCTTGTAAAGCTCTTCATTTTCTTCAGAAGTAGGAGGGAGAGCCGGTGCCATCTGTCATTGTTTATTAAGCCTGTCCTGGGCAATTCCAAGGTAACAGAGTGACGCTGAGACTCACTTTTTCACTTTAAAATGTACGCCAAGCAAAAACCATTGATTGCAAAGTTTAACAAACCATACCCCCCCCCACCCCCACCCCGCATGGACTCCACAAGGTGTCGAAAGCGTTCCACAGGGATGCTGGGCCATGTTGACTCCAATTGTCGTGTCAAGTTTGCTGGATGTCCTTTGGGTGAGACACACGGGAAACGGTTGAGTGTGAAAAACCCAGCAGCGTTGCAGTTTTTGACACAAACCAGTGCGCCTGGCACCTACCACCATACCACATTCAAAGGCACTTAAATATTTTGTCTTGCCCATTCGCCAACTGAATGTCACACATACACAATCCATGGCTCAATTGTCTCAAGGCTTAAAAAATCCTTATTTAACTTAAAAATGCTTATTTAACCTGTCTCCACCCCTTCATCTACACTGATTGATGTGGATTTAACAAGTGTCATCAATAACTGTTCATAGCTTTCACCTGGATTCACCTGGTCAGTCTATGTCAACGGAAAGACCAGGCGTTCTTAATGTTTTGTATTCTCAGAAGTCTTGCATACTGCACATTGAGCTGATATTTTGAAAGAGGTTGGCGAGGTCTGTGGAGTACAAGCCAATATCCTGAAACACAAAACAGACTTCATCGAAGTATTGCAGATTGTATGTAGGCATATGTGTTTTTTCTTCTTCTAATGGACCAAAATCGGGATGTGTCCCTCAGAAAAAAAAACACATCAAACCTCACTTGTGAAATACACACTATATACAAAAGTATGTGGACATCCCTGCAAATTAGTGGGTTCGGCTATTTCAGCCACACCCGTTGCTGACAGGTGTATAAAATCGAGCAGACAACCATGCAATCTCCATAGACAACCATTCACAATAGAATGACCTTACTGAAGAGCTTAGTGACTTTCAACGTGGCAAAGGATAGGATCATAGGATCGTCAAATTTCTGCCTTGCTAGAGCTGCCCCGGTCAACTGTAAGTGCTGTTATTGTGAAGTGGAAATGTCTATGAGCAACAAATGGCTCAGGCGTGAAGTGGTAGGCCACACAAGCTCAAAGAACGGGGCCGCCAAGTGTAGAAGCAGGTAGCACATAAAAATCATCTGTCCTCGGATGCAACACTCTCTACCGAGTTCCAAACTGCCTCTGGAAGCAACATCAGAACAAGAACTGTTAGTCGGAAGCTTCATGAAATGGGTTTCCATGGCCGAGCAGCCGCGCACAAGCCTAAGATTACCATGCACAATGCCAAGCATCGGCTGTGATGTAAAGCTTGCCGCCATTGGACTCTGGAGCAGTGGAAACGAGTTCTCTCGAGTGATGAATCACGCTACACCATCTGGGTTTGTCAGATGCAGGAGAACACTACCTGCCTGCCCCAAAGTATAGACAACTGTAAAGTTTCGTGGAGGAGGAGTAATGGTCTAGGGCTTTTTCATGGCTCGGTCTAGGTCCCTTAGTTCCAGCGAAGGCAAATCTTACAATGGCATTCTAGACGATTCTGTGCTTCCAACTTTGTGCCAAAAGTTTGGGGAATGCCCTTTCCTGTTTCAGCATGACAATGCTCATGTGCAGAAAGTGAGGTCCATATCGAAATGGTTTGTCAAGATCGGTGTGGAAGAACTTGACTGGCCTGCACAGAACCCTGACTTCAACCCCATCGAACACCTTTGGGATGAATTGGAACGCCGACTGTGAGCCAGGCCTAATCGCCAAACATCAGTGCCCGACCTCACTAATGCTCTTGTGGCTGAATGGAAGCAAGTCCCCGCAGCAATGTTCTAACATCTAGTGGAAAGCCTTCCCAGAAGAGTGGAGGTTGTTATAGCAGCAAAGGGGGGACCAACTCCATATCAATGCCCAGGATTTTGGAATGAGATGTTCGATGAGCAGGTGTCCACATACTTTTGGTAATGTAGTGTATCTGTTTTTACATGTTGATCTTACATTTCACATGTATTACATTTACAGACCACATTTTAAGACCATGTTTTCACATGCGAGGAGAATAACCTGTTTTCACCTCACATATGAATTGCAGTTTCACATGAAAAACCTTCAGATGTTCACATGTGAAAATTAGATACGTAGTTTCATATGTGAAAAACCTTCACGTTGTGTTAGCAATGTTTTTTTAATTGTTTTTATTAGGGGGTAGTTAAGCTTTAATATTGCAGTTAGATTGTAGCTTCCATCAATGTAATTGTCTGCATCACTTCCAAATTATTTTGCAAATATACAGTACCAGTCAAAAGTTTGGACACACCTACTCATTCAAGGGTTTTTCTTTATTTTTACTATTTTCTACATTGTAGAATAATAGTGAAGACATCACAAAATATGAAATAACACATATGGAATAATGTAGTAACCCAAAAATATTTTATACTTTGTATTCTTCAATGTAGCCACCCTGACAGCTTTGCACACTCTCAACCAGCTTCACCTGGAATGCTTTTCCAACAGTCTTGAAGGAGTTCCCACATATGCTGAGCACTTGTTGGCTGCTTTTCCTTCACTCTGCGGTCCAACTCATACCAAACCATCTCAATTGGGTTGATATCGGGTGATTGTGGAGGCCAGGTCATCTGATGCAGCACTCCATCACTCTCCTTCTTGGTCATATAGCCCTTACACAGCCTGGAGGTGTGCTGGGTCATTGTCCTGTTGAAAATCCAATTATAGTCCCACTAAGCGCAAACCAGATCGGATGGCATTTCGCTGCAGGTAGCGAGGTATGCTGTGGTAGCCATGCTGGTTAAGTGTGCCTTTAATTCTAAATAACTCACTGACACTGTCACCAGCAAAGCACCCCCACACCATCACACCTCCTCCTCCATGCTTCACAGTGGGAATCACACATGCGGAGATCATCCGTTCACCTACTCTGCGTCTCACAAAGACACGGCTGTTGGAACCAAACATCTCAAATTTGGACTCATCAGCCCAAAGGACAGATTTCCACTACATGATTGTATTTGTGTTATTTCATAGTTGTGATGTCTTCACTATTATTCTACAATGTAGAAAATAGTACACATACAGAAAAACCCTTGAATGAGTAGGTGTGTCCAAACTTCTGACTGGTACTGAATATATCTAGGGAAATATATGTATATGTATGTGTATATGTATATGTGTGTGTGTATATGTGTAAATACAGTACAAGTCAAAGTTTGGACACACCTACTCATTGAAGGGTTTTTCTTTATTTTTACTATTTTCTACAACAACAAAAAATAAAGAAAAACCCTTGAGTGAGTCGGTGTGTCCAAACTTTTGACTGGTACTGTATTTACTTTATTTTCCTGTATTACTTTCTAACCCTACCACCCCTTCCCCAATTGGAGTAAACTAGTGAACAACAACACTTAGGCCTCTACTTCCAGCTTCTACATACTATATAAATGTTGCAGTAGCAATGTTTCCACCAGCGGAATTAGAGTGACCTCATCTAAAAAGGCCAAAAAAGGGAACGATTTAGCAGGACATTCGCGTAACAGTGGGCAGAATACATTTTTGGGGGGCATGGATCACGTTCAAATGGCGACACAGTTCTGCTGTTTGAAGGGCACTGCCTGTTAAATGGGCAATCCTTAGTTGTTACCTACATTGTTGTACTTATAAATTAATGATATGTACCCATTGATTCTTGAAGGATATAACGAATAAATGCCTCATGAACTTAGTTCAACTGTCATACCTCATCAGAACTCAAAATATAAACTTGTTTTTACTCCAATGTTTGTAAACAAAATAAATGTAACCACTGTATAGCTTAAAAATATGGTTGAAACTATAATGAGGAGGAGAATTTATGTCTGTAATAAAGCCCTTTTGTGGGGAAAAGCTCATTCTGATTGGCTGGGCCTGGCTCCCCAGTGGGTGGGCTTGGCTCCCAAGTGGGTTAGCCTATGAGATCCTAGCCCCACCCATGGCTCCGCCCCTGCACAGTCATGTCAAATCCATAGATTAGAACCAAATGTATTTATTTCAATTGACTGATTTCCTTCTATGAATTGTAACTCAGTAAAATCCTTGAAATTGTTCATGTTGCGTTTATATTTTTGTTCAGTGTAGCTGTACGTAGTGAAAAATAAACATGTCACGTGGGGATTTTTTCTTCTTCGCATTAGTGAATAATACGTGAAAATGTACATGTGAAACTTCACACGTGTCCAGAAACCACATGTCTGAGTCATATGAAAATTTCAAACAAAAACATTTCATGTGATTTGTTCATATGTTTTTTTTTGTAAGGGATCTACTGTTACAATAGGTCAACTGATGTATGCCTTGGAGGTGTTCGGTTAGACAAAGGCAGCAGAGTTAACACACTCAACCACCAGTTTGAGCAGGTTTGATTTTCTAACCCGTTGTCACCTCAAACGAATATATGCAAAGTTCAGTGTTTCAATCTTGAGGAGAATGTGTTTGTTACCTAGGAGCAATTTACTTTCAATTTAGGTTTGTTGTCCTTGTCTATGCACAGCGTGTTTTGTTTGGCTAATTCTTCATGCATTGTCTTACACAAGGGTGCATACTGAGTGCATACTGAGATAATTAAAATAAAATTCTGGCTGAAAATGAATGACACCATTCTATCTCCCTCCTCCTGAGAAGTCAACATTATTTTCCGGATCACAGCTTTTACAGTCTCGGATAGCTCTTTTCCACAACATTCTTTAAACACTTCATGCATGGAGACATCATAACCTGCCTCACAAGTTTCAAGTTTGAAATGGAAAACATTTAAAAAATGTTTAGTTCTATGTAATAACCTAGTTATAACATGATTAACTGATAGACCTGGACTGTACCTAGGCTCTAGTACAGGCTTCAATCACATCATCACGTATAGCCTTATGACACAAATGTTTCATCGTTTAGTTGCCACTTGCCTACAGTTAATCGACATGGGATCCTTTTTCTATTTCCCAATCCTGTTGCAGTTGTGCTTGCTCACTCGCACACATCACTCATTAGTTATTTGGGGTATCTGGTGGTGAGGGGAGGAAAGGCCTTTTAGACCTATACTTCAGAGAGTGGCAGGCTGATGAACAGACCCTATCAAACACTCCTTCAAGAAGCTCCAGGTGAGCTCCCCCCTGCAGATTTCCATAGGAGACCCCCTTATCGAGTTCCATCTCCTTGCATCCAAGCTGTATCTGAAACTGATAGTCCCCGACCACAGTCCACACTATGAATGTATTCGCTTCACTCACTGCCTACTCAAATGAGACAGGTCTATCTGTCGGCATGTGAAGCCTAGCTTTTTAGACGTGTACAAACATACAAAGAGAGTTCTAATAAGACTTTAAGTGCACAAAGAAAGGGTTTATGTTATGGAAACTTGGAAACTATTGTACTGTGTCGGCCTACTTATTATTAATATCATATGCTGTCAGTGTCCTTGAAAAGCTGTCGTGGAATTACAAAAACTGACAGGACAGCACTACCCATTTCATGAGGCTACACATCCCTATTACTACAGTTTACCTGTCAGGACCACGTGGATTGGACTTCTGTTTGCAAAATGTTGTCCATTCTCTATTTCAGATCAAATTGGTTTCGTAATGCCAGTCACCATTTGATGTGAATGTGTGAAAGCCAGGTACAGTGAATGCTTTTCTGAAGTTACATATGATGGATATTTCAGAGGCAGTGCTTAGAGAACAGAGCACCAATTTCATAGTCACAGTTTTCCCGTTCCTCAATGACTGAGATGCCCTTGTGTACTCCCCCTCTAGTTGACACATTTTCACTAAACATCTCATATCACAGTCAGACAGGCGACACAGACTCTCGTCCTCAGCTGTGGTGAGTGTGGGGGGGGGGGGGGGGGGGGGGTTGTGTGGCTTGATTGTGATTGCTCCGAATCGGTTGTCCTAAATATATATTTTTTAAAGAAACAACTTATCTTCCAAGACACAGATGGAAGCGCTACACACCCTGAAGTGTATCCATGTCCTCCTTTATCTTGTTCATGGTCGTAAACAGTTGTGTCCTAGTACAAATGCACATTGTAGCTATAAATCACATGAAAAACATAGTTAATGAAGCAATGAAGCAATTGTTGTTATCTGGAAAATGACTTATTCTAGCTAGCATTAGAAAGATAAGAGTGTTTATCAAGAATCTGTGTACAGTCCTGGATAGCCCTTGATCATGACTCTCAGTTCCATTACATTACACATCAGTCATTGGACGAAGGCGTCTTCTGTACAGGAGAGTTTTGCTAAGATCCCCGACGCTCAATCTGAACATTAACACGAGTGGTACGGTATTGGAAGCATAAGGACCTTATCTTTCATATTATCGAGAAATAATTTACAAAAAACGAAAGGTTAAACCGATACACACCTTGATAGGGTTAGTGTTCCCACATGGCCGTATCTCCATGTTACAGCGCAGTAAACAAGAGGCGACCACCTGTGCTAATTAGCTATCTAGCATGCTCCGAACACCTGTGTGGTAAGCATAACAGACACTTTTCAAGATGGCGGTAAGCATGTCTTTTTTTGATGATCTATGTTTGTAGCTGAAAAGCTTTTAGTGGATTTTTGTCTCCATTTACCTTTGTTTCATTTGGCTGTAAACACATTGCACAATAGTGCAATACTGCATACAGAGTTTATAAGGAGACATACAAAACTCTTGAGGCCTACTTGGATATACCTGGGCACCCTACTCTGCACTGGGGGATTATCTGAGCAGACACCTGCCTACTGTTACTTTATCCTTCCCCCTGACATTGTGCCTTGAATGTTTTTAGACTACTGCCAAACTTGAACTCCACTTGGATTTACTCTTTTTGGACTCTCCTGGTGTAGAGCTTGCTACCCTCCAGGATTTCCACCGGCCTGTACTGGAAACTACATCCCCTCCAAAGTCCTTCTCTCCTGGCTATCATATTGGTAACACGGCCTCCGTTAGTTTGCTGTTTTGACGAGCCCCAGAATTTAATCGCATTAAATAAGTCACCACTCTCTCCTTGCTGTTGTTATGCTGGCGAGATTTGTGCCTTGGTTGTGTTTATTGTGGGTCCTAGTGCTGGCTGGTCATTAGTCTGTGGTTGAGTTCTGGCTTGCTGCCTATAACTGTGGTGATCCTACAAACTGTGTGATTCAATCTAACTATCCCACTGTCTGGATTGATGAACTCTTAGCTGATTCCTCGACAACCTATTTTATTTGCGTGGATTTTAACAGAATGTTTCCAAAATGACATTTACCACTTTCCTTCATATGGGAAAACTGACTTTTTCCAGATTGACAGCAACCACCTTCAGAGACTACGGTGAATGTTTCATCCCATGTAGGAGCTGGGATTATATTGGCTGGCCAAATTTCCAATGTGGAAACTGTCAGTTTATTGAGGAATATATGTCTGGTGTTCTACTTCCTCCTCTCTGACTCAAATGAATCCAGACACTGGCCTCATTACGGAAAAAGAGGCCATCATTGATGCATTTTATCACCATTTTATTCTCATTGAAATGATTTCTTAGCCTATTCACAATGATATTGGGCTGGATGCTGATACGGGAAACGTGCTGAATGATCAGTGAAATGATAGTCAAAGCTATTCTTTTAGGCTATTTACAGAAAAACAAGTCGTGGATGCTTTGCTAGAAATACACAAGAAATCCACAGGGATCAATTAGTTGGATCCTGGTATGCTTAATTGTGCACCGCCATCATTTTTGGCTCAATAACCCACATTTTTAATTAACATTGTTATCAGGAAAACTATTCAAAAAGTCTGGAATTCAGCTCTTGTGCTGCCACTCCGTAAGGGCGGGGACAGTAGTTGTAACGTCCTGACCAGAGTTCTTATGTGTTTTGCTTGTTTAGTGTTGGTCAGGACGTGAGCTGGGTGGGAATTCTATGTTGTGTGTCTAGTTCGTCTGTTTCTGTGTTCAGCCTGATATGGTTCTCAATCAGAGACAGCTGTCAATCGTTGTCCCTGATTGAGAATCATATATAGGTGGCTTGTTTTGTGTTGGGGATTGTGGGTGGTTGTTTCCTGTGTCAGTGTTTGTGCCACACAGGACTGTGACGGTTAGTTCGTTTGTTGTTTTGTATTAGTTTGTCAGTATCTTGTCTTTGTGTTAATTAAATTCATGGAAAATTACCACGCTGCACATTGGTCCTCCGATCCTTCTCTCCTCTCCTCGTCCGAGGAGGAGGAAGAGCTAGACTGCCGTTACAGAACCACCCACCAAACAAGGATCAAGCAGCGTGGCAACGGGCAGCAGCGACAGCAGCAGCGGTACCAGGAGGAATGGTCATGGGAGCAAATATTGAACGGAGAAGGACCCTGGGCTAAGGTTGGAGAGAATTGCCGCTCTCGGGAGGAGATGGAGGCAGCGAAAGCCCAGGATCGGTGGTATGAGGAGGCAGCACGGAAGCGTGGCTGGAAGCCCGAGAAGAAACCCCAAAAATTTCTTGGGGGGGGGGCTAAAGGGTAGTGTGGCGAGGGCAGGTAGGAAACCTGCGCCCACTTCCCATGCTTACCGTGGAGAGCGGGAGTACGGGCAGACACCGTGTTATGCGGAAGAGCGCACGGTGTCTCCTGTACGGGTGCATAGCCCGGTGCGGGTTATTCCACCTCCCCGCACTGGGCGGGCTAGATTGAGCATTGAGCCAAGTGCCATGAAGCCGGCTCTACATATCTGGCCTCCAGTACGTCTCCTCGGGCCGGTGTACATGGCACCAGCCTTACGCATGGTGTCCCCGGTTCGCCAACACAGCCCAGTGCGGGTTATTCCACCTCCCCGCACTGGACGGGCTACGGGGAGCATGCAACCAGGTAAGGTTGGGCAGGCTCAGTGCTCAAGGGAGCCAGTACGCCTGCACGGTCCGGTATATCCGGTGCCACCTTCCCGCCCCAGCCCAGTACCACCAGTGCCTACACCACGCACCAGGCTTCCAGTGCGTCTCCAGAGCCCTGTTCCTCCTCCACGCACTCTCCCTGTGGTGCGTGTCTCCAGCCCAGTGCCTCCAGTTCCGGCACCACGCATCAAGCCTCCTGTGCGTCTCCAGAGCCCTGTACGCACTGTTCCTTCTCCGCGCACTCGCCCTGAGGTGCGTGCCCTCAGCCCGGTACCTCCAGTTCCGGTACCACGCACCAGGCC
Source organism: Salvelinus namaycush (assembly GCF_016432855.1). NCBI lineage: Eukaryota > Metazoa > Chordata > Actinopteri > Salmoniformes > Salmonidae > Salvelinus > Salvelinus namaycush. The sequence continues at coordinate 44,428,423 of NC_052325.1, forward strand.
TATAGTGCGCCTCGAGAGTCCAGTGTGCCCTGTTCCTGTTCCCCGCACTAGCCTTGAAGTGCGTGTCTCCAGTCCGGTACCACCAGTTCCGGCACCACGCACCAGGCCTACTGTGCACCTCAGCAGGTCAGAGTCGGCCGTCTGCCCAACGCCTCCTGCACTGCTCGTCTGCCCAGCGCCGTCTGAGCCATCTGTCTGCCCAGCGCCGTCTGAGCCATCTGTCTGCCCAGCGCCGTCTGAGCCATCTGTCTGCCCAGCGCCGTCTGAGCCATCTGTCTGCCCAGCGCCGTCTGAGCCATCTGTCTGCCCAGCGCCGTCTGAGCCATCTGTCTGCCCAGCGCCATCTGAGCCATCCGTCTGCCCAGCGCCATCTGAGCCATCTGTCTGCCTAGCGCCATCTGAGTCATCCGTCTGCCACGAGCCATTAGAGCCGCCCGTCTGTCCTGAGCCATTAGAGCCGTCCTACAGTCATGAGCCGCCCTCCAGTCATGAGCTGCCCTCCAGTCATGAGCTGCCTTCCAGTCATGAGCTGCCCTACAGTCATGAGCTGCCCTACAGTCATGAGCTGCCACTCAGTCATGAGCTGCCACTCAGTCCGGAGCTGCCACTCAGTCCGGAGCTGCCATTCAGTCCGGAGCTGCCATTCAGTCCGGAGCTGCCATTCGTCCTGAGCTGCCTCTCTGTCCGGAGTTGCCCCTCTGTCCTGAGCTACCTCTCTGTCCTGAGCTACCTCTCTGTCCTGAGCTACCTCCTAAATCATGTGGGGGCCTTGGGGAGGATTCTTAGGCCAAGGTCGTGGGCGAGGGTCGCCACTCAAAGGACGCTAAGGAGGGGGACAAAGACAGTGGTGGAGTGGTGTCCTCGTCCACCGCCGGAGCCGCCACCGCGGACAGATGCCCACCCAGACCCTCCCCTTGAGTTTTAGGGGTGCGTTCGGAGTCCGCACCTCAGGGGGGGGGGGGGGGGGGGGGGGGGGTACTGTAACGTCCTGACCAGAGTTCTTATGTGTTTTGCTTGTTTAGTGTTGGTCAGGACGTGAGCTGGGTGGGAATTCTATGTTGTGTGTCTAGTTCGTCTGTTTCTGTGTTCAGCCTGATATGGTTCTCAATCAGAGACAGCTGTCAATCGTTGTCCCTGATTGAGAATCATATATAGGTGGCTTGTTTTGTGTTGGGGATTGTGGGTGGTTGTTTCCTGTGTCAGTGTTTGTGCCACACAGGACTGTGACGGTTAGTTCGTTTGTTGTTTTGTATTAGTTTGTCAGTATCTTGTCTTTGTGTTAATTAAATTCATGGAAAATTACCACGCTGCACATTGGTCCTCCGATCCTTCTCTCCTCTCCTCGTCCGAGGAGGAGGAAGAGCTAGACTGCCGTTACAGTAGTGATCTTAATAATTATCGCCCCATTTCAAGGCTTCCTTGTCTAGCTAAGATTTTCGTATCATTGGTAAAAGGATTTTTTTATCTGAGCAATCTATTTTGAATGTAAATCAATCAGGTTTAGGGCCTGAGCATATCAAGATTCCAGCAACCACTTTAGTTAATGATTTTGTCATTGCTTTAGACACTAAAATGAAATGTGCTGCTTTGTTTGTGGACCTGTCAAAAGCTTTTGATACTGTTGATCATGCTATTTCATGGAATAAGTTGTCCTCGATAGGCCTGAGCACTGGCTGTGTCCAGCCCTTAGCCGTGGTACATTGGCCATATACCACACCCCCTCAGGCCGTATTGCTTTATTATACAATGGGTGGGTCTAATCCTGAATACCGATTGGTTAAAACCACATTCCAGCCGGCGTCTATTCCACAAGTTATCACCGGCTAAATCTATGACGTTAAAATGCCTATTTACTCTGTTCAATCTGAATGTGCAATCCACTGTGTCATCAGCCCAGCCAAGCAATTTATAAACTTGATCTCCACTATAAAAAGCATCTAGACATTATCTCACATTTCTTTTAGACTAACATTTTGTTTTCAACAGCGGAGATTTGTATAAGCCTTGCTGTCTGTCTCTCTGACATTTGCAACATTGTTTCAATATTCCTCCAGCTGTCCCATAGTAATGAACGTGTCTTGAGTCGGGAGGAGACAGACAGGCAGGCAGCGTTTCTCAGCCAGTCGAAATCATGAATCAGCTGGCATCATTTTATGGATATATACAAAGAAATGTCAATTGAAGAAAGGTAAAAACAAGTTTGCAGTCTTGCCAGCTTGAGTTTGAAGTTGTGTTAGCTGTGTTGTTGGCCACTGAACAACAGTGTCCTGACGAGTGAGCACATTTTCTCTGCCAGGTGAAATCGAACCTCATTAGCTCATTGTTATGGATGTATTCAAATAAATGTCACTAGAAAACAGCTTAAACAAATGCAAATTAAGCTACATTGCTGTTATTCTGGCTGCACTTTTTGATGTGACTGTAAGTTAACTGTAGTTGGCTAGCTAGCAAGCAAGGATAAGAACGTTGCCAGCCAGTATGGCAATGGAACAATTAGAACGAACGACTGGGTCGCTTCCATAGATACAAAACAAAAAGAGTGAACGACTGGGTCGCGTCTCTAGCAACCGAACCGAAAGAACGAACGACCAGCCGGCTTGGTTAGTAACCTTAGATTTGTGTCGGGACTATATTTTGTGGAAGGATGAAATAGTATGAATACATTCATCAAAATAATGTTTTTAATGAAAATATGTCAGTCATTATTTGAATATGTTGGTAACCCGTGTATAAAAGTGATAATGCCGTCAAAGCCGGTGTTTGGAGTATATTTTGGCACGGCTTCTCGGCATTTTCACTTAAATATATAATATAGTTTAATGTGTATTTTATATTGTATTATACAGAGCAAATTTGGAAAAGACACCTAGGTCTCAATGTCTTCCCTGTGAAAATAAATATAATATAAATAAAAAAACTCGGCAAATGTAGCAGAGTGTATTTTCATCGGATGGAGGCACGCATAGCAGTATGGATCTGTGCAAAACTGCTGCAGTAAATGTATCTTTTTTATAAGATTCTTTCTCGCTGATGAAAGATGAGGGCCATATGTTTCGAAATCTGAATTACAAGCAATGATTTTTTATGTTTCTAAATGTTAAAAAACAGCATCGGGATTGGAGTCGTGGGTGAAGCTAATGGCTGAGATTGTCTTTTTCAAATGAAAGCCCCCCAAAATATACTGACTTCCTCCATTGTTCAGAAAAGGGAATTGGCAGTATAGGCACATGTAAACTCAGCATAAAAAGAAACGTCCCTTTTTCAGGACCCTGTCTTTCAAAGATAATTCGTAAAAATCCAAATAACTTCACAGATCTTCATTTTAAAGGGTTTAAACACTGTTTCCCATGCTTGTTCAATGAACCATAAACAATTAATGAAACTGTGCACCTGTGGAACGGTCGTTAAGACACTAGCAGCTTACAGATGGTAGGCAATTAAGGTCACAGTTATGAAAACTTAGGACACTAGAGAGGCCTTTCTACTGACTCTGAAAAACACCAAAAGAAAGATGCCCAGGGTCCCTGCTCATATGCGTTAATGTGACTTAGGCATGCTGCAAGGAGGCATGAGGACTGCAGATGTGGCTAGGGCAATACATTGCAATGTCCATACTGTGAGAAGCCTAAGACAGCGCTACAGAGAGACAGGACGGACAGCTGATCGTCCTCGCAGTGGCAGACCACGTGTAACAACACCTGCGGTACATCCGAAATTCACACCTGCGGGACAGGTACAGGATGGCAACAACAACTGCCCGATTTACATCAGGAACGCACAATCCCTCCGTCAGTGCTCAGACTGTCCGCAATAGGCTGAGAGAGGCTGGACTCAGGGCTTGTAGGCCTGTTGTAAGGCAGGTCCTCACCAGACATCACCGACAACAACGTTGCCTATGGACACAAACCCACTGTTGCTGGACCAGACAGGATTGGCAAAAAGTGCTCTTCAGTGACGAGTCGCGGTTTTGTCTCACCAGGGGTGATGGTCGGATTCGCGTTTCTCGTCGAAGGAATGAGCATTACACCGAGGCCTGTACTCTGGAGCGGGATCGATTTGGAGGTGGAGGGTCAATCATGGTCTGGGCGGTGTGTCACAGCATCATCGGACTGAGCTTGTTGTCATTGCAGGCAATCTCAATACTGTTACAGGGAAGACATCCTCCTCCCTCATGTGGTACTCTTCCTGCAGGCTCATCCTGACATGACCCTCCAGCATGACAATGCCACCAGTCATACTGCCCAAAGTAAGTGTTCTGCCATGGCCAGCAACGAGCCCGGATCTCAATCCCATTGAGCACGTCTGGGACCTGTTGGATCGATGGTGAGGGCTAGGGCCATTCCCCCAACTAAATGTCAGAGAACTTGCAGGTATCTTGGTGGAAGAGTGGGGTAACATCTCACAGCAGGAACTGGCAAATCTGGTGTAGTTCATGATAAGGAGATGCACTGTAGTACTTAATGCAGCTGATGGCCACACCAGATACTGACAGTTACTTTAGATTTTGATCCCCCCCCCCCCTTTGTTGTTGAATCTTGTTATGTTCATACACATCTTTACACATGTTGAGTTTGCTGAAAATAAACTCAGTTGACAGTGAGATAACATTTCTTTTTTGCTGAGTTTGTGTTGACAACACATTCACAATGTTATGTTTACCCTGTCTTACTTTCTTAATAAGGTACAAATGTCCTTGTTTTGAGACCAAGAGTGACTTTGGAAGAAGCCTCCAAGACTGCTGAAGAACACACACGCTGTACACAGTGTCGTTGTTGTCCCCATCCTTGACTTTTATTTAAAACACACTGAAAATGTTACAATTCGATATCACAAAACACACGCAGAATTGATGTTATAAGCAATATTTGGGAGTATATGTTTTTTTCCTCCCTGCCTTTTCACACAACATGCCCGTCAAAACTACACTTACACAATATCAAAACTATTTTCACACACATAATAATATATTAAATTGAGAATACTCTGATGGGTGACAACATTATTGATTGTGAAATTGTGACTGAAAAGATGATGAACAGCGTGTAATTTCAGTCTACATGGAGCCAGGAAACAGAGCGGATGTTCTGTTTTAGTTTTCAACTTCTTAAGGCTAGGGGGCACTATTTTCACATCCGGATGAAAAGTGTGCCCAAAGTAAACTACCTGCTTCTCAGGCCCAGAAGCTAGGATATGCATATTAGTAGATTTGGATAGAAAACACTCTGAAGTTTCTAAAACTGTTTGAATGATGTCTGTGAGTATAACAGAACTTATTTGGCAGGCGAAACCCCGAGGACAAACCATCCAGGAAAAAAATATTTGAGGTCACTCTCTTTTCAAAAAATACCTAAAGTTGTATTAGGAAAGTTGTTTGAAATGTGTGGATCAAGTTTACAGGTAACTTATTAGATACTTTGTAGTCATATTGCGCGAGTTGGAACTGGTGTATTTTCAGAATCAAACGCATTAAATAAATGGACATTTTGGGGATATAACAACAGAATTAATCAAACAAAAGGACCATTTGTGATGTTTAATGAACATATTGGAGTGCCAACAGAAGAAGATCTCCAAAGGTAAGGCATGAATTATATGTTACTTCTGACTTTTGTGTTGTGCCTGGCGGGTTGAATTCTGATTTTCATGTGTATGTTTGATGGAGTGCTGTCCTCAGATAATAGCATGGTTTGCTTTCACCGTAAAGCCTTTTTGAAATCTGACACTGTGGCTGGATTAACAAGTAGTTCATCTTTAAACCGGTGTATAACACTTGTATGATTTATGAATTATTATTATGAGTATTTCTGCTTGTGTTTCTAGTTCCAAAAGTGCAGTAATACCTTGCAAAACACACAAATCCAAAAAATAAAAATAAAGAAATTAAGAAAGGGGCACCAGGGGCAACGCGTCCGCTAAACTCAGAGCTCATGAGAAAAATGAAAAGTTTAGCACAATAGTGTGTCACATACCTGTACCAAGCACAGGAAGCAGAACAGCATTATGTTATTGTCCAAGAAGTCCCTGTCGAAATCACCTTCATCTTTCAGTCCATGGAGGTGCTCGAGCCAAAAAATCAACCCCCACCAGCTTTCGATTCTCTGATTGCTGTCGAATCAACAGTATAAGAAGCTTCTCTGACCCCCGTAGGCATCATCATCATTGCGTCGTAGATACTGTTGCATGTCTCAGACACTTACAATGCAGACACAGCCCCCCACTTCCCCAGCCGTGTCAAGGAAATAGTCACCAATAACTTTGGGGTTGCTGCTGGTGTTGGAGTGTTTTTCTTGAGAACCTGTCGATGGCACCGTTAATGCAGATCCCAAATGGCGTCAATTTATCATAGGAATCAACGTGCCACTCGAAGTTGGGCCCATTGGCAAAGTATGTTCGCCTTGTAAGTCTTCTGCTCCTTCAAATCTCTGTGCCAATTGGGTCAAGTGTGGGTAGGATTAAGCGTATGTCTTCTTTCTGTTCAACTACCTTTCTTTGCACTTATTGTACATCCACCGGTACCCGTGCAAAGCTCTCAAGCCCTGTAGGTCGCCTCTAATAAACTGTACAGTTTCTGCCAAGTTGTCAATGTCTATATGACTTTAAAGGCTTTGCTGGCGCAGGGATTCGTTTCAGAGTTGCTAGGCTGAGAACGATGTTGTGTTTAACACTGAAAACGTGAAGAATGTATTTCAAACCCAGATTGATAAGCAGTAAGCACATGCGCTGGAATCTGCAGGGGAGATCCAACGGAACGAAATCGAATTAATAAATTGAGGGAATGAAACACAAACTGGAAATAAGCTATTGAACGGTCAGTGATCATCACCATTTAAAACATGAAATTAACTAAATAGAAGTACATTTAGGCTGCAATATGTTATTGCCAAGTGGGACCATCATGGTAGCCTAAATAAGACGAAGAGGGAATGAATAAAAAATGAGAGAATGGATAAAACATTTTAGGGAATGGATAAAACATCTGAGGGAATGGATAAAAAATCTGAGAGAACAGATACAAAATCAGAGGGAATGGATAAAAACCTGAGGGAATGGATTAGCCTGGCTGTATTTTTTTCTCCACCATGATGCCTAAGGGGCTCAGTAGGTTTGCTTAATATATGGAATGTGAAATTATTTATACTTTTACTTTTACTTGATACTTAAATATATTTTAGGAATTACATTTACTTTTGATACTTAAGTATATTTAAAACCAAATACTTTTAGACTTTTACTCAAGTAGTATTTTACTGGGTGAATTTCACTTTTACTTCAGTAATTTTCTACTAAAGTATCTTTACTTTTACTCAAGTATGACAATTGGGTACTTTTTACGCCACTGCATATCATACAACAAATGTTCTCACTTGTATGGAGTTACGCTTTTAAACTTTACACAGTTTCCTAGTTACAAAACATTTCTGACCACAACATGCAGTCAGTCAAAATTGCTTCCTTCTTCCTAACACACCCACTTCCTACTTCACTCAAACCTGGGCTGCGTTCAGTACTTTTTTACATTCTGGCACGTTCAACTGAATGAAAACGGTGCTGTACTGAACGGCCAGTTGAAAAATGTGGAGGGTTTGGGTTGTGGGACGCAATCTACATGGCCGTTGCACTTTAAATATGCCATTCATTGTTTCAAGCCACACCTCGCCACACCGTCCAAACAGGAGCAAGCATACCTCAAAGTGTGTTCAAGAATGTACAATAACTTTTTAGGGAAACATTTAGTTCGGTACAAACCGTTCTGCAACGTAGCAAACGTTCAAGCGAACTGAACGCACCTCTGGGTTGCATTCAGCACATATAAACGTAATGTAATGTTCAATTGAACGGAAACGATGCTGTACTGAATGACCTGTTGAAAAACAGGGAGTGGTTGGGTTGTGGGTTCAAAATGCACTGCTGCCCTTTAAATACTTCATTCATTGCTTCAAATGCACCCCGGCACACACACCGAACAGAGCAAATGTATCTCAAAGTCTGATCAAGAATGTACAACTACGTTTTGGGAAAATGTTTAGTTTAGTGCAAACGTTCAAGGGAGTTGCTTGACAGTTTGTATTGAATGACACGTTTCCCAAAAACGGTGTGCACCGTTCTTCAACAGCCTTTGAGATACGCTTGCTCCCGTTTGGTGGGACTGGCGAGGTGTGGGCTGATAAATATGGGTGTGACCATTTGAAATCGCAAAACTTGTGCAGCACACCTTGTGGTAAATGCCCTCTGGGCCACCATAATCACAACGTTTTTCAACTGGTCGTTCAGTACAGTACCGTTTCTGTTGAATTCAACGTTGCACACCGTTCTGTTGTAGTTAACGCAACCCAGGTCCACGTTCAGTTGCCAAATGTTGTCGAACATATCTGAACGTTTCAAAACATTGTGTCCTGCAGAACGTGCCCCAGGAAGTGACAATGGCTGTGACTATGGGTGTGACTGGGGCGGAGCCCACAGTCTATACACATCTTAAGGACCCATAGAATGTTACATTTCTATCTTGCCAGAGGAGACTGGTGGGAGGAAATATATTCCCAGTCGGTATTAGATAGGTCGCGGCCCTTCCCGCCTGTGGGGAAAATAACCTGTGGTTACCTAGGTTACTCCATTGGCTTACAGCAAAAATGTGACCTTTTTCAAATACAATTTTCTTGTTGTCTGATTTAGTCAATTACAAAACTATATTTAAGAAAAGTAGAACTTGTCTAAATATTACTTTACAACGTTGCCTGCTCCCGAGCTTTCTTACTACTGAGAAAAATGTAATATTGTGGGTCTTCCCTCATTCCCCATTTCATGACGGTGCTGGGAGCCACTTGAGTGAGTGCTACCGACCGGCTACCAACCAGAACATTAACTTCTTATGGATAGGGGGCAGTATTTGGAAGTTTGGATGAATGAGGTGCCCAATGTAAACTGCCTGTTACTCAGGCCCAGAAGATAGGATATGCATATAATACTATAATGATAGTATTGGATAGAAAACACTCAAAAGTTTCCAAAACTGTTAAAATAATGTCTGTGAGTATAACAGAACTGATATAGCAGGCGAAAACCCAAGGAGAATCCATCTGGTAAATGTTTTCATTATAATGGCTGTCTATGGGAATATGAATGGAATACCTCCCATATTGCAGTTCCTAGGGCTTTCAGTGGATGTCAACAATCTTTAGAAAGAGTTTAACCTCTAATTCCTCCCAAACCCGGATCCGGGAGCACCCCATCAGTAAAAAAGCTGACTAGCATAGCCTAGCATAGCGTCACAAGTAAATACTAGCATCTAAATATCATTAAATCACAAGTCCAAGACACCAGATGAAAGATACACATCTTGTGAATCCAGCCATCATTTCTGATTTTTAAAATGTTTTACAGGGAAGACACAATATGTAAATCTATTAGCTAACCACGTTAGCAAAAGACACCACTTTTCTTACTCCACCATTTTTTTACTGCATCAGTAGCTATCACAAATTCAACCAAATAAAGATATAAATAGCCACTAACCAAGAAACAACTTCATCAGATGACAGTCTGATAACATATTTATTGTATAGCATATGTTTTGTTAGAAAAATGTGCATATTTCAGGTATAAATCATAGTTTACCATTGCAGCCACCATCACAACTCTCACCAAAGCGACTAGAATAACTACAGAGACCATCGTGTATTAGCTAATTACTCATCATAAAACATTTCTTAAAAATACACAGCGTACAGCAAATGAAAGACACAGATCTTGTGAATCCAGCCAATATTTCAGATTTTCTAAGTGTTTTACAGCGAAAACACAATATAGCGTTATATTAGCTTACCACAATAGCAAACATCACAACAGCATTGATTCAAGCCAAAAATAGCGATAACGTATAAACCACCAAAGTATATTAATTTTTTCACTAACCTTCTCAGAATTCTTCAGATGACAGTCCTATAACATCATATTACACAATGCATATAGAGTTTGTTCGAAAATGTGCATATTTAGCGGCACAAATCGTGGTTATACAATGTGATTAGTGGCCAAAACTTCAAGCAATCTGTCCGGCGCCATCTTGGAGAGGCACCTATTCTAATCGAAAACTATTCATAAACTTGACTAAAAAATACAAGTTGGACAGCAAATGAAAGACAAATTAGTTCTTAATGCAATCGCTGTGTTACATTTTTAAAATTAACGTTACTTCAGCATACAGCGTGCGCTAAAGCGAGACCGCACCGAAATTCATGGCGGAATTATTATTTGACATTTGTCAACATAAATACGAATTAACAACATAAAGATTGCTTACTATTTGCCGAGCTTCCATCAGAATCTTGGGCAAGGTGTCCTTTCTCCAGAACAATCGTCTTTTGGTTGAAAGATGTCCTCTTCTCATGTGGAAATAGCAGCTAACGATAGCCACCCACTGGAGAGGTGTCCAACTCGTGAAAGCGCATCACAAAGAAATCCAGGAAAATCGCAATAAACTGATATAAACTGCTATAAGTCGGTTTAAATTAACTACCTTATGATGTCTTTAACAACTATAACGAATAAAAACATGACCGGAGATATAGAACTGCTAAAACGAAAGCTTTGCAGGAGGCCATTGTGATGTCCCTGCTGCGCCAGGCGCCCCGTTGAAAAGAACGGTACTTCCGTTCCACGGTCTTATATAGGGCCCCAGATTGCGCAATCCACTCCATTCAAATTCTCCCCGCTTACTGACATCTAGAAGAAGGCGTATGCAGTGCATGTAGCCCGATGGCTTACATGGGGACTTATAAACTGACCTCAGAACAGGGTCCTCGATTTCTGAAATCTCACTCCCTGACAGGAAATGTGCTGCAGAATGAGTTCTGTTTCACTCAGAGAAATAATTCAAACGGTTTTAGAAACTAGAGAGTGTTTTCTATCCAATAGTAATAATAATATGCATATTGTACGAGCAAGAATTGAGTACGAGGCAGTTTAATTTGGGAACGTAATTATTACAAAGTCGAAATGGCGCCCCCCTAGTGTCAAGAGGGCTTACTTTTTGAAAAATGAGCTAGAATTTGTAGTTTTTGTAAGTGGCTGCCATTTTGGCTGTAGTGTTGTGGTGCGCGTCGGTGAGGGCGCACACTTCGTTATTTATCTCCGGTTGTCACGTTCTTTCAAAATCGAACCCAGAAGCAGACCAGGACAAGGAGCGTAGGAAGAAGGTGAGTATTTATTTACAAGTGAATGTGAATGGGTAGATATATCCAGGTGGCGTAGCGGGCAGCGGTGGTGAGTTGATGGGAGTAAATAGGTGAATCCAATGGGGTAGCGGAATCCTCCGTCGACCAGGCGGGAATGGGGTAAATGATCCGGGTGAGTAACTGAAGACAAAACAAACGGAGGTAAGTTTAAGGCAAGCAATACGTAAAAAACAACAAAACAAATTCTATCCAACTTGAGGCTGATACTATGGCACAACATACTGTTCATGGCTAACGATCCGGCAGGGAATGGATGTCAGGTCCGGGCTTATGAAGAGGAGAGATGATGATCAGGACCAGGTGTGCAGATAGCTGATGGGATACAGGTGCGGGTAATCAGAACTCCCAACTGGCTACATTGCCCGGCAACCAGACAGGGTGCGTTCCAGGACGCCGGAAAAAACACTCCAGGACAGAACACAGGCAAAAAACCGACTCAGGAAACGGGATTCGTGACACCGGTAATAAACATACTATTCTCCGTCTTAAAATGTATCATTTATTTACATATTAGGGTACCTGAGGATTGATTAGAAACGTTGTTTGACTTGTTTGGACGAAGTTTATTGGTAACTTTCGGGATTCATTTGTATGCATGCAAGTCAAGCGCACCAACTAAACTGACTTTTTTTAAAGAAGGACTTTATCGAACAAAATGACCATTTGTTATGTAGCTGGGACCCTTGTGAGGAAGATCTTCAAAGGTAAGGGATTTATTTTATCGCTATTTCTGACTTTCGTGACGCCCTTGCTCGGTTGGAAAATGTATGTAATGCTTTTGTATGCGGGGCGCTGTCCTCAGATAATCGCATGGTGTGCTTTCGCCGTAAAGCCTTTTTGAAATCTGCCAAAGCGGCTGGATTAACAAGAAGTTAAGCTTTTAAACGATGTAAGACACTTGTATTTTCATGAATGTTTAATATTACGAATGTTGTATTTTGAATTTCGCGCTCTGCAATTTCACCGGATGTTGTCAAGATGGGGGGCGCTAGCGGCACGCCTATCCCAGCTAGCCAAGACAAACAACACAAACAAATGGACCATACAGCTACAAGTAGTGAGTGGCGTTTTCCACACACATAGCTACATGTTACGTACTTGGACACCGGGTCCCCACATTTCCCATGCCGAATAGCCTGAAGCCACAGTGCTCTTCTTTCAGGCTCTATTTCCCTATGTAGGTCTGGAATATTTTACCTGGTTACATGTACATTGAACAACACAGCAGCTTTTGGCATGTTTTGTTATTTCTGTACAACAACAAAAATCAATGTTAGCTCTTTTACACTGGGGGTCAATGGGAAAGAATGTTTGTCTTCCCCAATTTGTGGGCGTGGTCGAGGGAAATTCCTTATCTTTACGTGAATATCGACTCAGACTATACCCTGTGTATACCAAACATTAGGAACACCTTCCTAATATTGAGTTGCACCCCCTTTTGCACTTAGAACAGCCTTAATTTGTTTGATTAATTCTCACCTAAGATCTTTCTTATCTTTAAAATGTACTCTAAATGTACTTCAGTCAGGTTTTAGACCAGGGCATAGCACTACTTCTGCTGCATTCCTAGTTATAAATGATGTGATTAACTGTATGGCTAAAAGGCAACATCATGCTGCCCTCTTTTAATTGACCTGTCAAAGGCTTTCAATACTGTTGATCACTCATTGCTAATTCAGAGGATTTCCTCAATTGGCCTAGACCAGGCTGCATGTAACTGGTTTAGAAATTACTTGACAGATAGAACTCAATGTGTATGTACTGATGTTGTTAAATCATGTTTCCTGGATATTACGAAATGTATCCTGCAGGGGTCGATTTTGGGTCCTATGCTTTTTACTGTTTACATTAACAATGTCGACTTGTCAGTAAAAAATATTTAACATGCACTTGTACAGTATGCCAATGATACTGTTGTGTATTGCCCCACGATTGACCAGAATCTATCTGAACTACAGCCTGCCTTCATTGTATTACAGACAAACTTTATTGACCTGAAATTAGTATTGAATGCAAGTAAAACTAAGTATATGTTGTTCTCTAGAGCGCATAAAAATAACTCTAAGGATTTAAGCATATATACTTTGGATGGTGTCTATACACATCACCGGGGTCACACTGCTTGCCATCCAGGACACCTACAGCAGCCAATGTCATAGGAAGGTCAAAAGATCATCAAGGACATAAACCACCCGAGCCACGGCATGTTCACCCCACTCACTACCATACAGAAGTCAAGGTCAGTACAGGTGCATCAAAGCTGGGACCGAGACTGGAAAGCAGCATACAGTGGGGCAAAAAAGTATTTAGTCAGCCACCAATTGTGCAAGTTCTCCCACTTAAAAAGATGAGAGAGGCCTGTAATTTTCATCATAGGTACACTTCAACTATGACAGACAAAATGAGAAAAGAAAATCCAGAAAATCACATTGTAGGATTTTTAATGAATTTATTTGCAAATTATGGTGGAAAATAAGTATTTGGTCAATAACAAAAGTTTATCTCAATACTTTGTTATATACCCTTTGTTGGCAATGACAGAGGTCAAACGTTTTCTGTAAGTCTTCACAAGGTTTTCACACACTGTTGCTGGTATTTTGGCCCATTCCTCCATGCAGATCTCCTCTAGATTAGTGATGTTTTGGGGCTGTTGCTGGGCAACACGGACTTTCAACTCCCTCCAAAGATTTTCTATGGGGTTGAGATCTGGAGACTGGCTAGGCCACTCCAGGACCTTGAAATGCTTCTTACGAAGCCACTCCTTCGTTGCCCGGGCGGTGTGTTTGGGATCATTGTCATGCTGAAAGACCCAGCCACGTTTCATCTTCAATGCCCTTGCTGATGGAAGGAGGTTTTCACTCAAAATCTCATGATACATGGCCCCATTCATTCTTTCCTTTACACGGATCAGTCGTCCTGGTCCCTTTGCAGAAAAACAGCCCCAAAACATGATGTTTCCACCCCCATGCTTCACAGTAGGTATGGTGTTCTTTGGATGTAACTCAGCATTCTTTGTCCTCCAAACACGACAAGTTGAGTTTTTACCAAAAAGTTCTATTTTGGTTTCATCTGACCATATGACATTCTCCCAATCTTTTTCTGGATCATCCAAATGCTCTCTAGCAAACTTCAGACGGGCCTGGACATGTACTGGCTTAAGCAGGGGGACACGTCTGGCACTGCAGGATTTGAGTCCCTGGCGGCGTAGTGTGTTATTGATGGTAGGCTTTGTTACTTTGGTCCCAGCTCTCTGCAGGTCATTCACTAGGTCCCCCCGTGTGGTTCTGGGGTTTTTGCTCACCGTTCTTGTGATCATTTTGACCCCACGGGGTGAGATCTTGCGTGGAGCCCCAGATCGAGGGAGATTATCAGTGGTCTTGTATGTCTTCCATTTCCTAATAATTGCTCCCACAGTTGATTTCTTCAAACCAAGCTGTTTACCTATTGCAGATTCAGTCTTCCCAGCCTGGTGCAGGTCTACAATTTTGTTTCCGGTGTCCTTTGACAGCTCTTTGGTCTTGGCCATAGTGGAGTTTGGAGTGTGACTGTTTGAGGTTGTGGACAGGTGTCTTTTATACTGATAACAAGTTCAAACAGGTGCCATTAATACAGGTAACGAGTGGAGGACAGAGGAGCCTCTTAAAGAAGAAGTTACAGGTCTGTGAGAGCCAGAAATCTTGCTTGTTTGTTATAGACCAAATACTTATTTTCCACCATAATTTGCAAATAAATTCATTAAAAATCATACAATGTGATTTTCTGGATTTTTTTTCTTCTCATTTTGTCTGTCATAGTTGAAGTGTACCTATGATGAAAATTACAGGCCTCTCTCATCTTTTTAAGTGGGAGAACTTGCACAATTGGTGGCTGACTAAATACTTTTTTGCCCCACTGTATATCTCAAGGCCATCAGATTGTTAAATGGCCATCACTAGCCGGCTACCACCCGGTTACTCAACCCTGCACCTTAGAGGCTGCTGCCCTGTATACATAGACATGGAATCACTGGTAACTTTAATAATGGAACACTAGTCACATTAATAATGTTTACATACTGCTTTATTTATTTCATATGTACAGTTGAAGTTGGAGTTTACATACACTTAGGTTGGAGTCATTAAAACTAATTTTTCAACCACTCCACAAATGTATTGTTAACAAACTATAGTTTTGGGAAGTCAGTTACGAAATCTACTTTGTGCATGACAAGTAATTCTTCCAACAATTGTTTACATAAAAATTATTTAACTTATAAATCTCTGTATCACAATTCCAGTAGTTCAGAAGTTTACATACACTACGTTGACTGTGCCTTTAAACAGCTTGGAAAATTCCAGAAAGTGATGTCATGGCTTTAGAAGCTTCTGATAGGCTAAATGACATAATTTGAGTCAATTGGAGGTGTACCTGTGGATGTTTTTCAAGGCCTACCTTCAAACTCAGTGCCTCTATGCTTGACATCATGGGGAAATCAAAAGAAATCAGCAAAGACCTCAGAAAAAAATTGTAGACCTCCACAAGTCTGGTTCATCCTTGGGAGCAATTTCCAAACGCCTGAAGGTACCAAGTTCATCTGTACAAACAATAGTACGCAAGTATAAACACCATGCAGCAGTCATACCGCTCAGGAAGGAGATGCATTCTGTCTCCTAGAGATGAACGTACTTCGGTGCGAAAAGTGCAAATCAATCCCAGAACAACAGCAAAGGTCCTTGTGAAGATGCTGGAGGAACAGGTACAAACGTATCTATATCCACAGTAAAACGAGTCCTATATCGGCATAACCTGAAAGGCCGCTCAGCAAGGAAGAAGCCATTGCTCCAAAACCGCAATCAAAATTCCAGACTACGGTTTGCAACTGCACATGAGGAAAAAGGTCGTACTTTTTGGAGAAATGTCCTCTGGTCTGATGAAACAAAAATAGAACTGTTTGGCCATAATGACCATTGTTATGTTAGGAGGAAAAAGGGGGATGCTTGCAAGCTGAAGAATAACATCCCAACCGTGAAGCATGGGGGCGGCAGCATCATGTTGTGGGGGTACTTGCTGCAGGAGGGACTGGTGCACTTCACAAACTAGATGGCATCATGAGGAGGTAAAATTATGTGGATATATTGAAGCTACCTCTCAAGACATCAGTCAGGAAGTTAAAGCTTGGTGGCAAATGGGTCTTCCAAATGGACAATGACCTCAAGAATACTTCCAAAGTTGTGGCAAACTGGCTTAAGGACAACAAAGTCAAGGTATTGGAATGGCCATCGCAAAGCCCTGACCTCAATCCTATAGAACATTTGTGGGCCAAACTGAAAATGCGTGTGTGAGCAAGGAGGCCTATAAACCTGACTCGTTTACACCAGCTCTGTCAGGCGGAATGGGCCAAAATTCACCCAACTTATTGTGGGAAGCTTGTGGAAGGCTACCCGAAAAGTTTGACCCAAGTAAAATAATTGAAAGGCAATGCTACCAAATACTAATTGAGTGTATGTAAACTTCTGACCCACTAGAAATGTGATGAAAGAAATGAAAGCTGAAATAAATAATTTTCTCTACTATTATTCTGACATTTCACATTCTTAAAATAAAGTGGTGATCCTAACTGACCTAAAACAGGACATTTTTACTAGGATTAAATGTCAAGAATTATGAAAAACTGAGTTTAAATGTATTTGGCTAAGGTCTATGTAGTCTTCGACTTCAACGCCTTGACTATATTTCCTATTCACTCATTTCATGTATGTTTTCATGGAAAACAAGGACATTTCTAAGTGACCCCAAACTTTTGAACTGTAGTGTAACAAAATGTGTAATTTAAGTAATTCAGGGCTCATCTGTAAAATAGATCTTGGTCTCAGTATGACTCCCATGTCAAATAAAGGTTAAATAAATATGTTGCACATTAGCATTTTTACAAATCTTATATTTGCATAACTATATTCATCTATCCAGTATTATCAGTGATGATTGTAGTAGGCACATTATACATCAATGTCAAATTGGTGTATGAAAACGAATATGTTCTCACTTCTTGTCTCATATTCCTCAGAAATCTTATTTCCAATCTTACCATTACAATATATTTAATGTGCCTTAGTATTATAGTGGATTGATCTGGAACACTGTCTGGGACTATTAAAATGGTAGAAAGGGTTACAAATAAGGAGCCAGTACATTTGCAATAATGAATCCAGATGTATTACAATTTCTCCTCAGCCCATTAAGAGCTCTTTAAGGGGTCTCTGTTGGAAGCAGATCAAGGCGATGGAGCGTGGGTGTCCTTGTGTGTTTGTGTGCATGTGTGTGCGTGTGTGTGTGTGTGTGTGTGTGTCATCGCGTGGAAAGAGAGAAATCCAAGACCAAAATTGGTTTTAAGAGGAGGAGAAGGGGTGGCATGACAAATTAAGGGCATATATTAACCAACTGAAGAGAAAATCCAGCGCGCACACACACAGAGAAATACACACACACATACCAACATACACACACACACACACACACAAATATGCACACACACACACAAGTAGGAACACACATACAGGTTTGAGATATGCACATTTGAAAGAAGTGAGGACTTCGTGGGGTGTTTTAAAGTTATAATTTGGCTCATTTACTGGCAAGGACAGCCCATGGATTTGTAGGTTCATTCAAACTCAAGTTAAAAAGTGTGTGTGTGTGTGTGCACTCTTGCAGTATGGTCTGTATGTGTTTTTCTTGCAGCCAAGGAAGGATCCCTTCCTTGCAGGAATAGCAAAGATTTCTATAACTAACCCAAGATAGACCAGAGCCAATGGGTGAAAATGAATCATAGTCGGCAGAACAAGCAATGAAATGGGCAGAGCAGCCATGACCTGCCAGAGCCGTCAGCCAGCCATGACCTGCCAGAGCCGTCAGCCAGCCATGACCTGCCAGAGCCGTCAGCCAGCCATGACCTGCCAGAGCCGTCAGCCAACCATGACCTGCCAGAGCCGTCAGCCAGCCATGACCTGCCAGAGCCGTCCCTCAGTCCGGAGCTGCCCCTCAGTCCGGTGCTGCCCCTCAGTCCGGTGTTGCCCCTTAGTCCGGTGCTGCCCCTTAATCCAGTGGGGTTAATATGGTGGGTAGCCATAGGAGGAGGCCACGGAAGCGGGGATTAACTATGGTGGGGTGGGGACCACATCCAGAGCCAGAGCCGCCACCGTGGACAGATGCCCACCCAAACCCTCCCCTATAGGTTCAGGTTTTGCGGCCGGAGTCCGCACCTTGGGGTGGGGGGGGGGGGGGGGGGTACTGTCACGTTCCTGACCTTATTTCCTTTGTTTTGTCTTTGTTTAGTTGGTCAGGACGTGAGCTGGGTGGGCATTCTATGTTATGTGTTTCTATGTTGGGTTCATTTTCAATTAGCCTGATATGGTTCTCAATCAGGGGCAGGTGTTTTACGTTTCCTCTGATTGAGAACCATATTAAGGTAGGCTGTTCACACTGTTTGTTTGTGGGTGATTGTTTGCTGTGACTGTGTTTGTTCACCTCACGGTACTGTTTCGTTTCATTCGTTCGTTTGTTCCTGTTCGTGCGTTCATTGTTTTATGTGTTCTCATGTTCAGGTCTGTTAACGTCGTTTATTATTTTGTAGTTTGTTCAAGTGTATTTTCGTCTTCGTTATTATTATTAAAATTATTATGGATTCAACCTACGCTGCATTTTGGTCTGATCCTTGTTCCTCCTCAGACGAGGAGGAGGACGAGCGTTACAGAATCACCCACCAACCAAGGACCAAGCAGCGGGGTAACAGGCAGCGGCAGCAGGAGCAGAGAAAGGAGGAATGGACATGGGAAGACGTTTTGGACAGCAAGGGTTGCTACACATGGGAGGAGATCCTGGCTGGAAAGGATTGCCTCCCATGGGAACAGCTGGAGGCAGCTAGGAGAGCAGAGGCAACCGGAGAGAGGAACCGGCGTTATGAAGGTACGCGGCTAGCACGGAAGCCTGTGAGTCAGCCCCAAAAAATTATTGGGGGGGGGGGGGGGGGGGGGGGCTCCAAGGGAGTGTGGCGAAGTCAGGTAGGAGACCTGCGCCAACTCCCCGAGCTTACCGTGGAGAGCGAAAGTACGGGCAGACACCGTGTTATGCGGTAAAGCGCACGGTGTCTCCTGTACGTGTGCTTAGCCCGGTGCGGGTTATTCCACCTCCCCGCACTGGCCGGGCTAGATTGGGCATTGAGCCAGGTGCCATGAAGCCGGCTCAACGCGTCTGGTCTCCAGTGCGTCTCCTCGGGCCGGCATACATGGCACCAGCCTTACGCATGGTGTCCCCGGTTCGCCAACACAGCCCAGTGCGGGTTATTCCACCTCCCCGCACTGGTCGGGCTACGGGGAGCATTCAACCAGGTAAGGTTGGGCAGGCTCGGTGCTCAAGGGAGCCAGTACGCCTGCACGGTCCGGTATATCCGGCGCCATCTCCCCGCCCCAGCCCAGTACCACTAGTGCCAACACCACGCACCAGGCCTACTGTGCGCCTCAGCCGGCCAGAGTCTGCCGTCTGCCCAGATCCGCCTGCACTGCCCGTCTGCCCAGTGCCGCCTGCACTGCCCGTCTGCCCAGAGCCGCCTGCACTGCCCGTCTGCCCCGTGCCGCCTGCACTGCCCGTCTGCCCAGAGCCGCCTGCACTGCCCGTCTGCCCAGTGCCGTCTGCGCTATCCGTATGCCCAGCGCCGTTTGAACTGCCCGTCTGTCCTGAGCCTTCAAAGACGCCCGTCTGTCCTGAGCCTTCAAAGCCGCCCGTCATGACCTGCCAGTGCCGCCAGCCATGACCTGCCAGTGCCGTCAGCCAGCCATGACCTGCCAGTGCCGTCAGCCAGCCATGACCTGCCAGTGCCGTCAGCCAGCCATGACCTGCCAGAGCCGTCAGCCAGCCATGACCTGCCAGAGCCGTCAGCCAGCCATGACCTGCCAGAGCCGTCAGCCAGCCATGACCTGCCAGAGCCGTCAGCCAGCCATGACCTGCCAGAGCCGTCAGCCAGCCATGACCTGCCAGAGCCGTCAGCCAGCCATGACCTGCCAGAGCCGTCAGCCAGCCATGACCTGCCAGAGCCGTCCCTCAGTCCGGAGCTGCCCCTCAGTCCGGTGCTGCCCTTCAGTCCGGTGTTGCCCCTTAGTCCGG
This sequence comes from Salvelinus namaycush, assembly GCF_016432855.1. Lineage (NCBI taxonomy): Eukaryota > Metazoa > Chordata > Actinopteri > Salmoniformes > Salmonidae > Salvelinus > Salvelinus namaycush. The sequence goes on from NC_052325.1 coordinate 44,448,786, forward strand.
TGCTGCCCCTTAATCCAGTGGGGTTAATATGGTGGGTAGCCATTAGGAGGAGGCCACGGAAGCGGGGATTAACTATGGTGGGGTGGGGACCACGTCCAGAGCCAGAGCCGCCACCGTGGACAGATGCCCACCCAAACCCTCCCCCATAGGTTCAGGTTTTGCGGCCGGAGTCCGCACCTTGTGGGGGGGGGGGGGGGGGGGGTGGTACTGTCACGTTCCTGACCTTATTTCCTTTGTTTTGTCTTTGTTTAGTTGGTCAGGACGTGAGCTGGGTGGGCATTCTATGTCATGTGTTTCTATGTTGGGTTCATTTTCAATTAGCCTGATATGGTTCTCAATCAGGGGCAGGTGTTTTACGTTTTCTCTGATTGAGAACCATATTAAGGTAGGCTGTTCACACTGTTTGTTTGTGGGTGATTGTTTGCTGTGACTGTGTTTGTTCACCTCACGGTACTGTTTCGTTTCATTCGTTCGTTTGTTCCTGTTCGTGCGTTCATTGTTTTATGTGTTCTCATGTTCAGGTCTGTTAACGTCGTTTATTATTTTGTAGTTTGTTCAAGTGTATTTTCGTCTTCGTTATTATTATTAAAATTATGATGATTCAACCTACGCTGCATTTTGGTCCGATCCTTGTTCCTCCTCAGACGAGGAGGAGGACGAGCGTTACATAAACCAAATGTTGATCGCTAGGTTTTTCAAAAATAGACGTCTGGAGGAAAAAAGGAGCGTGTGCCAGAAAATAATTTGGATCAAACTACCGATAGCTTCCAAAATGAGACATTAACAGGTGGTGCCAGGATAGAAATAACCGCAATCGCCATCACAACTGCCAATTCTACATTGAGCCAGGCATGCTTGCCTACCCTACCCTCTCCTCTCGTTCTTGATGCTGCGGGCGGGGGTGAACCTGCAGTAGGTCCACCGACAGATTTGTCTGCCGTTGATGAACCAGCCTGTCAACCAAAGCTAGCAAAGTTCCCTTCAAGTATGATAAATGGCAAATCACGCTGCTTCTCTTCAAGGTGGTATGACCAGTTCGTGTGGATTGAGTATAGTAAAGCAAAAGATGCAATTTATTGTAAGTTTTGTAGGCACTTTCCTGGGGCAAATGTCGAATTCAGATATGTACGAGATGGATTTAAAAACTGGAAACTCACAAGAAATGCTTGCTGCAAACACGAGAATAGCAAATGACATGCTAGTGGCCTTGCAAAATGTGAATCCTACAAGGCGACCCATGTGCCTAGAAGTCGTGGGACTGAGTTGAACCAAATACATGGTGATGCAAACATGGATTTTATAGAAAGAAACCATGCACATGTTAAAGTGGTCATAGATATTGTTCTAATGTGTGCAAAGCAGGATATTCCACTCAGAGGGCATAGAGAAACCAAAGAGGCAATTAACAAAGGTCACTTTTTAGAAATCTTCAATTTCATCTCAAAGTATGACTCAGAAATACAAAACAGGCTTAATGAGCTACCTCACAATGCCACACTTATGAGCCCCGAAATTCAGAACGAGTTGCTGGAGTGTGCACCATCATTGTTAATGTGGAGGATAAAATATTAAGTTCATTCTGCGCCTTCCACGTATTTTGCCATACTAGCAGATGAATATAAAGATCAATCTAAACGAGAACTTATTGCTGTGTGCATCCAATACATTCATGCTGGAATGATTAAAGAAAGGGCTGTTGGGTTTATGGAAACCGCTGATTTGTCTGCACAAGGAATTTCTCAGAAAATACTTGAAGTGTTTCAACCCCTGGAGTTGGATCCCACTCTGTGTGTGGGTTTTTGTTTCGATGGCGCTTCAGTCATGTCAGGGAACATAGGAGGGGTACATGTCCTACTAAAGCAAACAATTAAGCAAGCGATATATGTGCATTGCAACTCCCACCGTTTGAATTTGGTTCTGTGCACCGCGGCAAAGGTGTCGGGACATGTCAGTAATTTTTTCGACACAGTATACCAGCTACACACATGTATGAGTGGATCCCACAGACATGCTCGATTCATAGAAGTACAGAAAGAGTTGCATCCCAATAGACCATGTATCGAGATAGAAAGATCCACGGATGTACATTGGAGTTCAAAATCAGGGTCTATCAGTAAAGTGCTGTTACTGCTAGATGTCATTTTAGAAGTTCTTTTAGATTTTTCAGAGGCTTGTAGACAAACCAAATTAGAAGCCGATGCCCTCTTACAACAAATCCAGAACAATAAGTTTTATTCCTGTTAGTCGCGTTTAGTAAATTGTTTGACACTAGTGATTTTGCTACGAAGGGATTACAAAGCTCTGCATTATCTGTGACGGACTGTATTGGTTTAATTGAAATCCTCAAAAGCAGCTTTTCTACGTTCAGAGATAACTCAGGGGAAGACTTTGATAAAGTTCTCAAGCTAACTGAAGAGATGATGATTAAGCATTATATTAGTAATTGGGATGTGAGCGCATCACAGCAGCAAAAACTGCCCGTAAAATTGGCAGACAGTGTAGTCACAACTTCATTAGGGAAAACATCCAGCATTAAGAGTGACAGTGACCTGAGGCAACTTTGGAACAATATTCTAGACAGACAGATTACTGAGTTAAACTCAAGATTTCAAGAAGACACATATGGGATCACGCAAGCGGCAGCCTCCTTTTCCAAAGAATCCCAAACCTGCGGCCTTAAAGAGCAGCTGAAGACCACATGCGATCATTGTGCAATATCAATTGAGGATGCTGGATTCACTGTTTTTATTCCGCAGTTGAGTTGCAAAATGAACATGGGAAAGAGTGACTTTCCTCCATAGTGGGTGTGCTCGACAGCTGCCCTGATGATATTGTCCCTAATATAAACTCTCTGTTAAGGATCATTGTCACATTTCCAATGACATCATGCAGTGTGGAGAGACTTTTCTCAACAACAACTAGGATTCAAAAAATCAATGACAAGCGCCCGGCTGAACCACTTCAGTTTGCTGTCTTTTGAGCGTGAACTGAGAGATTATGAGGATTATGAGGAAATCATCACCACATTCAACTCAAAGCCTCGCCGTCTGCGCCTTGTGATGTAGGTCACGCCTTATGATACGTCTACTAAAGGTAGAGTACCTTTTTATAGTACTACTGCCTGCCGTGGTATAAATGGTAATATCAAATGCAGACTTGTTTGCCCATCGAGATTAAAGTGCACCTGAAGATGAGTTTTATGTTGTTGGCAAGTTGGCAACTGGTCTAAAGTTACTGTCTTATTTTAGTATGCTGGGATAGGTCATTATTTGTATATGTAACGAGGTTGCTCCTAGTACTATGCACTAGTATAAAACGATTGTATTATGAAATAATATACTGTGCACATCGCAAAATAAATGTAATAAACAAGTAGAAAAAATGCCTATCCAAATTTTTCTAGGTCTATCCCCAAAACAAAAATCTGGTGTGCAATAACTCAATTTGCCCTTGCACTCCTAAACAATGCAATTTTTTACAACTCTGGCAAAGGGTAAAGTCTAAAAAATGCAGTCCACTATGTTTGTTACAGATTATAGTTTTAGAAATAGAAAACTGTATGGAGCTCAAATGTTTAATCGATGAGAACATTTGCAGAATTTCAGCAAAAATTAGTCTTGAGGCATCTTCTCCTGCTGCCGGCCACTGGGCTTCCTCTCATCACCATATTTGGTAGTGAGTGGAAACACCAACCCAATGTTCCACATTTATACAGCTAGTGAAATATCTGGCTCATTGTTCTATCTGTGGAAATAGTGTACAACACAGGCCTTGACGACAGCAGGACATTATTTAACCTGAGAAAGTGACCGTCTCAATAGTAGACATTGAGGCCTCTACTTTTCCTTGGTTCCATGAGTATTGTTGGAAAGGACCGTGACGTGACACTACACAACAAATCACATGGCCTTGACCCATCTGTGAGTGAAATTGGACTAAGGTTCAGTTACCTAGCATGCATTATTCATTTAACTAACTGGAAATCTAATGACCATTTATAGTAAAACTGACAGCATTTTAGGAACAAGAAATCTTATAGAAATTTGTTCATATAGAAATTTGTTCACTTATAGAAAGTTGTTCATAAATTCATGGAATGTTTGGGAATGACGTATAGTAAGGCATTTGTGAAAATTCTATAGCTATATAAAGTGGGAAAGCGGCCATACGTTTGGACAATTAATATGTACTGCAGTAAATAACACAGAATAAAAACATCTGTCCTGACCAAGACCAAATTCTACGCAGACCGGTGTTCCATAGCCAATCAGAGCTACAGTATGCCTATATGCAAATAAGCCATTTGCCACAAGAGCCGTCCATCATTCACTTTGAACTCAGTGAATGTGATCATAAGAACGTATTCGCCAAAAGCCACAAAATACACCCGAATGGATTTTTGCAAATATGTAAATACCATGGGAGACTTATATTTGGGAACTTCACAATCCTATTTATCAAACAACCATAAAAAGGTATGCTATCTCTCCCTCAGTTGCCTATGCACATCAACAAGAAGATCAACAATTAATGCTTGCCAGAGCGAGATGAGATAAATCTAACGAGGGAACAGATAAACCCTCTCTTTTTCAGCTAGTTGGCCGTCAAAATTCCATGATAAATGATGGGGAATAGTAGCCTGCTCGTCCTTCTGCAGCTTGCCTGCCAATGCATGCTTGTCCCAAAACAACTAAGAAATATTCTAACTGTGGATAGCAGTCATTCAAGATCAGCATAGCTAGCTAGCTAGCCAGCAGCATCTCTAGCTGTTGCCAACGAAAACCAATATGAGGGAAAAAGGTTGGTCCCTTATCCACACCTCCAATAACATGACGTCCTCCCAGCAGCTAGCTAGCTAACGTTAGGCTCTTTTTTTTTTGCTAAATAAATAGCTAGCTACATAAATAGATATGCTAACCCAGGGGTGTCAAACTCAATCAGTGCCCAGACCATATAGAAAAAAACACAAAGAAATCGCGGACCAGATATAGCCTATTTGTTTCTACAAAGAAAAGATACAACTGCGACCCAAACTGGTAATTTGTTTTATTAGAAAAAATATGACCCTTTATAATGTCCACTTACATGTACATATGTCCACTTACACGTACATATGATGCTGTAAATAGCATTTGAACATATTAAAACAAAATAGATCAATAATATTTGTCCAGCCTTTGCTGCTATGCTTGCAGATGTGCATAATATGCTGCGACCCTAATCAAAAAGTAGTTCATGACTCCATGTAACAAAAACGTAGCTATAGGTTTTCGTAACATTTAAACGTAAAACATTTTTTTTTTCTTTTTTTTGCACTACATGGATCACCAGTGCGGTTAAATGCAGCATTGTTGTATGGTTCGCTCAAAATGTAGCTATTGTGGTTGAGTTGCTATAATGTTGCTATAACAGCTTACATATTTCTCTTTTGTATGGTGTTTTGTTTTTTGGTTATTAATTGCCACGCTTTAATAAAAACCGAAGCCAGACTTCAACATTTTAGTAGCCTAGCTAGGAAGGTGGCATTTGTCTGTACACTTTCCCTCCGCTGTGCATTGTAAAAGGGACACACTAAAGCAGCGCATTTGAAGTTGAATTCCCTGATGCGAGCGCATCAGGCTGTAATTTCATAAACTAGATGACTCAACTGTTGACTCATTTATTCTCATTTGTGTGTCCTATTCGGCCCGCGGGGCTTGTGTTTGACACATGTGCGCTAGCATATTAGCCACTTTATGACAGACCTGAGATCATTGACCTTGCTAGTTTGATTGTATTGACATTCCCAGCCTTAGCTACAGTCGTTTGTTTTTGTTCAAAATATTGAGTCATTGAAACTGAAACAGTGCATCCCGAATGAGTTGTGGCAGCAAACAACGTACCAGGGCCAGCTGTGATTTACAACCTGATAGCAAGATTTGTTTGACAACCAAGAAATGTAAAGGTGAATTATAATGATCATGCATTGAACTGCATTCATATCTTTCTGCCAACAAGAAATACAGAAAACCCTGCTCAAATCATACATTTTCACCGTCGAACAATGTCTCACAGTCCCTCAGATCCCAGACAGTATTATTCTCAGCCATAAGTGTTCTGAACACAGAAATGAAAAAGACTGTGCTTCGTTCAAGGCCAACTAAAGTGGTTATGACACTTGATTGCCATGTCACAGGATTGCTTTTTAACTGAAAAACACATTGAATGTCAAGAGGAAAAAAGGTCAGGGGGGGGTTTTCAAATTTGCTACTGCTGCTGAGGGACATGAAATGTGAGCCGAGGACAAAAAATACGATACAATTCAGAAAATAAAACTGGACTATACTGAAACAACAATAGAACATGGCACCTCTCCTTTAGGACCACCAAATCCCTTTGTACTTCTTTGTGAACGCACAAACAGTGGGTATTAGTCATTTGAATCAGTAGTTCTTAGAAAAGCATGTGATTGTTTGCTCTGCATGCCATGTAAAGGTGAAAGTAATACTTTACCATGTTGGAAGATAGCTTCATTATTAGCTAAGGACATGATGACTTTGTGTGAGGATGTCGTACAGTTGAATTCGGAAGTTTACATACACTTAGGTTGGAGCCATTAAAACTTGTTTTTCAACTGCTCCATACATTTCTTGTTAACAAACTATAGTTTTGGGAAGTCGGTTAGGACATCTACTTTGTGCATGACACAAGTCATTGTTCCAACACTTGTTTACAGACAGATTATTTCACTTATAATTAATTCACTGTATCACAATTCCAGTGGGTCAGAAGTTTACATACACTAAGTTGACAGTGCCTTTAAACTGCTTGGAAAATTCCAGAAAATTATTTCATGGCTTTAGAAGCTTCTGATAGGCTAATTGACATAATTTGAATCAATTGGTGGTGTACCTGTGGATGTATTTCAAGGCCTACCTTCAAACTCAGTGCGTCTTTGCTTGACATCATGGGAAAATCAAAACAAACCAGCCTCAGAAAAAATAATTTTAGACCTCCACAAGTCTGGTTCATCCTTGCCAGCAAATTCCAAATGCCTGAAGGTACCACGTTTATCTGTACAAACAATAGTACGCAAGTATAAACACCATAGGTTCAAGCAGCCGTCATACTGCTCAGCAAGGAGACGCGTCCTGTCTCCGAGAGATTAACATACTTTGGCGTGAAAAGTGCAAATCAATCCCAGAACAACAGCAAAGGGCCTTGTGATGATGCTGGAGTAAACAGGTACAAAAGTATCTATATCCACAGTAAAACGAGTCCTATATCGACATAACCTGAAAGGCTGCTCAGCAAGGAAGAAGCCATTGCTCCAAAACCGCCATAAAAAAAAGCCAGACTATGGTTTGCAACTTCCCTCCAATTGTGACAAAGATCGTACTTTTTGGAGAAATGTCCTCTGGTCTGATGAAACAAAAATGGAACTGTTTGGCCAAAATAACCATCGTTATGTTTGGAGGAAAAAGGGGGATGCTTGCAAGCTGAAGAACACCATAGCAACTGTGAAGCACGGGGGTGGCAGCATCGTGTTGTGGGGGTGCTTTGCTGCAGGAGGGACTGGTGCACTTCACAAACTAGATGGCATCATGAGGAAGTAAAATTGTGTGGATATATTGAAGCAACTTCTAAAGACATCAGTCAGGAAGTTAAAGCTTGGTTGCAAATGGGTCTTCCAAATGGACAATGACCCCAAGCATACTTCCAAAGTTGTGGTAAAATGGCTTAAGGACAACAAAGTCAAGGTATTGGAGCGGCCATCACAAAGCCCTGACCTCAATCCTATAGAAGATTTGTGGGTAGAACCTAAAAGCGTGTGCGAGCAAGGAGGCCTACAAACCTGACTCAGTTACACCAGCTCTGTCAGGAGGAATGGGCCAAAATTCACCCAACTTATTGTGGGAAGCTTGTGGAAGGCTACCTGAAAAATTTAACCCAAGTTAACAATTTAAAGGCAATGCTACCAAATACTAATTGAGTGTATGTAAACTTCTGACCCACTGGGAATGTGGTGAAAGAAATAAACGCTGAAATAAATCATTATCTCTACTATTATTCTGACATTTCACATTCTTAAAATAAAGTGGTGATCCTAACTGACCTAAGATAGGGAATTTTTACGAGGATTTAATGTCAGGAATTGTGGAAAACTGAGTTTAAATGTATTTGGCTAAGGTGTATGTAAACTTCCAACTTCCACTGTATGTACAATATGGTATGAAACAGGGCTGATAGCTTGGCCACTTCATCACTGAAAAAGATGAGGTGGAAAAGGTCAAAGCGTTATTGTAACAACTACAATTATTGTACACTACCGTTCAAAAGTTTGGGATCACTTAGAAATGTCCTTGTTTTGAAAGTTTGGTTTTTTTGCCCTTTAATATAACATTAAATTGATCAGAAATACAGCGTAGACATTGTACTGTAAATGACCATTGTAGCTGGAAACGGCTGATTTTTTAATGGAATATCTATATAGGCGTACAGAGGCCCATTATCAGCAACCATCAGTCCCGTATTCCAATTGCACGTTGTGTTAGCTAATCCAAGTTTATCATTTTAAAAGGCTAATTGATCATTAGAAAACCCTTTTGCAATTATGTTAGCACAGCTGAAAACTGTTGTCCTGATTAAAGAAGCAATAAAACTGGCATTATTTGTACTAGTTGAGTATCTGGAGCATCAGCATTTGTGGGTTTGATTACAGGCTCAAAATGGCCAGAAACAAAGAAGTTTCTTCTGAAACTTGTCAGTCTATTCTTTTTCTGAGAAATGAAGACTTTTCCATGCGAGAAATTGCCAAGAAACGGAAGATCTTGTACAACGCTGTGTACTACTCCCTTCACAGACCAGCGCAAACTGGCTCTAACCAGAATAGAAAGATGAGTGGGAGGCCCCGGTGCACAACGGAGCAAGAGGACAAATACATTAGAGTGTCTAGTTGGAGAAACAGATGCCTCACAATTCCTCAACTGGCAGCTTCATTAAATAGTACCAGCAAAACACCAGTCTCAACTTCAACAGTGAAGAGGCGACTCCTTCTAGGCAGAGTTCCTCTGTCCAGTTTCTGTGTTCTTTTGCCAATCTTAATCTTTTATTTTTATTGGCCAGTCTGAGATATGGCTTTTTCTTTGCAACTCTGCCTTAAAGGCCAGTATCCTGGAGTCGCCTCTTCACTGTTGACATTGAGACTGGTGTTTTGTGGGTACAGTCCCCTCTGTTTGTTTCAATCTAATGTTACTGCTTGCGTCAGTTACTTGATGTGGAATAGAGTTCCATGTAGTCATGGCTCTATGGAGTACTGTGTGCCTCCCATAGTCTGTTCTGGACTTGAGGACTGTGAAGATACCTCTTGTGGCATGTCTTGTGGGGTATGCATGGGTGTCCGAGCTATGTGCCAGTAGTTCAGACAGACAGACCGGTGCATTCAACATGTCAATACCTCTCATAAATAAAAGTAGTGATAAAGTCAATCTCTCCTCCACTTTCAGCCAGGAGAGATTGACATGTATATTGTTAATATTAGCTCTCCCTGTACATCCGAGGGACAGCCGTGCTGCCCTGTTCTGAGCCAATTGCAATTTTCCTAAGTCCTTTTTTGTGGCACCTGACCAAACGACTGAACAGTAGTCAAGGAGCGACAAAACTAGGGCCTGTAGGACCTGCCTTGTTGATAGTGTTGTTAATAAGGCAGAGCATCGCTTATTATAGACAGACTTCTCCCCGTCTTAGCTACTAATGCATCAATATGTTTTGACCATGACAGTTTACAATCTAGGGTTATTCCAAGCAATTTATTCATCATAACTTCCTCAATTTCCACATTATTTACTACAAGGTTTAGTTGAGGTTTAGGGTTAAGGGAGTGTTTTGTTCCAAATACAATGCTTTTAGTTTTAGAAATATTTAAGGGCTAACTTATTCCTTGCCACCCACTCAGAAACTAACTGCAGCTCTTTGTTGAGTGTTGCAGTCATTTCAGTCGCTGTAGTAGCTGACGTTTAAAGTGTTGAGTCATCCGCATACATAGACCTCTGGCTTTACTCAAAGTCAGTGGCATGTCGTTAATAAAAATTGAAAAAAGCAAGGGGCCTTAACAGCTACCCTGGGGAATTCCTGATTCTAATGGATTATATTTGAGAGGCTTCCATTAAAGAACACCCGCTGTGTTCTGTTAGACAAGTAACTCTTTACCCACATTATAGCGGGGGGTGTAACGCCATAACACATACGTTTTTCCAGCAGCAGACTATGATCAATAATGTCAAAAGCTGCACTGAAGGCTAACAAGACAGCCCCCACAATTATTTTATCATCAGCCAATCATCAATCATTTGTGTAAGTGCTGTGCTTGTTGAGTGTCCTTCCCCATAAGCATGCTGAAATTCTGTTGTCAATTTGTTTACTGTGAATTAGCATTGTATCTGGTCAAACACATTTTTTCCCAGAAGTTTGCTAAGGGTTAGTAGCAGGCTGATTGGTCGGCTATTTGAGCCAGTAAAGGGGGCTTTACTATTCTTGGGTAGCGGAATAACTTTAGCTTCCCTCCATGCCTGAGGGCACATGCTCTCTAGTAGGCTTAAATTGAAGATGTGGCAAATAGGAGTGGCAATATCGTCTGCTATTATCCTCAGTAATTTTCCATCCAGATTGTCAGACCCCGGTGGCTTGTCATTGTAGATAGATAACAATAATTGTTGCACCTCTTCCACACTGACTTTACAGAATTCAAAAGTACAATTCTTGACTTTCATAATTTGGTATGATATACTTGAATGTGTAGTGTCAGCGTTTGTTGCTTGCATGTCATCCTTAAATTTGCTTATCTTGCCAATGAAAAAGTCAATTAAGTAGTTTGCAATATCAGTGGGCTTTGTGATGCATGAGGCATCTGATTCAATGAATGTAGGAGCCGAGTTCGCTTTTTTCCCCAAAATGTAATTTAAGGTGCCCCAAAGCTTTTTACTATCATTCTTTAGATCATTTATCTTAGTTTCATATTGTAGTTTCTTTTCTTTTTTAATTTAGTCACATGATTTCTTAATTTGCAGTACGTTTGCCAATCAGTTGGGCTGCCAGACTTAATTGCCATACCTTTTGCCTCATCCCTCTCAACTATACAATTTTTCAATTCCTCATCAATCCAAGGGGATTTAACAGTTTTTACAGTCACTTTCTTAATGTCTGTGTGCTTATTAGTAACTGGAATAAGTAGTTTCATAAATGTGTCAAGTGCAGTGTCTGGTTGCTCCTCATTACACACCACAGACCAGCAAATATTCTTTACATCATCAACATATGAATCACTACAAAACTTATTGTATGACCTCTTATACACTATATTAGGCCCAGTTCTTGCAACTTTGTTTTCCTAGATATGGCTATTATATTGTGATCACTAGATCCTATGGATTTGCAAATATCTGTAGCATTAGTAAAGATGTGATCAATGCATGTTGATGATTTAATTCATGTGCTGTTTGTAACTACACTGGTAGGTTGACTGACAACCTGATCCAGGTTGCAGGCACTGGTTACAGTTAGAAGTTCTTTCCTGAGTGGGAAGCTTGATGAGAGCCAGTCAATATTTAAATCACCCAGAAAATATACTACTCTGTTGATATCACATACATTATCAAGCATTTCACACATATTATCCAGATATTGACTGTTAGCACTTGGTGGTATAGCAGCTATAGCAGCTTCCCACAAGCATGGGCTTTAGGTGAGGCAGATGAACCTGTAGCCATATTACTTCAACAGTATTTAACATTAGATTGTCTCTAAGCTTTACACCGCAACACCACCTCCGTTGGCATTTCTGTCTTTTCGGTAGATCTTATAACCATGTATTGCTACCACTATATCATCAAAGGTATTATCTAAGTGCGTTTCAGATTGTCAGAATATGAATGTCATCTGTTACAAGCAAGTTATTGACTTCATGGACCTTGTTACTTAGGATACATATGTTAATTTGGGCTATTTTTAGCACTTTTCTGGGTTGCTTGATTGTTTTTAATGCTTTACTGGGAAGCTTATCAGAGGTAGACTTACTCATGTTATTTACATTGGAGCTGATAGTGCAGGGTGAGCTAAAGTGGTCTTCCAACTATTGCACACCGCCTCAGTGCTAACACTGTAACTCTGGTTAATAGGCTCATTATTACTGCTTACAATAGCTGTAGGATAAACAGATGTATTCGGTGCAATTAGGGGTACATAAATTAAATTACTAACATTGTGTTTGCCAGTGCCCCTAAGATAATGTACATTTGATGCAGCATTATGACGACTCATTGTCACAATAGTAGGGATTAACTGAGCTGATCTTGGATCATTTATCAGTCATTGATAAACTTGGATTAGCTAACACAACGTGCCATTGGAACACAGGAGTGATGGTTGCTGATAATGGGCCTATGTACGCCTATGTAGATATTCCATTTAAAAAATCTGCAGTTTCCAGCTACAATAGTCATTTACAACATTAACAATGTCTACACTGTATTTCTGATCAATTTGATGTCATTTTAAAATGGACAAAAAAAATTGCTTTTCGTTCAAAGACCAGGGCATTTCTAAGTGACCCCAAACTTTTGAATGGTAGTGTATATAGCTGAAACATTTTTTTTAATGTATCATGTCTGCAGTCTAAGACATTTCTGTTGTTGTGAAAGAATAATTTATGTCAATTAGGTTTACTAAATTACTGGCAAAACATCCTGACATGCACCAGCATCACCATGACAATTCAAATCCACTTGGCATTTAAGGAATCGTAATGTTCGACATCTACAAACAGAACCAAAACAAATGTAATTTATTATAATTACAAACATTTTATTAAACTAATATTCATTCATTTCTCAAAGATGGAAAAATAATGACTGATTTTATGATTTTCGTCAACACATTTTTGTGTGTAATTTATTGAAATAGAAAATGCCAATTTACAGAGGGCTGAACTTGTGAATTAGAGGCAAAATGATGAATTTCCAATCAGCCAAATGCATCCGAATGTCAAACAAGCTTGTCTTTGATCTTCTGTAGACCATCAGTGAAAGCTAATAAAAGGGTTATTAAGTATGTCCCCGGGTAGCGTCACATCTATCAGTGTTTCAATGCTTGTCTGCAATAACAAATCCTTATACAAAGCAGGCCTGTGATGTCTCAAGGGACCACTGCTATCTGGAAACCATTTTGTTGCCTTTCTCTTGTATTGAGGATGATATCTAAATGGGAGGCTCTGTCCTGAGGGATGGTTCAAACAAACTCTACCATTTCAAAAGGCATTTAAAATGCAAGAGTTGGTCATCTGTGTGCTACATTTTACTCCTCATCTAATTTTTTATATAAAATGTTATTTAATGAAGCCTATAAATGTTTTCTAGTCAACTTTATTCATCTACTTACTGTCTATTGATTAGCTTTACTACTTTATACTATATTATTCTGCACTGTTGGGGAAGAGCAGCAAGTAAGCATTTCACTGTACCGTTTAGACCCTCTGTATACTATGCATGTGAGGAATAAGCTTTGATTTGATTAGACTTGAATCGTCATTAAGAATACATGATTATAAATTATACTTACATTTTTTTTCATACATTACATTACATTTTGGCCAAGGAGCAGAAGCCCTTTTTTAATGAAACCAATGCAGGCATGGAACTCACCGTTGCGGTGATGCTAAATCTAGATCTAGATCACTAGTCACAATGGTGGGAAGCCTGGTGTCCTTGGACTTCCTTTCCTCCTAATTTTGGTACAGGTTTCAATATCAACAGCTGGCCATGAAGAGAGTGGAACCCAAAGAGGTTGCATGGAAGAAAACCCATTGGCAGCCACAAGATATTTTGTTGTTTTCCTATTCTTTCCTAAGTCGTGTCCTACATTTATATTCAGAGCTCATTTCCTCATGAGCCATATACAGTACAACTAATTTCCCAGGATGTTCTACGTTTGAGATTCATCCCCAAACATTCACTCTCCTGTCTACTTCTTTAGCAGTGATGTCCGCATACACTCTACTATATCTAATCCAGAACAAATTCCAGATTTTCATGAGTTTAATTAGCAAACCAGAGATATCAAAGCCAAAAATGATCCCTTCACTTCAAGCTTATTAGGTTTGACTGAATAGGCATACAAGGTTAGGTAGAATGGTAGCACCATTTGGTATTGCTGTACACTGTTGTACAGCAGTGTATGTTGGGGAGATGTTTTGTTGGGGAGGTGTTTTGTGATGCCTTCTTATACAACATGCCAGTAGTTTACAATTGTAGAAGACATGCGAAAAAGAGAAACACCTAAAATTAGAAGACATGGTTGACATAGCAACACAGCATGATATTTCATGCTGGGAAAGTCACGTCCCACCTGAAATAACATTAAACAAATGTATAAAAGGCTCATAAGGAACATCCATTAGACACGTATTACATTTTTTTAGGCCTACACTTCCACTTCTAGTACTGTAATTGGATCATGTTTTAGCATTTGTATTTCATCAATATTGATGGGCGCACTCTCGAGTACTCTCATGGTCGGCCAGTAAGAAGCATGCATACCAAAATGAACATAAATCTGCTTCCTCAAGACTGAGAATCCATCACCAGATCTCAATCCCTTAGGTAGTAGGATAAATCAAGTATAGTTTCATGCCGATGCATAGATTTTGGCTAACACCTCGGTTTTTGCGAAACATCAACATTTCAAATTCTCATTCGTGGAGAGGAATATTGAAAATCAAAGTAGGTTATATCACAGAGTATCATTTTGAACTCTATGCAAATGCATGATACATCTGCATCACATAATCCATTACACAGACACCATCCATGCTCTTTATCCCGGAGGGAATCCCCAGCTCATGGTCTGTGAAGCATTTAAAGGGGAAGTTTACTTAAAATTAAAAATTTCCCAAGTGGTTCCATTGAACAAAACATATATATGCAATGTGTAAAGTGTTGGTCCCATGAGCTGAAATAAAAGATACCAGAAGTGTTCCATTTGCATATTTTTCTCAAATGTTGTGCAATAATTTGTTTACATCCCTGTTAGTGAGCATTTCTTCTTTGCCAACATAATCCATCCACCTGACAGGTGTGGCATATCAAGAAGCTCATTAAACGGCATGATCATTACACAGGTGCACCTTGTGCTGGGTACAGTAAAAGGTCACTCTAAAATGTGCAGTTTTGTCACAAAACACAATGCCACAGATATCTCAAGTTTTAAGGGATTGTGCAATTGGCATACTGACTGTAGAAATGTCCCCCAGAGCTGTTGCTTGAGAATGTAATGTTTATTTCTCTACCATAAGCCGCCTCCAATGTCATTTTAGAGAATTTGGCAGTACGTCCAGACCACGTGTAACCACGCCAGCCCAGATCCTCCACATCCAGCTTCTTCACTTGCGGGATTGTCTGAGACCAGCCACCCGGACAGCTGATGAAACTGAGGAGTATTTCTGTCTGTAATAAAGCCATTCTGTGGAGAAAAACTCTGGGCCAATAAGTGTATATATTTGTTCAGTAGTTTGCCTTCTCCTCCTCTCTCTCCCTGCAGTCTAAAACTGTAAAGCTGCAAAAACAGGTCACGTGACTAGTGATGTGTCTTAGTGCACTACTAGCTCTGCTCATCAGTCAAAGAGCGTTTGAGACGAATTGTGGCCAAATTCTTTGTTTTATTGAATGCATACGGCCAAAATAGCTATTTTTTGATCATTCAAAACAGGTTTTTAGAAATGTTTGCTAATTTATTACAAACAAAAACTGAAACATAACATTTACATATTCAGACCCTTCACTCAATACTTTGTTGAAGCACCTTTGGCAGCGATTACAAGCTCATGTCTTCTTGGGTATGCTTGGCACACCTGTATTTCGGCAGTTTATCTCATTCTTCTCTGCAGATCCTCTCAACCTTTGTCAGGTTGGATGGGTGCGTTGCTGCACAGCTTTTTTCAGGTCTCTCTAGAGATGTTAGACCGGGTTCAATTCCGGGCTCTGGCTGGGCCACTCAAGGACATTCAGAGACTTGTCCCGAAGCCACTCCTGCATTGTCTTGGCTGTGTGCTTAGGGTCGTTGTCCTGTTGGAAGGTGAACCTTCACCCCAGTTTGAGGTCCTGAGTGCTCTGGAGCAGGTTTTCATCAAGGATCTCTCTGTACTTTGCTCCGTTCATCTTTCCCTTGATCCTGACTAGTCTCCCAGTCCCTGAAAAACATCCCCACAGCATGAGGCTGCCAACACTATGCTTCGCCGTCGGTATTGTGCCGGGGTTCCTCCAGGCGTGACGCTTGCCATTCAGGCCAAAGAGTTCAATATTTGTTTAATCAGACCAGAAAAACTTGTTTCTCATGGTCTGAGAGTCTTTAGGTGCCGTTTGGCAAACTCCAAGAGGGCTGTCATGTTCCTATATCTGAGGAGTGGCTTCCCTCTGGCCACTCTACTGTAAAGGCCTGATTGGTGGAGTGCTGCAGAGATAGTTGTCCTTCTGGAAGGTTCTCCCATCTCCACAGAGGAACTCTTGAGCTCTGTCAGAGTGACCATCAGGTTCTTGGTCAGCTCCCTGAACCAAGGCCTTTCTCCCCCAATTGCTCAGCTCTAGGAAGAGTATTGGTGGTTCCAAACTTCTTCCATTTAAGGATGATGGAGATCACTGTGTTCTTGAGACCTTCAATGCGGCAGAAATGTTTTGGTACCCTTCCCCAGATCTGTGCCCCGACACAAGTGTATGCCTTTCCATATAATGTCCAATCAATTGTAAAAACATCTCAAGGATGATCAATTTAAACAGGATGCATCTGAGCTCAATTTCAAGTTCAATTTCGAGCAAAGGGTATGAATGCTTATGGAAATAAGGTATTTCTGTTTTTGTTTTTTTTATACATTTGCAAACATTTCTACTAACCTGTTTTCGCTTTGTCATTATGGGGTATTGTGTGTAGATTGATGAGGAATGTTGTTGTTAAAATTTAAGGCTAGGGTCTATTTTGTGGTCCCGTGTGGCTCAGTTGGTAGAGCATGGCGCTTGCAACGCCAGGGTTGTGGGTTCAATTCCCACGGGGGGACCAGGATGAATATGTATGAACTTTCCAATGTGTAAGTCGCTCTGGATAAGAGCGTCTGCTAAATGACTTAAATGTAAATGTATTTTTCTCCATTTCCGCCTGACTGACGTGCCCAAAGTAAACAGCCTGTTGCTCAGGCCCTGAAGCCAGGATATGCATATAATTGGTACCATTGGAAAGAAAACACTCGGAAGTTTGTAGAAATGTTAAAATAATGTATGAGACTATAGCACAATAGATATGGTTTGAGAAAATCCAAAGAAAAACCAACCGGAAATATATATATTTTTTTAGAGCCCATGCTCTTCCAATAGAACGTAGGGAAAAAATATAATCTAGCTCCCAGTATGCAATTCCTACGGCTTCCACTGGATGTCAGTAGTCTTTGTTCAAGGTTTCAGGCTTGTTTCTTCCCAAAAGAGGTAGAATTAGGAGTTTTTGTACTGGGATAAAGACTTGGAAATCAGTCTATGCGCGCCTGACGAAGAGGACCCGCACCTGCTAATATTGTTTACCTATTCAACATACTTCTTTCCGTATGAAATATTATAGGGTAATTACATTTTAGGGTATCTGAGGATTAAATAGAAATGTATTTTGACTTGTGTTAACAAAGTTTAGCGGTAGCTTTTGGATTCCTTTCTCTGCATGTTGACCGAGTAGATTACTCACATCGATGGCACCAACTAAACAGACTTTTTGGGATATAAAGAAAGATTTTATCTAACAAAATGACACTACATGTTGTAACTGGGACCCTTTGGATGACAAATCAGAGGAAGATTTTCAAAAAGTAAGTGAATATTTAATTGCTATTTGTTAATTTATGAAACCTGTGCTGGTATTTTGATGTGGGGCGCCGTCCTCAAACAATCGCATGGCATGCTTTCGCTGTAAAGCCTATTGTAAATCGGAATGTGCAGTTAGATTAACAAGAACATAAGCTTTTAACTGATATAAGACACTTGTATGTTCCAAAATGTTTAATATCCATCATTTTTATGATTATTTATTTGAATTGTGCACCCTCCAGTTTCACCGGAAGTTGTCCCGCTAGCGGGAAACCTAGCCTTAAGAAGGTTTAGAATAAGGTTGTAACGTAACATATTGTGGTAAAAGTCAAGGTGTCTGAATACTTTCCGAAGGCAGATGTGAGTTTTATTGGGGGCGAACTGGCGCAAAAGTTGAAAGCCTTATCCCAGTTAGCCTAAGGTTAGTTCTGAAAAGTGTAAATCCAAAAGGATGGCAGCAAGAGCAAGCTACTGTTCTTTCCCTGGCTGAACTTTATATAAGCAATCTAGAGAAGGCATATAATGTCACTGTTTTACGTTGAAAGATACAGACAGATTCAGAAGATGCTAGTAGCAATAAAAAACAGTAAATACGATGCAAACACTCAATCTCAAAAGATGTACACACACACAATCTTGCTAATATAAGTGTGTCTAGTAAGCACTTGATCGACGATGACTACAGAAGATATACAATCGGAAATTATGGGAATAAAACACCCCAAAAAACTCAGACACAGCTGTTCCTTTTTTATTTTCATGGACTGGCTATGTTGCCGTGCCAAAATACAGAAGCATTTCTGAGAAGGTTCAAAGGAGGTGTGTGGAGTTGTATAGTCTAATCATTGCAGTTTAGGTTAATCTTATTGTGTTGTAACCATTGCCCCATATCATGTAGACATAACCTAGGCGCTCTACAGGTTAGCATTTGTGCCCTGTCTTTATGACAATGGGGTTGAGGAGATAGACAGTAATTGTCTCATCTTACATTGTTATAGACAGTAATTGTGTCATCTTACATTACAGAATAGACAGAACAAAAACGAAAGGTGTGGTTGCATTTTAATTTCTTAGGATCTTTTTTTTTTTATCATAATCATAATCTCCAATGTGTAACGAGTGCGCTGACAGTTGGGAAGCAAGTACAGGGAGTGAGTGTTTTAATAAATAAACAAAACAATAAACACGAACCACAAACAACGCACCGACATTGAACAGAGTCAATAACACCTGAGGAAAGAACCAAGGGGAGTGACAGATATATGGAAGATAATCAAGGAGGTGATGGAGTCCAGGTGAGTGTCATGAGGCTCAGGTAAGCTTGATGATGGTGACAGGTGTGCGGGATAATCAGCAGCCTGATGACCTAGAGGCCGGAGAGGGAGTATACGTGATAGTAACCCCTCCCCGACGAAGGATGCCGACAAAGGCAACGAACCCGTGAATCAGGAGTGGCCCGGTCACCCCTGCTGAAACGCAGGAACCTGACAGACCGGCTGAGGCAGGAGAGCCTGGCGATCTGGCTGAGGCATGAAAGCCCGATGAGCTGGCTGAGGCAGAGGGGGCCTGGAGATCCGGCTGCGGCATGAGAGCCTGACAAGCCGGCGGAGGCAGGGGAGCCTGGCGATCTGGCTGAGGCATGAGAGCCTGTAGCGGCTTCCGTACCCGACGTCATTTACACTGACACACAAAAAAACACTCCCTGATGCTTCCCTTAGGTGAGGTGTTATTCTGTATCCTTGTGCACTGAGAGTCGGCAAGCAAGTACAGGGAGTGAGTGTTTTAGTAAATCAACAAAACAATAAACACAAACCACAAACACACCGACATTGAACAGAGTCAATAACACCTGAGGAAAGAACCAAGGGGAGTGACAGATATGGGGAAGATAATCAAGGAGGTGATGGAGTCCAGGTGAGTGTCATGAGGCGCTGGTGCGGTTGATGATGGTGCCAGGTGTGCGGGATAATCAGCAGCCTGATGACCTAGAGGCCGGAGAGGGAGTATACGTGACACAATGTCTGATGTGTTGGCTAGCCATGGTTTATTTTCATGACAACATTTAATGCTTTTAACAACTGTATAGTATAGCCCTGCATGAAAAACATGGCCCCAAGTGGTACGGTAGGCCTATTTGCTTGCATGTAGTCTGGTGTATTGTTTATTCGTAACCTCCATGTCACGATCTTCTTTGGGAGAAAGAGAGGACCAAAACGCAGCTTGATGTGAATCCATTCTTCTATTTATTAAACGAAGAACACTTAAACAAACTATACAAACTAAACAAAATAACAAACGACCGTGACGCTAATGAAACCGAGTGCAGACATGCAACATCAACTAACATAGACAATCACCCACAACCCACAATGACAAAACAGGCTACCTAAATATGGTTCCCAATCAGAGACAACGACTAACACCTGCCTCTGATTGAGAACCATATCATGCCAAACACAGAAACAGAAAAACTAGACATACAACATAGAATGCCCACTCAGATCACACCCTGACCAAACAAAACATAAAACATACAAAGCAAACTATGGTCAGGGCGTGACACTCCACCTCCCCCTGTCGATAGCGGCCATGAGTATCTTAATAATAGACTTACTTTTTATTACAGGTTATAAACATGGTATCACATCATACTTGTGTGTTAGGATGGAAGTTTTTCTTTATACAGTAACTGTCAATTCCTTTCACGTTTAGAATTGTATGTATCATGAATTACAATTGTGTCACATAACTGTGAGGTAATTATCCCCATCTCACTCGCAGGTTCTGGCCTCAGTAGATTCGTCTTCAAAGGACCAAGCAACAACATCCTCATCTGGTGCCCATTGCGTTGATGTTGTCTACGGATATTGTAATGTTTTTAAAATTGTATAAACTGCCTTCATTTTGCTGGAGCCCAGGAAGAGTAGCTGCTGCCTGCCTCCATAATAAATACAAATACACCGTGATCCAGTGCCAGTTCCAGGCATAAGTGACATAAGCAGTCACTTAGGGTCCCCGGGCCACTAGGGTCCCCACCTCAATTTATTATTGAGAGTAAGAATACTAGAAAACAGCAGGAGTTTTTTTGAAATTTGGTTACGCATCAGCAGTTTTTCTCTTGTTATGTCAGTCACTCAATTAGCCATGTCAGCTAATAATTTTTAGTTTGGTAGTTAGTCTAGCCAGCTATCTAAACTTGCAGGAGTCATGTCCGAATACTGACCGGAAATACAGGGCGTGTGTCTAGGAGCCCTGACTTCCAGGGCCCCCCTTTGATATTGGTAGTCATTCTCACTCAGATATCATATTAACTATGGCATAAGTCATTGCAAAATGTGTAGAATTGCAGGAAAATATCTTTAAAACTGGAAACATTTTTCTCCACCCCATGGCAAATGCGTAGAATTGCATGACATTTTTTATAAAACTGAAAAATGTTCTCTACGCCCCATGACAAAATGTGTAGAATTGCAGGAAATTAACTTTAACATTGCATTTTTTCTCTCCAATGTCAAGGGCGTCACCTAACCAGACAGCGCTCTCCGTCTTTTCGTTTTACCACAGAGACGGATGGACACATGACCCTGGGGAGGGACAGTGAGGGAGCACATTGAGGGCAACCAGGTGAGATATGAACATGACGTGTCATGCCTTTGAGACTGTGTCTGATTGAGGTCGATCTGTTGTGCTAGGATGTGACGGGGGTAGATACACAGACACCTCGGAGGCTGAGAAATTAGTACCATCAGCGTCTCCACATCTAGATTAATGAGGGCCTGTAGTGCTGAGCCAGGCAAAGGCTGCTCATTTGTTTGGGTTCCCAACTCCATTAAATAATAAAAAGGGGAATTCAACAGCTCTAGCAGTTTGTTACCCCAGCAACAGCACCGATGATGCCCGCCACGACGTCGAGGCTTTGTATTACGACAACAAAGCTCTTCACACTTTGTAATCTCTGATGAAAATAAAATGGCCCGGATAGCAGCTGCAAGCAATAACATTTTCTTCCCATCACTACCCCTTCTCACCCCAGCCACCACTACTACTACCACCATATCTCCTTATTCCTCTTTCAGATATTACGTAGTTTGAGGCACAGTTTCGTGAGCCAAAGACAATATTTAAGATATGAAGTCCGGTTTTTTTCACCCGGTTTCACCTATTTGGAAGAACGATTTACAGGTTTACTGTACCTCTTACAGGTGTTGCACGTAAATTATTCCCCCTATAGCAGTCAGGTGACTGTGTTTGGGTGTATTAATTTATACCTCTTACCTATCTCTGTGAATTTTCCCTTTGCCTCGCTCCACCAAACATGATAGAATTGAACAGTGAAGAATGCCCTTATGGTAAATTGTAGATTTACGCCTAAATATACATACCCAAAAGTAATAATCTTTCATGAGATAGCCATAAACAATAACTAGTTCTAGAAAGGTCTGGGAACTCACCTTTCTGGTAAAAAATAGTTATAAATTGCTGAATTCTATTCACTTTTGAGGACACAAGCTCCAGTACATAGTACAAACATTATGAAAATATTAAAAAAATTAAAATATATATTTTTTCCTTTTGTAACGCTCGCCGTATGAAGTAGTGGAAGGAGACCAAGGTGAACACTGAAAACAAAATAACAAAGAAGAACAAAACGAAACAGTTCTGTCTGGTGCAGTCACAAAACAGAAAACAACTACCCACAAAACACAGGTGGGAAAAGGCTGCCTAAGTATGATTCCCAATCAGAGACAACGATAGACAGCTGTCCCTGACTGAGAACCATACCCGGCCAAAACATAGAAACACAAAACATAGAATGCCCACCCCACATCACACCCTGACCTCACCAAATAGAGAAATAAAACGGCTCTCTAAGGTCAGGGCGTGACACCTATTCAACAAAAGTGGGACAACAGGGCTGGAAATTACTGAAATGCTTTTTAAATGTAGTAACAATCCACCTTTCTTATAACTGTAAGATAAATACGATCATATTTAGTGACAAATTTGTCCCCCTTTCATATAACTGACGACGGAGCATTTTCTGCCAAGCGTCCTCTGAGTGACACAGAGACAACATTGGAATGTCTCCAGACTTGATACAACTTCAACTTTATGCACAAAGTGATTTGTCCTTCTGCGACCAAAAGAAATTGATCATGTTTCAATTCTACTAAATTATTTCGTCTTTTTTCATTTTGAGAGCTCTAAATCCGCCGGAGAATATCACAGCGAGGTGAAACAATGATTGCTGGATTTGCTAGACTGTCCCTATGAACATGTCGTCTCCTTGGCTCCATCGCTCAGAGGCAGAGGAAATCTATTATTTGTCTAGATCGGCCACAAAATGTGACACGTCACTCCCGGTGCAAATGTGGGGTGTGAAACCTGACACTTCAAGTCAGCTCCGCTGAGAGAGTGGTAGTGGAGAGCAGACAGATGGGGCTTTCTGACACTATAAGGCACAGAACCCGATAATATTCACAGAGCGCTTGGTACACCAAAATGTCAGTCGGTCCAGAAGCGCTAAACAGGGAACATAGCAGCTAAGATATTAAAAACACTTAGCATGTCTCGTTAGGCATTAGGCAGAGGGAAAGGACATTAGCATCACGTAGAGAGGGGAAGAGGTACAGTGTAGTTGCCCTGAGAGGAGTCCATTGCTGATGATCTCTGCAGTATGATAATGAGCATCATACTGACTGCAGTCCACACATCATAATGAACCCATCATAATGACTGCGGTAGATTTAGTAAAATGTGAGAACAGGTAAATCTCTCAAAATTACATTTCCATAATTACAATTCAACAACCTTATGGTGCATCTGTGTATTTGGATAGCAATGGAAGCATGAGGGAAACATGCAGTGAACTACCTAATATATTGAGCTGATTATCATTTTAGTGGTTCTCATCAGAATACATTCAAATGAGTTTGGATGCTTTCTTCCACTTTGGTGCATCTACAATTGTCACGGCCGTTGTAAGGAGGAGACCAAGGAGCAGCGTGGTATGCGTACATTCTCCTTTATCATAAGAATGAACACTGAACAAAACGAACCGTGAAGCTATACAAATGAGTGCTGACAGGCAACTACACATAGACAAGAACCCACAAAACCAAAAGGGAAAATGGCAACCTAAATATGATCCCCAATCAGAGACAACGATAAACAGCTGCCTCTGATTGGGAACCAATTCAGGCCACCATAGACATACATATGTCTAGACTTACCAACACCCCATGACATACAAAAAACCCTAGACAATACAAAACTAGCATACCCACCCTTGTCACACACTGACCTAACCAAAATAATAAAGAAAACATAGATAACTAAGGTCAGTGCGTGACAACAATAATGTTCACCTTCTTTTTCACAGTTACAGGACAGGCAAGAATATTGTTGTCACATAAAGTACATCAAAATTGTATGTGACATTTTGTGGGATTTATGTTTGTTTACGAGACATTAATCAAACAATAAGGAAAAAACGGTGAATCCTCTCAAATCCATTCAGACACAAATGCTTCATTGTTGAAAATGTGTGGGTGTTCCCAGATGCGGTCTACTGTTAAGCTGTTACATCTCTATCTGCCACGCTCAAGTACAGATTAAAGGCACACACGGCACATTCTCACACACACACGCACGCACACACGCACGCACACACGCACGCACGCACGTACACACACCTACCTGTAGACAAGCATTCAGCTCCTCTGACCTGAAATCGATCTTTGAAAGCTGTGGTCAAAGGGTATTAAGTTCAAGCGTTCTATTTTTGGAAGTGCTTCTATGCTTTCTTTCCTTTTGATGGAGAGCAAAGTATAAGTCTGACGGAAACAGGATAAGCCTGTTGTACGGGTCAAAAGTGATCTGCGGGTTTTTCCAGTATCTTGAATGGTGAATACAAAAGAATTGTTATGTTGAAATGGACTTGCAAAATGTTGGTAACATTCCCAATGCTCCAGGTTTTCAAAATGTTGGTAACATTCCCAATGCTCCAGGTTTTCAAAATGTTGGTAACATTCCCAATGCTCCAGGTTTTCAAAATGTTGGTAACATTCCCAATGCTCCAGGTTTTCAAAATGTTGGTAACATTCCCAATGCTCCAGGTTTTCAAAATGTTGGTAACATTCCCAATGCTCCAGGTTTTCAAAAAATCCTGGTTGGATTTCCTGCTTATTCCCTCCTTATTTCCATTATGCTAATCTTCTAACTGGGATTTCTGAAAAACCAGAGACTTCTGGAAAAGTTACGGGAAATGTACAACCCTATGCTGAAAGAATGTCCATTAGATATTAATTGAAATACATATTTGACCCCTGTGTGTCGCCAGCTTACTCATTACTCTTCTGGCACACTGCGTATTAATCATTAGAAACACCTGGCAAACACAAACAGTATTTAATATGATCGTATAATGAGAGGTTCACTGTGACACACACCACTGGAGTATCAAATGAATACTATCATAAACAGTAACTTCTTGTTAAATTAGACAATTCTAAATCTCGGAAAGGTCAATTCTTGTAAGACACAGCAATTGGCAGGACCACCATTATCTCGTTACCTTTGCTCAGCCATGGAAAGCTTTTGTGGATATGCTCAGACTGTACATGCTAATAGAAGTCAGGTAATAGGCCTAAAACAAAGGAACATGAATATTTATGACTATGAACAAATATCTTGAATAAGATGTGTGCTTACATTTCCTCTGTGTCCTATTAAGCCCAATAAAAAAGTGCACTTTCACACATGCGCTTGCACGCACGTGCACACACACACACACACTTTCTCTCTCTCTCTGTAAAACACCACGCAATCACCATGGGAATGTAATAATATTACAGCGATAACATTTTTAGTGAAGCCAATCATCATTTTGTGCACATGTTTGTTGCTGGATACGAGAAAGTAATTTTCTCCCAGTAGTCCTTGGATGCTCATGGAAGTTAAATTGAATTCTGTTAAATGTCCTTTCTTTTTCTCTAACCGCTATCTTCAGTGTAGTGCAAACTACCCTTACAACAACAACAACAAAAATCTAATTTGCAGTATGTGAAATAGCTGCATTCACAAGGTGAGCTTAAATGTCACATGTGAAACCATAGTTTCACATGTACTACATTTTAAGTTCATAGGTTAACACCACCTTTTCACATCTGAGAATAATATGTTTTCATTGAAATTTGCTGTTTCACATGTTAAACATTCACGTGAAAAACAATTACATGTGAAAATCACATTTAACGTTTCATATGTGAAAATAAGATGTGCACATTTTGGGAAAGAGCAAGAAAGAAAGAAATTGCACTGTACTTGTGCACGTGCCAATTCAACTTGAAACGTAATACTTCCACATGTGATTGTTTTTCACATATGTGAACTTGCAATTCCACATGTGAAAGTAAAATCAACTTTGACAACGCCAACTGTAAAAATCTCACTTTAATATGTGGAATAGCAGATTCACATGTTGGGTTAAAATAATATTATTCTCCTTACACAGTGTTAACATGTTGCAGTAGAAATGCTTCCACCGGTGGAATTAGGATGAACAAATGCGAGATAAGGGAACGATTTTGCAGGACATTCAAGGAACTGTGGATAGAATAGATTTTTGGGAGGCAGGTAAATAGATCACGTTCAAATGGTGACATAATTATGTTGTATGAAGGTCACTGACTGTTAAAGGGGCAATCCTTAGATGATACATCCATTTTTGGACGTATTAATTAATGACATGTACCCATGGATTCTTAAAGAATATACTGTAATGTAAACTCAGCAAAAAAATAAACGTCCCTTTTTCAGGACCCGTCCTTTCAAAGAGAATTCGTAAATATCCAAATAACTTCACAGATCTTCATTGGTGAACACTGTTTCCCATTCTTGTTCAATGAACCATAAACAATTAATGAACATGCACCTGTGGAACGGCCGTTAAGACACTAACAGCTTACAGACGTTAGGCAATTAAGGTCACAGTTATGAAAACTTAGGAAACTAAAGAGGCCTTTCTACTGACTCTGAAAAACACCAAAAGAAAGATGCCCAGGGTCCCTGCTCCTATGTGTGAACATGTCTTAGGCATGCTGCAAGGAGGCATGAGGACTGCAGATGTGGCCAGGGCAATAAATTGCAATGTCCATACTGTGAGACGCCTAAGACAGTGCTACAGGGAGACGGGACGGACAGCTGATTGTCCTCGCAGTGGCAGACCACGTGTAACAACAAAGTACGTATCTCAGAGCATCGTAGCACCATTAGGTGCAAAAACTTGACTTACCCAGTTGCGGCCCACTTTTTGGAGGCAGGCCACTCGATTTCGTCTCTGCGTTATATTGGCATCGAACATGTCACCCTCCCTAGGAGAGGGGGTGACCTTGATAATTTATTGTTAAAATGAGAGGCTGCCTGGATCTTTAACTTAAAGACCCTAGCTCCCTTCGGTCTCAACGTAGACTGATCTGAAGCCATTCTTGTGATTATTGTGACTTTGCCATTGCAATTGTTTGTAAGCTTGTGTAGTCTAAAATGAATCTATGATCGTATGCTATCCATTTGTTTTTTGTATGCTGTTTTTGGTATGCCATTTTAATATTTGATAATTAACCAATGATATTAGGCCACTCTTGGCCATGATTACAGACACCTGTGTGTCTTTTGACACTATATAAACGAGTCATCCCGCAGTGTTTGTGATTATCCCCTGATGAAGACAGCTTGGCTGTCGAAATGCTGGATATTATATTTTTGCATCTGAGCTCCTAGAGTGTGCGGCTCTACTTTATTTTCAAGACCACGAGTAACACCTGCAAAGGATCGGTACATCCGAACATCACACCTGCGGGACAGGTACAGGATGGCAACAACAACTGCCCGAGTTACACCAGGAACGCACAATCCCTCCATCAGTGCTCAGACTGTCCGCAATAGGCTGAGAGAGGCTGGACGGAGAGCTTGTAGGCCTGTTGTAAGGCAGGTCCTCACCAGACATCACCGGCAACAACGTCGCCTATGGGCACAAACCCTCCGTCGCTGGACCAGACAGGACTGGCAAAAAGTGCTCTTCATTGACGAGTCGCGGTTTTGTCTCACCAGGGGTGATGGTCGGATTTGCGTTTATCGTCAAAGGAATGAGCGTTACACCGAGGCCTGTACTCTGGAGTGGGATCGATTTGGAGATGGAGGGTCCGTCATGGTCTGTGGCGGTGTGTCACAGCATCATCGGACTGAGCTTGTTGTCATTGCAGGCTATCTCAACACTGTGCGTTACAGGGAAGACATCCTCTTCCCTCATGTGGTACCCTTCCTGCAGGCTCATCCTGACATGACCCTCCAGCATGACAATGCCACCAGCCATACTGCTCGTTCTGTGCGTGATTTCCTGCAAGACAGGAATGTCAGTGTTTTGCCATGTCCAGCGAAGAGCCCGGATCTCAATCACCTGAGCACGTCTGGGACCTGTTGGATCGGAGGGTGAGTGCTCGGGCCATTCCCCCCAGAAATGTCCGGGAACTTGCAGATGCCTTGGTGGAAGAGTGGGGTAACATCTCACAGCAAGAACTGGCAAATCTGGTGCAGTCCATGAGGAGGAGATGCACTGCAGTACTTAATGCAGCTGGTGGCCACACCAGATACTGACTGTTACTTTTGATTTTGACCCCCCTTTGTTCAGGGACACATTATTCCATTTCTGTTAGTCACATGTCTGTGCAACTTGTTCAGTTTGTCTCAGTTGTTGAATCTTGTTATGTTCATACAAATATTTACACATGTTAAGTTTGCTGAAAATAAACACAGTTGACATTGAGAGGACATTTCTTTTTTTGCTGAGTTTATAAATTCCTCATGAGCTTAGTTTAACTATCCTACCCCGTCAGAAACCAAATTATAAGCTTGTTTTACTCCAATGTTTGTAAACAAAGTAAATGTAAACAACAACTGTACTGCCTGAAAACATGGTTAAAACTGTAATTTTTATATCATGGATGGTCAATCCTTGCATCCGTAGCATAGTCTTTGAGAGTGGTTGCATTCCTCTGCTTTTTACTGAAACTGTGGCAGTGAGTAGACTTTGTTAATGTTTCAATTAGGAATTGCCGCTTTAATGGAATAATATTGTTTTATTAAAAACTGTAACATCTTATGCTTCACAGAGTCGTGGCTGAACGACGACAACATCAACATACAGCTGGCTGGTTATAAGATGTACCGGCAGGATAGAACAACGCCGTCGAATCAAACTACACCGGCTCTGACTCTCGTCAGATGTGGCAGGGCTTGCAAACCATTACAGACTACAAATGGAAGCACAGCCAAGAGCTGCCCAGTGACACGAGCCAACCAGACGAGCTAAACTACTTCTATGCTCTCTTCAAGGCAAATAACACTAAAACATGCATGAGAGCACCAGCTGTTCCGGGAGACTGTGTGATCACGCTCTTCGCAGCTGATATGTGTAAGACCTTTAACCAGGTCAACATTTACAAGGCTGCAGGGCCAGGCGGATTACAAGGACGTGGACTGCGAGCATGCGCTGACCAACTGGCAAGTGTCTTCACTGACATTTTCAACCTCTCCCTGTCCGCGTCTGTAATACCAACATGTTTTAAGCAGACCACCATAGTGCCTGTGCCCAAGTACACTAAGGTAACCTGCCTAAATGTCTATCAACCCGTAGCACTCACGTCTGTAGCCATGAAGTGCTTTGAAAGGCTGGTCCTGGCTCACATTACACCATCATCCCAGAAACCCTAGACCCACTCCAATGTGCATACCGCCCCAACAGATCCACAGACGATGCAATCTCTATTGCACTCCACACTGCCCTTTCCCACCTGGACAAAAGGAACACGTGAGAATGCAACTCATTGAATACAGCTCAGCATTCAACACCATAGTGCCCTCAAATCTCATCAATAAACTAAGGACCCTGGGACTAAACACGTCCCTCTGCAACTGGATCCTGGACTTCCTGACGGCCCGCCCCCAGGTGGTAAGGGTAGGTAACAACACATCCGCCACGCTGATCCTCAACCCAGGGGCCCCTCAGGTGTGTGTTCAGTCCCCTCCTGTACTCCCTTTTGTGCCATTAATATCAAGCAAACTTCTGAGGTCAAGAACAACATTTTTAGTATTGCAAACAAAAATAATGATATTGAAAACAAAACATAAACCCCAAAGTATTAATAGCAAAACAAAATATTGCATGGAAATAATTTCAAAATGTGAGAACAAATTAATTGTATGTCATTTTCTCTGTCTTTGGTTATCCTACCCTGGCCTTTGCTTTCACTGCCTTTTTCACAGTTGCAATTTTGGCACATTCATTCCAGCAACATAGCACCCTGCATCCCACTGCTGTTTTGCCTTTGAAGCTAAGTAGGGTTGATCCTAGTCAGTCCCTGGATGGAAGACTTGAAGTAGTGAAAATACATGTTTGAAACTTCACACATTTCCAAAAAGATTGTGTCTGACTTGTGAAAAAATTTTAAGGGTAAGGAGACCAGATGAGATCAGAGCAAAAAACAGCATGCATTGCTACATATCTAACTCTAACATTTTTCACAGATAGAACACTTTACTCATTTTTACACAATCACATTTCTACCCTAGCTTTATTTATGCACTTAAAATGCTGGCTGAAACCTTGCATCAGGCCTAAATGCTTGCCTGCTTCTAGCATCACAATTTAAGGCAGTAACAATTGTTTCGCACGTAAGCAATAAATCATATTCCCATCAATTCTGTAATCTAAAGATCAACATGATTGACCAATTGCTTGATACTTAATTTTTTTGTATCAGACCTGATACATCTAATGTTCAGGGAATGTGTCACACGATTATTCAAATAGATTAATGAACAGTTTAGTGAATGTTGCAGCAATTTGGTTACTCTACACAACACAGTGCAATGTTTGAATACAACAAGTCTTTGTGGTATCATTGACTTGCATTTCAGTTTGTTGAGGTTGAACATTCAATGCTTCCATGCTACAATCCAACTTATAAGTAGGGGGACCAGTATGTCAGCTGAATATCTTTTGCCTATTGGAAACCACAAACATTTCAATTTGCATTTTGCCTATTCATCCCCTTACTTTCAAACAGAAGGTCAACAGGTTTGAATGTAAATCAAGCGCATATAGGATGACAGGGAAAATTAAGTGAATCCTTTAAGTCGAGTACATTAACAGCCCATCAGGTTTCATTACTCTTCCAACCCCTGATTGAAGTGAGGGTGTTTTGACACAAAACTGATTTATATTTTTCTGGCACTAACTGCATTTTCCCAGATGATTGTTGGGAGATGGAGGTGAGTCAGTCCAGCCTACAGTCCTGTGGAGCGTCTGCTCAGGGAGATAGACTTGTTCCTAATGAACATTTAGTTCCGGGTAGGAGAGGCAGAATTCGCTACCGCGATTACAGAGATCATGTGCTCGCTCTGAAATGATTATGGGAGAGGGAATTCTAAGCAGATGCCTAATAGCTATGCTAATGAACTCACATTTACCTGAGGCTGGAAGAAAAGATGCATGCTAATGTCTGTGGCCTTTACAACAACAAAAAACATTCACATGTGAAAAACACATTTGCTGTTTAACATGTAAAAAAAACTCCAACTGTGAAAATCTCCCTTTCACATGTGGAATTGCAGATTCACATGTGGAGTTGAAATAATGTTATTCCCCTCACATGTGAAAAGATGGTGTTAACATGTTGCTGTAGCAATGTTTCCCCCAGTGGAATTAGGGTGATCACATTTAAAAAGCCTGAGAGCGGGGCAAGGCAACGATTTTTCGGGACATACGCAGAACAATGGACAGAATAATTGAATGGATCACATTCAAATGGTGACATAGTTATGCTATACGAAGGTCACTGCCTGTTAAAGAGCCATCCTTACTTGCTACATCCATTTTAGACTTATAAATTAAGGATACGTACCCATTGATTCTTGAGGAATATAACAAAGTATACATTCCTCATGAGCTTATTTCAACTTCCATACCCTATCAGAGCCCAAAATATAAACTTTTTTTACTCCAATGTTTGTAAACACAGTAAATGTAAACAACGTCTCTATAGCCTAAAAACATGGTAAAACTATCATTTGATATCATGGATGGTCAGTCCTTGCATCCATAGCGTAGTCTATGGATTTGAGAGTGGTTGCATATCTGCAGCCCCATCCCTTAGCTTTTTACTGAAACTGGGGCAGAGAGTACAATGTGTTAATGTTTCTATTAAGGTTTAGCGCTTTAAACACCTTTAATAATAGAGTAATCGTTTAATTACATGGTGCAACCTTCTAGTGAGTTACTTTTGTGCCATTAATATCAAGCAAAACCTTAATCTATTTATAGCAAAACAAAATATCGCAAGTGTCACGAACGTCGTAAGAAGGAGACCAAAGCGCAGTGTGATGTGAATACACCTTCTTTA
Source organism: Salvelinus namaycush (assembly GCF_016432855.1). Taxonomy (NCBI): domain Eukaryota; kingdom Metazoa; phylum Chordata; class Actinopteri; order Salmoniformes; family Salmonidae; genus Salvelinus; species Salvelinus namaycush. Next base: position 44,481,109 of record NC_052325.1, read on the forward strand.
ATTATAACAAAGAACACTTAAACTAATACAAAATGAACGTGAACGCTAAATGACACGAGTGCAGACATGCAACATCACCTAGACAATCACCCACAAACCAAACTGGAAAATGGCAACCTAAATAGGATCCCCAATCAGAGACAACGATAAACAGCTGCCTCTGATTGGCAACCAATCCAGGCCACCATAGACCTACGTAAGCCTAGACTACACACACAACCTAGACATACAAAAACCCTAGACCAGACAAAAACACACATACCACCCTTGTCACACTCTGACCTAACCAAAATAATAAAGAAAACAAAGATAACTAAGGTCAGGGCGTGACAGCAAGGAAATCATTTTTTTTAAACTGTAGAACAAATTAACTGTAAATGGATGCAAAAATGTTTGGGGGGGTGAAACCTTTTTTTAAATTACACGGTTAAAAAAATTCTGTCCTTGGTTATGTTAACCTGTCCTTTGCTTTTTCGCAGCCTTTTTTCCAGTTGCAAATTTTGGTACATTCATTCCAGCAACATTACATCCTGCATCCCATTGTTGGCTTTCCTCTGAAGCTATAGCAGGAGCTAGTATATAGCAGGGTTGGTACTGGTCGTTCCTTGGATGAGAGACCAGATGTAGCTGGAAGTTGAGAAAAATAAACATGTAAAAAATGAATATCACGAGGGGATTTTCTTTTTCTACGTGAGTGAAAAACACATGAAATATGAACATGTGAAACTTCACTTTTTTATTTATTTTTTATTTTGAGTAGATCGATGCAAAAAATTACAATGAAATCCATTTTAATCCCACTTTGTAAGACAATAACATTTGAATAAATACTTTTGTAAGGCACTGTATTTGTTTGAAACCTATTAATAGATCATTTTATTTCAGAGAGACAAACAATCACATTTTGTTGCAAAACGAGATATATCCGCCTCACTCTCAGAGAAAAAGGTAGCAACGCAAGGGTTTACACAGTCAAATGTTAAAGAACCACAAGCAGAACCACACTGAGCATGCTAGCTCTGAAACAAAGAGCCTTGCCAATATCAAACACACCACCATTCCTGAGTTGAGTTTGTGGTCCTTCAAGAGGAAGATATCTTTGTTCATTTAATCAGTATTTCAGTAAACCACGAGAGGGGGAAGGACTCAGATGACAAGCTGATCTGAGAGGCTCCCCTCTCAGCAACAATATGAACAATGAATGCTTTATTACTTCAGAGATCTGGGGAGATAGGCCTTGATGAAATAGATACCACTACCTTCTGGGTTATTAAAATACAGTTTTGGGCCTCCTGAGTGGCGCAGCTGTCTAAGGCACTGCATCGCAGGCGGTTCAACAGCCCTGGGTTCAATCCCAGGCTATATCACAGCCAGTCGTGAGTGGGAAACCCATAAGACGGCGCACAATTGGCCCAGCGTTGTACGGGTTAGGGGAGGGTTTGACCGACCAGGATGTCCTTGTCCCATCGCACTCTAGCGACTCCTTGTGGCGGACCGGGCGCCTGCAACCAGACTTCGGTCCCCAGTTGTATGGTGTTTCCTCCGACACATTGGTGTGGCTGGCTTCCAGGTTAAGCGAGCAGTGTGTCAAGAAGTAGTGTGCCTTGGCAGGGTCGTGTTTCGGAGGACAAATGGCTCTCGACCTTCGCCTCTCAGTCCGTACAGGAGTTGCAGCAATGGGACAAGACTGTAGCTACCAATTGGGGAGAATAAGGGGTAAAAGTACAAATAAATAAAAAACATAAAATGTTATTCTAACATTGCATAGTTATCACTGGTAATATGGCCTAACTAATGTTTTATAAACAATTATGAGGTTGTTTGTTGTTACCGATATTTACACTATTTGTTGATTAATAGTATGGTTAATAATGGGCATTCAGAATGATTTATTTATCAACTAGATTATAATTTATTTATACCACCAATTTATTAGATCTGGAGTAATAAACTTTAAATGATTATACTGCATTAGAGAGATCAAAATGAAAAATAGGACAATGAACCTAACCAAAAATGTTAACCCTTCTTGCATACAATGTTTGAGAGAGTGTAAAATCCAGAAAAAAAAGTCTGGTTCAGGACCTTGCAAGTGTATCATAAGATTGTTTTGTATCTCCTAAGACTTATTTTATTTCCCTTTCTCCAAGAATAAAAAGCCTATATCTCTGGCAACTCACAGCAATTGATTTTCCTTTCTTTCTCAAATCATCCACCTTAGGGCTCTGCCTCGAGCCCCAAGATGAGATTCAAACCATCCCTATGGCCCAAAACTATTCATTCAGTTGGAGCTGATAGGAATCTGGCTGGGAAAAGGGGAGTGAGGAGGAGATTCTATTAAATGAGTCAGGCTTGGACATATGAACGTGACCCGTGACTTATATAATCGTGGCATCCATTGTAGTTTAAGACTTGCTCAGAAATTGTAAAAGTAGATGTTCAACTCACAATAGGCATATTGTTCAGGGTGATCTATGTTGTTAATATATTTTATATTACGATGTCTATGAAAGCAAATTGAAAATGTATTTGAAACTTGCCTTGGATTAAGTACTGTCGTGTTCAAAACACTCAGGAGTAAGATATTCTAGTTACAGATAGCTAGCTGTTGTTCAGTGCACACATTCCATCTAACAAAGCTGGACTTTTACGCCAATATAGCTTATAAGATATAGATAGCTTGATATTGAGACGCATGTTGGTTGAGGCATGCCACAGTCAGGACATCATCTTGACGACTACTAGTGCCTATTCCTCAGAGTCAGACCCCATCTCAAACATGTATGGCTGAATAGGTGTCAGTCTCCAGCAAATTATGGGTGGTTCCAGCTTTCAAATCCTGACAATTTAGGGAGCAAGGTAAGTTTCTAAGTTTAGATAATTTTTTTGATAACTTCCCGAAGACCAAAAATGTCAAAACAAGCCTCAATCATGTTTTTGTAACAATAATAACATTCTTATATTAATTCTGGAACGAGTGGAGTGATCCTTTAAAATGTAGAAGTACAGTATTAGTCATTCGATACAAAGCATTTCCCTTGACAGTCATATCCAATTATTATACGCAGGCTAGAAATGGCAGTGAGACATCCAGAATATGCAGTATAGAAAACCCAATAGAATTTCAGTTTTCTCACAAAAATGCCTGATGTAAGGATATTGTGTGCACATCTTTGGACCATGGATTTGATAGTGACAGAAAGGTTAACTGAACTTTGAATCTAAATACATATTAACTTCTTCTCTTACAATTAAGAGTTACAAATAATACATTTCTCTAATCTCAGTTTGGCATGTCATATACCTGGCCTAGCAATCCCGTATCCGCTGAAGATTTGTCACTTGAAGATGGCGCCTGCAGACATGGCAGCTCTGCTTCTAGCTCTTAAGCAACTTGGCAGTATTTTGTTTTTTTGTGTGTTATTTCTTACTTTATTAGCCCAGAACGTTTTTTTGTGTGTGTTAGTACATACAGCCGGAAATAACTTTTGGATATCAGAGCGCCGTTAACTCACCAGCATTACGACCAGAAATGCGACTTTCCCAAACTGGATCCTTTTTTTCTACCCCCGAGGGCAATTGAACTTATCCAAGAGGCTGCTCCAAGATGCCGCCGGCGGAGAAGAGGTATTCAGAGTGGACTTCTACTCCGACTCAGGAGGCGTGCACACCATCCACGACTTCCGAGTATTTTACTTGCTACTGTTCAGTCCTTGGACAATAACATAGACGAGCTCAGGGCGAGGATCTCCTTCCAGAGAGACATCCGGGACTCTAACATACTCTGTTTCAAGGAATCATTGCTCTCTCTGGATATACTGTCCCCGTCCAAACAGCCAGCTGGGTTCTCAGTACATCGCGCAGGGGGTGGTGTACAGTGGTTGCTCCACTAAAAGTTTTGCGATTATGCTGCAGGACATAGAGGTAATTTGTGGTTTAGTATGGTACCATGCGTCACTACTTCATTGCTCCAGACCAGCACAAGGGGCAGATAGAACACTGATTATGCTTTTGGGTCCCAAGGCGCTACTGTGTCTCTGTAGTACTGTAGCATACTCCCGACCGGTTACGTTGTACAGTGCCTTAGTGGCGCAGTGGTCTAAGACACTGCACTGAAGTGCAAGCTATGTTGCTATAGATGCTGGTTCAATACCTGTACTGGGAAATGACAGTAGGTTTTGGTTTCTCTCCCTCTAAAAACGTAAATAAATATTTCCAAATAACAAACTGGCTTGATTTACAAATTAGTAACAATGTCTCACCCCATATTCAAGAATGACCTTTTTCTCGCTCATTTTACGTTATTTGTAAACTAAATAATCTCCAAAATATTGTTATTTTTTAAACAAAGCGATTATTATTAATAATTTAGAATTATATAAAAGCCTCTTAGATATTCTCACAAATATATTATTAACCTTGTTATTAGCAGGACAATAGATGTTGGTCATATTGGTCATGGCTCCCGAGTGGCGCACAATTGATTGCATTGCAGTTCTCCAGCTGTATCCATTGAAATAGTGGTGGGTGCGCGAGATTCAAGGCACAAGGGCAGGGAGCACGGGATGGGCCGCAGAGCCCATTAAGTTATACTAAAATCCGAACTGAATTTAATGAAAAATGACATGAAAAGCACACATTTGTAAATCCCGAACTATAGAAGTAATTGGAAAGGTAGATACAAATTATTTGTGACATTGTGGTTATAATAAAGAATGTAAACAAGATGCTGTGTTTTTATTTTCAGTACTGATGGACAGCTGGTGGCATTTTGAAAACAGGTCTTCAAATACTTGTAGCCCGATTAGCAGGACAATAGACTCTTTATAGCCCGGCTACTGTAGATGTGAAGTCAAACCTTTCCAGTACTCCCCACCCTGCCCCAAACTCCACCCTTCAGTTAACATTCAAAAACGAGCTGTTTATCAAAAAAAAAATGACATTGCGACCAAAGAGAACAGACAAAATGGACATTGTTTTCATCAAACCAGCTTCTTTCTATGGTCTACCCGTTCCAGGTTTAGGACCATAACCACGAGAGGACTTGAAAATGAGCCGGAGCTGAGAGGATCACCAAAACTAAAGGTATTTTGGTTTAAGTGCATTTTCAACAACAACAAAAATGATATGGCCTATCAATATGTAGGAATACTGTGTAATAAAATAGATAATTAAATAAAGGTTAAATAAAAATAAAATGATTGTGTACTAAAATTGTGAATGTGTTTTTGCATACAACAATGCCGGCAACCATCCCTGGAGATCAGAGGACAAAGAGCTAGACAACGGGCCGCACCGAAAAAATGCATGGTTGCCAAGAAAGCGGTTAGTTTTGCTAGATTCTTAAAATGTGTTTGCAGCATTTGTGTGTTGGAGTCACTTTTAATTCTTAATTGCTCTACTGTTTCTATCATCGGCCACTGTAATCGATGGGGGCTCAGGGCGGTACCATCCTGCTCATCTGATGAAGGTGCACATGGATCAGATCCAAACTTTGAAAAGACCGGGATAGAGTCATTGAAGGCAGACCAGCAGAAAGAGAAACATTATCTGAGGGCAGAGACACGGGCTACAGCTGATGCAGTGGTCCAGAGCCAGGCGGTATTGGCAGAGAGTCACTCGTCATTGGCAGAGAGTCAGGCGGGATCGGCGGAGCGTCAGGCGGAGAATGACACGTTGAAGAGGGCGAGGAACGAGATGGAGTCACAATCCATGCCAGGCACACCTGTGAGCTTTGGAACTCCACCTCCGACAGGCAGAGTCAACATACCTGGTGGGTTCATTAGGTCTTCGGTTCACCCTGACATTTCCATTCCTCTTCTGACAACAGAACTTGACCAACTGCTCACCAGGTACAGCAAGGGTCGTCCGGACCATTATGCTGTTCTGCTATAGCCTAATAAACAAATGCAATTGGCTTATATCTTCAAAATGCTTTAAATGCTTTATTATCAAAATGTAAAAGCATATACTGTACAGTACTATATTTCTTCATCAGCATCTTTATGCTTTTGTTAATAAAATAATGATAAAAATACTCTTTCAAAATGCTGATGTTTATTTAGTTAACATTTTATGAAATCGACAATTGGCAACCCATCTCTTATGGGATGAATTGACACATAAACAAACATTACAATAATTCACTATGGTAATTAAATTATAATTCTTCTTCCGGCATTCTCTGCATTGCGCATCACATAAAGAGTGAAAAAAAGAAAAATAATAATAAAATACATCAATTCATAATAGTAAATAAGGTTATCTAAACAATAATTACATCCCTAGAGCAGTGAAATAATATATATACATATACATACATGCACAATGTCACGGCCGATGCTGGAAGAAGACCAAGGTGCAGCGTGGTGAGCGTACATATTCCTTTTTATTTGAATGTCGCCAACAAAACAATAAACAATACAAAACGACCGTGAAGCTTAACAGGGCTATGAAGCCTCTAACAAAGTTAACTACCCACACTGAAAGGAGGGAAAAAGGGCTACCTAAGTATGGTTCCCAATCAGAAACAAGGATAGACAGCTGTCCCTGATTGAGAACCATACCCAGCCAAAACATAGAAATAAAGAAACATAGAAAACAAAACATAGAATGCCCAACCCAAATCACACCGTGACACACACGGCGTGACACACACTGCATATATACACATACATACATACATACATACATACATACATACATACCATAAACAGACAAATAAATACAGAAAAAAAGAAACAAAAGTCATTTGAACCCAGTCTGACACAAAGCGAAGATCCCTATGGGAGACAAGCCTATACACAATCTATATACACACACCATTAACCAAATACAAAATAAATAGTTGTACTATTTTATTATTTTTGGTCCTCTCGTGTACTTTTGTATTTTTCATATTTTTTGTATATATTTCAAATTTATTTTCAATATCTTTTTCATTTTAATTCATTCATTCTTCAGGTAACCTGCCTCACCCAATGTGATATGGAACCGCTATTATTTAAAAATTTTAGACCTTATAGCAAGAACCACCTAGCCATCAGAAGCTAACCAGCTAATTAGCTACAAGCTATTTAGTCATTGTTAGCCACTGCTAGCGGCCTTTACCTTCTACACAGATACCAGCCCTTTTTTTTGCCGGGATAATACTCGCCAGCCTACCAGTATCGGACTGTCTCTCCACTACAACGCCGGATTCCTGCCGTAATCCCTGGACCATTACTCCTGATCTTCACAGCTAGCTAGCACCCACCGAGTTACCCAGTACTGAAGCTATCCCTGAGGCCCACCTCCCGGCCTACTCAGTTGTTCACCCGGACTCCACCCAAACACGGCTAGAACCCACTACTCCACCGGATTCTTGCCGTAAGCTCTGGACCTTGGCACCGGATCACCGCTGCTACTGAGTGGCTATAGTGGCTAACGCCCCTGCCCCGAAGCTAGCACCAGTTAGCCGTGAGCCAGGCGCATCTCCCGGCTAGCAAACTAAATTACTACAACTACAATACCTCTTTCGCCATCTGGCTTGGATCCATTGTCGACACGGCGCCCCGCCGCACCACCACGACTGGTCTGCCGACAAATACTCCATCCGCTGTGCCTTCAACCGGCCTCCGTCGGACGTCAGAACAGACGCTTCTACTAGCCCCGGGCTACTAACTTTAAACGCCATATCGCCTAGCATAGTAGCGACTACTCCGCGGCTTCCCTGTTCCATCTATTGCTGCCCCCTGGACCCTATGATCACATGGCTACATAGCTGATGCCTGCTGGACTTTCCATTAACCACGGCACTCCATTCTGTTTATTTTTGTTGTTTATCTGTCGGCCCCAGCCGCGAACTCCGGCTCTGTGTGTAGTTAACCGACCCTCTCTGCCCATTCATCGTCATTTTACCTGTTGTTGTTGTTTTAGCTGATTAACTGTTGTTGTCTTACCCGTTGTTGTCTTAGCTAGCTCTCCCAATCAACACCTGTGATTACTTACTTCAGCCTCGCTGAATGTCTCTCTCAAATGTCAATATGCCTTGTATACTGTTGTTAAGGTTAGTTTTCATTGTTTTAGTTTACAATGGAGCCCCTAGTTCCACTCATCATACCTCTGACACCTCCTTTGTCCCACCTCCCACACATGCGGTGACCTCACCCATTATAACCAGCATGTCCAGAGATACAACCTCTCTTATCATCACTCAGTGCCTGGGCCCCTGTCTGCACATTATGCCCTGAATCTATTCTACCATGCCCAGAAATCTGCTCCTTTAATTCTTTGTCCCCAACGCTCTAGGCGACCAGTTTTGATAGCCTTTAGCCGTACCCTCATCCTACTCCTCCTCTGTTCCTCGGGTGATGTGGAGGTAAACCCAGGCCCTGCGTGTCCCCAGGCACTCTCATTTGTTGACTTCTGTGATCGAAAAAGCCTTGGTTTCATGCATGTTAACATCAGAAGCCTCCTCCCTAAATTCGTTTTACTCACTGCTTTAGCACACTCCGCCAACCCTGATGTCCTTGCCGTGTCTGAATCCTGGCTTAGGAAGGCCACCAAAAATTCTGAGATTTCCATACCCAACTACAACATTTTCCGTCAAGATAGAACTGCCAAAGGGGGAGGAGTTGCAATCTACTGCAGAGATAGCCTACAAAGTTCTATCGTACCTTCCAGGTCTATACCCAAACAGTTAGAACTTCTAATTTTAAAAATGAATCGCTCCAGAAATAAGTCTCTCACTGTTGCCGCCTGCTATCGACCCCCCTCCGCTCCCAGCTGTGCCCTGGACACCATTTGTGAATTGATCGCCCCCCATCTAGCTTCAGAGTTCGTTCTGTTAGGTGACCTAAACTGGGATATGCTTAACACCCCGGCAGTCCTACAATCTAAGCTAGATGCCCTCAATCTCACACAAATCATCAACGAACCCACCAGGTACAACCCTAAATCCGTAAACATGGGCACCCTCATAGACATTATCCTGACCAACTTGCCCTCTAAAAACACCTCCGCTGTTTTCAATCAGGATCTCAGCAATCACTGCCTCATTGCCTGCATCCGCTATGGGTCCACGGTCAAACGACCACCCCTCATCACTGTCAAACGCTCCCTAAAACACTTCTGCGAGCAGGCCTTTCCAATCAACCAGGCCCGGGTATCCTGGAAGGATATTGACATCATCCCGTCAGTCAAGGATGCCTGGTCTTTAAAGTAATTTCCTCACCATCTTAGATAAGCATGCCCCGTTCAAAAAATGCAGAACTAAGAACAGATATAGCCCTTAGTTCACTCCAGACCTGACTGCCCTTGACCAGCACAAAAACATCCTGTGGCGGACTTCAATAGCATCGAATAGTCCCCGCGATATGCAACTGTTCAGGGAAGTCAGGAACCAATACACGCAGTCAGTCAGGAAAGCAAAGGCTAGCTTTTTCAAGCAGAAATTTTCATCCTGTAGCTCTAACTCCAAAAAGTTTTGGGGCACTGTAAAGTCCATGGAGAACAAGAGCACCTCCTCCCAGCTGCCCACTGCACTAGGCTAGGTATTACGGTCACCACTGATAAATCCATGATAATTGAACATTTCAATAAGCATTTCTCATCGGCTGGCCATGCCTTCATCCTGGCTACTCAAACCCCGGCCAACAGCTCCGCCCCCCCCGCAGCTACTCGCCCAAGCCTTCCCCAGCTTCTCCTTCACCCAAATCCAGATAGCAGATGTTCTGAAAGAGCTGCAAAACCTGGACCCGTACAAATCAGCTGGACTAGACAATCTGGACCCTCTCTTTCTAAAACTATCCGCCGCCATTGTTGCAACCCCTATTACCAGCCTGTTCAACCTCTCGTATCATCCGGAATCCCTAAAGATTGGAAAGCTGCCGCGTCATCCCCCTCTTCAAAGGGGGTGACACCCTAGACCCTAACTGTTACAGACCTATATCCATCCTGCCCTGCCTATCTAAAGTTTTCGAAAGCCAAGCTAATAAACAGATCACCGACAATTTCGAATCCCACCGTACCTTCTCCGCTGTGCAATCCGGTTTCCGAGCCGGTCACGGGTGCACCTCAGCCACGCTCAAGGTACTGAATGATATCATAACCGCCATCGATAAAAGACAGTACTGTGCAGCCGTCTTCATCGACCTGGCCAAGGCTTTCGACTCTGTCAATCACCGTATTCTTATTGGCAGACTCAATAGCCTTGGTTTTTCTAATGACTGCCTCGCCTGGTTCACCAACTACTTTGCAGACAGTGTTCATTGTGTCAAATCGGAGGGTATGTTGTCCGGACCTCTGGCAGTCTCTATGGGGGTACCACAGGGTTCAATTCTCGGGCCGACTCTTTTCTCTGTATATTTCAATGATGTAGCTCTTGCTGCGGGCGATTCCCTGATCCACCTCTACGCAGACGACACCATTCTGTATACTTCTGGCCCTTCCTTGGACACTGTGCTAACTAACCTCAAAACGAGCTTCAATGCCATACAACACTCCTCCCGTGGCCTCCAACTGCTCTTAAACGCTAGTAAAACCAAATGCATGCTTTTCAACCATTCGCTGCCCGCACCCGCCCGCCTAACTAGCATCACCACCCTGGACGGTTCCGACCTAGAATATGTAGACAACTATAAATACCTAGGTGTCTGGTTAGACTGTAAACTCTCCTTCCAGACTCATATTAAACATCTCCAATCCAAAATCAAATCTAGAATCGGCTTTCTATTTCGCAACAAAGCCTCCTTCACTCACACCGCCAAACTCACCCTAGTAAAACTGACTATCCTACCGATCCTCGACTTCGGCGATGTCATCTACAAAATAGCTTCCAATACTCTACTCAGCAAACTGGATGCTGTCTATCACAGTGCCATCCATTTTGTTACCAAATCACCTTACACCACCAACCACTGCGACCTGTATGCTCTAGTCGGCTGGCCCTCGCTACATATTCGCTACAGACCCACTGGCTCCGGGTCATCTATAAGTCTATGCTAGGTAAAGCTCCACCTTATCTCAGTTCACTGGTCACGATAACAACACCCACCCGTAGCACACGTTCCAGCAGGCATATCTCACTGATCCTCCCCAAAGCCAACACCTCATTTGTCCGCCTTTCCTTCCAGTTCTCTGCTGCCAGTGACTGGAACGAATTGCAAAAATCGCTGAAGTTGGAGACTTTTATTTCCCTCACAAACTTTAAACATCAGCTATCTGAGCAGCTAACCGATCGCTGCAGCTGTACATAGTCCATCTGTAAATAGCCCACCCAATCTACCTACCTCATCCCCATACTGTTTTTATTTACTTTTCTGCTCTTTTGCACACCAGTATCTCTACTTGCACATCATCATCTGCTCATTTATCACTCCAGTGTTAATATGCTAAATTGAAATTATTTCGCTACTATGGCCTATTTATTGCCTACCTCATGCCTTTTGCACACACTACATATAGACTTTCTTTTTTTTCTACTGTGTCATTGGCTTGTTTATTGTTTATTCCATGTGTAACTCTGTGTTGTTGTCTGTCACACTGCTTTGCTTTATCTTGGCCAGGTCGCAGTTGTAAATGAGAACTTGTTCTCAACTAGCCTACCTGGTTAAATAAATGTGAAATAAAAAAATAAAATAGGGAGCTCTTTTTCTTTTATTCCATGCTTTATGTAAATATTCCGCAAACGGAAATACACAATGCACAAAAAAACATTTCAATTTCTCCTCATCACTCAGCCACATGATGCCAGGGTATATCTGGTGTGGTTTCTGGAATAAAAGCAAGCGTATATCGTGGTAGAAAGGGCAATAGAGGATTAAATGAGTTTAATTCTCTATTTCTTTGAGGTCACAATAATTACATAGTCTTTCCTCTTCTATTTCACCACAATACCGACCTGTTTCAATACGCAGAGGCAATATCCCTGATCTTACCTGTGCACATAGCGATCTCTTGTTTTTAGGTAGGTATATACATAATATATCTCAAACACACAAATTCACCCTTAATCAAACAAAAAGTTCTCAATTTGGGTTTATGATTAATCTCCTCCACCCATTTTTTTCATATTGCATCAACAGTTGTTTTTTTAATCATATCTATGCCTCCCTTAATTTGGATTTCATACAGATATTCACAGTCAGACTGTTGAAAAAGGTCAGACATTTCAGTTGCCCAGGCTCCTATGGATAGATCCCATTGAAAAACTTTACTAGCTATTCTGGCAGTTGGCATATCCCACAGTCTATTCCAAAATCTCACCATACCCGCCTTCCATCTCACCTCACAGGGTTCCCAGCCCATGTCCCCAGTTATTGCAAGTATAGGTGCAAACTTGTGGACACCTGTTATGAACATGTTCGTTTTTAAAACACCTCTTAGCACCCCACACTCCTGCTGAATAGTCCAGGACAGGGCACACGCATGTCTGATACAGTTGGGAATACGTGGCGTAACCAAGTAATCTTTGAGTGTTTTATTTTTCCTATAACTCACCCAAGAACTCTACTTGCTGAGTAATTATTGGTGGAGAGTCACGTCATATTTTTCGATATACTGTAGGCCTACCATAGGCGACATGAGTCTCACTAGTATTGAGTAATGTGCTGTTAAAAGTGGTGTCGGTCTTATTTATTTAAAGAGCATATTGACGTTAGAAGGAATAGCATACAACTTTTTAGCACGTTTTCACACTGCTCTGAGTGAGACAAGCATTGGCAACTGGTCTTGATAAATCAAGTAGATTTTATTTGAACTGAATCTCCGTTTGGTTATTGGTTAGACTACAATTATACAATTAGGGTTAGACTACAATTATACAATTAAGCTCTTAGTGTAACCTTTATTTAACTAGGCAAGTCAGTTAAGAACAAATTCTTATTTACAAGGACAGCCCACTCCTTCCTCCCCATTGGGGAATTGAATTGAGCTAAATAGCCCAGTACTGTAGCCTACTCCCGACCGTCACGTTGTACAGCGCTATATTTTCCATTCCATCCTAACGGAAACCCAGAGGGTTTTTGGTTTTCTTGGAATAGGAACACCATAATATTATTCTAATTAATTAAGCAAAATTTCTTAAAATCAGTCCCATATTGTCACGCCCTGACCTTAGATATCTCGGTTTTTCGATATATTTTGGTTAGGTCAGGGTGTGACTAGGGTGGGTACTCTAGTTTTTGTATGTCTAGGGGTTTTTGTATGTCTATGTTGGCTTGATATGGTTCCCAATCAGAGACAGCTGTTTATCTTTGTCTCTGATTGGAATTCATATTTAGGTAGCCATTTCCTCATTTGTGTTGTGAGATCTTGTCTATGTATAGTTGCCTTAGTGCACATCAGTAGCTTCACGTTTCGTTTGGTTGTTTGTTGTTTTGTTATGTGAGTTTCAATTTATAAAAATGATGTGGAACTCTACTCACGCGGCGCCTTGGTCTCATCATTATGACGAACGTGACAGAAGATCCCACCACACACGGACCAAGCAGCGTGTTCAAGAGGAGCAGGGATCCTGGGCCCGGGAGAAAAGAGAGTGGAGGACATCCTGGACCTGGGAGGAGGTAATGGCAGGGGACAAGACCCTGCCATGGAAGCAGGCGGAGGCAGCGGAAGAGGAACGTCGACGATACGAGGGGACGCGGCTAGCACGGAAGCCTGAGAGGCAGCTCCCCCCAAAAATGGGGGGGGCACACGGGGAGATTGGCGGAGGTAGGGTTTAGACCTGAGCCAACTCCCCGTGCTTACCGTGGGGAGCGTGTGACTGGTCAGGCACCGTGTTATGCAGTGATGCGCACGGTGTCTCCAGTGCGCATTCATAGCCCGGTACGCTCTATTCCAGCTCCCCGCATTTGCCACACTAGAATGGGCATCCAGCCAGGACGGGTTGTGCCGACTCAGCGCTCCTGGTCTCCAGTACACCTATTCGGACCAGGATATCCTGCGCTGGCTCTACGTACTGTATCGCCAGTACGCCTTCACAGCCCAGTGCGTCCTGTGCCAGCGCCCCGCACTTATCGAGCTAAATTGAGCATCCAGCCAGGACGGATTGTGCCAGCCGGGACACAAGCCGGCAACAACCGGTGAAATTGGAGGGCGCGCAATTCAAATAAATAATCGTAATATTAAACATTCATGAACATACAAGTGTCTTAAATAATTTAAAAGCTTAAATTCTTGTTAATCTAACTGCGTTGTCCGATTTCAAAAAGGCTTTACGGCGAAAGCATACCATGCGATTGTCTGAGGACGGCGCCCCACATCAACATATTTTTCAACCATCACAAATAGCGATTAAATAAATCACTTACTTTTGAAGATCTTCCTCTGTTTGCAATCCCAAGGGTCCCAGCTACAATATGAATGGTCGTTTTGTTAGATAAAATCCTTCTTTATATCCCAAAAAGTCAGTTTAGTTGGCGCCATCAATATCAGTAATCCACTTGTTCAACATGCAGACAAAAGAGTCCAAAAAGCTACCGCCAAACTTCGTCCAAATAAGTCAAACGACTTCCATTACATTGTTTTGAATAGTTCTCCAATCACTGCATCAGACTGAAGATTGATAAGCTCAAGTTGCAGGTCAGTGGGAACGTTATCCACATTGAAGGTGAGAGGAGAGGAAACCAACAGCATGTCATTTTCCAACACTTTGAAATCCTCAAAACGACGAGAAAACTCACCGTTCAAAGCACGCAGCAGCGATGTATACTTCTCCCGCTGGTCAACAGACTAGTAGTGTCGGAAGGTGGGTGAAATTGTTGGCTTCTACTTGGCGGATCAGGAGGAGTAATTTTCCCTTGAAGGCTTTTACAAGACTGTATGTGCAAAAAGGCCCATCACTTGTAGTTTGGAATTCAGTTCATTCACGAGGGCCATGTTGTCCACGGTGAAGGCAAAATCAGCCAATCATTCTTTATCTTGCAGTTGGGGGAAATCCACATATTTTCCTTTCATTTGCAAAAACTGAGCAATCTCCGACTACAGGACCCACACCCTTTTAAGCACCTTCCCTAAACTCAGCCATCTCACGTTTGTGTGGTAGGGGAGATTTGCATGACCCGACTCTGTCTCTTCCAACAGTGAGACAAACTACCTGTGGTTTAAAGATTTTGCTCTTATGAAGTTTACCACTTCAATGCAATGCAGGAAAATCATTTTCTGATCTGAGTTCAGCTCAGCTACTTGATCTTATATCCTTTTCAAAAGGCCAACGTTTCTTCCTGTCAAGTTTTGGCACCCATCAGTGGTCACACTGGATAGCTTTTGCCCTTCATTGACTGCACTGAAGCAAGCTCCTCTGTAATTTCAAAGTCTGGGGTTATGCCTCGTAAGAATATCAACAACTGCGCCGTGTCACGTGCATCACTGCTATCATCCAGGGCCAAGGAGAAATAGTTGAAATCCTTTACCTTGTCTTTCAACTGTTGTTCCATATTCTCTGCTATGACCTCAACACGCCGTGTCACTGTTCGTCTTGACAGGGAAACATTTTCAAACAGCTCTTTCTTGTCGGGGCAAAGTATTGCTGCAGAGTCAATTAAACATTCTTTAATGAATTCGCTCTCAGTGAATGGCTTGCTAGGTTTAGCAATTTTGTGGGACAGTACATAGCTAGCTCTCACAATTCCGTTGTTTTCTGTATGCAGTTCTGTGAAAAGTCCTTGCTGCCTTTGCAACTGAGACAGCAACTCTTTCTATGCACTTGTCCTCTGCTCAGAAGACATATTCCTATATTTCTCTGCATGCTTTGTCTGGAAGTGTTGGGACAAGTTGTAGTCTTTCAAGACAGTGATGCTCTCTGTGCACACTAAGCACACAGCTTTCCCTGATACCTCAATAAAGACATATTTTGATGTCCATTCTTGCTGGAACACCCTACATTCATTGTCTACTTTCCTTTTCTTTGAAATATTCAAAAAATAATGTTTGCGCAATTCCTAGCGAGCTACTATTTGTAACTGTGACGTGTGTGTCAGCCTGTCAGTCACTGTCTGTCCTCGTACAGTTGTTATTTATACGTGCCTTCAAAATAAATGTCCCACAAGCGGTGGGAACGGGGAACCCCGTTCCGCTAGCGGAACCCCTCGCCAACAGCCAATGAAATTGCAGGGCGCCAAATTCAATCAACAGAAATCTCATTATTCAAATTTCTAAAACATACAAGTATTAGACACCATTTTAAAGATAAAATTCTCGTTAATCCAACCACAGTGTCCGATTTCAAAAAGGCTTTTCGGCGAAAGCAGAACATATCATTATGTTAGGTCAGCAACTAGTCACAGAAAGCATACAGCGATTTTCCAACCAAAGAGAGGAGTCACAAAAAGCAGAAATAGAGATAAAATTAATCACTAACCTTTGATATTCTTCCTCAGATGACACTCCCGGGACAACATGTTACACAGTACATGTATGTTTTGTTCGATCAAGTTCATATTTATATCCAAAAATCTCAGTTTACATTTGGCTTTGCCTCCAAAACATCCCGTGAATTTGCACAGAGCCACATCAATTTACAGAAATACTCATAATAAACATTGATAAAAGATACAAGTATTATTCACAGAATTAAAGATACACTTCTCCTTAATGCAACCGCTGTGTCAGATTTCAAAAAAACTTTACGGAAAAAGCAAACCATGCAATAATCTGAGTACGGCGCTCAGACAACAAATCAAGCCAAACAGATATCCGCCATGTTGGAGTCAACAGAAGTCAGAAATAGCATTATAAATATTCACTTACCTTTGATGATCTTCATCAGAATGCACTCCCAGGAATCCCAGTTCCACAATAAATGTTTGATTTGTTCGATAAAGTTCCTCTTCATGTCCAAATACCTCGCGCGTTTAGCCCAGTATTCCAAATTCATGACGCGCGATCACTAGGAGCAGACGAAAAGTCGAAAAGTTTCGTTACAGTCCGTAGAAACATGTCAAACGAAGTATAGAATCAATCTTAGGATGTTTTTAACATAAATAATGTTCTAACCGGAGAATTCCTTTGTCTTCAGAAATGCAATGGAACTCAAGCTAACTCTCACATGATTGCGCATGGTCAGCTAATGGCACTCTGGGTGAGACCTTACTCAATCCCCTCTCATTCGCCCCCACTTCACAGTAGAAGCATCAAACAAGGTTCTAAAGACTGTTGACATCTAGTCGAAGCTTTAGGAAGTGCAATATGACCCCATAGACACTGTGTATTCGATAGGCCAAGAGTTGAAAAACTACAAACCTCAGATTTCCCACTTCCTTGTTGGATTCTTCTCAGGTTTTCGCCTGCCATATGAGTTCTATTATACTCACAGACATCATTCAAACCGTTTAAGAAACTTCAGAGTGTTTTCTATCCAAATCGACTAATAATATGCATATATTAGCAACTGGGACTGAGTAGCAGGCAGTTTACTCTGGGCACGCTTTTCATCCAAACGTGAAAATGCTGCCCCCTAGCCCAAACAGGTTAAATCATTACAAAAAAAGGCGAGTGTTCATTGTGCTTTTAATTTGAATAACAAATACGTTTTTCAAAACTTTACTATCGCAAATTCTTTATGTGATCTGAGCATGATTCCACGGGCCGTATTGAATCAGGTCGCGGGTTGCATAGGTCGCCCCAATAGATCCACAGATGATGCAATCCCCATTGCACTGCACACTGCCCTATCCCATCTGGACAAGAATAATACCTATGTAAGAATGCTGTTCATTGACTATAGCTCAGCCTTCAACATCATAGTACCCTCCAAGCTCATCATTAAACTCGGGGCCCTGGGACTCGTTCAGTTACCTTAGCTTTCTTGGGAACAGGAACAATGGTGGCCATCTTGAAGCATGTGGAAACAGCAGACTGGGATAGGGATTGTTTGAATATGTCCATAAACACACCAGTCATCTGGTCTGCGCATGCTCTGAGGACGGGGCTAGGGATGCCATCTGGGCTGGCAGCCTTGCAAGAGTTACACGGAGAAGGAGAGCCCACAGTCTTCGGTAGCGGGATGTGTCTGTGGCAATGTATTGTAATTCAAAGCGTGCAAAGAAGTTGTTATATTTATCTGGGAGCAAGATGTCGATGTCCGCGACGGGGCTGTTTTTCTTTTTGTAATCCGTGATTGTCTGTAGACCCTGCCACATACGTCTTGTGTTTGAGCCGTTGAATTGCGACTCTACTTTGTCTCTATACTGATGCTTTGCTTGTTTGATTGCCTTGCGGAGGGAATAACTACACTGTTCAGGAGTATCTATCAATTCACAACAATACACACAAATCAAAAAGTAAAAGAATGGAATTAGAAATATATAAATATTAAGACGAGCCATGTCTGAGTGGCATTGATGAAAATGCAGTAGAATACAGTATATACATATGAAATGAATAAAACAGTCTGTAAACATTATTAAAGTGACTAGTGTTCCACTTAAAGTGACGGGTGATTCAATGTCTATGTACATAGGGCAGCAGCCGCTAAGGTGCAGGATTGAGTGACCGGGTGGTAGCCGGCTAGTGATGCGTTGGGCAGACCGCACTACCCTCTGGAGAGTGCCCTGCAGTTGCGGGTGGTGCAGTTGCCGTACCAGGCGGTGATACAGACAGGATGCTCTCAATTGTACATCTGTAAAAGTTTGTAAAGGTCTTAGGGGCCAAGCGCTGTTGCGCTTTCTTCACCACACTGTCTGTGTTGGTGGACCAATTCAGATTGTCAGTGATGTGTATGCCGAGGAACTTGAAGGTTTTCACTCTGTCTCTCTGTTGTTTCCTGAAGTCCACTATCAGCTCCTTCATTTTTTTGAGGGAGAGGCCCACTCTGCCAGACCCTGGGTCTCGACCCAACCCTGTGCAACTGGGTCTTGGACTTTCTGATGAGGCGCCCCAAGGTGGTGAAGGTAGGAAACAACATCTCCACTCTGCTGATCCTCAACACTGGGGCCCCACAAGGGTGCATTCTCAGCCCTCTCCTGTATGCCCTGTTCACCCATGACTGTGTGGCCATGCACGCCTCCAACTCAATCATCAAGTTTGCAGACGACACTACAGTGGTAGGCTTGATTACCAACAACAACGAGACAGCCTACAGGGAGGAGGTGAGGGCCCTCGGAGCGTGGTGTCAGGAAAATAACCTCTCACTCAACATCAACGAAACATAGATGATCGTGGACTTCAGGACCGCCCCGCCTCGTCTTATCGGAGTGTGCTGTTCTATCTTGCCGGTGCAGCGTATATCCTGCTCGCTGAATATCCATGTCGTCATTCATCCACGATTCCGTGAAACAAAGGATATTACAGTTTTTGATGTCCCGTTGGTAGGATATTCGTGATCGTACCTCGTCTAATTTAGTGTCCAGTGATTGCACGTTGTCGAGTAGTATTGACGGTAACGGCAGCATTCCCATTCGCCTTCTCCGGGTCCTGACAAGGCATCCGGCTCTTTGTCCTCTGTACCTGTGTCGCTTCCTCTTGCAAATAACGGGATGTCAGCCCTGTGGGGTGTTTGGAGAATGTCTTGTGCGTCCTCCTTGTTTGTGAAAGAATCTTGTCTAATCCGAGGTGAGTGATCACTGTCCTGATATCCAGAAGCTCTTTTTTTGCCGTAAGATACGGTTGCAGAAACATTATGTACAAAATCAGTTACAAATAACGCAAAAAACACCACATAATAGCACAATTGGTTGGGTGCCCGTAAAACTGCATAAAGTCCTTTTAAAAGTGACCAGCTCTTCCACACTGGTATCAGTCCCACATGCTAGTTATCTATTAGAAATTATGTTCTGACAGTCTGCTGGTAATGAGGAATTCTTCTTCCGTTCCACTGGTTGCACTTCACCGGTGATCTTGTATCGTTTCAAGTACAGTCCCTGGTCGAGGGATATTGCTGCAGCCTCAGACGATAGAGTCTCATAACCTGAAACAAAATTGGATTTGATTTAAACAAAGAAAACAAAAACGTGAAAGTAACATGTCCTTGTTTCAAGAGAAATGGATATTTCACATAGATTTCCCTAAGTAAGCATGTCCCGATTTTCACGAAAAAGTTGTACATTTCCACTAGATATCCCTAACATGACGACGGCGGTATACAGCATAGAAGCTTATCAGGTTCTGATCATATTACTATGCTTCTTCACCCGAGATTGGCCCCCGATTGCTAATTAATCAGTTCTTTATTTTCCAGGCTCCGCTTTGTCATCAAAATGGACAACCTTGCAATGAGTGACATGTATCCGTTGTGATTTTCCCTGGACTTTTACTGCTGACCTCGTTATGAGCAAAACTTGATAAGGACCTTCCCATTTTGGCTCTAATGTGTCTGTCACATATTTTCTTACCATCACCCACTGTCCTAGCACTATGTCATGTCCCCCTTCGGGAGTTATTCCCCACGCCTCTTTTACTTGTCTTTCTGCTTCCCCTACTGCATTAGAGTTGTATGCAATAGTTAATAAGCATTGTGTCACTCATAAAGTGAACGTCTGCTTTTCTCATTTCTAACGTGCCTGGTATTGTCACATTCTCCATTGTAGTAACTGCCCAGTCTGCCTTCCTCACCCCCCCTCCACAATGCTTGAACCATCTGTGTATAAGATAAACTCAGGGTTTTCCAACGAATGACTCTATCAACCCATAAGAGAGCTGATCCAAAACCAACTCACACAGTCGTGTTCAAGTAATGTGGTATCTGGAGGATACATCAGAGTAGCTGGATTACATGGTGTCTATTAGTTTCCCTCCACAGCATCCAGCAAACTCTGCTGATGAGCCGGAGAGAGCTTCTTCAATTTCTGCATCAGCTTTGGGTCATTGGGGCTGTCGTCTTGATTCCATTTTCCCTTAGACAGACCCTGCTTCTCCTGGCCACTTCTCATAAAATCACGTTTTCTTTTCCAACATTCTCATTGCCAGTGACCAGAAATCCCGCAATAATGACATACACCAGGTTTCTCTTTTGCTGAACGAATAATGTTGTTGGTTTCACTCGGAACCTGCACAACTCTGATACCCACGTCTCGTGGATGCTTAAAAGTTTTTGACCATTCATCCAACTGTTTTGGAGATGCTGATTTATGTGTGATTACTGTCACTAGAGGTTTATCTTTACTTGCTTTTACAGCCTGTGTTCTGGTTGTCCAAAGACATTGTTCGTCACTGCTGTCAGAATCTGTTGACTCAAAGTCAGGCAGTGCTGACCAGATGCTTGAAACCTGATCTGCCTTGCACAACTCAGTGTGAGGATAGATTGGAAACAGAGAGGCAATAGGTGGGGGTCACGTCTGACTTTTTCACCCGTGTCTCCTCCTCTACTTTGAAATGGTCCTTTATATCACTAGACAGTGAATTTATGTTCACATCTGGAAGAGCTGTTCCGCCCTTTTCCAGAGTGGTTTTCTCACTTAACAATGACATTACATTAACTTCAAAAGTTGTATAGTATATATCTCTATGTTTATATATTTATTTAACCCCAAAATATATATATATTTATATAACCTCTTTTGAGGACTCAAACCTCGTATAGAACACATTGTCTCTGTAAAGCCTGGTTACCCATAAAACTTATGTTCACTTCAAAGCTTGTTGAATGCAGCTCAAAAGGTTTACATTTCCCACACGTGTAAAAATTGTTACTCAACTAGCAACTCACTTATATGCAACAAGAAGGTGTCACAAAAACAGAGGCCTCAAACCTTTTAATAGCGGACTCGAACACCTATAATAGAGAAAGGACTCAAACCTTTTAATAGCGGACTCGAACCCCTATAATAGAGAAAAGACTCAAACCTTTTAATAGAAGACTCAAACCCCTAACCGGCAAACAAAGGACTAAACTCTGTAATAGAACAAAGGACTTGAACCCTTATACATCACAGATACATATCACTCATTGCATGCACTATTTTAACCTGATTTGGTTCTTTAAAAATGATATTGGTCTAGACTCACCCAGCAATTCTGCCGTTAATCAGGAGATTAAGAGTTGACTCCGAGTGGGTTGCGCTCAGCCTTCTCTCTTTCCTCTGGATCAACACACAGCTGATAAATTGTTCTTGTTGTTGTTCAGACCAATTCATCCAGGTCACGGCACCAAGTGTTAGCAGTTGATGTTATTCTTCAATAACACAGATCCCAAAGCAAATCAGGGGGAGAAAGATTTATCTGAAAAAGATAAATCATAGATGTTATGCTGGGAGGTAGATGTTCAGGGACTCAGGAGTGTTAGTAGCTCAGATAGTTCAGAAAGAAAGTCAGAGTTGAGCTTAGGACGAAACCAGCGCAGTACTGATGCGGAGCCATGGATCGTGAAAACAATGCATTCAAAGATGAGACAGCTGGTACTGGAGTAGATGTCGCAATACAGTCAGTCCTGTAGATTACAGCCAATCCGCCACCCCGCACGGATGTGCAAGGACAGTCCAGGTAACTGTAGCCAGATGGAGTGCATTGGTTGTGGGATATGTACTCATTGGACTGATACCAAGTCTCAGTGAGTCAGAAAAAGTCTAGACCTCTATCAGTGATGATATCAATCAGCAGTAAGCCCTTGTTTACGGATAATTTAAAAGACACAGTTTAATGACTTTGGGGGTTGCCTGATGCGCAGCCTGCAGAATTGGCAAGTGTTCTTTATCATCCTTCTCATGTGTTTATGTTGTGCTGCACTCATTGGGAGTGCACGTAATAGACTTTAGTTTGTTTAATAGTCTCGTACCAACTTGTCATCTGCATTTTTCCCCCGTAGGATCCCCTATTGAACAAGGCTTTTCTTGAGCTGCTTACACAGGGTTGTTTGAATCTGTGAAAAACGTCTGAGGAATCCTTCCGTATAATGAAAGAAGGTTGCTGCCATATCTGTATCTTTTGAGATGAAGATCTAGCTAGGCTGGTAATTGAATCGAAACCAAAAACTTGATTTCTGTGTTCTATACTTGACAAGCTATCAAAAAAATGGTTATTAAATACAATGCACATTAAAAACACTTAAAACATTATGGATAATTTTGCAGGAGTAAACTACCAAGCCTGAAACTAGATTCCATGGAACATCAACATGGTTTGTACTTACTTTTAGGCATACAATGTATACAATCAATCACATACATCAAGTTGGTTCAAATTAATCCTAGATATAAGTCCCATTAAAGTAAAAACCAGCACAAAACATTTAGTTATTTCCGTAATTTCTTACCCCACACACAATTCCTGCAATGTCAACAAAACAAATCTGTTCCTTCTGTCACAGTAAATGTATAAGTCAGAGCCTTGTTTTGTCCCAGTTTGCCCAAACAATACCATCCGAAAATTGCTCATTTAAGTGCCGGTCCCTGAAATAGATTTTCTGTTGGTGGAATAAGGCAGTTTGAATGCAGCTCTCCATCGGCATCTTCTAGTGCTGTATTTATTGTTTGTTTTGGGTAGGTTCTTTTTTTCAAGCATGAACCGATTACCTGTGCTCAAAGAAAAAAACGATTTTCCATATAAATGAGGCTATCGTTTCTCAGCACACTCTCTATTTGTCCTGCTACAGTGTTGGGGGAATCTGAATGCCCAGGGGGTTTTCTCAATTAATTGGCCAACGACGACCTAGCTACTGACCAAGCAAAACTGAAGCACTTACGAGCCATTCACAGGTGTAATTGGGGCCATTACACAAATGGCAAAACCCAGGAATATCATGAAACCCTGCCTATTGAGGTAGATTTACCCTCCCCTACCAGGCTTCCACACTTGTATGGTTGGTGAGCTAGATTTGGAGCAAGATAGCTAAGGAAATTCTGGTAACACTTTACATAACATTCTTATTCCAAACCGTAATGTAAAGTGCTACCAAAATGCTGCCTTCCCTCCATATTTTCTTCGGCATAACTACAACCAGTTATAGGTCTCTTGAACAGCAAGGATTTCCTTTCCAACCATTTCCATTGGAGAAGAACAGGTGCAAGCTCAAAATAGCTCAGATTTTTTTTTAAAGAACTTATCCATGAGGCCTCCCAAGGCACTGTATCGCAGTGTTGCGGCATCACTACAGCCTGGGGTTCGATCCCACAACCGGGCCGTGACCGGGAGTCCCATAGGGCGGTGCACAATTGGGTTAGTGGAGGGTTTGGCCAGAGGGGCTTTACTCAGCTCATCGCGCTCTAGCGACTCCTTGTGGCGGGCCGGGCGCCTGCAGGCTGACTTCGGTCATCAGTTAAACAGTGTTTCCTCTGACACATTGGTGTAGCTGGCTTCCGGGTTAAGCAAGCGGGTGTTAAGAAGCACGGCTTGGCGGGTCATGTTTCGGAGGACGCATGACTCGACATTTGCCTCTTCCACGCCCGTTGGGGAGTTGCAGCGATGAGACAATATCACGAAAAGGGGGTAAAAATTACAACAACAAAAATAACTAATGCATGAGCGCTGATATTGACTTTCTATTTTGAATTGTGGTCAAATTTCCTTGTGTCGAAGGTATCTTACATTAGGGCAAAATCTACAAACACCAAGTGGTGCACCAAATTGTGCTCCCCCTTTGACAATAGCTAAATAAGTTGAGACCAAGACTAACTACCTCACCCAAGTGACTAATCAGGCACTAGTACTCTGTTTGAGTAGACATCACTAAAAGGCCTCTGCGGTCTCAATCCCTTCCATCCCACTCGTGTGTAAGTGGTCTGGTCCCAAATTGTCTTGAGGACTATGTGACCATGTACTCACAGTCACTGATAGTTTCTGGTGGCTTTGATTCTCCAGAAGGACAGAAATAGCCCAGAGGTAGGAAAAAGGTTTCCTCCAGCAGTCAGTAAGGCCATTTACAGACTGGGACTTTGTGTCTGAGTATTGCGGATAGAGCCAATGCTTTTTAAATGGGAGTCAGCTGTTGCTGGATGAACGACAATGGAGATGATTGCCTCTACATCGTTGTACATCATTTTTTGTCAAAAGTACAACTAATTTCTACTTTTTTCAGGACAAGTTCGCAGCATGTTGCATACGTAAAAATATTATTTGTGCGGGGGTTTGTCAGACAATCATCACTGTTGTCTGGCAACGGATGACTCCCGTTGAAAAAGCATTGGCTCCATCCGAAATTATTGGGAAACAATCCCTATGTGGCTAATGCTGGCATCATCACCTGTTGTCTGTTTGACATCACTTTCTGATGGGGAATCACTTTCCAATGGAGACCTACGACTCGTCCCATTCTCCTGTTTTGCGGTCTCTGAACGCATGTTTGAAAAAGTTTCTGGAGGGGGGAATGGGTATCCGTAACTCCAATTAAAATATGGACTTATGGGTAAAACTACAAGGTGTGAAGACTGTTTTGCATGTCAGTCACATCCCATACTTAATAATGAATTATACAAAGGGTGATTTGGAATTCCCATTGTTAGAGCCTTTCCTGCCCATGATATACTAGACAACATACACATGGCCAGTACACTTGTAAAAAGTGTCATCTTTTACATCAATCCCTAGCAACACACTACTACTTTTAGAGATCCACTGTCCAGCCATGCAATTTAGAAACTTGATCTCCACCGTAAAAAGTATCTCGACATCATCTCTGACCCTTGCAACATTGTTGCAATATTAAAATAAGATCTGGGACACAGTGGCTTTGCCTCGTGGCTATGTCCACATCACAGCCATGATAGAAATGTCATAATACATGGCCTCATGTATGATTGCTTGATTGCCATCCACTATATAATTTTAAGATACGGTTGAAGTCGTAAGTTTACATACACCTAAGCCAAATACATTTAAACTCAGTTTTTCACAATTCCTGACATTTAATCCTAGTAAAAATTCCCTGTTTTAGGTCAGTTAGGCTCGCCACTTTATTTTAAGAATGTGAAATATCAGAATAATAGTAGAGACAATTATTTATTTCAGCTTTCATTTCTTTCATCACATTCCCAGTGGGTCAGAAGTTTACATACACTCAATTAGTATTTGGTAGCATTGCCTTTCCATTCTTTAACTTGGGTCAAACGTTTCAGGTAGCCTTCCACAAGCTTCCCACAATAAGTTGGGTGAATTTTGGCCCATTCCTCCTGACAGAGATGGTGTAACTGAGTCAGGTTTGTAGGCCTCCTTGCTTGCACACGCTTTTTCAGTTCTGCCCAAACATTTTCTATAGGATTGAGGTCAGGGCTTTGTGATGGCCACTCCAATACCTTGACTTTGTTGTCCTTAAGCCATTTTGCCACAACTTTGGAAGTATGCTTGGGGTCATTGTCCATTTGGAAGACCCATTTGCAACCAAGCTTTAACTTCTTGACTGATGTCTTGAGATGTTGCTTCAATATATCCACATCATTTTACTTCCTCATGATGCCATCTATTTTGTGAAGTGCACCAGCCCCTCCTGCAGCAAAGCACCCCCACAACATGACGTTGCCACCCTCGTGCTTCACGGTTGGGATGGTGCTCTTCGGCTTGCAAGCCTCCCCCTTTTTCCTCCAAACATAACGATGGTCAGTTTGGCCAAACAGTTCTATTTTTGTTTCATCAGACCAGAGGACAAATCTCTAAAAAGTACGATATTTGTCCCCATGTGCAGTTGCAAACCGTAGTCTAGCTTTTTGATTGCAGTTTTAGAGCAGTGGTTTCTTCCTTGCTGAGCGGCCTTTCAGGTTAGGTCGATATAGGACTCGTTTTACTGTGGATATACTTTTGTACCTAATTCCTCCAGCATCTTCACAAGGTTCTTTGCTGTTGTTCTGGGATTGATTTGCACTTTTCGCACCGAAGTACATTCATCTCTAGAAGACAGAACGAGTCTCCTTCCTGAGCGGTATGACGGCTGCGTGGTCCCATGGTGTTTGTACAGCTGAATGTGGTACCTTCAGGCGTTTGGAAATTGCTTCGAAGGATGAACCAGACTTGTGGTCTACAATTTTTTTCTGAGGTCTTGGCTAATTTCCTTTGATTTTCCCATGTCAAGCAAAGTTTGAAGGTAGGCCTTGAAATACATCTACAGAAAAACCTCCAATTGCCTCAAATGTCAATTAGCCTATTAGAAGCTTATAAAGCCATGACATGATTTTCTGGAATTTTCCAAGCTGTTTAAAGGCAGAGTCAACTTTAGTGTATGTAAACTTCTGACCCACTGGAATTGTGATAGTGATAAGTGAAATAATCTGTCTGTAAACAATTGTTGGAAAAATGACTTGTGTCATGCACAAAGTAGATGTCCTAACTGACTTGCCAAAACTAGTTTGTTAACAAGAAATTTGTGGAGTGGTTGAAAAACGAGTTTTAGTTACTCCAACCTAAGTGTATGTAAACTCCCGACTTCAACTGTATAGGATAGATGTTCTTATTTAAGATGTCTGAGAAATTATTGTCCAGTGAATTATCAAAGCACTGGACAATTAGAGACAAAGCAAACAAGAACCCAGTCAAAAATGTGTCCTAGTTGTATTTTATCGTGGGTTGGAGCTCTTTATATGACATTGCGTGGTGTTGATTGTGTCTGTTCTGTCTGTTGCTGTAAAAACAATAGTCCAGTCAAGCACTGAGAAACAAATTTGAGCCTTTATTGGAATGTTGTAAGGCATTAAATACACAAATCCCACCTTTTTTGATAATTTGGCATTTCATAAAAAAAAAAAAGGCTAACAATACTGGTCCTACAGTCATTCTCTTTCAATTTCATCATAATTATTTTATGAATAGAGTTCTCTTTTCTTTCTTTCTTTCACTGCAATATAGAAGAGGGAATCTGGAATGATCTAAAATAAAAGCAGAGGCGTGTTAATGTAGAATTAAAAGGGAAATAGCAAGGACAGACATGGGTAGAATAATGAGGGAGAGACAAAGTTTTCTAACTTAAAAAAATACTGTGTATCAAAGCTGCATTGTGGGTTAAAATGGTCACTTGCTGATACTGGTATGCATTTACATTTTTCTCCCCTGGATATCCCAAGTTTTACATATAAAAAACCTTTGTATGAAATATAAACAAGCTCTTGCTGTGGTACATAAAGTGAAGTGCATTTGAAGCAGAAGAACAAAATGTAAAGGAGACATTAATATGTTCTATAACCTTGCCATGATCAACAATAGCTTGAGTTGCCAGATATTCCCTGGACTTAAGTCCTACAAACATAAATAATGTTTTATGACTTCCGGTTTTATTATCATCATCAATGTTCTCATCGTCACCATCAAATCCCCCACCACCATCACGCTTTCAGCATGTTGCTCGACAGATCCGGAAATGATCTTTTATAGTTTTGGTTTAGAAACCATATTTCCCTAATTTTGGAAAATTAAACAACAAAAAAAATTAACATTTCCAATACATTTTCCAGCCAGACTGTGTTTGGTCTGGTCTCTTTTTTCCTTTAAAAAAAATTCTGTATCGCCTCTCGTTCTGTTCAATGAACGAGCAATTACAAATCACAAACGCACCAACCCCGATCCGCGGCATCCCCCTCCCATGACCACCCCCTACCCTCCCAACCCAACCCACCCCGTCTAACCATTAGATATTGGAGGGCCACAGTTAAGACATGACTCCGAACACGGGGTTGTGACGACAGATGCTGGGCCCGATCTCCTCATAGTCCTTTTTGGTGTGGCATACCTGGTAGAACTCAGGCTAGAAAAGAGAAAGCAATGTGTTAACATTTGGCATAAAAAAAAAAAAACGTTAAAAACAAATGAGTCAAAGAGTGTGGGTTAGGGTTTTTTATCTTATCTTAAAAAACATGTTTTAGATGCCCGTCTTTACAAACCAAAGGACATTCGGTAAAAAAAGATATATATCTACAGTATATGTCCTTATTAACCGAAGACTAAAAGCATTTAATGCTGTGCTGTAAAATGTCAGTGATGACACAACCCACTTTAGTCACATCCTACAGTACCGGAGTTCCTGTTGTAAAAAGGTGTTATTCAGTTGACTCATCATGACTAATGCAATGTTGTAAACTCGCAACAATCACAATGAACATTATCAATGGATGCCCCCGATTACATTATGGATGATTCCCTTTGACATTGGAATTATACACAATTACTTTGGCATTTCAAATCGGGTTACAAGGAAACGGGAAGATAGTATGCCCTTAGAGTAAACACAAAATGGCAGTAATCATGCTGACCATGCAAATCACTGATATTCAGCTAAAGTGCTAACAGTAACCTTTTATCGCATCATCTTGGACTACATTCTAGGAAGGCAAGTTATGCAGATGGCACATAAAATAATTTTCTGATTACATTTAAAATCATTAAAACTGTTTTACTATGTGACAAGTTAGATGTTTCCTTATCATATGAATTTTGATCCAAAGAACACGACAGAATTTCTACAATTCCACTTATAATACCGTTTTCCCCCCACAGAATAGCAATACTTACAGTTGAGGCTAACATGGATCCTCCGAACCACACTGCATATCTCTGCATATGATGAGTGATGACTTGCACATCAATTGGTTTGGGCTGAGAAGGCAAAAGCAAAAACCAGAAATAAATAGATGTTAGTTTTTTTTGGATCAAATAGGAGTGGCAATGGGCACGGCTGAATTTTAGAGAACATTTTAGAGGCCCCCATCTTGGCGGTGTAAAGCCAATCTAATGCAATTCTACACATTTAGCCAGTTTCAAAGCTAATTTCCTGCAATTCCATGGCTAATGGTGTGTTCTTTTGCTCAAAAATTACAAAATCAATATTGCTAAATAGATTGTTTTTGAATTTTCAATTCCCCTGTGACTGTATAGCTTTAATTTTGATGATTGTTAGTTCTCATTATATATATATATTTTTTTAAATAGGTCCATTATCTTTTTTACATACAGTGCATTCGGAAAGTATTCAGACCCCTTTACTTTTTCCACATTGTTACGTTACAGCCTTATTCTAAAAATGATTAAATTGTTCGTTTTTTCCCCCTCAATCTACACACAATATTCCCATAATGACAAAGCAAAAACAGGTATTTAGAAATGTTTGCAAATATATTGCAAATAAACTGAAATATCACATTTACTTAAGTATTCAGACCCTTTATTGAAGCACCTTTGGCAGCTATTACAGCCTTGAGTCTTCTTGGGTGTGACGCTACAAGCTTGGCACACCTGTATTTGGGGAGTTTCTCACATTCTTCTCTGCAGATCTTCTCTGCAGATCCTCTCAGGCTCCGTCAGGTTGGATGGGGAGTGCACACCTGTATTTGGGGAGGTTCTCCCATTCTTCTCTGCAGATCCTCTCAGGCTATATCATGTTGGATGGGGAGTGTCGCTCCTGCATTGTCTTGGCTTTGTGTTGTCCTGTTGGAAGGTGAACCTTTGCAACCAGTCTAAAGTTCTGAGCGCTGAGCAGGTTTTCATCAAGGATCTCTCTGTACTTTACTCCGTTCATCTTTCCCTCAATCCTGAATCGTCTCCCAGTCCCTGCTGCAGAAAAACATTCCAACAGCATGATGCTGCAACCACCATGCTTCACCTTAGGGATGGTGCCAGGTTCCCTCCAGACATGACACTTGGCATTCAGGCCAAAGAGTTGAATCTTGATTTCATCAGACCAGATATTCTTATTTCTCATCATCTGAGAGTCCTTTAGGTGCCGTTTGGCAAACTCCAAGCGGGCTGTCACGTGCCTTTTACTGAGTAGTGGCTTCCATCTGGCCATTCTACCATAAAGACCTGATTGGTGCAGTGCTGCAGAGATTGTTGTA
This sequence comes from Salvelinus namaycush, assembly GCF_016432855.1. Classification (NCBI taxonomy): domain Eukaryota; kingdom Metazoa; phylum Chordata; class Actinopteri; order Salmoniformes; family Salmonidae; genus Salvelinus; species Salvelinus namaycush. The sequence goes on from NC_052325.1 coordinate 44,511,762, forward strand.
CTTCTGGAAGGTTCTCCCATCTCCACAGAGGAACTCTGGAGCTCTATCCGGTTCTTGGTCACCTCCCTGACCAAGGCCCTTCTCCCCCGAGCTTGGCCAGAAGGCCAGCTCTAGGAAGAGTCTTGGTGGTTCCAAACTTCTTCCATTAAAGAATGATAGAGGCCACTGTGTTCTTGGGGCTCTTCAATGCAGATATTTTTTGGTACCCTTCCCCAGATCTGTGCCTTGACACAATTGTGTCTCGGAGCTCTACGGACATTTCCTTCGACCTCATGGCTTGGTTTTTGCTCTGACATGCACTGTCAACTGTGAGACCTTATGCCTTTCCAAATCATGTCCAATCAATTAAATGTATCCCCAAATGTACCCCAGGTAGACTCCAATGTTTCAACTCCAATTGTAGAAACATCTCAAGGATGATCAATGGAAACAGGATGCACCTGAGCTCAATTTTGAGTCTCATAGCAAAGAGTCTGAATACTTAATTTATTATATTTTCAAACATTTTGAAAAGACTGCTTTCGCTTTGTCATTATGGGGTATTGTGTGTAGATTGATGAGGAATGTTTGTATTTAATCCATTTTAGAATGAGGCTGTAATGTAACAAAATGTGGAATAGGGGAAGGGGTCTGAAAACTTTCCAAATGCACTGTACTTAATATCTGGGTTTTATTCGTTTAAGTTTACACTGAAAGCATAAGGTCCAATGCAGAAGTTTTTTATCTCTATATGAAATCATTTCTGGGTAACAATGAATTACCTTACTCTGTTTCCAAGTAAAATAGTCAAAAAGAGACAAATTGTTTGTTAGCATAGAGCAGTGCTGGGGCGGGGGAAACTAGCCGTTACTGGCAGAGGTTTGGAACTCTTTCTTATTGGTCTATTAACTAAGTCTTTTCAAAAAGCTCTTACATTAAAAGAGCATTTTCACAGTATTATTCCAACCTCAGTGTGATATAAAACACAAGTTGACTGCACTGGGCCTTTAATTAATAACATAAAAAAATGGTTGGAATTAGGCATCCCAAAAAAACACTTAGGTGGTCAGCCCAAGGATTTCAATGGCTGAAAAATCCCTGGATGATACATTTCTCTGGCAAAACAGTAGCTGGTTACAAGCTCTGACTAATAACAGCAGGGATTGAGAGCTTGACGGGACCACTTCTGTAAGGAAACAGGAACAGCTCTAGTAAGGTAACCATAACTAGGTACTGCTCTCACCGTGAGCTTGCCCCCACTCAGCTCCTCACTCATCTTCAGCCTGGCGTCCACAGACCTCTTCAGGTCCCTCTGCAGGCGCCGCCCAAAGTCCCTGAACATGGTGGAGCCGCCTGACAGGACAATGTTCTGCAGAGGAACACAGTGGGACGTGTCAGATATTGTGTCAAATAAAAGGGGGTTCAACTCGTTCACACGCACACACAGAACATTTTGATTTTGAAAGGAGTTGCGGACCAGAGAGCTGATAAGTCTGTTCAAGTCAAACCCAAAATGCTTATTGGATATTAATGGGGATGTGGTTTTAACCAAGATCTATGTAGTTCCAGGGATAGGATTACCTTGTAAAGAGGACGTCTGACATCGATGGGGCAGTTCTGGATAACCTCGTCCACAACTTCGGAGATGGGCTGGGTGAAGTCAGGATTGGCAAACTGGGGGATTTTAAGGAAGAGTGAAGGGAGAAGAAAAGTGTGAGAGAAAGAATTTATAATTCTATACACATCCCCGTTCACAGGAACATATCTTAAAGAAGATCTTAGACATTCTTTAAAATGGTTATCTCCATCATTCACTCCGGCCTCTGCAGCCCTGAACAACTCCTCTTCTGCCTGTCATTTGTGATTATAGGACATTGTAGGACAGGGGTCCCCAACTGCCCACCCCACATTTTCAGGAAAAAAAATATATTTAAAAATGTTTATTGTTGAATATAAAACTAAAAACACCAGCAAATCAGCTCCAAGTGATTTACATTTTGGAAATCTGTTCCAAAGTACTCCCACACATAAGAGATACAGGTAACTGCCAAATAAAGAAAACACCTAAAGTGTCTTAAAAAGGGCAAGCGTCAACAGCTTCAATGCACCTTGGCATAGATTCTACAAGTGTCTGGAACTCTAATGGAGGGATGAGACAATTCTTCGACAGGAAATTCTACTATTTGGTGTTTTGTTGATGGTGGAAAACACCGTCTCAGGGGCCGCTCCAGAATCGTCCATAAGTGAGCAATTGGGTTGAGATCTGGTGACTGAGACGGTCATGACATATGGTTTACATCGTTTTCATGCTCATCAAACCATTCAGTGATCATTAGTGCGCTGTGGATGTGGGGGCATTGTCATCCTATGGGAACATAGCCATGGTAGCTAAAATAATGGCCTACCCAACATTTTTAAACATGACCCTAAGCATGATGGGATGTGAACTGCTTAATTAACTCAGGAACCACACCCAGTATCCCTCATTTACTTTTTTTTGCAGGTAAGAGTACATGTGATCGTATACAAATGTAAGCCAGGTTTTTGGTCAAATATTATATCCGTTTGGGCTTCTTGCGGTCAACTTGCAGTCTACAAATTATTTATAATTATGTTCTGGCCGCATACCATCTGTTCAAGAAGAAATCGACCCGCGGCTGAATGTAGCTGATGATCCCTGATGTAGGATTACTCTACTTATGATGGTCCTTACCACAAATGTTTAGCTACTGTAACCTAGGACCTGGGGGTCAGAGTTAACATTATGCTAATGCCCGATGACACTGAAGAGAACATTTCCCACTCATGGTATACTAGTCTAATTAGCATAGCGCTAACCTCTTGCTATGAAGCAGTTTAACAGCACAGCGATAACTGCTTACCTCTGGGTGGAAGAAGATCTCAGGGCCAAGGAAGCGCTCGTAGCCCACGTCGACAGTGAACTCCTTCTTGCTGATGTTGTTAATTCCAGTGTACTGCTTGATCCACTTGGAGCCATCCGTGTCGTACTTGTTGAACTCTTTCACTAGGTCAGGACACACGTAGCTGAAACGCTCCTGGTGGAAGAATACATGTATTCTTTATTTAAACCTAGGCAAGTCAGTTGAGAACAAGTTCTTATTTACAATGACGGCCTACCCCGGCAAAACCCGGTTGACGCTGGGCCAATTGTGCGCCGCCTTATGGGACTCCCAATCCTGGCTGGATGTGATACAGCCTGGATACAAACTAGAGACTATAGTGACGCCTCTTGCACTTAGATGCAGTGCCTTAGACCGCTGCGCCATTCGGGAGCAAGGTGTGGAGAACAAAGCGTGAGTGGATGCTGAAGTACAGTGTAACTGGTTACATACTGTCTGTTACATTCTGTAGGGTCAGTGTGGTCCACAGTACTTACAGAGCTGGACTGAAACTTTTTTTTAAAGTTCAATAGTCATTTATTTCTATTTGTTTTGTTTTAGTATACATGATTAAAGGTCTTTGATCTTGGTGAGCAATACAATTCAGGAAGTAATTCATTCCACAGTATCTCTAGAGATTAATCAGATCAAGCCCGAACTGGGTGATGTAGTAGAGTTGTAGTTTCCAACAGGCCAATATTCTACATTGTTAGTGCAGAAAACGTGGTAATTTACTTACAATGACCATAATCAATTGTGCACCTACTTGTCCGGTCTGCGTTTCTTTTACACGTGCTACGTTAGTTTAGGGCAGACACAGAAAGGGAGAGAATAGACAGAAAAATGTGCAATCGAGAGGGATAGAAAGCGTCGCCTGAAAATACCTGATCTAAGTGATTGATAGCTGGTATTCAGCAGTCATAAAAGTATGTCTTATTTTCTTTGAAGAACTACTAAAATAATGACTACTTGTGTACGCCCAGAAAGGATTTAGATGAGCTTTTCAATACAAATGTACTCCTTTGGATCAAGAAGGGAAGGGTAGTGAATCCCAATTGATTCTGGTGAGAACAAGGAGCAATTACAAGCTTGGGGTTAATGGGAACACCACACACCCTGTGAACCACCTGGGGAGTCACACCCTGTGAACCACCTGGGGAGTCACACCCTGTGAACCACCTGGGGAGTCACACCCTGTGAACCACCTGGGGAGTCACACCCTGTGAACCACCTGGGGAGTCACACCCTGTGAACCACCTGGGGAGTCACACCCTGTGAACCACCTGGGGAGTCACACCCTGTGAACCACCTGGGGAGTCACACCCTGTGAACCACCTGGGGAGTCAAGTCGTCCATCTTGAAGTGTAAACTTAAACAATCAAAAACAGAACTGCATCCGTGTCCCACGTTTCAAACTACCTTACAAAAGAGAAGACTGAACATCAGGTGATGTTCTTAGCAGGAGCTATTAAACTTACCGGTAGAACAATTGCGCCACCTAGTGTTATAGTCAAACTACAGACACGGTCAGAATGATACATTTCCAATTGTAGACAATTGGTTCATTTATTTCTTCATTTATATTTCATTTAAAAAATCTGAGTTGTGTTAGCAATGTTGAAATACTCAGTCAACTTCCACTGCAAACAGACAAAATCTGAACTGGGTGAGTGGTGGTAGAGGAATGCGGTTGGGGCGCATACCTTCATTGAATGAAAGTGCTGGACAATAATGAGAGCGGTAGACTAGTTGTTGGAGAAAGACAAAACAGTGGGACTTCTGCCAAAGTGGTCGGTCCAGGACCCAGGACCAGAGTGACAAGTGTTATGATGCAGTAGCGCGAGTTGTGAGGAACTGTCTGACTGTTGTTATCAAGCCAAGCTAGTATGCTACTTCAATGTAGAATTCACCTTGTAAATCGCACCCCAAAACAGTTCTTAAGAAAGCACGAGATATTTTGTTGAATTCTCACAAAATGGCTTAGGGAACCGCAACAGAGTGCGTTATTCCTGTGTGAAAATGCCCTTAAGCTATCCTGTGTTGCCTCAATTTAAAATCAACATTCTGGAAAATCTTGCCTCAGAGAACCAGGGATACAGTTGAGAATTTGGTCTGGGATTGACTCCTTGACTGTACTATGAACCACAGTGGTTGGTGAGTGGAGTAGTGGTTGACGGGAAACGTAGTTCACTGTGACCTACCTTGACTGCCTTGGCCGTTTCCAGGGACTGCTCTGGGGGGATGCCCACCTCCCGCTCCCTCAGAAGCTGCTGGGTGAAGTAGGTGATGTCACGGCCCGCGATGGGGATGTGCTTTATACAGCTGCCGATGACGTAGCCCTCAGCCTACAGCAACACAAAAAGAAAGATGGTTCAGAGCCCACAATGTCTAGGGTGAGGTGACATCACAGCATATAAGAATAAATAGTTCCAAGTAGATGCACGTGTTTAAATAACGCTCATGCCAGATTTACACTATTGTTGCCGAACTAAACCGTACTATGCTGGCCTGGATATTTTCTTTTCACATTGTCCTTTCCAGCAACTATGGTGGATGTGTAATCAAGCCAGCCCAGTACAGTTTGGCTCAGTAGTTAGAAAAAGGGATCAGTGCATATATAACTGACTATTCTTTTAGCAACATTGAATAGGCATATTTTTCTATCATAGCAGCATTACATGTTCACACCCTGAATTATGTTCGCCTGACTTTCTGTATGTTAAGCAGTGGCTTGTACATCCTACAAAACGCTGACTTAATCTCCACTGACCACACAACGTGTGTTCTTGCAAAACGGTTACTTGCCAGGCAATTCCTCCTGTATCTAAGGCTGTGTCAAAAGCATAGTGGCCTACTTTAATAGTTGCCTTCATCTGCACTGATTGAAAAGAATTGGACAAGAGAAAACATGAGCATGATAGTAATCTTTCCCTGGCTTTTACCCATCCAGTCTTTTTTATACTGAACAAAAATGAACACAACATGTAAAGTGTTGGTCCCATGTTTCATGAGCTGGAATAAAAGATCACAGAAATGTTCCATACGCACAAAGCTTATTTCTCTCACATTTAGTGCACAAATTTGTTTACATTCCTGTAATTTCTCCTTTGCCAAGACAATCCATCCGACAGGTGTGGCATATCAAGAAGCTGATTAAACGGCATGATCATAACACAGGTGCGTGCACATTGTGCTGGGGACAATAAAATGGGCACTAAAATGTGCAGTTTTGTCACAGAATAATGCCAGAGAAGTCTCAAGTTGAGGTAGTGTGCAATTGGCATGCTGACTGCAGGAATGTCCACCAGAGCGAAATTAAGCTCAAGTGCATCCTGTTTCCGTTGATCATCCTTGAGATGTTTCTACAACTTGGTTGGAGTGTATGTCAGAGCAAAAAACCAAGCCATGAGGTCGAAGGAATTGACCGTAGAGCTTCGAGACAGGATTGTGTCAAGGCACAGATCTGGGAAAGTGTACAAAAGTTTTTTTCTGCATTGAAGGTGCCCAAGAACACAGTGGACACCATCATTCTTAAATGGAAGAAGTTTGGAACCACCAAGACTCTTCCTAGAGCTGGCCGCCCGGCCAAACTGAGCAATCGGGGGAGAAAGGCCTTGGTCAGGGATGTGACCAAGAACCCGATGGTCACTGACAGAGCTCCAGAGTTCCTCTGCGGAGATGGGAGAAACTTCCAGAAGGACAACCATCTCTGCAGCACTCCACCAAGCTGGCCTTTATGGTAGAGCGGCCAGACGGAAGCCACTACTCAGTAAAAAGGCACATGACAGCCCACTTGGAGTTTGCCAAAAGGCACCTAAAGGACTGTTAGACCATGAGAAACAAGATTCTCTGGTCTGATGAAACCAAGATTCAACTATTTGGCCTGAATGCCAAGCGTCACGTCTAGAGGAAACCTAGCACCATCCCTACGGTGAAGCATGGTGGCAGCATCATCATGCTGTGAGGATGTTTTTCAGCAGCAGGGATTGGGAGACTAGTCAGGATCGAGGGAAAGATGAACGGAGCAAAGTACAGAGAGATCCTTGATGAAAGCCTGCTTCAGAGCGCTCAGAACCTCAGACTGGGGTGAAGATTCACCTTCCAACAGGACAATGACCTTAAGCACACAGCCAAGACAACTCAGGAGTGGCTTCAGGACAAGTCTCTGAATGTCTGAGTAGCCCAGCCAGATATCTAAAAACCTGTTTATGCTTTGTCATTATGGGGTATTGTGTGTAGATTGATGAGGGAAAATAATACTTAAATGAATTTTAGAATAAGGCTGTATTTGTATGTGAAGAAAGTCAAGGGGTTCTGAATACTTTCAGAATGCACTTTATATGAATCATAATAATGTAGCTAACCAGATAGTTTAACTGGCAAAAATGACCTAAAACTAATATTATGCAAGATAGCCATGAAGAATTTAACCTCTGGCTAGCTAACAATACTAGTAGCTCGCCCATTTGACTTATTATGGGCTTGCGATCTATGGTATGTAGGCAAGTAAACATGCCAAAATCAACACAGCATTTATTTACTAACGTATCAAGATAAAATATTGTTGTCAGGCAACGTATGAGATATGAATAGGCAACATTTCTCTCCTTGTATTTTCTCTCGCTTAAACTCAAATAATGGCCGAAAAAGAAATGTTGCATAATTTTTTACGTGATTGCGTCATATTTCTTTGCATACTTTCAGTTGAATGCATCTATGCATGCTTCAAAATATGTACAAACGGAGTACACATTTGAGAAGTGCCCTCCATGCTCCGTTTCGCATACTTCAATTTGGACTCATACTCCGACCCTCCCGTGAGCACGGTAGTATGCATTTTGAGAAACACTATAAGTGTGTGTGCGTGTGTGTGTGATTGTGAGTGTGTGCACTGTATAGCGTGTGCATGTGAGTGAATGTGTGTAATAGATCGGTCTTTTCTGCCAGACGTCAGAAGGCTTTCCTCAGATCAGGTGTGTTTGTCACTCACCACAGGGATAACGTGGGTGACTCCGTCTCCGCTGTCGATGACCGTCCCCGTCAGTGTCCTCTCCCCCACCTGTCTGGATGTCCAGGAGGCCGCCAGCGCCAGGACAGCCTTGGGTATAGAGAACACAAGGTCAATGTGACACCATTGTAAAACAACAACAACAGTAAAAACAGCAGAGGGTGTCCATGATGTCATTGACCACATTATTTAAACACAACATTAAACAGCAGGGGGCAGTGGCAGTTAGGAAGTCTGTGTTTTACATAAAAGCATAAAGGCTGTGTGTGTGTGCAAGTGTTTGTTTCTGATAGATATAAATAGTGTTCCCAGGGATGATGAGGCCATACCTGCACTGCAATGTAGAGCCCTGGGACATTGAAGGACTCAAACATGATCTCTGCTGTATACTCTCGGTTCTCTGGTGTGTTCAAAGGAGGCTCTGTCTGCGAGAGGACACCACAGTACTGGGAGTTAGACTTCAACACAGACACACTAATCCAACAAGCATCAGATTTATTAACAACCACATCACCCTCAATTACAGGTAAAAGTCTATGCTATGTACCTACAGAAAAGGTTTTAGTTACAATGTATTACAACAGCCTTAGTGTTCCCCCTACATTCATTTATCAGCAGCTTAATTTGAATTTTTTTTAAAGACAAAAGAAAATGTATATTTTTATTCTCCTGGGACGCGCTTTTAAGATCAGAGTAACAACTTACATCAGACCGTCCAAGAACCCTCCAAGGTAACTAGCTTGTAATCCTGGAAGTGTAGCCAACCCTATTAATAGATGTATGCCCCAGAAAGACCCAAGGTTTTTAGCCCACTGTTTTAACCGTTTCGTTTCAGTTCCCTTCACTGGGTGTTCTATTTCACTTGGCTCACAGTGCTGATATAGTCCTACTTCCTCAAGTGTCATGGCATTTATGACAGCACTTTTTATCCAGGGGTGCACAACTCAGGACCTCCAGTTCCGCAGACCCATTGGTTTTCATTTCACCCATCAGGTTGTAAAGAGAGCCCACCCTCTTTGGCAAGTCTGCCCTCTATCCATCTGTATGGTGTCTTTCTATCCTGTAAATGTCCCATTTGAACCATGGTCCTCTTACCAACAGAAAGTAGTGGTCCTCAGGCTCCGCCCTGAGGTACTTGAAGATCACCTGTTCCATGAACCTCTCCATCAGGTCCCAGTCCTCGACAATGCCGTGACGGATGGGCCACTGTGGGCAAGAGGTCAAAGGTCAATCACACTGGCAAACATACAGGGCCCAGTTTTCCGATAGCGATGGAACTTAGGCTTACGAGTGTTTTAACAATGCTTACAACGGCCGAAGTTCTAACATGCATTTACCAAAACACCACGGAGAGAGAACGTTCGGTAAGTGCGTCGTTGAGGCATGTGTCGATACTGATAGGATCGAAAGACATCGGTGTTCTCGGATCAGCTTTCCCCATTAAAATCTTACCTTAACATTCAAATTATTCCACAATACTGTCGACGGTTCAGCTCCGAAAAACATATAATCCCTGGCTGCAAATATTGAGGTGGGTTATTCTAATGCTTACCCTACAATAAATGCACTAAAATCAAGATTTGGCACACCACTGCCCACGTGTTGAAGCAAAATTAAACAGTAGCCTACAATTAGCAAAATATAACTCAATTGAATGAACATGAAATTGATTTGAATATTAATTCATTATACAGGCCTATGTATCCTATAATGTAGTATATTTATCTTTTAATGCAGTCATCTCGGTTTTCATTTGAAACATCTTTTCATCCCTCTCTTGTTCGTAACAATTGCGAAGACATTGGCAACTTTGTACTCACAGTTAACTTCTTTGTGAAGCTACCAGTGGTCACAGAGAGACAAATAAACATTTTGATTCTACGTGTAGTGGATCTCATCTGTGTATAAAGTGCCGCGGTAGGGGGGGGGGACGCATATAATGACGCACTTAGCTGTTCTACGAGAGGTCTGAGGCAGTCGGTAAATAACAAGCATTTTCAAGTGCTACGTTAGTAACGGTGGTTTTGGAAAACAGCTCAGAGATTTAACGATGCTCCTACGAAGGTTCTAACTACGAAAGCAGCCGTAATACGCTTCTGGGAAACTAGGCCCTGGCTAGTAAATGACTTTGCGACTAAGTACACCAACATACATTTTAGTGCATGGTTGAATGACACATCAAGTACAAGACCATACGATGAGTAGGCCTGCATGGCCTAGTAGCACATAATGTGCACTAACAAACATTGAGTGCATTGCATAGTGACAAATAGTCATGTGAAATGAGAGTGACTGGCCGTTGACAGATGCCTCTCTGGTGCAGTATACTGGTTTCCGTATTCCCTTGGAATAGGTATCTTTGAAATGCACAGTATGCAAGTTCACATGACAACTTGTAGGCCATTTGTCATGTTCAATTGGTAGGTTTGTGCTTTGTATTGGTCACATACAAATGGCTCTTCAGGGCTGTCATGTTTGGCATTGGACAGGTTAGCTTGTGGTATATGTGAGTTTTAATATACTGTATTGGGTGGTCCTGTAGACTTTTTGAGTCATGGGTTTGGTACCTTTGTGGCATAATTGGGCTTGTCTATCCCCTCATCTCCGATGAAGAAGTCCAGGTCGTCCACCCCCTTGACCGTCCTTGATCCAACCTTGGCCGACTCTTTGATTGCAATACCTGGTAGGGACGAGAGCGACGGATGGAGGGAGAAAGAAACACACACAGAGAGATAGAGAGAATCAATTAGACTAAGGTCGTGTTTGATGAAAGGGCTTAAGACACAAATCCAGTCAAACACCAAGTGCAAGCGTGACCTACAGTATGCCCTCACTGTTCACTATCCAGCCTTGTATTTCCAAAGCATGGCCCCAAAGTGCTCTAAAATAGAAAAACAGGCCTGAAAACACTTTCAGCATCAATGATATCAGATCATAACCTAGACTCTTTGAAACCGTGTTAGGGCTCTGCTTATTAAAATGACTTTTGTCTAGGCAACAGTTAGGCCTATCCTCAATGTGAGGTGAACCGTCTGGACACATATACCCACATGATGGAACAATGAACTGTGGCTCTGTGTTCCCTGCATACCCCAGCTTAGTGTATCTGAAAGAGAGAAGGCACACCATTAGATTGAACATCACTTGATCACATTTTTTTTGTATGCGTGACACTTTGTAAAAGGAGAAAATAATAAAAAATTGATTAGCAGGCATAGCCTATATTTTGGTTAGGCCTAGCTTCTGTGATTTTTATCAATACAACCCCTGTTCTTCCACGGATCAGTCTAGTGCCAACAACTGCAGCTCAACTCTGAATAGCCTACCCTTCAATAGGAAGAGTGTAAAGGGCATTTGGAATCTAAGTGGCTATTCATACATTTCCCCAAATCCACCACTTGAGTAGAAATCTTAGCATAGCATCATCCTACAACTGGTCAGAGTGCCAGCAGTGTCGCAATTAAGGTTCACTTACACACGGCTAAAGCCCTATCGCAGAACGATAAGCTGCATACAACAGTTACGTTTGTGTTTACTGTAAATGGGTAGCCTAGAAATCTCAGCCCAAGAGAGCTCATCGTAGTTGAAACATATATCCTTATGGTAGTAGCCTAAGACACATTGTCTGAGATGCTTTTCAATACCATCGTTTCAGTGCAGTAGGTTAGCCTATAGAAAGTAGGCCCAGTTGCTTGTAAGTCCTATTTTAACAGTATTGTAAATATAACAGGGCCTACCCAATGAGTGAGGAATAACAGAGCTGGTAAGCATTAACATTTTAGTAGCTGCATGTGGAAGACACAAGAAATATAGGCTTGGGGCTTCATTCCGCAGAACAGTCCTAGCTTGTCTGGGGCAGCTACCTGCCTCAACAAGCCTGTTTCACTACACTCCTAGCAGTGGACATAACCACAGGAGTGCTCAAATCCAAATCGATCCTCAAGCCCCTCCTCACAGAGGATCAGATAAGTATAGCCTACAAAATATGACAATGCTTAGGCAACATCCATTCAATCTTCTTAGAAATAGGCCTCTGCAAGTGCCTAAACTGGAGGGTAGGGAATAGAGGTTGATTTGGGATTGGGCATTAGGCCTAGGCAAGGCCTGAAATGTAAGCTAGGCTACCTTATTACTGTGTTTGATGAAAGACTACAATGTGAATCGTGGCCTGGGTATAGGCCAAGTTTGAATAATGATAATGGCCTTACTGTGTGAAATCAAAACTGTTTGCTGAGCATGATAAGCAAATTTCGACTCCACCATAGCCCCAGGTACTACACTTAGCTGCAAGCCTGGCCTGTAACACCTGCATTTGAAACGTTTGTTTAGACCAAGAACTGACCCCTACAAAAGAAAAAAACATACAGTAGCCTACATAAAACCGTGGCTCTTCACAGACCTCCCAACAAATCTGTTATAGAGAAGTGAACAAAATAAGCAGCACAATAACTCTGCTGCTTCATTTCACTGTTGAGTGCTAAGAATAGCGGCCCACTTGTGCTTGAGGTAAGAGGATGTAGAGTTCAGTTCAAATATGTTGGCTGTCGTGAGTGTGACTCATGAGCTGTGTGGTGGTGTAGCCTACTCAACCAGACTTCTGCTGGCCTGGTACTTTAGCATCTTGGCTTTTATAGCCGTTTCAAACATCTGCTCTACAAAGGAGTTAGCCTCATTCTCCATCCTCAGCTGGAGTTTTCCAGTCCTCCCTTCCCAGTGTGGACCAGATGCACTAGCCTAACTAATAGCCCAAAGGGAGCGGGGAAGATAAGTGGAGAGGTATGCAAGGAAACATGCAGAGTGAAGAATTCAAATCTCTGTATGGATTGCAAACAATGTAGCATCTGTAGTTAGGCAATAACCGCAACTATAGTATTAAACGTAAATCTAGGTCTAGGCTATATCAAATGGCTACATTTGATATCGCTCCTTAGATTACAATCTGTGCATTAATAGACAGCAAGTAAGAGTAACAATTAGGGCTGGGAACACGAAAATATATTATCACGATACTTAGGTACCAATATGATATGTATTGCGATTCTCACGATTCTATATGCATTGCGATTCGATACTGTGAATTTATTGCGATTCGATGTTGCAAACATATCGCTCAACAAATGTTTGTTGCAGAGGGACAAGAGAGAGCCATGAGAAAACACGTTTTGATCAGTCATGTAAATAAAAGGGCTGAAATCGAATTGGCACCCAATTTAATTAAAAAGAACACGGAGAACATGATATGAAAGGAACATACTGGAGTTTTGGTGCAGGTATAGCTGACTCGCGCAAAAATAATTTTGCGATAATGTCAAAACGATATATCGTCAAAAATAATATCCTGATACGTAACTGTATCGATTGTTCCCCCCCATTACTTGTAACGGAATGCACAAACACCTTATTGTGTCGCTGAATAACATTTACCAAAGTGATTAACTGCTATAACAACCTTTATTTAACTAGGCAAGTCAGTTAAGAACACATTATTGCAGGCAACTAGAATGATGTGGTGTATTGCACAGTTCACTGAGGGATTACCATAGGTCCAACTGTTATTAATTAACTGGCTTTTAATAGATTTTGGGACGTGCAATCAGCATATTGGCATTCACAATATTTACAGATTATAAAAAAGGAAGGGCATGAAGCAGAAGTACGCACAATCAAAACAAAGTGCTACAGAACTGTGGTCACGCAAATGAGAATCCTCGAACTTTTCTATTGAATACAAACCAGTCTTTGTTATTCAGAAAATTATTAATGTATGGTTTCATTTGAGATGGTAATGGAACGGCTAAATTTAGGAAATTAGAGAAGTATGCTAATAAAAAAAACATGTTCAGTTGCCGAAAACGACCATATATGGACTAAAAACCCTGAATGAGGAAGTCGACAATGTAGGAAGTCGCTCTGCGCGTGCTCAAAGCCGGGCATCACTAGTAAGCAAGCACTGTAAAATTACTTATGAAATGAATACCATTAACGATACAAAATGTAACTTTATAATAAACATGGAAGTCCCTTTATACTGTCCATTCAAAGTATTTCCGAAATGCAATATATTAGATCCCCAGCAATGAAGAACAGATTGGGTGGATATGTTCTATTGAAAATCCCTTTCCAATAGGAAGAAAACATTTTCTGATGATGAAAGCAAATAGCAGGCGCTTAGCTAGCCATCTAGTGAATACAGCATAAATGTATGTTAAGTCAAGTGCTGTTAAACAGCAGTACGATAACAGCCTAACAAAACATGTTAGTTTTGCAATAAATTGCCAAAGGTTACATTGATTCAATGTATTAGCAAGCTATAGCTAGCACACACACCCAGTTGCTGACAGCGATGGGCTCCAAGTCGGTGACACCCAAAATCTCGGTGCGCTGTCTGCAAGGCGGTCTAGTTTGAATAGCTTACCCTGTACCGCAGTCGACAACACACGCCGGTAATCGTCCTGCCATCTCGTGTGCTTCTGGTAATCACAAATGTTTTCTGTTAATCGATAGCTGTCTGTGTCGGTTGGAGGATATTGCAAACCGTCCACAGGCGGAAACCTGAACCTCCACAAAGTACAGTTTCTAACGTTACTTCCGCACTCGGTCTAGGGCAGGCAAGATGGCTGACGCCGGGGAGCGCTTGAGTGAAACAGGCAGAGTCAGCTTCACAGCTGTCAATCACAGTAGCCCCTGAGAGCAAAGCATCAACACTGCCAGGGGAATAAAACGTGACACAATAGGTGGTTGTGCCTAAATAAAATCCATCTAACATTATTAGAACTAATAAATTAATATAATGCTGCAATGGTCAATACTGGCCTAGGGCACATCAATTTAAATAGACAAATTCTCTGGACCAGGATTGAGATCAAATCCAGAATTTGAGTTTTACAGTGCTACACAATTAACCTATTGCATTCTTATTCAAACATGCATTAGACAGCCTGATATTCATGAATCTACAGTATTATGTCAACATACAGTTAATTTCCTTCCAATGTATCTATGTTGCCATATACTGATGTGTGATGATGCATGTTGTTCACTCAATTTCCATATAATTCCATCAGATTCCATAAATCTACCAAACAATTCTGCACAATTTCTTAATAGACCTTTTCAAAATTGTCATCAGATACAATGGGTCATCATCATGACAATCATATCATCATCATCAGACAGATACAGTATGTCATTCAGCACTGAGAATATCCCCAAATGATCTGTCTGGTTCCCACTGTCTCTGTTTTTCTGACAAATCCAAGCAAAAGGGCATGGATTATGAGTCTGGATTTCTAAATATGAGCTGCGCTTAGGGCTGTTACGGTGACTAGGCCTACTCTTCTTGTTGGATGACGAAAAGTAAATGACAGTTCTTCCAATACCTTCATTTTCCCCTCATCAATCTACACACAATACCCCAAAATGACCAAGCAACATTTTATTTAAAAAAAACAAAAATAGAAATACCTTATTTACATAAGTATTTAGATCCTTTGCTATGATTCTCAAAATTGAGCTCAGGTGCATCTTGTTTCCATTGATCATTCTTGAGATGTTTCTACTTCTTGATATGTTTCTACTTCTTGATTGGAGTCCACCTGTGGTAAAATTCAATTGTTTGGACATGATTTGGAAAGGCACGCAACGTTCTATATATGGTCCCACAGTTGACAGTACATGTCAGAGCAAAAACCAAATCATGTGGTCGTTGTAACTATTCATAGATAAAAAATAAAATAAAAAGCAAGATGGCGCAGACAGAGAGGGTCGCCTCGGTTCTAATCCTTAGGAAAGTATGCAGTATTTTTTATGTAATATTTATTACATTGTTAGCCCAGAAAATCTAAAGTGTTATTACATACAGCCGGGAAGAACTATTGGATATCAGAGCGACGTCAACTTACCAGCACTACGAACAGGAATACGACTTTCCCGAAGTGGATCCTTTGTTCGATCCACCCAATGCATTAGGACTCATGGTGTAATTGTAACAGCATACAGGAACTCAAGTCCTTCTGTTAACCTGACCTAGAATCCCTCACAATCAAATGCCGTCCGTACTATCTCCTGAGATAATTCTTGTTTGTTATTGTCACAGCCATGTATATCCCCCCTCAAGCCGATACCATGACAGCCCTCAAGGAACTCCAATATACTCCATGCAAACTGGAAGTCATATACAGTTGAAGTCGGGAGTTTACATACACCTTAGCCAAATACATTTAAACTCAGTTTTTCACACTCCTGACATTTAATCCTAGTAAAAATTCCCTGTCTTAGGTCAGTTAGGATCACCACTATTTTAAGAATGTGAAATGTCAGAATAATAGTAGAGAGAATTATTTATTTCAGCTTTCACTTCTTTCATCACATTCCCAGTGGGCCAGAAGTTTACATACACTCAATTAGTATTTGGTAGCATTGCCTTTCAATTGTTTAACTTGGGTCAAACATTTCAGGTAGCCTTCCACAACCTTCCCACAGTAAGTTGGGTGAATTTTGGCCCATTCCTCCTGACAGAGATGGTGTAACTGAGTCAGGTTTGTAGGCCTCCTTGCTCGCACACACTTTTTCAGTTCTGCCCAGAAATGTTCTATAGGATTGAGGTCAGGGCTTTGTGATGGCCACTCCAATACCTTTACTTTGTTGTCTTTAAGCCATTTTCCACAACTTTGGAAGTATGCTTGGGTCATTGTCAATTTGGAAGACCCATTTGCAACCAAGCTTTAACTTCCTGACTGATGTCTTGAGATGCTGCATCAATATATCCACATAATTTTCCTCCCTCATGATGCCATCTATTTTGTGAAGTGCACCAGTCCCTCCTGCAGCACAGCACCCCAACAACATGATGCTGCCACCCCCGTGCATCACGGTTGGGATGGTGTTCTTCGGCTTGAAAGCCTCCCCCTTTTTCCTCCAAACATAATGATGGTCATTATGGCCAAACAGTTCTATTTTCGTTTCATCAGACTAGAGGACATTTCTCCAAAAAGTATGATCTTTGTCCACATGTGCAGTTGCAAACCGTAGTCTGGATTTTTTATGGCAGTTTTAGAGTAGTGGCTTCTTCCTTGCTGAGCGGCCTTTCAGGTTATGTCGATATAGGACTCGTTTTACTGTGGATATAGATACTTTTGTACCTGTTTCCTCCAGCATCTTCACAAGGTCCTTTGCTGTTTTTCTGTGATTGATTTTCACTTTTCGCACCAAAGTACGTTCATCTCTAGGAGACAGAACACGTCTCCTTCCTGAGCGGTATGACGGATGCGTGGTCCCATGGTGTTTTTACTTGTGTACTATTGTTTGTACAGATGAACGTGGTACCTTCAGGCATTTGGAAATTGCTCCCAAGGATGAAACAGGGGTCTGCAATTTTTTTCTGAGGTCTTGGCTGATTTCCTTTGATTTTCCCATGATGTCAAGCAAAGAGGGACTGAGTTTGAAGGTAGGCCTTGAAATACATCCACAGGTACACCTCCAATTGACTCAAATGATGTCAATTAGCCTGTCAGAAGCTTCTAAAGCCATGACATAATTTTCTGGAATTTTCCAAGCTGTTTAAAGGCACAGTCAACTTAGTATATGTAAACTTCTGACCCACTGGAATTGTGATACAGTGAATTATAAGTGAAATAATCTGTCGGTAAACAATTGTTGAAAAAATTAGTTATGTTGTGCATAAAGTAGATTTCCTAACCGACTTGCCAAAACTATAGTTTGTTAACAAGAAATTTGTGGAGTGGTTGAAAAACCTAACCAAACTTTTACAGATGTACAATTGAGAGCATTCTGTCAGGCTGTATCACAACCTGGTATGGCAACTGCACCGCCCACAACCGCAGGGCTCTCCAGAGGGTGGTGCGGTCTGCACAACGCATCACCGGGTGCAAACTACCTGACCAGGACACCTACAGCACCTGATGTCACAGGAAGGCCAAAAATATTATCAAGGAAAACAACCACCCGAGTTTGGACCACCATGCCTCTTCCTAGAGCTGGCCGCCCGGGCCAAACTGAGCAATCAGGGAGAAGGGCCTTGGTCAGGGAGGTGACCAAGAACCGGCTGGTCACTCTGACAGAGCTCCAGAGTTCCTCTGTGGAGATGGGAGAACCTTCCAGAAGGACAACCACCTCTGCAGCACTCCACCAATCAGGCCTTTAGAAGCCACACCTCTGTAAAAGGCTCATGCCACCCCGTTTGGAGTTTACCATAAGCCGCCTATAGGACTCTCCGACTATGAGATTCTCTAGTCTGAACTCTTTGGCCTGAATGCCAAGCGTCACGTCTGAATGACACCTGGCACCGTCCCTACGGTAAAGCATGGTGGTGGCAGCTTCTTGCTGTGGGGATATTTTTCAGCTGCAGGGACTGGGACACTAGTCAGGATCGAGACAAAGATGAACAGAGCAAAGTACAGAGAGATCCTTGATGAAAACCTGCTCCAGGGCGCTCAGGACCTCAGACTGGGGTGAAGGTTCACCTTCCCACAGGACAACGACCCTAAGCACACAGCCAAGACAACGCAGGAGTGACTTCGGGACAAGTCTCTTAATGTCCTTGAGTGGCCCGGTCAGAACCTGGACATGAACCCGACTGAACATCTCTGGAGAGACCTGAAAATAGCTGGCCAGCATCCCCATCTAACCTAACAGAGCTTGAGAGGATATGCAGAGGAGAATGGGAGAAACTTCCCAAATACAGGCGTGCCAAGCTTGTAGTGTCATACCCAAGAAGAATTGAGGCTGTAATCACTGCCAAAGGTGCTTCAACAAAGTACAAAGAAAAGGGTCTGAATACTTATGTAAATGTGATATTTCTGTTTTGAATTTTTAATACACTTGCAGAAATGTCGAAAAAACTGTTTTTGCTGAGGGGGAAAAATACAATTTAATACATTTTAGAATAAAGCTAACAAAACAAAATGGGGAAAAAGTCAATGGGTCTGAATACTTTCCAAATGGACAGTATATATAAAAAATATATTTTCCTTTATTATTTTCTCATAGTCCCTGTTTGTTTTTAGTCCCATTCCCAATCCAGTTGAACGTTCTACCTCCTACCCCCATAAGATCAAGCTTGATTAGCAACCCCTCCTTCATCATCATATTGTACACCTGCTCCACATCAAAAAAAGACAACCTGGGCCTTCCTGACCTCTGCTTCTAAGCAGAGCACTGGGTCCATAGTTCCCCTTCCTGAACCCACTCTGATGTGTTGCATGCTGTTTCTGCATTGCTTGCTGTTTGGGGTTTTAGGCTGGGTTTCTGTATAAGCACTTTGTGACATCTGCTGATGTAAAAAATGGCTTTATAAATACATTCGATTGATTGATGTGTTGACACTAGCCCCCTGCTCTCCAGGAAGTACGTTAGTCTCTCCGTAATCATACATCCCATGATCTTACATACATGTGATGTTAGGGCTATTGGCCGATAACTTGTAGGCCTCGTTGGGTCCTTCTCTGTCTTCCGGATCGGCCCAACTAATGCCTCCTTCCGGCTGCCCACTAGTTTCCCGTCCTCCCACACTTGTACAGACCCAATACCTTCTCCAGCGCCTCATCAATGAGATGAGCCAACATGACATAGCACACCTCATCTTCCCCAGGTGTTAACCCAGCCTTGCCTATTGCCCTCTTCATCTCTGCCATGGTAAATGGTGCATTCAACGCCACATAATTTACATCCTCCCTCCTGTCCAGCACTCCAGGGTGCTCCTCTCTCATTCTTGCTCTCCCCTTCCTCTGACAGATTAACAGAGCTTTGCACTTGGACAAATGCTTTGTCCATCAACTCCAACCTTCTCCTCATCTATTACTGTCATATCCCCCAAATTTGTCAACACAAGATAATCCCACTCCCTTCTGACCCCACTCATCCTCATCTCGCACTGCTCCCACAGATGTCACCCTTCCAATGGTATCACAGAAATGACGCCAACATGCCCTCTTTGCCTGATGTATAGTCCTCCTCACCAGGGCCTGCTTATACTGAATCAGATGTTGGAAGTCATTCAACCTCACTGCCGCGCTCTCCCTTCCTCCCTCCCCTCAAACTGACCAACAGATGCAGGCCATCAGTCCAGTAAAATAAAGCTAATTATTATGCTCACTAAGCTTTGTAATACAATAAATTACATATTACCAGTGTGATCATATACCTACAATTTTTTTTAAATATTATTTAAAAACAGTCTGAGAAGAACCACATTGGCAGGGCAATTCAAGGGTAGCAAATATGCAGTAATAATGTATTGGGCCTACTGCACAAGCCTCATTACTACATAACTGTTTTTAGTAGATTAATGATGCATAGGCTTATGTTTTTTAAGTCAAATTTTAAAAAACATCTGAGCGGTAGATCTCGGCTTGCTTTTTGACTCAGAATCAAATAAAATCAAATTGTATTTGTCACATGCGCCGAATAAAACAGGTGTAGACCTTACAGTGAAATGCTTACTTACAAGCCAGTAACCAAAAAGGAAGTTAAGAAAAATACAGAAATAAAAATAAGAAATAAAAGGACAAATAATTACAGAGCAGCAGTAACATAACAATAGCAAGGCTACATACAGGGGGTACTGGTACAGAGTCAGGGGGGGCACCGGTTAGATGAGGTAATTGAGGTAATAGATATGTAGGTAGAGTTATTAAAGTGACTTATGCATAGATACAGAGAGAAGCAGAAGCGTAAAAGACAATGCAAATTGTCTGGGTAGCCATTTGATTAGATGTTCAGTAGTCTTATGGCTTGGGGGTAGAAGCTGATTAGAAGCCTCTTGGACCTAGACTTTGCACTCCGGTACCGCTTGACATGCGGTAGCAGAGAGAACAGTCTATGACTAGGGTGGCTGGAGTCTTTGACTATTTTTAGGGCCTTCCTCTGCCACCGCCTGGTATAGAGGTCCTGGATGGAAAGAAGCTTGGCCCCAGTGATGTACTGGGCCGTACGCACTACCGTGTGTAGTGCCTTGCGGTCGGAGGCCGAGTAGTTGCCATACCAGGCAGTGATGCAAACAATCAGGATGCTCTCGATGGTGCAGCTGTAGAACCTTTTGAGGATATGAGGACCAATGCCAAATCTTTTCAGTCTCCTGAGGGGGAATAGGTTTTGTTGTGTCCTCTTCATGACTGTCTTGATCTGCATGGACCATGTTAGTTTGTTGTTGATGTGGACAACAAGGAACTTGAAGCTCTCAACCTGCTTCACTACAGCCCCGTCGATGAGAATTGGGGTATGCTCGGTCCTCCATTTCCTGTAGTCCACAATAACCTCCTTTGTCTTGATCACGTTGAGGGAGAGGTTGTTGTCCTGGCATCACACGGCCAGATCTCTGACCTCCTCCCTATAGGCCGTCTCCGTCTCGTCGTTGTTGGTGATCAGGCCTATGTCACCTGTGTCATCGGCAAACTTAATGATGGTGCTGGAGTCGTGCCTGGCCATGCAGTCATGAGTGAACAGGGAGCATGCATCCCTGATGGGCCCCGTGTTGAGGATCAGCGTGGCGGATGTTTGTTACCTACCCTTACCACCTGGGGGCAGCCCATCAGGAAGTCAAGGATCCAGTTGCAGAGGGAGGTGTTTCATCCCAGGGTCCTTAGCTTAGTGTTGAGCTTTGAGGGCACTATGGTGTTGAACGCTGAGCTGTAGTCAATGAATAGCATTCTCACATATTTAGCTACCTTTTGTCCAGGTGTGAAAGGGCAGTGTGGAGTTCAATAGAGATTGCATTATCTGGGGATATGTTGGTGCGGTATGCAAATTGGAGTGGGTCTAGGGTTTCTGGGATAATGGTGTTGATGTGAGCCATGACCAGCCTTTCAAAGCATTTCATGGCTACAGACGTGAGTGCTATGGGTCATTTAGGCAGGTTACCTTAGTGTACTTGGGCACAGGGTCTATGGTGGTCTGCTTGAAACATGTTGGTATTACATACTCAAACAGGGAGTGGTTGTCAATGTCAGTGAAGACACTTGACAGTTGGTCAGCACATTCTCGGAGTACACGTCCTGGTAATCCGTCTGGCCCTGCAGCCTTGTGAATGTTGACCTGTTTAAAGGTATTACTTGTATTGGCTGCGGAGAGAGTGATCACACAGTCGTCCGAACAGCTGATTGTTTCATTGTTACTTGCCTCGAAGCGAGCATAGAAGTGATTTAGTTCGTTTGGTAGGCTTGTGTCACTGGACAGCTCTCAGGTTTACTTCCATTTGTAGTCTGTAATAGTTTGCAAACCCTGCCACATCCGGCGAGCATCGGAGCCGGTGTAGAACGATTCGATCTTAGTCCTGTATTGACGCTTTGCCTGTTTGATGGTTCGTCTGAGGAAATATCAGGATTTCTTATAAGCTTCCGGGTTTGAGTCCTGCTCCTTGAAAGCGGCAGCTCTACCGTTTAACTCAGTGCGGATGTTGCCTGTAATCCATGGCTTCTGGTTGGGGTATGTACGTACAGTCACTGTGGGGACGACGACATCGATGCACTTATTGATGAAGCCAGTGACTGAAGTGGTGTACTTTTCAATGCCATCGGAAGAATCCCAGAACATATTTCCATCTGTGCTAGCAAAACAGTCCTGTAGCTTAGCATCTGCATTATCTGACCACTTTTTTATTGACCGAGTCACTGGTGCTTTAATTGTTGCTTGTGAGCAGGAATCTGGAGGATATAATTATGGTCAGATTTGCCAAATGGAGGGTGAGGGAGAGCTTTGTACGCGTCTCTGTGTGTGGAGTAAAGGGGGTCTATAGTTGTGTTCCCCTCTGGTTGCACATTTAAAATGCTGATAGAAATTAGGTAATACAGATTTACGTGTCCCTGCATTAAAGTCCCTGGCCACTAGGAGCGACGCCTCTGGATTGGCGTTTTCCTGTTTGCTTATATACAGCTCATTGAGTGTGGTCTTAGTGCCAGCATCGGTCTGTGGTGGTATGTAGACAGCTACGAAAAATACAGATAAAAACTCTCTAGGTAGATAGTGTGGTCTACAGCTTATCATGAGATACTCTACCTCAGGCGAGTAAAACCTTGAGACTTCCTTAGATATAGTGCACCAGCTGTTGTTTACAAATATACATAGACTGCCACCCTGTGTCTTACCAAAGGCTGTTGTTCTATCCTTCCGATGCAGTGTGTAACCTGCCAACTGTACTGTATGTTATTCATGTCGTTGTTCAGCCACGGCTCGTTGAAACATAGTATACAGTTTTTATTGTCCCGTTGGTAGGTTATATGTGTTTTTAGCTTGTCCAATTTATTTTCCAACGATTGTACGTTTAGCCACTCGTCGGCAGATCCTCACAAGGCACCCCGATATCTTTTCTGTCTCTTTTTCCTGCGAATGACGGGGATGAGGGCCTGTTCGGGTGTCTGGAGTAAATCCCTCTCGTGCGACTCATTAAAGAGAAATTCTTCATCCAGGTCAAAGTAAGTAATCGCTGTTCTGATTTCCAGAAGCTCTTTTCAGTCATAAGAGATGGTAGCAACAACATTATATACAAAATAAGTTACAAAAAATTCAAAAAAACTAACAAAACAGCACGGTTGGTTAAGAACCCATGAAACGGCAGCCATCCTCTCTGGCGCCAGCTGTGTAACGGCTATTTGACGAAGAAGGAGCAGGATGGAGTGCTGCATCAGATGACCTGGCCTCCACAATCACCTGACCTCAACCCAATTGAGATCGTTTGGAATGAGTTGGACCGCAGAGTGAAACAGCCAACAAGTGCTCAGCATATGTGGAAAACATTCCAGGTGAAGATGGTTGAGAGAATACCAAGAGTGCGCCTAGCTGTCATCAAGGCGTGGTTACTTTGAAGAAACTCAAAAATAAAATATATTTAGATTTGTTTAACACTTTTTTTGTTACTACACGATTCCATGTGTTATTTCATAGTTTTGATGTCTTCACTATTATTCTAAAATGTAGAAAATAGTAAAAATCAAGTAAAACCCTTGAATGAGTAGGTGTGTCCAAACTTTTGACTGTTAATGCATATATACACTACCGCTCAAAAGTTTGGGGTCACTTAGAAATGTCCTTGTTTTTGAAAGAAAAGCTCATTTTTGGTCCATTAAAATAACATCAAATTGATCAGAAATACAGTGTCGACATTGATAATGTTGTAAATGACTATTGTAGCTGGAAACGGCTGATTCTTTTATGGAATATCTACGTAGGCGTACAGCAGCCCATTTTCAGCAACCCTCACTCCTGTATTCCAATGGCACGTTGTGTTAGCTAATCCAAGTTTATAATTTTAAAGGGCTAATTGATCATTAGAAAATAATTTTGCAATTATGTTAGCACAGCTGAAAATTGGCCTTCTTTAGACTAGTTGAGTATCTGGAGCATCAGCATTTGTGGGTTTGATTATAGGCTCAAAATGGTTAGAAACAAAGACCTATCTTCTGAAACTCGTCAGTCTAATCTTGTTCTAAGAAATGAAGGCTATTCCATGCGAGAAATTGCCAAGAAACTGAAGATCTCGTACAACGCTGTGTACTACTCCCTTCATAGAACAGCGCAAACTGTCTTTAACCAGAATAGAAAGTGGAGTGGGAGGCCACGGTGCACAACTGAGCAAGAGGACAAGTACATTAGAGTGTCTAGTTTGAGAAACAGATGCCTCACAAGTCCTCAACTGGCTTCATTAAATAGTACCTGCAAAACACCAATCTCAACATCAACAGTGAAGAGGCAACTCCGGGATGCTGGCTTTTCTTAGAAAAAAAATGACATTTCTAAGTGACCCCAAACTTTTGAACAGTAGTGCATATATATATATATATATATATATATATATATATATATATATATATATATATATATGTCACGTTCCTGACCTATTTTCTGTTAGTTTTTGTATGTGTTAGTTGGTCAGGACGTGAGTTGGGTGGGCAGTCTATGTTTTCTGTTTCTATGTTGGTTTATGGGTTGCCTGGTATGGCTCTCAATTAGAGGCAGGTGTTTGGCGTTTCCTCTGATTGAGAGTCATATTAAGGTAGGTTGTTTCACATTGTTTGTTGTGGGTGGTTGTCTCCTGTGTCTGTGTCTATGTTACACCATACAGGACTGTTTCGTGCATTCGTCATTTTGTGTAGTCATTTTCCTGTTCGTGAGTTCTTCGTGTTTCATGTAAGTTCGTCGTTCAGGTCTGTCTACTTTCGTTTTGTTATTTTGTTTCTATTCAAGTGTTCGTCGTGTTTTTCGGTTTTGTTTAAATAAATATTATTATTATGTATTCACAACCCGCTGCGCCTTGGTCAAATCACTACTCCTCCTCTTCGTATGAAGAGGAGGAGGAACAACGTTACAATATATATATATATATGTGTATTTAACTAATGAGCTAACTGTAGCTATGCAAACTTTAGCTAGCTAAACTAGCTAGCTAGATTACATAAAATTCGGTTCCATTGTAACTAGCTAGCTCTCACTCACTCACTAGCTAGCTATTTTAGATGCTGGCCTGACGGAAAACTTACTACCTAGCATGGAATCTGATTACCACGGAATTGTAATTGATTCATGGGGACACTTATTAGGTATACCTAGTTAAAAATTGACCACAGTCCTATGGACTCAGCCAGCCTAAACAGAACCCTTTTAGGTTACAAATAAAGCCAGGGACAAATAGCTACTAACGTTCGTGGCAGAGAGCTAGCTTGCCACAATGGAGCCGAGTTGAATGTAATCTAGCTAGCTAGATGGGTAGACCTACAGTAGCTACAGGACAGTAGCTTCAGCTTCAAGCTACAGTCTGGGATCTGGGAATAATGGTAACTTAAATTATTGAAGCATTGATTATTTTCTTGGATAATATAATGTATAAATGTACACCAAGGTAATTCTTTGTCATGACTCATTTTAGGAGGATCAGATGGTGAAGGGGGTCTCAGCAGAGTCAGGCAGCCATGAAAGACCAGTCTGTGACAGATGTGAGGTGAATTTTTACAGATACAACACTTTATTCTCTCTGTCTAGCGAACACTGGACAAGCCAGATGCTATTTTAAGGCAGTCTGACAAACCTCCAAAGCTGATTTCCAAACTGTATCAAGGGTTGATAAAGGATTTTCCCGATGACACAAAACATGTAAAACAAAAATGTGAGGAAGACCTGGTGTAACGGTTCTCGTCCTCTTCGTCTGAGGAGTAGCAAGGATCGGACCAATACGCAGCGTGGTAAGTGTCCATTTTAATAGTTAAAACTGAACACTACAAAAATACAAAATAACAACGTGAAAGCACAAACGAAAATCGAAACAGTCCCGTATGGTACAGACACAGGAAACAATCACCCACAACACACAATGAAAAACAGGCTACCTAAATATGTCTCCCAATCAGAGACAACGACTGACACCTGCCTCTGATTGAGAACCATACTAGGCCCAACACATAGAAATCCAACAACAAAACAAAACATAGAAAAACAACATAGAATGCCCACCCCAACTCACGCCCTGACCAAACTAAAATAAAGACATAAAAAAGGAACTAAGGTCAGAACGTGACACCTGGGAGACGCAATTGATAATGATGAATGGGTACAGGTGTTAGAATGCCCAGTCATGTTCATATAATCTCAGACATAAATTACTGCAGTTTAAGACCATTCATTGAAAGTACTATATGCCAGTGAAACTGAATATCATGCACTCAGAAATTGTATTACTCTGCATGAGGGGTAAAGCACAAAAGGGGACATATTTGCATATGTTATGGTCTTGTGAAGGCTGGCTGAATTCTGGCAAAGAGAATGTTCTTTTATCTCAGCATGTCTACAGATTCTCCCTTCTCCCTGTTATTGTTTGCTTGGAAATGTTAATACTGGAGACTGTTATCAGAAGAAACTGTGTAACCTATCATTTATAATGGCTAATAAATGCATTGCCATTAATTGGAAGGTTGGTTATCCTCCCACAATGTATGGAAGAAATGTCAAGTTATGTACAGTATCACTAGATCTGTTTTAAGATTAAGGCTATACTGTGCAAATTTCATAAGGTCTGGATGCCTTATATTGAATACTGTAAGACAAAAGAAGTCTGTATTGAAAACATGCCCACGTTAGGGGAGATATAAGCAATCCCTAGCTGCTGGGCTGCTCAGTCCTGGCCCTGGGGGTCTGCTGTACTGTTGTCACTCTGGCCTTGGCCTAACACATCTAAAACCAATAATGAATGTTTCCCTAAGATCCTAAAGCTGAGTGGGGTGTGTTGTGTTGGGGCACTACAGGGCTGTGGACCCCTAAGAGCAGGACGGGATTACCCAGCTATAAGTTTAAAAAAAAGCTCTACAGTACTATTAGGCCTACAATATGAATTATATGGAGGGTGTACTGCTTCTGTGTGTTACTGTGTAGGTGTACAGTGGTTCTTCCTTTAAAAGTTATAAGTTTATGCAGCGACCGTTTGTGGTTGATGGTGGTAGATTGCATTGTCCTGTCATTGCACCACACTATCACAAGGGGGAGTTAGAGTGCTGATCTACCGGTAGTCTAAACTGTGGCACAAATTGACTATCTTTTTGTAAATGAATGGAGGTGTTTTCAGTCCGAGTGTCTCTCTTCTCTGGCACTAGAGTCCTGAATCAGGCAACAGCAACAACAAAAAACGTTGACGGTGGTCCTGGAGTTGAGAGAGACTTAGTTAAACACAAATGGGGGAATTACACTTGACATGTGGACTGACGATAATTCGAAAAATAGGCACCTTGGGCTTTTGGTTTCTCTCCCTCTAAAAACAATATTTGTAAATAACAAACTGGATTTATTTACCAGTGTGAAAGAGTGATAGCCCCTCTATATAAAGTGAGTTTCTGAAACACGGAGTCCTTCTTTGCTGATGTGAAGAAGAAACGGAATGAAAGAGAGTCCAGCGAGGATTTGTCAGCATAAAGCTGAGTGACTCACTCATTCGTGGCTTTGGATCAAAATAAATAAGTCCATACAGCCTTTCTGATAGTCTTTAATAAAGAAATGCTTTGACTCTTTTGACCAAATTAATCTGCTCATGCTGTGTGTGTTCAATTATTTGTGACATTGTGGTTACAATGAAGAATGTAAACAAAATAAGTCAAATAAATCCTATTTGTAAGGAATAATCAGATGCGTGCTGCAAGCTTTATTTTTTTTAAACTTACTATATTATGTATTGGATCACAAAAAAATATAGATTTTACATTACCGTGTAGTTTACCTTTAAAATGGATTGAAATGATCTCACTCCAATACATTTTTATAGAAAGTTAGCAAAAAAATTGATCTTGCTACCATGGAAAGGAAAATACCTGTCTATTTGTGGAAAACTCTTTAGTCACATCACAGTTTACCTATTTGCTTATGGTTTTGCCTACACCTAGAAACCTAGCAACCGTCTAAATGATATGAGCAAAAAATATTCCATTTTATTTGGAATGGCAAGCCAGACAAAATTAAAAGGGACTATTTATATAATGAATATGAATTCGGAGGGCAGAAATGATTGAAAATTAAAGCATTTGACCTCTCACTAAAGGTGTCAGTCATACAAAAGTTATACTTAAATCCGAACTGGTTCTCTAGCAAATTGGTAAGAATGTCTCACCCTATGTTCAAGAATGGCCTTTTTCCCTTTATTCAGATTACAACCACTCACTTTCGGTTATTTGAAAACAAAATAATCTCCAAAATATCTGTCACGCCCTGACCATAGAGAGCTGTTTATTCTCTATGTTGGTTAGGGCGTGACAGTGACTAGGGTGGGTTATCTAGGTGATTAATTATCTATGTTGGCCTGGTATGGTTCCCAATCAGAGGCAGCTGTTTATCGTTGTCTCTGATTGGTGATCATATTTAGGCAGCCATTTCCCCATTGTGCTTTGTGGGATCTTGTCTAGGTATAGTTGCCTGCGAGCACTACATTTGAGCTTCACGTTTCGTTTTACGCTTTATTGTTTTTTCTTTGAGTTTCTCTTCCTAATAAGGAGGATGGAAACATACCACGCTGCATCTTGGTCCACTCATAACGATCGTGACAGAAGATCCCACCACAAACGGATCAAGCAGCGTGGCCAGGACGAGCAGACATCCTGGACATGGGAGGATATCTTGGACGGTAAGGGATCCTGGACGTGGGAGGAGATCCTGGCCGGAAAGGATCGCAAAAATTGGGGGGTGGCACACGGGGTGGTTGGCGGAGCCAGGTTTTGAACCAGAGCCAACTCCCCGTACTCACCGTGGGGAGCGTGTGACCGGTAAGGCACCATGTTTTGCGGTGATACGCATTGTGTCTCCAGTGCGCATCCACAGCCCGGTGCGTTCTGTGCCAGCTCCTCGCACTTGTCGTGCTAAAGTGGGTATCTGTCCAGGACGGGTTGTGCCGGTTCAGCGCGCCTGGTCGCCAGTACGCCTCCAGGGTCCAGTACATCCTACGCCGGCTCTACGCACTGTGTCCCCAGTGCGCCTTCACAGCCCAGTGCGTCCTGTGCCAGCTTCCCGCACTTGCCGTGCGAAGGTGGTCATTTGTCCAGGACTCGTTGTGCCAGCTCTACGCTCCAGACCTCCAGTGCGCCTCCACAGTCCAGTACGTCCTGTGCCTCCTCCCCGCACTCGCCCTGAGGTGCGTGTCACCAGCCCGGTGCCACCTGTACCGGCCCCACGCATCAGGCCTCCAGTGCTCCTCCACAGTCCAGTACGTCCTGTGCCTCCTCCCCGCACTCGCCCTGAGGTGCGTGTCACCAGCCCGGTGCCACCTGTACCGGCCCCACGCATCAGGCCTCCAGTGCTCCTCCACAGTCCAGTACGTCCTGTGCCTCCTCCCCGCACTCGCCCTGAGGTGCGTGTCACCAGCCCGGTACCACCAGTGCCGGCCCCACGCACCAGGCTTCCAGCGACGATCTCCAGTCCAGAGCTTCCGGCGACAGTTCCCAAGTCCGGCGACAGTTCCCAAGTCATAGAAACTTGATTGCAATTTCAGTTTAATCCACCATAAAAGACAGAACAAATAATACATAAAATATTGTGGTTAAACTCAAATACACTAATTGATTAAAAAAAACGTAATTTTTTTATAGAAAAAAAAGTATAATCTTTAAATGATATCATATGTAGGACTGGTGGAGTTATGTCACACATACAGCTAACACAAATATATGGAAATGTCTGCTCTACCCAAAATTACAACCAACTAATTGCAGTATTACCGCAAAAATGGAAGAGGCCTTGCTTTAAAGACCAAAATTGGTTAAAGAAAATTGTGTTGAATAAAAATATATACCAGTTCATTCAAGGACCAAAAAATTGACAGTTGTGCCATATAGATTGCAAAATAGTTGGGAAGAGATTTTTGATGTACCGATTCCATGGCACAGGCTGTATCTATGGCACAGGCTGTACCACAACCGGCCATGATTGGGAGTCCCATAGGGTGGCACACAATTGGCCCAGCGTCGTCTGGGTTTGGCCGGTGTAGGCCATCGTTGTAAATAAGAATTTGTTCTTAACTGACTTGCCTAGTTAATAAATAAAGGTTACATGAATTGACACGCAAAATGACGCCGGATTTAAAACTCCGAATTTTTCAATTTAAATTATCATACAACATTCTTGCAACCAATAGAATGTTATATGTATGGGGGACACAACCTTCCCAGCTCTGCAGATTAGCTAGAAGCCACGTCTTATTGAGTTCCGAGTGCCGATTTGTTATCCAACGATTATTATTAACCCTGCATTATAATTGTATAAAATCCCCTTATATATTTTCTGTAAGGTTTTACATTTCTAACTCAATATCACAGACCAGATTTGCCCTAACGAAAAATGTATCAACCCCTAAAAATATATTAATTTATTATTAACCCTGCATTATAATTGTATAAAAGCCCCTTAGATATTAATTTAGAATCCTCCAATCCTCTAAATGTAATTAGATCTACAGGGAAATTTTATTGATCTGCAAATGTTTTCATTTAGAAGCCGCCTCTTCTTATGGCTGCGATCCCGTTAACGTGAGTGAAAGTGCAGGGCGCCCGTTAACAGCCAGTGAAAGTGCAGGGCGCCTAATTCAAACAGAAATCTCATAATTAAAATTCCTCAAACATACAAGTATCTTATACCATTTTAAAGGTAATCTTGTTGTTAATCCCACCACAGTGTCTGATTTCAAAAAGGCTTTACAGCGAAAGCACCACAAACGATTATGTTAGGTCAGAGCCAAATCACAGAAAAACACAGCCATTTTTCCACCCAAAGACAGGAGACACAAAAAGCAGAAATAGAGATAAAATGTATCACTAACCTTTGATGATCTTCATCAGATGACACTCATAGGACTTCATGTTACACAATACATACATGTTTTGTTCGGTAAAATTCATATTTATATCTAAAAATCTCAGTATACATTGTCGCGTTATGTTCAGTAGTTCCAAAAACATCTGGTGATTTTGCAGAGAGCCACATCAATTTCCAGAAATACTCATAATAAACGTTGATCAAAGATACAAGTGTTATACATGGAATTTTAGATCCACTTCTCCTTAATGCAACCGCTGTGTCAGATTTCAAAAAAGCTTTACGGAAAAAGCAAACCATGCAATAATCTGAGGTCGGCGCTCAGAGCCCAATCAAGACAAAAAGATATCCGCCATATTGTGCAGTCAACTGAAGTCAGAAATAACATTATAAATATTCACTTACCTTTGATGATCTTCATCAGAATGCACTCCCAGGAATCCCAGTTCCACAATAAATGTTTGATATGGTTGACAATGTCCATCATTTATGTCCAAATAGCTACTTTTGTTAGCACGGTTGGTAAACAAATCAAAACTCACGCGTTCACTAGTTGCAGACGAAATGTCAAAAAGTTCCGTTACCGTCCATAGAAACATGTCAAACGATGTATAGAATCAATCTTTAGGATGTTTTTAACATAAATCTTCAATAATGTTCCAACCGGAGAATTCCTTTGTCTTCAGAAAAAGCCAATGGCAATGATGAGCTACCTCTCATCTGAATGCGCGTGACCTGCTCCTGGCACTCTGCCAGACCTCTGACTCAATCCCCTCTCATTCAGCCCCCCTTTACAGTAGAAGCCTCAAACAAGTTTCTAAAGACGGTTGACATCTATTGGAAGCCGTAGGAAGTGCAACATGACCAATATTCCACTGTATCTTCAATAGGGGCTGAGTTGAAAATCGACCAACCTCAGATTTCCCACTTCCTGGTTGAATTTTTTCTCAGGTTTTTGCCTGCCATATGAGTTATGTTATACTCACAGACATCATTCAAACAGTTTTAGAAACTTCAGAGTGTTTTCTATCCAAATGTACTAATAATATGCATATATTAGCAACTGGGACTGAGGAGCAGGCAGTTTACTCTGGGCACCTTATTCATCCAAGCTACTCAATACTGCCCCCAGCCATAAGAATTTTAAGAGCCGTGTCATACCAAATAGAATTGGATTATTCACCATGGCAACCACTTGTTAGTATAATCTAGAAGAAAAAGAAACGCACACCTATTTAGGTGCGGTGCTGGCCAGTGGAGTAGAAAACTTGAAAACAAAGGAGAGCCGCACACTCTAGGAGCTCAGATGCAAAAATGTAATGTCCAACGTTTCGACAGCCAAGCTGTCTTCATCAGGGTATAATCACAAGCACTGCGGGTTGACTCGTTTATATAGTGTCAAAAGACACACAGATGTCTGTAATCATGGCCAAATGTGGCCTAATATCATTGGTTAATTCTCAAATATAAAAATTGCATACAAAGAACACCATACAAAAAACAAATGAATAGCATACGGTCATAGATTCATTTTAGACTACACAAGCTTACAAACAATTACAACCACTTGTTAGTATAACATAGAAAATTATGTGCATTTGTATTTTTTTTATCTTTTTTTTATCTACCACTGTAGATGCTGTTTTTATTTACAGTAGTGACAGCTGGAGGCATTTTGAAAACATGTTGTCAAACACTTGTTTTTCACAAGTGTAGCAGGTTGCGAACTCTGCAAACAACGTTTCCATGATGGGCTACTAGCAAGCAATAGACTCTTCATACCTCCATTTATTTACAAAAGATAGTCTAATAGCTTGGCTAGGTGTGAAAAGAAAATCCCCCCAATTTACAAGTTTTACATCTCTAACTCCAAACCTCATGCAACTGCAAAATGTCGGATAAAGCATATCATTTATGCTTTCGTTAATAAAATAATGATAAAAATACTATTTCAAAATGCAGATGTTTATTTCAACTACTTTACATTTCAGCTACATTTTAGTTGCTCCACAGGTCAAACCTTTCTGAGATGATCAATGTATTTGTTGCATTGTTGTATCATCAGTTTCTCAAGCCAAAACGTCTTGATGCCCTTCACCAGTTCATCTTTGCTTGTAGGTTTGACAGAGTTACAGATTCATGTTTTCAGCTCATGCCAAACAAGTTCGATCGGGTTTAAATCAGGAGAACTGTAGATGTAGATATGAAAAAAATATTTTTAGATATACTGTAGGCCTACTGTAGGTGTTGTGAGTCTCACT
This sequence comes from Salvelinus namaycush, assembly GCF_016432855.1. Taxonomy (NCBI): domain Eukaryota; kingdom Metazoa; phylum Chordata; class Actinopteri; order Salmoniformes; family Salmonidae; genus Salvelinus; species Salvelinus namaycush. The sequence goes on from NC_052325.1 coordinate 44,545,190, forward strand.
AGTGTTGAGTAATGTGCTGTTAAAAGTGTTGTAGGTCTACTTACTCTGCTGGCGTCTTGACCCAGTTCATGCACTCATTTGCAATGCAAACCCGGGCGGCAGTGTGTTTTGGGTCATTGTCTGCATTTGGAGAAAAAGAATGACATTAGCCTAATAGTCAACATTAGATAAAATAATAGAAATATACATGTAAATAGGCCTAAACATAACAAAATATGTCTATAAATCTACCTTGAAAGAAACGATATGATCCCAAAAATACTTCTCTGACATATCTCTTGATGATGTCATTGAATGTCCCACCAGCTTTGATCCAACCAAGTGCTTTGGTTGTCAGACAAATCATTGGGTCGAAACTACAGAACAGTACAAAACAAGAGAACACACATGGTTAATGTTCTGGGAGAGAAAAAAAAATGTCTTACATAGCCTTTCCATAAGTCCACTCAAGTTTCTTCAACTGTCTTCTGACTGTGATTAGAGTGATGTTGTGCCGTGATGCCAGCAGATTACAGATGGCCTTTGCCGATCGCTCATCATCTTCAACCATCAGTGAGTCGTTGGCTTGAATAGTATCGCTGGAAATGGAATACAATGTAAAAATGTGCAGCATACAGTAATGACCAGCAGTAGATTTATTTAAGCACTATTTTTAGCATTATTAGGCCTACTTTACAGTTTTGCAGGCTACTGTACCTGTTCATTTTCCTGGGCTTTTGCGTTCGGTGTAACACAGGCACCTGATAGTGTTTGCGAATAGCACTGTTCGTGACCATAATCCCTAAATCTAACAGTATTTTACCGACATGTTTAATTATTCAAGGGTCCTTTCTCTTCTCTGTGTTCTATTAAGAATCTATTAAGAATACAAAAGAAGCCATCCACACTTGATGGGCTATCAGCAGGACAATAGACTCTTACCGAGTTTAGGGACTTTAAACGTATTAATGGATGTTTGCGAGGCATGTTACTACTCCATCTCTTTTGCATAGCCCACCAAATGCACTGTTTTCTAACCACCTCTGGATGGATCCATAACGAATTACTATGGGAATAAATATCACTGAATGACAGAAATATTGGAATAAAGTAGACTAATGAAGGCAACAAATTGTTGCTTACTGGAACACCCAAAGTCATCCAATTATTATAATAGTATTTGAAGCAATAGCCTACCCGCATGTGGTCAACTATTTCAGCACCATTTCGCGCTGCTCTGAGACAAACATGGGGACTGGTCTTGATAAATCAATGAGATTTTTATTTTCACTGAATCCTCGTTTGGGTATTGGTTAGTCTAAAATTAGGGTTTTGAAATGTTAGGATTATTGTATTATCACTCGCAGTCACTTAGTAGCCTAGGCCTATCCCGACCGGTCACGTTGTACAGCGCCATATTTTCCTAAGGGAAACCCTGAGGGCTACTACACATAGGCTACTGTAAAATGCATTTTTGTTTTTCTTGGAATAGAAACACCATAATATTAATAAAATTTATTAAACTACATTTCTAAATCTATCCCATACACTATGTTTTTACAAAAAAAGGTTTTAAATTCTCTAGTACAGCCAATATTAAAAACAGTCAAATGCTTCTCAAAGATGCCCTCTGGTGGTCAAACTAGCACTAACTAGCATTAATGGCAACAGTGGCTGACACTTAAATAACGTGCCATAGAATTCTGCGGCAGCCCACAAGCTGTGCTGCAATACGACACAACTTTTAAAGGAGGAACTGCTGTATGTGTGTTTTCATTCAACTTTTATTTTCCAAAGATGGGAAGGAAGTTGTCTTGGGGAGAGTGTTGAGTTATTGAATAGGCTGGTGGGGGTCGGGCGTGTAGGCGGCTCAGGTTGGGTGGGCGGTCTGGCTGATATTTGATATAGAGGATGCCTTAAAGTAAATAAAAAATTGTCTTTGTACTTTATTTGTAAAAGTTGTTCATTTGTTAGGCTATTTGTTAAAGGTGCAACACAATATTGATTATTTAATTATCATGGATCTAGTTCAGTCTTCTCAATCACCTAAAAATATTTTATAATCGCTTACCTAGCTTGATGACTGTGGGCATTTTTGCTTACTTTTTGTTGTTCTAAATAGAGAAGGCTAGAAGGGCCAAGGGTCATATTAGATTGTGTAGAAATGAGTTTTAGATGCCCAAAGAAATGTTAGGGCCCCCAGACCCCCTGCCACGTTATGTCCCCATCTGTAAATAGCACTGGTTGGTGATTTAAAAAGTCATAGTCAATCAATGATATAATAACTCTTAGCAAAAAAGTACATTTTTTATTTACAATATGTAGAATCTATGAGAATAGAAAGGTTCAGAACTTTTTGTAAAATATCACAGCTGAAAAATATATGGCAAATAGAACTCAAAAATAGATGGGAGGGTTTGAGTGGAGCTGAAGGATCGGACTAAAAACAAACAAAAGAGAACTATTGTAAAATATACTGTGTCTGTAAAATGTATATAGTATGTATAAGCTGAAGTCTAAGTGTTATTACCCCTCTGTTCAACACCTTACACCTTACTACTTGCTTTACTTTGAGGGCTTTTCCCCTCTGCACCTAGCCCTTACACCAAAAAGCTCCCATCTCTTAACACTATAGCATTTACAACTTCCCCAATCCGTTATTTTATCACATTCATCAACCTAATCAGATTCAGATCCCCAACTCCCTGCCCCTTCCTCCATGAACTTCAGTCACTTTGTGCTCACTTGATTGATCTCCTCTCGGCGTACCTTGCCCTTCCTCCTCGCCACTCTCTACCTCCAAACTGCCTCTGCTGGCAGTGGAATCTACGTTGCTGTCTTCAATATCTCCGCTTCCATAGACCTCTCGCTCCCTCTTTCTTTTTCCCATTCCCCCATTTACTTGTACCACTATGCTACATACTGGCTTTGATAACTCTATCACTATAACCTACCTCTGACTCAGTCACAGCACTGCCATGCCAAACTGACGCCACACCGAGTAATGTTTGCTAGTATGATTGTTTGCTTATTTGAAACGTGTGCCACCAGCAAGCTATTCTTCTTCGGTGGAGTATATCGGTGGTTGGCAACCAATATTATGGTGCATTACCGCCACCTACTGTACTTTAATTTGGACATTTTCATTTAGTGGTGTACTCACTTTTGTTGCCAGCGGTTTAGACATTAATGGCTGTGTGTTGAGTTATTTTGAAGGGACAGCAAATTTACACTGTTATACAAGCTGTACTCTCACTACTTTACATTGTAGCAAAGTGTAATTTCTTCAGTGTTATCACATGAAAAGATATACTCGAATATTTCCAACAATGTGAGGGGTGTACTCACTTTGTGTTAAACTGTATATCCCCTTCTCCCTCATACTAGATCTCAGCCTCTCTCTTTCCCTCTGATACTGCCCACACTGTAGCAATACATACTCCAGGGTCTCTGTTTCCTGTCAATAATCACACTTTCCTGTTAGATGCTTTCCTATCACATTTAAGGTCTTATTCAACCGGGTGTGTCCCACTCTTAATCTTGTAAAAATAGCCTCCTCTCTTCTGTCCCTTCCTGCCGTCCTAACCCTCACCAAATTTCCTCTGTACTTGAAATACATTTCTGCCCTTAATATCTCTATTCCCTTGCCCCTGCCATCTCTGCACCATCACTCTCCATAGCAGGCCTTTTGCCTTGCTCATTGAAACTACAGCATCAACATCCCCACTACTAAGTGCTTCTTTAGCCATTACATCAACTGCCTCATTCCCCTCCACCTCCACATGGGCTGGGACCCAAGTAAATCTTATCTGTATACCCATCTGTCTAATCCTGCCATGGGTTTGTAGAGCGTCATAAAGCAGGTCTTGTCTGCTATGTGAGCTAAAGGACTGGAGACTCATCAACACTGCACATGAATTAGAGCAAACAACTTCTCTGTCTGGCTTGACTTCCTCTACCCACTGGAAGGCCAACAGTATGGCCATCAGCTCCGCCGTATATACAGCCAGATGATCTGTAATACTTTTCCTGACTGCCACCCCACATTCTTGCACTACAAATGCTGACCCAGTACGTCCCGTCCTTGGATCTTTTGAACCATCTGTGTAAATGGCCACAAAATCCTGATACACAGTATCCAGACGTCTCTTAAACAAACCAGATGGATCAACACCCTCCCTATCTTTCTTTAGTTTATCCAACACTTCTAGATCAACTACTGGAGGCAGGAGTAGCCATGGTGGATTTACAGGAATAGCTACCATTGGACTAAACTCCCTTCCATACGGTCCCATCTCCTTCGCCTGGGTATTACCCACCCACCCAAAGCTTGTGTTCTGTCTTCTCTCATGTAGCCAGCATTCCTGTAAAATCCCTTTCGCAGGATGGGACACCCCATGTCCCTTAAGGTTAACCCAATAATTCATTGCCAGCTGCTGTCTCCTAATCTGCAATGGCATATCCCCCCTGTCCACCTGTAGCGCAGCAACTGGGGAAGTCTGAAACGCCCCACTACATATTCTGAGTCCTTGCCCCTGTATGACTTCTAGTCTTTCCAATGAGGTCCGGGCTGCCCAACCATAAGCTATACTGCCATAGTCTATTACAGATCAGATCAATGCAACATACATGGTCCTCAATGAGGAACGCCCAGCCCCCCACTCCATCCCCGTCAGACAGCGCATCACATTTAGCACCTTCTTACACTTTCCCACCACTCTCTCAATGTGTTCTGCCCAGATCAGTCTAGTGTCAAAGTATACCCCAAGGAACCTGAAGGCCCCCATGCTCTCCAAGTGTCTCCCATATAACCTCAAGCATACCTCATCTCCCACCTTCCTTCTGGTAAAGAACACTGTCTGAGTTCTCTACAGAGAACCTGGATCCCCACATGAATGCCTACCGCTCTACCTCATCAATTGCTTTCTGTACCTTCCTGACTATGTATGGCATATGTCTTCCCCACTTCCATAAGGCCCCATCATCTGCAAATAACAACCTCCCAATATCCGGCTGTACCTGAGAGTAAACATCATTGATCATGATTGAGAAAAACAGAGGACTAATCACGCTCCCCTGTACGGTTATCCACCAGTTCGCTGCCTGATAGAGACATCCCCACCCTCACCTGGATAGACCTTCCAAACAGGAAATCCTTCCTCCTACCCTCATAATATCAAGCTTGAATAACAACCCCTCATTCCTCATCATATCATATGCCTTCTCCACATCAAAAAAGCTACAACAGTCTCCTTGTTCACCTGAGTCTTCCTGACCTCTGCTTCTAAGCAGAGTACTGGGTCTATAGTTCCCCTACCCTTCCTGAACCCACTCTGATGTGGCTAACTTACTTCCTGCTCTCCAGGAAGTAAGTTAGCCTCGCCGTAATCATACATTCCATAATCTTACATACATGTGATGTTAAAGCTATTCGTTGATAGCTTGTTGGCCTTGTTGGATTCTTCCCTGGCTTCCGGATTGGTACAACTACTGCCTTCTTCCAGCTGCCTGGTAGTTTCCCCTCCTCCGACACTCTGTTGTACCACACCAATACCTTATCCAGTGCTCATCACTAAGATGGGCCAACATAACATAGCACACCTCATCTTTCCAAGGTGAAGTTAACCATGCCTTACCTATTGCCCTTTTCAACTCTGCCATGGTAAATGGTGCATTCAACGCATCATTTACATCCTCCCTCCTCTCCAGCACTCCAGGATGCTCCTCTTTCATTCTCTCTCTCCCCCTCTGCCACTCCTCTGACAAATTTTCCGAGCTATGCACTTGGACAAACGCTTTGGCCACCATCTCTGCCTTCTCCTCATCTGTTACTGCCACATCCTTCCCACTCGTCAACACTGGATAATCCAACACCCTTCTGACCCCACTCATCCTCTTTATCATCCCCCACACTTCTCCCACAGGTGTCGCCCTTCCAATGATATCACAGAACCAACGCCAACATGACCTCTTTGCCTGACGAATAGTTCTCCTCACCAGGGCCTGGTGTTCTCACCCAGTTATTCATACTATCCACATCCCCTCTCATATCCACACGAGCCAATACCTGCTCACTCAACTCCTGAATCTGATCCCAATTTGCCCTTCCAAACACTCACCTGCCTACTCTATCCACTGACACTTCCTCCTCCCTCCGGGCTACTGTGCATACTATGGGGTAATGATCACTCCCTACTGTCGACTCCTCCCATACCTCCAACTGACAGATTGACCTCCAACTGATAGACTGCCATCGCACTAGATACCAGAATGAGGTCCAAGGCAGACTCTTTCCCTGTGGCTACATCAATCCTGGCCCCTCGGCCATCATGCAGGCACACCAGATCTTTCATTCCTATCAGATTTTCCATCACTTGGCCATTTCCATCCCACCCAGAGTGCGGAATTGTTGGCATTAAAATCCCCAGCACTTCCAGGTCCAATATCTATATTATAGTAGTTCACCAGCAAGCTCACTCAGTCTTCTTCTTTGTATAGTTTTCTTCTTCTTTGGTGGAATTTTAGGGCAGACTGACACTATTGGATGCAGAAAACAAAAGGGGGGAAATCTAAGAGAGTGAAAAACTACAAAGTTTAACCCATCAAACATCGGAAAAACATCATACAAAACAAAAAACAAAAAGTAATTCTCAGTCATTGAAATTCACTCATAGCCCTACACAGATCTAGGTACCTGAGAGGACTGAACTGCTCCAGCCAGTATTCTATGTAGCTCCTCGCCTGTGACATTCTTCAAACCCAAGAAGAGCAGCTGCAGATATGATGGTATAAATCCTTCTTGAATTCTTATCCACTCCAGCAGTGCAGTTTATCACCATAGCAATAAATGCGAAGGGTTTCTGGATCCGGCATCTGCCTTCACCATGGCAACTGACACACTCCCACTTTCTTTCACTCTTTTGCCACCTCAGCATAAGAGACATGCTGGGCAGCTCTAATGGCCGCACTGTTGGCCTTGCAGTGGGTGGAGGAAGTCAAGCCGGACATAGTAGTTATTTGCTCTGACTCGTGCAGTATTGATGAGTATGCAGTCCTTTAGTACTCGTAGCAGACAATACCTGCTTTATGAGGTACTACAAACCCATGGCTGGGTGAGACAGATGAGTATACAGACAAGATTTGCTTGGGTCCCAGCCTATGTGGTGGTAGAGGGGAATGAGGCAGCTGATGTCCTAGCTAAATAGGCCCTCAACATTGGGGAGGTGGACTTTAAAGTTTTAAATCAAATCAAATAAAACGTTATTTGTCACAGTTGTAGACTTTACCATGAAATGCTTACTTACAAGTCCTTTCCCAACAATGCGAGTTAAAAAGTTAAGAAAAATGTGCTAAATAAAAAAAGGAAATAGTAACACAATAAAATAACAATAACGAGGATATATACAAGGAGTACCGGTACTGAGTCAATGTGCAGGGGTACGAGGTAGTTGAGGTAATTAAGGTAATATGTACATGGAGGTAGGGGTAAAAGTGACTAGACAATCAGGATAGATAATAAACTGATTAGCTGCTGCGTGTGTGAAAGAGTGTGAAAGACAGGGCTCTAACTCCTTTAACTCCACAATGAGATAGAGTGCAGGCCAGGCAGCAGGCTGTTAGCCAGCCTGGCAGCTTAGTGGAGTCTGCCACTAGCACAGTCAATGTAGTCAGCTCAGCTATCCCCATTGAGACCGTGTCTGTGCCTCGATTCTAGGTTGGGCAAAACTAAACATGGCGGTGTTCGCCTAAGCAATCTCACTGGAATAAAGACCTCCATTCCTTTCATTATTGAAAGAGATTGAAATATCTCACATCTCAAAATAGGTCTACTTAATGTTAGATCCCTCACTTCCAAGGCAGTTATAGTCAGTGAACTAATTACTGATCATTGAATTTTTTACATACATTTTTTCACCTTCATTTAACTAGGCAAGTCATAATCTTGATGTGATTGGCCTGACTGAAACATGGCTTAAGCCTGATAAACTTGGTTAAATGAGGCCTCTCCTCCTGGTTACACTAGTGACCATATCCCCTGCACATCCCGCAAAGGCGGAGGTGTTGCTAAGATTTACGATAGCAAATTTCAATTCCCTCCCAAAAATGACTGTGTTTTTGTCTTTTGAGCTTCTAGTCATGAAATTTGTATTTGTATTTGTATTTATTATGGATCCCCACTCTTCCTGGGGTCCAGCAAATTTATGGCAGTTTATACAATTTTAAAAACATTACAATACATTCACAGATTTCACAACACACTGTGTGCCCTCAGGCCCCTAGTCCACCACTACCACATATTTACAGTACTAAATCCATGTGTATGTATAGTGCGTATGTTATCGTGTGTGTGTGTGTGTGTGTGTGTGTGTGTGTGTGTGTGTGTGTGTGTGTGTGTGTGTGTGTGTGTGTGTGTGTGTGTGTGTGTGTGTGTGTGTGTGTGTGTGTGTGCGTGCGTGTGTTTGTGCCAATGTTTGTGTTGCTTCACAGTCCCCGCTGTTCCATAAGGTGTTTTTTTATCTGTTTTTTAAATCACATTTTTCTGCTTGCGTCAGTTACTTGATGTGGAATAGAGTTCCATGTAGACATGGCTCTATGTAGTACTGTGTGCCTCCCATAGTCTGTTCTGGGGACTGTGAAGAGACCTCTTCAAATCAAATCAAATTTTATTGGTCACATGCACATGGTTAGCAGATGTTAATGTGAGTGTAGCGAAATGCTTGTGCTTCTAGTTCCGACAGTGCAGTAATATCTAACAAGTAATCTAACAATTTCACAACAACTACCTTATACACACAAGTGTAAAGGAATGAATAAGAATATGTACATATAAATATATGGATGAGCGATGGCCGTGCGGCATAGGCAAGATGCAGTAGATGGTATAGAGTACAGTATATACATATGAGATGAGTAATGTAGGGTATGTAATCATTATATAAAGTGGCATTGTTTAAAGTGACTAGTGATAGATTTATTATGTCCCATTATTAATTATTAAAGTGGCTAGAGGTTTGAGTCAGTATGTTGGCAGCAGCCACTCAATGTTAGTGATGGCTGTTTAACAGTCTGATGGCCTTGAGATAGAAGCTGTTTTTCAGTCTCTCGGTCCCAGCTTTGATGCACCTGTATTGAGAGGGCCGAGAACGCACGCTTGTGGGGCCCCAGTGTTGAGGATCAGCGGGGTGGAGATGTTGTTTCCTACCCTCACCACCTGGGGGCGGCCCGTTAGAAAGTCCAGGACCCAGTTGCACAGGGCAGGGTCAAGACTGTTCCTGGGTCTCAAGCTTAATGACGAGTTTGGAGGGTACTATGGTGTTAAATGCTGAGCTGTAGTCAATGAACAGCATTCTTACATAGGTATTCCTCTCATACAGATGAGTTAGGGCAGTGTGCAGTGTGATTGTGATTGCGTTGTCTGTGGACCTTTTGGGGCGGTAGGCAAATTGGAGTGGGTATGGGGTATCAGGTAGGATGGAGATGATATGACTAGTCTCTCAAAGCACTTCATGATGACATAAGTGAGTGCTACTGGGCGATAGTCGTTTAGCTCAGTTACCTTAGCTTTCTTGGGGACAGGAACAATGGTGGCCCTCTTGAATCATGTGGGGCACAGCAGACTGGGATAGGGATTGATTGAATATGTCCGTAAACACACCAGCCAGCTGGTCTCCGCATGCTCTGAGGATGCCGTCTGGGCCAGCAGCCATGCGAGGGTTAACACGTTTAAATATTTTACTCACGTTGGCCACAGTGAAGGAGAGCCCACATGTTTTCGTAGTGGGCCGTGTCAGTGGCACTGTATTGTCCTCAAAGCGAGCAAAGAAGTTGTTTAATTTGTCTGGGAGCAAGACGTCGGTGTCTGTGATGGGGGTGGTTTTCTTTTTGTAATCCGTGATTGACTGTAGACCCTGCCACATACGTCTCGTGTTTGAGCCGTTGAATTGCGACTCTACCTTGTCTCTATACTGACGCTTAGCTTGTTTGATTGCCTTGCGGAGGGAATAGCTACACTGTTTGTATTCGGTCATGTTTCCCGTCGCCTTGCCATAATTAAAAGCAGTGGTCGTGCTTTCAGTTTTGCGCGAATGCTTCCATCAATCCACGGTTTCTGGTTAGGGCAGGTTTTAATAGTCACCGTGGGTACAACATCACCGATGCACTTGCTAATAAACTCACTCACCGAGTCAGTGTATACATCAATGTTGTTGTCTGAGGCTATCCGGAACATATCCCAGTCCACATGATCGAAGCAATCTTGAAGCGTGGAATCCGATTGGTCGGACCAGCGTTGAACAAACCTGAGCACGGGCGTTTCCAGTTTTAGTTTCTGTCTATAAACACGGCTATGATTATAATCTAAGAGAATTCTCTTGGTAGATAATGTGATCAGTATTTGATTGTAAGGAATTCTAGGGCAGGTGAACAAAAGGACTTGAGTTCTGCCCTTCTTCTTACCAGAGAGATGTTTGTTTCTGTCGGCGCGATGCGTGAAGAAACCGGGTGGCTGTACTGACTCTGATAACATATCCGAGTGAGCCATGTTTCCGTGAAACAGAGAATGTTACAGTCTCTGATGACTCTCTGGAAGGCAACCCTCGCTTGAATTTCGTCTACCTTGTTATCAAGAGACTGGACATTGGCAAGTAGTATATTCGGGAGCGGTGAGCGATGTGCCCGTCTACGGGTGGTGGTTCGAATAGAGGATCCGCTTCGGGAAAGTCGTATTCCTGGTCGAAATGTTGGTAAGTTGACGTTGCTCTTATATCCAATAGTTCTTCCCGGCTGTATGTAATAATACTTAAGATTTCCTGGGGTAACAACGTAAGAAATAATACCTAAAAAATTCAAAATACTGCATAGTTTCCTAAGAACGCGAAGAGAGGCGACCATCTCTGTCGGCACCATCTTGCATGATGTATAATGCATGTATTGTGGCATGTATTGTGGGGTATGCATGGGTGTCCGAGCTGTGTGCCAGTAGTTCAGACAGACAGCTCGGTGTATTCAACATGTCAATACCTCTCATAAAAAAAGTAGTGATGAAGTCAATCTCTCCTCCACTTTCAGCTAGGAGAGATTGACATGCATATTACTAATATTAGCTCTCTGTGTACATCCAAGGGCCAGCTGTGCTGCCCTGTTCTGAGCCAATTGCAATTTTCCTGAGTCCTTTTTTGTAGCACCTGACCACACGACTGAACAGTAGTCAAAGTGCGATAAAACTAGGGCCTGTAGGACCTGCCTTGTTATTAGTGTTGTTAAGAAGGCAGAACATTGCTTTATTATAGACAGACTTCTCCCCATCTTAGATACTACTGCATCAATATGTTTTGACCATGACAGTTAACAATCTAATGTTACTCCAAGCAGTTTAGTCATCTCAACTTGCTCAATTTCCACATTATTTATTACAAGATTTAGTTGAGGTTTAGGGTTTAGTGAGTGTTTTGTTCCAAATACAATGCTTTTAGTTTTAGAAATATTTAGGGCTAACTTATTCCTTGCCACCCATTCAGAAACTAACTGCAGCTCTTTGTTGAGTGTTGCAGTCATTTCAGTCGCTGTAGTAGCTGACATATATAGTGTTGAGTCATCCGCATACATGGAAACTCTGGCTTTACTCAAAGTCAGTGGCATGTCGTTAGTAAACATTTTAAAAAGCAAGGGGCCTTAACAGCTACCCTGGGGAATTCCTGATTCTAACTGGATTATATTGGATAGGCTTCCATTAAAGAACATCCTCTGTGTGCTGTTAAACAAGTAACTCTTTATTCGCATTATAGCAGGGGGTGTAAAGCCATAACACATATGTTTTTCCAGCAGCAGACTATGATCAATAATGTCAAAAGCTGCACTGAAGTCTAACAAGACAGCCCCACAATCATTTTATCATCATTAGTCATTTGTGTAAGTGCTGTGCTTGTTGAGTGTCCTTCCCTGGAAGCATGCTGAAATTCTGCTGTCAATTTGTTTACTGTAAAAAAGCATTGTATCTGGTCAAACACAATTTTTTCCAGAAGTTTACTCAGGATTGGTAACAGGCTGATTGGTCGGCTATTTGAGCCAGTGAAGGGGGCTTTACTATTCTTGGGTAGCGGAATGAATTTAGCGTCTCTCCTGGCCTGAGGGCACACGCTCTCTAGTAGGCTTAAATTGAAGATGTGGCAAACAGGAGTGGCAATATCGTCTGCTACTATCCTCAGTAATCTTCCATCCAGATTGTCAGACTCCGGTGGCTTGTCATTGTTGATAGACAACAATAATTTGTTCACCTCTTCCACACTGACTTTACGGAATTCAAAAGTACAATTCCTGTCTTTCATAATTTGGTCCGATATACTTGGATGTGTAGTGTCAGCGTTTGCTGCTGGCATGTCATCCCTAAGTTTGCTTATCTTGCCAATGAAAAAGTAAATTAAGTAGTTTGCAATATCAGTAGGCTTTGTGATGAATGAGCCATCTGATTCAATGAATGAAGGAGTCAAGTTGGCTTTTGTTCCCCAAAAAATGTCATTTAACCTCTAACACCTCCCAAACCCGGATCCGGGAGCACCCCCATCAGTAGAAAAGCTACTAGCATAGCCTAGCATAGCGTCACAAGTAAATACTAGCATCTAAATATCATTAAATCACAAGTCCAAGACACCAGATGAAAGATACACATCTTGTGAATCCAGCCATCATTTCTGATTTTTAAAATGTTTTACAGGGAAGACACAATATGTAAATCTATTAGCTAACCACGTTAGCAAAAGACACCACTTTTTTTACTCCACCAGTTTTTTACTCCATCAGTAGCTATCACAAATTCGACCAAATAAAGATATAAATAGCCACTAACCAAGAAAAAACTTCATCAGATGACAGTCTGATAACATATTTATTGTATAGCATATGTTTTGTTAGAAAAATGTGCATATTTCAGGTATAAATCATAGTTTACCATTGCAGCCACCATCACAACTCTCACCAAAGCGACTAGAATAACTACAGAGAGCAACGTGTATTAGCTAATTACTCATCATAAAACATTTCTTAAAAATACACAGCGTACAGCAATTGAAAGACACAGATCTTGTGAATCCAGACAATATTTCAGATTTTCTAAGTGTTTTACAGCGAAAACACAATATGGCGTTATATTAGCTTACCACAATAGCATACATCACAACAGCATTGATTCAAGGCAAAAATAGCGATAACGTATAAACCACCAAAATATATTAATTTTTTCACTAACCTTCTCAGAATTCTTCAGATGACAGTCCTTTAACATCATATTACACAATGCATATAGAGTTTGTTCGAAAATGTGCATATTTAGCGGCACAAATCGTGGTTATACAATGAGAAAAGTAGCAAAGCTGCCCAGAAAATGGCAGGAGAAATCTTTGAAGAGGCACCTATTCTAATCAGTAACTATTCCAAAACTTGACTAAAAAATACAGGTTGGACAGCAATTGAAAGACAAATTAGTTCTTAATGCAATCGCTGGGTTACATTTTTAAAATTAACGTTACTGCGCAATACAGCGTGCGCTAAAGCGAGACCGCACCATAATTCATGGCGGAATTATTATCTGACATTTGTCAACATAAGTACGAATTAACAGCATAAAGACTGCTTACTATTAGCTGAGCTTCCATCAGAATCTTGGGCAAGGTGTCCTTTCTCCAGAACAATCGTCTTTGGGTTGAAAGATGTCCTCTTGTCCGGTCGAAATAGCCGCTAATGTTAGCCACCAACTGGAGAGGTGTCCAACTCGTGAAAGCGCATGACAAAGAAATCCCAGAAAATCGCAATAAACTGCTAAGTCGGTTTAAATTAACTACCTTATGATGTCTTTAACACCTATAACGAATAAAAACATGACCGGAGATATAGAACTACTAAAACGAAAGCGTTTGCAGGACGCCATTGTGATGTCTTCATGCGTCAGGCGCACCGTTGAAAAGGACGGTACTTCCGTTCCACGGTCTTATAAAGGGCCCCAGATTGCGCAATCCACTCCATTCAAATTCTCCCCGCTTACTGACATCTAGAGGAAGACGTATGCAGTGCATGTAGCCCGATGGCTTACATGGGGACTTATAAACTGGCCTCAGAACAGGGACCTCGATTTCTGAAATCTCACTCCATGACAGGAAATGTGCTGCAGAATGAGTTCTGTTTCACTCAGAGAAATAATTCAAACGGTTTTAGAAACTAGAGAGTGTTTTCTATCCAATAGTAATAATAATATGCATATTGTACGAGCAAGAATTGAGTACGAGGCAGTTTAATATTGGGAACTAAATATTACAAAGTTGAAATGGCGCCCCCCTAGTGTCAAGAAGTTGAGCCAGAGCTTTTTACTATCATTCTTTATATAATTTATCTTTGTTTCATAGCGTAGTTTATTTTTATTTTTATTTAGCTAAGTCACGATTTCTTAATTTGCAGTACGTTTGCCAATCAGTTGGGCTGCCAGACTTAATTTCCAAACCTTTTACCTCATCCCTCTCAACCATACAATTTTTCAATTCCTCATCAATCCAAGGGGATTTAACAGTTTTTACATTCATTTTCTTTAATGGGTGCGTGCTTATTAGTAACTGGAATAACACTGCAGTGGTAGGCTTGATTACCAACAACGACGAGACAGCCTACAGGGAGGAGGTGAGGGCCCTCGGAGTGTGGTGTCAGGAAAATAACCTCACACTCAATGTCAACAAAACAAAGGATATGATCGTGGACTTCAGGAAACAGCAGAGGGAGCAGCCCCCTATCCACATCGACGGGACAGTAGTGGAGAAGGTGGAAAGTTTTAAGTTCCTCTGCGTACACATCACGGACAAAATGAAATGGTCCACCCACACAGACAGCGTGGTGAAGAAGGCGCAGCAGCGCCTCGTCAACCTCAGGAGGCTGAAGAAATTCGGCTTATCACCAAAAACACTCACAAACTTTTACAAATGCACAATCGAGAGCATCCTGTCGGGCCGTATCACTGCCTGGTACGGCAACTGCTCAGCCCACAACCGTAAGGCTCTCCAGAGGGTAGTGAGGTCTGCACAACGCATCACCGGGGGCAAACTACCTGCCCTCCAGGACACCTACACCACAGGAAGGCCAAAAAGATCATCAAGGACAACAACCACCCGAGCCACTACCTGTTCACCCCGCTATCATCCAGAAGGCGAGGTCAGTACAGGTGCATCAAAGCTGCGACCGAGAGACTGAAAAACAGCTTCTATCTCAAGGCCATCACACTGTTAAACAGCCATCACTAACATTGAGTGGCTGCTGCCAACATACTGACTCAAATCTCTAGCCTCTTTAATAATTAAAAATTGCTTTAGTGGTGTCCTTTGAGCGGCGACCCTCGCCGCCGACCTTGGCCTGGCAACCCTACTAAAGGACCCCACTGGACTGAGGAGCGCCTCTGGACTGAGGGGCAGCTCAGGACTGAGGGGCAGCTCCGGACTGAGGGGCATCTCCGGACTGAGGGGCATCTCCGGACTGAGGGGCAGCTCAGGACAGAGGGGCAGCTCAGGACTGAGGGGCAGCTCAGGACTGAGGTGCAGCTCCGGACTGAAGGGCAGCTCCGGACTGAAGGGCAGCTCCGGACTGAAGGGCAGCTCCGGACTGGCGGGCAGCTCCGGACTGGCGGACGGCTCTGGCAGCTCCTGACTGGCGGGCGGCTCTGGCAGCTCCTGACTGGCGGGCGGCTCTGGCAGCTCCTGACTGGCGGGCGGCTCTGGCAGCTCCTGACTGGCGGGCGGCTCTGGCAGCTCCTGACTGGCGGCGGCTCTGGCAGCTCCTGACTGGCGGGCGGCTCTGGCAGCTCCTGACTGGCGGGCGGCTCTGGCAGCTCCTGACTGGCGGGCGGCTCTGGCAGCTCCTGACTGGCGGCGGCTCTGGCAGCTCCTGACTGGCGGGTGGCTCTGGCAGCTCCTGACTGGCGGGCGGCTCTGGCAGCTCCTGACTGGCGGGCGGCTCTGGCAGCTCCTGACTGGCGGGCGGCGCTGGCGGCTCAGGACAGACGGGCGGCTCTGGCGGCGCTGGACAGACGGACGGCTCAGGCGGCGCTGGACAGACGGACGGCTCAGGGGGCGCTGGACAGATGGACGGCTCAGGCGGCGCTGGACAGACGGACGGCTCAGGCGGCGCTGGACAGACGGACGGCTCAGGGGGCGCTGGACAGATGGACGGCTCAGGGGGCGCTGGACAGATGGACGGCTCAGGCGGCGCTGGACAGATGGACGGCTCAGGCGGCGCTGGACAGACGGACGGCTCAGGCGGCGCTGGACAGACGGACGGCTCAGGCGGCGCTGGACAGACGGATGACTCAGGCGGCGCTGGTCAGGAGGGAGACTCAGGCGGCGCTGGACAGGAGGGAGACTCAGGCGGCGCTGGACAGGAGGGAGACTCAGGCGGCGCTGGACAGGAGGGAGACTCAGGCGACGCTGGACAGGAGGGAGACTCAGGCGACGCTGGACAGGAGGGAGACTCAGGCGACGCTGGACAGGAGGGAGACTCAGGCGACGCTGGACTGGAGGAAGACTCAGGCGACGCTGGACTGGAGGAAGACTCTGGCAGCGCTGAGTAGGCGGAAGCACCTGTAGTGCGGAGATGGAGAAACAGCCTGGTGCGGGGAGCTGCCACCGGAGGGCTGGTGCGTGGAGGTGGCATCGGATAGACCGGACCGTGAAGGCGCACTACAGGTCTCGACCCTACCTGGCTGAATGCTCCCCGTAGCCAAGCCAGTGCGGCGAGGTGGAATAGGCCGCACTGGGCTGTGCTGGCGAACCGGGGACACCATTCGTAGGGCTGGTGCCATGTACCCCGGCCCAAGGAGACGCACTGGAGACAAGATGCGTTGAGCCGGCTTCATGGCACCTGGCTCGATGCCCACTCTAGCCCGGCCGATACGAGGCGCTGCTATGTACCGCACCGGGCTATGCCTGCTCACCGGGGACACAGTGCGCCTCATGGCATAACACGGTGCCTGCCCGGTACCTCTCTCTCCACGGTAAGCACGGGGAGCTGGCTCAGGTCTCCTACCTGACTTAGCTACCATCCCCGTGTTCCCCCCCCCAAGAAATTTTTGGGGCTGCCTCTTGTGCCTGTTGCGCTGCCGTGTGCGTGTCGCCAACTCCATTCTCCTGTAACCCTCCTCGCACTGCTTCAGAGAATCCCAGGCGGGCTCCGGCACTCTCCCTGGGTCGACCGACCACCTTTCTATTTCGTCCCAAGTTGTCATATAGTCCAGATCTCGCTGCTGCCCGATACCACGCTGCTTGGTCCTTTGGTGGTGGGTGGTTCTGTAACGATCTTCGTTGGGAGAAAGAGAGAAGGACCAAAGCGCAGCGTGGTAAGTGTTCATGATGAATCTTTAATGGAACAAACCTGAACACTGAAATACAAAACAATAAAGTGAACGAACTAAAACCGAAACAGTTCCGTGTGGAACACACAGACACGGAAGACAACCACCCACGAAACCCAGGTGAAAAAAGGCTACCTAAGTATGATTCTCAATCAGAGACAACCAACAACACCTGCCTCTGATTGAGAATCATACCAGGCCAAACGAAAAAACCAACATAGAAAAACGAACATAGATAACCCACCCAACTCACGCCCTGACCATACTAAAACAAAGAAATAACAAAAGAACTAAGGTCAGAACGTGACATTATCAAGCATTTCACACATATTATCCAGATACTGACTCTTAGCACTTGGTGGTCTATAGCAGCTTCCCACAAGCATGGGCTTTAGGTGATGCAGATGAACCTGTAGCCATATTCCTTCAACAGTATTTAACATTAGATTGTCTCTAAGCTTTACAGGAATGTGGTTCTGAATATAGACCGCAACACCATCTCCGTTGGCATTTCTGTCTTTTCGGTAGATGTTATAACCATGTATTGCTACCACTGTATCATCAAATATATTATCTAAGTGAGTTTCAGAGATAGTCAGAATATGAATGTCATCTGTTACAAGCAAGTTATTGACTTTATGGACCTTGTTTCTTAGGCTACATATGTTAATATGGGCTATTCTTTGCACGTTTCTAGGTTGCTTGACTGTTTTTTATGCTTTACTGGGAAGCTTATCAGAGGTAGACTTACTCATGTTATTTACATTGGAGCTGATAGTGCAGGGTGAGCTGCATAAAGTGGTCTTCCTACTATTGCACACTGCCTCAGTGCTAACAGTGTAACTCTGGTTTATAGGCTCATGATTACTGCTTACAACAGCTGTAAGATAAACAGATGTATTCGGTGCAATTAGGGGTACATAAATTTAATTACTTACATTGTGTTTGCCAGTGCCCCTAAGATCATGTACGTTTGATGCAGCATCATGACCATTCATTGTCACAATGGTAGGGATTAACCGAGCTGGTCTTGGATCATTTACCAGTCATTGTTTCAACGCAGAGTCCAGGAGCCAAGATGATTTGGATGGACTCCGTCATTCCTGTAGTGTATCTTCTGTTTCCAGAAGGTGTGAAAGTTATCAATAAAAGTGACTCGAGCAGAGCTACAGAAGTATTTTAGCCAGATGTGTAATGCCAGCAGTCTGCTGAATCTTTCACACCTGCGGCCCAACGATGGTACTGGACCTGAAATTATTGGCTGTTTTTTGGAGTCTTTTAACGCTAAAATCACTTCTTCAAAATCCATTTTCAAATGTTCCGAGCTAGCCCTCCTGATGTCATTTGACCCCACATGGACTACGACAGTGTCAGCTCCCGGCATCTGTGGTAGAACAGTCGGAATCTATGCAGCCTACTCAAACACTTTCTATAGCTACTGTTTACATGCCTCCTGGGCTGTATACAGCGATCCTCACTGAGTTCCCTTGAATTCCTATCTGACCTTGTAGTCACGGCAGATAATATTCACATTTTTGGTGACTTTAAAATTCACATGGAAAAGCCAACAGACCCACTCCAAAAGGCTTTCGGACCCATCATCGACTCAGTGGGTTTTGTCCAACTTGTCTCCGAACCTACTCACTGCCACAGTCATACTCTGCACCTAGTTTTGTCCCGTGGAATAAATACTGTAGATCTTAATGTTTTTCCTCATAATCCTGGACTATCGGACCACCAATTTATTACGTTTGCAATCGCAACAAATAATCTGCTTAGACCCAACCAAGGATCGTCAAAAGCCATGCTATAAATTCTCGGACAGGCGAAAGATTCCCAGATGCCCTTCCAGTCTCCCTCCACCTACCCAAGGAGGTCGCAGTACAAAAATTGGTTAACCACCTAACTGAGGAACTAAATGTAACCTTGCGTAATACCTTAGATGTAGTCGCACCCCTAAAAACAAAAAACATTTGTCATAAGAAAATGGTATACAGAAAATACCCAAGCCCTGAAGCAAGCTTCCAGAAAATTGGAATGGAAATGGCGCTCTACCAAACTGGAAGTCTTCCCGACTAGCATAAAAAGACAGTACAGTGCAATATCGAAGAGGCCTCACTGCTGCTCGATCATCCTATTTTTCTAACTTAATTGAGGAGAAAGAGAACAATCCAAAATGTATTTTTGATACTGTCACAAAGCTAACTTAAAAGCATTCCCCAAGAGAGGATGGCTTTCATTTTTGACAAAAAGATCATGATCATTAGAATGCAAATTATGGACTACTCTTTAAATCTGCGTATTTCTCCAAAGCTCAGTTGTCCTGAGTCTGCACAACACTGCCAGAACCTAGGATCAAGGGAGACACTCAAGTTTTGTAATCCTATATTGTTTTCAATATATATTTTACCTCTTGGTGATGTCATTCGGAAACACTTTCACTGCTATGCGGACGATACACAGCTGTACATTTAGATGAAACATGATGAAGCCCCAAAATTGCCCTCCCAGGAAGCCTGTGTTTCAGACATAAGGAAGTGGATGGTGGCAAATGTTTTACTTTTAAATTCGGACAAAACCGAGATGCTAGTTCTAGGTTCCAAGAAACAAAGAGAACGTCTGTTGGATCTCACAGTCGTCTCAAATAAAACTGTGAAGGACCTCAGTGTTACTCTGGACCCTGATCTCTGTGGAATGGTCTGTCTATCCATTTGAGAGATGCAGACTCGGTCTTAACCTTTAAGTCTTTATTGAAGACTCATCTCTTCAGTAGGTTCTATGATTGAGTGTAGTTTGGCCCAGGGGTGTGAAGGTGAACGGAAAGGCACTGGAGCAACAAACTTTGCCTGGCCGGTTCCCCTCTCCCCACTGGGATTCTCTGCCTCTAACCCTATTACACGGGCTGAGTCACTGGCTTACTGGTTCTCTTCCATCCCGTCCCTAGGAGGGGTGCGTCACTTGAGTGGGTTGAGTCACTGACGTGATCTTCCTGTCCGGGTTTGGCGCCTCCCTCGGGTTCGTCCCGTACTCAGCCTTGTCTCAGGGTAGTAAGTTGGTGGTTTGAAGATATCCCTCTAGTGGTGTGGGGGCTGTGCTTTGGCAAGTGGGTGGGGTTATATCCTGCCTATTTGGCCCTGTCCGGGGGTATCGTCGGATGGGGCCACAATGTCTTCTGACCCGTCCTGTCTCAGCCTCCAGTATTTATTCTGCAATAGTTTACGTGTCGGGGGGCTAGGGTCAGTCTGTTATATGTGGAGTATTTCTCTTGTCTTATCTGGTGTCCTGTGTGAATTTAAGTATGCTCCCTTTAAGTCTCTCTCTCTCCCTCTCCCTTCCCTCCCGGAGGATCTGATGCCTCAGGACTACCTGGCCTGATGACTCCTTGCTGTCCCGAGTCCACCTGGCCGTGCTGCTGCTCCAGTTTCAACTGTTCCTTCTGCGGCAATGGAACCCTGACCTGTTCACCGGACGTGCTACCTTGCCCCGGACCTGTTGTTTTTGACTGTCTCTCTCTACCACACCTGCTGTCTCTAACTCTGAATGCTCGGTTATGAAAAGCCAACTGACATTTACTCCTGAGGTGCTGACCTGTTGCACCCTCTACAACCAATGTGATTATTATTATTATTTGATCCGTCTGGTCATCGATGAACGTTTGAACATCTTGGCCATGTACTGTTATAATCTCAACCCGGCACAGCCAGAAGAGGACTGGCCACCCCTCAGAGTCTGGTTCCTCTCTAGGTTTCTTCCTAGGTTCCTACCTTTCTAGGGAGTTTTTAATAGCCACTGTGCTTCTACATCTGCATTGCTTGCTGTTTGGAGTTTTAGGCTGGGTTTCTGTATATCACTTTGTGACATTGGCTGATGTAAAAAGGGCTTTAAAAATACATTTGATTGATTGATTGTGTGTGTGGTATCAATATGCATTTGTGTGTGTGTTTTGTGTGTGTGCGAGCACATATAGCGTGTGTATGTGTGTCTTTTTGAGGATCTGAGGTCCCATGCCAACTCTTTTCAGCCTCCTGAGGGGGAAGAGGCGTTGTTGTGCCCTCTTCACGACTGTGTTGGTGTGTTTGGACCATGATAGTTCCTTAGTGATGTCGACACAGAGGAACTTGAAGCTCTCGACCCGCTCCACTACAGCCTCGTCGGTGTGAATGGGGGTGTGCTCGGCCATCCGTTTCCTGTAGTCCACAATCAGTTCCTTTGTCTTGCTGACGTTGAGGGAGAGGTTGTTGTCCTGGCACCACACTGCCAGGTTTCTGACCTCCTCGATATAGGCTGTCTCATCATCGTCAGTGATCAGGCCTACCACCATCGTGTCATCTGCAAATCTAATCGTGAGCGGCCATGCAGTCGTGGGTGAACAGGGAGTACAGGAGGTTACTAAGCATGCAACCCTGAGCAAGGCAGAGGCAAATTGCTGTAACGTTATGGACAGTGGTGTTACAGAGATGGCAGGAGCAGTGGAATAGATCAAGACACTATTGGCAGGCATCTCTTTTAAATACAGAGAAAAGTCAGGGATGGGAGGAAGACAGCATCAGACAGAAGAGAGGAGTGAAGGTAACCTGTAGTGGACTTGTGATATTTGTTTGTGTTTCTTCTGACCAGAGGGAGCGGGCGCTCTGTGTCATGCAACTTGGGTCAAGATCTGTTTCATGCTTTGCTGTTTCTTGCTTTGCTCTTAGGAACAGGGCACCATTGAAATAAGTGCTTTCTGGGGTAGCGTTAAGTGTGGAAGTGGGGCAATTGAAGTTGAATATTCCTGGTGTTTTTGATGCTCGCCATTTGGTGCAACGCAGACCCGGTGGTGAGCGTGGTGAAACATAGTCACTGTCAGTCCCTTTGAGTTTTGAGGCAGAGTCTTTACCCGACAAAGTCATGTTAGGATATATCAAGTGTCCTGTTAGAGCTTTTGTGCCAAATCCACTGCACTGCTTCTGGTGCAACGTTTATGGTCATGTCTCAGCAGTTTGTAGGAGGGAAATTCCAAGATGTGGGAAGTGTGCAGGAGGCCATGGGATAGAGGATTGTGTAGTTTTGGTGGATAAAGTTGTGTGTGTCAACTGTAGGGGTGCCTATGATGCTGGGGATTGGAAGTGTCCGGTGAGAGAGAAGCAGGTTGAGGTGTGTTGTGGAAATTCAGTACTGAGAAACTTTTTGTCATTTCTTCAAACAATCATCTGTATTTAATATCAATTAATTATTGCAATGATGAGACTGGTTGACCCCCCCACCCTTGAGTGTTGGACCGAGTAACCTAACCTTTACACAAATGCAGAATACTATATATAGCTGACACTAACAATGTTCAGTCATGGTTGGTTCAACCCCCCTTATGCAGACCAAGGAGCATCATTAGCCACTCTGGGTTCATCCTGTCGTTATCTGCACATGGGTTGTCGTCTTAACCCCACCCTGGCTTAGTTTCCCAGATGCAAGGATGATTTAGAGACAATGAGGAATTTTTCTAAACTCCTCCTGGCTATCTCTATCACACCCACCACATCTTGTCTATGTAATGCAGTCTTTAACTCATTTGTCAGCTCAAGCCATCTCTAGTGACCATACGCCCAGATAAGCTGCAGGGAACTAGAGTGGAGACCATAAAAACACAGACACTAACAGGACAGAAATATCTTCCTACTTGTTAAGTATTAATTGCTAACTATTAAATTCAAACAAATTAGGTAAATGTGTAATTTTTCTATCACAGGTGGCTAGTCAGAGTAGTGCAGAAGGTGTCACATGCTGAGGCAGTGAAGAAAGTAGAGGAGGATGGGTCAAGGATGAGTTCAGAAGACTTCAGAAGAGTTACAGGGTGTGTTGAGTGATGGTGTCCCATCCTCCCAGTTCTTTGGTTTTGTTTTTATTTTTCCCTTTTCCCATTTGGTATCACAAAGTATAATAGATTTATATTATTCTCTAGTTCATTGCGGTAATGCAACATATTTTTATGCCAACTGCCGTTAAACTTCAAAGAAGAAGGATAATAATGTAGATGCAGGAAGTAAACAGCATAGTGGGTAAATTTCTGCAACAACTAAGATCGTTGAAGCGCAAGGCTCAGCTTCTCTGCTGTTTTGGTGCCCTGGCTACCACGCTGTGAACAGCATGAAGCGAACCTGTCTGTTACTGTAACCATGTTTCCATCCAACCATTTCATGCGGATGAATTACCTAACACATGAAAAAAGTAATGACCGGGCTGATGTGAACATTAAAGGCCGACAGAACATTTGTTCATTTGATATGGTGGGATATTTTTGTGTTGGTAAAATGTATAATGCAAGAAATGGTGATATGTTGTAGGGTCACTATGACTTTGGAAAGCATGCCTTTATTAAAGGAAAACTCCACCCAAAAACTATAATTTGGTATTTGTTTCATTAGTCCATTGTTGACATAGTCCCAAAATGTTTTGCTTGCCACCATTCAAGTTTTCAAGATATGTAACTTTGAAAATACAGAAATCATCCCTGTATGATGCATTTTGCATCATATGATACGGCAAGACTATGTCAACAATGGACTAATTAAATACATACCAAAATATAGTTATTGTGTGAAGTATTCCTTTAAACTACAGATTAAATCAATTAAGATGAACTTCATAGGGAGATAAATGTGCAAGGTGATGAGCTTGATGCTCCTTTCCAATAAATATCGAGGGTCTTATTCTGGTGACATAATGATCGATGCTTGGCTGCAGTTTGACAAATACAAATAATATCGCTCTTCTCCATAATAATCTCATAACGTAGGTAGTCTACCTGCACTGTACATGCGAGCTGTTGTTTAAAGTGCATGTGCCAAGACCAGAGTGGGCACATTTGCTATATAACGCAACCGTTTTTGTGACAAAACCATCACTAGATTTGAAAATGTGATGGAAACCCATTTAACTTGTATTTTTCATTCGGTACATGGGAATTTAATGCACTACGTCATCACGCACAGCTTTTTATCCGTTAACAGCAAAAAGTCAGTTGGATGGAAAAACATCTCTGGTGGAAAATGGGCATGTTGTTTTATGCCAATTTTTGAATATTCACATATTCCGTTTCAAATTGGATGGAAACCTAGCTAGTGAGAGCGAAGTCTTGCATCTTGCTCATCTCAATATCTGCGGTGCTGCTCGTGGCAACGTAATTTGGCTAAGTCTACCTTTAATGACAAGTTGTATTGAATGATAGTGTTCTAGGATAAGAAAGGCCAAAGTAGTGGAATAGTGGTGAGGTTTTAATGGATGTAGGGTTAGTTGGTAGGGCTTTTTTTAAAACAATGATGCATTTTTCCCTCCCCTTTTTTTCACAAAAACTAATTTCACACTCCAGAACAGTAGGCGGACACACATCCCACACAGGTTGGCGACATGCACCTCTAACGTATGCTTGGGGACTGCCATAATATCATAGAACAAGAAGAAGAATTAGGAGTGTTAATGGGAGGCATTAATGTTATGAAGAATCGAGAGACAGGGTGTAGTAGTGCAATTTTGCTGGGTCCCAGCCCATAGCGTTGAGTGTAGAGGTGGATCAAATGAAAAGGAATATTCCTAGTGTTTGACACCTGCCGTTTGGTGAAACGTAGACCCAGTGGCAATGGCGCAACTGAGAATACCGTCTGTCTTGTTGAGCTTTGACAGAGAGTTTTTTCCAGATAAAGTCAGGTTAGGTTATATTTGCTATTCTGTCAGGTCCTATGTTCCGAACCCGCTACGGTGCTTTAGGTTCCCACGATGTGAGAAATGTGCAGGAGGGCATAGTCAGAGGAACATTACAGTTGGAATGAGAAAGCACTGTGTGTCAATTGTTGGTGTGCCCATGAAGCTGGGGATCCAAAGTGCCCTGTGAGAGAGAGACAGGTTGAGATTACCAGAGTTTGACAGGGCACGTTTCCTATGCTGCGGCAGTGAAGAGAGTAGAGGACTGAAATGTGACCAAAATGTGCAATTCGCACTCTGACCTGAGAAAGACAGCAATATGCAACACGGCGTCTAGTCTGCCGGAAAGCCACAACAAGAAGAAAGAGTGTCGCCACAGTTATAAACTGTATATCACAAGTCTAAAAAACTGGACATTATTGTGGCTGCAGCAGAAAAGTTTTTGGGACCTAAGGATTTTACATTTGAAGACCGGAAAAAAACGCACTCCCAGGTTCCCCTTGAGCCTGTGTAGGTATCAGATCTGTTAAAAAAAAAATTAACAGAAGGGGAATCCTGTTTCCATCCCGCATAATAGATGGCGGGATGCACATTACATTCTGTGATCGTCAATAATATACCATAGAAGAAGAGAAGGAGTGTTCATGTTTACATCGAAACCAGTTTAGATATTTGTGTTATCATCGCATATTGTACGTTTATTACTGATGATCCAGCAGTTGTATTTTTCTGCAAAGGCGAAGAAGTAACGACCACGTCAAAAAGAACGAAGCCTACTTGCCATCTACCGGTAGCTAGGTAAATACGAATGGTTTGTTGTTGATGTTGCCGGCTAGCTAGCCAACTTAGCCAGCTAAGTTAGCTGTAACGTTAAACTTCGGGATAGCTAGCTAATGTTAGCTAACAATGACCTCCGTATGTTTCTACAGTACTGCATGTACCATATTGCAACAAAAAAGACATTGCTAGCTATATTGTAAACTAATTCAGGTACACTAAATTAGCTAGCTAGCATCTGTCTAATTTGCATGTAGCTAACAAGCTTGTGAGTCGTGGTGAGCAGAGGAAGAAATTGTTGCTCTTGCTAGCTCACGTTAGGTATCGAAAGGTCTTCATTTGAAGATGATGGGGCCTTATGGTTAGAAGGGAATACATGTACCATACGCAGTCAGGAAGGTACAGGAAGCAATCGTTGAGGTGGAGAATCAGGTTTTCTATAGATAACTCAGACAGTGTTCTTTATCAGGCTGAAGGTACGCCTGAGGGTGGAGACGATCGGGTGCCTAGAGGTGTACTTTGACACTAGGCCAACCTGGGCAGAACGCATCGAGAGACCGGTGAGAAAGTGTACAAGGGTTCTAAATGTAATACGCCGGCTGACAGGGATAGAGTGGGGTCTGGACGTTCCTCACTTAGGACCATGTATGTATTTGTGGGGAAACCAGTTCAAAAGAGCAATTGAATAGATGTGAAAATAATGTGTTAAATTGAGTTTGTTATGTCACAAAAAAGACAGTAGCTTTGGTTGATGTTGCTCTGAACAAAACCCACATTCTTGTGTCCTGGGAAACTGTTTTCACCCAACAATTAGGCCTAGCCTGTGTCATCTTTCTGGTTTCCAGATGTCCATATGGATTTTCACCCCAACAACAACGTTCAGTGTTACATAACAACATTAATTGATAAGAGATTGCATGTGATGAGCTCTGTGCACAGCAGATAGGAGGACTGTTGCACAATTTTCTCATGACCTACTTTGACTCAGTTTCAGATTCCTGCCTGACTGAGGAGAGTCAGAACGTCCAAAACGCTGAATAATCCTGAATTAGGATTTCCAGGTACTGTCACTGTCACATCTGAAAAACATCTCAGACTTTTTGGTATTACAGTTTGTAAAAAGTTGTTTTAAATGTGTGTGTGTTTGTGCGATAACGAGTTTGTGTGTTTGTCAAGCAGTGTCCAGATGGTGTGGGTGTTCCTCATGAACCGCATGGGGTCTCAGGGCAGCACAGTGGCCCAGCGGAGACGCATGGCCCTGGGGGTGGTCATCCTCCTGCTGGTGGACATCATCTGGGTGGCCTCCTCTGAGCTCACCTCAGTAAGACACTAGCACTTCCTGTAGTCCCCTGGTTCCGCAGGCCACAGGCCTACTTATTATTGTATTAGCATTTTAGCTTGGAACTGATTGTCAGGTGCACTCTCCAGACAGAGGGTGCACAGGGAGACATGAAAACCAGCAACATTGCAGAACTGGATGGCCTGGGTTAGGCAACCCTTATTTTGGCTAATATGCTAAAGCTTAAGACTAGTGCTCAATTATAAGACAATGCTTGACCCCTAACCCCTACCCGATAGATTTAAAAGGATTGAATAAGAATATGGTAGTAGGTTCACCTTGCCTTCCAGTGGGGTCATGTTTTCACTATGTTGCTAATATCTGTCCAGCCTTTGCAGAACTACACAAGTAGGGACTAGGTGGCAGTTTTGAATACTAGGATTAGCCACATCTCATTAGTTTCAAAGTGACCTCTCCCTATTTATTAAAAAAAAATCTGCACTGGATCAGTTTTAAGTTCCAGCCATTTGTACAGTAAGTCATGAGTATTTTCTCTATTTCCCCCCCCCAGTACATATTCAAGCGGCAGGAGTACAACAAGCCCTTCTTCAGCACGTTCACCAAGACCTCCATGTTTGTGCTGTACCTGCTGGGGTTCCTGCTGTGGCGGCCATGGAGGCAGCAGTGCACGGGCAGTCTCCAGGGACGACACGCAGCCTTTGTACGTATAGCACTGATGTCTCACAACCACAGGGAGGCAACGATACATTGTTGTTTCCATCTAAAGATGAATTGTTGCTTAGTGCAGTATCTTAGTAGTAGTCGTTGATACTATGTTGATTTGCTATGATAAAACAGCCCAGTCTAACCTATAGCGCCTCTCTCCACAGTTTGCTGATGCCGAGGCCTACTTTACCCCCTGTATCAACGACACCAGTTTGAATGACCATACCCTAGTGAGTATAATTGATTTGCTTTTTGTATTCTCTCTTACTCTCAATTTGATTTTACTATTGGCTGGCTGAATATACTGCAATGAAAATAAATGGGACGATAAGTAATGCTTTTAGTTAGTGCATTAGTTGAACTCGATATTTCTTTCTTCAGAGTGAACCCTTGTATGTTCCAGTGAAGTTTCAGGACCTTCCGGCTGAACATACAAACTGTGCCATTGGAGATTGTGATTCCAGTGAGTGTTACAACTTTTTTTTAAATAGAGAAATAAGAAGACTAACCAACAGACTGATCTATAAGTAATGCAATGTATTGCCTTTTTCTGCTGGTAAATGAAGCCTTCAAACTGATACAGTGCATTCGGAAAGCATTCAACCCCTTTTGCTTTTGTTACAAAGCGGGATTAAAATGGATTTAATTGTCATTTTTTGTCAACTATATACACAAAATACTCATGTCAAAGTGGGAAAAAATTAAAATAACACTCATATAACTTGATTAGTATTCAGCCCCCAGAGTCAATACATGTTAGAAACACATTTGTCAGCAATTATAGGTGTAAGTCTTCTTTGGTAAGTTTCTCTAAGAGCTTTGGACTAGAGGTGACAACTAGACCCGTTCCGTATTGACCTTGTCAGATTGATAAAGCGCGAGAGGAAGGAGAGAGGTGCCTCTCAAGCAGGTGGGGGAGGGGCCGAACTGTGAGTGAGTGAGTGACACAGGGAGGAGGGAGGGCGAGACAAGAGACAGCAACCAACCAAGCCGATTAGCACTATACTAGACTAATAGCTGCCATAGATAGGTTATTTATAATCAAAAATGATTACGTAGTACCTGTCTGCGACTGTAGCCTATTGCTGCTTTATGATTGGCCAACAACAAGCTACACGCGCCACGCTTCACTCTCTTGAAAAGCAAGTGCATCTCTGTCTACTGCAGCAGTCTTGTTCGGATCTGTACGGGCCCTTCTGGACAAGTCAGTTAAAATTCCACATACCCGATACCCGTGACAATCATATCAGATCCGACACAGACCCGTGACATTATTTAGAATTCTGGATCCGTCTTTCAATGTTTTGTATTCGGGATAAAAAGTTACTTTTTTTGCCACATTCTCTGGAGTATTACATTACTACCTTGTTGCAAACAGGATGCATGTTTTGGAATATTTTTATTCTGTTTAGGCTTCCTTATTTTCAGTCTGTCTTTTAGGTTAGTATTGTGGAGTAACTACAATGTTCATGATCCACCCTCAGTTTTGCCCTATCATAGCCAATAAGCGATGTAACTGTTTTACAATTACTTTTGGCGCATCGTAAAATCCCTGAGCAGTTTCCTTCCTCTGAGGCAACTGAGTTAGGAAGGACACCTGTATCTTTAGTGACTGGGTCTATTGATACACCATCCAAAGCCCAATTAATAACTTCACCATGCTGAAAGGGATATTCAGTGTCTGTTACTTTTTTAATATATGTTTTTACCCGTCTACCAATCGGTGCCCTTCTTTGCGAGGCATTGGGAAACCTCCCTGGTCACCAGCGACTGAGCGACCTTATAGCAAATTTTTACTCCTGAATTTATTTAGGTTTGCCATAACAGAGGGGTTGAATACTTATTGACTCAAGACATTTCATCTTTACATTTGAATTATTTTGTCAAAATTTGTCAAAATAAAACCCACTTTGACATAATTGGATATTGTGTGTATATTAGTGATATAACATTTTAAGTTGATCCATTTTAAATTTAAGCTTTAGAAGTCGTCAAGCCAATGTGGAAAAGGTACTGGGGTTAAATACTTTCTGAAGGCACTTACATTTACCAGATAGAATTAATGAGTGTTGTTGAAAGAAACCCTTCAATAATCATTTTTTTATCACGTTGGAGAGTAGGAATCCTCTGAACTGTCTTGGTATTTGAGATGACCTTTTCTATTTTCAATAATTTACTTGTTTTACCCTATGGGCAGTCTTTGTTCTCTACATAAGAGAGCTAGATGTGGTCAAATTTAAAAGACAATTAACTGACAGAATATGATAATCCTGACCACCGTGGGGATAAGGAGCATCGCATAACTTGCATTTACTGTTATTAATGGTTTTTAAATGTAAGATCATCCCTCTTGACAGTCTACAACCACACATGGTCTTGTAATTTGACTGGCAATGTGTCCAGCTGTCTCCCTCCCTCGAGTTGTATTGGCTTCTCATCTTGTTGCAATTTTTACCAAAGATGGGTAAATATTAGGAATTGGTTTAAACAAATTAATAAAATAATAGCCCTAACATTATAATAAATAATAGTAATGTGTATATTCTTTGGTCCCAGAACCAAATTATTGCGTGAGCACTGGCCTCCGGGCCTGCAAATTGATTTGATTGACAGCTGCTTCTGAAGCTTCTGCACCTCAGCTTCCATCCTCTGGTTCTTGATCTTTTCGGGATATTTTCAAGGAGCAGCTTGTGAGACTGTTTTTTCTTGAGAACTTTCATTCTTCTTAAGGTGGCACTAAATGCATTGATGACTTCTCATCACACAGCTGATCGTTTTCACCAGCTGGTCTCTGATTCTTTCTAAGTGCTTATTATTTCTTGTTCTCCTTTCCACAAAAGTCCACATTCACTGCATCCCTCTTTTCAATAAGTTTGCTGTAATAGTCTCTCATGATGTCATGGGTCTCATCCCAGCTCTTGGTAGAATCCACAACAGATTTGTAAAACTCCTCCAGAGATATGGGAGAGGCAACAAGATCAAAATCAGACTCCCTCATCTCCACCTAGTGAAGATCACAGGCTCAAACCTTCTAAGGGTATATCTCCAATTGTAAATGTCGTCAGACCTTTGATTCAGAATAAGATTGCAAGAGTTGACGAAAGTTGTTCCAATGAAGTTCTGCAATTATCCACCAGAGAGACAGAAAAATCAGCGGAATCTTAGCTTGCCAGGTGAGGACTGAATTCAGAAAATCTCTTGGCAACAATTTAACCAAACATTCAGAATTTTAAGGTCCTTTGGATATGGAATGCAAAGCCTTCAAAACAATTATTTATTTCATAACATTTCAAGCAATCATAAAAAATTCTAGGTTTTCCTAGGAAGAAACGTGTAAAGACCTTAGCAAATAATGAAGTTGTAGATTGGAAAATACACTTTGCGGTGTTGACCAACAGAGGGGGCTGTTGAGCTGTTCGATGTGATGGCCCTCCCAGGTTTGACTCAGGATAGTGAGTCGATAAACAATGTGAAAGGAAAGGTTGTCTCATGAGAACTCTGTCTGACCATTGAGTGACACTGGGGCTTAGTTTTTTTCTATGAGACAATGACAGGATTTCATATTTCTCTGTCTTGGCTGATCGTTATTGGCTGATTACAGTATGTCGCTAGAGGGCTGCATTACAGGCCCTGACAGAGATCATTGTGGCGCGGTCGTCATTTTTCATGCTGCAGGCGGGACCGGGTGGTCAGACTAACAACTTTAGGATTAACATATTTTTAGACCCGCAGATTATTTGGAAACTGCCGTATTTCCGTTTTGTATGCGTTAACCTATCTATTTTTATTAAAAGCACATCTCTGTCACACTATTCACAAACTCTCATCATTCGCTGCTTCAAGTTAAGTAGCCTATCTCTCCTAGTTGGGCGTGCGGAATCAAGTGCGCACTTTTTTGGATCATCATTCTTTGCGCCTTTTCCTTTTCAATAAATAGCCTATTACAATTTATTTGTCTCTGCCTGCAAATCGTCCCGCTCCTAAAGGTAGGCTATATGCAAAACGTTGCTCAAGAGGAAGTCAGTGTCCGCTCTCATCATTCTTACTGCTTCAAGTTCAATAGCCTACCTTCACTCTCCTAGTTGGACGTGCGAGATCAGGTGCTCGTGTGGTCTCAATTCAATAGAGTAGACCTATCGGCACTAGGCTATGTATGGGTGGTGAAGCACGGGACAGTTATCTTTCCAAGAATATCTACTTCATAAACTTGATCGGGCTATAGTTTACTACATTGTCTTGTCAGATCACTTGTTATCTGCCTGCAAATCATCCCACTCCTAAGAGGTAGGCTATATGCAAAACGTAGTTCGAGAAAGTGCAAATGTCCGCTCTCCTCCAACTTTGGCTCTCTTTCAAACTATGTTTAGCCTATTGGCTGATATAGCCTATTAGGCCTAATACCGATAGCCTAATACAATGGGCCGAGCGAGAATCTCTGGTAATTCTTGCGTTTCTTAAGTTATTTTTGTGCATATACGGCCCAAAATGGCTGGGACCAAAGCTGCCAAGCGAGCTGAGTCAGATACACCTAAAATAACATTTGCAGGACTGTGAAACCTGTTTTTGTGGGCGTGGGTGGGAGTCAGACAAAAAGCCATCGGGAGTGGGCGGGTGATGTATGAAAAGCAGCAGGAAGAAGAAGAAATCAGTCCCGCAAAGACCTCTAGGGGTCTCACACGTTCAAGTCAATTAATCAAATCACCTTTATTTATAAAGACCTTTTTACATCAGCAGTTGTCGCAAAGTGCTTATACAGAAACTGAGCCTAAAACCCCCAAAGAGCAAGCAATGAAGATGTAGAAGCACAGTGGCTAGGAAAACCTCCCTAGAAAGGCAGGAACCAAGGAAGAAACCGAGAGAGGAACCAGGCTCTGAGGGGTGGTCAGTCCTCTTCTGGGTGTGCCGAGGTGGAGAGTATAAGAGTACATGGCCATTAAGGCCAGATCGTTCTTCAAAATGTTCAAACGTACATAGATGACCAGCAGAGGAGGGTTGTAACAGCAGGTCCAGGACAAGGTGAACAGGTCAGGGTTCCATAGCCACAGGCAGAACAGCAGAAACTGGATCAGCAGCACAACCAGGTGGACTGGGGACAGCCAGGAGTCGTATAGCCATGTTGTCCTGAGAAATGGTCCTAGGGCTCAGGATCTCCGGGAGAATTACACCAGATATGACAGTCTGTCCCTAGCTCCCCGGCACATAGAGTATTAAAGCATAGGTACTGGGGACTGAGACAGGGGTGGTTGGAGCACACTGTGGCCCCGTCCAAAGTTAACCCCGGACAGGGTAACCCGGCAGGATATAACCCCACCACTTTGCCAAAGCACAGCCCCCCCACACCACCAAAGGGATCAACACACTAACTTACTACCCTGAGACAAGGCCAAGTATAGCCCACAAAGATCTCCCCCACCACAGGGTGAACAGGAAGGATGGGAGAGGATGGGAAGGATGGGAGAGCATGAGCAAGCCAGTGACTCTTGTAATAGGGTCAGAGAATCCGAGGGGAGCCGGCCAGGCAGAGACAGCAAGGGTGGTTCGTCACTTTAGTGCCTTGCCGTTCACCTTCGCACCCCTGGGCCATACTGCACTCAATCATAGGACCTACTACAGATGTTTATGATGGCGCCGGAGGTGATGGCTGCAGTCTTATCGGCTCTTAACCAACCATGGTATTTTGTTAGTTTTTTCGTGTTGTTCGTACGTTTTGTACATAATGTTGCTGCTACCGTCTCTTGTGACCGAAAAGAGCTTCTGGACATCAGAACTGCGATTACTTACTTCAGATTAGACAGTTTTTCTTCAATGAGTCAGACGGGAAGGATATACTACAGACACCCGACCAGGCCCAGAACCCTGTCATTCGCTGGAGGAAGAAATTGAGATTTTGCGGAAAAAGATCAGGGTGCCTTGTGAGGATCAGCCGGCGAGTGGCTAATCTGCCTTTTGCCTTTCGTCCTGCTAGCTAACATTAAATCGCTGGACAATAAATAGGACGAACCACACTATCTACCTAGAGAGTTTTCATCTGTATTTTTCGTAGCTGTCTACATACCACTACAGACCGATGCTGGCACTAAAACCCCACTCAATGAGCTGTATGCCGCCATAAGCAAACAGGAAAACGCTCATCCAGAGGCGGCGCTCCTAGTGGCCGTGGACTTTAATGCAGGGAAACTTAAATCAGTTTCACCTAATTTCTATCAGCATGTTAAATGTGCAACCAGAGGGGAAAAAATTCTAGACCACCTTTACTCCACACACCGAGACGCGTACAAAGCTCTCCTTCACCCTCCATTTGGCAAATCTGACCACAATTCTATCCTCCTGATTCCTGCTTACAAGCAACAATTAAAGCAGGAAGCACCAGTGACTCGGTCTATAAAAAAGTAGTCAGATGAAGCAGATACTAAGCTACAGGACTGTTTTGCTAGCACAGACTGGAATATGTTCTGGGATTCTTCCGATGGCATTGAGGAGTACACCACATCGGTCATTGGCTTCATCAATAAGTGCATCGAGGACGTCGTGTGTTTCGGACAACTGTGTTATCATGCTCTCCGCAGCCGATCTATGTAAGACCTTTAAACAGGTCAACATTCACAAGGCCGCAGGGCCAGACGGATTACCAGCATGTTTACTCCGAGCATGTGCTGACCAACTGGCAAGTGTCTTCACTGACATTTTCAACCTCTCTCTGTAATACCAACATGTTTCAAGCAGACCCTCATAGTGCCTGTGTCCAAGAACACTAAGGTAACCTGCCTAAATGACTACCGTCCCGTAGCACTCACGTCTGTAGCCATGAAATGCTTTGAAAGGCTGGTCACTCCAATTTGCATACCGCACCATCAGCACCGTGTGGTGCAAGGACAACAACCTCCCCCTCATCGTGATCAAGACAAAGGAGATGATTGTGGACTACAGGAAAAGGAGGACCAATCATGCCCCCTTTCTCATTGACGGGGCTGTAGTGGAGCAGGTTGAGAGCTTCAAGTTCCTTGGTGTCCACATCACCAACAAACTAACATGGTTCAAGCACACCAAGACAGTCGTGAAGAGGGCACGACAAAACCTATTCCCCCCCAGGAGACTGAAGAGATTTGGCATGGGTCCTCAGATCCTCAAAAGGTTTTACAGCTGCATCATCGAGAGCATCCTGACGGGTTGCATCACTGCCTGGTATGGCAACTACTCGGCCTCCGATCGCAAAGCACTACAGAGGGTAGTGCTTACGACCCAGTACATCACCATGGCCAAGCTTACTGCCATCCAAGACCTCTATACCAGGCGGTGTCAGAGGAAGGCCCTAAAAATTGTCAAAGACTCCAGCCACCCTAGTCATAGACTGTTCTCTCTGCTACCGCACGGCAAGCGGTACCGGAGTGCCAAGTCTAGGTCCAAGAGGCTTCTAAACAGCTTCTACCCCCAAGCCATTAGACCCCAGAACAGCTAATCAAAGGGCTACCCAGACTATTTGCATCGCCCCCCCCCCCCCCTTCTACACTGCTGCTACTCTCTGTTATTATCTATGCATAGTCACTTAAATAACTCTACCTACATGTACATATTACCTCAATTACCTTGACACAGGTGCCCCCGCACATTGACTCTGTACCGGTACCCCCTGTATATAGCCCCACTATTGTTATTTACTGCTGCTCTTTAATAATTTGTTATTCTTATCTCTTACTTTTTTGGGGGGGATTTTCATAAAGCTGCATTGTTGGTTAAGGGCTTGTAAGTAAGCATTTCACTGTAAGGTCTACACCTGTTGTATTCGGCATGTGACAAATACAATTGTATTTTATTTGACTAAAGAGATGAGTCTTCAGTAAAGACTTAAAGGTTGAAACCGTGTCTGCATTTCTAACATGGATCGGCAGACCATAACATAAAAATTGAGCTCAATAGGAGAAAGCCCTGCCTCCAGCTGTTTGCTTAGAAATTCTAGGAACAATAAGGAGGCCTGCGTCTTGTGACCGTAGCATACTTGTAGCTATGTACGGCAGGACCAAATTGGCGAGATAGGTAGGAGAAAGTCCATGTAATGCTATGTAGGTTAGCAGTAAAACCTTGAAATCAGCCCTAACCTTAACAGGAACCCAGTATGGGAGAGGCTAGCACTGGAGTAATATGATCAACTTTTTGGGTTCTAGTTAAGATTCTAGCAGCCATTTTTAGCACTAACTGAGGTTTATTTAGTGCCTTATCCAGGTAGCCATGAGTAGAGCATTGACGTAGTCTAATCTTGAAGTGACAAAAGCATGGATTAGCTTTTTCCGCAGTGCTACGAAGATGGAAAAAGGAGAGATCAGGGTCGAGAGTAACGCAGAGGTCCTTCAGTTTTATTTAAGACGACTACATTGCCATCGAGATTGATTGTCCAATCCAACAGCAAGATCTCTTTGTTTGGACCTAAAACTAGCATCTCTGTTTTGGCTGAGTTTACGTGATGGGTCACATTTTGAGGAAAGTGGCAATTGTGGTTCTAATTCGAAAGCTGCCCTTCAATCCCAGGCTATTGTGCCTAAAGCACAGTATAGGGTATGAGATGCTTTTCAGAGAATGACTGTGCAAAATGTTCTCATGGTTTTGGTTCCTAAAACAATGGCATAAGCTAGCGCATGCTTTATTTCTACTTAAAGTTTTCATTGTCCGGTTCATTCTATTGGTCATGCTGTGACCCATCTACCAGTTTACCCCCTGTCCTTTCCCTCCAACCTCTCAGCCTCTAAAAAGCAACGGGTGCGCTTCAGCAACATCCTGGAGGTGCGCCAGCTCCCGTCCACACAGGCCCTGGAGGCCAAGCTGTCGCGCATGTCCTACCCCGCCGCCAAGGACCACGAGTCCATGCTCCGCACGGTGGGAAAGCTCACCGTCACCGACGTGGCCAAGATCAGCTTCTTCTTCTGCTTTGTGGTAAGTTAATTCAAGTCTAATTCAAATAACTTTATTTTTATCCGTTTGAGGGGGATTGTGTGTAGACATATGACTTGTTAGACTAGACATTTTGTATACTAGCTTGGAACGTCCCTATTAAGTTGGAGGGGGGGGGAATTATATCTAGAATGCGTCTTTGGAGTACCTGCATTTGGGATCTGGTTCAAATGCATTTGGCTATGAGAGCTTTTTGATGATGTCTCTCATTACTGACATTACTGTCAATTTGCAAGGTAAGTTAACCAAAACGTTTCTGTTATTATCATTGAGTTATTGCTGGTGGTACTACTCATTTTGCTGCAGAGTGTGTTTGCTGAAGAATACGCTCAACAAGTCATGGCTTTGGACTTCTCCCTTCATGAATAGTGTAAATGGGTATAAATTAACACATTATGCATGTAGAATATTCAACTCGTTTGTCTTACAAAGATTTGTTGACAAGCCCAAAGTTGGTATCATAACTCATTTCCCACATGAGCAATGACTACACACACGATTAGTACTAGTAAGTAAACTACCATCTTTGTTACAAATCAGAGGTGTGTCATGCTGACACTTCTCCCTCTCCTACTTCTCTCCCTCACAGTGGTTCCTAGCAAACCTCTCCTACCAAGAGGCCCTGTCGGACACGCAGGTTGCCATAGTGAACATTCTGTCCTCCACTTCAGGTGAGTCCATATACTAAATGTGATTTTACTCAGCGAAATGTACATGTAGGATCTTACAATGAATAGAAAAAACACAGATGATTATAACTTTTTTCTAATAGTCATTATGGGCCTTTGTAATAACATTGTTGCAAAGTAATGTTCCAATGTTGGAAAATCACAGCATATGTATTTAAACATTTCACCTTGAACAGGTTTAACTCTGTACAGTACGTGTTGTGAACAGTCTCGCTGTTATTTTCCTCCTCACCAGGTCTCTTCACCCTCATCCTGGCGGCCATATTTCCCAGTAATAGCAGCGACCGCTTTACTCTGTCCAAGCTCTTAGCTGTGGCTCTGAGGTAAGCCTTGACATCAGCTGAATTATTGTAGTTACTCTGGGTTGTTACTCTGTAGTGACACTGTTTCTCTGGTCTCTTTCCCTGTAGCATGGGAGGAGTGGTTCTGGTCAGTTTCTCCAGCATGGACAGCCCTGATGGAAAAGGCACTATAGGTAACCAGGGAGATAGAAGTGCTGTAGATAAAGTTCTTTCCTCAAAATCTTTTGTTTTTATTAGGCTTTTTTCCCCCTATATTCCTTATTCCTGCCTCCCTCCTATCCCTCTTCATATTGGTTGTATTTGGCATGTCTTGTACTGTACTTGATGTACTACTTTAACGCGTCCTTGTGTCATATAAATATGCTATATAAAAACAATGTATTATTAAACCATTAAATCTACTCTGAAAGTGCAAGCCATGTCACGATGTCACGTTTGCTTGCATTGCTAGCAGAAAAACCATTTGGAGTGTAACCATGAGAGTTGTAAACTCATGATACAGGGATGTAACGTGATGATGAAGTCATGTTGTGTTCAGGCTCTCTGTGGTCATTGGCTGGGGCTGCTCTGTACGCA
Source organism: Salvelinus namaycush (assembly GCF_016432855.1). Classification (NCBI taxonomy): domain Eukaryota; kingdom Metazoa; phylum Chordata; class Actinopteri; order Salmoniformes; family Salmonidae; genus Salvelinus; species Salvelinus namaycush. Next base: position 44,583,500 of record NC_052325.1, read on the forward strand.
GTCTACATCGTCATGATCAAGAGGAAGGTGGACCGGGAAGACAAGCTGGACATCCCCATGTTCTTTGGTATGTAGATCATAGATCATCTATGACCTTTCTTACTAGAGTCAAGTGTGGCAGCTTGGTCTGCTGCTGATTTTCAGATGCTCTTTTATTTCCTGATATAACTCTATGTAATGCTCCTGAATTGATTATAGGTATATACAGTGCCTTCGGAAAGTATTCAGACCCCATGATTTTTTCAAAAATGTCTTATGTTACAGCCTTATTCTAAAACGGATTAAATAAATAAAAATCCTCAGCAATCTACACACAATACCCCATAATGACAATGCAAAAACAAGTTTTTGGAAATTTTACCAAATGTATTAAAAATAGAAAACAGAAATACCTTATTTACATAAGTATTCAGACCTTTTTGCTGCATGACTCAGAATTGAGCTCAGATGCATCCTGTTTCCATTGATCATCCTTGAGATGTTTCTACAACTTGATTGGATTTTCCACCTGTGGTAAATTCAATTGATTGGACATGATTCGGAAAGGCAAACAACTGTCTATTAAAAAAAAAAAAAAAAAAAGCTGTGAGGTCAAAGGAATTGTCCGTAGAGCTCCAACACCAGATTGTTTCGAGGCACGAACACCTTGCCCTCCATCATTCTTAAATGGAAGAAGTTTGGAACCACCCTGAATCTTACTAGAGCTGGCCGCCTGGCCAAAAAGAAAAATCGGGGGATAAGGGCCTTGGTCAGGGAGGTGACCAAGAACCCAATGGTCACTCTGACAGAGCTCTAGAGTTATTCTGTGGAGATTGGAGACCTTTCCAGGAGGACAGCCATCTCTGCAGCACTCTACCAATCAGGCCTTTAAAGAAGAATGGCCTGACGGAAGCCACTCTTCAGTAAAAGGCACATGACAGCCTGCTTGGAGTTTGCCAAAAGGCACCTAAATATTCTCTGGTCTGTTGAAACCAAGATTTAACACTTTGGCCTGAATACCAAGTGTGATGTCTGGAGGAAACCTGGCACCATCCCTACAATGAAGTGGGGTGGCAGCATCATGCTTTGGGGATGTTTTTCGGCGGCAGGGACTGGGAGACTAGTTAGGATAGAGGGAAAGATTAACGGAGCAAAGTACAGAGAGATCCTTGATGAAAACCTGGTCCAGAGCGCTCAGGACCTTAGACCGAGGCGAAGGTTCACCGTCCAACAGGACAACGACCCTAAGCACACAGCCAAGACGACGCAGGAGGGGCTTTGGGACAAGTCTCTGAACGTCCTTGAGTGGCCCAGCCAGAGCCTGGACTTGAACCCAATCGAACGTCTTTGGAGAGACCTGAAAATAGCTGTGTAGCGACGCTCCCCATCCGACCTGACAGAGATTGAGAGGATCTGCAGAGAAGAATGGGAGAAACTTCCCAAATAAAGGTGTGCCAAGCTTGTAGCATCATACCCAAGAAGACTCGAGGCTGTAATAGCTGCCAAAGGTGCTTCAACAAAGTACTAAGTAAAGGGTCTGAATACTTATGTAATAATTTAAAAAAAATTATAATAATTAATATAAATTAGCAAAACTGTCTAAACTATTTTTGCTTTGTCATTATGGGGTAGTGTGTAGATTGAGGATTTTTTATAAATATATATTTTTTCCATTTTATAATAAGGCTGTAATGTTAAAAAAAATGTGTATGAAGTCAAGGGGTCTGAATACTTATCGAATGTACTGTACAAACATAGCCAAAACAGTCGGTGATAAGGTGTCTTGTTTTACACTCGAGGGTGTGGGAAACCAATCTGTATGATATTAATTTACATGCACACAAACAATTGGTACTTTGTAAAGAGACTGTATTGCGTGATAAAATTTCCCATCAACGCCTACCTTTAACAAACTATAGGCTAAAATATCCCCATTTACAAAATCAAAAGCTATTGGGAAATCAATTAAGAATGCAAAAGTAGGCTTCTCTTCATGTAATCTATTTCTGATTATTGTACAGACCGAGAAGATATGATCTATACATACTCTGGATTGACGAAAACCATTTTGTTCTTCCACTAGAATGGGGATCGATGAATATAATTTCTAGACCGTACTTAATAAACTTATGCCTCAATAGTTCAGTGGGACTTTAGGGTCATTTTTTAAAAGATTTGGAAATGGGATTCACTATAGACTTATACCAAGTGGATGGCAGTATACTGTACTCAACTAATTTGGAGCATATCATATAGGACGTCATTTAATTCAGGGGATTTTAAAACTTCATTAGGCAGTTCACCATTGCCTAATGCGTTCCCATTTTTGCAGGGTCAATCACCTAAACTTCCGCCACAGACAGCTCCTCATTTAAGTACGGGTTACATATATAAGTGGAGCAATATTGTATTTTCCAGTTTAGTTCTCAGGTAACATATGTCTTTATAAAATTCTTCCTCCAAAATATGCCACATTTTCGTTACCTGAGAACAAACTAACAATCCCCTTCTCCCACTCCATAAGTACCTGCGTAATATGAGAGTTCAGCTGCCCCTGCTATTTTCTTATGTCGTTTTGGTCCTAACTTGTTTATTTGGCTCAAACTGTTGAGGATTTCTTGTCTGTATCTCCTCAAGCTGTAATAACTGCCCTCTCTGATATCTCTGTTTCAATATGCACAGTCTTTTATCAAACACATGCTGTTTTTTCTTAAATTCCTTCCTACGCTCTTCTGTTGTATTCCTATCTTCACACTGTAAAAAAAAAAAAAAAGTACTCAGCCTTGCGCATTACAGACCATAGGTACCGTAACTCATCATTCCAATAAGGCTTGTTCGGCTTGTAAACTTTCCTGGACTTGGGGGTGTATTCTTTATTCGCATCATTTTTTCCCCATTTCAGAATATATGATATCACAAAATGTTCCATACCACACATCTAAATCAAATGTTGTTTCTTGGCATCTTTGCAGAGTTTTGATGAGTTCCACCAGAGCTCTACATTTCAGAACATAGTCATTTGGCACATGTCTTTTCTTAAATATAGGCCTATACGGGTTATGTATCTGTTGCCCCGAATAATGCACAGTAATACCTGGTTGATAAAGTTTGTGGCCAACACAAAATAACATAAATAAATGAGAATGATCAGGAAGTCAAACTTTTTTTTTTCTCCAATTAAGTCAAAACATCCGCATTCTTCAACTGTCTGTGTAGGGGGTAACACCTTAAATTCCAAACAAGTTTCTAGATAGTTGTGGGGGGTAGCTATATACTCCACCACAGCTTGTCCTTTGCCAGATATGGATGTAAAGTTATCGCTTCAGGGGCATATCCTTCCGTTAATGATACACATTTTAGTGTCCTGAAGGAATTCTAATAGGGTTTGCGCATGATGATTAACAAAGTCATCCAAAGCAACACGCAATGGAATATTATCAATATAATTTATATCGTCATCTAACCTCCCAATTGGATTGTTAAGATCTCCATATACGTAAATATCTCTGCTTCTGTATGTACAGTACCAGTCCGAAGTTTGGACACACCTACTCATTCAAGGGTTTTTCTTTATTTGTGCTATTTTCTACATTGTAGAATAACTATGAAATAACACACATGGAATCATGTAGTAAACAAAAAAGTGTTAAACAAATCTAAATATATTTATATTTGAGATTCTTCAAAGTAGCCACCCTTTGCCTTGACAGCTTTCGTGTTTATCGTCGAAGGAATGAGCGTTACACCGAGGCCTGTACTCTGGAGCGGAGGTGGAGGGTCCGTCATGGTCTGGGGCGGTGTGTCACAGCATCATCGGACTGAGCTTGTCATTGCAGGCAATCTCAACGCTGTGCGTTACAGGGAAGACATCCTCCTCTCTCATGTGGTACCCTTCCTTCAGGCTCATCCTGACATGACCCTTGAGCATGACAATGCCACCAGCCATACTGCTCGTTCTGTGCGTGATTTCCTGCAAGACATGAATGTCAGTGTTCTGCCATGGCCAGCGAAGAGCCCGGATCTCTATCCCATTGAGCACGTCTGGGACCTGTTGGATCAAGGGTGAGGGCTAGGGCCATTCCCCCCCCAGAAATGTCCGGGAACTTGCAGATGCCTTGGTGGAAGAGTGGGGTAACATCTCACAGCAAGAACTGGCAAATCTGGTATAGTTCACGAGGAGGAGATGCACTGCGGTACTTAATGCGCCGAGGAACTTCCAACTTCTCCACTGCTGTCCCGTTGATTTTGATAGGGGGGTTTCCCGAAGTCCACGAACAGCTGCTTTGCTTTGTTTAAGTTGAGTGAGGTTATTTTCCTGGCACCAAACACCCAGGACCCTCACCGCCTCCTGTAGGCTGTCTCATCATTGTTGGTAATCAGGCCTACCACTGTTGTGTCGTCTGCGAACTTGATGATTGAGTTGGAGGTGTGCGTGGCCACTCAGCCATGGGTGAACAGGGAGTACAGGAGGGAGCTGAGGACGCATCTTGTGCGGCACCAGTGTTGAGGATCAGCGAAGTGGAGGTGTTGTTTCCTACATTCACCACCTGGGGGGCGGCCCGTCAGGAAGTCCAGGACCCAGTTGCACAGGGCGGGGTTCAGATCCAGGCCTCGAGCTTAATGATGAGCTTGGAGGGTACTGTCATGACTGTCCTGTGAGGATCACAATGGGTCAGATCAGCTTGGCAATGATTGACAATAACCAGACCTTCTCTCACCCACAGAAAAGAGGAAGAGGGAACTGGGCCGGTTTGACAGTTCACACTCTGTTGTAAATCACAGGAGGAGGTGGGCTCTTTCTCCCCCTTTAGTATCAATCAAAGGAATATCTTTGTTTCACAGACAGTTTTCCCTCTTAAACTCTAACACGGTCAAATGTGAATACTGGAACAATATTTATAACCTTGTGGGGAATGGTCAGTGGGGACCTATGGAAAATTAATATAATATTGCTTTTTATTTTGTGATGTCATTAAAAACTGTATCAATGAAATACTGAAACTTGGAAAGTATATCCCCTTTATCTGTGAAGTTTCCAACCAATACGTTGTGCATATAATATGAAAAATGAAAGTATTTTGTTAAGATAGGAATGTGATTTTAGGAGGTATGAGAGAATATATCTCCTATAAACTGTACATTCAGTTGAAGTCGGAAGTTTACATACACCTTAGCCAAATACATTTAAACTCAGTTTTTCACAATTCCTGACATTTATTCCTAGTAAAAATTCCCTGTCTTAGGTCAGTTAGGATCACCACTTTATTTTAAGAATGTGAAATGTCAGAATAATAGTAGAGAGAATGATTTATTTCAGATTGTATTATCACATTCCCAGTGGGTCAGAAGTTTACATACACTCAATTATTATTTGGTAGCATTGCCTTTAAATTGTTTAACTTGGTTCAAACATTTTGGGTAGCCTTCCACAAGCTTCCCACAATAAGTTGGGCGAATGTTGGCCCATTCCTCCTGACAGCTGGTGTAACTGAGTCAGGTTTGTAGGCCTTCTTGCTCGCACATGCTTTTTCAGTTCTGCCCACAAATGTTCTATAGGATAAAGGTCAGGGCTTTGTGATGGCCTCTCCAACACCTTGACTTTGTTGTCCTTAAGCCATTTTGCCACAGCTTTAGAAGTATGCTTGGGGTCATTGTCCATTTGGAAGACCCATTTGTGACCAAGCTTTAACTTCCTAACTGATGTCTTGAGATGTTGCTTCAATTTATCCACATAATTTTCCGTTCTCATGATGCCATCTATTTTGTGAAGTGCACCAGTCCCTCCTGCAGCAAAGCACCCCCACAACATGATGCTGCCACCCCCGTGCTTCACGATTGGGATGGTGTTCTTCGGCTTGCAAGCCTCCCCCTTTTTCCTACAAACATAATGATGGTCAGTATGGCCAAACAGTTCTATTTTTGTTTCATCAGACCAGAAGACATTTCTCGAAAAAGTACGATCTTTGTCCCCATGTGCAGTGGCAAACCGTAGTCTGGCTTTTTTATGGTGGTTTTTGAGCAGTGGCTTCTTCCTTGCTGAGCGGCCTTTCAGGTTATGTCGATATAGGACTCGTTTTACTGTGGATATAGATACTTTTGTACCTTCCTCCAGCATCTTCACAAGGTCCTTTTGCTGTTGTTCTGGGATTGATTTGCACTTTTGCACCAAAGTACGTTCATCTCTAGGAGACAGGACCGCTCCTTCCTGAGCGGTACGACGGCTGCGTGGTCTCATGGTGTTTATACTTGTGTACTATTGTTTGTACAGATGAATGTGGTACCTTCAGGCGTTTGGAAATTGCTCCCAAGGATGAACCAGACTTGTACATGTCCTAACCGACTTGCCAAAACTATAGTTTGTTAACAAGAAATTTGTGGAGTCGTTGAAAAACGAGTTTTAATGACTCCAACCTAAGTCTATGTAAACTTCCGACTTCAACTGTAAGTAGGTAGCCACGCCCCGAGTGAGGTCGGAGAGTGTGTCAGATGGACGGAGCTGTCCCCATCTTCCAGAGTGCGTAACGAAATTAATGTTCAACCAGGAAACGTGGGGCGAGAGCTACGTGTTTGAAATGGTTGGAACTTTGAATCTCAACACGAGGTGAAGAAATAAACTCACCTTCCTTTAGACCAGGAAAGACTGGGAGCTGCAGCCCACGTCTAAAGTGGTTTAAATCCTGACTATCAACATGAGGCGAGAAGCTCAACTCAGACAATCGCTGGTACAGCTGTTTAGCTGTCCTAAAGTCAGATATCGAGAAAAGCGAATCTAAGTGAAACTATCCTACTATGCTCATCATCAATGGGAACCGTCGACATGGCTGGCTATCTTCCAGAGTGAACAACCGTAGAAGACGGGAAAGGGGAGAACCCTTTCTGACAATCAGTGCCATACAGCTTGCCGCTGAAATGCCAACAATCTTCATAAAGAGGGCTTGTTCCGATCTAACAAAGGCTCTCGCAAGTAAATTCAAATACATTCATAATTTCTGATTCCAAACGGGCGGCGGTTCGTTTGCAAAGTATATTATTAAAGTGAGAATGGTTCTAGAATTTATCCACGATAAGTGTGCCTTTTTCTCCCCCGCCCCCCTTCATCTTTTTGTATTCAGCCGTCATATGTTGTCAGTCCACTAGGGACCTTTGTCTCATGTAAAGGGTGTATGTTTATTCAGTGTTATTATTTAGTTAGCTAGTAATTAAATAATTCAACCAATTTGTGTACTACTGATTCATGAGTAAGGCTGGGTTTTTTGCAGATGCATGAGGTTACGACTGTTCAGAATTATGATATGATAAGAGGTAATGATTAATAAGATTACTGTTTATCGATTGTAATAGGAAAGGTTTAATTCGGGAGATGGTAACTCTTTAAACAACCTCTTCTGTGGTGCCCCAAATTCCTAATGAGTTAGTTGTTACATGACTCATTTAAATTAAACATAGTGGATTAAATAAATAACAGTCATCAGATTAATGAAAGTAAAGTCACGACAGTAGCATGGATTTGAATGCTGACCTATGGTCAATGAACAGCATTCTTACATAGGTATTCCTCTTGTCCAGATGGGATTGTGCAGTGTGATTGGCTTTTTGCATCGTCTGTGGATCTATTGGGATGGTAAGCAAATTGAAGTGGGTCTAGGGTGTCAGGTGAGATAGCGGTGATATGATCCTTGACTCGTCTTTCAGAGCACTTCATGATGACAGAAGTGAGTGCTACGGGGCGATAGAAATTATTTCAAATTACCTTTGGGCTTTCGTGGGTACAGGACCAATGGTGGCCATCTGGAAGCATTTTAATATTCACAGTGGGTACAACATCTCCTATACACTTCCTGATAAACTCAGTCACCGAGTTAGTGTATTCGTCGATGTTATTCTCGGAGGCTACCCGGAACATATCCCAGTCCGCGTGGTCAAAACAATCTTGAAGCTTGGATTCTGATTGGTCTGACCAGTGTTGACTAGTCCTTAGCACTGGTACTTCCTGTTTGAGTTATTGCCTATAGGAAGGGAGGAGCAAAATGGAGTTGTGATCAGATTTGCCGAAGGGAGGGCGGAGGAGAGCTTTATAGGCATCCCGGAAGTTGGAGTAGCAGTGCTAACTTCGGTAGCATTTTCCTCATTTGCTTTGTTAAAATCCCCAGCTACAATAAATGCGGCATCAGGATATGTGGTTTCCAGTTTGCATAAAGTCAGGTGAAGTTCTTTTGAGGGACGTTGTGGTATCTGCTTCAGGGGGAATATACTTGGCTGTGAATATAACCAAAGATAATTCTCTTGGGAGGTAATACAGCATTTGATTGTGATGTATTCTAGGCTTCCTGTATGTTATCACAATCACACCATGAGAAGTTAATCATGAAACATACACCCCCGCCCTTCTTCTTCCCGGAGAGATACTGTATGTATTCCTGTCTGTCGCACTTAACTGAGAACCGAACTGGCTAGACGGGCTCAGGCAGTATATCCCAAGGGAGTCATGTTTTTGTGAAACTGAGTATTTTACAATCCTTGATGTCTTTCTGGAAGGAAATCCTCGCCCTGAGCTCGTCAACTTTATTATCCAGTGATTCAACATTAGCGATCAATATACTCGGAAGTGGTTGGTGATGTGCACGCCTCCTGAGTCGGACTAGAAGTCCACTCCGAATACCTCTTCTCCGCCGGCAAGGTTTTGGATCAGCCTCTGGAATCAATTCAATTGCCCTGGGGGGTGCAAACAAAGGATCCGATTCGGGAAGTCGTATTCCTGGTCGTAATGCTGGTGAGTTACCGCCTCTTTGATATCCGGCTGTATGTAATAACACAAAAACAATTCTGGTCTAATGTAAGAAATAACACAATGCTGCAAAGTTGCCTAGGGGCTAGAAACACGGCTGCCCTATCTATTGGCGCCATTTTCCCTATACCATCAACCCTTGCTCTCTCTACATGAAACATGCAAGCATCACATTTATGTGATTAATAGGACCTGACCTATAGCCTATCATATCACATCAATAAATTGGTTATAACAAACTCCGAACACAGTAACGTGACAGCAAAATGGATGCGGAGGACGTGAAAAAGAAACTCAAAATGGGAGAATGTTTACTGGTTGCTCAGGAGGGTAAGGGGAAGTCATCTGTGGAAGACGTCTGACCTAGTTGTGGAAACTACTGGTGGTCAATGGAGGGTACAGGAGCAAGCGTTGTTTGATTATTATGTGTGCCAAACAGTTGCTGTTAGATTACAATATTATTCTGACACTTTGGAACATTGTAAACAACCGGAGTCTGTTCTAATGATGAAAAAAAAGCCTTTATTACAGCAGACTAAAAACAGTTGCATGCATTCATGAATTGTGGTTTATTTATTGTTTAGGCTAATTATTCAAAGCTCCCTTTTGTTATTTAATTTTAAAACTAAAATGCTTGATTACATTTCAAAGCATGAATCTCGTATGCTGTGTGATGGCATGAACGAATGAATGAATGAATGAGCAAGATGACGCCGACAGAGATGGTCACTTCGCTTCGAGTCCTTAGGAAACTATGCAGTATTTCATTTTTTTATGTATTATTTCTTAAGATTTCCTGGGGTAACAATGTAAGTGTTATTATATATAGCCGGGAAGAACTATTGTATATAAGACCGACGTCAACTTACCAACATTACGACCAGGAATACGACTTTCCCGAAGTGGATCCTCTGTTTGGACCACCACCCAGGACAATGGACCTAATCCCAGAAGCCGACCCCAAAACAACGGCGCCGCAGAAGAAATTTGGCTTGTCACCAAAAGCACTCACAAACTTCTACAGATGCACAATCGAAAGCATCCTGTCGGGCTGTATCACTGCCTGGTACGGCAACTGCTCCGCCCACAACCGTAAGGCTCTCCAGAGGGTAGTGAGGTCTGCACAACGCATCACCGGGGGAAAACTACCTGCCCTCCAGGACACCTACACCACCCGATGTCACAGGAAGGCCATAAAGATCATCAAGGACAACAACCACCCGAGCCACTGCCTGTTCACCCCGCTATCATCAGAAGGCGAGGTCAGTACAGGCGCATCAAAGCAGGGACCGAGAGACTGAAAAACAGCTTCTATCTCAAGGCCATCAGACTGTTTAAACAGCCATCACTAACATTGAGTGGCTGCTGCCAACATACTGACTCAACTCCAGCTCACTTTAATAATGGAATTGATGGAAATTGATGGACAAAATGTATCACTAGCCACTTTAAACAATGCCACTTAATATAATGTTTACATACCCAACATTACTCATCTCATATGTATATGTATATACTGTACTCTATCATCTACTGCATCTTGCCATCTTTATGTAATACATGTATCACTAGCCACTTTAAACTCTGCCACTTTTATGTTTACATACCCTACATTACTCATCTCATATGTATATACTGTACTCGATACCATCTACTGCATCTTGCCTATGCCGTTCTGTACCATCACTCATTCATATATCTTTATGTACATATTCTTTATCCCTTTACACTTGTGTGTATAAGGTAGAAGTTGTGGAATTGTTAGGTTAGATTACTTGTTGGTTATTACTCCATTGTCGGAACTAGAAGCACAAGCATTTCGCTACACTCGCATTAACATCTGCTAACCATGTGTATGTGACATATAAATTTGATTTGATTTGATCTGTTGTTATTGTCTTAGAATAGAGTTTATTTGGTGTTTTCTTCCCCTATAATCAAAAGACACAGTGTACAAAACATTAGGAACACCTTTCTAATATTGAGTTGCACCCACTTGCCCTCAGAACAGCCTCAATTCGTCGGGGCATGGACTCTACAAGGTGTCAAGCGTTCCACAGGGATGCTGGCCCATGTTGACTCCAATGCTTCCCACAGTTGTGTCAAGTTGACTGGTTGTTCTTTGGGTGGTGGACCATTCTTGATACACACAGGAAATTGTTGAGCATGAAAAACCCAGCAGTGTTGCAGTTCTTGACACACTTAAACCAGCATGCCAAGCACCTACTACCATACTGTCACATCCTGACCATAGTTTGCTTTGTATGTTTATATGTTTTGTTTGGTCAGGGTGTGATCTGAGTGGGCATTCTATGTTGTATGTCTAGTTTGTCTATTTCTATGTGTTTGGCCTGATATGGTTCTCAATCAGAGGCAGGTGTTAGTCGTTGTCTCTGATTGGGAACCATATTTAGGTAGCCTGTTTTGGTTTGTGGGTGATTGTTCCTGTTACTGTGTTCGTGTGTTTGTGTTGTCACTTTACGGGACTGTTTCGTCTTTGTTTGTTTCAAGTATTCACATTAAAATGGATACTCACCACGCTGCATCTTGGTCCGACATCTCCTCCTCAGACAAGGAGGACGAAGATCGTTACAGAATCACCCACCACCAAAGGACCAAGCAGCGTGGTATCGGGCAGCAGCAGCAGCGATTACAGAACTCCTGGACCTGGGAGGAGATTCTGGACGGCAAGGGACCCTGGGCACAGGCTGGAGAGTATCGCCGCCCCAAGGCTGAGCTAGAGGCAGCGAAAGCCGAGAGGCGGTGGTATGAGGAAGCAGCAAGAAAGCGCGGATGGAAGCCAGAGAGGCAGCCCCAAAAATGTATTGGGGGGGGGGGGGGGGGACACGGGGAGTGTGGCTAAGTCAGGTAGGAGACCTGAGCCAACTCCCCGTGCTTACTGTGGAAAGAGAGGTTCCGGGCAGGCACCGTGTTATGTGGAGATTCGCATGGTGTCTCCAGTACGTGTGCATAGCCCGGTGCGGTACATAGCAGCGCCTCGTATCGGCCGGGCTAGAGTGGGCATCGAGCCAGGTGCCATGAAGCCGGCTCTACGCATCTGGTCTCCAGTGCGTCTCCTCGGGCCGGGGTACATGGCACCAGCCCTACGCATGGTGTCTCCAGTACGTGTGCATAGGCCAGTGCGGCCTACCGGCATGGCTACGGTGAGCATTCAGCCAGGTAGGGTTGGGCAGGCTCGGTGCTCGAGACCTGTAGTGCGCCTCCACGGTCCGGTCTATCCGGTGCCTTCTCCACGCACCAGCCCTCCAGTGGCAGCCCCACGCATCAGCTCTCCTGTGGCAGCCCCACGCACCAGCCCTCCGGTTCCTGCACCATGTACCAGGCCTCCTGTTACAGCACCTCGCACTCGCCCTGAGGTGCGTGTTCCCAGCCCGGTACCACCAGTTCCGGCACCACGCACCAGGCCTACAGTGCGCCTCCAGGGTCCAGTATGCCCTGTTCCTGCTCCCCGCACTCGCCCAGAGGTGCGTGTCCCCAGCCCGGTACCACCAGTTCCGGCACCACGAACCAGGCCTACAGTGCGCCTCGGCAGGCCTGAGCCGCCTTCCTGTCCAGCGCCGCCTGAGCCGTCCGTCTGTCCTGAGCCACCTGAGCCGCCCGTCTGTCCTGAGCCGCCCGTCTGTCCTGAGCCGCCCGTCTGTCCTGGGCCGCCTGAGCCGCCCTTCAGTCCAGAGGCGCCCTTCAGTCCACCCTTCAGTCCAGAGGCGCCCTTCAGTCCGCCCTTCAGTCCAGAGGCGCCCTTCAGTCCGCCCTTCAGTCCAGAGGCGCCCTTCAGTCCGCTCTTCAGTCCAGAGGCGCCCTTCAGTCCGCCCTTCAGTCCAGAGGCGCCTGAGCCGCCCTTCAGTCCGCCCTTCAGCCCAGAGGCGCCCTTCAGTCCGCCCTTCAGTCCAGAGGCGCCTGAGCCGCCCTTCAGTCCGCCCTTCAGTCCAGAGGCGTCTGAGCCGCCCTTCAGTCCGCCCTTCAGTCCAGAGGCGTCTGAGCCGCCCTTCAGTCCGCCCTTCAGTCCAGAGGCACCTGAGCCGCCCTTCAGTCCGCCCTTCAGTCCGCCCTTCAGTCCAGAGGCGTCTGAGCCGCCCTTCAGTCCGCCCTTCAGTCCAGAGGCGCCTGAGCCGCCCTTCAGTCCAGAGGCGCTCCTCAGTCCAGTGGGGCCATTTATTAGGCTCCTCAGTCCAAGGTCGGAGACGAGGGTCGCCGCTCTAAAGAGGCCACTGATGAGGGTTAAGACTAAGGTGGAGTGGGGTTCACGTCCTCCGCCAGAGCCGCCACCGCGGACAGATGCCCACCCAGACCCTCCCCTATAGGTTTAGGTTTTGCGGCCGGAGTCCGCACCTTGGGGGGGGGGGTACTGTCACGCCCTGACCATAGTTTGCTTTGTATGTTTATATGTTTTGTTTGGTCAGGGTGTGATCTGAGTGGGCATTCTATGTTGTATGTCTAGTTTGTCTATTTCTATGTGTTTGGCCTGATATGGTTCTCAATCAGAGGCAGGTGTTAGTCGTTGTCTCTGATTGGGAACCATATTTAGGTAGCCTGTTTTGGTTTGTGGGTTGTGGGTGATTGTTCCTGTTACTGTGTTCGTGTGTTTGTGTTGTCACTTTACGGGACTGTTTCGTCTTCGGTTATTTTGTTTGTTTCAAGTATTCACATTAAATGGATACTCACCACGCTGCATATTGGTCCGACATTTCTTATTCCTCGTCAGAGGAGGACGAAGACTATCGTTACACATACCCTGTTCAAAGGCACATAAATATTTTGTCTTGCCCATTCACCCTCTGAATGGCACACGTACACAATCCATGTCTCAAAGCTTAAAAATCATTCTTTAACCTGTCTTCTCCCCTTCATCTACACTGATTTTTGTGGATTTAACAGGTGACATCAATAAGAGATCATAGCTTTCACCTGGATTCACCTTGTCAGTCTGTCATGGAAAGAGCAGGTGTTCCTAATGCTTTTTCCACATTTTGTTATGTTGCAGCCTTATTGTAGGATTGATTAAATCGTTTTTTTTCTTTATCAATCTCCACACAATACCCCATAATGACAAAGCAAAAACAGGTTTTTAGAATTTTCACATTTACAAAAGTATTCAGAATCTTTACTCAGTACTTTGTTGAAGCACCTTTGGCAGCGATTACAGCCTCAAGTCTTCTTGGGTATGGTGTGTGTTTGGGGAGTTTCTCCCATTCTTCTCTACAGATTCTCATTCTCTGTCAGGTTGGATGGGGAGAGTCGCTGCACAGCTATTTTCAGGTCTCTCCAGAGATGTTGGATCGGTTTCAAGTCCGAGCACTGGCTGGGACACTCAAGGACCTTCAGAGACTTGTCCCGAAGCCACTCCTGTGTTGTCTTGGCTGTGTGCTTAGGGTTGTTGTCCTGTTGGAAGGTGAACCTTCGCCCCAGTTTGAGGTTCTGAGCGCTCTGGAGCAGGTTTTCATCAAGTATCTCTCGGTACTTTGCTCCGTTCATCTTACCCTCCATCCTGACTGTCCCTGCCGCTGAAAAACATTCCCACAGCATGGGGCTGCCACTCATGCTTCACCGTGGGGATGGTGCCAGGTTTCCTCCAGACGTGACGCTTGGCATTCAGGCCAAAGAGTTTAATCTTGGTTTCATCAGACCAGAAAATCATGTTTCTCATGGTCTGAGAGTCCTTTAGGTGTGTTTTGTCAAACTTCAAGTGGCCTGTCGTGCCTTTTACTGAGGAGTGGCTACCGTCTGGCCACTCTACCATAAAGGCCTGATTGGTGGAGTGCTGCAAAGATGGTTGTCTGTCCTTCTGGAAGGTTATCCCATCTCAGCAGAGGAACTCTGGAGCTCTGTCCTTCAATGCTGCAGCATTTTTGGTACCCTTCCCCAGTTCTGTGCTTTGACACTATCCTGTCTTGTTCTATGGACAATTCCTTCAACCTCATGGCTTGGTTTTTTCTGTGACAGGCACTGTCAACTGTGGCACCTTTTATAGACAGTTGTGTGCCTTTCCAAATCGTATCCAATCAGTTGAATTTACCACAGGTGGACTCCAATCAAGTTGTAGAAACATCAAGGATGATCAATGGAAACAGGATGCACCTGAGCTCAATTTTGAGTCTAATGGCAAATGGTCTAATTTACTTATTTAAATAAGGTAAGTTTAAATTTTTTATAAATTTACGAAAATTTCACTTTGTCATTATGGGGTATTGTGTTGAAGATAGGTTATTCTTATATAGGTTATAGAGCTCGTGCTGCTAGGTGACCTAAACTGTGACATGCTTAACACCCCGGCCATCCTACAATCTAAGCTTGATGCCCTCAATCTCACACAAATTATCAATGAACCTACCAGGTACAACCCCAAAGCCGTAAACACAGGCACCCTCATAGATATCATCTTAACCAACTTGCCCTCTAAATACAACTCTGCTGTTTTCAACCAAGATCTCAGCGATCACTTCCTCATTGCCTGCATCCGTAATGGGTCAGCGGTCAAACGACCTCCACTCATCACTGTCAAACTCGCCCTGAAATCGACCTGGCCCGGGTATCCTGGAAGGATATCGACCTCATCCCGTCAGTAGAGGATGCCTGTTTTTTGTTTTTTTAAATGCCTTCCTCACCATCTTAAATAAGCATGCCCCATTCAAGAAATTTAGAACCAGGAACAGATATAGCCCTTGGTTCTCTCCAGACCTGACTGCACTTAACCAACACAAAAACATCCTGTGGCGTTCTGCATTAGCATCGAACAGCCCCTGTGAAATGCAACTTTTTAGGGAAGATAGAAACCAATATACACAGGCAGTTAGAAAAGCCAAGGCTAGCTTTTAAGCAGAAATGTTCTTCCTGCAACAAACTCAAAAAAGTTCTGGGACGTTGTAAAGTCCAGAATAAGAGAGAATAAGGAGAATAAGAGCACCTCCTCCCAGCTGCCCACTGCACTGAAGATAGGAAACTCTGTCACCACCGATAAAAATCCACTATAATTGAGAATTTCAATAAGCATTTTTCTACGGCTAGCCATGCTTTCCACCCCTACCCCGGTCAACAGCACTGCACCCCCCACAGCAACTCGCCCAAGCCTTCCCCATTTCTCCTTCTCCCAAATCCAGTCAGCTGATGTTCTGAAAGAGCTGCAAAATCTGGACCCCCACAAATCAGCTGGGGTAGACAATCTTGACCCTTTCTTTCTAAAATTATCTGATGAAATTGTTGCAACCCCTATTACTAGCCTGTTCAACCTCTCTTTCGTGTCGTCTGAGATTCCCAAAGTTTGGAAAGCAGCTGCGGTCATCCCCCTCTTCAAAGGGGGAGACACTCTTGACCCAAACTGCTACAGACCTATATCTATCCTACCCTGCCTTTCTAAGGTCTTCGAAAGCCAAGTTAACAAACAGATCACCGACCATTTCGAATCCCACCGCACCTTCTCCGCTATGCAATCGGGGTTTCAGAGCTGGTCATGGGTGCACGTCAGCCATGTTCAAGGTTCTAAACGATATCTTAACCGCCATCGATAAGAAACAATACTGTGCAGCCGTATTCATTGACCTGGCCAAGGCTTTCGACTCTGTCAATCACCACATCCTCATCGGCAGACTCAACAGCCTTGGTTTCTCAAATGATTGACTCGCCTGGTTCACCAACTACTTCTCCGGTAGAGTTCAGTGTGTCAAATCTGAGGGCATGTTGTCCGGGCCTCTGGCAGTCTCTATGGGGATGCCACAGGGTTAAATTCTTGGGCCGACTCTCTTCTCTGTATATATCAATGATGTCGCTCTTGCTGCTGGTGAGTCTCTGATCCACCTCTACGCAGACGACACCATTCTGTATACTTCTGGCCCTTTTTTGGACACTGTGTTAACAACCCTCCAGACGAGCTTCAATGCCATACAACTCTCCATCCGTGGCCTCCAACTGCTGTTAAATACAAGTAAAACTAAATGCATGCTCTTCAACCAATCGCTGCCTGCACCTGCCCGCCCGTCCAGCATCACTACTCTGGATGGTTCTGACTTAGAATATGTGGACAACTACAAATACCTAGGTGTCTGGTTAGACTGTAAACTCTCCTTCCAGACTCACATCAAACATCTCCAATCCAAAGTTAAATCTAGAATTGGCTTCCTATTTCCCAACAAAGCATCCTTCACTCATGCTGCCAAACATACCCTCGTAAAACTGACCATCTTACCGATCCTCAACTTTGGCGATGTCATTTACAAAATAGCCTCCAACACCCTACTCAACAAATTGGATGCAGTCTATCACAGTGCCATCCGTTTTGTCACCAAAGCCCCATATACTACCCACCACTGTGACCTGTACGCTCTCGTTGGCTGGCCCTCGCTTCATACTCGTCGCCAAACCCACTGGCTCCAGGTCATCTACTAGACCCTGCTAGGTAAAGTCCCGCATTATCGCTGGTCACCTTAGCTGCACCCACCCGTAGCACGCGTTCCAGCAGGTATATCTCACTTGTCACCCCCAAAGCCAATTCGTCCTTCGGCCGCCTCTCCTTCCAGTTCTCTGCTGCCAATGACTGGAACGAACTACAAAAATCTCTGAAACTGGAAACACTTATCTCCCTCACTAGCTTTAAGCACCAGCTGTCAGAGCAGCTCACATATCACTGCACCTGTACATAGCCCATCTATAAATAGCCCAAACAACTACCTCTTCCCCTACTGTATTTATTTTGCTCCTTTGCACCCCAGTATTTCTATTTCTACTTTGCACACTCATCTACTGTCAAATCTAACATTCCAGTGTTTTAATTGCTATGTTGTATTTACTTCGCCACCATGGCCTATTTATTGCCTTTACCTCCCTTATCTCACCTCATTTGCTCACATTGTATATAGACTTATTTTTCTACTGTATTATTGACTGTATGTTTGTTTTACTCCATGTGCAACTCTGTGTTGTTGTATGTGTCGAACTGCTTTGCTTTATCTTGGCCAGGTCGCAGTTTTAAATGAGAAATTGTTCTCAACTTGCCTACCTGGTTAAATAAAGGTGAATTAAAAATAAAAAATTCTAACATTTATTAAATAGTCAAACAAAGTATGGAAAAAGTCAAGGGGTCTGAATACTTTCTGAATGCGGTGTACCTCTCGGTACCTCTCGGTACAAAAAAAATTGAAACATCTTTAATTAGGGTCAAATTCGAACAATAGGAAAAAAAAGAAAAAAAAGAGATTGATGGAGTTAATCGCACAGAAAAGCATGTGATTAACTAGATACTTTAAAAAAATCCTTTGACAGCCCTAATTATATTATTGAATGTTAGTAATATGTAACTTGTAACATTTTTACCTGCGAATAGTGCTAAATGTCAATAACATATAAGTAGTGATGTAGTTGTTATTTTCTGTTATCTGTGTCTCTTAGGGTTTGTGGGTTTGTTCAACCTGCTCCTCCTGTGGCCAGGGTTCCTTGTGCTTCACTACACAGGCTTCGAGGCCTTTGAGCTGCCCAGCAAGCTAGTGTGGATCTACATCCTCATCAACGGCCTCATCGGTACCGTGCTCTCCGAGTTCCTCTGGCTCTGGTGCGTGTCGGTTGATGGATGGGTTGAACGGCCACATATTATGTGTACTACACCTTGTCCGCTCTGCTATTCACAATGTGTGGAAACACACACTGTTCAAAAACCTGTTTCTTTAATCCAAACTTGATATTTGTGTGCGTGAATTGGACTTGCATGTAAATCATGCATTGATTTCAATGGGAGATATTCACGAAAATTCGAGTTACCCGGACAGATCTCGAGTTAAGATTCGGCCTTATGTCTATAGGGCAGGGGTATTCAACCGGGGGTCTGCGGCCCACAAGAGAGCCCTTGGGGCCCCCAATTGGAGCCTAGCAAATAGGCTGTTAGAGTTTACACTTCTTTCGATTATAATGTGGGGACTGGTGGTCAAAATTATCTACCAAATCCGTTCATTTCACCTGATAAGACAAGACGCGAAATGTTTTATTTTTGCTAATGTATGTGGTTCAATATGCCTGGGAAGGGGTCCCTGGCCAAGAAAAGGTTGAAGACCCCTGCTATAGAATGTTATGCAGAGTTGTGCCCGAGTGATAAACATTTGATTTATTGCTTAAGGCTAGCATTTTGCAGTTGATTGAATTGCTTGTGTTCTTTATAATGTTGTGTGTTACTTCTTTCCATAGGGGCTGCTTTCTCACCTCCTCTCTAATAGGCACACTGGCCCTCAGCCTCACTATCCCACTCTCCATCATAGCAGACATATGCATGCAGAAGGTAAGAGGGGGCACTATTATTGCCGGATGCACATGTTGCCGTCACAAATCAAATTTATTTATATAGCCCTTCGTACATCAGCTGATATCTCGAAGTGCTGTACAGAAACCCAGCCTAAAACCCCTAACAGCAAGTAATGCAGGTGTAGAAGCACGGTGGCTAGGAAAAACTCCCGAGAAAGGCCAAAACCTAGGAAGAAACCTAGAGAGGAACCAGGCTATGAGGGGTGGCCAGTCCTCTTCTGGCTGTGCCGGGTGGAGATTATAACAGAACATGGCCAAGATGTTCAAATGTTCATAGATGACCAGCATGGTCAAATAATAATAATCACAGTAGTTGTCGAGGGTGCAGCAAGCCAGCACCTCAGGAGTAAATGTCAGTTGGCTTTTCATAGCCGATCATTAAGAGTATCTCTACCGCTCCTGCGGTCTCTAGAGAGTTGAAAACAGCAGGTCTGGGACAGGTAGCACGTCCGGTGAACAGGTCAGGGTTCCATAGCCGCAGGCAGAACAGTTGAAACTGGAGCAGCAACACGGCCAGGTGGACTGGGGACAGCAAGGAGTCATCATGCCAGGTCGTCCTGAGGCATGGTCCTAGGGCTCAGGTCCTCCGAGAGAGAGAAAGAGAGAATTAGAGAGAGCATACTTAAATTCACACAGGACACCGGATAAGACAGGAGAAGTACTCCAGATATAACAAACTGACCCTAGCCCCCCGACACATAAACTACTGCAGCATAAATACTGGAGCATAATAATCTTTAGCATGACTGGTCTACCAAAGGTGTTGTGTAAAAATGGTTCATTGGTCTAATAGTGGGACTGGGTTTGATGGATGCTATGTCACATGCCACTTAGCGTAATTCTGTTTTGTGACAGGGTATCATCTAGCGATGTGATGAGAGAGCTTTGTCTGTATATGCTAAGTTTCAAATTAGCATATATTTTTGTGTGGCAATAGTTTAAAAAGTCGAGATGTCAAGACAATGCACCACTCTTCTATGAATCAGTCCTGAGATGGTTGGGAGTGTTATACCTGTAGCTATTCTTAAAAGCATAAGTTCATTGCAAGTATTGGATAATGTTTCTGACCCATTGTTAGGCAGCTGGCCCTTCCATCTATAAATGTGCTATTTAAGCAGCTATCACATTTGGCACTGCTATGTTTCTGTCCCCAGGTGCGTTTCTCCTGGCTGTTTTTTGCTGGAGCAGTTCCGGTCTTCCTCTCCTTCTTCATCGCCACTCTGTTATGCCACTACAACAACTGGGACCCCGTCATGGTGGCGCTACGAAGAGTGTTTGCCTTCATATGCCGCTCGAAACACCGGATTCAAAGGTGCTAGGGAAACCACTTGCTACTCTTTGTATTGTGCTGTTAACTTGGCCAATGCTTTGCAAGGTTTTACTTTCACAATAATTGTAAACACACACATGCATGTACGCACACACACAGAATCACTCTTATATTATCCAAATCTGTGTTATAAAGTCTCTTCCCTGACGTTGAATCAAGGACAATGGATAGCGTTGGTTACTTTTAGGCTTGTGGAGTTCGTTGTATTTCAATTTGTTTGCCTTTATGACGTTCATTTATTTGCATTATTGTGATGGCTCTCAATTTTAAACTGAATGCTAGTTGTTCCCATTCAGGTAGTGATTATGATCATGTTGATCATGATAGTCCTCTTCCGTCAGATTGCCAGAAGACTGCGAACAGTGTGAAAGCCTTATTCCCTTACACACGGTCTCCCATGACGATGAAAGCTTCTGCTCGTGATGCACCAGCCAATCACAAGGTAAGGAGACATCAAACTTCCTGTTTTTTTTTTTTTACGTCCTGTTACAATCTGAGGTTACCTGTGAAATAATAATGAATGTTTTTTTTTGTTGTTGAACTTTTAGTTACAAACTAGTTTTTCCAATCAAGTAGTATACAGAGAATGGCCAATGTACAGTATTGATTAATAGCTGCATAAGAGACACAAACATGGATCTATTTTTGTCCAATGCTATTTGCCACATCATCAGGAAAACACTGGATTAACTCGCTTCTTATAATCACAACTTGTTTGTCTTTGAGCATCTGTTATGCATTTATCTAGGCCTACTTTATTAAATGTTTATACATAGTGTCGAGTGAGAGAGGTAGGACATGACGTAGAGGATGTTCATAATGTAAATATTTTAGATTAGACCATCGCCCAGCCACTCCAAGGAATCTGGATTTTACCATGAAAAAAATAATATAATTTGTTTTCCCTGTTATTGGTTTTCGATACATTGTAAATGAAGACATGGTGTCTCATAGATGTGCCGTTGGTGAATGCTGTATTAGAGCTACCCAAGGATATTGAGTACTTATTCCTATCCTATTCTGGGGTTCCAGGCTATCCATGATTTGTCTGATAAGTACCCTCCTAGTATTCTGCTGGATTTATGCTGATGATGATGTAGCTAGGTTTTTATCAAACAAACCAGCTGAAGGCTGTCAGTGGTTTCCATAGCAAAAATTATGACTTGATCAAAATGTCGGAGTACATCCATTTGTACCCTCCTTGGTGCATCAAACAGCCCAACCACCGGCAAGATGAAAAATGTGATCATTTGAGTGAACAACAGGCACACGAAATGGATGTCTCTCATCTCGCCCATTGTATAACAGAGTAAAGTCCATTACAGAAAAATGTGCGGTGCATTGGTGAGTCTGTTTATATTGGTCTCCAATAGAGAAAACTAGGTATACTCCTCAAATGTGTGTCTTTCTCTCAGCAGATGGTGAATACGGCGCAGAGCAGCGTGCGGAAGGTGAAGTGACAATCTCAAAACGACCAAACAGAGACCTTACCCCCAGTGCCTCTCGTTCAACCTATATATTCTCTGCAGTGTGGAGATGACCGATCCATCTCTACAAGATGAACTCTTTTTTCCCTTTGTACAACGTTGACGCGACTCGTCGTCGACTGAGATCGTGTGTGTTTTGTTACGTCGGATTTCGTTGTGTAAAAAGAAAAACTTTATGGTACTGAAAGTGCCAGCCTTTTGTCAATGGCTCATACCACTTGAAATGGTACACGTTTACATAATGGGACAGAGGCTTCAGTCAAGCCATAAGGAGAAAAGCAAGGGTATTGTCTTTGTTGCGAGGAGAAAAGTGCTCTGATTGGCTAATGTAGATGTATCCTCTTGTTGGTTTTCTATCGCCTCACTGCTTGTTCACAGGTGTGGGTTTGGAGCATGCACAATTCAGACCTGTTAATCTAGAAATAGTATGGGTGGGAAAAAAGTTGGTCATGCACTTCATTATAAGGCTGTTTAGGTGATTTACGAATCTGATTTACAGATCTGTCCATATTCATCAATGGTCTCAGAGTAGGAGTATTGATATAGGATTTGTTTAGCCTTTTAGATCATAATGACTATGATTATATGGACACAGAGGACCTGCACTATATCAGCACTGGTACTTAAGGACACTTTTTTTAATACAGGCCCATTTGTGCAGTGCCTGCTCAGAATCACTGAACAAGCAGTATCTGAAGTTTGAGATTAGAAGAGAGCTGAGCACAGCTGTTGACTACAGCCTTTGATTTCTCCCCCATACTCTACATCCCTCCATCTCTGGCCCCTGGCAGCCAGGCAATGCTGGATCATGAAGGAAATCTGTGATGAAGACGTTTGTATGCGTTTTAATGTGAACTAAGACTAACCCCTCAACTAAACTAAGCTGCAATACAAAAGTTATAATGCTGCTGCCTTTTCAACTGAAAACAGTTGCCATCTCCAAACAGGTGTAAATACTGTACTATGCCATGAAATGCAAATCAATTGTTACTTTAGTTTGTATTTCACATAATGACCCTTCTATACAAATAATATCTTAGATGTTCTCAGATGTTTTACTCCACTTGTTTTTGTATATCTTAACTATGTTATGACACTAAAAAAGGTGGCATGGATTTAAGACAGACCAAGTAAATATATTTTGCAGTATGTTTAACAAAAGCACTATTTACCATCCAATTAAGTTCCCTTAGTCTTAATAGAGACCATTACCTAATAATGAACTGTTGTATCATTTCTACCACTCCTCGGTGGACATTAGGAGCCATGAATGGAGACTTGATCTGATTTGATTATCTTTCAACAATTATGTTTATTGGTAAAATGTATGCCATGATAATGTTTGTATGTCCAACAATTGTACTTAAGACACATTTTTTTGATCAGCACATACAATGCAAATCAATCACCCACTCACTCTTATTTTGCTGCTGATTTTAATTTGATGAGTAAAAGCATATATTTTTAGTTTTTTTGTCTCTGTAACCCTTGATGTACACCATGACAAGGTGCATGTTATCAATATTTTTCCATCAGCTGTCAACCTGTGTACAGAACTTTATGGAGTGTTTGCCCAGTGCTCGGTGTGGATAGGACATATTTTATGACTAGAGATAACTGCAGGAAGTAATTACTTGCCCTGTAAAAAAGTTCAGCCCCTCGAGCCATCTTTAACTTTGTCTAACTCACAGTTTTTACTTTCACATTGTCAACAAAAAAAATTATATTTTAGCCAATAGCGTTTATCACCATCAGCTATGATTAATGCACAAAGGAAGTCAGCTGTGAGATGTATTTGGTTGTTTAATTCATGGGGTTCCTGTAGTCTATTTATATTTGCAAAAAAAATAGGAACTCTGAAACTGTACATCCTATGAAAATTGGTAAGCTAAAATGTAGATATGAAACAAGTGATCATATGCCCCATATCATCCATTTATGGATTTTCTTATCGATGGGCAGGGTACCAGCTACATAAGTGCATTGTTTGTAATTTTTTCAAAACTCATGTTTTTAAAATGTGTGTGTTTTCAAAAATGCAAAAAAAAAAAATCAATGGTGCTTACGGAATGTGCGTATATCGTATGAAGTAATTTTTTTTTCCTCTCAGGTACTTTTACTTTATTTTCCTTTGTCCAATCAGATTTTGTTTTGATAATGTCCCTTCCAATATTAATGGATCTCTTTTTAAAAGATGTATACTGATTTATAAAAGTGTGATTATCGTAGTTTACTGTATCATCACAAGTTCTTTTAATGGGAAGATTCACCCATTTTGAATGTTTTATCGTTTTTGTGCGTCTCTGAGCGATGTTCTATTTATTCCTGGGATCATGCACCAAAACAATGTAAAAAATAAAATAAAAATGGGTGAAGGTGAATCTTTCCTTAGTCTTTGTTGTTCCGTAAGTCCCTTTTCAATGTTATGCTGCACTATTAAAACGATGTGAAGATGTATTTTCATTCTTGTCTCTGCCATAATTGTCTTTTCAATGTAGGCATGACGCCAGTGCTATGTTATTTGTAAGAATGATGTCTTAATAGTGATTTTTGTCCTGGTATCCCCACCTTCTCCCTAAATGAAGATACTTATTTTTGCCATATCATTTACTATTGTGATCTTAAAATATAAACCTATTTAAATAAAATCACAATTAATGTTGACTGGTCAAAAGCTGAAAAAGCTAAGAAATTCAAATGAGCATCACATCCTGAAATTCACATATGCACTAGGAAGGTTTTCCAGCAGCTTTGACACCTGCTAAATGACTGTAGTTATATTGGTCTACTGTGCTTCAAACTACATGGCAGGTTGCTTAGGATTTGTTCGCCACAGTTTTTGTTGTGTGTGTTGGTTCACACTTTTCAATTTTGTGTGTAAGGTGTTCTGTATCTGTTATTGGACACAGGGCGGCCTACAAAAGACCCAAGATTCAACTCAGGACGAGTGTTGTACGCAAGATAGAAGAGTCATAGCGAGCTAACTTTGGTCAACTCGGACTTTAATTCGGGATAGCTGGTGACACGAAAGTAGTTTACCTTTTAGAAATGTTTATATGGCAACAAATCCTTCAGAACTAACCTGCTCCACGGCAAGCTAACTCAGGGCTAACCCCATTTACCCCGAAAGAAGTGTCTGAGCCACGAGTTGAGGACCATATTCCCTCTGTCTCGCAATGATTGCGTCATCATTCCCTTCATGAGGAAGTCAACTCATCTTGGAATAGAATAAGTCATTGTTCTACCCCAGCTGGCATGAGAGGAATATTGACTTTGTTCTTGATATTTTCGACAACAAGGGTAATATTCTCACATATGAACAATTTATAACATTGAAAGAGTTTCCAATACCTTTCAGAGAGTTTATTTCTGTGATCAAAGCCGTTCCCAGTGGTCTAACTACACTTGTGAAAAGTCATCTTAATTTTGGGAATGATCACAAAGTTTATCCAGAACTCAGATTGGAAGGCATGGGCTTACTTGAGAGATCTTGTTGTAATAAATATATAAGACAAATCCTTTATTCACAAAACCAACTTACACCGAGAGGAAAGTTTTTCTGGAACATGCGTATTCCTGACATTGTCTGGAAAAATGCATGGTTAAGGCCTTACAAATACTGTATACCAAACAAAGATAAGGTGCACTTCAAAATTTTACATAAGATATATCCATGTAATTCTATGATTTCCAAATTTGTGGCTATTGATGATATCTGCGTTTTCTGTGAAAAAGAAGGTGAGAATCTGTCTCACTTGTTCTTTGAATGTAAATTTGTGTCAGGATTTTGGGAAAACCTTGCAAAGTACTTATTTACCATTATGAACACTGCCTATATTTTTAACATGAAATATATAATATGTTACTATTGCAATGATAACAAAACCACTGAAATGATTGTTAATTTTTATATTCTTGTTGCCAAATACTTTATACACAAACAAAGATTCCAAAATTCTATACCAAAATTACCAATTTTTCTGATTGAATTTAATTATCTTATTAAAACATTAACCCTAGTGAATAACAACAAGAATAACATCTTCATAAATCATTATAAGATCTTTTCAGAGTGAATATAATTGCACTTAAATTGTTTATTTTTTGAATGATTTTATTTGTAATTTTATTGATATTTTTTGTATGTTTGAGTAATGTTAATACCTGTGTTTGGTTTGCTAGACATGTTTTGTTTTTTTTTATATATATTTTTTTTGCATTTTCCAATTAACAACATTCAAGACAAACGTGAAAAGATATTAGACAACAATAGGACAAAGTGACAGTGACAGATGAGCGTAACAAAGAAAGAAAAAATAAAACAAATTATAATTATATATACAAACATACAATAAAAAATATATATAATGAGACATTGGATCATATAGTCACCTGCTGTAGGCTACATATTATACATTACGTGTGAAACATTATATAAGGATAATATAGAGATTCATTCAATGTGATGTGGGCGGAGATTCTCCATATAGTCAATAAAAGGTTGCCAAATTCTGTAAAATGTATTTAACTTATTCCTCAAGCGGTAAGTAATTTTCTCCAGTGGGATACAACTATTAACTTCTGATAGCCACATTGCAACTGGCAGGGGGGAATCCAGTTTCCATTTCAAGGCGATACATTTCTTGGCAATCGCTAGCAATATTTCTGTTAGCTTTATAGTGTGGCTTTGCCTAAGATTGGTGTTAGTAAAGTTGCCCAGTAGACAGACCTCCGGGTCTAAAGGGAATGCAACCCCATGAATTGAGGATATGGTATCGCATACTCCCTGCCAGAAACCGTGTAGTTTTGAACACTGCCAAGTGGAATGGAGGAATGTTCCTTCATCTGAGCCACATCTAAAACATAGGGAGGGGATATCAGGGTTGAACTTGTGCAGTCTAGATGGGGTGATATAGAGCTGATGGAGGAAATTAAACTGGATCAGTCTGTATCTGGAGTTCAATGTGGATGTAACACCATCCCTGCATAGGTCACTCCATAGACCCTCATCAAGATCAATACCCAGATCTTTTTCCCATCTAAGTCGGGGTTTATCTAGCCCAGACAGTGTTAGTCCTGACATAAGAGCATCGTAAACACGGGAAATGGTCTTGAACAGTGGTTGGTCTGCGTGGCAGAGTTGTTCAATAGGTGACATCTTAGGTAGGTTCCATTGTCCCTTGAGAGACACCCTAATAAAGTTTCGTAGTTGTAGGTAGCTAAAGAAGTCCCTGTTAGGCAAGTGGTATTTCTGTTTCAGCTGATCAAAAGACATAAGAACTCCCTCCTCGTAACAATGTTCCAGAAGAGTGATCCCCTTATCAGACCATGGTCTAAAGTTACTATTCTGGAAAAACATAGGAATCAATCTATTGTTCCATAAAGGGGTTTTAGGGGAAAGGAATCCCCCTCGTCCAAACAGCTCATGCAGTTTGCACCATGCCAGGACAGAATGTATGATTAAAGGGTTGTCTGTGATGGTTTTTATAGATTTTCTGTCCCATTTGTAAAACAATTCTGCCCCAGTGTCATCATTTACCTCAAGCTTTTCAATGTTCAACCATGAGGGAGAGGGACCCTTGTCAAACCTCTGAGCCAGAAACCTAGACTGTGCTGCCCAGTAGTACATTCTAAAATTGGGGAGGTTTAAGCCCCCTTGACTGTAATCCAGGGTCAGTTTATCCAGGCCAACCCTAGGGGTTTTGCCGTGCCAGATAAACCGTCTGGTCATCTTGTCGAGAGAGGAAAAGAATGCTGCGGGAACAGGGATAGGGAGAGATTGAAACAGATATAGAAATCTGGGCAGGACATTCATTTTAATTACATTGATTCTACCCAGTAGAGTGAGAGGTAAGTCCATCCATTTACAAAGGTCACCCTCCACCTTTTGCAACAAACTGGCCAGATTGTGTTTATAGAGGTTGTTCAGGTTACCATCCACCATTATGCCCAAATATGTGAAGCCCATAGGCGACCATCTAAAAGGAAACTTGTGCTTGATGGTATGATGGTCAAAGACAGACAACGGTAAGATTTCGCTTTTATCTAAATTGACCTTATATCCAGAGAAAGAACTATAACACTGTAGTAGGATCTGCAAGTGAGAGAGGGAGTGTTCTGGGTTTGTTAGAAATAAGATAAGGTCGTCCGCAAAGAGTGATAATTTATGGGTATGGGGGCCCACCTCAAAGTCATGTATGTCAGGGCACGTTCTAATAGCCTCAGCCAACGGTTCGATGGCGAGGGCAAAGAGGTGGGGGCTAATTGGGCAACCTTGTCTGTTCCCCCTATAGAGAGGGAAAGAGGAGGAAGTAATCCCATTGGTAGCAATCCTAGCTTTAGGAGATTTGTAGAGTGATTTTATCAAATTTACAAACACGGTACCTAAACCAAACTTTTCCAAGACGCGAAAGAGGTATGGCCATTCAACCCTATCAAAGGCCTTTTCAGCGTCGAGGGAGACTGCGACACTAGGTATTTTGTTTTTGTTAGCAAGGTGAATTATATCAAAGAACCTTCTGAGATTATTGGAGGACAATCTATTAATTATGAAGCCAGTCTGATCTGGGTTGACCAACAGGGGAAGACATGACTCCAGTCTCTTAGATAGCATCTTGGTGACCAGTTTACAATCTGTGTTAAGGAGAGAGATTGGTCTATATGAGGCGCACTTTAGTGGATTTTTCCCTTTCTTGTGGATTACAGTAATCACTGCTTGAGAGAAAGACTCTGGAAAGCAGTTGTCTTCCCTGGCTTTTTTAAGTACCTCCATAAGGTAGGGGACCAACAGCTCCCTAAATTCTTTATAGAACTCTGGAGGGAAGCCATCCTCCCCAGGAGATTTATTAGAAGGTAAGGATTTAATGGCCCCCAACAATTCAGGAACTGAGAAGTGTTCACTCAGGCGCTCGCTGTCTTCCCCTGACAGGCATGGGAGGTTGAGAGAGGAGAGAAAGGAGTCGATCTCTGATAGATCATCGCTTGATTGGGAAGTGTAGAGGTCTTCATAGTATTTCTTAAATGTATTATTAATTTCAGTAGGGTCGAAAGATATCTCATTAGTAAGAGGTTCTATAGCATTAATTGTCCTCTTACTTTCCTCTGC
This sequence comes from Salvelinus namaycush, assembly GCF_016432855.1. NCBI lineage: Eukaryota > Metazoa > Chordata > Actinopteri > Salmoniformes > Salmonidae > Salvelinus > Salvelinus namaycush. The sequence goes on from NC_052325.1 coordinate 44,612,482, forward strand.
TTTCAGTTGCCATGCCAATACTTTGTGAGCTTTCTCTCCAAGCTCGTAATAACGCTGTTTTGATTTAGTGATGGCCCTCTCAGCTTGATACGTGTTCAGAATATTATATTTCAGTTTTTTATTTACCAAAAGCCTGTATAGATCTTTAGTCTGGCCTCTTTGGTAGGTTTTCTCTAGCTCTGAGATTTCAGATTCAAGGGCACTCAGTTCCGCACCGTGTTTTCTCTTCAGCCCTTTAGTATAGGAAATGATCTGTCCCCTCAGATAGGCCTTCAATGTGTCCCAAAGAATGAAACTGTCAGGAGCGGAGGGTTTGTTTGTCAAAGTGAAAATATTGATCTGCTCTTTGATGAATGCACAAAATTCAGGTTGCTTTAGGAGTGTAGAATTTAGTCTCCATCTATATGCTCCATTTACCTTGGTAGGAATGGAGATTGATAATACCAGGGGAGAATGGTCACTAAGTAATCTGGGGAGATACTCGACATCTAACACTCTATGAAACAGTTGTGTCGACAGTAAAAAGTTATCTATGCGTGTGTGTGTCTTGTGTGGGTGTGAATAAAAAGAGTAGTCCCTATCCTGTGGGTGCAACTGTCTCCAGATGTCTAGTGAATTGAGATCTTTCATGAATGACATGGTGAGCTTGCTGGCTTTGGTAAGAAGTGAGGGTTTATCAGAGGACCTATCAAGAACTGTATCTAAACAAAAATTAAAATCTCCTCCAACCAGTAACCATCCTGGTGGTGCTTGAGCAACCTGAAGGAAGACATTCTGAATAAACATATGGTCATCGAAGTTAGGAGCATAGATATTCAATAGGGTCCAAGACTCTGAAAACATATGCCCCTGCACCAAAACAAACCTGCCAGAGGGATCAGAGATGGTGTTGTTGACGCAGAAGGGGATGTGTCTACTTATCAAAATTGCAGTTCCTCTTGCTTTGGAGTTAAAAGAGGACGCAAAAACTTGTCCTACCCATTCCCTCTTCAATTTCTTGTGTTCACTGGCTGTAAGATGTGTTTCTTGTAAAAACACAATGTCAGCCTTTAATTTCTTAAGGTATGTATAGACTCTCTTCCTTTTAATCGGGCTGTTAAGACCTTTTACGTTGAATGTGACATATTTTAGTGGATTAAGCATAGTTGGGTTTCAAGTATGTAACTGAATGGAAATCTATCATATGTAGATAGTTAGGAAATGTTTCAACTTTGGTTTGAACACAGAAGTGACCTATGTGTCTCTTTAGGAAGGAAACAATAAACATAGAAAAAAGGGGAAAAAAATAAAGAATCCCACCCACCCCAATTGTTAGACTAAAACCACAATCCCAACAATCAAACATGAATACACTTGTAGAGATACGTTGCTGCTCGCTTTCCATCTTGCTCTTACTAGCTAAACCTTGGCGTAAACTAAAACCTGCGAGCTCTCTAAATTGAAAACAAACGTTGTGAATAGACATTTATGGCTGAATATTTACTGCCCACGGTAAGGGCTGCTTGAGTCTCTTTTCGAAAGATTAACATAAATGAGGGGGAAAGCAGTGGGCCTAGACCCACTTATTTGCTTCGCCCAGTAATATGGACTAAACCAAAATATACTCTACTGTAAATGTAATAGAACTCACCCCGGAAAGATACGGTTAGTTGAAAATGTACAAATCAATTATAGCGACCGGAGGATATCAGCGGTTCAGTCCGGATAAGAGAAAACAAACAAACTGCATCTTATCCCCCAAAGAGACCGTCCTGGCTCAGACGTTGCTCAGTTCTTTGAGAAAAGTGTACACTTCTCCCGGTGTGTTGAAGAGATGGCTTCGGCCTTTGTACTGAACTTTCATCCGCGCAGGGTGGATGAGGTAGCCGGTGATGTTCTTCTCCTTCAGTGCTTTGGCGGCAGGTCTGAACTGCTTGCGACGTCTTGCGAGATCCGCGCTCATATCCGGGAAAAGGCTGACCCTCTTGCCATCAATGGTGATGTCCCCTTTGGCTCTTGCGAGTTGCAGTATCTTCTCTCTGTCTTGGAAACGGAGGAACCTGATCAGGACGGCCCGGGGGGGCTCATCTGGCCGGGGTTTCGGCGCTGATGTTCTGTGGGCGCGTTCGATTTCCAGTGGCTTGGTGAAGTTGATTATGCCTAGGACATCCGGGATCCATTGAGTGAAGAAACGGACCGGGTCACGGCCCTCGCTGTCCTCTTTCAATCCCACCACACGGATATTACTACGTCTGCTCTGGTTCTCCATCTGATCTACCTTGTTTTTGAGGTAGGCATTGTCCTTTTGCAGTTGTATCAAGACCTGGTCATGTCGAGCGATGGTGTCTTCAACTGTGCTAATGCGCAACTCTGCCTCAGTCGTTCTCAAAAGGAGATCATTCATGGAGGATTTCAGGTCGTCAATGGAAGAATGGAGTTCAGCCGTTTTCTTATCGATTTTCATAGAAAGACCTTTGTTACCATCCTGAATTTCCCGGAGGAGAGTAGCCAGCATGTCGGCAGGCTCGCAAGAGGCCGAGAGCAACAGTCTGGAACTGTCGTTTGAGTTATGAGGGCTAATGCTAATCTTGCTAGCTGTAGCGTTATCGTTATCTTGGGAATCAACGACGTTTTGGTCGTCCTTCTTGCCTCTCGGTCGGAGGTCCATGGCTCTTTGGGAAGGTAAGTACTTGACAATTTATCAGCCGATGTTAGAATATTGTTTCAACGTTGTTATTTAGGTAATAATAGAATAACTTTGAAGAGCTCGGTTTGTCAACGTCTGCTCAGCTCCGCGGCATCACGTGCTCCTTGCTAGACATGTTTGATGTAGCAATGTAAGTTGATTTTTGTACTATGAATAAAAAATAAATATTTAAAAAAATATATATATATAAATAAATAAACTCATCTTGGAATAGCCTGCAGAACTCCTTGCATTTTGATTCCTTGTTGCTGCCAGGGCAATTTAAGACTACTATTAGATGTGTTGAATGAGAGGTGCAGATGTTTTGACTGAATTAAGAAATTGTTGTGGTTGTAATTTGGGGTGGCAGGTAGCCTAGTGGTTAGAGCGTTGGGCCAGTAACCGAAAGGTTGCTAGAACAAATCCCTGAACAAGGCAGTTAACCCACTGTTCGTCATTGTAAATAAGAATTTGTTCTTAACTGACTTGCCTAGTTAAATAAAAAATGTTGTAACTTGTGTTTATTTTATCTTTGTTAGAGTGATCATTTTATAGTTGTATTGCTCTGCTTGGGCACCTTTGATAATGAGACCCTAGTCTCTGATTTCTCCTGACTAAATAAATAAAATAAAAGTATATGGTATTAATCAAAAACTTAGGCATTTTAATATTACTGTTAACAAAAAAACTATAAAATCAAATCCAAATCAAAGTTTATTTGTCACGTGTGCAGAATACAACAGGTGTAGGTAGACCTTACAGTGAAATGCTTACTTACAGGCTCTAACCAATAGTGCAAAAAAGGTATTAGGTGAACAATAGGTAGGTAAAGAAATAAAACAACAGTAAAAAGACAGGCTATATACAGTAGCGAGGCTATAAAAGTAGTGAGGCTACATACAGACACCGGTTAGTCAGGCTGATTGAGGTAGTATGTACATGTAGATATGGTTAAAGTGACTATGCATATATGATGAACAGAGAGTAGCAGTAGCGTAAAAGATGGGTTGGCGGGTGGTGGGTGGGACACAATGTAGATAGCCCGGTTAGCCACTGTGCGGGAGCACTGGTTGGTTGGCCCAATTGAGGTAGTATGTACATGAATGTATAGTTAATGTGACTATGCATATATGATAAACAGAGAGTAGCAGCAGCATAAAAAGAGGGGTTGGGGGGGGGGGGGGGGGGGGCACACAATGCAAATAGTCCGGGTACCCATTTGATTACCTGTTCAGGAGTCTTATGGCTTGGGGGTAAAAACTGCTGAGAAGCCTTTTTGTCCTAGACTTGGCACTCTGGTACCGCTTGCCATGCGGTAGTAGAGAGAACAGTCTATGACTAGGGTGGCTGGGGTCTTTGACAATTTTTAGGGCCTTCCTCTGACACTGCCTGGTGTAGAGGTCCTGGATGGCAGGCAGCTTAGCCCCAGTGATGTACTGGGCCGTACACACTACCCTCTGTAGTGCCTTGCAGTCAGAGGCCGAGTAGTTGCCGTACCAGGCAGTGATGCAACCAGTCAGGATGCTCTCGATGTTGCAGCTGTAGAACCTTTTGAGGATCTCAGGACGCATGCCAAATCTTTTTAGTTTCCTGAGGGGGAATATACTTTGTCATGCCCTCTTCACGACTGTCTTGGTGTGTTTGGACCATTCTAGTTTGTTGTTGACGTGGAGACCAAGGAACTTGAAGCTCTCAACCTGCTCCACTACAGCCTCGTCGATGAGAATGGGGGCATGCTCGGTCCTCCTTTTCCTGTAGTCCACAATAATCTCCTTAGTCTTGGTTACGTTGAGGGATAGGTTGTTATTCTGACACCACCCTGCCAGGTCTCTGACTTCCTCCCTTTAGGCTGTCTCGTCGTTGTCGGTGATCAGGCCTATCACTGTTGTGTCGTCTGCAAACTTAATGATGGTGTTGGAGTCGTGCCTGGCCATGCAGTCGTGGGTGAACAGGGAGTACAGGAGGGGACTGAGCACGCACCCCTGGGGAGCTCCAGTGTTGAGGATCAGAGTGGCAGATGTGTTGTTGCCTAACCTCACTACCTGGGGGAGGCCCGTCAGGAAGTCCAGGATCCAGTTTCAGAGGGAGGTGTTTAGTCCCAGGATCCTTAGCTAGTGATGAGCTTTGAGGGTACTATGGTGTTGAACGCTGAGCTGTAGTCAATGAATAGCATTTTCACGTAAGTGTTCCTTTTGTCCAGGTGGGAAAGGGCAGTGTGGAGTGCAATAGAGATTGCATCATCTGTGGATCTGTTTGGGCGGTATGCAAATTGGAGTGGGTCAAGGGTTTCTGGGATAATGGTGTTGATGTGAGCCATTACCAGCCCTTCAAAGCACTTCATGGCTACAGACGTGAGTGCTACAGGTCTGTAGTCATTTAGGCAGGTTGCCTTTGCGTTATTGGGCACAGGGACTATGGTGGTCTGCTTGAAACATGTTGGTATTACAGACTTAATCAGGGACATGTTGAAAATGTCAGTGAAGACACCTGCCAGTTGGTCAGCACATGCCCGGAGCACACGTCCTGGTATTCCATCTGGCCCCGCAGCCTTGTGTATGTTGACCTGTTTAAAGGTCTTACTCACGTCGGCTACGGAGAGCATGATCACACAGTCGCTTGGAACAGCTGATGCTACACACACACACACACACACACACACACACACACACACACACACACACACACACACACACACACACACACACACACACACACACACACACACACACACACACACACACACACACACACACACACACACACACACCTTTTTTTTCTCGCACCATTGGTTAGAGCCTGTAAGTAAGCATTTCACTGTCAGGTCTACTACACCTGTTGTGACAAATACACGTGCACGTGACAAATACACTTTGATTTGATTTGATATCCTGCTAGCTGAATATCCATGTCGTCATTCAGCCACGATTCCGTGAAACATTGGATATTACAGTTTTTGATGTCCCGTTGGTAGGATATTTGTGATCGTACCTCGTCTAGTTTATTGTCCAATGATTGCACGTTGGTGAGTAGTATTGACGGTAACGGCAGCTTTCCCACTCGCCTTTTTCGGGACCTGACCAGGCATCCGGCTCTTTGTCCTCTACCTGCGTCGCTTCCTCTTGCAAATACACATTTAGTATTAACAGCATGCATTTGCAACTTAATGCAGAGTAAAACTTTTGTATGACTTAACGGCCCAGTGCAGTACCAACAAAATTGATGTTTTATATATTTATTTTATTTATTTAACCTTTATTTAACTAGGCAAGTCAGTTAAGAACAAATTCTTATTTACAATGATGGCCTACACCGGCCAAACCCTAACCCGGACGACGTTGGGCCAATTGTGGGACTCCCAATCGTGGGACTCCCAATCACGGCAGGTTATGATACAGCCTGGAATCGAACCAGGGTCTGTAGTGACGCCTATAGATATATACTTACACACTATGAAGTTGGACTAATACTGGGAAATTGTGAAAATTATGATAATGCCCTGTAAGAGCTGTTTGAAAAGACTGCCTGGTGGGATGTAGTTTTGGCCTGCCTGGTGACACCACTGGTTAATAAACCAATAAGAAAGAGAGTTACGGACCTCTCTGCCAATAACAGCTAGTATTCAGTTTTCCCCTCCCCACTCAGACCACTGCCAGACAGTTCTAGCAAAATTGTTGCTTGAGAAATGTATCTTTGCTAAGAAGTTATATCATATTTTACCTTTTTAATTTAAAACAGACAGTAGGGTACTTAATTGTTACGCAGAAATAATTTGATATTGAGATAAAAAAAGCTGCATTGGACATTTAATAAAAATGTATCGATAGTAATGGGGAAAAAAGTGCTTGTGCATTGATAAAGCACACAAAAGATGGCATTAACGATACGTAATAAGAAGAAATAGCCTAAATAGCCTAATAGCCTATTTTACACCATGGCCTGCTGAATTTGCAAGATAACTCAGCTGTGGTCCTAGAGCCTCAGGCAGGGGAGATGGGGTTAGTGAGAGCATGCCTAAGACCACAGTACACCACAAGAATTGGTAGAGAATAATAGTGTTTCTGTGGACACTAGATAATCTGGCTATCCAATGGCACCAGCGCGCGCGCGCACACACACACACACACAGACCTGGGTGTTTTACATGGCCGTGATGGTGTAGCCCTATTTATGTTACTTTTCTGAGTCAATTCAGGTAGCATTCAATGTCCTGTGTTCATTTTAACCATGGCAGCATTACAAATAGAAGATAAAAGCCTCTGTCTGTTGATCCTTTCCTCTTAATGTAATTGTCATGTCTGTCAGGCCAATGTTTCCAAAGAAACACAACTTATTTCAAGCACCAGTCGAGTAAAGTCAATAATGTTGTTCTGGTAACAAGATAATACAAAGAATTCAGGTAAGCAGCACCACACTCACACAGAAAAAAAGCAGAATGTTCTAACCTCAGTCAGGGCAATGTTTTCATATAAACAATTTATTTCAAGCACTGGTTAGTAGATAATCCAACAACACCAAGTAGAAAGTCTTCTATTAAAAAGTGGGACTTGTGTCCCTGGCTGCTACTCAAAGATACTGTTCTTATTAGGTCATAGATCAAATTAACTGCAATAAACTTTTCTCAAATATATTAGCAAAACTACACAGAACAACCGCGGACCACTGGAAAATAAGAGGGTACGTGAAAGCGTGTCAGTCACTTGTAAATTCTACATTGAACAAAAATATGAACGCAACATGTAAAGTGTTGGTCCCATGAGCTGAAATAAAAGATCCCATAAATGTTCCATATGCACAATACAAGGCCACTCTAAAATGTGCAGTTTTATCACACAACACAATGCCACAGATGTCTCAAGTTTTGAGGGAGTGTGCAATTGGCATGCCAACTGCAGGAATGTCCATCAGAGCTGTTGCCAGAGAATTGAATGTTAATTTCTCTACCATAAGCCGCTTCCAACATTGTTTTAGAAAAATTGGCAGTACATCCAACCGGCCTCACAACCACAGACCATGTTTATGGCGTTGTGTGGGCGATCAGTTTTCTGATGTTGCTGACAGGTGTATAACATCGAGCACACAGCCATGCAGTCTCCCTAGACAAACATTGGCAGTAGAATGGCCTTACTGAAGAGGTCAGTGACTTTCAATGTGGCACCGTCATAGGATGCCACCATTCCAACAAGTCAGTTTGTCAAATTTCTGCCCTGCTAGAGCTGCCTCGGTCACCTGTAAGTACTGTTATTGTGAAGTGGAAACGTCTAGGAGCAACAACGGCCCAGCCGCGAAGTGGTAGGCCACACAAGCTCACAGAACGGGACCACCGAGTGCTGAAGCATGTAGCCTCACCATCTGGCAGTCCGACGGACGATTCTGTGTTTCGTGGATTCCATGAGACCGCTACCTGCCCCAATGCAGGTGCAGACTGTAAAGTTTGGTGAAGGAGGAATAATGGTCTGGGCCTGTTTTTCATGGTTCAGGTTAGACCCCTTAGTTCCAGTGAATAGAAATCTTAACGCTACAGCATATAATGACATTGTAACGAAACTCTAGCTCTTCCTCCTCCTCGGACGAGGAGAGGAGAGAGGGATCGGAAGACCAATGTGCAGCGAGGTATGATGACATAATGATTTAATTTATTAAACAAGACGAAAAAACGAACTACACTTGATAATTAACAAAATAACAAAACGACGTAGACAGACCTGGACATGAGAACTTACATACAACGAAGAACGCACGAACAGGTACAGACTACAAAACGAATGAACGATACAGTCCCATGTGGTACCAACATACAAACACAGGAGACAACCACCCACAACAAACAATGTGAAACAACCTACCTTAATATGGCTCTCAATCAGAGGAAACGTAAACCACCTGCCTCTAATTGAGAACCATATCAGGTAACCCATTAACCAACATAGATACACATAACATAGAATGCCCACCCCAACTCACGCCCTGACCGACTACACACATACAAAACAACAGAAAACAGGTCAGGAACGTGACATAACCCCCCCCCCCCTCAAGGTGCGAACTCCGGACGCACCAGCATAAAGTCTAGGGGAGGGTCTGGGTGGGCATCTGACCACGGTGGTGGTTCAGGCTCTGGGCGTGGTCCCCACCCCACCATAGTCAATCCCAGCTTCCCTATCCCCCTCCCAATGACCACCCTACTATTAAACCCACCTAATTTAAGGGGCAGCACCGGGATAAGGGGCAGCACCGGAATAAGGGGCAGCACCGGAATAAGGGGCAGCACCGGAATAAGGGGCAGCACCGGAATAAGGGGCAGCACCAGGATAAGGGACAGCACCGGACTGAGGGACTGCAGCTCCGGGCTGAGGGACGGCAGCTCCGGGCTGAGGGACGGCAGCTCCGGGCTGAGGGACGGCAGCTCCGGGCTGGACGGCTCTGGCGGATCCTGGCTGGACGGCTCTGGCGGATCCTGGCTGGACGGCTCTGGCGGATCCTGGCTGGACGGCTCTGGCAGGTCCTGGCTGGACGGCTCTGGCAGGTCCTGGCTGGACGGCTCTGGCAGGTCCTGGCTGGACGGCTCTGGCAGGTCCTGGCTGGACGGCTCTGGCTGGTCCTGGCTGGACGGCTCTGGCTGGTCCTGGCTGGACGGCTCTGGCTGGTCCTGGCTGGCCGACGGCTCTGGACAAACGGGCAGCTCTGACAGCTCGGGACAGACAGACAGTTCTGGGCAGACTGGCAGTGCAGGCGGCTCTGGACAGACTGGCACACCTGTAGGGAGGAGACGGAGAGACAGCCTGGTGCGTGGGGCTGCCACAGGACCCACCAGGCTGGAGAGACCTACAGGAGGCTTGATGTTAAAAGGAGGCACCTGAAGGACCGGGCTGTGGGGGAGCACTGGAGCTCTGGTGCGCAGCCTTTGCACCACTCCCCCAGGCTGGAGTACTATTCCAGCCCGTACCCTCCAGAGTGCAGGCACAGGTTGAACCGGGCTGTGGATGAGCACTGGAGATCTAGTGCCTACTACGCGCACCTCTCCCTTAGGCTCCACTCCCACATTTGCCCGGTACGAGCGAAGCGTAGGCATAGGACGCACTGCACCCTCCCAGCGCCCCGGAGACACAGCATGCAGAGCCGGCGCAGGATACCCTGGACCGAAACTGCGTACCGGAGACCAGACGCGCTGAGCAGGCACAATACGCCCCGGCTGGATGCCCACACTCACACGACACTTTCGGGGGGCTGCCCTATAGCGCACCGGGCTATGGGCACGCACTGGCGACACCGTGCGCTTAACCGCATAACACGGTGCCTGACCAGTGACGCGTTGCTTATAATAAGCACGAGGAGTGCGCTCAGGTCTGCTACCTGGCTTAGCCACACTCCTCTCTAGCCCCCCCCCCCAAAAAAAATTATGGGGCTGCCTCTCGTACCTGTCGCGCTGCCTTGCTGCCTCCTCATATCGCCGCCGCTCAGCTTTCGCTTTCTCCAGCTCAGCTTTGGGGCGGCGATACTCCCCAGCCTGTGCCCAGGGTCCTTCTCCGTTCAAGATCTCCTCCCATGTCCAGGAGTCCTGGGATTTCTGATGTTGCTGTCGCTGTCCTTTTCCCCGCTGCTTGATCCTTGAGAGGTGGGTGGTTCTGTAACGAAACTCTAGCTCTTCCTCCTCCTCGGACGAGGAGAGGCGAGAGGGATCGGAAGACCAATGTGCAGCGAGGTATGATGACATAATGATTTAATTTATTAAACAAGACGAAAAAACGAACTACACTTGATAATTAACAAAATAACAAAACGACGTAGACAGACCTGGACATGAGAACTTACATACAACAAAGAACGCACGAACAGGTACAGACTACAAAACGAACGAACGATACAGTCCCATGTGGTACCAACATACAAACACAGGAGACAACCACCCACAACAAACAATGTGAAACAACCTACCTTAATATGGCTCTCAATCAGAGGAAACGTAAACCACCTGCCTCTAATTGAGAACCATATCAGGTAACCCATTAACCAACATAGATACACATAACATAGAATGCCCACCCCAACTCACGCCCTGACCGACTACACACATACAAAACAACAGAAACAGGTCAGGAACGTGACAGACATTCTAGACGATTCTGTGCTTCCAGCTTTGTGGTAACAGTTTGGAGAAGGCCCTTTCCTGTTTCCGCATGAGAATGCCACCGTGCACAAAGCGAGGTCCATACAGAAATGGTTCGTCAAGATCGGTGTTGAAGAACTTGACTGGGCTGCACAGAGCCCTGACCTCAACCCCATCAAACACTTTTGGGGTGAATTGGAACCTTGACTGCAAGCCAGGCCTAATCGCCCAACATCAGTTCCCGACCTCACTAATGCTCTTGTGGCTGAATGAAAACAAGTCCCCGCAACAATGTTACAACATCTAGTGGAAAGCCTTCCCAGAAGAGTGGAGGCTGTTTAAAGCAGTAAAAGGGGGACGGGGCAAATCAATATTAATGCCAATGATTTTGGAGTGAGATGTTCAACAAGCAGGTGGCCACATACTTTTGGTCATGTAGTGTACCTTGAAGAGATCCTGAGGCCTATCCCCCCCCCCCCCCCCCCCCCCCCCAGTCATGTGAAATCCATAGATTAGATCCTAATGAATTTATTTAATTTAACTGATTTACTCATATGAACTGTAACTCAGTAATATCTTTGAAGTTGTTGCATGTTGTGTTTCTATCTTTGTTCAGTATAGTTTATGTAAATAAGCCTAAGAATAACGACATGATCTTAGTTGAGTTGTTCTGGCCCGTAGTCTACTCTACATATAGGCTAAGGCGTATTCACCTAAATGGGAGGTGATAATGTTTGGGTAAGGAACACCTCTGTATGACGAAAGAGATGTGTAGTAACCCTTGGTCCCGCCTACACACAATCACCCTTTACCTTGAAGTAGAGCCATACTAAACTTGAGTAGTGATAACAGAACAGGGCTGTGATCTATCTCCCCTGCTCTGAAGTTTAATGTTTAACTAGTAGGGGGGAGGAGATCAGTGCCTGCTGTCAGAGTGCAGCTTGAAGCATGGCCCAAGCCATGTAAATCCACTTTCTGGAAGAAGAACTGTACGGACGACCTATGGCTGCCTACAAAACTCAAGTCCTGCCACTTTGAGGGCTTATTCACAGGCGTGTTTCTCGGAAAACCTGAAACGAGGAAGAAACTTTCTGGTATGGCAAATGGGATCCTAATCTTCTTCTGTGATATAGTTTATCTGGGCAACCAAGTGGCCCGTGGTGAGAAATGTGTTGTGTCGCAACACACGTGGGATAATCTACTTTTGGACAAAATCACAGTTTTAGACGAAGGAGTCGGAAATCTATTACTTTATCTCTGAAAAAATACATTTCTCCCTGGCTGTTTGGATTGGATTTCCTCTTGGAATCCATTACAAAGACTCTGCCCTGCTGATCTGAAAAGCTTTTTTAAAAAGTATATATTTGGAAATCGAAACTCTAACAGATAAATCCTTTACTATGAATGAGGGGGAGGCCGAGATATCTAAGGAGAAAGACTGGAAAGAGCTGGAGCCCAACTATGCCATTAAAATCTTCCTCACCGTCCTGTACAGCCTCATCCTGCTCACAGGCATTGTGGGTAATGGAGTCACCATCCAGGTGATGCAGGTGCTGCAGCATAATGGCTACATGCAGAAGTACGTGACGGACCACCTGGTGAGCCTGGCGTGCTCCGACCTTCTGGTCCTCCTCATAGGCATGCCCGTGGAGCTCTACAGCGCCACGTGGTTCCCCTTCACCTCCACCTCGGGTGACGCTTCCTGCAAGATCTACAATTTCCTGTTCGAAGCCTGCAGTTATGCCACCATCTTGAACGTGGCGACACTCAGCTTTGAACGCTACATGGCCATTTGCCACCCATTCCGCTTTAAGGCCCTGGCAGGAGAGCGAACGGGGGGCCTCATTGCTCTCGCCTGGGTCACGGCCGTGTTCGTGGCTATCCCGCTGCTGTTCACCACGGGAATGGAGGGCCACGTCATAGAGCCAGACGTTGGGCCGGTCCAGAACCTGACATTCTGCACCAACCTGAGGGAGCAGTGGGGGGTGTACAGGGCCAGTATCTTTGTGGCGTTCATCGTGTACATGGTGGTGCTGGCCAGCGTTGGGGTCATGTGTCGGGGCATGATCCTGGTCCTTCAGAAAACCATGAGGCCCATGGGAGGAGGGGTCAACGGAGAAGAGGGCACGCCAAAACACGAGAATGCCCGGGTCAAAGCCGCCAAGAAGCAAACCATACTTTTTCTAGGTATGTTAACACTTACAGTATACACTCTACCCAAAATATCTAAAATGTTACCGATTGCAATTTGGAATGGATGTTGATACATTTTGTTAAGCCAGCTGGTGGCCACAATGTGTGTGTGTGCGTGTGCATGTTTGTGTTACAAAGGGGGTGTACACCATTGCATTCCAACTGGAGTTGTTGAGACATGTCTGTTCGACTTCACCTTTGTTTATCTAACAGTGGAAAAACCACTCTGGGCCCCAACCTCTGATTGACTCCACAAGACACATGTTGAAACAAACTATTTTGAAATGTTATGACCATTCAAATGATTGATTTCCCACACATCTTCTGTTTGGGGTGGTCTGTGCCATTACCGTCCACAGATAATCTCAAGAGAACTCACACAAAGAACATTCCTTGTTTTGATCATGTTATATTGATTTCACATGTGGAAAGAAATACAGTGCATTCGGAAAGTATTCAGACCCCTAAACGTTTTGCACATTTTGTTACGTTACAGCCTTAATCTAAAATTTATTAAATAGTATTTTTCCCCCTCATCAATCTACACACAATACCCCATAATGACAAAGCAAAAACAGATTTTTAGACATTTTTGCAAATGTATTAAAAATAACTAACTGAAATATTACATTTACATTACTATTCAGACCCTATACTCAGTACTTCGTTGAAGCACCTTTAGCAGCAATTACAGCCTCGAGTCTTCTTGGGTATGAAGCTACAAGCTTGGCACACCTGTATTTGGGGAGTTTCTCCCATTTTTCTCTGCAGATCCTCTCAAGCTCTGTCAGGTTGGATGGGGAGCGTCGCTGCACAGCTATTTTCAGGTCTCTCCAGAGATGTTGGATCGGGTTCAAGTCCGGGCTCTGGCTGGGCCACTTAAGGACATTCAGAGATTTGTCCCAAAGCCAGTCCTGCATTGTCTTGGCTGTATGCTTATGGTTGTTGTCCTGTTGGAAGGTGAACCTTTGCCCCAGTCTGAGGTCCTGAGCGCTCTGGAGCAGGTTTTCATAAAGGATTTCTATGTACTTTGCTTCGTTCATCTTTCCCTCAATCATGACTAGTCTCCCAGTCCCCGCCGATGAAAAACATCCCCGCAGCATGATGCTGCCACCTCCATGCTTCACTGTGGGGATGGTGTTCAGGCCAAAGAGAACAATCTTGGTTTCATCAGGCCAGAGAATCTTGTTTTTCATGATCTGAGAGTCCTTTAGGTGCCTTTTGGCAAACTCCAAGCAGGCTGTTGTGTGTCTTTTACTGAGGAGGGGCTTCCATCTGGCCACTCTATCATAAAGGCATGATTGGTGGAGTGCTGCAGAGATGGTTGTCCTTCTGGAAGGTTCTCCCATCTCCAACGAGGAACTCGGGGGCTCTGTCAGAGTGACCATCGGATTCTTGGTCACCTCCCTGACCAAGGCCCTTCTGCCTCGATTGCTCTTTTAGGCCGGGCGGCCAGCTCTAGGAAGAGTCTTCTTGGTTCCAAACTTCTTCCATTTAAGAATGATGGAGACCACTGTGTTCTTGGGGACCTTCAATGCTGCAGAAATGTTTTGGTACCCTTTCCCAGATCTATGCCTCGACACAATACAGTCTCTGAGCTTGACAGACAACTCCTTTGACCTCATGGCTTGGTTTTTGCTCTGACATGCACTGTCAACTGTGGGACCTTATATAGACAGGTGTGAGCCTTTCCAAATCATGTCCAATCAATTGAATTTACCACAGGTGGACTCCAATCAAGTTGTAGAAACATATCAATGATGATCAGGATGCACCTGAGCTCAATTTCGAGTCTCATAGCAAAGGGTCTGAATACTTCTGTAAATAAGGTATTTCAGTTTTTTAGGGTTTAATCAATTTGCAAAAAATTCTAAAAACGTGTTTTTGCTTTGTAACAAAATGTGGAAAAAGTCAAGGGATCTGAATGGGGTATCATGTGTAGATTGAAGAGGAAAGAAAGTAATTTAATCCATTTTAGAATAAGGCTGTAACATAGCAAAATGTGGAAAAAGTCAAGGGATCTGAATTATTTCCGAATGCACTGTAAATACTACACAACATTTAGTATTCAAAGTTATTTCTTAATTTTTTCTGGACTTTATTATTGTATTTCCTTGTGTTGAATTGTTGTAAAGTACTCGGGTATTGGAAGCAGGTAGCCTTGTATACATTTGTTCACAAATCCAACCTCTTCAGGATTCAACCCTTTTTTCAATTTTTGCCTAAAATGCAATACCCAAATCTAACTGCCTGTAGCTCAGGCCCTGAAGCAAGGATATGCATATTCTTGATACCATTTGAAAGGACACCGATCCCGTAGAGGTTAACAATGTCTATAGGATTAATATGTGCGGCTGCGTGTCGTCAAATCAGCATGTACTTAAATGTAAAGTGTTTGCTCTAAATTGGTTACAGGGTTTGCAGGCAATAGTTTATCTCAACAGCAAATATTACCGCATGGCAAAAAGAATCGGAAGCCAATGTGAACATAATGTAGGAAATTACAGGTTCAGTAGTTCTCTATGGGGGTACTTGCTGTGTAATCTAAATGAAAATGGGCAGATTTACTTCAATTTGGCACTTGATAATGTAGACGGAGAATTGTTAACCTCATATCTCCTCATAACGGCTCTCTACTCTTCTCAACCACCTATTCGACCCATTCAGAGTGGAAATATTAATATTTAAAATGCAGGAAACATATCCTTGCATATTTTGCATTTCGGTGTGTCAACATATTTGTCCAGTCATCTATTATAAATGATTCAACTAAATCTGTTTGCAGGATGTCCAATATTCTAAGAAATCAAATTTAGCCTATGCCTACAGTAGCATCCAAGCTAACCATATTGTGTAAGCTTGTAAACCAGCCATGCTAAATCATCATTGTATTCACATTAGAAATTAGTATTCTCTTTAGTTACCTTGTACCTGTTTTTCCTAAGGCTTCTCCATTCCTAAATCCCATCACAGCCCTTTCAGGGGACAGCAATCTCCACAATTGGTGGTGCCATCTCGGCTTCCATTCCACTACTAGCCCAGTGATCACTACTTGAAGGTATAACAGCTCATTGAGTGGTGCCTGAAGAGCTGTGTTTCAACTGATTGCAAGGTATAGATTTCAGCGCCTAGCTGGTCTGCTGCCTCTTGACAAGTGACAGGTCTCACTGTGCATTTGTTTTCAGAGCGGTGCGGTTGTATTCAGCAGCTAGTATTGCAACAGCATCCTTGAGTTTGTATTCCACTCAGAATGTAGTTAGCTTATGTACCAGTCTATGGTCAAAATAAATAAACAGTGTCATGGAGCAAGTGCCATTTTGGGAAAGACTGTAAAACAGTCCCTGGTTGATGGTTGCTGGTCTTGGGTAAAATTCTAGTCTGGGCTTCCGCCCAAATTTGCTATGGGGGTGTTCATAAAACCCTCATTGTCTCATCTAGTCTTTATTGTGTGGGATGATTTATCCTGTCAGGATTTTTACCATCTGCTCCCCCTTTTCATTAGAAAGGGCTCGACTACATAATGTTCCATTAGCTTGACTGCAATTTAGCCAGTAGCTTCAGTCATTTATCAGCCTCCCAGTAAGTTGGGGAAGAAAGAATTCCTCAGCCAGTCTACAACAGTGTTTCTCACGAGCTAGGCTAATGTGAGAGAATAACTAATGCAACCAGCCCGCTGATTCTGAGTAGAGGGTGCAATGCTACCATTTCTAGCCACTTTACCTGTAACAAGATTCTGTAGTATCAAACGCTCGTGCTTTTACTGTATTAACACAGGACACATTGATGTACAGTACAGTAGCACATTGGTTTTATGAGTTGCATCCTCTACTGAAACCTTATCCTAAACTTGTACAGCTAATGCAGCAAAAAAATATACATTTATTAGCAGCTTCCCCCAAGCTCCCACATATGTGCACATATCACATGCATTACGCAATATATAATAGTATATTTTATTATTATTATATTATTCATTTGATCATTTTCATTTTTTAATGTGTACTTCTGACTATTCTCTTCAAGAGGTGATGATATTAAAACCAAATAGTTCTGCGATTTATTTCACAATCCCTTGAAAATGGCACATAGTTGTCAATGGTTTTAATGGAGTTGGGGGTCTCCTTGCCCCCCAGCAGCCAAATCGAACGCTATTGTGACTTTTTTATTGATAACGACCTTTTGAAACAGGTTGGGGTTTTCTTACCGGTATCTTACTACACTGAAGAAAAATATAAACGCAACATACAACAATTTCAACGTTTTTACTGAGTTACATTCATATAAGGAAATCAGTCAATTGATATAAATTCATTAGGCCCTAATCTATGGATTTCACATGACTGTGAATACAGATATGCATCTGTTGGTCACAGATACCTTAAAAAAAGTAGAGACGTTGATCAGAAAACCAGTCCGTATCTGGTGTGACCAGCATTTGCCTCATGCAGCGAATAACATCTCCTTTGCGTAGAGTTGATCAAGCTGTTGATTGTGGCCCGTGGAATGTTGTCCCACTCCTCGTCAATGGCTGTGCGAAGTTGCTGGATATTGGCAGGAACTGGAATACGCTGTCATTACATGTCAATCCAGAGCATCCCAAACATGCTTAATGGGTGACATGTTTGGTGAGTATGCAGGCCATGGAAGAACTGGGACATTTTTAGATTCCAGGAATTGTGTACAGATCCTTGCGACATGGGGCTGTGCATTTTCATGCTGAAACATCTCTGTGCATTCACATTGCCATCGATAAAATGTAATTGTGTTCGTTGTCCATTGCTTATGCCTGCCCTTACCATAACCCCACCACCACCATAGGGCGCTCTGTTCACAACTTTGACATCAGCAAACTGCTCGCCCACACAACACCATACTGCCCAGTACAGTTGAAACCGGGATTCGCAGTTTCATCAGCTGTCCGGATGGCTGGTCTCAGATGATCCCGCAGGAGGTCCTATGCATTGGTGGTTACGAGTGGTCTGCGGTTTGATGCCAGTTGGACGTACTGCCAAATTCTATAAAACGACGTTGGAGGCAGCTTATGGTAAAGAAATTACCATTAAATTCTCTGGCAACAGCTCTGGTGGACATTCCTGCAGTCAGCATGCCAACTGCATGCTCCCTCAAAACTTCAGACATCTGTGGCAATGTGTTGTGTGACAAAGCTGCACTTTTTAGAGTGGCTTTTTACTGTCCCCAGCAAAAAGTGCACCTGTGTAATGATTATGCTGTTTAATTAGCTTCTTTATATGCCACACCTGTCAGGTGGATGGATTATCTTGTTTACTTCAATAACAGGGATGTAAACAAATGTATGCACAACATTTGAGAGAAATACGTTTTTTTTGCATATGGATAATTTCTGGGATCTTTTATTTCAGCTCATGAAAAATGGGGCCAACACTTTACATGTTGCGTTTATATTTTTGTTCAGTATATTATCAGTGTTAGTAGAGATAATATTGCTTATAAGTAAGTTACTACACAGACAAGGGTGACAATATAAAATTGGCGCCAGCTTTAATTTATTTTAAGTATAATAAACCAATCATAAGTTAATAGGCAAATATATCGGAATTTGGATGCCCTACGTGAAGTTTCCATAAGATGTAAAATAATATATTATTAGTAATAATAAATAATAATCACAAGGCTGTATAACATTATCCTAAATATAACCCATCAACTTTCCACAACTTTATTTTACTATGTCAACATAATCTTTGTTGTATATGTTTTGGGGCCGAACTGGTGGCAGTTGTGAAAGAAGTTAATAGTTGGAAGAGTTGCAGAGTTAATAGCATAATAAGCCATTGTTTTCATTATTTAGGCTTTTTTCTCCTGAACCGCATGGTCTATTTACAAGGCACACATGGACAACATGGACACAAATATAAAGATCATGAAAAAAATATGAATACATATTAAAATAAATATTCAATTATAAATGACCAAACATGTCATCCCTTTTGCATCCCTACATATAAATAATGATATCCCTGATAGCATTATTTATACTAAACTATATCAACTATGTCATACAAATGTATTTACATACTGATACATTTCTTGTTTTTACAGTCAAAATGATTGTTATGCATTTAATATATAATTAGCCAATAATGAAAAGGATGAGTAAGAATATTCTCTCAATCTGCTATTGTCTTAAGTCATAGCAGCTAACTATGAATTACAAATCCAAATGTCCATCCAAACCTGCTACATCTTCGATGGAAGCCAGTGCAGTGCTCTCGCTGTAGAATGTATGACTAGGTGTGCAGTTCATCAGGGTGTTGACGTTGAAGAGCTCTCTCACCAGACCGGAGGCCAGTCCACAGATACTGTAGCTGTGATGAGGAGGCCAGTGATTCTGCTCTTCCCCTGCATGGTACCTCAGTTTTATGATGCCCCCTTTGTCTTCTTCATCTGTTACCGTGGGTCACTGCCTTTGCCTCCAGCCTCGTCCCTTAAGCAAATCGCCCCTCTGACTCTCTGGCAAATTCTTGGACTCATACTCCTGACGAGTATGTTGGATGGACATGGGGGGAGAAATGACCTGGAACCTATTTTAAGTGATGATCTATACATTCGTCATGCTTCTTTGACACAACTCACTTTGTCAATGAGTTCGGTGTAGTCCTGGTAAAATATTTATTTTGGAGTCGTCTTAGATTGGGCATGTTTACTTTGGATTAATCTAGCAAGTCTAATTGTACTGCTTCACTTTTAAGAGAATGGTATTTTATGAGTATAAATTAAATTCCAGTAGTATACACTCAATTATTGTAGCCTACAGTATGTTGCATGAATTGCTGTCTGATCAGCTTCACAGGAAAGCTAATCTTTGAACAAAACCTCAGTGTTTGTTAGGACTGATGAATTCTGAGTTTGTTCGAAAAGCACCACGAGTGTCTCAAGTGGAGATCAGAGATGAACAGCTGTTCTCATTCAGATTACAACAGACACACAATCAGACTAATATCCCCCACTTGAGAGAGAACAGCAGGCAAATCACAGCTACGTGTGACAAACAAATTGAGTCAAGAATATGCAAAACCCCACTTAACCAAATTAGAAAAAGATTTTATGCCACTTTTCAGCAAGTTTTTACAGTGATACTGTAGTTCAGTCGTATAGTTCCATACCTTGAAATGAATGCATGGAAGGGCACTGTTTCTGTTCCATTGTTTCTTTACCTGGCTATATGTTGCAAATGGTTAATGGGGTTAATGTTAGCCTAACTCTTAAATAGCAAGAAAACTGTAAAAATACACACACACACACACAAAAAAAGTCATAGGCCATATTTGCAAAGTCATGACCATGTATTCCCCCTAAAGTGTGTTGTGTTTTCAGTATATTTGATTTACAGCACCGGAGCAAAACAGTTTTCCATTAGTATTCTCCACTAATACGCTAAATAATTTACTGTATATACTCTGTCAAGCTCATGCACGGGAAAAAGCTTCCGAGTTTGTATTCTTGAGTAGAATTTGTTGGACTTTTTTGCGTGTCAATTTGCCTTGTGCAAAGATGTTGATCCCTGTCTCTTACGTTGTAAACACATCAATTATTCAGAATGCTTTTTTGTGCTGTATCACTGTGTTTTGTGTTGAGCGGTTGAGGGACTTGCTTTACTCTGCTCCTATAAACTAACATAATGCATTAGTCAATCTCGACTGCTTTTAACCAGAAGATATAATAGATATAATCAACTCCCTATAATAAACTTCAATTGAAAAATATAAATTGTCTATGCATGTGTAGTCTTATGTATTTGTGTGAATCTTATCATTAGGTCTTTATTGGTGTCTTTTTCTAGGCCTACTTTACTAAGATGTAGGCATATATACAGCCTTATGTGCTGTATATTAGTTGATAACAGTATATAGTAATTTGTTTAATTTCAAATGGGTGATACATAGGCCTACAATAACCTTAATCTGTACCTTTCTTCCCCATGAATCAAAGTACAAAACAATCAAATTATGCATAGCTAATTAGAAAGATACTGAATCCAACAAGTTTTGCTGAAATTACATTTGATTTACAGCTTAAGTGCAACTTAGCAATATTAAGAAATTGGAGTATTACAAGAGCCACTGCACAGACCCTCAGTGCAAATGATGGCCATGGGTAAAAAATGGGTGCCATTGCCTCCGGCTTATTTGAATCAATCTACTTCACCTGGCTCTTCCTCGCTCCCCTCAGCATCATAAAATTATCATATCACTCTCAGCTACTATAAAATTCATAACTGCTTAATATTGAGAGACAGGAAGTGCAGCAGCAATACATTCAGAGATGCATTGCACCATTTTCCAATGTGTTATTGAGTTTAGGGCCAACTTTGTGCTTGCGTAGATTTTTTTTTTTATAACTCAAAGCGACATCCTTCTACAGGAGACTTACACATTTAAATAGGTTTGAGCTTTATGTATCATAGTGTATTTCTCTGCTAGGATTTCAACTAAAGTTAATCAAGCTGACATGACAATATTGTAGTGAATGGTAAAAGCGCAATGCTGCATGCAGGTTTCGAATGCAGTTCTCCCATCTCGTAGGCAAACTTGCTTACTGCTGGTCCAATATGGTTAAATGCCTTTGGGATGATAGTAGTGAACCTACAGTATACACTGAGTGTACAAACCTTTAAGAACACCTTCCTAATATTGAGTTGCTGAAATATTTTGTCTTGCCTTCCCTTCATCTACACTGACTGAAGTGGATTTAACAAGTGACATCAATAAGGGATCATAGCTTTCACCTGGTCAGTCTATGTCATGGAAAGGGCAGGTGTTCTTAATGTTTTGTACACTCAGTGTACTGTATAGGCAAGGCCTATATAAGAGCTCAGATGGTGAGAGTAGTCACAATGTATCTGTAAGTGGGTATTCGACGAGCTCACTGAAAAAAACCTGGCTGTGGTGATTGCCGTTGTCAATTATCTCTGAAAGGGCGAGTCACGCCCCTGTCACTGTGCCACTTTACCTCCAAAATAACTTTTAATCTCGAGCCGACTGTGACTTTGGAGAGTAATTAAAAGCAGTGTACCACCTCGTTAATTTGCCCACAAATCACAGCTAGGACACAAGGTTAATTGCTTTAGATATTTTTTGTCAGTCACAGGCAGCTTTGCATATCTGAAACGAACATAAATTTTGTTTTGCCGCATTTAGCCTTTGACACGTGCCCTGATGTGAACATTCTCTTTCTGTGTATTATCTCACACTGGTCAGATAGAGATGTGGAGTGGTGAAAGCTGTAAGTGCTTTGAGGCATAGACATACAGAGTGGTTGGTTTGATTCCTTTCTCTCAGTTGGTGGCTTCAACATTATTTTTATAGTAGAGGGCAATTCCACGGTAACAAAATTACACTCTGACTCAGATTTTTCCATTTAAAATGTATACTAAACTACAACCCAATTATTTTAATGAGTTCAGCCCCCAAACAAGACCACAAGACCAAATCTTAGAGTAGAGTATAGTACAGGGAAGTAGATATGTACAGTACAGTACAATTATTATCTATTTTGTTGCCTAGTCACTTTCAGATATGTTTAAAGATATGTGGGTTTTTGGTAGCGGAATAACATGGCAATGTTAATTTTTCCAAAACTAAATGTGTAGATATTAGTTGGCAGGGGTCTTTACTTCAACATTATTGTGTTTTGATTTACAGTACCAGTAAAAAGTTTGGACACACCTACTCATTCAAGGGTTTTTCTTTATTTTTACTATTTTCTACATTGTAGAATAATAGCGAAGACATCAAAACTATGAAATAACACATAAAAAACTGTTCAACAAATCAAAACATATTATATATTTGAGATTCTCTAAAGCCCCCTTTCCCTTGATGACAGCTTTGCACACCCTTGAGTAGTGGTTTCTTTGCAGCAATTTGACCATGTTGAGATGTGTCTGTTACCTGAACTCTGTGAAGCATTTATTTGGGCTGCGATTTCTGAAGCTGGTAACTCTAATGAACTTATCCTCTGCAGCAGAAGTAACTCTGGGTCTTCCTTTCCTATGGTGGTCCTCATGAGAGCTAGTTTCATCCTTGAGCTTAATGGTTTTTGCAACTGCACTTGAAGAGTAAGGTGTGTTTTTGAAAAATAAGGCCTGTTTTTCTTTTGAAGTCAGAAGGAGGCTAGTATTAGGTACATTTATACCTATTGTAGACTATGGTGATATTATATATGAACGTTTCCGCTCAGTGTTTGAGATCAATTGACACCTTTTACCATGGAGCATTGCGACTTATTTTAAACTGCAAAACCCTTACGCACCACTGCACTTTATATACCAGGGTTGGCTCACTCGTAGGCTCAGTCACTGACATAATTTTATTTACAAAGCCATATTTGGTTTATTACCATTTTACTTGTGCATTTTTATACTTCACAAATGTGGTGGGTATTGTCTTCGTTCGCAGGACTTTATCCTGCTAACTGTTTCAAATGTCCGAACTGAATTTGGAACGCCTTACAAAATAGTTTTAAACTGGATGAACTTGTCCCGATTGCTGTTTTTAAATCATTGATGAAGGATTTTGAGGCTGATTCCTTGACCTGACAATGTTTTTAAATTGTTGTTTACGTATTTCGTTATACTCCTGTGATTTCTATGTTTTTTACTAGATTACTTGTAGTTTTTCATGTTGTCTGTCTGTTTATTTTTATTTATTTTATTTACCCTTTATTTAACCAGGTAGGCCAGTTGAGAACAAGTTCTCATTTACAACTGTGACCTGGCCAAGATAAAGCAAAGCAGTGCGACAAAAACAACAACACAGAGTTGCACATAAACAAACGTACAGTCAATAACACAATAGAACAAAATCTATGTACAGTGTGTGCAAATGTAGGAGAGTAGGGAGGTAAGGCAATAAATAGGCCATAGAGGCAAAATAATTACAATTTAGCATTAAGACTGGAGTGATAGATGTGCAGATGATGATGTGCAAGTAGAGATACTTGGGTGCAAAAGAGCAAGAAGATAAATAACAATAATTGTAATTGTGTAATGACTTGGTACTGCCTATCTTGGCCAGGAAGCTCTTGAAAAAGATATTTAAAATCTCAATGTGCCCTTCCTGGTTAAATAAAGGCTAAATAAATTAAATAAAACTATCCGGATTGACTGACCTTCATGTCTTAAAGTAATGATGGACTGTCGTTTCTCTTTGCTTATTTGAGCTGTTCTTTCCATAACATGGATTTGGTCTTTTACCAAATAGGGCTATATTCTGTATACTACACTTACCTTCTCACAACACAACTGATTGGCTCAAACACATTAAGAGGGAAAGAAATTCCACAAATTAACTTTTAATAAGGCACACCTGTCAATTGAAATGCATTCCAGCTGGTTGAGAGAATGCCAAGAGTGTGCAAAGCTGTCATCAAGGAAAAGGGTGGCTGCTTTGAAGAATCTCAAATATAACATTTGTTTAACACTTTTCTGGTTACTACATGATTCCATTTGTGTTATTTCATACTTTTGATGTCTTCACTATTATTCTACAATGTAGAAAATAGTAAAAAATAAAGAAAAACCCTTGAATGAGTAGGTGTGTCCAAACTTTTGACTGGTGCTGTATATATTGTACATGTGATAAGGTCACACAGAGGGCCAGAGATAATTACAGACACCAGTGAAATTCTGAAGTACCTAAAAAGGCCACTAGATGTCCTCTAATAAAATTCTATATATTCCTTGAAAGTTACCAACATTCTCGTAGTTTACTTATAAACGTATACAATTTCCAGTAATATACCCTTCCTTTGCAACCCTACCTCTGCCAGGAAGCTGAAACTTGGTTTCAGAATAACTGGTTATTCCAGCAAAACAATAACTCCAAGCACAAATCAAAATCCACAAAGAAATGGATAATTGGCCCTCTCAGTATCCGGACTTGAAACCCACTGAAAACCTGTGGTTTGAATTGAAGAGGGCAGTCCATAAGCGCAGACAAAGGATATCAAGGATCTGGAAGGATTCTGTATGGAGGAATGGTCTAAAATCCCTCCCAATGTGTTCTCCAACTCGTTTGAGAAAAACGCTTAGGGCCGTTATCCAAGCATGGTAAGGAATTGAAAGGTATTGAAATATGGGGTGTCAATAATTTTGACCCCTATCTTTTTGAGAAAAAAAGTATTACTTGTTAAAATATTAACTTATATGTTAATATTCTCTTTTACCGGAGGTTCCTGTATACCTGCTGTGTTTTTCCTAGAGATGATTCAATCCTTTTCCTTTGTGGGTAGATTTTTGAGAATATCAATCTCGTCTAGTCAGATATGAAGGAGTAAATAATAGAGACTAAACACATCCATATGGTCAAGAGAGGCAGATGGCCAGCTCCAGTCATGCAACAGTCTAGTCTAATTTTCTGCATCATGGAACACAGTGTTAGTAGCTTAGCATTGAGCAGTGTTTGCTAATTTGTCTGTTGGCATTCAATTAGTTCTAGAGCTTTATCGTTGAGATTTATCATACCAACCAGAGCACTTCTGGAAGTCAAAGCTTTAAACAGACAAAAGGTGTGTTGTATGCCTTTAGCTTCCCAATTGGCATATCAGAAGCGTCTAGCAAGATGTCCGAAAAACTTACAAACAACTTTTATCCACTCTTTATTTCTTTCCTTCTCTCGCTCCTGCCATCCCTTCCGCCTTCAGGCTGTGACTGTGAAATGACCTGGAAATAAGAATCTGTTCCTTATTGCTACTCAGCTGTAAAATGCCTTGAGGACCAGTATGAGTCATATTGAGAGATGAATGGATGGAGCAAGGGAGGCATTTTTTTTTTTGCTCTGGACCGCAGTCATTGTTTTCCATAAAGCATTGTTATGGGCCTCCTGTTTTAATCAGGGTAAAACCAATGGAAGCCAGGGCCCAGGTTCCCTCTACAGCATTAGCATGATTAAAACCGAGCCATACTCCTCTCTGTTCATTTGGAGGTGTGAGGTAGTTAGTGTCAGTGTCCTGCCAGTAGCAGTGATTGGTGGTCCTATGACACAGATACGACCGGTACCCCTTCTTTATATAGCTGCACCACCGAATCCACATTGGCTTGAGGCAACTTGACGAAACAGCTTTGTGGCGTTGTAATGAGACAGTATTGTCATTATACCTTTTATGTAGTCACACCCTGCCTACTATGCCAGTTGTAAGCTGGACTAAAAACACTATTTAATGTGGTATGACATTATCTTTTATGACATGGCACTACCAGTCTTTTCAGATCCGATTCTGACATTTTCCAATGCCTAGTGATTCTTCCGAAGAAATCACACAGGCCGTGTCCAAATACCAGTACTTTCATTCTGAATAGTAGGCATTTTGGGTATGCAAAAAATAGAACGTTTTGTAGCGTGACATTTGAAAAATGTAGTATGATTTGAATGCCAGGATGTCATACTCATTTCGGCTTTTCATCAAGTAAAATTCGCTGCACACTATAAAATAAGAGAATCATCTTTCCAGACCCACATATGTTTGAAAACAGCTGATAATCAGAGAAGGGGACGGGTTCCCAAAACGAACGAATGGCGGGAATCAATTCAATTGCGCACTAGATACAAATGATCAGTATGGATGACCGTAGCATGTTGATATTTGTTGCTAGCTGTTGTTTTTTGGCTAAGCATTACATTCTAAATCATATGTATCACGATTACTACACAGCACAGTATGCCGTTTTAGTAAGTAGTAGGCAAGACAGATTTTGGACATGGCCAAAGCAAATGTAGAAACTCTGTTTGCCTCTGGACGTTGCAGTCCAGTATCATTGCACTAATATCCTCTTCGGAATGAATGTTGCTCGAGTGGCTTAACGACAGAGGATATTCTATTAGCTAGCAAATTAATTTGCTCACACGCGTTAGCTAGGGCAGCCAGTACATTTGTGACTGACAGACTTGAAAAGGACTGGAGATTTTCCCAGGCTTATAAGTGTCCTTACTGGATCCATGGACTTAGATATAATGAAGACGTATTATCTTCCCCACACAGGCAGGCACGCACACATACACACTCACACACACACACGCACACACACACACTGTGAGTTTGCTGTTTTATATCATATTATGCTTTTTATTACACTGTGATACTCAAGCACTTACAAACTTTAGGGCCTAAACACAAACCATTATTTGCATGCATCTCTACACCTCACATTTGCTTACAGGTTTTATAACTTGTTTGCAGTACGTAACAATAGTGGTGTAACCACCACAGAGCGATGTCTGGCCACACAATAGAAACAAAAGGCTCAATCAGAGATTCCAATTACAGAAGAGACATGGAATGAATTGGTTGAATAATCAGCTTTAATTGTTTTCTAATTAGTAGCTCGGCATATTGTCCATATTTACGGGGCTCTGTGGTGTCGTGTGTGTGTGCCTGTGTGTGCAGCAGAGGGGGCTGGTGGGAGGAGCTGTAGGAGGATGGACTCATTGTAATGCCTGGAATGGCATGAAACCATGTTTGACTCCGTTCCATTTATTCCATTCCAACCATTACAATGAGCCTGTCCTCCTATAGCTCCTCCCACCACCCTCTGGTGTGCAGGGTTGGGTAGGTTACTTTCTAAATGTAATTCCTCACAGTTACTAGTTACTTGTCCAACATTGTAATCAGTTACGTAATTTTGGGATTATCCAAACTCAGTAACGTAATCTGATTACTTTACTTTTAGATTACTCTCCCTTTAAGATGCTTTAGAAGAAGACAAATCAGATATATTACTAATTGAACGACATCTATTGCTGGACAAATCAATGTTAGAGTTTCATAACTGGCCCTAAATGGAGGTTGCATTACTTTTTCTAACCCATTGCTTGTACTACAGATAAATAATATGATTAAAAATACATAATACATAAAAAAACAAAGTCTGTGAGATTTCCATCATTCCAAGTCATTGAATACCCCTTGATCTTCAAGAATAGGATAGGGAAAATATGTAATTATAGATTATCCAAATTGTTTTATCTGAACATAACCCAAAAACAAAGAACTTATACGCTGACTACCATGGAGTGAATTTAGTCAGCAAAGGACTTATTGGCCTGCCCTACTCTGTTGTTTATGATTTTGTTGTCATGGAGGTCTGATTGAGCTTTTATTAATGCCATATGCTCCATTTGCTATCGAAATTTTGTTTACATTTTTTTGTTAACACTTTCATAACTTGATCATTTGCAGCTGTTTAAGTGTATCAAAAGTGCACACGTTTTAAGTCTGTTCAGCACGAATTAGATTGAGCAATAAAAGCCCCACTCAAGGTCATTTTTGACAAGTCTCAATGTCCTTGAGTGGCCCAGCCAGAGGCCCAGACTTGAACATCTCTGGACAGACTTAAAAATAACTGTGCAGCGACGCTCCCCATCCAACCTGACAGAGCTTGAGAGGATCTATAGAGAAGAATGGGAGAAACTCTTCAAATACAGGTGTGCCAAGCTTGTAGCGTCACACCCAAGAAGACTCAAGGCTGTAATCGCAAAGTACTGAGTAAATGGTCTGAATACTTATATAAATGTGATATTTAATTTTATAGATTTTTTGATACATTTGCAGAAATGTCTAAAAACCTGTTTTTACTTTGTCATTATGGGTTTGGTTGTGTAGATTGATGAGAGGGGAAAACAATTCAATCCATTTTATAATCAGGCTGTAACATAACAAAATGTGGACCAAGTCAAGGGGTCTGAATACTTTCCGAATGCACTGTACACTGAACATACCAAACATTAGGAACACCTTTATAATATTGAGTTGCACCCCTTCCCCCCTTTTGCCCTCAAAACAGCCTCAATTCGTCGGGGCATGGAATCCACAAGGTGTCGAAAGCGTTTCACAGGGATGCTGGCCCATGTTGACTCGAATGCTTCTCACAGTTGTGTCAAGTTGGTTGTATGTCCTTTGGGTGGTGGACTATTCTTGATATACACAAGAAACTGTTGAGCATGAAAAACCCAGCAGAGTTATCATTCCCCGCACCTACTACCATACCCCGTTCAAAGGCACTTAAATGTTTGTCTGGCCCATTCACCCTCTGAATTGTACACACACACAATCCATGTTTCAATTGTCTCAAGGCATAAAAATCCTTCTTTAGCTTTTCTGCTCCCCTTCATCTACACTGATTGAAGTGGATTTAACAAGTGACATCAATAAGGGATCATAGCTTTCACCTGGATTCACCTGGTCAGTCCATGTCATGGAAAGAGCAGGTGTTCTTATTGTTTTGTCTACTCAGTGTACATTTGTGAACAGCCATCCACAACAACCACAATCAGTAAGGCGCAAATAGCTAAGGGCTCTATTCAACCTGTCTTCATCTTCAGCGTTACAGATTCCACAATGGAAATATAAAGGTCATTTCCGATTGAGCCGACACATGCAGCGTTTACCGTGAATGCAGTCTCCGCTAAAGTAGAACAGTTGCCTTTAAATTTCAATCACGCTGTAAAGCTGAACTTCCGCGTTGCGAATTCAATCGAGCCCTGAATGAGAGAGCAGCAGTGTAATTCATGTCAATGCGCTATGTAGATATCAATAATAATTGATATCTGTATCGCGCCACCCGTAGGCTACAACACTGCTGTCATCCTTACCTGCAAGCGTTTATTCAAGTTGGATAATCTTTGCAGACATAGAAATAGCTTAGATTTACTCCTGCTCTTTTCCCTCAATCCATCAAACGCATTCGGTGTGTCACCATAATAGTCTCTGTCTTGTGGTCAGACCGATGATGTAAATAAACCCTAGATTGTTGATCCTATGTATTGGCCATTGAGAGGCTTTGAAGCCACCAGTCGGCCATATTGGTACTCCCCAGTAGGGACAGTTCTAGCATATCTGTTTTGTCCGAGTTTAAAAGCAAAACATTTGTCGCCATCCACTTCCTTATGTCTGAACACAGGCTTCCAAGGTAGGCAATTTTGGGGCCTCACCACATCTCATCAAAATATACAGCTGTGTGTTGCCCGCATAGCAGTGGAAATTGACCTTGTGTTTCCGAATGACATCACCAAGAGGTATAATATATAGTGAAAACAATAGTGGTCTTAATTAAAACGGAACCTTGAGGAACAACGAAACTTACAATTGATTTGTCAGAGGACAAACTATCCACAGAGACAAACTGATATCTTTCTGACAGATAAGATCAAAACCAGGCAAGAACTTGTCCGTGTAGACCAATTAGGGTTTTCAATCTCTCCAAAAGAATAAAGTGATTGATGGTGTCAAAAGCGGCACTAAGGTCGAGGATTACGAGCACAGGTGCAGAGCCTTGGTCTGAAGCCATTAAAAAATAATTGATCACCTTCGTGAGCGCAGTTTCAGTATTATGATGGGGTCTAAAACCAGACTGGAGCATTTCATATACATGATTTGTCTTCAGGAAGGCAGTGAGTTGCTGCGCCACGGGTTTTTAATACATTTCGGGTCAATGTTTGGCTTTTTCAGTAGAGGCTTTATTACTGCCAAATTTAGCGAGTTTGGTACACATATGGAGGATAGGGAGCCATTTATTATCGTCAACATAGGAGGGCCAAGCCCAGGAAGTAGCTCTTTCAGTAGTTTAGTTGGAATAGGCCCAGTAAGGCAGCTGGAAGGTTTAGAGGCCATGACTATTTTCATGAATGTGTCAAGAGATACAGGATTTAAAAACTTGAGTGTCTCCATTGATTCTAGATCCTGGCAGTTCTGTGCAGACTCAGGACAACTCAGTTTTGGATTAATATGCAGATTCGGGGCCTCCCGGGTGGCGCAGTGGTCTAGGGCACTGCATCGCAGTGCTAACTGCGCCACCAGAGTCTCTGGGTTCGCGCCCAGGCTCTGTCGCAGCCGGCCGCGACCGGGAGGTCCGTGGGGCGACGCACAATTGGCATAGCGTCGTCCGGGTTAGGGAGGGTTTGGCCGGTAGGGATATCCTTGTCTCATCGCGCTCCAGCGACTCCTGTGGCGGGCCGGGCGCAGTGCGCGCTAACCAAGGGGGCCAGGTACACGGTGTTTCCTCCGACACATTGGTGCGGCTGGCTTCCGGGTTGGAGGCGCTGTGTTAAGAAGCAGTGCGGCTTGGTTGGGTTGTGCTTCGGAGGACGCATGGCTTTCGACCTTCGTCTCTCCCGAGCCCGTACGGGAGTTGTAGCGATGAGACAAGATAGTAATTACTAGCGATTGGATACCACGAAAATTGGGGAGAAAATGGGATAAAATTTAAAAAAATAAAAAAAATAAAAAATAAAAAATATGCAGATTCAAAGAGGAGTCCGTAACTTCCTTTCTAATATTCATGATCTTTTCGTAGAAGAAATTAATGAATTTATCACTGCTGAAGTGAAGGCCATCCTATCTTGGGGGATGCAGCCTTTTAGTTAGCTTTGCGACAGTATCAAAAATAAATGTTTTATTGTTTTTATTAAGTTTTATTAAGTTGAAAAAGTAGACTGATCGAGCAGCAGTGAGGGCTCGTTGATATTGCATGGTACTGTCTTATCAAGCTAGTGTAATGAACACGATGGGAGACAGAGAGCTAGTTTCAAGCGCAGGACACAGCAGGTGTATATTGTGAAGGACCACAGGAGGAGGCAGGCAGAAGGTCATACACAACAAAGCAACAGTACAGGCAGGGAAAAGGCTAGTAACGTCGTCCGGGAGATTAGGCAATAACAGGAAATCCGATAGGCTAAGGTACAGGCAGGGAATAGGCGTCGTTAGTGAGGCGGGCAAAAACTATCATACACAGGAGGATTAATTATGGGGAAAAACAGCGCTCTGAATAGAAGTGTGTCACAAAACAAACAATACCTCACAATGATGGGGTGCAAAGAACTGAACTAAATAGTGTGTGATAATGACATACAGGTGTGTGAACAGGTGATCAGAATTCAGGTGATTGGGATCTGGAGAGTGAGCTGCGTTCAGGAGATCTATGTGTTTGAGAGTGTGAGTTGCAAGCAGACGTTACAGCTAGTCAAAACATTTTTTTCTATTTTCTGGAAGCTTGCCACAGCGCTCGGTTATTTTCTATATACCAGGAAGCTAATCTCTTGTGACATATGTTTTTGTTTTTAGAGGTGCGACTGGATCTAGGGTATTACGCAAGGTTTAATTTGGATCCTTGGTTAGGTGGTTAACTGATTTTTGTACGTGGACGTCCTTGGGTAGGTGGAGGGAGTCTAAGAGGGCGTCTAGGAATCTTTAGGTTGTCAAGAATTGGATTGTCCCAGCTTTTGATAATTCTTGGTTGGATTATTTGTTATTTGTGATCTGTTAGTCCAGGATTATGAGAAAAACATTTAAATACACAATATTTATTCCACAGGACAAAACTACAGTAGATCCAGGGTATGACAGTGGCAATGCGTAGATCCAGAGACATGTTGGACAAAACCCACTGAATTGATGATGGCTCCAAAAGCCTTTTGGAGTTGGTCTGTGGACTTTCCATGTGAATATTGAAGTCACCAAAATGACTACAAGGTCCGTGAAGAAGTGAGGAACGCTGTATACGGCCCAGGAGGCCTTTGAACAGTAGTTATAAAAAGTCATTGAGTAGGCTGCATAGATTTCATGACTAGAAGCGCAAAAGATGAAAACCGTTCTTAACAAAAATTAATGTCGTAAATGTTATACTTCCGCCTTTGTGGGATATGGTTACTAGTGTAACCAGGAGGAGAGGCCTCAATTAACACAGTAAATAAATCAGGCTTGAACCATGTCAGGCCAATCTCATCAAGGTTATGATCAGTGATTAATTCATTGACTGACTGCCTTGGAAGTGAGGGATCTAACATTAAGTAGTCCTATTTTGAGATGTGAGATATTGTCACAATCTCTTTCAATAATGACAGGAATGGAGGAGGTCTTTATTCCAGTGAGATTGTTAAGGCGAACACCGCCATGTTTAGTTTTGCAGACCTAGATCGAGGCTTACACGGTCTCAATGGGGAAAGCTGAGCTGACTACATTGACTGTGCTAGTGGCAGACTCCACTAAGCTGGCAGACTGGCTAACTGCCTGCTGCCTGGCCTACACCCTATAGCATTGTTGAGCTAGAGGAGTTAGACCCATGTATATGTTGATAGATAAGATGAGAACACCCCTCCAGCTTTGATGGAGTCTGTCACTCCTCAGCAGGCCAGTTATCTACAAATTCTCTCTTTTGGGAGGGACAGAAAACAGTTTTCAATCAGAGATTGAGTTGTGTGAGTCTGCTGTAGAGCTCACCACTCCCTCTTACTGGGAGGGGGCCAGAGACAATTACTCGATGCCAACACAACTTTCTAGCTTACACACTGAATGTTGCGCTTGGCAAAAACAAATGTAGACATCAATAAATGCATTTCTATAGCTTCCAAAATATTTTTTACACTGATGGGGGTTTGCTAAGATGGAGGCATTGTGACTTCAACACAGCACCTCCCTATCAATCATCTAGTGTATATATAAAACAGTGGGTCAGACTCACGCTGGTGGAACAAACTTAAACTTGCACCTTTTTTATGCTGATTTGAATGTCATTGAGAAACAGAAAGAATTTTTTTTTTCTGAATATAAAAGTAATCCTAGAAGTAATCATTTCGTTTTTAAAAAGTGTCTGTAATCGGATTACAATATTTTAGTGTAACGGATGTGAAATGGCTAGCTAGTTAGCGGGTACGCGCTAGTAGCATTTCAATCAGTTACGTCACTTGCTCTGAAACCTAGAAGTAGGGTTGCACCTTGCTCTGCAAGGGCCGCGGCTTTTGTGGAGCGATGGGTAACGACGCTTCGTGGGCGACCGTTGTTGATGTGTGCAGAAGGTCCCTGGTTCGCGCCCGAGGTCGGGGCGAGGGGACGGTTTAAAGTTAAACTGTTACATTGATGCTGTTGACCCGGATCACTGGTTGCTGCGGAAAAGGAGGAGGTTGAAAGGGGGGTGAGTGTAACGGATGTGAAATGGCTAGCTAGTTAGCGGGTACGCGCTAGTAGCATTTCAATCAGTTACGTCACTTGCTCTGAAACCTAGAAGTAGGGTTGCACCTTGCTCTGCAAGGGCCGCGGCCTTTGTGGAGCGATGGGTAACGACGCGTCGTGGGTGTCAGTTGTTGATGTGTGCAGAGGGTCCCTGGTTCGCGCCCGTGTCGGGGCGAGGGGACGCCGTAAAGTTAAACTGTTACATTAGCAGATCAGTTACTTACATGTAATCCGTTTCTCCCCAACCCTGTGTGTGTGTGTGTGTGTCAGGGGACCAGGCTGTCCTGTCCAGACTGTTCTTTCATTTGCAGTGTGAGGCAGCAGGAGCGCCCAGCAGGATAGCCGAAGAAAAAACAGACCCTGAGCCAGAATATGAGTGTGTGTTTCGCCAAGTACTCGCTTTTAAAGGACGATAATGGTGGTGGTGTACAGTGTGTGGGGGGAGGGTGTGTGTGTGTGTGTGTGTGTGTGTGTGTGTGTGTGTGTGTGTGTGTGTGTGTGTGCGTGTGCATGTGTGTGTAGATGTGCACCATTTGTGTACCTTTTGTGTGCCTTGACAACAAGATCTTACTACAAATGTTTTGAGGTGTATGTGTGTGTGTTTTTGGCATTATGTGTTATATTGTTATGGCATAAGACAGATACTAGACACTGTATTCAACCAAAGACCCACAACTCAAAAAGACATAAAAATACAACATCAATCAACAGTCATTGACAACTACCATTATGGAAGCTATAACGTTTTAATGTTTTACAGTTTAATTCTATTACGGTTTTACGGCACCAATCCATGCGGGCCCAATGCCAATTTTCCAGGTGACTGGCCACTCTAGAATGAGGAAGCCTTGGGATAGGAAGAACCAAACTCAGATCGATCTCCTCCCCAGGAATTTGGAGCAAATAGCTGTCGGGGATTGTCTTCATGGTTCTCTGCTCAACATTTGGACATGGTATTAGCTAAATGGTCACGCGAAGGACAGACTTAATCGATTCTACAAGAATGGTAAACCTGTCAGGGAGAACCAGTGTTGACATCCAAGGGGCTCTGTCTGACTGTAGTGTGCCAACACCTGGACTAGGCACTGCAGAGCCATGTTGTTCTGAATAGGCGGCCTTGGTATTTCATAGCCTGTGCAGAACTAACAAAAACAAATATTCCACACAGAGGGAGTTAAATCATTTTCAGACTTCATAGATGTCTCCACAATCAAATAAATTAATAATTATGTTCCATCATTTCCATGTCCCAAAACGCACCTTCAGCAGTCTTATGCCAAGCTCCAGTCCCATATGTATGAGGAGTAATGTGTGTATGTGTAGGAATAAAGCACAGGAGCAGTGTATACACTGCTTTCATTCCAGTCTCATTTGTCCATTTGCTGCATTGTTGGAAGGGTGGCTGTCTGCATGTTGTGTGTCGACTAGCTCAGGACCTTGCTGTTAGGAGGGAAAGTATAAGTAAAGTAGTGGCTTTTATGAGCAGATTAGACTAGTTCCAGTTCAGGCATTGTTCTCTAATTTCATTATTTGTCTGTAAAAATGATATGGCTTAAACCACATGACAGTTGAATGAGAGGAATGAAAAACACTCAAGATTATAAAGCTAATTTTCAATTATGAAGTAAAGGTCAACTTCCACAAGAACAACTTCGTCTGCGGAAAACAAATAGCCAGATCTATTATTGATCGTCAAATTACCACAAAACCCTTGGATATAATGTAATATAATGTTTGTTATAATAATGTCAAGATATCTCTTAAATATTAATGCACAGCCGTACACACTGAAAAACGTGCCAATTTTGACAAAACTGTCTTACATTAGGACTCATAACAGCATTCATATCCATTCATTAATAATGTGTATATTAGATTCAGAATGTAAGAATGTTTCGAACACCATTGGAGTCTTTTTGATGACATAAGCAAATCCTGCTTTGAAAGTTTTGGTATTCATATGTTCCCGCTAAATATTCGGTGAGAAGTTTCCATTTGACTTATAGTATCTCTATCAGTTTTCTGTTTATCCATTTAGGCATGTATTGTCTAGAGACATGTTTGAAATTAATAAAATATTTTAGTAAAACCAGACGTTTTTTTTGCCTCCGATGTAACTTGACTTGTGGATCTAGCCAATTTCTATTTCCTTAACTTGATTTCAATTGGGAAATTGGAGCCCATCGACCTGTTACGTTTGAGTTCTTGATGCAGTCGATCAATGCTCTCAGGAATGTGTCTCTTCAGGAGGCATTTGTTGATGTGGAACTAAGCATTATTCATTTAGCATTAGAAATATGGTTGAGTGTGGATATTGTATCTTCAACACAATTCCGGCATGTTTGTAGGTAATAGAATAGCTTAGCTATAAGACTCCAAACTCACTACCACCAAGGGTTGGAGTTTAACCTCCACATGCTTTACTGTCAGCTTAGTCTACTTTAGCATGAGGCTTAAAGCATATGATAAATATGTGCTGAGACCATACTTCATGGTTTATGCACCTGCTAAAGCATACACACCAGGCTGATGCCATATAATCTAAGCCTACTTTCCAGTCATAAATAGCATACTGTACATTTCACATTTAAAATGTCTCTGTCTTGAGTTTTCTGAGACCCATTCCTGACACTTGCTACTGTATGACTTTGCCTCATGGTGCATTCACACTTTGAAAGAATTCTGTAAGATCAACCTGCATTCAAGTCTGCACAAAAAAAAGATGTATAAGCCAAAGCCAAAAGGACCCATATGCAGTGGGATTTGACCAATTTGCATGTGAATTTTTAGATAAGCAGCATAGTATGTACTGGAAATAAGAACAGTGCAGATATGTATGTCTAGAATCAGCAACTTCATGTACATGTTGGTAAGCAAACTAAACAGTTTTAATTATTTCAACACTTAAAAAGTGTTAGTTAAATAAACAGTGTTAAACATGTATTGTAACACCTAAACATGGTTAGACTAAAGTATGTTTAATACTTATTTCATTTAAACACTTAAAAAGTTTTACAATAAATTACGAAGATAGGTAACTGTGTTATTCTGAGTTATTCTACCACTTTTTCATGCAGTGTATAACCTATTCATCAGTGTTTTCCCCCAAAGAGTACATACAACATTAGCCAGGGAGGAATGTTTCTCGAACCTGAACCTCATCACAGAGAACTTATACAATCAATTAATGTTTTTTTTAAAATTCATATTAAAACCCCATTTTATTTATTTTGGCAAGGATAATGTTCAGACAATGTTTTTCAGTAGTTGCCTTTATTCTGGGGTTTTCTTTAAAAAAATTGTTACACATCAAATAACACCCCCATTAATGAAAACATCTTTATCTTTACATCTTTATTTGTTGTATAATTTTTACCATTAGAATGGGTACTGTTGTAGTCTTGAGATTCACTAAAACAATCAAGGAGTCAGTAATAATGTGTAATTACCCTCTCTAATGGACAACTCACTGTCGACTTATAATGCACCTCTTCTACTCTCAACTCCACTTCACCGTGACACAGGGCTGAATAAAATATTTCCGTAGCTCATCATTTATTTTCAGATTTCACAGCATTTCAAGCCCTCAATTCATAATCAGTGGACCATTTAGTGGTATGCCAATATGAATATAAATACAACTAAATTATTGAAATGTAATTTGAAATCAACGCGATACCCTAAGGACTAACTGCCCGTTTTTTGTACACCAGCACAGACCTCCATGCACTGACATTTATTAGCATTATTCATTAGTCTACTTCCCTATTCTTAATTACTTACTCCCCCTCTCTCTTCTTCCCCCTCTCTCGCTCCCTGTCTCCATCCCTCTTTTCTCAGGTTTAATAGTGGGCTCCCTCACTGTCTGCTGGCTTCCCAACCAGGTGCGTCGCCTGATGACCGCCGCCGTGCCCAAATCCAGCTGGACCATGCCCTACTTCCGCAGCTATGTGGCATTGCACCCCGTGGCCGACACCTTCTTTTACCTCAGCTCCGTGCTCAACCCCTTCCTGTACAACCTCTCCTCCCGCCAGTTCCAACAGGTCTTTGTCCAGGTGCTGCGCTGCCGCCTCACCATTGAGCATGTCAACAAACGGACTCTGAGGAGCTCCGAGGCCAACTCGGCCCGCTCGTTGCGGCCCCTGCTAAAGTCGCTGCGTTGTGGTCATGGCGGCAGGTCTACTCAGACTCAGAGCTTGGAGTTCGAGATGCCTACGTTCACTACCTTACATATTCCTAAGGACACTCCAGCTCCCAGCCCTGAGGAGGCCCTTCCCACAACCAATGAATCACGCTCGATTTCAGTGCGAAAGGGAAATGAGCCTGATGAGACTGAAATATAAGGGGACGCATTTGGTGCTTTGAAGTTTATTCAAATACATGTATCATAAAGTTGGCTTGTGTTTACACCTTATATTAACATGTGGTTGTCGTCATCCGAACGAGATGATCCGATCACTATCTGATCGAGATTTGTTGCTTCGACACATGGTAATAACTAATAATTTAGTCCGTTTTGTGACCAGATTCCCTGGTTCCCTCCCTGTATGCAAATTAATCCAACCTGCCGATATGACACAAACTGTATAAATCGACAAAACAGCGCACTTTTATAGTCAATAGTTTTATACTCTCATCATTACAGCCTACTTTTGTTATCGACAATTCAAGACTGAGCGCAATAGCCCACTGGGCAAACCACGTCATTTCAACGTGGATAATTGGGTAATATTTGGTTGAGACGTTGATCAATGAGATTGCAACCTTTATTCACCCACTCCAAAGACAGTCAAAAGTTAGTTTAATTTCCAGTGTGTTATCACTATGCTTTCAACCATCTGCAATCTGGTTCATGTTATCAATCAACCAACCAGAGTATTTACAAACAGAACAGGAACTAAATAATCCACATGTATTGATCACATCTTTACTAATGTTGCAGAAATCTGCTCTAAAGCAGTGTCCACACCCTTCGGATGTAGTGATCATAATATAATAGCTATATCTAAAAATAATCTAAGTTCCAAAGCCTGGGCCTAAAATTGTGTGTAAACGATCATTTCGCAATGACATCGAAGATGTGAAAAATATTTGTTTGTCTGATGAGTGTAATGAGGAACATCCTGACGTTGCACTTGAAGCATTTATGAAACTACTTCTTCCGGTTACTGATAGGCATGCGCCCATTAAGAAACACTGTTAGAACTGATAAATCCCCATGGCTAGATGATTAAATGAAAAACTGAATGGCTGAGAGGGATGAGGCAAAGGGAATAGCAAATAAGTCTGACAACACAGCAGACTGGCAAACATACAGTATATTGAGAAATCACATAACTAAACCGAAAGACGAATAAACTAAACCGAAAGACGAATAAACTATACTATGGAACAAAGATAAATTATATAAAGAATGATAGTAAAAAGCTTAAAATGAAATTCTAGGCAAAATAGCAAACTCGGCTCCATACTTCATTGAGGCAGGTGGCTTGTTCATAGCAAAACCTTTTGATATTACCTACCAGTAAGAACTTTTTTTTTTAAAGATTAGCAAACATAGGCATGACATGCAATAAACAAATGCTGAGCCTTCATATTCATGCATAATGGACCAAATAATGAAAGATGAACACTGTAGTTTTGAGTTCCACAATTTGGGTGTGGAAGAGGGGAAAAAATTGTTCCTATAAATAAATAAGGACAAACCACCTGGTACCGACAACCTGGATGGTAAATTGCTGAGGTTGGTAGCGAAATAAATTGTGACTCCTGTTTGCCACATCTTCAATTTAAGCCAAGAAGACTCAGACATGGAAGGAGGAAAAGGTCACTCATCTACTCAAGAAGAGCAGAACACCCTTTAAATGGTTCAAACAGCTGACCAATTAGCCTGTTACAAGTGCTTAGCAAACTGACACAAATGACTGATGATTGGCTGAATTAAAATTGTGACTCATTTCAGGAAACTAGGCATAATGTCACGTGTCATTACTTCACAGGAGAGCCATTTGAATGTAAACTTCTTTTTTTTTAATCAAAATGCGTTTTTGGGCAGAAATGCCTTCTGGAACATGTGAACTTTTGTGTGCCTTAATAACAAACTTGTATGCCATCTGTAAATAGGAATACAATTGTTAAATTACAAGTCTCAGAAAAAAGACAAGAACCTTCCCGCTAGCCATGAGTTTT
This sequence comes from Salvelinus namaycush, assembly GCF_016432855.1. Taxonomy (NCBI): domain Eukaryota; kingdom Metazoa; phylum Chordata; class Actinopteri; order Salmoniformes; family Salmonidae; genus Salvelinus; species Salvelinus namaycush. Next base: position 44,652,612 of record NC_052325.1, read on the forward strand.
GAAATCAGTGGAATTGGAGTATGATAGCTAAGGAGATGGAGAAAATTCTGGCGTTTGATTGCAAATATGCAGTGGGAGTCGAAAAGAGAACACATTGCTGTTGTATAAAACACCTGTTTCCAGATTACATCTTCAAACTAAGGGCAACCAAGGCATCCATGACACATGGGGAGAAGCGTCCACACATGTAAACGGGTAAGATAGTCTAGCTAGCTACATTTTCAGATATTACATATTTCAAATTTTGTCAGAAAGTTGTTTAATTTCAAGTTAAAGCGTACTGTTAGCTAGCTAACGTTAGCTGACTGGCTCGCTAGCTAACGTTACGTGTAGGATGTGTAATAATATTATTCTTATCTCAAAGCCATTTGCATGGCTAGTTATAGCCGAATGTTAGATAGCTAGCGATCATTGAACCTGGTTGGTTAGTTACCTACAGATTCATGCTGGGATTATGGTTCGTTGTTTAGCTAGCTAGCAATTTTTAAAAAAGACTCCACTATGAAAGTAACCATTTCAATAGAATGTTTATGATGTCACTGCGACAACTGTCGATAGACGTAGCTGGTAAATTCACTGTGTGCTGACGACTCAACAGTATACATGTCGGCTGCAAAAGTAAAATAAATAACTTAACAGAGCCCCAGTCAGTTTAAGAATGGGTAACTAACAATAGGCTGGTGCTAAATATCTACAAAATTAGAAGCATAATTTTTGGGATAAATCACTTAATTTAGATCTGTTATTGAATAATGTGGCGATTGAGCAAGTTGAGGAGACTAAACTGCTGGGTGTAACCTTAGATAGCAAGCGATCATGGTCAAAACATATAGACTCAATGGTTGCTAAAATGGGAAGAGGTTGGTCCATGATACCCTAGGGCATAGATGCCTTCTTGACATCTCAGTCGACCAGACAGGTCCTACAGGCCATAGTTTTGTCACCTTGACTACTGCCCAGCTGTGCAGCAAAAAGGAACATAGGTAAGTTGCAGTTGGTCCAGAACAAAGCAGCACATATCGCACTTAGATGTAACACGGAGGGAAAATGTCAGTCTCTCCTGGCTCAAAGTTGTGAAGGGATTGACTGCATCACTATTGATCTCTGTGGAAGGTTTTGATGTGTTGAAGGTGCCGAATTTTCTGTTCAAGCAGTTAGCACAGAGTTTGGACACTCATTGGTACAACACATGACATACAACCAGAGGTCTCTTCACAGTCCCCAGGTCCAGAAGGCTGGGAAACGCACAGTATTAAATAGAGCCATGACTACATGGAACTCTGCCACCCCAGGTAACTCAAGCTAGCAATAAAAACAGATTCAAAAAACAGATAAAAGAACACCTTACTGCACAAAAAGGGGACTATGAAGAGACTCAACCATTTTGTATATCTTGTACTGTAAATTGAACTGTATTGTGTATTAATATGTAGGCTGTGTGAAATGTTTTAAATGTATGTAGTTCAGTCCTTGACTAATAATATTCTGTACTATGTCATGTTTCATGTGGACACCAGGAAGAGTAGCTGCCGTTTTTGCAGCGGCTAATGGGGATCCTAATAAATACCAAATACCAATCTAAAATGCTCCGGTACTTCGACGTCTAAGAATGTATTTTTTAAACCTCCTGCGTTGTGCTAGATGTGTCGATGTGTAGTTCATACATGCATGCATAATCTATGAGCCGAATTAGTGTTTTATCTCAATTAGCCACAAAAATCCTAGTTTGAAAGTCTGTTTTCTTGAAGCTGTGCCATGCCATTCTCCCTACATTTCCCCACACGTGGGCCAGCCCCCTAGCAATTCCAGTTCTAGCCAATGAGCTTCAGCACCTCGCTTTTGAGTGATAAATTGGCCTGCCCTTCGTTATCCAATGAGGTTGCAGGGAGGGCCCAACGGCTCAGTGGACACAGCAGAAAGAGAGAGAGAGCAATGACGTGGGCACATATGTGACGTAGTATGCAGTGTTCACAGCCAAATTCATATTTATTTTTTGTGCATTCAACCATTTAAAAGCACATCAACGTTCAAATGGGAATACAATGTCAGATGTTTTGTTTATTTATGGGATAAACGCCTACACTACATTACCTTGGAAATAATGGATGACGACTGCCTCGTCACTTTGCAGAGTTAATTTTTCCAAAGTAATGTACAGAACGGTGGCATTTATCACGCTTGTACCACAGTTGCCAAAGAAAACAATATGAAAGCACACATTTACTGGTAGAAATACTTTTTATTTATTTATATAAGCGAATTCATACCTTCTTGTTGCTAGACATACGACCCAGTTGTTCGATCTTTATGTTCCGTTGCCATGCTGTGGCAACGTTCATATCCCTTGCTTGCTGCTAGCTAGCTACAGCTACACAACCTCTTCAGCCATAATGACAGCATATTTTATTCTGTTGCGTTTAAGCTTTTATCCCGCGTATACCACAGTTGCCAAAGAAAACAATATTATAAGCATACATTTACCAATACAAATAAAAACATTTCGTTGATATTTTCATTTATATAAGCAAATTCATATTTTCATCTTTTGGTTGCTTGAGACGTGACCCAGTCGTTTGTTCGATATTTATGGATACAATGTCTCTGCAAAAACGAAATCTATGTTAGCTAGCTACATTTTTTTTGTCGTTGGACCTGCATTTATAATGTATCCAATTTCAGTTTGTGATTGTTGGTTTAGCGTTCTGTATATTGTAGCAAGTACGGTCTGCGTGTAGGCGCCTTTTGCGTCATGATTGCAAGGTGTCCCAATATCTCTTCTAACTGTCCCGTTATCTTGCTTTAATGTACATTCTAGATTGCCCTTCTAGCTAATCAGAAGCTAGTATTCAACAAAACTGTTGTATAAAACAGACTGTGTCATCACTGTGCATCATCATGAACCATGATTGCAGTTGAGATTAAATTAAACGGACATAGTACAAGTGATCATTGTCCTTTGAGATTCTCTGCAGATTATTACAGCAATTGTGAAGATCTCCACAGACCTGCGATGACCTAGGCATGCTATCGTGAACATGCGCGCTTTATGTGACTACATTAGAAGAAACTAATAGTTTGAGTGACCTCAAAATGTGTCCATGGATGTGTTACTCATTTTAAGGTTGAATGTTACATTAGTCTTAACTTTAGACTACTTTCTGTATTACAAAAGTAATATTGAATTGCGTCTGGTTAACACAACCAAATATCAACATTTAAAGACGATTTATCTACTGCTTAGATGGCACCATGTGAGCCACTGGCTTAATCCCATTCTTTAACCTTTGTTTATGGCTGAGTTGGAGACGTTAATCCAACAAATAATTGGTTAACAAGTTAGGAGGCTATTTATTGAATTTCATAAGTTATATTGCATTGTGTTTTGATGTCAATTTAACCAAATATCACCATTTGAAGGAGATGCATCTTCTGATTGGATAGTACCATCTGTGCCACCGACTTAGTCTGCCTTTAATTCCAGTTTGTCTACAAATGTATAATTGATATATTGAATTCATGTCTCCATCTCAACCAAAAATCTAAGTTAAAGAATAGGACTAAGTCAAATCAAACTTGAAATGCAATTTAAATAAAAGGTTGATTTGATTTAGTGCTATTCTTTAACTGTTGATATTTGGTTGCACTGACAACCAAACAATTAAATATAATTAAATATCCTTCAATTTAAAATCAACCAGAACTAGGCCTATTGTATTGTTTATTTATAGTTGAATTCTGGGGTGAATTGAAACAATAGCTGTTGATGGCTTTGCAAATGCTTTATAGGCCTAAATATACTTTTTTCAAATCCAATACATTTGCCAAGCAGATTCAACGTCACAATGCGTTGACAAATTACTTTCAAACAATGTTGATTCAACCAGTTTGTGCCCAGTGTGGGGCTACTGTCCCGATAACCTCGACCTGTCCACAGCCGTACAAATAAATATTCAGAGTATCTCTCCCATCCATAAAAAAATTCACCACACAGACGAGCTGAGTATCTGGTGTGTGCACAAAGTACAATTACTGCACAGTATAAATAAAATGCACAGAGTAGAATAGGCTACAAAGTGTATCTCCAAATGACACAATGCATTATCCAAACAGGTCTGGACAGGTTTGTTCTTTACGCATGTATACACTACAGTTCAAAAGTTTGGGGTCACTTAGAAATGTCCTTGTTTTTGAAAGAAAAGCACATTTTTTGTCCATTAAAATAACATAAAATTGATCAGAAATACAGTGTAGACATTGTTAATGTTGTAAATGACCATTGTAGCTGGAAACGGCAGATCTTTAATGGAATATCTACATAGGTGTAGAGGCCCATTATCAGCAACCATTACTCCTGTGTTCCATTGGCACGTTGTGTTAGCTTATCCAAGTTTATAATTTTAAAAGGCTAATTGATCATTAGAAAACCATTTTGCAATTATGTTAGCACAGCTGAAAACTGCTGTGCTCATTAAAGAAGCAATAAAACTGGCCTTCTTTAGACTAGTTGAGTATCGGGAGCATCAGCATTTTTGGGTTCGATTACAGGCTCAAAATAGCCAGAAACAAATACCTTTCTTCTGAAACTCGTCAGTTTATTCTTGTTCAGAGAAATTAAGGCTATTCCATGCGAGAAATTGCCAAGAAACTGAACATCTCGTACAGTGCTGTGTACTACTCCCTTCATAGAACAGCGCAAACTGGCTCTAACCAGAATAGAAAGAGGAGTGGGAGGCCCCGGTGCACAACTGAGCAAGAGGACAAGTACATTAAAGTGTCTAGTTTAAGAAACTCACAAGTTCTCAACTGGCAGCTTCATTAAATAGTACCAGCAAAACACCAGTCTCAACGTCAACAGTGAAGAGGCAACTCTGTGATGCTGGCCTTCTAGGCAGAGTTGCAAAGAAAAAGCCATATCTTAGACTGGCCAATAAAAAGAAAAGATTAAGATTGGCAAAAGAACACTGGACAGAGGAACTCTGTCTAGAAGGCCAGCATCCCGGAGTCGCTGATAATGGGCCTCTCTACATATGCGTACATATTCCATAAAAAAATCTGCAGTTTTCAGCTACAATAGTCATTTACAACATTAACAATGTATACACTGTATTTCTGATCAATTTGATGTTATTTTAATGGACACATTTTTTTTGCTTTTCTTTCAAAAACAAGGACATTTCTATGCATGGATAATAGCGTCAAATCGATAAAAAGTGCAAAGGAGTACGCATGCAATGCAAATGGATTTATAAAAGGAATAAAGTGTAAATCTAAAAGTAATCTAAAGTTTCCTTTTTATTGAAGCCTACATTAGAGTATATTAGACAGTGGCCGCACTCACGCTCACAAAAAGCTATGTGCTTTTACGCATTAGTTTAGACAATTTCTGCACTTTATTGATAGCTGCAAAATACCCCCAAGCCATAAGACTGCTGAACAATGAATCAAAAGGCTACACGGACTATTTGCATTGATCGCCCATATTACCTCAACTAACCTGTACCCCCGCACATTGACTCAGTACCGGTACCCCCTGTACTTAGCCTCGTTACTGTTCTTTCATTGTAACTTTTTAAAAACTTTAGTTTATTCAGTAAATATTTTCTTAACTCTTATTTTCAAAAAATTGCATTGTTGCATTGTTGGTTAAGGGCTTGTAAGTAAGCATTTCATGTTGTATTTGGCGCATGTGACAAATACAATTTGATTTGATAAACGTGACTAAATATGCTTCTTGGCTTCGGTTATGAAGTAGAATTGATGTGGTGAGTCAAACAGTCAAGAATGACTTCTAGGTGACCATGAAAGTTGAACCCAAGGAGAGCCACTAAGCTGTCTTCTCTATTACAGTATTCAATCAATCAATCAGAGAGGAATACAGCATATCGTCCAACAAACACTGCAACAATCTGTCACAAGCTGATTTCTAAGTGTGGTGCCTCTACAGACTAAAGACGTGAGGAGTCGAACATATTACATGCAGTCAAAGCACAGTCAGGATCATTTTTTACCAATTTCATCTCATACTGTACATTTTAAAAGTTGGAACATTGGAAAAGGTTCGTATTGGAAGTGTTGATTACAGTGATTTGTTTCCTTGACAAGAGATAAACACTTCTCCATACTGTAACTCATATTATCACATTCACCAAATGTTCTCAACACTGTTCATCATGACCTGCATTGTACATTGTGTCCAAAGTATTATTTTCCATTGATTTGCATGGCATCCATAACTAACCACTGACAGAGTTGACGACTTCCTAAAATGGATGCCGTAATCCAAAAAAATGGTCAATTACTCTTTGTTGGTTTATTTGTGTTTTTGTTCATTTTGTGTCTGTAGTCCAGTTCAGCTTTATAGCACGATTCACAATTAGAGACAACGTTCCCGCTGTCGCAGAGACTCAATCAGAAATTAACATTTGTACAGTAGCGCGCAAGATTTAGCGCTTCAGCGATACCGATTGAATAGAGCCCTTACTGTACAAATATACCTCTTCCAGCTCATCTACAAAATATACAGTTGAAGTCGGAAGTTTACATACACTTAGGTTGGAGTCATTAAAACTCGTTTTTCAAACACTCCTCAAATTTCTTGTTAACAAACTATAGTTTTGGCAAGTCGGCTTTCTGCATGACAAGTAATTTTTCCAACAATTGTTTTGACAGATTATTTCACTTATAATTCACTGTATCACAATTCCAGTGGGTCAGAAGTTTACATACACTAAGTTAACTGTTCCTTTAAACAGCTTGGAACATTCCAGAAAATGATGTCATGGCTTTAGAAGCTTCTGATAGGCTAATTGACATCATTTGAGTCAATTGGAGGTGTACCTGTGGATGTATTTCAAGGCCTACCTTCAAACTCAGTGAATCTTTGCTTGACATCATGGGAAAATAAAAATAAAATCAGCCAACACCTCAGAAAAGAAAATTGTAGACTTCCACAAGTCTGGTTCATCCTTGGGAGCAATTTCAAAACGCCTGAAGGTACCACGTTCATCTGTACAAACAATAGTACGCAAGTATAAACACCATGGGACCACGCAGCCGCCATACCGCTCAGGAAAGAGACGCGTTCTGTCTCCTAGAGATGAACGTACTTTGGTGCGAAAAGTGAAAATCAATCCCAGAACAACAGCAAAAGACCTTGTGAAGATGCTGGAGGAAACAGGTACAAAAGTATCTATATCCACAGTAAAACGTGTCCTATATCGACATAACCTGAAAGGCCGCTCAGCAAGGAAGAAGCCACTGCTCAAAAACTGCCATAAAAAAGCCAGACTACGGTTTGCAACTGCACATGGGGACAAAGATCGTACTTTTTGGAGAAATGTCCTCTGGTCTGATGAAACAAAAAGAGTTTGGCCATAATGACCACCGTTATGTTAGGAGGAAAAAGGGGGAGGCTTGCAAGCCGAAGAACACCATCCCATGTTGTGGGGGTGCTTTGCTGCAAGGGGCTGGTGCACTTCACAAAATAGATGGCATCATGAGGCAGGAAAATTACGTGGATCTATAGAAGCAACATCTCAAGACATCAGTTAGGAAGTTAAAGCTTGGTCGCAAATGGGTCTTCCAAATCGACAATGACCCCAAGCATACTCCCAAAGTTGTGGCAAACAGGCTTAAGGACAACAAAGTCAAGGTATTGGCGTGGCCATCACAAAGCCCTGACCTCAATCCTATAGAATATTTGTGGGCAGAACTGAAAAGGCGTGTGCGAGCAAGGAGGCCTACAAACCTGACTCGGTTACACCAGCTCTGTCAAGAGGAATGGGCCAAAATTCACCCAACTTATTGTTGGAAGCTTGTGGAAGGCTACCCGAAACGCTTGACCCAAGTTAAACAATTCAAAGGCAATGTCACCAAATACGAATTGAGTGTATGAAATCTTCTGGCCCACTGGGAATGTGATGAAAGAAATAAAAGCTGAAATAAATCATTCACTCTACTATTATTCTGACATTTCTCATTCTTAAAATAAATTGGTGATCTTAACTGACCTAAGACAGGGAATTTTTACTAGGATTAAATGTCAGGAATTGTGAAAAACTGAGTTTAAATGTATTTGGCTAAGGTGTATGTAAACTTCCGACTTCAACTGTACATATTACCTTGTAGTGCCCTCAGTTGGCCAGTCAATGTCTGTCAATCAGTGATGACAATGTAAAGATCAGCACCATAGAGTCCACAGAAAAAAATTTGACCCATTGGAAATGATATTGCTCCATGGCCATCTAACTTCCACTCGCCAAAGTCCTTTCCTGTGGTGCATATCATTGACACTATAAACATATTAGGGAGGTTCCTTCAGAACCTTTCTTCAATCAATGACCTTCGACCGTTAGTTGCTGTCCTTATTAGGACATCAACTAAATACAGTGTCTATGTTAGGACAGCGTCATACATCCATTGACGATATGAACACCGTACATTCAGGCAAGCCTCAAAAATTTGAACCACAGTCTTGATGAGACCAAACCAGCCAATCATAGGCTCTCAGCTGAATATGGAGGGTGGGCGCAGGAGGAAGGGAAGAAAAAGGAGGGAGAGGCTGTGTAGTGGGCTTAGGGACGAAGCGGCAGACGGAACTTTGTTACTGGAACTCTGTTTCTTCTGACGGGGTCCATTACAGAGGGGAGTGTTGCAGCAGCTGATGCACACCGAGTAGAGCTTCCCTGTGCAGAACTGCTGGTAGCCAGAGGAGGCGATGAGGCAGGCCCCAGACGATGCGCAGGACTTGCGGTAGTGCTTCCCTGGAACAAGAACAGAAACGTGGCCATTAGATGCTGTTTGCGCAGCACGGGTGTAGTGCTGCCAGAGCGTGGGGGAGTGGCACTCACTTTTTTAAATTTGAAGATACACAGAGCTAGTAAAACTAATAAATACTATTTAAAAGGGAAACTTCAACATGGCTCAGTCACGGCATATAGTCATTACTATATTGACATTATTACGCTATCATAAACATAAAAATTATCGTAACCACAACCTAGAACGAACACATTTTCATTTCATTGCAAGATTCGAGACGTTTCGACTTCCTGTGTATTTGGCTGCTCATAGTGAACCACAAAGTCCGGCATTTGTAACGAATGCAGGTACCACTCCTAGATGGGACGTGCCCACACACTTGGATGATGGCAATGTTTACTTTTGAACAACCAACACAATAATCCCATTACTTCTCTAGGCAATTTTTTGGGGAAAATGTTTGTTTTTCTCTAACTTTTGTCACATGCCCATGTTATGTTCTGTGTCTTGCTATGCTAATTACAAACAAGCGTAACATGACTTGATGTCATGTTGTTTCAGCATTCTACATCCCAGAGATTTACCCCGATGCTGCCAGTGGCTTGCGGCTATCAAGAATGATGCTGCAATGTTCATGATATCGGGCTCTTGAGAATGATTTAGTAAAATATTTTGTCAGGATTAATTTGCTACACATAGTCTGTGGTAGTATAATCATTTTGTGAGAGAACAATGCTTATCTTTTAGACCTCAATGTACATGTAGACCTGTGGCATACAATGTAGGAAAGACAATTTGCCATATCAGACTGTCACGTTCCTGACCTGTTTTCTCTTGTTTTTGTATGTGTTTAGTTGGTCAGGGCGTGAGTTGGGGTGGGCATTCTATGTTTTGTGTTTCTATGTTTAGGTTAGGTGTAATTAGCCTTATATGGTTCTCAATCAGGGACAGGTGTTTGACGTTTCCTCTGATTGAGAACCATATAAAGGTAGGCTGTTCACACTGTTTGTTTGTGGGTGATTGTCTTCCGTGTCTGTGTATGTTGCACCACACGGGACTGTTTCGGTTTGTTCGTTCGATGTAGTCTGTTCCTGTTCGTGCGTTCTTCGTTATATGTAAGTTCACATGTTTTAGGTCAGTCTACGTTCGTTTGTTATTTTGTAGTTTGTTGAAGTGTTTTCGGTTTTCGTCTTTTCTTTAATAAACTTCATTATGGCAAATTATCACGCTGCGCTTTGGTCCAATCCCTACTCCTCCTCTTCGTCTGAAGAGGAGGAGGACAGCCGTTACACAGACTGATACTTATGGGGGAATAACCAGTGTTAACTGTACATGCAAAGCATGAAATGCAGTAATAGGGAGATGCCTAACACGCAGGGGCAACCTGTCATTCAGGGTCGCCACTGTTTTGAGCCCCACCTGTTTAGCTAAAAATAAATACATATTTTACATGTTTTGCATGTTAATTTGGCATTAATACGTGTCACATATCAGTTTGCAAGCTATGAAGAAAAACATTTTTGTTAAAAAAGCCACATACAAACATGCTTATTTGCTTTCTTGAATAAGGCAGCTCCAAAATGCAGGTGTTTCAGCCTAGCTCAGGGCTTTCTGTAGTGGTGGGGCAGCCAGCAGAAAATACGGAGCATAGGGGTTAGTAATGTTCTCTAGTTGCACCGTGATTAGCTCAGTGTTCAAATCACGTTATATCTACAGTAGCTTTGATTGGACTGGACTCAACAATATACATCCAAAATCTTAGCTAGCAAGCATCATCATGAATCAAGTCAACAAACTACTGGCAAATCCTTTTCAATCCTTGTCATATGAAGACAAATTATGAAGATAAATTATAGATAAAATGTGGCGGTGCTCATCGGCCATTGGACATAAACATTACGCAACAAGTTGGAAATCGCAAATTCAACAATGAGTGATTTGGAAGGAATCGGTGGCTAGCTGAAAGCATAGCAAAGCAATCACTAGCCTGCTATTCAGTGGAGTGGATGTGTGGTCCAAGTCTGGGTTTAAGGTTCTCTTTTCCAAGCTTAAAAGGATAAACATTCAACATTGGCCATGCTGTCAATCCAGCAGGATTTCTGCCGCTTTCAAAACTAGAAACTTGGAACTGGGAAATCACAGACTTCAGTGAGTTTAAGACAACTGGGAACTCTGAAAAAATGAGCTCCGACTGGAAAAATACTTTTTGAACTGTCATCCAACTAGGAATTCCAAGTCGGGAACTCGGGCCTCTTTCTAAACCTCTGACCTGAAGATCACTAAGGTCATGCTTAGACTATAAACTCTCCTTCCAGACTCATATCAAACATCTCCAATCCAAAATCAAATCTAGAAATCGGCTTTCTATTTTTGCAACAAAGCCTCCTTCACTCACGCCGCCAAACTTACCCTCATAAAACTGACCATCCTAACGATCCTCGACTCCGGCGATGTCATCTACAAAATAGCTTCCAATACTCTACTCAGCAAATTGGATGCAGTCTATCACAGTGCCATCCGTTTTGTTACCAAAGCGCCTTATACCACTCACCAAAGCGACCTGTATGCTCTAGTCGGCTGGCCCTCTCTACATATTCGTCGCCAGACCCACTGGCTCCAGGTCATCTACAAGTCTATGCTAGGTAAAGCTCCGCCTTATCTCAGCAGGTATATCTCACTGATCATCCCCAAAGCCAACACCTCCTTTGGCCGCATTTCCTTCCAGTTCTCTGCTGCCAATGACTGGAACGAATTGCAAAAATCGTTAAAGTTGGAGACTTGCATCGCCCTCACAAACTTTAAACATCAGCTATCTGAGCAGCTAACCGATCGCTGCAGCTGTACATAGTCCATCTGTAAATAGCCCACCCAATCTACCTACCTCATCCCCATATTGTTTTTATTTACTTTGCTGCTCTTTTGCACACCTATATCACTACTTACACACCATCATCTGCTCATCTATCACTCCAGTGTTAATCTGCTAAAATTGTAATTACTTTGCTACTATGGCCTATTTATTGCCATACCTCCTCATGCCATTTGCACACACTGTATATAGACTTTCTTTTTTTCTATTGTGTTATTGACTGTACGCTTGTTTATTCCATAACTCTGTGTTGTTGTTTCTGTCGCACTGCTTTGCTTTATCTTGGCCAGGTCGCAGTTGTAAATGAGAACTTGTTCTCAACTAGCTTACCTGGTTAAATAAAGTTGAAATAAAATTTAAAAAATGCTTCAACCTTTTTCCGAGTTCCCAGTTGTCTTGAAAGCACCATAAATCCAAAGAATGACAGACTTTGATGACAGAATTTTCCAACGAAGGACCGCCACGCCACCTTCCTGTTCAAGTGAGAAACAACAAGGTGAGTCCAAACATGTATTGTATGCTGCAGCATAAATTATGTAATATGCCAGGGGGATATGTATACTCTAGGTAAGAAACTAATACTAAGTATATGTTGTGTAGTAAGCTGTTAGTAGCCCATGTGCCTCACCCTAATAATTTGGTCCCTTTTCCCCTGATAATTTAGTCTACTGTTCAGACTTGGTGTACAGGGAGAATACTGTCAGAATGGCCAATGTTCCGAATTCTGTCGCTGTACATTTCAAAAGTGCTGAACAAATATAGTTACATTGACTACGTACTTCCTAGCTCGCTCATTAATGTCTTAATCGAAATTATAGATTATCCGCTCGTCGTTTGCTTATGCCATAGTTTGTACATCTCAATTGTCAGTAGAAACCACATTTGTTTAAGAGAGTCAGCCATATCACTCCCGAGTGGCACAGCGGTCTTAGGCACTGCATCTCAGTGCAAGAGGCATCCCTGCAGTCCCTGGTTTGAATCCAGGCTGTATCACAACTGGCCGTGATTGGGAGTCCCATAGGGTGGCGCACAATTGGCCCAGCGTCGTCCGGGTTTGGCCGCCATTGTAAATAAGAATTTGTTCTTAACCGACTTGCCTAGTTAAATAAAAAGGTAAAATAAAAAATGTACAGCTGTTTTTTTACTGTTTCACTGCCAGACAAGGCTCCACTGATAGCCAGGTGTAACAGTTGTAAAGTGTTGGGACTGCCGTTTGGACTCTGCTGTTGGGACAGATTTATGTAGGCCCTAACAGTTTGTAGACACTGTTTGCCATCGTTATAGTGCAATTAATGTATTGTTTAGTGTTGTGTTGTGGCTTTGCTGGCATGCATCTAAAACCATTTTTTTGAGTTTGCCCCACGAAGATTTACATGCTAAAATCGCCACTGCCTAAACGCAAAACAATGTCATAAAGAAATGGTTCACAGTTGGCAGCTACATTTAAAAATGCTATTGTAAATCCACTTCTCTCCCCAACTGGTATCAAACCTTCAATTCTGAACAGATGAAGTATAGCCTAGAACATTATGGCTTTGTGGGCTAAAAACAAGGGGATATCCTACCACACCACAAAGACACTGGGCCATCAAACCTGACTCACATCTTTACAGGACGAACACATCAGTGTAAGTTACATGCAGAGCTGTCAGGTGGTGGAACGCTGTGCTTAAATGCAAGACAATAGAGTTCTCCTTTTCTATCAAGTAAACAAGGCATCTGAAAATTGACTTGAAAGAGGCAACAATAGATATTTGTTGTTCCAGTACTCACATTCTTTAAAGAAGCATTTTACTCAAAAAATGTTTTCAATTCCTGTCAGTTCACCATATCCCCTTATTGTCTCAAAATAGCATTATTTTGTCCATACGAATATCACTACAGCTACCTATCATTATAGCAGACCTGTTTTTACTTCCCAAAAAAGTATGTCAAAACGTATCATAAGACCTTTTGCTCTTATTTGATGGCTATCAAAGAATCTGTTCTTCTGAATAGAAAGTATCCTGCAGCTACAGACTCCATACCAAAGATGACCCAGTTCATTAAAGCCATCTTTTTGAAAAACTTGTTGACTTACCTTTGCATTTAACTCACGTCGAGAGAATTGCTGTGGAACTTGGTGGCGGCATATTTCGGACTTCAATTCTGGCAAAAGCAGCTGAGTGGGTGAATTTCTAACATTTGATATGTCTTTTCATTTAAACTCCTAAACCCTTGTTGTTATGACTGTCACCATTACACAATCTATTGACGAACCACAGTTCATTCTGTCACACACGTTGTTTCCACGTCATTTCAACCAAAAAAAATGAAATGTGATGGTTGAATCTACTTGGAAAATTGATTGGATTTGCAAAAAGTAATCAACGTAAAAGGAATTTAGAATTTTCTTTCACCCAACCTTGAGCCTAAATCCAATGACATGGTGATATTTTTTGGTTATTTCACGTTGAATTCACGTTAGTTGACAACTCAACCGAATAAAAATCAAAACTAGACGTTGAACTGATGTCTGTGCCTATAGGGAGACTTCATTTCAGATGACAATATGTTAGAAAAGACACATAAAAAACACTGTCTCGCAAAATGACAAATGTTTAACTGAGACTTGAAACTATCCCTACTACGATATATTGAATAAGATATATATGAGGAACAATATATTATAAATCAAAACTTCAGCTGCAGAAAAGGATGCTGGGGAATATGCTCATTTTTGTGCACATGCGTTTCTGAAAATATACTTTAAATATATTTTGTGGACATTTAAGTATACTTTCAAAAAAGTATATTTTCTTGAGATATGAAAAAGTATACTCAGGAGTGCAATAAACAACCGTTATTGTCAACTTTCTCTGCACTCCTCTGAACAGGAATTCAGAAAGTACAGTGCCTGCCAAAAGTATTCATACGCCTTGGATTTTTCAAATGTTAAAAAGTTGGTTTAAAAATGGATTTAATTGTAATTTTTGTCAACAATCTACACAAATACTTGAATGTCAAAGTGGAAGATTTCTATTTATTTTTTAACAACTAAAATTGTCATTGCATACATGCTAGAAACACCGTCGGCAGTGATTACAGCGTGGAGTCTTCTTGGGTAAGTCCCTAAGAGCTTTGCATACCTGGATTGTGCAATATTAGCCCTTCATTATTTTCATAATTCTTCAAGCTCTGTCAAGATGTTGGTGCTCATGCCTACACAGCAATTTTAAAGCAAGCAGATTTTTGTCACAACTGTAACTTGTAACCACTCAGGAACCTCCACTGTCTTCTTGGTAAGCAACTCCAGTGTAGATTTGGCTTTGTGTTGTAGGTTACTGTCCTGCTGAAAGGTGAATTCAAATCAAATCAAACTTTATTGGTCACATACACATGTTTAGCAGAGGTTATTGCGGGTGTAGCGAAATGCTTGCGCTTCTAACAAGTAATATCTAAGAATTTCACAACATATACCCAATACACATAAATCTAAGTAAAGGAATGGAATTAAGAATATATAAATATATGGACGAGCAATGTCAGAGCGGCATAGACTAAGCTACAGTAGAATAGTATAGAATACTGTATATACATATTAGATGAGTAATGCAAGATATGCAAACATTATTAAAGTGACAAAGTGACTAGTGTTCCATTTATTAAAAGTGGCCAATGATTTCAAGTCTGTGTATATAGGCAGCAGCCCCTCTGTGCTAGTGATGGCTATTTAACAGTCTGATGGCCTTGAGATAGAAGATGTTTTTCAGTCTCTCTGTACCAGCTAGGATGCACCTGTACTGACCGTGCCTTCTGGATGATAGCGGGTGAACAGGCAGTGGCTACGGTGGTTGTTGTCCTTGATATTTTTGGCCTTCCTGTGACATTGGGTGCTGTAGGTGTCCTGTTGTAGGATTTTGCCTTGCTTAGCGCCATCCCGTTTCTTTTTATCTGGAAAAACTCCAGTATTTTGCCTATGTAACGCATACCATGATGCAGCCACCACCATGCTTGAAAATAAGGCGTCAGATACTCAGTGGTGTGTTGGATTTGCCCCAAACACAAGACTTTGCATTTATTCTGTATATTTGTATTATTTCACTGTCATTTAAATCATTAAATGTGAGTCAATACAATGTTGTTGATCCATTCTCAGATCTACCATCACATCCATTGAATGAGTGGGTTTAAGTTTAATGATTGTGAACATAGTATACTAAAAGACAATGAATATAAATTACACTTTTAATAAGTGTGTTGAAATGTAATGACAGTATATGTATAAACTCTGAAAAAAAGAAACGTCCCTTTTTCAGGACCCTGTCTTTCATTGATAATTCGTAAAAATCCAAATAACTTCACAGATCTCATTGTAAAGGGTTTAAACACTGTTTCCCATGCTTGTTCAATGAACTTTAAACAATTAATGAACATGCACCTGTGGAACGGTTGTTAAGACAGTAACAGCTTACAGACGGTAGGCAATTAAGGTCACAGTTATGAAAACTTAGGACACTAAAGAGGCCTTTCTACTGACTCTGAAATCCCCAAAAGAAAGATGCCCAGGGTCCCTGCTCATCTGCGTGAATGCGCCTTCGACATGCTGCAAGGAGGCATGAGGACTGCAGATGTGGCCAGGGCAATGAATTGCAATGTCCATACTGTGAGACGCCTAAGACAGTGCTACAGGGAGACAGGATGGACAGCTGATTGTCCTCGCAGTGGCAGACCACGTGTAACAACACCTGCACAGGATCGGTACATCTGAACATCACACCTGCGGGACAGGTACAGGATGGCAACAACAACTGCCCGAGTTACACCAGGAACGCACAATCCCTCCATCAGTGCTCAGACTGTCCGCAATAGGCTGAGAGAGGCTGGACAGAACTTGTAGGTCTGTTGTAAGGCAGGTCCTCACCAGACATCACCGGCAACGATGTCACTTATGGGCACAAACCCGCCGTCGCTGGACCAGACAGGACTGGCAAAAAGTGCTCTTCACTGATGGTCACGGTTTTGTCTCACCAGGGGTGATGGTCGTATTCGCGTTTATCGTCGAAGGAATGAGCGTTACACCGAGGCCTGTACTCTGTAGTGGGATCGATTTGGAGGTGGAAGGTCGCTCATGGTCTGGGGCGGTGTGTCACAGCATCATCGGACTGAGCTTTTTGTCATTGCAGGCAAACACTATGCGTTACAGGGAAGACATCCTCCTCCCTCATGTGGTACCCTTCCTGCAGGCTCATCCTGACATGACCCTCCAGTATGACAATGCCACCAGCCATACTGCTCGTTCTGTGCGTGATTTCCTGCAAGACAGGAATGTCAGTGTTCTGCCATGGCCAGCGAAGAGCTCGGATCTCAATCCCATTGAGCACGTCTTGGACTTGTTGGATTGGAGGGTGAGGGCAAGGGCCATTCCCCCCAGAAATGTTCAGGAACTGGCAGGTGCCTTGGTGGAAGAGTGAGGTAACATCTCACAGCAAGAACTGGCAAATCTGGTGCAGTCCATGAGGAGGAGATGCATGCACTGCAGGACTTAATGCAGCTGGTGGCCACACCCAGTACTGACTGTTACTTTTGATTTTGACCCCCCTTTGTTCAGGGACACATTATTCTATTTCTGTTAGTCACATGTCTGTGGAACTTGTTCAGTTTATGTCTCAGTTGTTGAATCTTATGTTAAGTTTGCTGAAAATAAACAGTTGGCAGTGCGAGGACATTTCTTATTTCTGTATATTTAAGTATACTTGATATATTAAAATACTTTTTTCCCCCACTTAGGATCTAATTTAAAATTAGCCAGATTTAACAAAATTGTTTGTCTGATGGTTATTTTCCATTTAGTGTTAATGTCTAACAGGTGACTGTGTTATGTAATCCTTTCACTGTACAAGCAACAATGTCATATTGCAAGTAAACAGACCCATGAGTTGTTCCTAATCTAATTCAAGGAAAAATGGTCATGACTCAAAATACAGACAACTCAAATCTCAGTTTGTACGTGACCATTCAGAAAACAACAAAAATGTGCACCTACAAAAGTCTTGACGTCGGTGTTAGTCAAGCCCAATAGACTACATACATGCCTGAATGTCAAAGTATAAATACTACCGGTGCTAGCAAACCTTTGAACATTGTGTCAAAACAAATGTTGGTGCCGAGAAAGTGCTCAGCCGACACCTTGTCTCAGAAAGCCCATGTAGCATTCCTATTAGTGTGCCATTTCAACCATGGAGTATACACTGTCACAGTGCCTTTCCACTATAAAAGTGGAAACTGAGGCGGTGACATAATTCCAATTAAAGGTCTTTGTTCACATATTTGTCATCGCAGTGGCATCCTAAACAGGTAAACATGACAGTTTTTGAAAGGTTCTGGGAAAAAAAGAAGAAGATCTTCGATGAGTAGTCCATGACAGCATAGCAACCAGAGAAGTATGCAATAGTTTGTTTTCTATTGTCAGGCTACAACAGTGCAACATGAAACGAACAAAATTCAAGAACAATTCAAACTGTCACCTTGTGTTTGTGTCTGATGTACGTACCTAATGTCCAATAATTGGTACCTCGTGAGATCATAGAAATATGCATAACAACATATTTTGAAGCTATTATTTCAATAATATGGATGACTGCATGTATTATCCTGAACTTTGTATACGATTATTGAGGCACTGTTTGCCATCATTTAGATTAGAATTCAAATAAAATCACATTTTTAGCAGATGTTATTGCGGGTGTAGCGAAACGCTTGTGTTTCTAGGCCAACACGTGCAGTAATATCTAACAATTTCACAAAAATGCACACATATCTAAAGTAAAGGAATGGAATTAAGAATATATAAATATTTGGACGAGTAATGTCGGTGCGGCATAGACTAAAATGCAGTAAAATAGAATAAAGTATAAACATATGAAATGAGTAATGCAAAATATGTAAACATTGTTAAAGTGACTCGTGTTCCATTATTAACGTGTGCAGGGATTTCAAGTCTAAGTATATAGGGCAGCAGCCTCTAAGGTGCTAGTGATGGCTATTTAACAGTCTGATGGCCTTGAGATTGAAAAACAGATTCTGTCTCTCAGTCCCAACTTTAATGCACTTGTACTGACCCCACCTTCTGGATGATAGCGGGGTGAACAGGCAGTGGCTCAGGTGGTTGTTGTCCTTGGTCTTTTTGGCCTTCCTGTGACATTGGGTGCTGTTGGTGTCCTGGAGGGCAGGTAGTTTGCCCCTGGTTATGCTTTGGGCAGACTGCACCACCCTCTGGAGAGCCCTATGGTTGCGGGTGGTGCAGTTGCCGTACCAGGCGGTCATACAGCCCAACAGGATGCTCTCAATTGTGCATCTGTAGAAGTTTGTGAGGGTTTTAGGTGCCAAGCCAAATTTATTCAGCCTCTGAGCTTGAAGAGGTGCTGTTGCGCCTTCTTCACCACACTGTCTGTGTGGGTGGACCATTTCAGTTTGTCAGTGATGTGTACGCCAAGGAACTTGAAGCTTTCCACCTTCTCCACTGCGGTCCTGTTGATGTGGATAGGGGAGTGCAACCTCTGCTGTTTCCTGAAGTCCATGATCAGCTCCTTTGTTTTGTTGACATTGAGTGAGAGGTTAATTTCCTGGCACCTCCTCCCTGTAGGCTGTCTTGTCATTGTTGGTAATCAGGCACACTACTTTTGTGTCATCTGCAAACTTGATGATTGAGTTGGAGGCGTGCGTGATCACGCAGTCATGGGTGAACAAGGAGTACAGGAAGGGGCTGAGCACACACCTTTGTGGTGCCCCTGTGTTGAGGATCAGCGAAGTGGAGGTTTTGTTTCCTACCTTCACCACCTGGCGGCGGCTCGTCAGGAAGTCCAGGACCCAGTTGCACATGGCGGGGTTCATTCCCAGGGCCCCAAGCTTAATGATGAGTACTATGGTTTTGAATGCTGAGCTACATGCATAGTCATTGAACAGCATTCTTACATAGGTATTCCCCTTGTCCAGATGGGATAGGGCAGTGTGATGGCGATTGCATGGTCTGTGGATCTATTGGGGCGGTAAGCAAATTTAAGTGATTCTAGGGTGTCAGATAAGGTAGAGGTGAGGTGATCCTGACTAGTCTCTCAAAGCACTTCATGATGACAGAGGTAGTCATTTAGTTCAGTTACCTTTGCTTTCTTGGGTACAGGAACAATGGTGGACATCTTGAAGCATGTGGGGACATTGAATATATCCGTAAACACTCCAGCCAGCTGGTCTGCGCATGCTCTGATGACGCGACTAGAGATGCCGTCTGGGCCGGCAGCCTTGCGAGGGTTTTAACACGCTTTTTAAAGTCACAGTGCCACTACACCTTTATGTATTATGCATTATGATTGTATTCCATACCACCAGTAATGCAGTTGTAACTCAAAAAGTGTGTGTTTGATGAGCCGGGTATGTTTGGTCAAAATCATTACAATAAATCTCACAACACAAGGCAACGGTGAAACACTCAATTCATATTCCATGAACGACCATAAAGATTTCAGAAGCAATCGTGTTTAGACCATTTTTCCGCTAGAGGGATTTCATTCCAATTTCAGAGTGGAACTCCAAAGTGTCTGTAGCACTACCCAGTCTAAAATATAATGTTGAGGTGGTCTGTGGGCAAAGAGTAAAAAAAATGGACCAAGTGCTCCCAAACACTAATGAGAAATGCTATGATTGGCTGCACGAACAGCAGCAAACAATCATACATCTCAACCCTTGTGTGGATCGGTAGGATTTAACTTTTACATGAGAGTTCTGCTGTGCCATTAAGGCAGAGAAGCAGACACCCCTACTCAATGGCCTTCACAAACTAGCCCCACAACAAAGCATGTGGCTAGAACATCTACATCTACTGTACTGCAATGTATTTCAGCACAAACAATCAATATTCTATAGTTAGTAACTGTCATCTCTGAGCTGGCTGAGACATCCTTGAAGGACTCCCTGTGTAAAAACAAACTCAGCAAAAAAATAAAACGTCCTCTCACTGTCAACTGCGCTTTAGCAAAATTAACATGTGTAAATATTTGTATGAACATAACAAGATTCAACAACTGAGACATAAACTGAACAAGTTCCACAGACATGTGACTAACAGAAATGGAATCATGTGTGCCTGAACAAAGGGGGGGTCAAAATCAAAAGTAACAGTCAGTATCTGGTGTGGCCACCAGCTGCATTAAGTACTGCAGTGCATCTTATTATATATATTTTGTTTGCCTTCACCTCCCTTATCTCACCTCACTTGCTCACATTGTATATAGACTTATTTTTCACTGTATTATTGACTGTATGTTTGTTCTACTGCATGTGTAACTATGTGTTGTTGTATGTATCGAACTGCTTTGCTTTATCTTGGCCAGGTCGCAATTGTAAATGAGAACGTGTTCTCAATTTGCCTACCTGGTTAAATAAAGGTGAAATAAATAAAAATAAAAATAAAATCTCCTCCTCATGGACTGCACCAGATTTGCCCGTTCTTGCTGTGATATGTTACCCCACTCTTCCACCAAGGCACCTGCAAGTTCCCAGACATTTCTGGGGGGAATGGCCCAAGCTCCCAGATGTGCTCAATGGGATTGAGATCCGGGCTCTTCACTGGCCATGGCAGCACACTGACATTCCTGTCTTGCAGGAAATCAGTCATACTGCTCGTTCTGTGCGTGGTGGACTAGAACGTTTTTTTATAATAAAAAGAAACCGAAGAGCTAAGCACAGGCAAAATACTATAGGAAAACCTGGTTCAGTCTGTTTTCCAACAGACACTGGGAGACATTCACTTTCAGCAGGACAATAACCTAAAACACAAGGCCAAATATCCACTGGAGTTGCTTACCAAGACAACATTGAAAGTTGCTGAGTAGCCTAGTTACAATTTTTTAATTATTTTTTTATTTTAATTTTACCCCCTTTTCTCCCCAATTTTCGTGGTATCCAATCGCTAGTAATTACTATCTTGTCTCATCGCTACAACTCCCGTACGGGCTCGGGAGAGACGAAGGTCGAAAGCCATGCGTCCTCCGAAGCACAACCCAACCAAGCCGCACTGCTTCTTAACACAGCGCGCCTCCAACCCGGAAGCCAGCCGCACCAATGTGTCGGAGGAAACACCGTGCACCTGGCCCCCTCGGTTAGCGCGCACTGCGCCCAGCCCGCCACAGGAGTCGCTGGAGCGCGATGAGACAAGGATATCCCTACCGGCCAAACCCTCCCTAACCCGGACGACGCTAGGCCAATTGTGCGTCGCCCCACGGACCTCCCGGTCGCGGCCGGCTGCGACAGAACCTGGGGGCGAACCCAGAGACTCTGGTGGCGCAGCTAGCGCTGCGATGTAGTGCCCTAGACCACTGCGCCACCCGGGAGGCCCGCCTAGTTACAATTTTGACTTAAAATCGTCGTGAAAATCTACGGCAAGACATAAAATGGCTGTCTAGCAATGATCAACAGCTTTAAGAATATAAAAAAACTGGGCAAATATTGTACAATCCAGGTGTGCAAAGCTCTTAGAGACTTACCCAGAAAGACTTACTGCTGTATTCGTAATTCTAACATATATTTGACTTAGAGGTGTGAATAACATTTACAGTGCATTCAGACCCCTTGACTTTTTCCACATTTTGTTGTTACGTTACAGCCTTACTCTAAAATGGATTAAATGTAAAAAAATCCTCAATCTACACACATTACGCCATAATGACAAAGCAAAAACAGGTTTTTAGACATTAATTTATTAAAAATAAAAACACAAACACTTTATATATAAATGTATTCAGACCCTTTACTATGAGACTCGAAATTGAGCTCAGGTACATCCCTTTTCCATTGTCCATCCATGAGATGTTTCTACAACTTGATTGGTGTCCACCTGTGGTAAATTCAATTGATTGGACATGATTGTAATTGTGTGCCCCCCCCCCCCCAACCAACCCCTCTTTTACACTGCTGCTACTCTCTGTTTATCATATATGCACAGTCACTTTAACTATACATTCATGTACATACTACCTCAATTGGGCCAACCAACCAGTGCTCCCGCACAGTGGCTAACCGGGCCATCTGCATTGTGTCCCACCCACCCACCAACCCCTCTTTACGCTACAGCTACTCTCTGTTCATCATATGTGCATAGTCACTTTAACCATATCTACATGTACATACTACCTCAATCAGCCTGACTAACTGGTGTCTATGTAGCCTCGCTACTGTATATAGCCTCGCTACTGTTTTTCACTGTCTTTTTACTGTTGTTTTTATTTCTTTACTTACCCATTGTTCACCTAATACCTTTTTTTCACCATTGGTTAGAGCCTGTAAGTAAGCATTTCACTGTAAGGTCTACACATGTTGTATTCGGCGCACGTGACAAATAAACTTAGGAAAGGTACACACCTGTCTATATAAAGGTCCCAGAGTTGACAGTGCATGTCAGAGCAAAAACCAAGCCATGAGGTCGAAGGAATTGTCGGTAGAGCTCCGAGACATAACTGTGTCGAGGCACAGATCTGGGGAAGGACACAAACATTTCTGCAGCATTGAAAGTCCTTAAGCACACAGTGGCCTCCATCATTCTTAAAATTGAATGTAAGAAGTTTGGAACCACCAAGACTCTCCTTGAGCTGGCTGCCTAGCCAAACTGAGCAATCAGGGAGAAGGGCCTTGGTCAGGGAGGTGACCAAGAACTCGATGGCCACTCTGAATGAGCTCCAGAGTTCCTCTGTGGAGACGGGAGAACCTTCCAGAAGGACAATCATCTCTGCAGCACTCCACCAATTAGGGCTTTATGGTAGAGTGGGCAGACGGATGCCACTCCTCAGTAAAAAGACACATGACAGCCTGCTTGGAGTAGGCCAAAAGGGCCAAAAGGCACCTAAAGACTCTCAGACCACAAGAAACAAGATTCTCTGGTCTGATGAAACCAAGACTTAACTCTTTGGCCTGAATACCAAGCGTCACATCTGGAGGAAACCTGGCACCATCCCTACGGTGAAACATGGTGGTGGCAGCATCATGCTGTGGTGAAGGATAGGGAGACTAGTCAGAATCGAGGGAAAGATGAACGGAGCAATGTACAGAGAGATCCTTTATGAAAACCTGCTCCAGAGGGCTCAGGACCTCAGACTGGGGCGAAGGTTCACCTTCCAACAGGACAGAGGCCCTAAGCACACAGCCAAGACAGCGCAGGAGTGGCTTCAGGACAAGTCTCAATGTCCTTGAGTGGCCCAGCCAGAGCCCGGACTTGAAACTGATCAAACATCTCTGGAGAGACCTGAAAATACCTGTGCAGCGACGCTCCCCATCCAACCTGACAGAGCTTGAGAGGATCTGCAGAGAAGAATGGGAGAAACTCCCCAAATACAGGTGTGCCAAGCTTGTAGCGTCACACCCAAGAAGAATTGAGGCGGTAATCGCTGCCAAAGGGAGCTTCAACAAGTCTCTGAAAACTTCTGTAAATGTGATATTTCAGCTTTTTCTTTTTAATAACTTTTCTAACATTTCTAAAACCCGGTGTTTGCTTTGTCATTATGGGGTATTGTGTGTAGATTGATGATGAAAACAAAACAATATAATCAATTTTAGAATAAGGCTGTAACGTAACAAAATGTGGGAAAAGTCAAGGGGTCTGAATACTTTCCGAATGGAAGGGCATGTAAACGAGACGTGCATTTAATTCAATACATTTTTTTAAATTATGCAGGTAGTGTGTATAGATAAAATTTCCTAATGATTATGATCACACTTCTTCAATTCAAATATTATGGCGACACTTTACAAAAGATGGTTTGGTATGGTTTAGATACTTGGGAGCCAAGCTCGAGTTCTTTGTAGCCTGTTATCACTTGGACATGCTGAAATAGCCTCACGCCTAGAATAGAAACCTCCAGGCTTTCGTCATAGTTGTACATTTATTGATTTATTTTTTTATTTTTTATTTTTTATTATTATTTTTTATATTTTTTTTAAAGTACCATCCGAAATGTCCTCTGGAATGGCGACATTCTGGGGTAATAATTGCATAACCAACGTTCTTTGGTAATACTAGTCCCATGCGAATAGGTCTCTAGTCCACCTTTGAATATAGGTAGTTACTTTCCAATACCATAACCTGGGTTTCTGATTCTTCCATAAGAACTGCAGGGAGAGAGTTTGCCCGAACTGGATAGGGATGGAAGCGATGACATAGGCTAGCTTAGGCACTGCATTAATCTTCAAGATTTCAGCTCTACACCATAAAGGGGAGAGTTACCCATCTTTTAATTATGGGTGCTGTATAAGGCCCTAACCCAGCTAATGAACATGGGACCATAGCCAAATTTGGTGAGCGTATGAAACCGGTACGGCCATTCTATCCTGCCAAAGGTCTTCTCGGCAAGGATGCTGCCATCACTGGGGTTATAAAGAGAGTTAGCCTTCAAATGTTTTTCGCAGAGAGACGAACTGGGATGAACCCAAACTGGTCTAGATGGATTATCGTCTCTAAGGGTTTGGGGCGAGGGTCTTGGCTAATATCTTACAGTCACTGTTCAACAAATTTAAGGGTCGGAAACTTCCTGGCTCAAGGTTCTTTACCAGGCAGAGAGATAGTGGCCGTGTCCGAATACACGTACTTGCGTTCTAAATAGTAGACATTTTGGGTACGCACATTTTTTGTTTTATAGTATGTGAAATTTTGAAATCGAGTATGCTTAAAATGCCAGTATGTTATACTCATTTCGGCTTTTCAGCTAGTAGAATTCACTGCACACATTTTGGGAATTTCAAACCCACACAATGCATTGGAACCTTATAAAAAGGCGGGTTTCGAGTTTTGATAGTTCTCTTCAAGTAAACAACAAAACACAACATATCGTAGGAAAACGTCATCCTGACACATTTTTTGCACATTAGCTGACATTTTTATCAATACATTGAAGTCAATGGGAAAAGATCAGTGTCACATGGTTTAAATTTCTCATGTCAGTCTCTCTCCCTCCTCTTTATCCCCTTATTGTCTTCTCTCTTACTCCCCCTTCTCACTTTTGTCCCCCCTCTCCGATAGACAGACAGGCAAACAATTTCAAGTCAGTCTTAAACACTGTGGCCAATATCCTCTTCATAACAAGGCTCTCAGTTCTAAAACTGAAAAAAATGAGGGGGGAAAAATGGCATATTTCGGGTCCCCCGGTCACAAAAATGTACAATTTGGGAAGAGTAACCTTTTTAACCCCTCGAAACCGCCCCTATGACCCCCAATTAAGTCACTTCCTGTATACGCAGGAAGCTGAAATTCAGTGTACTAGCTAGCTCGCAATCGATTTGCATGCATGTTTTATGATCGCTAGCTAGATTGACGTTTGGCTACCGTCAGCTGTGCTATTGAGGTAGCAAGCTAGATACTGTTTTTTGTGCCTCTATTTTTTGTAAATGGTTGTTGTTGGTTTTCCTTCTGAAGTGTCAGTTAATCGGAGAAATATAGCCAACATTATGGGTTACCGAATCTTGGTTGATAGACATGAGTGATTCATGTTGTTTAGACCAACTGTAGCTATGCTTACATTTGACATATGCTGTATTTCTAGTTATTTAAAAGACATTGGCTAATTCAAAACCTCTCAAGTGCCTTCAGAAAGTACTCACCCCTTGAAGTTTTTACACATTTTGTTATGTTACAAAGTGGGATTAAAATTGTCCTTTGTCAACGATCCACAAACATACAAAAACGAATGTCAAAGTGTAATGCAAATTCTATGATAAAAAAATTAAAAAACAATACTCTCTCTTGATTAGTCAATACATGTTAGAATCACCTTTGGCAGCTATTACAGCTGTGAGTGTTTTTGGGTAAGTCTAAGAGCGTTGCATACTTGGATGGTACAATATTTGCCCATTATTTATATTTTCATTGTTCAAGCTCTCATGTTGGTTGTTGATCATTGCTAGACAGCCATTTTCAAGTCTTGCCATAGATTTAAGCTAATGTCAAACCTGTAAAAAAAATTACAACGTGGTCCATGATGACGACAAGCATACCATAACGCAGCCACCACTATGCTTGAAAATATGAAGAGTGGTAGTCAGTACACACTGCTTTGTAGTCAGAACAAAAAAGTAAATTTCTTTGCCACATTTTTTGCACTATTAAAGGATGCATGTTTTGGAATACATATATATATATTTAATGTTTTATTTATTCTGTTCAGGCTTCCTTCTTTTCATGCTGTCATTTAGTTTAACATTGTGGAGTAACTGCAATGTTGTTGATACATCCTCAGTTTTCTCCTATCACAGTCATTAAACTCTGTAACTGTTTGAAAGTCACTATTAGAATCATTGTGAAATCCCTGAGCGGTTTCCTTCGTCTCAGGCAACTGAGTTAGGAAGGACGCCTGTATCTTTGTAGTGACTGGGTGTATTGATACACCATCCAAAGTGTAATTAATAACTTCACCACGTTCAAAGGGATATTCAGTGTCTGCTTTTTTATTTTATCCCATCTACCAATAGGTGACCGTTGTGAGGCATTGGAAAACCTCCCTAGTCTTTGTGGTTGAATCTGTGCTAGACACTCACTTCTCGACTGAGGGACCTTACACATAATTGTATGTGTGTGGTACAGAGATAGGGTGATCATGTTAACCACTATTATTAAGAGTCCATGCAACTTGTGACTTGTTAAGCACATTTTTACTCCTGTATTCTTTTAGGCTTGCCATAACAAAGGGGTTGAATAGTTATTGACGCAAGACATTTCAGCTTTTCATTTTTTATTAATCTGTATAAAATTCTGAAAACTAAAATTTCACTTCGACATTAATCCATTTTCAAGTCAGGCTGTAGCACCAAAATGTGGAAAAAGGGGTGTGAATACTTTTTGAAGGCACTGTATACAGTATGCTCATTTGAATGTTATTGGTTGAAGTAACATACTGTATATGATTTGTTATTGTTTCTCTCACTGCCTGAATTTTGGGATTCATTTAGGGGAGACCTGGGCAAAAAGGATCGGCGGACTGGGGCGCTTCTGGAATGCTGTTCTGGAGTTCTGTTATGTGGTTCTGAAGGTATGAATGACACAGTATACATTTGGACAATTGCAATGTTGAGAGCAGACTATTTCAGTTACCTGCATAATGGCTTCTATATTTTGGTTGAAGGCTTCAAGGACCGAAATGTAACGTCCCAGTTTGTTGAAGACGCAAGAGTGGAACCTCTATCCTTTTCATTTGTGTTTTGTTTGCACCCAGTTAAAGCGCCGGGACAGTAACTGAAAGGTTGCTTGTTCAAATCCTTGAGCCGACAAGGTGAAAAATCTGTCGATCTGCCCTTGAGGCACTTAACCCTAATTGCTGCAGCGGTGCCGTTCATAATGGCTGACCCTGGCTATGGACCACACTCTCTGAGGGGGTCTCAGGGAGAGTGAGAGATGCAAAAAATACATTTCCAATACACATGTATAAATTACAAACTTGTGAAATAGGACAAATATAAACACACACTATAGGAGAGGGGCAGGCAAGAGCGAGGCAACCATTGCATCTGTATTCACTCTAGTTCTGATTAACAGATTTACATGTTTTGGAATGGATGACATTAATGCCTATTATGATTGCATGTTTGAAAAGGCTAACATCCTATTTTATTATTTTAGGAGAAGGCAAACAAGTAATCATATGCTAAATTGGATGTTATTGTCTAGAGTCCTCTTGCATAGCTCATTTTGTGGTCCAGCCTATTCCTTTTGCCTTAAATAAAAATGTATCGGTCATTCACATGTGTCCACACTCTCCATATTTGTGTGGTAATGTACATGTACTTGACTGATACGTACATGTACTATATTTTCGCTGTAGTTCTCCTAAACAAAGGTTCTACTGTACTGCCAGGAATACTGTAAATTCATAAAATACTTGAACTTACTGTTTTTTTATATTGACAGTATCATCCTGTAAATTTGAGACAGTGAATATACTGTACTTTTACAGTAATTAACTGTAAAAGACTGGACTTTTTTTTTTACAGTGTCTTGATTTGTCACGTCCGTTTATCTGTTTTGAGCTGACTGTAATGTTCATGTTATGCAATATTAGTTGATGAAAGCTATCCTTTTCCATCATTTCAGAAGTTGAAAGCTCCCCCCACCGGAGGCAGCATGGAGGGAGGGGAGGCCACAGCCGCATCCTGGAAGTGGCATGCAGTGATCGATGAGGCGCTGGGGGGCTGCCACTCCATCACCACACGGCCACTATCTCTCATATCATCCTCCTCCCAGTGTGCGGCTGTGGGCTCCTCTCCCTCCCAGAAGGGTCCAGAAGTGGAGGGGGGATCCTTCAGTCCTCCTAATAAAAAGAATAAGGAACCAGAGTGGATGGCTGTGCTGAAGGACATGGAGAAGATGGAAGGTTGGCAACTGTAAAGGACGCCGAAAGGACGGAGGCGGCACGGCAGCGTGAAGAGCGGAGGGAGAGGGAAGAGAAGCGGAAGAAGGTGGTGACTGCCAGGGAGGCACGCCTTATGGCCATGATTAAGTTGTTTTATGGATTTTACTTATAGCTATTATATTTACAGTTGAAGTCGGAAGTTTACATAAACAAATGTTAATGATTCAAACCTAAGTGTTTCAACCACTCCACAAATGTCTTGTTAACAGACTATAGTTTTGGCAAGATGGTTAGGACATCTACTTTGTGCATGACAAGCAATTTTTCCAACAATTGTTTACAGACAGATACTTTTACTGTATCACAATTCCAGTGGGTCAGAAGTTTACATACACTAAGTTGACTGTGCCTTTAAACAGCTTGGAAAATTCCAGAAAATGACATCATGGCTTTATAAGCTTCTGATAGGCTAATTGACATCATTTGAGTCAATTGGAGGTGTACCTGTATTTCAAGGCCTACCTTTAAAACACAGTGCATCTTTGCTTGATTTGTTAATATTTGTAAAATGTCTAAAAACCTGGTATTTGCTTTGTCATTATGGGGTATTGTGTGTAAATTGATAAGGTAACAAATGAATTCAATACATTTTAGAATAAGGCTGTAACGTAACATGTGGAAAAAGGGAAGGGGTCTGAATACTTTCCAAATGCACCGTAGCTAGATTTGACTTATTCCTCATCTGGGTTAATTTAAGCTATTTGGCAGGCTTATCTCTTGCTTGCATGGTGATTGATTGAGTTAGCTAGCGTTACTGTACTGGTTTTCAATGGTTTCTGACAGTGGCAGCATTAGTTGGAATTGTTAAGTTGAGGAGGACGGACGCAAATTATGTTAGCTAGCTAACAGAGTGCCTTACATTTGATGTAGCCAAGTTAGTATAGCAAGCTAGTAATGTTTAACATGTATTTATTTCTGTACTTAAATGCAGTGACTAAGGCCAATGAATGGACAGCTTTGTAAAGGCTACGCTGAATGAGTGGAACCTGGAATCTTTGATTCAAAAGTTGGAGTGTAAGTAAAACTGAGAAATTATTTTTTGAGAGTGGGGACAGGCTTTGGGGTGAAAAAAACCAACAGATTTTTATTGACCCTGTGTAAAACAGCATCTATGTCTTTCACATTGTCATCGATAACCAATAGTATAACCTTAATGGAAACTTGAAAGACAACTTAACCAAAGCCTCTTAGAACCATGTAGCCAATTTTGGACTAGATACATTACATGCACAGCTACCATATATAGCCTGGCTTTAATTTGACCATACTTGTTTTATTGGGTCATTTGAACAGATATTCTGTCACAATGACCAACCTGACACACAACAGGCTGGAAGCAGCTCATGGGCACTTAGTGGTAAAGTGTTCTGCTCAAGGGCACAACTGCAGTAGGTAGTACTGGGTTAAATGCAGAAGACACATTTCGGTAAAATGCATTCAGTTGTGCAACTGATTGGTTATCCCCTTTCCCTTTTACCCCCACTTTTGCAGCAGAGGAGATGGACCAGGAAAGCTCTTTTGCTTTTGGACGACTCGACTATAGCCTGAAGCTTAAAGAAGAACATAAAAGCCTTACACGCAGTGAGTATTCTGTAAACGCCACATTTTTTTTATACACTAGGGGAGGTCCTCGGGACACACAAATGTGAATACATAGAACTGTGGACGCACCAAGCGACACACCAATCTTTGGCAGTACCCTGGTCTTGCTAGGTACATATTGAAAGATGTGTGTTTTTAAAACACATTTTTTAAAAGGAATGTATAATTAATTGGAATACTGTGCGTTGACAAGAGTCAAATGTGAAAGGGTAGCCCAGATGTGGCTGAACATCTGGCCGGCAAACCAGTTTACGGAGTACACGAAGGAGACCGTGATCCAGAGGTCTCACTGGACCAGACAGAATGGAGCAAAGACATTCGAGATAGTTCGAAGGTATCTGTGTCTGCTGGATAGTCCAGCTATGGTGGGGTACATTTTTTACAAAAACAGACTTGAATTTGATTCTGTTTGCTGTGATTTACTAGCCTGGCTGACATGGCCCACATGACTCACAGCGCAGAGAGCTGTGACCACACTGTTCTGGAAAGGAGGCTAATGAATAAATTGTGCAATGGGATTCTCTCAAATAATTTTTTTCTCTCATTATTTGGATTTGAAAATCCAACCATTGTAATAGAGCGGCGCTCGGGGCTGTGAGTGTTTGAGTGAGAAAGACAGATGAGCGAGCCAACCAGTAAAATCACAGCACCCTTCATTTGACGCATTGCGCCGACATCAAAAAGCCATTCCAGACTGAAGTCAGAAGGACATTGAGAGTTTGGCTAACACCTCACTAGTGATTAACTGCAATGGAAAAGTAAATTGTCTGGCTCCAACATAACAGAATTTTAAGTCATATGAAGTCTCACAAGCATTAGAAACAGCATTGGGTGTGGATACGGTGGGAACATGTGGATCTGAGCAAGCATGATGTTATTAATGTTTCTGGAAATGTATGTAAATGTAAAATTTTTGTCAATGTATGTTTTGGTTTGTCAAAAAACCTAAACGTAAAATGTTTAAAATGTAATTGTCTGCTTTACTACAGATTGCTAAGGACTTCTACATTTTCAACCCGGACTGCTTAGGGAAACTCACTGATAACTGGATCACGGTCGTCAAGGACAAAACTTCGCTTCGCCAGCCCAGGGAGAAGCAGTCCCAAGATCTTCTCTTTGAAGTGCAGGTATAGTTTGAAATGATACTGCTGTCGGTGCTTCAGATGCTCATTTATTTTTTGCCTGAAACAATCAAGTTATTTACTAAACATTCTTCTCTCCAGATACACAAGGTGACATCGTGCCTATCTTATAGACGAGGTTGCGAAGACATTCCGACCCAGCTTCAATCAGTCCAGAAAGTCCTTCATTGACTTGCAGTCTAAGTTTAAATAGTGGATAGGTATAGGGAGATTGATGGGGGAAATTAGATGATAGCATTTGTAAACCTTGACTTCCATCCAATTTGCGACACATTATCATGAGAATATTCTAAAATCTGCATAAAACAATATGCACATTTTCCCACCGGAGAAGTTTCCATCAAAAAGCATGCGTGCGTGTGACACTGTCTGTCTTAAGGTGTATTAACACAGATCTGTCTATCAGACAGTGCCAGAGCTTATCAATAGATATTCACATTAACTGACACACTTCAGCTATCTTAGGCGACCACACACACACACACACAATGCTGTTTTGTCATAAAATAAATGGTCTACAATTGGGTTGACTCTACTAAGGACATATATGAATGACTCATTACTTAAGTAATAAATATGTAATTCATAAAGCACTTTTCACAATCTTCAAAATGTAACATTTGTATTTATTTTTGTTGTGATAGAATGAAAGCGTACCATAACGTACTTCAGTAGCTGAACTAAAGGCAAACGAGCCACATAGAGGACTGTATGCATAAAGTGGGTACATTTGCATATATATATTTTTTTTTAAGTCAATGTATGAGCTATAAATAGGGCTTTTTTGTCTCCCGGGTGGCGCAGTGGTCTAGAGCACTGCATCTCAGTGCTAGCTGCGCCACCAGAGTCTCTGGGTTCACGCCCAGGCTCTGCCGCAGCCAGCTGCGACCGGGAGGTCCGTGGGGCGACGCACAATTGGCTTAGCGTCGTCCGGGTCCGGGTTAGGGAGGGTTTGGCCGGTAGGGATATTGTAAAGTGTAAAGTGTGTAAAGTGTAAAGTGTTATTGTAAAGTGGTTGTTCCACTGGATATCATAAGGTGAATGCACCAATTTGTAAGTCGCTCTGGATAAGAGCGTCTGCTAAATGACTTAAATGTAATGTAAATGTAAGTGCAGTCGCAAAAACCATTGAGCACAATGATGGTACGCTTTCATTCTATCACAACAAAAATAAATACAAATGTTACATTTTGAAGATTGTGAAAAGTTCTTTATGAATTACATATTTATTACTTAAGTAATGAGTCATTCATATATGTCCTTAGTAAAGTCAACCCAATTGTAGACCATTTATTTTATGACAAAACAGCATTGTGTGTGTGTGTGTGTGGTCGCCTAAGATAGCTGAAGTGTGTCAGTTAATGTGAATATCTATTGATAAGCTCTGGCACTGTCTGATAGACAGATCTGTGTTAATACACCTTAAGACAGACAGTGTCACACGCACGCACGCATGAAGAAACGTTCAAAGTTCTTGACATTTTCCAGATTGACTGACATCCATGTCTTAAAGTAACAATGGACTGTCGGTTCTCTTTGCTTATTTGAGCTGTTCTTGCCATAATATGGACTTGTGGTCTTTTATCAAATAGGGCTATGTATACCACCCCTACTTTGTCACAACACAAATTAACTTTTAACAAGGCACACCTGTTAATTGAAATGCATTCCAGGTGACTACCTCATGAAGCTGGTTGAGATAATGCCAAGGGAGTGCAAAGCGGTCAAAGGGAAAGGGTTGCTACTTTGAAGAATCTCAAATATTAAACAGATTGATTTCTTTAACACTTTTTTGGTTACTACATGATCCCATATGTGTTATTTCATTATCTTGATGTCTTCACAACTATTCTACAACGTTGAAAATATTTATTTTTATTTTTATTTTTTTAAAGAACTTGAATGACTGGGTGTCCAAACTTTAGACTGCTACTGTATAAAAACCTGTTTTTCTTTTATCATTATGGGGTATTGTGTGTGGATTCATGAGGGAAAAATACAAATTAGTTTATTTTAGATTAATGCTGTAATCTAACAAAATGTGGAGAAAGTCAAGGGGTCTGAATACTTTCCAAATGCAGTATTTAGACAATTGGGTTTTGTTTCAATGTGCTATTTAAAAAAAAATTATATATTCTTGTACATTGTGGACAATTGTCTGACGATGTTCTGAAATGCAAGCAACACAAATTAAATCATTTGAAATACAACGTTGCATCTTGATTGTGTGTGTAGGAAATGGAGGGGGTGGGATGGTAGAGAAGGCAACAATTTGCAAGCAAAATTTAAATTAGGATGACACTGAAAATAATAAGGATTACATTAAAAAAATGACCGAGCTAAAATGGGCCATTTTCTCAACCT
Source organism: Salvelinus namaycush (assembly GCF_016432855.1). Lineage (NCBI taxonomy): Eukaryota > Metazoa > Chordata > Actinopteri > Salmoniformes > Salmonidae > Salvelinus > Salvelinus namaycush. The sequence continues at coordinate 44,686,766 of NC_052325.1, forward strand.
AATGTGCTGGGTTTATGTTCCAACACACTGGGTTTTAACCCAGCAATATAGTCTAATATTAACCAGCAGTTTGGTCAAGTGCTCAACCCAAGACACTGGGTTAGAAGCACAACCCAAACCCGCTGGGTTGAATTAACCTAATGCTGTGTTTGTCCAATATTGACCCACCGCTGGGTTGTCGAAATTAACCAAATTGGGTTATTTATAACATAGCATCTTTTAGAGTAACAATAACTTATTTTGGAAAAATAATATGAATTGCCATATTAGGCATAACTCAATTGCTTCCTTTTAAAATGCTAAAATGTAAATAGTTTTCAGCATCCTAATTTGTTTGTTTTGCGTTTTCTGATAGTTTCAGTGCATGCATGCATTCAACAAGATTTGGACAAAGGACTTCCACAGGGCCGCCATCGCCAAAGCTCACCCAAAAAGTAAATAGTTCTGAATTGGGGTCGATTTAGTTTGTTTTAATTCTACATATTTTTATTTATCTTTTAAACTTCCATTGGTTGACATCTATTGCTCAGTTATCACTTGGTTCATGTAAATAATTCAGTAGTTGTCCCTTTAAACATCCTATGGTCAACATCCCCATAGTGTTCACATTTCTGTCATGTACATGTTGTAGCTACAGTACATGAAAGATTCAACAATTTCTTTGGGAAATATCTATTTTTTGCTATTATCACATTTACTATAGGATTGAGGTCAGGGCTTTGTAATGGCCACTCCAATACCTTGACTGTTGTCCTTAAGCCATTTTGCCACAACTTTGGAAGTATGCTTGGGGTCATTGTCCATTTGGAGACCCATTTGCGACCAAGCTTTAACTTGCTGACTGATGTCTTGAGATGTTGCTTCAATATATCCACATAATTTCCTGTCCTCATGATGCCATCTATTTTGTGAAGTGCACCAGTACCTCCTGCAGCAAAGCACCCCCACAACATGATGCCGCAACCCCGTTCTTCACGGTTGGGATGGTGTTCTTCGGCTTGCAAGCCTCCCCCTTTTTCCTCCAAACATAACAATGATCATTATGTCCAAACAATTCTATTTTTGTTTCATCAGACCAGAGGACATTTCTCCAAAAAGTACGATCTTTGTCCCCATGTGTAGTTGCAAACCGTAGCCTGGCTTTTTTATGGCGGTTTTGGAGCAGTGGCTGCTTCCTTGCTGAGCGGCCTTCCAGGTTATGTCGATACAGGACTAGTTTTACTGTGGATATATATACACTTTTGTACCTGTTCCTCCAGCATCTTCACAAGGTTGCTGTTGTTCTGGGATTGATTTTCACTTTTCACACCAAAGTACGTTCATGTCTTGGATACAGAACGCGTCTCCTTCCTGAACGGTATGACGGCTGCGTGGTCCCATGGTGTTTATACTTGCGTACTATTGTTTTTACAGATGAACGTGGTACCTTCAGGCGTTTAGAAATTGCTCCCAAGGATGAACCAGACTTGTGGAAGTCTACAATTTTTTTTTCTGAGGTCTTGGCTGATTTCTTTCAATTTTACCATGATGTCAAGAAAGAGGCACAGAGTTTGAAGGTAGGCCTTGAAATACATCCACAGGTACACCTCCAATTGACTCAAATTATGTCAATTAGCCAATCATAAGTTTCTAAAGCCATGACCTCATTTTCTGGAATTTTACAAGCTGTTTAAAGGCACAGTCAACTTAGTGTATGTAAACTTCTGACCCACTGGAATTGTGATACAGTGAATTATAAGTGAAATAATCTGTCTGTAAACAATTGTTGGAAAAATTACTTGTGTCACGCACAAAGTAGATGTCCTTAACCGACTATGTGGAGTGGTTGACATTTGTGGAGTGGTTGAAAAACAAGTTTTAATGACTCCAAACTAAATGTATGTAAACTTCCAACTGTCGGTCACACACGCTCACAGAACGGGACCGCCGAGTGCTAAAGCGCATTTTGAGTAAAAATAGTCCTCGATTGCAACACTCACTACCGAGTTCCAAACTGCCTCTGGAAGCAACGTCAGGACAAGAACTGTTCATGGGGAGCTTCATGCAATGGGTTTCCATGGCCGTTTCCATGCGCAATGCCAAGTCTTGGCTGGAGTGGTGTAAAGCACACCGCCATTGAACTCTGGAGCAGTGGAAACGCGTTCTCTGCAGTGATGAATCACTCTTCACCATCTGGCAGTCCGATGGACAAATCTGGGTTTGGCGGATGCCAGGAGAACGCTACCTGCCCCAATGCAGTGTCACACCATCCTTCGCTTTGGTTCCCACCCGCCGGCCAGCTCAGGCATCTCTCACATGCAGAGACCAAAGCCAGGATGCCTACATCCAGGAGGCACAGGCCCAAGGATTCATCCGTCCGTCCAACTCTCCTACCGCCTCCAGCTTATTTTTCATGAAGGAGGGAGGTCTCCGTCCCTGTATCGATTACCGGACACTGAATAAGGCTACTGTTAAATTCAGTTATCCCCTGCTTCTCATAGCACCGTGCATATGTTCGATCACAGTGGGTAAGTACTTTATTAAATTGGATTTACGCAGTGCCTACAACCTGGGAGTGCATCAGAGAGAGGGATGAATGGAAGACCGCCTTCAGCACCAGCACCGGGCACTACGAATACAGAGTAATGCCCTATGGCCTGACAAATACACCCTCTGTGTTTCAATCATTAATTAACAAAGTGTTTAGAGACATGTTGGGTAGCTATGTAGTGGTGTACATAGACAACATCTTGGTGTACTTGACTAAATGCGAGCAACATGTCTCATGTCAGGTCCATTTTGGAGAGGCTGATAGGGCATCACCTGTACGGCAAGGTGGAAAAGTGCCTTTTCTTTCAGCAGTCTCCTTCTTGGTATACCGGATATCCACTACGGGAGTGGAGATGGAAGAGCAGAGGGTCAGTGCAGTACGGTCTTGGCCTGTTCCATCCAACATCAAGGCGGTGCAGCGCTTCCTTGGTTTTGCCAAATATTTCCGGCATTTCATTAGGGGTTTCAGCACGGTGGTGGCCCCTCTCACCTCCCTCCCGAAGGAAGGTCTTCGACAGCTGTGCGGGACTAGGGAGGCCAACGAATCCTTCCGTGTGCTCAAGGAACGTTTTACTAACACACCTGTTCTGGCTCACCCTGACCCGTCTCTGCCCTTCATCATGGAGGTGGACGCCTCCGAGGTTGGAGTTGGGGCTGTTCTCTCCCAATGCACTGGATCACCGCCTAAACCCCATCCACGCTCCTTCTACTCAAGGAAGCTGTCTCCTGCGGAGCGGAATTACGACGTGGTGGATTGTGAGTTGTTGGCCGTCAAGAAGGCGCAGAAAGCATGGCGGCACTGGCTGGAGGGTGCTAAACACCCATACATTGTCTGGACGGACCACAGAAACGTGGAGTACATTTGAGCGGCGAAGAGGCTGAACCCGTGTCAGGCCAGGTGGGCCCTATTCAAATTTTACTTTACCCTCTCCTACTGGCCGGGATCAAGAATGTTAAGGCCGATGCGTTGTCCCGGGTGCATGACACAGGGGATCGGAGGGAGAAATTCACACCCATTATTCCCCTGTAACGCATTGTGGCTCCTGTTGTGTGGAATGTGGACGTGGACATCCGTCGAGCCCTACGACAGGAGCCCTCACCTGACCACTGTCCCAAGCGGCGTATCTACGTGCCCTCTGATGTGCGGGACCGTCTCCTCGCCTGGGCACACACAGCACCTGTGTCGGGGCACCCTGGTATAGCCCATGCTATCGACTGTCTCTCCGCCAAGTACTGGTGACCCACCTTGGCCCGGGATATCCGGGTTTGTCACAGACCTACCCCCTTTGGAGGGGCACATCGGTTTTCCAAAGCCTGTCGTTTGATTCCTCTGCCTGGTCTCCTTATGGCCCTGCAGACCGCGGAGACTCTCTTCTCTCACGTCTTCCTGCACTACGGGATCCCGGAGGACATCGTGTCTGACCGTGGTCCTCAGTTCACCTCCAGTGTCTGGAAGGCCTTCATGGAACGACTGGGGATCACGGTCAGCCTCACCTCTGTGTACCACCCCCAATCAAATGGGCAGGTGGAAAGGGTACATCAAGAACTGGGTAGGTACCTTCGTAGTTACTGTCAGGACTGGCTGGGGGAGTGGGCTGCATTTCTGCCTTGGGCAGAATACGCACAAAACTCCCTCCTTCACTAAACTCACACCCTTTCAGTATTTTCTAGGCTATCAGCCAGCCCTGGCACTGGAGTCAGATCGAGGCTACTGCGTTGGACGACTAGTTCCGACGTGCCGAAGATGTATGGAACACCGGACACCCGTCTCCAGCGCAGTTTCTGGCCCAGGTCTTTCACCTCGGTGACAGGGTCTGGCTTTCTACGAAGGACCTGCCCCTCCGCCTGCCCTGCCGGAAACTGAGCTTGCAGTTTGTGGGGCCGTTCAAAGTCATGAGGAGAGCCAATGAGGTGACATACAGATTACAGCTCCCTGTCAATTACCGTATCTCACCCTCATTTCATGCATCTCTCAGACCGGTAGCAGCTGGTCCCTTGGCTAGTGCTGGACCCCATGACGTACGCAGCCTGTTGCACTCACGGCGTCGTGGGGATATTCACCAGTACCTGGTCGACTGGGAGGGGTATGGTCCCGAAGAGTGGTGCTGGGTTCCCGAGCGGGACATCCTGGATCGTCATATTACAAACACCTGGTTCCAATCCCCGCTATCACTGTATATATACTCCCTCTGCCATTTGTCTTTGTAAATGTTACTTGTTTTCCTGAGAGGAATCTCTCCTACTATGTCCTGAATATTTTATAATAGGCACTTTGCATTCGCCCTGTGCCTTTTTGTTTATGAAGATATATTTTGAGCACAACAGTGTTTGGGTTTCGTCCTGCTTTGATCTATGGTGCTTAAATAAATTCAGCAGTTCTAAACCTGTGACTGCCTTTTGCCTACTACTTTCCACACCAGTGACACATAGGCCAACTGTAAAGTTTGGTGGAGGAGGAATAATGATCTGGGGCTGTTTTTCATGGTTCGGGCTAGGCCCCTTAGTTCCAGTGAAATTAAACTTAACACTACAGCAACTCCGTATTAATGCCCATGATTTCGGAATGAGATGTTTGCCGAGCATGTGTCCACATACTTTTGGTCATGTAGTGTAAAATCATTTAAAGTTATGCGATTTGGTTTATGTAGATAAGAAAATTGAAATGTTGTAACACACAGTAAACAAAAGCCTGATTTAATTGGCAAATTCATACTGCGTTTGCAGCAAACAGAATGTTCGCCACAAGTTTCCCAGAATTGTTTGCCAAAAGTTCACAAGTTGCCGCAACAGTTTGCCACAAAACTTATTTGCATGCGAATAAACGAGCTTGCCGCAAATTGGCCAAAGGTTTGCCACAACGGTTTGCCAGAAGCATGTTTTTTTTCAGTAAGGGCGGGCATTCAATTTGCAGTTTATACCGTTTCCACAGTAACATGTATTTACATGACGTGATGAAACATTGAAACTAAGTTGCAAATTACTTTTATAGCAAGGTGTTGTAGAACGAGTGTCTTATGAATGTTATAACGGTTTGACAGATATCAGCTAGTTAGGATAGCCAGATGCAGCTATCACCAAACTATGCTAGCTAGCTGAAGTCAACGCATGCTTTAGCCTTCATAGAATTGAATTAATCCTTATGAATAGTAATTCCTTATTTAGATAAACTGCAAAATAAGGTGGGGTATTTCTGCTGAGAAGCTAGTCCGTGCTCTGTCCAGGAGTCTACGATTTCACAATGGCACAAACAGTACAACATTTGAGTGCATAGTAAATTGTATGAACAAAGATGATGTATGCTTCCCCAAATACATAACTATCAACAAGGTGACCTTAGCTTCTGTGCATTACTCTTTACTTGGATCGGATTACAGGACCAACACAAAATGTACACAAGCTTTTCTCACATCATAAGGTATTTTGACCCAAAATGCCTCCTTTTAGGTAAGCCTATAGCTGATTATTGACAGAACAATCTATGTCATAATAGCTATCATTTTCATTGAAAACATATTGATTGGAGCAAATCTTTATAAGCACCCCCGTTACATGTTTTATTTCTTCTGCTCGGCTGGTGGCACGGTACTTATCTATGGATACCGGTACTACCTGGAAAGCCTCAAAGCACAAGTGATTCACTGCTATTGCTTGGTATTCAGATTGTCCTTCAGCCAAATCGAAAGGGAATCATTACACTTATTTGTCTTGTCATCAAGACAAGCACACCGCCTCTCCCAGTTAATATTCACAAGTGACAATAGAATGAACAGATCCCTTAGAATAAACAAGCTGAACAAGTGACATACTGTATACACAGCAAATAAGGCATACTAATTGTAAGCATATCACTGGTCTGTGTGTCATAAAACATATGAAACAGTCGTAATTGATGTTAATGCTGCTTACCATGTACATTAAATCATATTGTATGAATTAAGGAGTTATGTTATGCTACCTTTACTGCATGTGGAGTACATACATAGCAAGATCTACCAAATAAAAAGTCATTAAATGGACCACATCAGTAAACCTGTAGCCTACAGCTCCGAATGGTTGTCAGGAATTATTACCTTGTAGTAAGGCAATCAAATTATCTTTCAGTAATGTTGTATACTGTCCAAAAGGAATACATACATGTCCCACTATATGAGCATTCTGTGTTGAACCACAAATAACAATATGCCCACTCAGACAGAGGCAGGCAGCATCCATCAATTTTACGTTTATGCCTTGATTTCCCATCCTGTTTGTATGATTATACTGAATTATTTACAAGCTATTGTAAAGATGGCTACCAACATACTGTGTCACGGGTGGCCATTTCTCCTAATTAGAAATTCCAATTAAATTCACTCATGAAGTGGAAAATGTTGAATTCAATTAGAATTTCAATAATATTCAAGTTATGGAATAGAAGTGATATTTTTTCCCAATTTAAACAAATCTATATTTTTGGAATTCAATTTTTGCACATTTCAGAGTGCATTTCCCAAAATATTGTATTTTTAGCCGTTTGAAGCTGGTGTACAAAACCAAAAGACGCAAAAACAAAACTTAAATACAGGAAACTTAGAAATAGAGCACATAGTACATCTTCTAAGACATACTTTCAATGAGAATGACAGAACTACAACTCACATTTCTATGTGAATTTGGTCGGGTCGCCCAAAAAGTGACATATTGCAGCTTTAATGGAGTGAATGCACTTGGTATCAAAAATTGACTACAAGAGTCACTTTAAATAATTTAAACTTCTATATTTCCAGTATAGCTATGCTGTCTGAACAGTGACATGATCAGCCTGAAAGCCTGAGGGAATTTAATCTGAATTTGTGAAATTGTCTGGCATAATATTGAATTGGGAATTTAATTATTGGAATTTACCTAACAATGGAATTTAATTACTGAGACTGACCTGGAACTTGAATTGAATTTAATTAATGGAATCAACCCTGGTGGCCATATTATACATTCTTAATGACAGACCATCTACGCAGGGGAGAGGCAATTTATCAGCCACTGGAGTCCTCTATTAGTCCACGCTTGTTTGGCTGAAGCGCTCCACAAAAGAGCAAGCAGCCATTGAAATGAACTGCAACCAAGCAGAGACAAGCAATCATCAACCCAGCCAGGAGAGTTGAGAAAGCACTCCAGGCCAAGTGAAGCAGTCGCACACCCTGTCATTTCTCAAGACCTAATCAGAGGTGGGTAAGGAGGGAGCATGGCTGAATATGACCATCCTTTGAATATGAAGTGTTGATTTTTTTTCCTCAGATGGATTTTCTTCATAGATGGCTCTTTTGGGCGATGTTCATAGAAACTCCAATATTCTACCATCAGCCACTTGGCTGAGAATAATTGGGATTGTTCATGGAAGTAGACAGATTGAGTACCTGGCTTGGGATCTAGTCCTTACTCTACGCTAGAACACACATACTTCAGACACTTCCATCTTTCTAGGAAGCCAATGAAATACTGAAGCTAAGTTAACTTACCTAACTCAAACAGACTGATTGTGGTTTTTAATTAAATGTTGTCCCAGAGAGTCCTACAAAATTGGAAATGTATGCGTTACATTTCAAACAGTGATAAGGCTTAAACTGGTCAGAGGAATTCCCCAAACCTTGTGGCACAGCGGAGCCGATAATGATAAAAGCAGAAATGTACATGAGCATTCATGTGGACATTTTCTTATTAAAAAGAGCTGTCGACTCCGCAGTACAATGTTCATGTCCTTTGGATCATATAGATGTAGGATCTTAATTTGAGCCAGTTTGCTACAGCAGGAAAATAATCCTGCAGCAACAGCAAATGTGAATTATTATGTAGATTATAATTAATGGACATTTTCAGTAGGGGTTAACACATTTTTCATTAGGGCAAATCAAGTCTGACATTTTCAGCAACAAAAAGAGTGATCAAATTAAGATCCTACATCTGTACATTCAAAGACAGGCGTTTATTGATTTTGTTCATCTGGAGGGGAAAATGCCCCCTAACAAAATTACCCAATTTCAAGGAGTGTGATAACAAAGCAGACCCAGGGCTAAGAAACGGATGATGACAGACCAAACACCAGGGAGAAACAAACATACCATACGAAAGATAACAGCAACAAAAATTGTGTTGGAGTCATCTTAGAATCTGGTTTAGGTCTTATTGTCCTCAGTACTATTTCATAAATTTTTCTCTATTTAATAGGTTCTTACTTCTTCTCCCACCCCTTTTCCTTTATTTTGTTATGTGGCTGAGGAGGAAGGAAACCACTCAGGGATTTCACCATGATGCTAATGGAGACTTTAAAAACAGTTAAGAGTTTAATGACTGATAGGAGAAAACTGAGGATGGATAGACAACATAGTTACTCAACCATAATAACCTAATTGACAGAGTGAAAAGGACGTTTTTACAGAATAAGAATATTCCAGAACATAGAACTGCACAAAATGTGGCAAAGCAATTCACTTTTTGTCCTGAATACAAAGTGTTGTATTGGATTAGCCCCAAACATATTACTTAGTATCACTCTCCATATTTTCAGCATAGTGGTGGCTGCATCATGTTATTGGTATGCTTGTAATCGTTAAGGACTGAGGAGTTTTTCAGGATAAAAAAAAGAAAAAACGCAATAGAGCTTAGCACAGGCAAAATCCCAGAGGAAAACTTGGGATAAGAATTTACCTTTCAGCAGGACAATAACCTAAAACAAAATGCCAAATCTACACGAGTTGCTTACCAAGAAAACAGTGTTCCTGATTGGCAGAGTTAGTTTTAACTTAAATCTGCTTAAAAATCTATGGCAAGACTTGAAAATGGCTGTCTAGAAATGATCAACAACAAACTTGACAGAAATTTAAAAAGAACAATGTGCAAATATTGTACAATCCAGGTGTGCAAAGCTCTTAGAAACTTACCCAGAAAGACAGCTGTAATTGTTGCCAAAGGTGATTCTAACATGTATTGACTCAGGGGTGTGAATACGTATGTAAATTAGATGTTTCTGCATTTCATTTTCAATACATTTGCTAAAAATTCTACATTGTCATTATAGGGTATTGTGTGTAGATGGGTAAAAAAAGAAGATTCAACCCATTTTGAATTTAGGCTGTAATACAACAAAATGTGGAATAAGTCAAGGGGTATGAATACTTTCTGAAGGCACTGTAACTGTTATTGAATTTCCACATGGGTCGGGGATTTGACATTTTATCAAAGCCTACTAGATGACAAGCAGCACTTAATTAACCAAGACAAAATCATTTTCCTTGGATAACATAGTTACAGTACATCCCCTTATTTTATAGGATACTTTTAAAATGTGCCATTAGAGGCCATGAAATTCAATACTCAATTTAGGTCAAAAGAGATTAGTGTCACACCCTGATCTGTTTCACCTGTCTTGTGCATGTCTCCACCCCCCTCCAGGTGTCGCCCAGCTTCCCCATTATCCCCTGTGTATTTATACCTGTGTTCTCTGTCTGTTGCCAGTCCATCTTGTCAAGCATACCAGTAAGTTTTTCTTACTCCTGTTTTCTAGTTATCTTGGTTTTGATCATTCTGCCTGCCCTGACCCTACCGTTCTGTACCTTTTGACACTGCCCTTGATTACTGACCTCTGCCTTCCCTGACCCTACCTGCCACTCTGTATCTTACGGACTCTTACGGACTCTGCCTGCCCCGTTTTATAATAAACGTTGGTTATTCGAACTGTCTGCATCTGGGTCTTATCCTGAGTCGTGATAGTACGAACTGTCCATGGCGGACCCAGCAAACTCGGACCCGCTCCACAACGCCATCTCCTCCCAAGGAGCCACCATTGGAAGGCACGAGGAGTTGCTTCGTTGTCTTATGGAAGGTTTCCAGACCTTGGCAGTATGCCATGACCGCACATTGAATACATTGCTGGAGCAATTCCGTGGGTTGTCGGTTAGGCAGTCTACCACGACTGTAACCTCCCAGCCCCTCAGTAACCCAGCTGTCAGCAGCGCGTACCGTAACATGGTTCCGTTTTAACTTCAAATATTTTTACTTGAAAGAAGTTTTGTTTTTCCCCCCCCCAAGGTTTATAATACTCAGTCAAAGCATTGGAACCACCTGATGCACAAATGAGGTGTTCCAGTTGCAACAGCTACGCAAAAAACGGAAACTGAGCACCAAGCACGCCCCCATTCACATTGACGGGGCTGTAATGGAGCGGAAGCTTCAAGCTGCTAAATAGTTAGGTCGCTAACTTTTTTTTTTTTTGTCAGCACAACCTAACAGCTAGACTTGTTTACAATGTACCACATCTCTGGTGAGCACAAGGGGAAAACATTTGATTGTTTAGAAAAGAGATGCGTCAGCTAAGCTAATAGCACATTCATTCTTTATGATGGCAGCCACATTTGTTTATGTTGGACTTGGCGAAAACTCGCTAATCCCAGAATTCACTTTAAGACGCACATAAAAAGTCAAAAGATCAGCATAATACAAATCTTCAATGTACTTGTTACAGTGTATTCAAGAACCAGAGCACATGACTTGACAAGTCCTCTAACATTGACAAATCACAAAGCAAATAAAACTTTACCTCGGAACATCAGAACAAATACAAGCCTACTGCCTAACCGTAGCGCAAAAGCTAAAACAGGGATGAAACCATTTTAGGGGGGATTCATTTCATATGTGGGGGGTGTTCAAGTCCATGGGGGAAGGTATTGTGGAGGGATATGATGCAGGAAATATTACTATGATAGAGAATTTATCAATAAATGGGGGGCAAACACAGGGGAAGTTTATATGCTAAATAAAATAGAGGGTCTAAGCTGGTAACTCTGAGGTGCCAAAGTTAGCCTGATGCTGCGTTCAGAACTGGGAACTTGGAATCTGACTTCAGTGGGTTCAAGACAACTGGGAAATCTGAAAAAACTAGCTCCAACTGGGAAAAGTTGTATTGAACGGTCATCCAACTCGAGCCTCTATCTAGAGCGCCGACTTTCCGACCTGAAGATCACTGACGTCACGATTTGACCTAGTATTTTTCTGAGTTCCCAGTTGTCTTGAAAGCACCATATGTCAGTCGAGTGAACTATCCCTTGTTATAACATCTTTGGTCTGACCGATGCTTACGTGACAACCAGAATGCATTGTATAATGTCAACAAACATGGTGCCACACATAGCTGGCAAATAGCTTAGCATTAGCTCATCATAATCAGTACAACTTTTAAAAAAGTATCACAACACACACGTGTCCATTACAATCTATGCAAGAATTGGAATGCATGACTTGTCACTAGTACTTGAAAACACATGAATTAAATACCAAATACATTATGATCCATACATACATTTGGTGTGCTACTGTAGAAACGACAACACGATATACAGAAAATAAGCCTCTTACTTTGATAGAACCACACGGTCAAAGTCCAGTTTGTAAGGAAAACAATGAAGGCAATGTGGGTGCCATCCAGAAAATGTGCCGGTGGAAAAAGTTTGTGCAAGGCCTGTTTTGACTGGAGATGCGCATTGTCTTCATACTTGATCTTTGGAAACACTGGGGAAGTGATTGGGCTATCGTTGAAGAGAGAAGTTTGTCCGGCTCAGTAAAGCATCAAATAAATGGTCCGCAACAGTGAAATGGGCTACTTGTTATGTGAATTAATGAGGCGGAACACACCTCAATTCAAACTGTTAGAATTTTTTTTTTGAAATTGACAAGTTGAAACATAGATAATTAGCAGGCAGCGTACCTTGGTTTGAGGGCAGTGCGGGTCAACTGTCCTATTGTATAACAATCACATTTTGGAACAGTGAGTGCATTGACATCACGCACATATAAACAAAAAATAACTAGCGTTGGGGCAACCGTTAGAGTAATTTGGAACTCACACGTGAAAAGGTTAAACATGATTTCCCTTCTACTCACTACTTAGTTTTCGTGAATGTTTCTTTGTTCAAAGCTATAAAAACACACAAATTAAAGAATACAAAGGGTCATGTGTATTAGTTGAGATTACAACTCTGACTTGGCCATAATGGCTCTGATGAATGTTTTAATATTATAATTTCACATTCATCATAGTCATTATGGTTAACTGACTATGATTTTGAATACTGACTTAATGCTGCACTGCAATTATTTCGCCTTTCATCAAAACCATTGACTAACCGTGGGCTAATTCAAACTCTGCTGATCCTGGGTCTGTGAACCCAGTAGACGATAGAAGTTGGCTATCTAGCAGCAGGTGGATAGGTTGAGGCCGGACAGTCCATGTTCATTTGGATGCATTCATTTCTTATTCAAGACAGAGTGTATATCAACCTATTTATGTATAATTTTTTTACACGTTACAGATAGAAGGCACCTTACGGAAAGATCAACACATTCGTCAGCAAGAACAAACCACCAAAACAACTCTTTCTCAGCTAGGAAGACCTATTGTATGTTCCTCACAGAGTAGAAGGGTTTAAGTCAAGTAAATTCATATCACATTTGGCTTACCGTCTTCTGTCACTAATACCTCCTTCTGGCACATGTCCTGAACGTTGACAGTGCAGTTGACGATGAACTCAGGTGTGGAGCAGTCATTTTGAGTGACCTCTTCACACTGATAACACTGGATCTGCAGAGCCAGCCCTACAACATACAGGAGGAACACAGGTTGTCATTCCAAATCTGTTCTTAATGGACTTACCTGCATGAATTGCAAAGTACAATACAAAAGTATCAAGTGAGACACTGGTATACCCATTGTTACATTCCCCAGCAAGAAAACCAAAAAATGTCACTCAAACAGATGAATGAACTAAAAGTCAGTGAACCAACGACCAAAACGAAACAGATGGGGGTTTAGAAGGGGATCTGAAATACACTCATGGGGTGTCCACTGACAGTTGACTAGCAACAACAACTGGACCCTAAAATAAAATTTAAAAAAGAGACCCACCATGAGCACCCACTAAATTTGCCAAAGATGAGGTAAACAAAAGAAAAGCCCAGGCCAAACTTAAAGACAAGAAGCAAACCAAAAAGTTAGAGCAAAACTAAGTCGGAGAAATCAGATAACAGATTGTCTGTCTAGGAATCTAAATAGGGAGCGCCAACTAAAGGTGTTAACCCACCGAATCTATCAAGATACCTGGAGTACTGGGCCAGCCACTCTTAAAAAGCACCTGGGCCAGCACAGGTGAAACACCTTCCTACTAACGAGATGGACAAGCCAGCACCGGTGTAACACATACTGACTAGAGAGGTGACACTAACCGGTGTGCAGTACGTGCTAAAGTCCAACCTCAAAACATAATTGGAAAAACCAAAGCCTGTTACGCCATGGACAGTGTACAGTATATTTCAGAGGACATATGGCATGGTAATACTATCAAACAGTTCACAAATATATGTGTTGATATGTCCAAACTCTACTACACTCTTAGAAAAAAAGGGTTCCAAAAAAGGTTATTAGGCTGTACCCATAAGATAACCCTTTTTGGTTCCAGGTAGAACTATTTTGGGTTCCATGTAGAACCTTTAAGTTAAGAAACATTTTTTAAGTGCTCAGTTAAAAATACATAAGTAAAAAAAATAAAAAATAAAAAGTAACAAATAATTAAACAGCAGCAGTAAAATGACAAGCAAGGCTATATAGAGGGGGTACCGGTACAGAGTCAATGTGCGGGGGCACCGGTTAGTTGAGGTAATATGTACATGTAGGTAGAGATAAAGTGACTATACATAGATTATAAACAGAGAGTAGCAGCAGCGTAAAGAGGGGTCTGGGTAGCACTTTGATCAGTGGTTCAGGAGTCTTATGGCTTGGGGGGGTAGAAGCTATTAAGAAGCATTTTGGACCTAGACTTGGCGCTCCGGTACCGCTTGCCGTGCGGTAGTAGAGAGAACAGTCCATGACTAGGGTGGCTGGAGTCTGACAATTTTTAGGGCCATCCTCTGACACTGCCTGATATAGAGGTCCTGGATGGCAGGAAGCTTGGCCCCAGTGAGGTACTGGGTCTATCGAACTACCCTCTGTAGTGTCTTGCGGTCGGAGGCCGAGCAGTTGCCATACCAGGCAGTGATGCAACCAGTCAGGATGCTCTCGATGGTGCAGCTGTAGAACCTTTTGAACATCTGAGGACCCATGCCAAATCTTTTCAGTCTCCTGAGGGGGAATAGGCTTTGTCTTGCCATCTCTTCTTGACTGTCTTAGTGTGTTTGGACCATGACAGTTTGCTGGTGATGTGGACACCAAGGAACTTGAAGCTCTCAACCTGTTCCACTACAGCCCCGTCGATGAGAATGATGCATGCTCAGTCCTCCTTTTCCTGTGGTCCACAATCATCTCCTTTGTCTTGATCACGTTGAGGGAGAGGTTGTTGTCCTGGCACCACACAACCAGGTCTCTGACCTCCTCCCTATAGGCTGTCTCATCATTGTCGGTGATCAGGCCTACAACTGTTGTGTCATCGGCAAACTTGACAATGGTGTTGGAGTCGTGCCTGGCCATGCAATCATGAGTGAACAGGGAGTACAGGAGGAGACTGAGCACGCACCACTGAGGGGCTCCCGTGTTGTGGATGAGCGTGGCGGATGCGTTGTTCCCTACCCTTACCACCTGGGGGCGGCCCGTCAGGAAGTCCAGGATCCTGTTTCAGAGCGAGGTGTTTAGTCCCAGGGTCCTTAGCTTAGTGATGAGCTTTGAGGGCACTTTGGTGTTGAGTAGACGTCCTGGTAATCCGTCTGGCCCTGTGGCCTTGTGAATGTTGACCTGTTTAAACGTCTTACTCACATTGGCTACGGAGAGCGTGATCACACAGCCGTCTGGAACAGCTGGTGCTGTCATACAAGTTTCAGTGCTACTTGCCTCAAAGCGAGCATAGAAGTCATTTAGCTTGTCTGGCAGGTTCGTGTCACTGGGCAGCTTGTGGCTGTGCTTCCCTTTGTAGTCTGTAATAGTTTACTCTGCTACATCCGACGAGCGTCAGAGTCGGAGATTGTACGATTCAATCTTAGTCCTGTATGCCTGTTTGATGGTTCGTCGGAGGGCATAGCGGGATTTCTTATAGGCTTCTGGGTTTGAGTCCCGCTCCTTGAAAGCGGCAGCTCTACCCTTTAACTCAGTGCGGATGTTGCCTGTAATCCATGGCTTCTGGTTGGGGTATGTACGTACGGTCACTATGGGGATGACGTCATCGATGCACGTATTGATGAAGCCAGTGACAGATGTGATGTACTCCTCAATGCCATCGGAAGAGTCCCGGAACGTATTCCAGTCTGTGCTAGCAAAACAGTCCTGTAGCTTAGCATCTGATTAATCTGACCACTTTCTTATTGACCGAGTCACTGGTGCATCCTGCTTAAGTTTTTGCTTGTAAGCAGGAATCAGGAGGATAGAATTGTGGTCAGATTTGCCAAATGGAGGGCGGGGGAGAGCTTTGTACACGTTTCTGTGTGGAGTAAAGCTGGTCTAGAGTTTTTTCCCTCTAGTTGCACATTTAACAAGCTGATAGAAATTAGGTAAAACTGATTTATTTCCCTGCATTAAAGTCCCCAACCACTAGGAGTGCCACCTCTGGATTAGCCCGTTTTCCTGTTTGCTTATGGCCGTATACAGCTCATTGAGTGTGGTCTTAGTGCCAGCATTGGTCTGCGGTGGTATATAGACAGCTACGAAAAATACAGATGCAAACTCTCTTGGTACATAGTGTGGTCTACAGATTATCATGATACTCTACCTCAGGCAAACAACCCCTTGAGACTTCCTTAGATTTCATGCAACAGCAAACAAATAAACATAAGACCGCCACCCCTTGTCTTACCAGCCGCTGTTCTATCCTGACGAAAGAGCTTATAACCCGCCAGCTGTATGTTAATCATGTCGTCGTTCAGCCACGACTCGGTGAAACATAACATATTACAGTTTTTAATGTCCCGTTGGTAGGATATACGTGCTCGTAGTTCGTCTATTTTATTATCGATTGATTGTACATTGGCTAATAAGACCGATGGTAAAGGTAAATTACCCTCTCTGCGACGGATCCTTACAAGGCACCCGGACTGTCGTCCACGATATCTTAATCTTTTCCTCCTGCAAATGTCTGGTGTAAATCCCTCCCGTCTGACTCGTTGAAGAATTCCTCCAGTACAGGGTGAGTAATCACTGCCCTGATATCAAGAAGCTCTTTTTGGTCATAAGACATGGTGGCAGAAACATTATGTTCAAAATAAGTTACAAATAACACAACAACAACAAAAAACATACACAATAGCACAATTGGTTACGGGATTGTAAAACGGCAGCCATCTCCTTCGGCGTCATTAAATACCAGAACCTATTAAACAGGGTTCTAATTGGAACCAAAAAGGGTTATTCAAAGGGTTCTCCTATGGGGACAGCAGAAGAACCCTTTTAGGTGAATGCATGTAGGCATACCTTTTCATAATATGATTCATAGCTGATGAAGAAAATAAGGGACAATCTTATTGATGAACACTGGTGGAAAAAGTATCCAACTGTCATACTTGAGTAAAAGTAAAGATACCTTAATAGAAAATGACTCAAGTAAAAGTCACCCAGTAAAATTCTACTTGAGTAAAAGTCGAAAAGTATTTGGTTTAAAATATACTTATGTATCAAAAGTAAAAGTATTAATCATTTCAAATTCCTTATATTAAGCAAACCAGATGGCACCATTTTTTATTTATTTATGGAAAGCAACGGGCACACTCCAACATTTAGACATAATTTACAAACGAAGCATGTGTTTAGGCAATACGGAACCAGGGATGTTCGGTTGATAAGTGAATTGTGAATTGAAATATTTTCCTGTCTAGCCAAGCATTCAAAATGTAACAAGTACTTTTGGGTGTCATGGAAAATGTAAAAAGTACAATATTTTCTTAAGTCATGTAGTGAAGTAAAAGTAAAAGTAGTCAAAAATATAAATATTTAAGTAAAGTACAGATACCCAAAAAACAAAAAAGTAGTACTTAAGTATTTTTACACCACTGTTGATGAATAGATAATGGTGATAATGTGCAAGTGGCTTATTAGAGTTGAACAGATTGCTGAATTACCTAACTGTAGCTGCAATTACTGTGGTTAAGTCATGTAATCATAAAGTATGTGTTGTAATTCACCAAAACCATATACCTTGACAATGGCAGGCATGGAAAGAAACATTTACCTGATGCACTGTGCATGTTGAAGAATGTGCTCCCCTGACAGATCATCAGATATTACGACATGGTAGATGCAAATACAATTTTCTTCACGAGAGTAAGAAAGCCCTGTCAGACCTTATTCAACTTGAAAATGCACCTGAATAAAATCTAAATGCAGACTATTCACTTCCTACCAACTACGACACAGCAAGCAACTAAATCCATCAACAGTTGAGTAGTGACTCAAAGAAAGAAAACAAGAATGACTGTACAATCAGTACTGCTCTGTTCCTTAGGTGCCGAAGACATGGATGTTGATTATGGCAGCCACACGCAACTCTCTGATTAAGAGGGGTTGGGTTAAATGCGCAAGACATATTTCAGTTTAATGCATTCAGTTGTACAACTGTCTAGGTATCCCCCTTTCCATCATCCAGTGTGCAACAGTAGCCAATACCCAATCCAAATGTCACACATATTCTGGAGTTATGCTTGGGTAAACATACATTTTTGAAAACTTTTAGTAAATGGCAGACAGTAGGCAAAATGTAATGTTTGATTTCTCCACTAAATCAGTCAAACCAGCTTCCAGGGATAAATCTAACAACATTATTGCCAGGCAGACAGAACTATTTCATATGTAGCACAGCGCAGTTCTATTAGCATTAAGCTCCTTCTGTATTTGTGAGTAAAACACATTCATATGTCGAACTACCCATAATCTATTCTCAAACAAAACAAAAACAGATATACCGTAATGTAAACATCAATACACACCACGTTCAATCTACGGGTAGCTTACCCTTATTTGTGAAACATTTTCAAACAATGTTTCCATCTGAAATCAAGCCTGTCTGGTTCTCTTCACATCCACAAGCTGGTGTGAAAAAATATTTTGCGTTCATACGTCAACCGTTCCAAACCGTGCGTAAAGACGCATTAGGAAATGTCACAAAATAGTACCGACAAGTTTGCTATTATAACGGTTTCAACGGAAGACCCCCAAATGTTTTCCCATTAACAAATAACCAAGGATCATTGCCTGCCCTGCATGGTAGCCTACTGGCCATCAATTACCCACCCTGAGCTTCTCTTCCTCTCCAAATATTGTTAGATCGTTTTAAACAAACAATTAGTACATTGATGTTATTACAAATAATTTAGGAAGGCTATTGTGTTCCAAAACTGCAAGAGACGCGCTTGGCATTACAATTAACACATCCCGGGGGTAACATACCTGACTTGAGCATAAACCAGAACAAACTTGTGTAAGTAAGAGCCCGCATTCTCTCGCTGGTGTCACTTGGTAAGGAAACATTAGACCTGGCAAAGTTGAGAGGAGCTCAGAGTTAGAGTTCATACATGGATCCGACGAACGTCCACGGTAGCCTCCTATACACGTCCAGCGCTGGAAACCTCTGATTTTAAGGGGACACACTCTTTTCACTCCATTTCATGCGGTGCCGCACGTCACGATGGGCGTGGGTTTCAAAGTGCAAGGACTGTCCGATGCGCGTCCACGTTCAACCGAGAATCCTCTGACTTGGCGGTCATTCCTAACTTCTTCACCGACATCATTATGGTGGGTTTATGCTTTATAGTTTACTGTTGCACTGTTAATATTATTACACAATTCAGCTTTATTTGAACTAACGATAGCTACCAAGTGGCTGGACCCGTTTTCCCAAAAGTGAACGATGTGTAACATCAAGTTTTGCATGCGAGCCAACCAACAACGTCAATTCTGCTATCAAGCCAATCTACTAAATTTACCTGAATGAAATACATGAAACTGATCATGAATATATTTAATAAAATTTTACTGCAATTGGTTAGTCAACATGCAGTAATATACTGAACAAAAATAAAAGCTACATGCAACAATTTCAAAGATTTTACTGAGTTACAGTTTGTATGAGGAAATCAGTTCAATGAAAGAAAGAAATTAGGCCCTAATCTATGGATTTCACATGACTGGGTATACAGACATGCATCGGTTGGTCACATATATCTTTAAAAAAGGTAAGGACGTGGATCAGAAAACCATTCAGTATCTGGTGTGACCACCATTTCCCTCATGCAGTGCAACACATCTCCTTTGCATAGAGTTGATCTGGCTGTTGATTGTGGCCGGTGGAATGTTGTCCCACTCCTCTTCCATGGCTGTGCAAAGTTGCTGGATATTGGCGGGAACTGGAACACGCTGTCATACATGTAGTCCAGAGCATCCTAAACATGCTCAATGGGTGACATGTCTGGTGAGTATACAGATCCTTGCGAAATGGAGCCGTGGATTATCATGCTGAAACATGGGTGATGGCGGCAGATGAATGGCACGACAATGGGCACCCCAAAAAAATACATTTGCCCACACTACAGATGGCTACATCGTTCTGCTAACAGTGCACTACTTTTGTGGAAATAGATTTTTTCTAATATACAGTATATACGTTTTTTCAGATTAATATTTTCAGGGTTGCTGCAGCACCCTCAGCACCCTTATTACCCGTGGTGGCTATGCACATGTAACCGATGTGAAATGGCTAGCTAGTTAGCGGGGTGCTCGCTAATAGTGTTTCAATCGGTGACGTCACTCGCTCTGAGACCTTGAAGTAGTTGTTCCCTTTGCTCTGCAAAGGCCTCCCACGAGAGAGGTCAGGCAGGCGGGCTCAGAGTCAGGACAGGCAAGGGTCAACACCAGGAGGGCAAGAAAAAAGAGAGAGAGAGAGACTGTGGAAAAGCAGGAGCTGAGACAAAACACTGGTTGACTTGACAAACAAGACGAACTGTCAAAAGACAAACAGAGAACACGGGTGTATGTACCCAGGGGATAATGGGGAAGATGGGTGACACCTGGAGGGGGATGGAGACAAGCACAAGGACAGGTGAAACAGATCAGGGCGTGAAAAAAATGTTAATATCCAGCCGTATTTAATATGACGTTCAGGAACAAAATGTTTTCAATACTTGTTTTTAATTCATATAAAAAATATTAATTGGAATAGAATATTGGAATAGAATATAACTAATAGCATTAAATTACATTGGAATACCATTTAATAACAATAACTTAACTAATGAACTCAGTGTAACATTGATATGGCAACTCTTATGCTCTGCTATTGCACGATGCTAATTTGTACCTGTAGGTCACAAATAAAGCTATCCCCAGTAAATTTGCAGCCCAACTCATGAGTCCACCACTGCACTGCTCACACCTAATCCAGTCCCCACCTGTGACTGAAAACAGGGGGAGAGATACCAATTGAAAAGCTTTCTCTTCAAAACGTAGCTAGCTATCTAGCATCCCGTATTAAATCGGCATATTCAACAGCGTTTAAAAAATATATTACCTTCAACAGTGCTGTGTTGTAATCAAGCCATCAATGTTTTGTGATTATTGGTGTCGTTAAAATGTTAGCTAATGGGTTAGCAATTAGCATGTTTAACATTTCAGTGGAAATACTATATTTTTGTCCACAAATTGTGATGACACAGAGGAACTTTTTGTTGAGCAAGAGCAGTGGCAGCCAGGGAAAGTGTTGGGAAAATAAATTTGTGACATCTTGTGGTCGTAATGTTAATCATTGTCATGTGTATAATCAGAAAAATCTGATTTTTTTTAACCTTTATTTAACTAGCCAAGTCAGTTAAGAACAAATTCTTATTTACAATGACAGCCTAGGAACAGTGGGTTAACTGCCTTGTTCAGGGGCAGAACGACAGATGTCAGCTCAGGGATTTGATATAGCAACTTTTTGTTTACTGGCCCAACGCTTTAACCACTAGGCTACCTGCTGCCCCATTTTGTGTTACAGCCTGAATTAAAATGATCAAAATCTCAAAAGTTAAAAGTAAACTATTGTGAGATCATCAACCTCTGCCATATTGACACATTGATACAACGTGATCCATTGCCGGCCATTGCTCTTTCACACCGAGGATGGTTGATTGTCGAAGGGGAGATTGTTGGAAAGATCTTTCAAATAGCTTACTGTGAGGAACTATAGTTTTAATATATTATCATTTGCAATGGATGTTAAAAAAAACACTTTCCTACATTTCCACGCTGCAGACCAGGTACTTCTATGCGTGCTCAGGCGGACACACTCCCTCAACATTATCAGGACAGAGAAACCAGACATATGCTCATTGCTCACATGCACTCAAAACAAAAGACAATGAAAACATTTACAAATCTCGTAAATGATGGTTATGAAATAAACCAAAACTTGTTTTGTTGTGAACTCTGCAACCAATGTTTCCACTCCAAGAAGGAGAACGGTAAATGACTAATTAATACATTAACATAAATTAATGTAACCAAACGACTGGGATTAACAGCATTTACAGTGCCTTCAGAAAGTGTTCACACCCCTTGTCTTTTTCACCATTTTGTGTTACAGCCTGAATTTAAAATGGATTACATTTAGATTTTGTGGCCTACACACAATACCCCATAATGTCAAAATGCAATTATGGTTTTCGAAAGTTCTACAAATTAATAAAAAATCAAAAGCTGAAATATCTTGAGCCAATACGTATTTAGCCCCTTTGTTATGGCAAGCTTAAGTAAATGTAGGAGTAAGAATTTGCTTAACAAGTCACGTAATAAGTTGCATAGACTCACTCTGTGGGCAATAATAGTGTTTAACGTGCGTTTTTAATGACTACCTCCTGTGCCCCACACATACAATCTGTAAGATCCCTCAGTTGAGCAGCGAATTTTAAACAGATTCAACCACAAAGAGGTTTTCCAATTCTTCGCAAAGAAGGGCGCCTATTGGTAGATGGGTAAAAATAAAAAAGCAGACATTGAATATCACTTTCAGCATGGTGAAGTTATTAATTACACTTTGGATGGTGTATCAATACACCCAGTCACTAAAAAGATACAGATGTCCTTCCTAACTCAGTTGCCGGAGAGGAAGGAAATCACTCAGGGGTTTTCACCAGGCCAATGGTGGTTTTAAAACAGTTAGAGTTTAATGGCTGTGATAGGAGTGTAGTGTAGTTACTCCACAATACTAACCTAAATGACAGAGTGAAAAGAAGCTTGTACAGAATAAAACATGTTTGATAACTGTTTGCAATAAGGCACTAAAGTAAAACTTCCAAAAATGTGGCAAAGAAATTCACTTTATGTCCTGAATAGACAGAGTAAAAACTGGTTTAGTCTGCCTTTCACCAGACAGAGGGAGATGAATTTACCTTTCAGCAGGATAACCTAAAACACAAGGAATTCAGTCTGTAACACAGCGAAATGTGGAATTAGTCAATGGGTATGAATACTTTCTGAAGGCACTGTGATACTGGTGAAAAACAGTGCATTCGGAAAGTATTCAGACCCCTTGACTTTTTCTACATATTTTTTTCCCTCATCAATCTACACACAACACCCCATAATGACAAAGCAAAAAAAGTTAAGACATTTTTTGCTAATTTATAAAAAATACACAAATGAAATCTAATTTACATAAGAACTCAGACACTTTACTCAGTACTTTGTTGAAGCACCTTTGGCAGTGAATACAGCCTCGAGTCTCCTTGGGTATGGCGCTCCAAGCTTGGTACAACTGTATTTGGTCTGTTTCTCCCATTCTTCTCTGAAGATCCTCTCAAGCTCTATCAGGTTGTATGGGGAATGTCACAGCACATCTATTTTCAGTTCTCTCCAGAGACCTGAACCTGTTCAATCGGGTTCAAGTCTGGGCTCTGGTTGGGCCACTCAAGGAAATTCAGAGACTTGTCCCGCAGCCCCAAAACATCAATGTTCTAGAGGAGATCTGCATGGAGGAATGGGCCAAAATACCAGCAACAGTGTGTGAAAACCTTGTGAAGACTTACAGAAAACGTTTGACCGCTGTCATTGCCAACAAAGGGTATATAACAAATTATTGAGATAAACTTTTGTTATTGACCAAATACTTATTTTCCACCATAATTTGCAAATAAATTCATAAAAAATCCTACAATGTGATTTTCTGGATTTTTTTTTCTCATTTTGTCTGTCATAGTTGAAGTGTACCTATGATGAAAATTACAGGCCTCTCTCATCTTTTTAAGTGGGAGAACTTGCACAATTGGTGGCTGACTAAATACTTTTTTGTCCCACTGTAAGTGTGTAAAACAGTATGTAAAAATTGACCAATGTTGAATGACTATGTACATAGGACAGCAGTCTCTAAGGTACAGGGTAGAGCACCGAGTGGTAAAGTAGCTGGCTAGTAACAGTGACTAAGGTTCAGGGCAGGGTACACTAGGCTAATGGGGACTATTTGGGGCGGCAAGTAGTCTAGTGGTTAGAGCATTGGACTAGTAACTGAAAGGTTGAGATCGAATCCCTGAGCTGACAAGGTAAAAATCTGTTTATGTCCCTGAACAAGGCAGTTAACCCACTGTTCCTAGGCCATCATTGAAAATAAGAATTTGTTATTAACTGACTTGCCTAGTTAAATAAAGAAAAAATACATTTAACAATCTGATGGCCTCGAGATGGAAGTCTTTTTTCCAGTTTCTCGGTCTCAGCTTTGATGCACCTGTATGGTCTCCACCTTCTGGCTTAGGTGTCCTGTAGAGCAGGTAGTGTGCCACCAGTGATGCGTTGGGCCCTCTGGAGAGCGCTGCGGGTTGCTCACCGTGCAATTTCTGTATCAGGTGGTGATACAGCCCGACAGGATGCTATCAATGGTGCATCTGTAGAAGTTTGTGAGGGTCTAAGTGGCCAAGACAAATTTCTTCAGCCTCCTGAGGTTGAATAGGTGGTGTGGGCCTTCTTCCCCACACTGTCTGTGTGAATGGACCATTTCAGGTTGTCAGTGATGTGCACGCTGAGGAACTTGAAGCTTTTCACCCTCTCCACTGTGGCCCTGTCGATGTGGATAAGAACGTGCTCGCTCTGCTCTCTCCTGAAGTCCACAATTAGCTCCTTCGATTTGTTGAGGGAGAGGTTATTTTCCTGGCACCACTCTGCCGGGGCCCTCACCTCCTCCCTGTAGGCTGTCTCGTCATTGTTGGTAATCAGGACTACCACTGTTGTGTCGTCAGCAAACTTGATGATTGAGTTGGAGACGTGCGTGGCCAAGCAGTCATGGGGGAACAGGGAGTACCTTTGTAGGGCCCTCGTGTTGGGGATCAGCGTGGCGGAGGTGTTGCCTACCTTCATCACCTGGGGTCGGCCTGCCGGGAACGCGGCAATAGTCATTTAGTTCAGCTACCTTTGTTCCTGTACCCAAGAAAGCAATGGTGGACATCTTGAAACCAGTGGGGACAACAGACTGGGATAGGGAGAGTGAATATATCCGTAAACACTCCGCCAGCTTGTCTGCACATGCTATGCGGACACGGCTTAGAATGCTGTCTGGGCCGGCAGCCTTGCGAAGGTTAACACGCTTAAGTGTCTTTCTCACATCGGCGATGGAAAACAAGAGCTCACAGTCTTTGTGAGTGGCAGTGGCCCGCGTCTTCGGCTCAGTGTTTTCCTCGAAGCGAGCAAAGAAGGTGTTTAGCTTGTCCGGTAGCGAGGTGTTGGTGTCTGCGACTTGGCTGGCTTTCCCTTTATAATCTGTCATTGTCTGGAGTCCCTGCCACATACATCGTGCGTCTGAGATGTTGAATTGCGACTCCACTTTGTCCACGTTCTGTTGTTTTGCCTCTTTAATTGCCTTACGGAGGGCATATCTGGTCTGTTTGTACACGTCCATGTTCCCAGTCAATTTACCGTGTTTAAATACGTTGGTTCGGACTTTCAGTTTTGCGCGAATGCTGCCATCTATACATGGTTTTTGGTTTGGATAAGTTCTAATCGTCACAGTGAGAACAACATCCTCTACTCACTTCCTGATGAACTCAGTCACAGAGTCAGTGTATACGTCTATACTATTTTCAGAGACAAACCGGAACATTTCGATTGGTCAGACCAACATTGAACAGTCCTTACCACGGGTACTTCCTGTTTAAGTTTCTGGCTGTAGGAGTGGAGTAGAGAAATGGAGGTGTGATCTGATGAGGGCGGGGAAGGGCCTTGTAGCCATCCCGGAAGGGCGAGTAGCAATGGTCAAGAGTGCTCGATGCGTGAGTAGAACATGAGATGTGTTGATAGAACTTCGGTAGATTTTTCCTCAGATTTCCTTTATTAAACAATATTAATTTATCTACACAATAACTTCAACTATCAAAAACAGACTTTTATCCAGCTGAAGAAATCTATGATGTGTATGATATGGTGTGAGTTTTATAGTAGACCCATCTACATACGCTGTATGGTGTCCCTTTTGCCCTCAGAATAGCCTCGATCCGTCGGGGCATGGCCTACAAAGGGTCGAAAGCGTTCCATAGGGATGCTGGCCCATGTTGACACCAATGTATAAAATGCCGAATGCGCCGAATACCGTGAAATGCTTACTTACAAGCCCTTAACCAACAATGCAATTCAAGAAATAGAGTTAAGATAACATTTACTAAATAAACTAAAGTCAAAAATAAAAAGTAACACAATAAAATAACAATAACGAGAATATATACAAGGGGTACCGGTTTAGTCGAGGTAGTTAGTCCCACAGTTCAATCGAGTACAGGCTTAACTGAATGACAAGAGACAGTATATAATAAGGAATTTTATTGAATCGTTTGGGGTAGGCCTCGTCTCTGAGGATTGCTCCTCAGAGTCAGATGCTGATGACAGGTTGCCCTATGCTGGGCAGCTAGAATCGAAACCCCCCAGCTGGGGGAAAGGTGTTCCAATGTCGGGCCTTAAGGTTATTATGCTGGTGGTAGTGGGGAAGTGGAAGGTCATTGGAAGACTGTTACTGCAAAACAACAAGTGGGAGACAAGGTTTGAGTTGACATATAAATAATCCTCCAGATTCATGCCCATTGGTTGAAAGAAAGGATAGTGATTATTGCACGAGTGAGCCAATTGGTTAATCAGCAACCATGGTAGAATTGCATTAGTGTGCCATGCTCATAAGCTGCAGTTTATTATGTGAATGACATTCCACACGCTTGCTAATAGGAAAGAAGGAAGTGAGACGTGATTCTAAGCTGACGAGGTAACATTATAGACACTACCATACAAATACCAGCTATGCTGATGAGTGAAATAGGAAGTCATGTAAATCATGAGTTTACGAGATTAATGAAAAGTGACGATCCATTCAGACCAGCCTTACTGATTTGAACTTCCGTAACTACACTGAACAAAAATATAAACGTAACATGTAAAGCGTTGGTCCCATGTTTCATGAGCTGAAAGAAATCTCAGAAATGTTCCATATGCACTAAAAGCTTTTTTCTTACATTTTGTGCACACATTTCTTTACATCCCTGTTAGTGAGCATTTCAATCAAAAGCATTTATAATCAAATGTATTTCTAAAGCCCTTTTTACATCAGCCAATGTCACAAAGTGCATTTCTCCTTTGCCAAGATAATCCATCCACATAACAGGAGTGGCATATCAAGAAGCTGATTAAACAGTATGATTGTTACACAGGTGCACCTTGTGCTGGGGGCAATAAAAGGCCACACTAAAATGTGCAGTTTTGTCACACAACCCAATGCCACAGATGTCTCAAGTTGAGGGAATGTGCAATTGGCATGCTGACTGCAAGAATGTTAACTAATAATGTTGCCAGAGAATTGAATGTCAATTTCTCTACCATAAGCCGCCTTCAACGTTGTTTTAGAGAATTTGGTAGTACGTCTAACCGGCCTCTCAACCGCAGACCATGTGTATAGTGTTGTGTGGGCGAGCGGTTTGCTGATGCCAACGTTGTGAACAAAGTGCCCCATGGTGGCCGTGGGTTTATGGTATGGGCGGGTATAAGCTTTGGGCATTTTATCGATGGCAATTTGAATGCACAAAAATACCATGACGAGACCCAGAGGCCAATTGCGAGGCCCACTTTTTTTTAGGAATCTGTGACCTGCAGATGCATATCTGTATTCCCAGCCATGTGAAATCCATAGATTAGGGCCTAATTAATTTATTGAAATTGACTGATTTCCTTTGAACTGTGCCTCAGTAAAATCTTTGACATTTTTGCATGTTGCGTTTATATTTTTGTTCAGTATAAAGTACCAACTATACAGTACCAACAATTTTAATGGGTATTTACCTACGTTTTGGCATCACTGTGCCTTGTGCCTTCCTCAGACCCTGAGGAAGGCACAGTGATGCCGAAATGTTGGTAAATACCCATTAAATTGCTGGGAGATGACACATGGAGTGTGCGACTTCATTTTTATAGTTTATTCACCGTTAGTCAGCACCTTCAACACAAACTATTATTCTGGCTGTGCGCCAGCTCATGTTTTATTTATTTAAAAGTTATTCAAAAGTCTACATTGTAGAATAATAGTGAAGACATCAAAACTATGAAATAACACATATGGAATCATGTAGAAAGCAAAAAAGTGTTAAACAAATTCTTCAAAGTACCCACCCTTTGCCTTAAAATTGTTCTGTTGCAATGAACAGTCGTTCTGATTGGATATAAATGGGAAAAGATGGCACGAGACGACGCAACTAGACGTAGTGCCTGACTAGTGTGAGATATGCTGACACTAGGCCTATGAGTCAGGCCCCCTAAAGATGAACCAGTTATCCGTAACCTAAAACCGATTAACTGCAGACTACTAGTCTAAAAATTCCCCCAGATGTACATTGATGGGAAGCGTCTGTAGTAAAACCGTACTCAGAGCCAACCGTCTTAAACTAGGGGTGTCAAACTCATTCCACGGAGGGCTGAGTATCTGCGGGTTTTTACTTTCACTTAAGACCTATCAATCAAATGTATATATAAAGCCCTTTTTACATCAGCAGATGTCACAGTGTTTTACAGAAACCCAGTCTAAAACTCCAAACAGCAAGCAATGCAGATGTAGAAGCACGGTGGCTAGGAAAAACTCGCTAGAAAGACCGGAAGCTAGGAAGAAACCTAGAGAGGGACCAGGCTCTGAGGGGTGACCAGTCCTCTTCTGGCTGTGCCGAGAGGAGATTATAAGAGTACATGGCCATTAAGGCCAGATCGTTCTTCAAGATGTTCAAACGTTCATAGATGACCAACAGGGTCAGATAATAAGCACAGTGGTTGTAGAGGATGAAACAGGTCAGCACCTCAAGAATAAATGTCAGTTGGCTTTTCATAGCCAACCAGGTGAGGGGAGTTCCTTACTAATTAGTGACCATTATTCAACTACAAGGGAAGAGCGAAAACCTGCAGGCACTTGGCCCTCCATGGAATGAGTTTGGCACATGTGGTCTAACCCATAATGAGATCTGAAATCGGGCGATATTGCAACATGACCATATAAACTGTGGGACCAGCCTTTAAAAAGGCACTTGAGTAAAGGTGTTATGAAAAACGGAGTGCTACCCAAACCCGTGCAGGTGCCAGATGAGCGGTAGCAGTATAGGAAACAGAGTGGTGAACCCATTGCTACGTAGCCTTAAATTTGCAAGGTGGTGGCTATGGGACCAACCCGTTGTCAGTAGGGCAGGATGTTTGAAGCTTGCATAAAGAAGCATTTCCCCCGGATCAGTTCGGCAAGGTGTCACCTGTTCTTACGGGACTGAAGCTCCACCTGCGACAAATTGTTAGAATGACAGAACCGTGAAATTGAATTAGTAAGCTACGCACAACATAACTGAAGCTGTAAGCCACCGTTCTTAATTGACATATTACTGTCGATGACCACCCTGCCACATACAATAGTTTGCTGCTGAAGAATATCGCCATTATTCGAGATAGAACTGATTGCAGTGACTGACACGACATATCAAGTAAACGGAATACATTTTGTTTGTGAGGAGATCAAATACAAATGAAATTAAAATGCCAAGAGTGAAGAGTTTTAAAGGCAGTAGTAGGTCTACTGAGCTCATAAAGCATGGATGACATATTCCATATGAATTGCTGACGAATCAATTGATAAAATGACTAGTGTTGCAAAGCACCACTTGAGCAAGGCTACGATTATGTAAGCCAAAATTAATATCAAATATAAATTACTAGCTTACAGACTTATGAAACATGTGGTCTCTGATTATTATACATGCAATGGATTGTTGGAGAGGCCATTCAATGAGCTCTCGAGTTCACCTTAGTAGAGTTCACACACCATTGTTATATGGCATTCCATATGCTGACCCACTGCCAACAGCATAGATGTGCCCTTGTCCCTAGAGGATAGCTAAATTGCAAAATAAAGTTTGACATAAGACATGTTGTTCAGCAAACAGCTATATTAAAGCTGCAATATGTAACTTTTTGGGAAACCGACCCAATTTACATAGAAATGTGAGTTATATATGTGTCATTCATTGAAAGCAAAATTAAGAAGCGGTAGATATCTTCTAT
This sequence comes from Salvelinus namaycush, assembly GCF_016432855.1. NCBI lineage: Eukaryota > Metazoa > Chordata > Actinopteri > Salmoniformes > Salmonidae > Salvelinus > Salvelinus namaycush. The sequence goes on from NC_052325.1 coordinate 44,716,797, forward strand.
GTGCCTATTTCTATGCTCCCTGTTCTTAAGTTTCATTTTTGTGTCTTACTTTCGGTTTTGAACACCAGCTTCAAACAGCTGAAAAGACAACATTTTTGGTTACTGAACAGATATTTTACAGCGGTTTAGATGGTACAATGATTCTTTACACTATAAATTGCTTGTTTTTTCACACTCCCATTTGGCTTACTATTAGAATTTGAACAACCAGGAAATGGGAGCGATTTAAAGATATTCATTGTAATGGTGTTGATTTTGCCCGTCTTGACCGCAGAGGGCACACTTGTTCATTTTAATGGCCTAAGTTAATTGCCGCACCCTAGTTACAAGTCATTCGGTGGGGGGGCTCAGCTCCCCTGAATGAGATGTTACCTCCCCTAAATGCAACAAAAGTACAACTTTGTGGAGTCTAAATAATGCTAATTTACCCATTCTCCTACTTCAAAATGCAGTGGTAAATATGAAAATAAAACCTCTCAAATGAAACGGACACCCCCCCTTCATTCCAATGCATTAGATTTATGTTTATTTATTATTCTTTGCTTTTGTCAATCAGCTGTTTAGAGCACTCATTGCTTTGTTTTTCAGGTGTGCGCAGGTACTGGTGTTCTCCGTGCCATCAGTGGCCAGAAGTAGTCAACCATTTATCTTTATTGTTTTCTATCAATATTTGTTTTCTTTCCTGGATCAGCTGATGTTCGACAATATCACTAGACAACTAGGCTACAGCTTGACACCAATTTGCATCCACTCCATCCAACAAGTATGTTAATGACAGTAGTCCTAAAGAGCCCTACACTATAGAGTTTTGGCACTAATTTTGCAACTAACCTGTGCCAAAAGTGTTGCAGTTGTAAAAAAAATGTATCTGTAAACAGACAGCACAGAAAACACGAGCTCTGGTTGAGGGATTTTTCTTCTGACCAATCGGGTGAGGTATTGTCGTTCTTGAACCTACTTTCACTTTTTAAAAATGTAAAAAAATGAAAAAAATAAATATTTAACCTTAATTTAACTAGGCAAGTCAGTTAAGAACAAATTCTTATTTACAATGACAGCCTACCCCGGCCAAACCCAGACGACGCTGGACCAATTGTTGCCAACCCTATGAGACTCCCAGTCATGGCTGGATGTGATACAGCCTGGATTCGAACCAGGTACTATAGTGACGCCTCTTGCACTGAGATACAGTGCCTTAGACCACTGCGTCACATCTGTAAATGTCTCCCGTTTTTAAAAAGTTCCGTGAAATTAGGACTCGTCAAGCTCGGATGTGTTTTAAGTATGCATGTAAAGTGGACGTGAGTGCTAAAAACCTAAACATATAAAACTAATATTGACCAGAAGAGAAAGCAGACATACATTATTGGATGACAAGAATCATCAGATACCAAGTCATTGTTTTACAAGTCACAAGTGAGTCTCAAGTCTTAGCACTCAAGTCCCAAGTCAAGTCCCATGTCAAGACCGTCAAGTATCAAGTCAAGTCTCAAGTCCTAAACTTTGAGTTTCGCGTCCTAAAGAAGTCATAATGTGCTGTTCACCAAATGTAATACTATTTCATATTTTTAACAAGAGTAATGGTATATTACATTTACGCAAATCATGAATGCTTTTAAAAATATCTATATATTTATTACTTTCCAAATAAACGTTATATTTCCATGGAAATACATGGGTATCCATGAAAGACCCCCCCCCCCCCCATAGTGATCGACTATCGAGGATCGCTATGGGGCGCGATCGGGCGATGTAGGCTTGTACACAATTGCCCAACCTTAACACACACACACACTCTCTCTGTGTGGTTACAATAGGCTAACGTATGTCAATGGTTTTAGGAAGAGCAGTAACATCAGGCAGGATTTAGGTTACCAACTGCCTAGCCAGTTGTAGCTCAATCTTGGGTGCAATGATCATGTTCCCGCACTGACTGACTATGTGGAGGCTCATTGATTTAACATTACGTTAGCCTACATGATACACCAGTAAAGTAATAAAATATATAGCTGTCGGCTATATTAGCCACGACTTACCATTCTTTGTGCAGCTTCAAATGTCGAACAAAGTTGGAAATTATTGCGCCTCCGTCTGTAATTTTCTTCCCGCATGTTTTGCAAGTTGCAATCCGTTTTTTGTTGATACAGCGTCATCTTTATATCTGAAAATAATAATATTGGGTATCATCTTTCCAAGGGCTCCATCTGAATTCACCCGCCGACGTTCCTCTGCACTGCCACGCAGAACTTTTTCTCAGTTGGCACAATTTGATTGGCTGCTGTCCGATTCAAACTGTAATCCGTTAAATGAAGAGTTGATGCGCTGCACACTTTTTTAATAGCATAATTTTTTATATTTGGGGAGGGTATCAAGTCAGGTCATAAGGCTCAAGTCCAAGTCAAGTCACGAGTCATTGGTGTTAAAGTCGAGTTGCAAGTCATCATATTTGTGACTCAAGTCTGACTCGAGTCCAAGTCATGTGACTCGAGTCCACACCTCTGTCAGATACCCTTGTAAAAGTGTTGTGTGATATGTTTGTTGGATATGTAATAGTGAAACAAAGGTTTTATATATGCTTCAAACTACAGATTTAAGGGCTTTGACTCGATTTGAAAAGTGGTTTAAAAAGCATTAAAGAGGAGAAAATACATTTACAATGGTTCTCTGTATTAGTAGTACCCACATCTGCCCATTTAAAACACCTAGGTAGAGCAGAGAGGACTTAGAGCATGTGGCTTTGCAACACACAGGCATTTCATCTCAAAACCGGGATGATTTTAACAATGAAACGCCACGCAGGTTGGAGGGTACCAGAAATAAATAAATAAAAGCAAAAACTAATGAAAAAGTAAACAGACACAAAAAATATCCCTGGCATCAATATTTTCAACTGACTCGGCTCGTTATTACAGCACCACCAATGTCCATGTATTAAAGGCGGATACAATTCCGATTGAGAAAGGTGGCTGGAAACAGCTGACAAATTGACCAAAGTCTGCCAAAAGTTCCAGCATTGTGTTTGTTAAATTGAAAATCAGTAGATACCCAATTTGTTTGAACTCATTTGCAAAAACATGTTACTGTCTAGCCTTGTGGTGGTGGTGAAGATGATGATCATGGTGAAGTAGAGGATGGTAGTGGCAGCACGGATGATCTGCAGCTTCGAGAAGAAGTAGTGCATGTCGTAGACCAGCAGGTAAACTGCCATAAAGAGATGTTCAGGAAGGAGTGCCACCACCAGTGAGTCCTATACAACACACTCTTTAGGTTTGGCTCAATAGACATTTTTGACACTAGTGAGGTCTAAGTGCTTGGATCAATAAGCAGAGAAATTGGAGTGATATGAGAAAGAAACAGTTGCATCATTTAGTATGTTTTCATAGAACTAAAATAGATTTACTGTTAACACGAAGACTTTACACTTGGTATCTTAACAAAAATGCACAGATAATCTGGCAAACTGGAAATGTTGGAAATCCATTTTACAGGTATTACACAATGCATGTACATGCAAAGAGAGCACAGTATGCCAATATTGTGATAACCATATCCATGCATGTATGGCTCCACCCACAAGTGGAAGTAGCACAGCAGGATGGTGCCCTTGGAGCAGGTGATGAGGAAAATTATGAACACCAGGAACAGGAACCCAAACCAGATACTGTTGAGGATGAAGATGCAGCCAAAGGGATGGATGCCTCCATGATGATTCTGGGCACGGGCTTGGTAAAGAAAGAATGTTCATGGACCTGCCAAGGGATCCTCTTGGTTCGCAATGGCTGCTCAATCGTCTTGAGCACAGGGAGTAGCATAGAAACACATTAGACGCTTGTTAGTGTGCCATGTTTTCTCTGTTATGCCAGTTTGAAAGAGGTTGCAAACACGAGGGAAATGCACATGATGTAAGATGACCTGAAAGAGTTATTCATACAGACTGATTAATAGGTGAAACTCACAGGCCTCTTGAAGCCGAAGTAGGCTAGCCGCCCACAAAGGTAAGGGGCACGGAGATGCCAAACCACAAAGCAAAGATGGCCTCCAGCGTGCCGAAGGGGATGGCTGCCTTGAAGTCCTCCACCCACAAGATCAAGTTAACCAGGAAGAAGTCTGCAAACCAGGTCCTGAGAGGGAAAGGAAATGGTTGGGATAGGGGTGGGACAATCAATATCTCACTGAAAAAATGGGCAACCACATCACCCTCAAAGTCTAGACGGTACTGGACGCCGTGCCTGGACTGGGCACCGGCGCAGAGGAAGGCTCCTGCCATGGAGCGGGACTGGCCACCGTGCCTGGGCTGGGCACCGGCGCAGAGGAAAGATCCGGCCCTGGAGCGGGACTGGACGCCGTGCCTGGACTGGACATCGGCGCCGAGGAAGGCTCCTGCCATGGAGCGGGACTGGACGCCGTGCCTGGACTGGACATCGGCGCCGAGGAAGGCTCCTGCCATGGAGCGGGACTGGACGCCGTGTCTGGACTGGGCATCGGCGCAGAAAGAGGCTCCTGCCATGGAGCTGAGTTGGCTGCCGTGCCTGCACTGGGCATCGGCGCAGAGGAAGGTTCCTCCCATGGAGCGGGACCGGACACTGTGCCTGGACTGGGCACCGGCACAGAGGAAGGCTCCGGCCTTGGAGCGGGACTGGTCGCCGTGCCTGGACTGGACATCGGCGCCGAGGAAGGCTCCTGCCATGGAGCGGGACTGGACGCCGTGCCTGGACTGGGCATCGGCGCAGAGAAGGGCTCCTGCCATGGAACTGGACGCCATGCTCGGACTGGGCATCGGCACAGAGGAAGGCTCCTGCCATGGAGCGGGACTAGACGCCGTGCTCGGACTGGGCATCGGCGCAGAGGAAGGCTCCTGCCCTGGAGCCAGAGGCTCTGGACCGTGGACCGTCACAGGAGGTTCCGGACAGTGGACCGTCGCAGGAGGTTCCGGACCGTGGACCGTCTCAGGAGGTTCCGGACCGTGGACCGTCTCAGGAGGTTCCGGACCGTGGACCGTCTCTGGAGGTTCCGGACCGTGGACCGTCTCTGGAGGTTCCGCACCGTGAAACGTCGCCGGAAGCTCTGGACTGGGAACTGTCACCGGAAGCTCTGGACTGGGAACTGTCGCAGGAAGCCTGGTGCGTGGGGCTGGCACTGGTGGTACCGGACTGGTGACACGCACCTCAGGGCGAGCGCGAGGAGCAAATACAGGACGTACTGGGCTGTAAAGGCGCACTGGAGGCCTGATGCGTGGGGCCGGTACAACTTGTACCGGAACAATGACACACTTCGCACGGCGAGTTTGGGGAGCTAGCACAGGACGTACTGGGCTGTGGAGGCGTACATCAGGGTGAGTACGGGGAGCAGGCACAGGACGTACCAGACTGGGGACACGTACTTCAGGGCGAGTACAGGGAACAGGCACAGGACATACCGGACTGGGGACACATACTTCAGGGCGAGTGCGAGGAGGAGACACCGGACGTACCGGACTGGGGAGGCGCACTGGAAGCCAGATGCGTGAAACTGGTGCAGATGACACCGGACTGGTGTCACGCTCCTCAGCACGCCCGCTCTGCAGCACTCTCATCGCCACCACCTCTCTCCGGAATCTTTCGTCGAGTTCCTCCTTCGACTCCCTGATGGTCTCTGGCTCATTCCTCGGTTCCGCCAACCACCCCGTGTGCCCCCCCACCAAAACAATTTGGGCTGTCTTTTGGGCTTACTCTGTGGCCGCGAACCCCTGCGTCGTTGCTCCCTTCTCTCCTTGCGCCTCCCGCCAGGGAAGGCGATCCTGTCCTGCCAGGATCTCCTCCCAAGTCCAGGATCCCTTCCCATCCAAAATCTCCTCCCAAGTCCATGATACTTTCTCCACCTGGGCACGCTGCTTGGTCCTGTTGTGGTGGGATATTCTGTCACGGCTGTGTGTAGAGACGGACCAAGGCGCAGCGTGCTCTGAGTTCCACATCTTTATTTTGTGAAACTTGAAACAAAGAGACCTGAAAATAGCTGTGCAGCAATACTCCCCATCCAACCTGACAGAGTTTGAGAGGATCTGCAGAGAAGAATGGGAGAAACTCCCCAAACACAGGTGTGCCAAGCTTGTAGCGTTATACCCAAGATGACGAGGCTGTAATCGCTGCCAAAAGTACTTGAGTAAAGGGTCAGATTTTTTTTCTTCTATTTGTTAAAAAAAAGTTTTTCTTTGTCATTATGGGGTATTGTGTGTAGATTGATGAGGAAAAACAGAACAATTTAATCAATTTTTGAATAAGGCTGTAATGTTACAAAATATGGAAAGAGTCAAGGGGTCTGAATATTTTCCGAATGCACTGTATATACCCATTGAAGTTTCAATTTAAAATGGGTAAGGCAAGGTTTAAGGTTAGGTTATGGTTTAGGGTAGGGACGTCCCAAGGATTTCGAATAGCACTAACCCTTGAGTGAGTGCTCGGCTTGTTCTTGAAGCTGTGTGCACCCGTGTGCGCATTGAAATCTACGCAGACCGTGAGGTATAGCACAGCCCACTGGGCGAAATGGCATGAAAAGTTTGTGTCCCCTGACTTAACAGTGAGCATGGCAACCGCACTCTTGCCATAGTGATGTGGGGGAGGAGTGTGGAGGCAGGGACGGACTACTGCGTACTCCCAACATTCCTCCATCATAACCTCTTGACATAGAGGATCAGAGGGCTATCAAGGAGTCACTCTTGACATTGGCTACGGAGATTAGTTAATTAGCTTTATTTATTCCTCCACAATTGCCCATTGAGAGACTGTTAATTGTTATGAGTACCCTGCTTCAGCAGAGCTCAAAATCTCCTAATTAGCCCCAGTAGGCCAGAACAAAAGTTCAGGTATTTTTGGGGATTCAGATTACTTTTTTTTTTCAATTTAAAGTTTTATTAAGTTTTCAATCAACCAACCAAACACATTCCACATTCACAGATGTGACTTAAAATTTTTTTTATTTCCAGCCTTAGCTGAGATGACGAGCCAATAATTAGTTTTTAGATTTTACAGCACCTTACACAACACGCATCTGCTCATCTCCCTGATTCCCCCATTCACTCTGTCCAATTTGAAATATAGTTGAGTAGTGGTGACCAGAGTCTATCAAACTTGGGCTGTCTCTTGTGGAGGTCATAAGTGAGCTTTTCAAGAGGGAGAAAGTCAACAATCTGGTCAATCCACATTTTAAATGTAGGAGAAGTATTAGAGGCCCACAATAGAAGAATACATTTCTTAGCAAAGTATGTAATGGTCATGAGCAAATTTTCTCTGTCAGGATCAAGAACAAAGTCCTGCTGGGCATTAAGAAGATAGAGACACGGGGTCATATCAAACTGTACATCTAGTATTTTCTGTGCAGCAGTATGTATAGATTGCCAAAATCTGGCAATCTCTCTACAGCTCCAAAATACATGCATATAGGTTCCACTTTCAGAGGTACATCTATTACAGTTAGGAGAAATGTCTGTTTTCATTTTATGGAGTCTCAGGGGAGTGTAATAAAATTTGTACAAAAATTTGTAATTAGATTCTTTCATTTTTACATTAGTAGAGGAGCAGTATACCCTGTCGCAAACCTCCGCCCATAACTCATCACTGATAGTCAGACCAAGGTCCTTTTCCCATATTATTTTCAAAGGAGTAAAGGAGGATCCTCCTTTCTCAGAAAGGAGTCTATAGATATAGGATATTTTGCCTTTAATGGATTGTGCTGTGACAAGAAGGGTTTCAACTTCATTCAACTGAGTTCTAAACCTCCTCTTGGAAGTAAATGAGGAGATGACATGTCTAATTTGTAGATATTTTAAAAAATGGGATCTTGGCACATTGAATTCATTGCAGAGCTCTTGAAAGGATTTCAGTGTAGTGGTCTTCTGATGAAATAGGTCTGAAAAGGTCCTGATTCCTAGAGTATGCCAAAGATTAAAGTTGGCATCTCTCAGGGCTTTTGGCAAGTCTGGGTTGCCTACTATAGGCGAGTGAGAACATATTTGGGAGGAGATGCCCAGGTATTTCTTACAGTCCCTCCACGCTCGTAGGGTACTGTAAATCACAAATGTTTTGGCTATGTTGCCCACTTCACTAAAGTTATCAATGAATATAGTTGAGCTTAGTGGCAATGAACCACAAGATTGGGCTTCTATCTGGCTCCACGTTGACTCTTGTCTGTTTGTGATCCATGTTAGCATGTTGCGGATTTGGGCAGACCAGTAGTACAATTGAAGGGAGGGAAGGGCAAGACCACCCTTAGATTCAGGTTTCGATAGAGTGGAAAGCTTGATCCTAGGTTTTTTATTGCCCCATATAAATTTGGTGATGCTTTGGTTAATTGTTTTGAAAAAGGAAGCTGGGAGATAGCATGGGAGCATCTGAAATAAATAGTTCAGTCTAGGGAGGATGTTCATACGGATTACATTAATTCTTCCTACTAAGCTAATTGGGAGGGAGATCCAGGTTTGGAGGTTGTTCTTGATTTGATCCAGGAGTGGAAGATAATTCTCTTTGAAAAGCCTATTCAGATCTGGTGTTATGAATATCCCAAGGTATTGAAACCCCTGTGTCTTCCATTGGAATGGGCATAGTGTCTTCATAGAACTGGTGAGTGTAATATTGAGAGGGCAGACAGTGGATTTGTTAAAATTAATCTTATAACCTGAAAACGTGCCATACTGAGCAATTGTATCTAAAATGGGAGGAAGGGATTTCTCAGGGTTGGATATGTAGAGCAAGACATCATCCGCGTAAAGCGAAATCTTGTGCTGCAGGCCGCCTGCAGGAACACCCATAATACTTGGATTGCTCCTTATCAACTCTGCCAGAGGCTCCGCCCCCAACAAGTAGAGCAGGGGGGACAGCGAGCACCCTTGTCTTGTGCCCCGTCCCAAAGGGAATCTGTCAGAGTTCAGTCCGTTAGTAGTCACCATGGCATTTGGATGAGAGTATAGTGATTTGATCCATTTAATAAAGTTTGGGCCCATGTTGAACTTCTCTAAGACTGAGAACAGAAAGCTCCACTCCATCCTGTCGAACGCCTTCTCAGCATCCAGTGAAGCCAGCAGGACAGGGGTCTTCTGTGCGTTTACTTGATCAATAATATCAAAAAGACGGCGAATGTTATCAGAAGAGTATCTGTCTCTAATAAATCCCGTCTGGTCCGCTTTTATTATTTTGGGAAGAAGAGTGTTTAGTCTTTTGGCGAGCAATTTGGTAATTATTTTGTAGTCGAAATCCAACAAGCTTATGGGCCGGAAGGAGGAGCAGGATAGGGGGTCCTTGTCTTTTTTGAGCAACACTGTAATGCGAGCTGTGTGCATTGAGTCTGGGAGAACTCCGTTTTTGCAAAAATCCTCCAGCATTGGCATGAAAATAGGGCTAAGCTGGGGCCAAAAAGCTTTGTAGAACTCTCTGGGGAATCCATCTGGGCCTGGGGACTTGTTAGGTGGCATGGAGGTAATTGCCTCCAGGATCTCCTCAGGAGTGAAGGGGGAGTTGAGATCTTCTTGGTCGGTCTCTGATAGTTTAGGTAGCGAGATTCCCTCTAGGAAGGAGTGGAGTTCTGCCTCCGTGTGTTTTCTCTCAGAGGTATATAGTTTGCAGTAAAAATCATGAAAAGTTAAATTGATCTTTTTTGGATCATATGTGACCTCATCCTCTGCTGTTCGGATAGCCATAATTGTACGCTCTGACTGCTCTTTTTTTAATTGATAAGCAAGCAATCTACTAGGCCTATTGCTATACTCATGGTATTTCTGTTTAGTAAAGAAAACTTTTTTTTTAAATCTCCCGAGTATAGTCCAAATTCAGTTTGGCTTTGGCTGCTTTAAGTTGACTCCAGGAGGTGCTGTCTGGGGATTGTTTATGTACTTTTTCACAGCGTTCCAGCTCCCTCTCCAGATCTAGCCTGTGTGCTTCCATTGCTTTTTTCTTAGAGGAAGCATATGCAATTAGATGACCTCTTAGTGTGGCTTTAGCAGCGTCCCACATTGTGGCCGGAGAAACAGGAGAATCTTTGTTGTCTTGTGTGTAGTTGTCTATCCATGTAGTTACCAATGTATGGAATGCTTCGTTTGATAGCATGGAGGTGTTGAATTTCCAGCTCTTTGATCTCGGGATGTTTTTGCAGAGGTCAAAGCGGAGGTGGACAAAGGCGTGATCTGAAAGCGCTATGGGTCCGATTGTACACGTGGCTGAATTTATGAAACTCTTTGGGATAAAAATGTAATCTATACGGGAGTAGGTGTTATGGACATTAGAGTAGTATGTATAGTCCATAGCTGAGCTATTAGTCTCTCTCCAGATATCTATCAGTCCCATCTCTTTAGTAAGAGAGTTCAACATCTTTGCAGATCTAGGATTTGTGGTGGTGACTTGAGATGATTTGTCTAGGGTTGGGTTCAGGGTACAATTAAAATCTCCGGCCAACACTCCAAAGGAAACACAATGCTCATTGAACAGAGTTATCATTTTCGACATAAAAGCAGGAGTATCTGTGTTAGGGGCGTATATGTTTAAGATAGTAATTGGTTGCCCATACAGTGACCCAGTTATCAAAATAAATCTCCCCTCCGGATCAGATATGTTTTTGTCAATTATGAATGGAACATTCTTATGGATAAGTATTGCTGTACCTCTACTGTTGGATTTGAAAGATGAGAAATACACCTGTCCCACCCAAGCTCTGCGGAGTTTGGCATGTTCAGCATCACAGAGGTGTGTCTCTTGCAATAGCGCGATGTCTGCTTTTTCCTTTTTTAGAGCACATAGTATCTTTTTCCGTTTTATTGCATGGCCTAGACCGTGGCAGTTCCATGTCAATAGATTTAAGGTACTAGTCATCGTCATCGAACAGTAATCGAACTTTAGTGCAAGTCATCTCTGGGTAAAGGTGGATAGTAGTTACAGCTGCGTTCACATAAAAGGAAAATAAATTGTTTACATAAAATAACAATCTCTGAACACCCCAGCCGAGTTCCCAAACAACTCGACATATCCCGTTGGATCTATTACCTCCCCGCTCAGTCACAATTCTGTGTTCCAACAAAAAAAAAAAGACCGGGAACAGTTAGCAACGCACAACGTCTCCCCCTCCCCACCAAAGAAATGCCTCATCCTCTCCGCCCGCATTGAGTAACTGACAACGTAGCCCCCGTCCAGACCACATTAAAAAAGGGAGAAAATAAAATCAATAGCCCAGCCTACATATAGTAGGCCTAGGTTATAATATGGGGCCTATCCCTCTCAGCTAAAGGAACATAAATATAGATTGGACGGCTATAATGAAATTTAGCAGGGCGGTGGGTCTTTGGATATTGGCTATATGTTGTCTTACCTCCTTTAGTAATAACAGTAATCGCATTTAGTCAATGGTCCATTTCTCATTGACCGGGGTTGTCTTTCAAAAAACGTTTTGCCTCTTCGGGAGTTTTGAAGTGTCGCAGGGCTCCTTGGTGAAGAATCCTGAGCTCGTTTGGGTATTTGAATCCCCTAAAGATGCCTCGGTCAATGGAGCATTTCTTCACCTCGTCAAACTCTCGGCGCTTTCGGCGTATTCCAGCTGACAGGTCCTGGAGTAAGGTGAGTTTGGCGTTTCCCACTGTAATGGTGTTGGTTTTCGCCGCCTGTAGGACTCGTTCCTTGTCGGTGAATCTCAGGAAACGTATGGTGATTGGGCGCGGTGGTTGTCTGGCTGCTGGTGGGGGCCTCAGTGCTCGGTGAGCTCTCTCGAGTTCTATGGGTCTGTCGGTGGACAGGTGGAGCCACTCGGGAAGTTTGTCTTGCAGGTAGCGGATCAGTGGCATGTTTCCCTCTTCTTTTTCGCCCAGATTTAATAGAACACAATTATTCCTTCGCCCCCTGTTTTCCAGGTCCTCTGTTTTCTCTTCCAGCTGCTCTATTTTTTTTTTAGCATATGCTATTGTTTCCATGGCGTCTGTCAATAAGTTTTCCGTGGATAGGATTCGCCCCTCTGCCTCGTCCAGGCGCCCCGCGTTTATGGTTATCTTGTTGTTTATGTCAGGCAAAGCATTTTCCAGGATTGTCACCTTGCCCCCTATCGCACTGAGCTGAGCGTTAATGGCATCTAGTTTAGTGTTGAGTTCTGTACGTTGGGATCTCAGCTCAGAAAAGATGTCTTCGACAGAGTGCGAGGTTGGCATTCGTTGGGCCTCGGGGGGGAACGGGTCCTCTTTCTCCTGGCTAATGGCGCTAGCTTTTTCTGAAGCTAGCTGCTTCTTGGAGGCTTTTTCCGTCGCTAGTACTCGAGTCCGGGTAAAAATGTCACCTGTAGTGTTGCCTTTTGAAGCCGCCATGACTTTTTGACTAAAGCTAAATGAGTTTAAACTTGAAGTGGAGGTAAGATTAGGAATTGGAAACTACTTGTGCGGAGCTCCTAGTTCATGCGGCCATCTCGTTCAAGGGTCACGTGATCCCCCCCAGATTACTTTTTGAAATAAACCCCTTAGGGCATTACAAAAATAAGATTGTTTTATTAAGTTTAAAATAACCTAATCTCTAACTCAAGTGTGTAACCTGTACAAGTGTGTGGTGTGAAATGGGAAATGTGTTTTTTGCATATCCCACTCACCTTCAGAGAGTGGGGTCACAGCCAGGGATCAGCCATTGTTTACGGAGACCCGGGTGCAATTAGGGTTAAGTGCCTTGCTCAAGGGAAAATCAACATCTTTTTTCACCTAGTCAGCTCGGAGATTTGAACCTTTCGGTTACTGGTCCAACGCTCTAACCGCTAGGCTACTGTACCTGCCGTAACTTAGGCTCACATCGACTGTAATCCACCAGATTGTTATCAAGGAAGCTTGCCCTCTCTATAGGGTGAGAATATTTAACATTTTGTGAAATGTAGAGATGTTGTCCTTTGTCTTATTATCCCTAATATTAATGCTGCAGAATGATACTAAGGCCGAGATTCAATCCGATCAGTGGTAGATAACACGTTGACAGCGCTCACCGCTCAAGGTTAAAGTCACCTTTACTTTTAGAGGATTAGTTGGAAGTACAGTAGATCCACATTCAGAGACAGAGTTGGGAGAAAAGACAGGTTGTCTTTGCAAAGGTGAGGTTCGGGGTCACTTGTGGCCTTAGGTGATCAATGATTATTTGACCCATGGACTTAACGTTCAACAATGATTTTAAGGCAATGTGACAGCTTTGTAAGTCTTATGTACAGTATACTCCGCAAGTAGATTTTGTACGTACAGTATATTGCAATTGTATCTACTAATGCCCTCACAAGCCAGATTGACTCTTCACACACAGACATAAATACGTCACACAACACACAAATGTTCTTTGGTCAATATAACACCGTAACAATGTCCTATGGTTGTAGCAACACCATAAGTGCTGAAGTAGTTTATTTCACCCTGATAACAGTTTAGCATGAAACAGAAGATATCACTGTCAAACATTGGAGAAATGATCACACGTGGGAACATAACTGGCATTGGGTTCATAGAAAAACAGGCAGCTGAGAAGAAATGGTGAAGAACACAAATCATAATACATAGTACAGCATACAAATACTGGGTATTAAGACAGGAGCGCTAGAAAAATACAATAGTCCTTTGAAATTGACTCTCCATAAATATCAAAACACACGACTCTATGCTCTCTCTACTAGTACCACATCGGAAGACTTGATTGACACTTTAGAATGGTTTAAATGGCTAGTATACGTTACACATGTATAGGCAACTGCCAAAATAAAGGAAACACTTGGCTAAATGAGGGATACAAAGTATATTGAAAGCAGGTGCTTCCACACAGGTGTGGTTCCTGAGTTAATTAATAAGCCATCAACATCCCATCATTTGTATTTGTATTTATTAGGGATCCCCATTAGCTGCTGCCAAGGCATCAGCTACTCTTCCTGGGGTCCAAACACACCAAAGCCAAATTATATATAAAACAAAAGATAAAACAGTGAACTATGTTTGTACTGAATGAGCTAAAGATAAAACAGTGCGTCATATAACATCCCGACACCATCACATATCCACAACACAAAATGTTCAATACCACCATACAACAATATCACAATGCGTGCGTATGCATGTCTCTGTACCTTTGTGTGTCTCTTCACAGTCACCTGTTTTTTTGAAATATGATTCTACTGCTTGCATCAGTTAATTGATGTGGAATAGAGTTCCACGTAGTCATGGCTCTATGTAGTACTGTGCGCCTCCCATAGTCTGTTCTGGACTTGGGGACTGTGAAGAGACCTCTGGTGGCATGTCTTGTGGGGTATGCATGGGTGTCCGAGCTGTGTGCTAGTATAATGCTGAAAAAAACAAAAAACAAACAGTTGCCTATTATTTTGGCTACCATGGCTAGAAGATACCTCAGTGACTTTGAAATAGGGGTCTCAAAGGAACATAGGGGTTTTAAAGTGTGAAGTTCTGGCGGTTTGTGGTGGCCCAACGCCCTATTAAGACACTTTGTTGGTGTTTCCTTTATTTTGGCAGTTACCTGTATATTGCGAGACTCAAAACAACAAATGGACATTTACTCCTATTTTCTTACAAATAAATGAAATATTGCAATAATTAAAGGGTTATAATGAGTGTAAACACTGATATGCACGTGTTAGTGTGTATTAGGGGGACGCAGAATATTTTAAGTGGCATCTAGGTAAATGACTTAGTTGTTTGAAATTGCATTACAATCTGTTGACAAACATTTCATTGTCGTCAATTAATGTTACGCAATAGTTTAAAGGGGCAATCTGCGGTTGTATCCATTTTTGGACTTTTAAATGAATGATATATACCCATTGGTTTTAAAAGAGTTTAACTTACAAATGGCCCATGAGCTTAGTTTGATTGTCATACCCCTTCAGAACCCAAAATATAAGCTTGTTTTACTCCATTGTTTGTCACGATGTAATTGTAAACAAACACTCTACATCCTCAAAACATGGTTCAAACTATAATGTTGATATCATGGATGGTCAGTCCTTGCATCTATATCCCTGAATGAATTTGAATTTGAGAGTGGTTACATTTCTCAAGCCCCACCAGATTTTTACCAAAACGGTGGCGGGGATGTGCTTTGTAATTGTTTGAACTGCAGATTTCCCCTTGTCTGTTTATAGGGAGTATAAATAGAGTAGTCATATTGAAAATGTACCCGGTATGTATCCCAATAGTTTTAGGGATTTTTTGGCTTGATTCTCAGAAAGCCCAAAAGCTTTTTCTGTCATAATACATTTACCCATTTTGTCATGAGTGATGATGTAGGCTGGACTATGGTCAGTTGGGAATATGGGGGCAATACAATAGGTAATATATATATATTTTTTAATAACCAGGGTACCAGTGAGAATTTCCTACACTGGACAACTTGTTACAGCTGTTGATAAGTCATTGATAATAATCAGCCATTTTTTTTAATGTCATTACATTAAGATATAAGGGGAATCATAGCTATATTCAATACAATTAATGAGTTGATTTAAAACCTATGTTTAACCCTTTATGGTTGGTGTCTTGGCGGATTTTGTCCAAAATCGTGTGACATAAAACATTACTTTTCTGGCCTTGCATTTACGGCTGTGTAAGTTGCCGTTTTATCATATATTGAGAATTAATCAGTTAAGTGGAACTTTGAACTTGAATCCTGGATCCAGCTGTCCGACAGTTTCTTCTATAAGGATTTCAGAAATGCAGTGTAACTATGTAACATTTTGTGCCTCTTTATGTTAGGGGGTGAACAGTTTTCATGGGCACATACATTCAAAATAATGTATGCATTGCAAAATCAAATGCTTCTAACCAAAAGTATCCCCTTAGCTTGATACTTAAAACCTAAATCGATACTGTCATTAATGGGATTCTTCAATAATTATGCATAATACTTATTGGATGCGCATTTGGTGTCTAGCTGATTAGTTACCCCATGATATTTTCACACATCATCTGATCCAGGAAGGAATTTTCAGAATGACAGTCAAGTGAAAACTGATGTTGTGATAGGGCATGTGGTCCAACAACAGCCCAAGTGCTGGAAAAAGGGTGTTTGCGAGGAATGTCCAGAATATTTTTGTCTCATCTGTTACACCAGTGATTGTGCCTGGATCCACATTGGATCTAATATCCCTAGTGAATTGATGTTGATCATCTGTTGTTGTCTTGCTTGATTTACAGCAGGGTCTCGTTAGATTTAACAGAGAAAGAGTCACGTTAATGAGTTCATGTTTTTATATGTTTTTGTGCCATGGATTGGACACTGAGTCTACTGTGAGCAATTGTGTAGGATGGACTATTGAGCAACACGCAACATTATTCATTATTCTGGATATAATGACAAAATGACATAGCCTAATGGGCTTATTCACAATATGATCTGGTAATGAAATAACATGACAAATACATTTTGTTTTCCATGTTAGACCTGCAATTTTAAACAATACCAGGGGCTTGAAGTAGCCTTCTTAAATTTGAAGCTCTGAAATTCAAGTACTGGATTAGGTCTACCTTCAGACAATCCTCAATTTGATGCTTGAAAAGTTCTAATGTTTATTGTAGCCAATGTATAAGTTATCCCTCCCCCTTATAATTATCTGTTATTTATGTTTTGAACCATTTTTGTGAGCGGTGTGGCCACTTTCATTTGTTTCCTGCCTCTTCAATTGAAAGGTGTTGCACTACTATGTTGCGGTAAAATCATTTGCGGTTATTATGAGGACGACAGCATCTAATGTTGGCTTCGACTTGGCTTTCCATACAAATCCTTCCATTAAAAGAATAACTTCGCTTTTGGTCACTTTCTCATTCTTAAAAACAGCGATGGTGAGATTCAAATGGTGAGATTAATGCTACCGCTGTGCATGTCTAATTATGTGTGCCTACGTCGGCCACATACTGTAGGCTAACAGAAAAAAGACAACTTTTTGGACAATTTTTGCATGCTTTTTATGGGGAGGGGGAGTTCTATATTATATATTCTATACTATATGTACAATTATATAACATTGAGGTCCTTGAAAATAACAATGAAGTGCATGAAAAAGTCCATGAAAGTCCTTGAATTTGACTTGCCAATGTCTGTATGAACCCTGCTTAGGATACATAGGCCTATGTTGTTGTATTGTTGGAGTAGTGTGCCAATTTCCTCTAAGTATTTTATTTTTTTATATACCCCAGGTTACCAGGACTGAAGATGAACTATATACCCAAGAGGAGAGAGACCGCCCTGAGGTAAATGGTCATCACAATTTATACAAGGCAAGGCAGGGAATCATTTTCCAAAAGCGTTAGGGAAGTAAAACATTTCATATAGCAGCTTAAGTTGCCAAACATGTCAGTATGCATTCATAACAATGAAAAGGTCAGACAATATACATTATATTTGGAGCTTAAAATGGAGTTGCCTACACGCAATACCTCACACAGCCATTTTAGATCAAGTTGGACGAATGGAAAACACATTTTGGTGAACAATTAAGTACATTACTGTGATTGTTTTCAATTAAAATGGTTTAAAAAAAAAGCTTCTTAGAAAATAGCAATTTCTCAAGCAAGAATTTAGTTAGGACTGTCTGGGGGTGGTCTGAGTTGGGAAGGGAAAACTAGCTGTTATTGGCAGAGAGGTTTGGAACTCTTTCTTATTGGTCTATTACCAAATTACGACCTGGTGACGTCACCAGGCAGGCCAAAACTCCATCCCACCAAAACAGGCTGAAATTTCAGGGAGGCTTTTCAAACAGCTCTTACGCTAAAATAATTTCACAGTATTATTCCAACCTCAGAGTGTGTAAATATATATATAAAACACCACATCATTTTTGACTGCACTGGGCCCTAAAAAAGTATCAGATGTAGTCCATAATAGACAAATAGTATTTCTGTTGTATACTTATTGTTATTTGTCAAATGTTAAATGTACACTACGCTCAATTTGTCTCATATGTTCATTCAACTAGAAATTATTATTTTGGCATCTTATCTAAAAAAAGGCGGTGGAACTAGTTACACACACACACACACACACACACAGTACCTTTAACATATTTCAACTTACATATTTGACACATTGACGTACAAAATCTACACACAATACCCCATAATGACAAAGCGAAAACAGGTTTTTAGAATGTTTGCAAATACCTTATTTACATAAGTATTCAGACACTTTGCTATGAGACTCGAAATTGACCTCAGATGCAGCCTGTTTCCGTTGATCATCCTTGAGATGTTTCTACAACTTGGAGTCCAATTGTGGTAAATTCAATTGATTGGACATCATTTGGAAAGGCACGCGCCTGTCTATATAAGGTCCCACAATTGACATTGCATGTCAGAACAAAACCAAGTCATGAGGTCAAAGGAATTTTCCAGTAGAGCTCTGAGACAGGATTGTGTTGAGGCACAGATCTGGGGAATGGTACCAACATACTTCTGCAGCATTGAAGGTCCCCAAAGAACACAGTGGCCTCCATCATTCTTAAATGGAAGACGTTTGGAACCACCAAGACTCTTCCTAGACCTGGCTGCCCGGCCAATCTGAGCAATCGGGGGAGAAGGGCCTTGGTCGGGGAGGTGACCAAGAACCCGATGGTTACTCTGACAGAGCTCCAGAGTTCCTCTGTAGAGATGGGAGAAACCAAGACAATACAGGAGTGGCTCTGAATGTCCTTGAGTGGCCCAGCCAGAGCCCGGACTTAAACCCGATCAAACATTTCTGGAGAGACCTGAAAATGTCTGTGCAGCGACACTCCCCATCCAACCTGACAAAGATTGAGAGGATCTGCAGAGAAGAATGGGAGAAACTCCCCAAATACAGGTGTGCCAAGCTTGTAGCGTCATTCCCAAGAAGACTCAAGGCTGTAATCGCTGCCAACAGCGCTTCAAGTTCAAGTTTTTGTTTGTAATAATTTTGCAAACATTCCTAAAAACATGTTTTTGCTTTGTCATTATGGGGTATTGAGTGTAGATTGATAAGGGGATATATTTTTATGCATTTTAGAATAAGGCTGTAACAAAATGTGGAAAAAGTCAAGGGGTCTGAATACTTTCTGAATGCACTGCACATGCTTACATAGTGCATGTTCATTTATACATGAACTATTATTCCACATGGCATTCCGATATTCCTGCTACGCCATCATGTTTGTGTCAGTTATCATTTAATCTGACTATTCTCTCATCATTAATTTAATTTACTTATTTACTTATTTTAGGTGTTTCTGTATCGTTGTCAAATGTTGGTAGGGCATATTACTCTGTTTTAATGTTATTCCTTAATCAGTATGATTAATAAAATAGTTTTTCTTGTGTACTACTAACAGACCATTACAATAAGGGGAGGTTATAATTTTTGTGGGGGTATGATATTTGTGCATATGTAACTTTGTCAATCATCATTATTCACGATACATTCAGGATTATACGTAATCATGGTAGCATCCACAGTCATGTAGAAGTGTTTAGAAACATTTTCTATTATTATTTACAATAAGTGACACATAATAATCTGAAACACAACCAAAAGAAACAGCAAGTGCTTCCAACAAATTTGAGGGGTCACAAGCTTGATGTAGTCATTGCGTGCTATGAATATGGAACCAAATACTTAACTTTTTCACTACTTTAATACACATAAGTGAATTTGTCGCAATACTTTTGATATGGATAAAAAATACCGTCAAATTAAAGCTGACTGCCTGAACTTTAACCTCAGTCAGTGTTTGATTTTAAATGCAAACTTCTTAAGTATAGAGCCAGAAGAAACAATACTTCACTGTCCTAATAATTACAGTAAGTTGTAAGTTGAAGACATTGTATGTTAAAAGAACAGTGTGTGTGTGTGTGTGTGTGTGTGTGTGTGTGTGTGTGTGTGTGTGTGTGTGTGTGTGTGTGTGTGTGTGTGTGTGTGTGTGTGTGTATACTTCCACAGCCTTTTTTTGTTGGTAAGTTGCCAAAATAATAATTTCTAATTGAATGAACATATGATTGACAAAAACATTTGCATATGTTTGGGACAACTAAAAATGTTACGTTCAGGTAACACTGATTGAAAAGTTAAGTAAACCAAAAAAAAGCTGTGGAATCAGATACTTGATAATACTTAGGTGAAACTAGATTTTTTTGTGTGTGTACATTACAAACGTGTTGGGGTTGAATTGAACACCTGCTAATAACTTCCATATAGCCATATATGAATAAATATTTCCTAAATTAGTAATTGCATTTCCCTGAGCAAACTGCATAGCAATATTCATGTTGAGCTTATGTAGAACTGAGATCAGAGGCCTACATGACTATACACAAGTTCAGGAATGTGTAACACGTAATAAAAAGTGCTTGATAAATACAAAGTTAACCTGCTTTTATATTTACTTGTTCATACGGTTTGAGGCTGAATGTACTACATCTACTGATGTACAGTTATAAGTAGAGATCCCGCCTACACTTTACTTCTATGATTGGTGGCTTATTATCCAAATCAGAGAGCCTTGAAGTTGTTTGCTGTGAACTGAAGCATCAGTTGACAGTACATATTGCCCAGCACAGAACCTAGGTAATTATTTGTACTGGAGCTAGTCAGTCTGTATTGTGTTGCAAACTGTTAAAGGGATAGTTCACGCAAATTACATGTTGCTTTCCTTACACTGTAAGTAAAACCAAAGCATGGATTGCTGCCTTATCTTGGCCAATGACTGCTTACAAGGTATGTGATTTTGTAATTTGGGTGAACTATCCCTTTAATAAAAACCCTGAAAGAGAGAAGATCATGGGGACCTTCTTCCCAAGCCATCCATCTACATGTAAGTTGACAAAATAAGGAGCAATTAGTCAGCTACAGTACAGTAGCTAAGTGTGAGCTAACTGGTAAAGCTACTGATGAGGCTAATGTGTGTCAACTACAGCAGACCATGACTATTGCCCGTGACTAAATCAATGGCATGCTGATCTTAACACTTCAGGTATGTACTGTGGATAGAAGCCCATCAGACAGAAATGGGCAGCTTTCAGGCTTCTAGTAGCCTTCATATGTTACCCTAACACATTGTAATTGGCAGTTTTATTCCAAAATTCAAAACACAGAATAAAGACATGATTCAGAGGTTGATCCATTATCACAGGTTTTCAGCGAGCACCCATAGTTCACTGACACCGTGTTGCTTTTCGATGAGCCATGATTTGAGCCTTGGTGGAGCCAGGATGGTATAGGTAGGTATTTGTCTGACTCATGAGCCATTGTAATCATGACTCTCTCCTTTAGGTTACATGGCTGCTGATTGCCCTCTCTATCCCTCTCCCCACGATGCTGCACATTTAGTTTGATCATTTAGTCTGAAATGGAAGAGGAAAAGAGGATTAGATGATACAGTGGGGAAAATCAACATCTGTGTTACACAACAAATGCAAATTCTATTGTTTCAGTATGAAAATCCGCAAACTTTGCTCACCCACTGCTGTTGGGCAGAAAGTAAAACTTGGTCAACTTTCCTAGTAATTAAACAAAAGTTGATTTTGGCAGTACATCAAATCTTATTAGTGTTTCAGCCGTATGGACAGTGGAGGATTTTCATTGCAAATGGCATGAATGACTTGCAATTGAACGAATATGAGCTCAGCAAAATGTTTGAGACCTGTCGCTCTGCAGCTGCCAACGTGTTGGAATGTAACATTGGGTCAAAGCCATAAAATGAAGTCATTTTCGCTCATATAATGATTTCACTGAAAGCTGCATATTTGAAAATGGAACCTACCCCCCCCCCCCCCCCCGACGGTAGTTATTCAAATGACAAAGGAGTTTTAAACCTTAATTAAGTGCATCAATACTGCATTAAACAAAACCTACAGAGCAGACTTTCGGGGGGGGGGGGGGGGGGGGGGGGGGGATTTGAGGAAAGGTGAAACATGCTAATGTGTTCTAAATCACCCCTTTCTGAATGATCAATAACATTTGAGCAACTATGTCTCTTTGCCGGACTATTTAGTTGGTTTCAAGGGGAGATTTTGTAGGAGCACAGATGGATCAGGTCTTGCCTTTGGATGTTAAATATATACCAATAATGCTAATCATCATGCCAATCATTGGGTCAAAGTGCGGACCTAGAGGACTGAAATAAAGATTGTTCATTTTTTATTTAAATACAGCTGTATATAGGGCCCAGAGTTTTCCCTTGCACGTGACGTGACCAGCAAAATCCCTTGTTCCTAATCATCACCAATCCTACATTACTATTAATACTGTGAAGAGACCACTAATGGTACACCCGAATGAGAAAACCATTATGCACTTAGCTAATCTACACACCAAAGTACTAAACTTATTGTTAAGGCTCCACAAAGGGCTTCCTTCCTCAATACCAGGGGTTGGAACCGGTTCAGGGAACAGAACCGAAAACTGTAAAAGAATGTCATTTTTTGATATACAGAAACTAAAACTGGGAACGAAAGTGACCTATACTGTTACAGAACAAAAATTCAATCGACTGCCTAGGCTAAAACAACTATAGGTTGCCCCCTGCATAGCAAGCTGCTCTACCTGTACTGACAGGTGAAGTAATTTAATGTCGAGCTAATTAAAAAAATTATCAATTTCATTACGGAATGAAAAAAAAAATGTTTCTGTTCAGAACGAAATGATTGGAAAATAATGTTGGTTCCAACCCCTGCTAAATACAGGTAGCAAACCACTATGGCTTTGCTAATTACAGTATGCTTCAATAAAGGCCGTATTTGAATAGGAAGACAATAACTATGGCATTGTATAAAATAAAAACTTGATAATATTCTATTTTGACATTGGGACCAGGACATTGCAAAGATACTTTCAGGCCAACAGAGTTTTGAAATTTGAGTGATGAGTGATGAGTGATGAGAAAAAAACATGTCTCACACACACACACTTCCTGAATTCGTCTCATAAAAAAAGCTACCTATACAGAAAAACGATGCAGAAGCCACACTTCATGTCAACTTCAATTTCCTGCACACAAGTTTTCTGACAGATAAAGGTGCCAAGAACATAACACGTATCAGTCGTCGGGCCATTGTTGAATATCTAACCTTTCAGCAAACTACGGTACAGTGAAGGGTGTTTAAAGCATTTTTTTTTAAGTATTCTGCTGCTATTAAAACAACAAGACATAAGGCAGAAACTGTTCATATGAGCAGTTCTGTAATAGTATAAAACAGTGTGTGGGTGATTCTGCAACTTTGGCCCTGTAACATCTCAGAAATGAAAACTTATTGAAACCATTTTACCAGTATTATAATTGTTTTAGATTTGTCTGATAATGGCTGCGATCGTACTATTCAGGAATGTATATATTTGTGTAATTTTTCTCAGACAGCCATAGACAAATGTTATTTCCATCACGTCATTAAACATCCATTATAGTTTAAAATTAAATATCATACAATTAATTTATAACATTTCTTATACATTTGTACATGAACTTGTATTGAATAATATTTTTAGGGATTTTTAAGGTTTTCTTAATATTAATAATTCAGTACGACCCCTGAATGGATAAACTTGCCTTTGTGACAGCTGGAAACATTTATTTATCGTGAAAAATAAGATATTTCAACCCAACCTTTTTTTGAGATTATGATAACAACCATATGATTTCCATATCTAAAACAAATCAAATATAAATTATACATAATATACAAATGTACCTAAAAATATGGGTGTGGTGGAAATGACATGTAAAATAAAAAAAAATAAGATTTTTTTCTTCTTCTTGCAAACATTTTGAACAACAACCATTGTCTTATATTAATTAAATGTTTAACAAAGTTCGATTCCAAAAGTAGCCGATGGGCAGAGCTCAAGGAAGTAGGACAGTGTTTTTGAGAGATGGACCCAGATAGCAAAGGGCTCATCCGCATAGAAGAGCTCAGTGAGCAAAGTGAAACTGTATAATTTGTGACTCACCACCTGGATTCGTTCTTATGTAGCAAAATTTGAACTTCTGTTTTTTTACATTGGATAAAAGTAGAGACTCAGAGCTACAAAATGGTATATCATACACTGAATTTGAGGAAACAATGGGAAAGTAATTCTGCTTTGAAAGTTGATCAACTTGTAAACTCACTTTTGAGAAAACCGTCTTTGAATGTTTTGGTACAACTATTGGAGAGCCCTTCTTTGTCTACACCCATTAAGCATTGTTCACACCCTCCTAAGCCTTAGCCCCACCCATCTCTTTAACGGTTGATCCGTGAGTTCTGTACTAACTTCCCAGCTACTTCCAGACATTTAAGAGAGAGAGAGCGAACAGCTCACTGAACATTACTCGCCCTTGCAGAGCTGGTTAGGCTGTTACTGTATGTTATTCAGAGCATTGGTGACGGCAACTGTGCTGTCAGATTGTTCGTTCGTAAATGCAGAGTGTTTCGTGTTTAGAGCACACGCTGGACCTCACAATGACAGTCAAGTACCCAAGCTAACTGGCTAACATTGGCTAGCTACTTCCAGACACATAATGAGAGAACACCCCACTCTGAACATTTTACTCACCCTAGCAGAGCTGGTTAGGCTGTTTTCATGTTATCCAGAGCGTTGGTGACTGCTGGCAACAATTGAATTACGCTTTGTTGACATTTAATGACACCAGACTTATTCAACGGGTGTTGAGCGTTCAAAAATTCATCTGTTATTCTGCGCTCTGGCACACTAAGACGAGAGTCTTTTGTTAAAAAATTTAGCTAGATAGCTAGGTAAACAATGAATCCCAACGCATGACGTAACGTTAGTTAGCGAGCCAGCCAGCTAACATTAGCTAGCTAGCTAACAGTACACTAACTTGGCATGAAAATACTTTGTCAAAATTAGAAACGCGTAATATCTGAAAATGTAGCTAGCTAGACTATCTTACCCGTGGTCTGAAATCAGAGTAGATAGCCAGAGTGAATTTACCAGCTAGTACGTCTTATCAACAGTTGCCATGACATTCTATTGGAATGGATACTTGCATAGTGGAGTCTTTTGTTAAGACATGCAGCTAGCTAGCTACCACTTTCTGTCAAAATTAGAAATGTGTAATATCTGAAAATTTTGCTAGCTAGGCTATCTTACCGATATACATCATGGTTGGACGCGTCTCCTGTCTGATGTCATGCATGGTTGCCCATAGTTTGAAGATGGATTCCAGACTGGTGTTTTCTCCATCTCCTTAGTTATCATACTTTAATTCCACTGATTTCAAAACTCAGTCCTCCAGAAAATGGAGAGCATACACATAACGTTAGCTAGTGAGCCAGCCAGCTAACGTTAACAGTACACTTTAACTTGACATGAGGTTTATGCAGTTTTACTACGTGATACATTTAAAAAAGAAAGCTGTGTTCGACACGCGTGCTACATGGCAGACCAATCCAAACCCATCTCTCGGCATGTCCAGGCCACTCATTATCTCAGCCAATCATGGCTAGCGGGAAGGTTACTCTCGTTTTCTGTGGCTTAACCAACTAGGCTTGTAATTTAGCAATTTTATTAGTCTTTACAGATGGCATACAAGTTTGATATTAAGGCACATGAAAGTTCACATGTTCAAGAAGACATTTCTGCCAAAAAACGCATTTTGATAAAAACATATTTTTTACATTCAAACGGCTCTCCTGAATTGCGATATATACCTCTAGTTTCCTGAATTGGGTCACATTTGTGGTATATCCAACACAGGTGTGGAGGGTCACCTACTTGTGATAATCACCTAAGTGAATTGCCTGGATTTCACTGGTGTGTTTACACAGGTAGTTCTCTGCAAAGTCAATATGCATGATGATCTCCTCTTTCCGCATATCATCTTTTAATTCTCTTAGTTTGGAGAATTGGTGTCAAATGTTGTACACGTGTTTCCCCAACTTTTCTTTCAATCATTTTACATTTGAGTCATTTAGCAAACACTCTTATCCAGAGCGACTTACAGTTAGTGCATTCATCTTAAGATAGCTAGGTGGGACAACCACATATCACAGGCATAGAAAGTACATTTTTCCTCAATACCTTAGCTGTCAGTAGTCAGAGCTAGAAGGGGGGTGGTGGTGGGGAGGTCTAGGGCAAGTGCTGGTGTTTTTTTCGAGGTGAGGAGGAATATTTAAGATACTGTTTGAGGGGTTTCAGATGGGCAGGGACTCTGCTGTCCTAGCTTCAGGGGGAAGCTGGTTCTACCATTGGGGTGCCAGGACAGAAAAGAGCTTGGACTGGGCTGAGTGGGAGCGACCCTCCCGTAGGGGTGGCAGAACAGAGTGCTCAGGTTGGGGTGTAGGGTTTGAGCATAGCCTGAATGTAGGCTGTTCTGTAGGTAAGCACCATGGTCTTCAAGTGGATGCAAGCTTCAACTGATAGCCAGTGGAGTGTGGAGGAGCAGGGTGACATTAGAGAACTTGGGAAGGTTGAAAACCAGGCGAGCTGCTGCGTTCTGGACAAAATGCAAGGGTTTTATGGCACAAGCGGGGAGCCTAGCCAACAGTAGTCCAGACGGGTGAGGATAAGTGCTTGAATTAGGACCTCTGCCGCTTCCTGTGTGAGGTAGGGTCGTACTCTACAGATGTTGTAGAGCATGAACCTATAGGACTGAGTCACTGCTTTGATGTTTGCAGAGAACTATCCTCTCCACGTCACCTGGTAGGAGCAGCCTGCCAGGTAGAATGCAATCCAAGAGTGTGCATAGCCTGAGACGCCCAGCCCTGAGAGGGTAGAGAGGAGGATCTGATGGTTCACAATGTCAAAGGCAGTGGATAGATCTAGGAGGATGAAAACAGAGGAGAGAAAATCAGCTTTGATAGTGCGGAGAGCCTCCGTGACACAGAGAAGAGCGGTCTCGGTTGAGTGACCCGTCTTGAAGCCTGAGTGGTTAGGGTCAAGAAGATCGTTCTGAGAGAGATAATGAGAAAGTTGATGAGACAGCACGCTCAAGTGTTTTGGAAGGAAAAGAAAGAAGGGATACAGGTCTATCGTTTTTGACGTCAGATAAGTCTAGTGTTGGTTTCTTGAGGAGGGGAGCAACTCGGGACATTTTGAAGTCACAGGGGTCAGGAATGAGTTGATGAGGGAAGTGAGGAATGGGAGAAGGTCGAGGGGGCAGGTTGTCGGGCGGCCAGGCCTCACTAGTTACAGGATGTCATCTGGAGAGAGGGGGGAGAAGGTGTAGGCTGTAGGCTGTAGGGTGTAGGGTAGTTCTGTGTGAGTGAGACCAGTGCACTCAATAGGCTGAGTGAATGAGTAGCAGATGTTGTCAACCTTTTTTCAAAGTGGTTGACAAAGTTGTCTGCAGAGAGGGAGGGGGAGGGGTGGAGGATTAAGGAGGGAGGAGGTGGAGGAACTAGTGAGAAGTATAATATATTTTTTTGTCTTTATCTGTTGTGGTAAAGTTCCATCTTTTTGCTAGCTAGTGCCATGTACTTTAAGTGCTGCCTGTTTTCCCAGTGGCCTACTTGGTATGTAAACGGCTGACTGTATGCCTTGGCTTGGGTGTAGAAGCTGTTAAGGAGCCTTTTGGTCCTAGACTTGGCGCTCCGGTACCGCTTGCCGTGCGGTAGCAGAGAGAACGGTCTATGACTTTGGTGACTGGAGTCTTTGAACATTTTTGGGGACTTCCTCTGACACCACCTATATAGGTCCTGGATGTCAGGAAGCTTGGCCCCAGTGATGTACTGGGCCGAAAGCACTACCCTCTGTAGCGCCTTACAGTCAGATGCCGAGCAGTTGCCATACCAGGCAGTGATGCAACCGGTCAGGATGCTCTCGATGGTGCAGTAGAACATTTTGAGGATCTGGGGACCCATGCATGTCGTGCCCTATTCACAACTGTCTTGGTGTGTTTGGACCATGATAGTTTGTTGGTGATGTGGACACCAAGGAACGTTCGACCCGCTCCACTTCAGTCCTGTCGATGTTAATGGGGCCTGTTCGGCCCTCCTTTTCCTATAGTCCACGATCAGCTCCTTTGTCTTGCTCACATTGATAGATATGTTGTTGTCCTGGCACCACACTGCCAGGTCTCTGATCTCCTCCATATAGGCTGTCTCATCGTTGTTGGTGATCAGGCCTACCACTGTTGTCGTCAGCAAACTTAATGATGGTGTTGGAGTCGTGCTTGGCCACACAGTCGGGGGTGAACAGGGAGTACAGGAGGGGACTAAGCACGCACCCCTGAGAGTCCCCAGTGTTGAGTGATCCGCATGGCAGATGTGTTGTTGCCTATCCTTACCACCTGGGGTCAGCCCATCAGGAAGTCCAGGATCCAGTTGCAGAGGGAGGTGTTTAGTCCCAGGGTCCTTAGCTTAGTGATGAGCTTAGTGATGAGCTTTGTGGGCAGTATGGTGTTGAACGCTGAGCTGTAGTCTTAAAAAGGCAGAACAGGGCTCCGGGCAGCCGAGCGGAAATGGAGGAAAACTCGCCTCCCTGCGGACCTGGCATCCTTTCACTCCCTCCTCTCTACATTTTCCTCTTCTGTCTCTGCTGCTAAAGCCACTTTCTACCACTCTAAATTCCAAGCATCTGCCTCTAACCCTAGGAAGCTCTTTGCCACCTTCTCCTCCCTCCTGAATCCTCCTCCCCCTCCCTCCCCTCCTCCCTCTCTGCGGATGACTTCGTCAACCATTTTGAAAAGAAGGTCGACGACATCCGATCCTCGTTTGCTAAGTCAAACGACACCGCTGGTTCTGCTCACACTGCCCTACCCTGTGCTTTGACCTCTTTCTCCCCTCTCTCTCCAGATGAAATCTCGCGTCTTGTGACGGCCGGCCGCCCAACAACCTGCCCGCTTGACCCTATCCCCTCCTCTCTTCTCCAGACCATTTCCGGAGACCTTCTCCCTTACCTCACCTCGCTCATCAACTCATCCTTGACCGCTGGCTACGTCCCTTCCGTCTTCAAGAGAGCGAGAGTTGCACCCCTTCTGAAAAAACCTACACTCGATCCCTCCGATGTCAACAACTACAGACCAGTATCCCTTCTTTCTTTTCTCTCCAAAACTCTTGAATGTGCCGTCCTTGGCCAGCTCTCCTGCTATCTCTCTCAGAATGACCTTCTTGATCCAAATCAGTCAGGTTTCAAGACTAGTCATTCAACTGAGACTGCTCTTCTCTGTGTCACGGAGGCGCTCCGCACTGCTAAAGCTAACTCTCTCTCCTCTGCTCTCATCCTTCTAGACCTATCGGCTGCCTTTGATACTGTGAACCATCAGATCCTCCTCTCCACCCTCTCCGAGTTGGGCATCTCCGCCGCGGCCCACGCTTGGATTGCGTCCTACCTGACAGGTCGCTCCTACCAGGTGGCGTGGCGAGAATCTGTCTCCGCACCATGTGCTCTCACCACTGGTGTCCCCCAGGGCTCTGTTCTAGGCCCTCTCCTATTCTCGCTATACACCAAGTCACTTGGCTCTGTCATATCCTCACATGGTCTCTCCTATCATTGCTATGCAGATGACACACAATTAATCTTCTCCTTTCCCCCTTCTGATAACCAGGTGGCGAATCGCATCTCTGCATGTCTGGCAGACATATCAGTGTGGATGACGGATCACCACCTCAAGCTGAACCTCGGCAAGACGGAGCTGCTCTTCCTCCCGGGGAAGGACTGCCCGTTCCATGATCTCGCCATCACGGTTGACAACTCCATTGTGTCCTCCTCCCAGAGTGCTAAGAACCTTGGCGTGATCCTGGACAACACCCTGTCGTTCTCAACTAACATCAAGGCGGTGACCCGTTCCTGTAGGTTCATGCTCTACAACATTCGCAGAGTACGACCCTGCCTCACACAGGAAGTGGCGCAGGTCCTAATCCAGGCACTTGTCATCTCCCGTCTGGATTACTGCAACTCGCTGCTGGCTGGGCTCCCTGCCTGTGCCATTAAACCCCTACAACTCATCCAGAACGCCGCAGCCCGTCTGGTGTTCAACCTTCCCAAGTTCTCTCACGTCACCCCGCTCCTCCGCTCTCTCCACTGGCTTCCAGTTGAAGCTTGCATCCGCTACAAGACCATGGTGCTTGCCTACGGAGCTGGGAGGGGAACGGCACCTCCGTACCTTCAGGCTCTGATCAGGCCCTACACCCAAACAAGGGCACTGCGTTCATCCACCTCTGGCCTGCTCGCCTCCCTACCTCTGAGGAAGTACAGTTCCCGCTCAGCCCAGTCAAAACTGTTCGCTGCTCTGGCACCCCAATGGTGGAACAAACTCCCTCACGACGCCAGGTCAGCGGAGTCAATCACCACCTTCCGGAGACACCTGAAACCCCACCTCTTTAAGGAATACCTAGGATAGGATAAAGTAATCCTTCTAACCCCCCCCCCCCCCTTAAAAGATTTAGATGCACTATTGTAAAGTGGTTGTTCCACTGGATATCATAAGGTGAATGCACCAATTTGTAAGTCGCTCTGGATAAGAGCGTCTGCTAAATGACTTAAATGT
Organism: Salvelinus namaycush; assembly: GCF_016432855.1. Taxonomy (NCBI): domain Eukaryota; kingdom Metazoa; phylum Chordata; class Actinopteri; order Salmoniformes; family Salmonidae; genus Salvelinus; species Salvelinus namaycush. The sequence goes on from NC_052325.1 coordinate 44,747,184, forward strand.
AAATGTAAATGTAGTCAATGAGCAGCATTCTCACATAGGTGTTCCTTTTGTCATTGTGGGAAAGGGCAGTGTGGAGTGCGATTGAGATTGTCATCTGTGGATCTGTTGGGGCGGTATGCGATTTGGAGTGGGTCTAGGGTTTCTGGCATGATGGTCTTGATGTGACCCATGACCAGCCTTTCAAAGCACTTCATGGCTACCGACGTGAGTCCTACGGGCCGGTAATCATTTAGGCAGGTTACCTTCGCTTTCTTGGGCACAGGGACTATGGGTAGTCTATTTGAAACATGTATGTATTCCAGACTCCGACAGGGAGCGGTTGAAAATGTCAGTGAAGACATTTGCCAGTTGGATTACCAGGATGTGGACCGTCTGGCCCCGCGGCTTTGGGAATGTTGACCTGTTAAAAGGTCTTACTCACATCATCTACGGAGAGCGTGATCACACAGTCTGGAACAGCTGGTGCTCTCATGCATGCTTCAGTGTTGCTTGCCACGAAGCGAGCGTAAAAGGCATTTAACTCGTCTGGTAGGCTTGCATCACTGGGCAGCTCACGGCTGGGTTTCCCTTTTGTAGTCCGTTACAGTTTAAGCCCTACCACAGCCGACGAGTGTCGGCGCCGGTGCAGTAGGATTCAATCTTAGACCTGTATAGACGCTTTGCCTTTTTGATGGTTCGTCTGAGGGCATAGTGGGATTTCTTATAAGCGTCCGGATTAGTGTCCCACTCCTTGAAAGCAGCAGCTCAACCCTTTAGCTCGGATGTTTCTCCTAAATAAATCAAAGTAAAATAAAAACTAAACAAAATACTAATTGTTGCTGATATTCCAATCAATACATGTGACTTTTAAAGTGACCCACTAGAATACACAGAGTAGATTTATGGTCATTCTGTCCTGCTGTCTGTTATCAATCTTCCAGGGGACATTCAGTGAAATAGGATAGTTAGAGGCTTGACAAATAGCTTAGACCTGTGGGGTTGTATTGTGATGGTCAATATTCTCAATCCTGACAGAGACATCAGGCTGGCCCCAGTCTATAACTATAAGTGCACAGGACATTGTTAAATGACTCACCATGCTCCAATTTGGCAAGGGAATTGAAGAGAAATAACCAAGAGAGCTGATATGGTGGTGGTCGAATGCAACCAGGAAACAATATAATACCTTTCAGACTAAATTGATTGATAGTGACCCACTCATTTGTTAAAGAGTTTGCATTCTCAAACCAAACAACCCCACCTATTTCAAAACAGATAACACTCCTTGAACTTTCTTGGGGAAAATGATCAATTCCATCTGTATTTGATATCCACCAAAACAAAAATGAATGTACAAGACATTCTCTTATGCTATGAAGGATTACAAAATATGCCTTGGACATTTTTTACAATTAACATAAATTGTATGATTGATTGACATGTCAACCATTGTGAATACTTTTCACAAGACAATTCTTATTAATCTCTAGATTACGAAAAAACTTGGAGTGACCATCATATCGGAAAGCCTTGATTCATTATAGAACATGACCGGATGGGCCATTTGTGGAAACCATGAAAAGAAATAGAAATCCTTTTAAGCATTAAGCAATTTTTTTTTTAATTACGTGAAGAGAGATTTCAGGTTCCTAATAAAATACAGAATGAGGCCTCTTGAGCATAGTGCTTATTCATTGGATTTTAACATCTGCTTTCATTAACAAATGTGATGTTTGCAATAGGCAGACACTTCCATTATCAACCATGCACTTCATCAGGCCTTATGCATGGTTTGCCAATGGATTTGGAGCTCATTATCCCACATTTGATTTGTTGTGTGTAATTTTATATTTAAACTGGCTCCACAGAACCCAACCTTTTACATATCCACTCCCGTAAGTGCATACCTATGGTTGATCAACTACAGCGGATTTAAGAGACTTTTATTTTATTCAGAAAATTACTTTGCATTACTTGATTGCTATAATCAATTCATTGGATATAAAACCGGTTCTAACAGTACTTAGACTGGAGTATCGACTGCTCTCTCTGTTGGCTCTTAGCAGGGGTTGTCTTTGATTTAAAATGGTTCAATCTTGTTGGTTACATTCCACCTACCAATAAAAGCAACAATCATACAAATAAAAAATAAACTCACTGCTGATGGTTTCTTAGCAGTCGTCCTGGTCATTCTGTCACGATCATGTCATTCTACCTGCCGAGAAAAGGAGAAAAAGAGCAGTAGCTGAGAGAGCACTGTTTTAAGTTCTAAGAAATTCTAAGACCGCATTATAACAGCAGTGTCAAGTTACCTTGCTTTTACAACCTCAGGTTTACAGTATCTGCAGTGCATACGAATTTGGTCAATTGTGACACTCCATGGATAAAAAGTTTAAAAAAATTTACATTAAGTTACAGTTTATTACTTTAAATTAAATCACTTGATATATGAAGAGTGTTGTGCCTTACATCCATTCCCATGTTTCTGCAGCACCTCTATTTGTTTGAGCACAAACCTTTTTGTTTCAAACCAAATCTGACAAACAATCCTTGCTGTTGCGAAAAATTATTATTGTCATGGCACTGTCGAGTGTCATTACACACACAATGAACCTCATGCAGAAAATAGGTTAAGGGAATATGTTCTGTTGAATTGCACACAGTAACAGGAGAGCAAGACAGTTGTAGAATAAAACATCTAGAGCCTCTTTCACTGAATCTGGAGTTTGGATAATCAAAAAGGTTTGCTAGTGTCCCGTCTTAAGACACGGTCATCACTTAACATTGGTGATTTTGTTTTGTTTTTCCAGTTGACAGTACGCCCCACCTCAGAAATTGTGCCAACCAAAAAATACAGCAGTCTGGGCCAACTGATCACCCTCTCTGCAATGAGGTATGAATTTAAATTACTGCCGATATTATTTATTTCTGTGAAATACATCTCTCGTGACAGGATCATTTTGTGTCTATTCGGCAGAGTCTAAACTGGGGCAAACATTTGCATATTAATCTGAGCAAGCCTCTCCTCTCTGCTCATTGAAAAGGTGATCATCTGCCTTGATGCTGGCTTTAGTTGTAGTAATAACAGATCACTGTCGCCTCCCGGACTATATTTACATAGAGTTATTGCATTTATAGGACCCTATTTCTATTTTACTGGCACCCTAGTGCCATAAAAGTCATAATACAGGCATGACGGGACGTTGAAGTCCCCAGGCACACTTCAATAATACTTCCGTCAATATTGAGATAATGATTAACCTATTGTGATTGTATGTGGCATGATATTATCCCTTGATACTGCCTTCCATTGAAACACGCACTACAACCAGCATTTTAACCAGGGCCGGCTCTAGCATTTTGGGTCCCCTAAGTGAGATTTGATTAGCTCCAAATCGAATCCTCTGTTAATGCTCAAAGAATTCACACCCCTTGATTTTTTCCCCACATTTTGTGTGACTGACATAATTAAAAGTTGCTTTAAATTACAATTTGTCACTGCCGTACACACAATGGCCATAATGTCAAAGTGGAATTATGCTTTTCTAAAATTTTACAAAATTAAAAGCTAAGTATAAGTATTCAACACCTTTGTTAGAGCAAGCCTAAATAAGTTCAGAAGTAAACATGTGCTCAAAGTCACATAAGTTGCATGGACTCTGTGTGCAAGAAGTGTTTAACATGATTTTTGAATGACTACCTCATCTCTGTACCCCACACATACAATTATCTGTAAGGTCCCTCAGTCAAGCGCTGAATTTCAAACACAAAGACCAGGGATGTTGTCCAATTCCTCGCAAAGAAGGGCACTTTTGGTGTACGGGAGGGGGGGGGAACGCATCGAATATCCCTTTGTACATGGTTATGTTATTAATTACACTTTGGATGGTGTATCAATACACCCAGTCACTACAAATATACAGGCGTCCTTCCTAAGTCAGTTGCCGGAGAGAAGGGAAACTGGTCAGGGATTTCACCATGAGGCCAATGGTGACTTTAAAACAGTCACAGAGTTTAATGGCTGTGATAGGATAACATTATAGTTACTCCATAGTACTAAACTCATTGACAGAGTGAAAAGGAAGCTTGCACAGAATAAAAATCTTCCAAAACATGCAACAAGACACTAAAGTAATACTGCAAACAATGTGGCAAAGCAATTAACTTTTGTCTTGAATACAAAGTGTTCTGTTTAGGGCAAATCCAATACACCACATTACTGAGTAGCACTCTAGGCCGTCATTGTAAATAATAATTTGTTCTTAACTGACTTGCCTGGTAAAAATAAATAAACATATGTTCAAACATAGTGGTGGCTGCATCATGTTATGGGTATGTTTATAATCGTTAAGGACTGGGGAGTTTTTCTGGATAAAAAAGAAACGGAATGGAGCGAAGTACAGGCAAAATCCTAGAGGAAAACCTGGTTCAGTCTGCTTTCCACCAGACACTGGGAGATGAATTCACCTTTCAACAGGACAATAACCTAAAACACATGGCCAAATCTACACTGGAGTTGCTTACCAAGAAGACAGTTAGAGTTTTGCCTTAAATCTGCTTGAAAATCTATGGCAAGTTCTGAAAATGGTTGTCTAGCAATGATCAACAACCAATTTTGGCAGAGCTTGAATAATTTTGAAAATAATAAATGGGCAAATGTTGCACATTCCAGGTGTGGAAAGCTCTTAGACTTACCCAGAAAGACTCACAGCTGTAATCGCTGCCAAAGGTGCTTCTACAAAGTTGACTCAGGGGTGTGAATACTTATGTAAATTAGATATTTCTGCATTTAATTTTCAATAACCTTGCTACAATTTCTAAAAACACGTTATAACTTTGTCATTATGAGGTAATGTGTGTAGATGGGTGAGAGAAAATATTTTTTATCAATTTTGAATTCAGGCTGTAACACTACAAAATGTGGAATAAATCAAGGTGTACGAATACTTTCTGAAGACACCGTATCTCTGGACAAGATATCTCTGGGCTTTACCTGAGGCTAGTCTGGGCAGCCTGCTCTGAGTATCACAGACACTGGCACAGGTCACAAGGGGCTCAGACAGGGATTGGATGGGCTGAAGGAAGGCCACAGTGGGATAAGGCACTGATTGGACAAGGGTCACAGTGGTGTCGGAAAACGAGGAGTTGACAAGCTCTGATTGGCTGCAGGGATGGTCCTTTGAGCCGCCAGGCACTCTCCACCTGGGTAATGGGGAGAGCGACACCTCTGCACTAGAGGAACTGGGCACAGTGGGTGGGCTGAGGGAGTGACCCCGGGCCGATGGGGACTTGGGAAGGAAGTGGAGGAAGGAGGAGGAATCAAGGAGGGTGAACGTTCCAATGCCGCTGTCCAATGTTCGCATCTTGCAGCCGGAGCCTGAGACATAAGGAGAACACATGATGGAGCTTGGGAATGCAGGCAATGACAGGAGTTACACACAACAAAAGGAAAGAGATAACGGAATGACACATTTTTATACAATTGGTTGAAGAGAAATCAACAAAAGACAAGCACATGCCTACTGTAGTGCATCAAATAAAAATGATATACAATAATACTGCAACAATTATTTATGCCCTAAGAATAATCTAAACTACGTCATGACCAGTTTAATAATATAGGAATGAATGTGTTTCTAATATCATTGGGAATATGTCTCAACAACATGAATTGCAATCTCAAAGTGCAACACTATCCACAACATTATCCATTCAATTTCATGCATTTCTTTCTCTCCAACCTGATTTGATTGTATGTTTCCTCCTTGCCCCTGTCCTACCTCACCTACATTATGTTGTGCATGAGGGAGTCTTAACCAGCTGTGACTGGCTGCTGACACCCAGGCAGCCGTGTAGAATTTCAGTGCATTAATGCAACAGATGGTCTGGTTATTTCATTCTACCACACTCGACGAATGTCCTCTAAGAACCAAATGGATGGCAGATCAGTACAATTACATGTAACTGTGAGGCTGGCTTATGATTCCTTGCCAATTAGCACATGATGCCATTGTTTCCACCAGAGAAAATTGGCTTCACCCAAAGAAGAGTCGGGTGGAATAAGATTGGGGGAAAATCAGGCACTTTAACCATTGATTTAGTGTCAGTGTCAAATGAGGTGAATATATGCTATTGTACTTGTTGGTGGCAAACCTATTGCTAATGAATTACTGTTCAAGCAGTATTGAATAAGTATACATTTCAAATGTAATACAATTAACTGTGCACATCATATAGTATGCTGGGCTACATAATAGGTCAAGTACAGTAATTACTTATTTTTCATTCTCATACTTCTCGCTTTGATACAATGAAAAAAACGTCAGAGCTTCAGATCTTATGTGAAGTTTTTGAAAGAATTGGGTGAAAAAAAAAAAAAAAAGTTTTATTCCTGCTGTCATGAAATCGAAAACCTGATCAAGCCGCTGATGCTTTATTCTGAAATGTTTCAACTATCCCTCCAATGAACTTGCACAGACAAACACAGCTCAGAACAAGATATCCTGAATTCAAACATTAAAGTCCTTGTCACGCTGACATGATTTTTGACATAATATCCAGTAGATTTCTTAATCAACGGAAAATATTGTCTCCTCTCCAGTGATCCAGAGAGAAGCTTGACTCAAAACAGGTGGGCTGTTAACTGACAACTCCTTTGATAATTGGGTGTCTTCATTTAGTATGCATTTTATTCATACATCAAGATGATTCAACTTAAACGATTCAGGTGGTCAGTTTCAAATTGTGATAAACAGCTCTAGAAATAAATAACAATGATGAAAGTAGCTCTTACTTGCCTGTCACACTAACAGGAGTAACTAATAAAGGTAAGAGCGCGATACAGATCGCAGACGTTATTAATTTGTGTTCTTGAAGGCAAAAATGAACAAGCACCTTTGTGACACCTCCTTGCATGGGAAGGCAGCATCAGAGGGGCTGACCATTGATTGCCCTCCACAAACCCTTTGGCACTAGCTAAGGATCATGTCCTTGTCTGATCTCCTTTCAATTGGCCTGAAGGAATGAAAAGACTGAATGATGACTAACAAGCTAACACCTAAAAAGTTCAGGGGCTACAAACAGCCGAAGATGCACAAATGGAACAGTATGAAAATTGAAATAAAAAAATGGACGACTATAGTCCCCAACTGTTGTTAATATTCATGAGAAGGAGCCTAGTATTATACCTGGCATGATGTTCACAGTTCATCCATATTCAAGCATTCAAGATAATGTTTGACGTTCAATGCACAGCAGCATAGTTCAAAGTACTAGTCTAACATAGTCACATGTTCATACTAAAGCCTGTCATGCCATTTCAGTCAACTATACCCCAATAAGCCAAAATGGATGAATCAACATAGTTTCTTCATTATTTCAACTGACTTATCAACTTTGCGTCAATGTGGCTAGGTGGTTGAATTTGCAAAAAGTCAACCTAGTCAATACAGTTTTTGTCACATTCTTAAGCATATTTTAAAGGCCCAACAGCTAATGAAGCTCTTTAAAAGTGTGAAAAAAATGTGATCTGTGTTATTTTCTGATAGTTTCTGGTTGAAAATACAATCTACACAGGACCTTCTAATCAGCAGGTTTGCATGGGTGGGAGTTTCGGCTTTCCACGGTGACATCACCATGCGGTAAATTGGTTAATTGACCAATAAGAAAGAGTTCCAAACCTCTCTGCCAATAACAGCTAGTTTCCTCACTTAGACCACTCCCAGACAGTCCTAACAACATTTTTGCTTGAGAAATAGTTTTTTGCTAAAAATCTATTTCTGCCCATTTTAATGGAAAGCCATTACAGTTAGGTTTGTTACCCAGAAATTACTTGATGTTGATAAAATGGCTGTCATGGGCCTTTAAGCACACAGTGCCATAGGGTTTCAAGGTGTGGTATGGGTTGATAGGGGTAGGGGTTCTTAGCCTAAAAAGTTAGAAAATCACTTCAGTATAGACCAAAGATCTTTATGAGTCTATGAATTAATTCCGAGGAGACCTAAATGCAAATGTTACATGCAAACTGTACAGATGTCTTGGCAGACCGATTTTACAAGTAAATTCATTCAAAAAGCCAAATATTTAAAAACACATTAGAATATTCTCCTCAAATGGCACAAAGAAAATTGCTCAAATATGCTGAGTGACATTTAGACCTCCACTCACTCGGAAGTTGATTCTAGTTGCCTTTAAATTGGATACTTATATTACTTCTTAGACTCGTACAGAGTTGAAACATTTCATTTTAGTATCAAAGCCCCTGCCAAGCATGCTATCTAAATTGTCCTTAATTAGAGAGACAGAGCAAAAGAGCACTGTGCTTCAGTATTTCTCTGTGAAGTTAAATGCACAGAAGGAATTCAATAAATCTGAGTGAGGGGGTGTCACGTACAGTCAAAACAGTGTTTGCTCGCAACCTTGCACTTTCAACTGTGGTTCCATCTCTTTCACAGGTTAAACTGACATGACAGAAAAGAGGTCAGAGAGCTAGGAAGGAAATCTGCCAGTATTAGCAATGCTTCAGTAATTTGATGGCTGAAAATTTTTAACGGTTTCAGGACCAAGTTTGAAGAATACTGCATTGGGGTTTAAACAGAGGGTCAAATTGGCCTTGACTGATGGAAAGAGTGCACTTGTGTAGATCTAATAGGATTGGATAGGTGCAAGTTGGGCTTATGACCATGAAACACCTATCTAATTCTTAAATCTACATGAAGTTCCTATGGGTAGGAGCAAAAGGTTGCTTCTCGACAGGTCCAATCTACCAAGTTCGATACAAATAGTTTTCTTAAATCCCTTACCGATCACGTGATCTTGATTGGGGCTCTTTAATGCAGCTCCATTGTCGTTATCAGTCCTGAGGTTCATCCTCTGTGTTTTTGTCTGTTTATGGGAGCAAGAAGAGAGAATATTTATACCTGTATGGAACAGAGGACTAAATTGGGCTCTGTGAATTGTAAAGAAATAGATGAGGTGGCAGATAGCCTACTGGTTAGAGCCTTGGGCCAATAACCAAAAGGTTGCTAGATCAAATCCCTGAGCTGACAAGGTAAAAAGTCAGCCGTCATTGTAAATAAGAATTTTTCTTATCTGGCTTGCCTAGTTAAATAAAAATAAATAAATAAAATGACTTCTCTATACTTGTGACTACATCTTTTATATTTAAATTGTGGTTTGCAATCTACCACCATCAATCTATGATTATAAAGTGGTATGAATGTATTCCTTACAAACGCAGAGTCCCTGATTGGCTGACTCAAATGTCCTCTTTCATGCAATCCTCTATGTCACAGGTGTCAAACTCATTCCACGGGGGCCGAGTGTCTGCGGGTTTTCGCTCCTCCCTTGTACTTGATTGATGAATTAACATCACTAATTAGTTAGGAACTCCCCACACCTGGTTGTCTAGGGCTTCATTGAAAGGAAAAACCAAAAACCTGCAGACACTAGGCCCTCCGTGGAATGAGTTTGACACCCCTGCTCTATGTTAAGACATGTTTTGAGGTCTTTGTAAAGCACAATCTCACAGAAATTGGCATTGTTGACTTATTTTTACCCCTTGGTAATCTAATTGAACAGCGGCGGTCAGACTTTTTGTTAAGTTTGGTGGGGAAAACTAATTTAATAAACTAATTAAATTGCCATTTTAGTTGTCTAGATTATCTATTTGTGCAACAGGCTAACACTATTTATCTGAATCTCATCAGGACAATGATGGACTGTCATTGAAAATGCTTCTAAGCAATGTTCATTCTAATGATCACTCCATTATCAAGACTGCCTGTGAATGTTTGTAGATACTGCATCTAAATAGTCCATAGATTTTCCTCAGTATCTACATTAAGTATTTCCAGTATCTCCTGCATGTTTGTGTGCATGTATGTGTGAAAGCATGTTACGTTGCGTGAACGTGTGTTGGAGTGATTCACACAATCTGTGAAACACATGAAAGTTTTGTTCTGGTTATCTGTTTCATTGGTGTGTCTTTATTTATAAATCTTTGTTACAAATTTCTCTCTCTCTCCGATTCCTCTCCCGTCTCAGAGTTTTTTAATCTCTCACCCTAATTCCATATCCATCTGATCTGCCACATATCTTCCTGGGTCCTTTATATTCTTCTCATATTTTCCTTTCTCTCGGTCACCCACCCCTTGTTTCTTGAATTCATCTCACACTTCTATTTTTCCATTAGATGGGACCTTGCGAGGTCAGTTTTGATAAAACAGTATTTATTTAGCTTCACTTCCTTTCTGTATAGATTGTGGTATTATACAGAAATACTACCGTTCAGAAATTGTGTTTTCTAGTGTTAGGGAAGAGATTGCAAGTCTTTCAGAGGATCTAGGCTACTGACAGGTTGAAATGAACTAGCACAGTTAAATGTTAATATAATTCCCTTATCTTACTTAAGGTCCATGCAAAGTGGTGTTGGCACAAATTGTCATACACAGAAATACAGATTTCTATAACTGGCCATGCAGAGACATGCATATTCAATAACAATCCTTAGACATTTAATTGACACGCCGTAGAGTTATGGTCATTTCATTTTCCAGTCAATTCAGGAAAGTAATTGGACATAGAATTTGTATGGGAAAATGTCCATAACATTAATTGAGCAGTTCTCAATTGTAGTTCCAGTTACAATTTAATCCCTGCGCTGACTAAAATCTACATGAAATTGGCCCTAAACCGACAACACAGTCCTTCTCTGCATTCCGGGTAAAATGGAATGTACCTTTGTGTCCCCACAGATGCCAGTTTGTCCTTGCATGTTGCTGTTAACTGAGGCTCCCCGGGAGAACATCGAGAGGCAGAGGAGAAATGCATCTTGGGAGTTTCTTTTCCCCACCGAGCTGAAAGAAAACAAGTTCACTCGACCACTATAATCTACGTATCTTTCATATTTACTCAACATGCCCAGGGTGTTCCAGATAATAAAGTATACTGTGTAGCCGCTGCCTACCTCTTGAATTCTCACTGTGCTAAGTGTCTGAAATGTGTTAGAACTGGTGTTAGGACTTATAAATATTATAAATGTTTCTAACAGCGCTTAATAAAAAATGGCTTAAGATAGCTGGGGCAATAAATCACCTCAAGGAAAGATATGAAGAGATCTGTTTGATGGTTCAGTCAAGTGGTGATGGTTAAGTGTACATGAGGTATGACTTAAAATGGAGAACTCAGTAGCTTTAATTCTTCAGACTAAGATGTTGGGATGGTCCAAAAGTTTTAGAACACCTACTCATTCAAGGGTTTTGCTTTATTTTTACCAATTTATACATTCTAGAATAATAGTGAAGACATCAAAACTATGATGTCATGTAGTAATCAAAAAAGTGTAAAACAAATAAAAATATATTTGAGATTTGAGATTCTTCAAAACAGACACCATTTGCCTTGACAGCTTTGCACACTCTTGGCATTCTGTCAACCAGCTTCATGAAGTGGTCACCTGGAAGGCATTTCAATTAACAGGTGTGCCTTCTTAAAAGTTAATTTGTGGAATTTCTTTCCTTTTTAATGTGTTTGAGCCAATCAGTTGTGTTGTGACAAGGTAGGGTGGTATACAGAAGATAGCCCTATTTGGTAAAAGACCAAGTCCACGTTATGGCAAGAACACCTCAAATAAGCAAAGAGAAACGACAGTCCATCATTACTTTAAGACATGAAGGTCAGTCAGCACGGGAAATTTCAAGAACTTTGAAAGTTTCTTCAAGTGCAGTCGCAAAAACCATCAAGCGCTATGATGAAACTGGCCCTCATGAGGACAGCCACAGGAATTGAAAACCCAGAGTTACCCCTGCTGCAGAAGATAAGTTCATTAGAGTTACCAGCCTCAGAAATTGAAGACCAAATAAATGCTTCACCGAGTTCAAGTAACAGACACATCAGGCCTTTATGGTCGAATTGCTGCAAAGAAACCACAACTAAAGGACACCAATAAGAAGAAGAGACTTGCTTGGGCCAAGAAAATGGACATTAGACCAGTGGAAATGCGTCTTTTGGTCTGGTGTCCAAATTGGAGATTTTTGGTTCCAACCTTCATGTCTTTGTGAGACGCGGTGTGGATGAACGGATGATCTCTGCATGTGTATTTCCCAACGTAATGCATGGATGAGGAGGTGTTATGGTGTGGGGGTGCTTTGCTGGTGACACTGCCTTGAATTCTAAATAAATCACAGACACACTTAACCAGCATGGCTACCCCAGCATTTTGCAGCGATGCGCCATCTCATCAGGTTTGGTCTTAGTGGGACTATCATTTATTTTTCAACAGGACAATGACCCAACACACCTCCAGGCTGTGTAAGGGCTATTTTATCAAGAAGGAGAGTAATGGAGTGATGTATCAGATGACCTGGCCTCCACAATTCCCCGACCTCAACCATATTGAGATGGATTGGGATGAGTAGGCTGCAGGGTGAAGGAAAAGCAGCCACTAAGTGCTCAGCATATGTGACAACTCTTTCAAGACTGTTGGAAAAGCATTCAAGGTAAACCTGGTTGAGAGAATGCCAAGAGTGTGCAAAGCAGTCAAATAGGTCTCTCTTCTGTATACCCCCCATCCCCCCCACCTTGTCACAACACAACTCATTGGCTCAAATGCATTAAAAAAGAAAAGAAATTCAACAAATTAAGTTTTAAGAAGGCACACCTGTAAATTGAAATGTATTCCTGGTGACCACCTCATGAATCTGGTTGAGAGAATGTCAAGTGTGTACAAAACTGTCAAGGCAAAGAGTGGCTATTTGAAGAATATCAAATATAAAATATATTTTGATTTACATTTACATTACATTTAAGTCATTTAGCAGACGCTCTTATCCAGAGCGACTTACAAATTGGTGCATTCACCTTATGATATCCAGTGGAACAACCACTTTACAATAGTGCATCTAACTCTTTTAAGGGGGGGGGGGGGGGGGGGTTAGAAGGATTACTTTATCCTATCCTAGGTATTCCTTAAAGAGGTGGGGTTTCAGGTGTCTCCGGAAGGTGGTGATTGGCTCCGCTGACCTGGCGTCGTGAGGGAGTTTGTTCCACCATTGGGGTGCCAGAGCAGCGAACAGTTTTGACTGGGCTGAGCGGGAACTGTACTTCCTCAGAGGTAGGGAGGCGAGCAGGCCAGAGGTGGATGAACGCAGTGCCCTTGTTTGGGTGTAGGGCCTGATCAGAGCCTGAAGGTACGGAGGTGCCGTTCCCCTCGCAGCTCCGTAGGCAAGCACCATGGTCTTGTAGCGGATGCGAGCTTCAACTGGAAGCCAGTGGAGAGAGCGGAGGAGCGGGGTGACGTGAGAGAACTTGGGAAGGTTGAACACCAGACGGGCTGCGGCGTTCTGGATGAGTTGTAGGGGTTTAATGGCACAGGCAGGGAGCCCAGCCAACAGCGAGTTGCAGTAATCCAGACGGGAGATGACAAGTGCCTGGATTAGGACCTGCGCCGCTTCCTGTGTGAGGCAGGGTCGTACTCTGCGAATGTTGTAGAGCATGAACCTACAGGAACGGGTCACCGCCTTGATGTTAGTTGAGAACGACAGGGTGTTGTCCAGGATCACGCCAAGGTTCTTAGCGCTCTGGGAGGAGGACACAATGGAGTTGTCAACCGTGATGGCGAGATCATGGAACGGGCAGTCCTTCCCCGGGAGGAAGAGCAGCTCCGTCTTGCCGAGGTTCAGCTTGAGGTGGTGATCCGTCATCCACACTGATATGTCTGCCAGACATGCAGAGATGCGATTCGCCACCTGGTTATCAGAAGGGGGAAAGGAGAAGATTAATTGTGTGTCGTCTGCATAGCAATGATAGGAGAGACCATGTGAGGATATGACAGAGCCAAGTGACTTGGTGTATAGCGAGAATAGGAGAGGGCCTAGAACAGAGCCCTGGGGGACACCAGTGGTGAGAGCACGTGGTGCGGAGACAGATTCTCGCCACGCCACCTGGTAGGAGCGACCTGTCAGGTAGGACGCAATCCAAGCGTGGGCCGCGCCGGAGATGCCCAACTCGGAGAGGGTGGAGAGGAGGATCTGATGGTTCACAGTATCAAAGGCAGCCGATAGGTCTAGAAGGATGAGAGCAGAGGAGAGAGAGTTAGCTTTAGCAGTGCGGAGCGCCTCCGTGACACAGAGAAGAGCAGTCTCAGTTGAATGACTAGTCTTGAAACCTGACTGATTTGGATCAAGAAGGTCATTCTGAGAGAGATAGCAGGAGAGCTGCCCAAGGACGGCACATTCAAGAGTTTTGGAGAGAAAAGAAAGAAGGGATACTGGTCTGTAGTTGTTGACATCGGAGGGATCGAGTGTAGGTTTTTTCAGAAGGGGTGCAACTCTCGCTCTCTTGAAGACGGAAGGGACGTAGCCAGCGGTCAAGGATGAGTTGATGAGCGAGGTGAGGTAAGGTAGAAGGTCTCCGGAAATGGTCTGGAGAAGAGAGGAGGGGATGGGGTCAAGCGGGCAGGTTGTTGGGCGGCCGGCCGTCACAAGACGCGAGATTTCATCTGGAGAGAGAGGGGAGAAAGAGGTCAGAGCACAGGGTAGGGCAGTGTGAGCAGAACCAGCGGTGTCGTTTGACTTAGCAAACGAGGATCGGATGTCGTTGACCTTCTTTTTTTCAAAATGGTTGACGAAGTCATCTGCAGAGAGGGAGGAGTGGGGGGGAGGGGGAGGAGGATTCAGGAGGGAGGAGAAGGTGGCAAAGAGCTTCCTAGGGTTAGAGGCAGATGCTTGGAATTTAGAGTGGTAGAAAGTGGCTTTAGCAGCAGAGACAGAAGAGGAAAATGTAGAGAGGAGGGAGTGAAAGGATGCCAGGTCCGCAGGGAGGCGAGTTTTCCTCCATTTCCGCTCGGCTGCCCGGAGCCCTGTTCTGTGAGCTCGCAATGAGTCGTCGAGCCACGGAGCAGGAGGGGAGGACCGAGCCGGCCTGGAGGATAGGGGACATAGAGAGTCAAAGGATGCAGAAAGGGAGGAGAGGAGGGTTGAGGAGGCAGAATCAGGAGATAGGTTGGAGAAGGTTTGAGCAGAGGGAAGAGATGATAGGATGGAAGAGGAGAGAGTAGCGGGGGAGAGAGAGCGAAGGTTGGGACGGCGCGATACCATCCGAGTAGGGGCAGTGTGGGAAGTGTTGGATGAGAGCGAGAGGGAAAAGGATACAAGGTAGTGGTCGGAGACTAGGAGGGGAGTTGCAATGAGGTTAGTGGAAGAACAGCATCTAGTAAAGATGAGGTCAAGCGTATTGCCTGCCTTGTGAGTAGGGGGGGAAGGTGAGAGGGTGAGGTCAAAAGAGGAGAGGAGTGGAAAGAAGGAGGCAGAGAGGAATGAGTCAAAGGTAGACGTGGGGAGGTTAAAGTCACCCAGAACTGTGAGAGGTGAGCCGTCCTCAGGAAAGGAGCTTATCAAGGCATCAAGCTCATTGATGAACTCTCCAAGGGAACCTGGAGGGCGATAAATGATAAGGATGTTAAGCTTGAAAGGGCTGGTAACTGTGACAGCATGGAATTCAAAGGAGGCGATAGACAGATGGGTAAGGGGAGAAAGAGAGAATGACCACTTGGGAGAGATGAGGATCCCAGTGCCACCACCCCGCTGACCAGAAGCTCTCGGGGTGTGCGAGAACACGTGGGCAGACGAGGAGAGAGCAGTAGGAGTACCAGTGTTATCTGTGGTAATCCATGTTTCCGTCAGTGCCAAGAAGTCGAGGGACTGGAGGGAAGCATAGGCTGAGAAGAACTCTGCCTTGTTGGCCGCAGATCGGCAGTTCCAGAGGCTGCCGGAGACCTGGAACTCCACGTGGGTCGTGCGCGCTGGGACCACCAGGTTAGAGTAGCAGCGGCCACGCGGTGTGAAGCGTTTGTATGGTCTGTGCAGAGAGGAGAGAACAGGGATAGACAGACACATAGTTGACAGGCTACAGAAGAGGCTACGCTAATGCAAAGGAGATTGGAATGACAAGTGGACTACACGTCTCGAATGTTCAGAAAGTTAAGCTTACGTTGCAAAAATCTTATTGACTAAAATGATTAAAATGATACAGTACTGCTGACTGGTGAAGTAGGCTAGCTAGCAGTGGCTGCGTTGTTGACTTTGTTTGAAAGTGTAGCTGGCTAGGTAACCTCGATAACTGGCTAGGTAACCTCGATAATTACTCTAAACTACACAATTATCTTAGATACAAAGACAGCAAAGACAACTATGTAGCTAGCTAACACTACACTAATCAAGTCGTTCCGTTGTAATGTAATAGTTTCTACAGTGCTGCTATTTGGTAGAAGTTGGCTAGCTGGCTAGCTAGCAGTGTTGACTAGGTGGGAGAACGGTGGCGCGGCGGACGAAAATAGCTGGCTAGCTAACCTCGATAGTTACTCTAAACTACACAATTATCTTAGATACAAAGACAGCAAAGACAACTATGTAGCTAGCTAACACTACACTAATCAAGTCGTTCCGTTGTAATGTAATAGTTTCTACAGTGCTGCTATTCGGTAGAAGTTGGCTAGCTGGCTAGCTAGCAGTGTTGACTAGGTAGGAGAACGGTGGCGCGGCGGACGAAAATAGCTGGCTAGCTAACCTCGATAGTTACTCTAAACTACACAATTATCTTAGATACAAAGACAGCAAAGACAACTATGTAGCTAGCTAACACTACACTAATCAAGTCGTTCCGTTGTAATGTAATAGTTTCTACAGTGGTGCTATTCAGTAGAATAGCAACTTCGGTAGAAGTTGGCTAGCTGGCTAGCTAGCAGTGTTGACTACGTTAGAAGTGCGAAAATAGCTGGCTAGCTAACCTCAATAATTACTCTAAACTACACAATTATCTTTGATACAAAGACGGCTATGTAGCTAGCTAAGATCAGACAAATCAAACCGTTGTACTGTAATGAAATGAAATGAAATGTAATACTACCTGTGGAGCGAAGCGAAATGCGACTACTCGCTCCAACCCGGAAGTGCATTTGATTTGTTTAAAACCTTTTTGGCAACTATATGATTCCATATGTGTATTTCATAGTTTTGATGTCTTCACTATTATTCTACAATGTAGAAAATAGCAAAAATAAAGAAAAATCATTGAATGAGTAGGTGTTCTAAAACTTTTGACCGGTAGTGTACAGTCGTGGCCAAAAGTTTTGAGTATGACACAAATATAAATTTTCACAAAGTCTGCTGTCTCAGTTTGTATGATGGCAATTTGCATATACTCCAGAATGTTAAAAAAGAGTGATCAGATGAATTGCAAATAATTGCAAAGTCCCTCTTTGCCATGCAAATGAACTGAATCCCCCAAAAACATTTCCACTCCATTTCAGCCCTGCCACAAAAGGACCAGCTGACATCATGTCAGTGATTATCTCATTAACACAGGTGTGTGTTGATGAGGACAAGGCTGGAGATCACTCTGTCATGCTGATTGAGTTCGAATAACAGACTGGAAGCTTCAAAAGGAGGGTGGTGCTTGGAATCATTGTTCTTCCTCTGTCAACCATGGTTACCTGCAAGGAAACATGTGCCGTCATCATTGCTTTGCACAAAAAGGGTTTCACAGGCAAGGATATTGCTGCCAGTAAGATTGCACCTAAATCAACCATTTATCGGATCATCAAGAACTTCAAGGAGAGCGGTTCAATTGTTGTGAAGAAGGCTTCAGGGCGCCCAAGAAAGTCCAGCAAGCGCCAGAACCGTCTCCTAAAGTTGATTCAGCTGCGGGATCGGGGCACCACCAGTAGAGAGCTTGCTCAGGAATGGCAGCAGGCAGGTGTGAGTGCATCTGCACGCACAGTGAGGCGAAGACTTTTGGAGGATGGCCTGGTGTCAAGAAGGGCAGCAAAGAAGCCACTTCTCTCCAAGAAAAACATCCGGGACAGACTGATATTCTGCAAAAGGTACAGGGATTGCACTGCTGAGGACTGAGGTAAAGTCATTTTCTCTGATGAATCCCCTTTCCGATTGTTTGGGGCTGCCGGAAAAAAGCTTGTCCGGAGAAGACAAGGTGAGCGCTACCATCAGTCCTGTGTCATGCCAACAGTAAAGCATCCTGAGACCATTCATGTGTGGGGTTGCTTCTCAGCCAAGGGAGTGGGCTCACTCACAATTTTGCCTAAGAACACAGCCATGAATTAAGAATGGTACCAACACATCCTCCGAGAGCAACTTCTCCCAACCATCCAGGAACAGTTTGGTGACGAACAATGCCTTTTCCAGCATGATGGAGAACCTTGCCATAGGGCAAAAGTGATAACTAAGTGGCTCGGGGAACAAAACATTGATATTTTGGATCCATGGCCAGGAAACTCCCCAGACCTCAATCCCATTGAGAACTTGTGGTCAATCCTCAAGAGGCAAATATTGACTCTTTGCATCAACTTCATGTAATTGTCAATAAAAGCCTTTGACACTTATGAAATGCTTGTAATTATTCTTCAGTATTCCATAGTAACATATGACAAATATATCTAAAGACACTGAAGCAGCAATTTTTGTGGAAATTAATAATTGTGTCATTCTCAAAAATTTTGGCCACGACAGTATACAGTTGAAGTCGGAAGTTACATACACTTAGGTTGGAGTAATTAAAACTCGTTTTTCAACCACTCCACAAATTTCTTGTTTAACAAACTATAGTTTTGGCAAGTTGGTTCGGACATCTATTTTGTGCATGACACAAGTCATTTTTCCAACAATTGTTTACGGATAGATTATTTCAATTATATTTCACTGTATCACAATTTCAGTGGGTCAGAAGTTTACATACACTAAGTTGAATGTGTCTCTAAACAGTTTGGAAAATTCCAGAAAATGATGTCATGGCTTTAAAAGCTTCAGATAGGCTAATTAAAATCATTTGAGTCAATTGGAGGTGTACCTGTGGATGTATTTCAAGGCCTATCTTCAAACTCAGTGCCTCTTTGCTTGACATCATGGGAAAATAAAAAGAAATCAGTCAAGACTTCAGAAATAAAATTTTAGACCTCCACAATCTGGTTCCTCCTTGGGAGCAATTTCCAAACGCCTGAAGGTACCACGTTCATCTGTACAAACAATAGTACACAAGTATAAACACCATGGGACAACGCAGCCATCATACCGCTCAGGAAGGAGACGCTTTCAGTCTCCTTGAGATGAACGTACTTTGGTGCGAAAAGTGCAAATCAATCCCAGAACAACAGCAAAGGACCTTGTGAAGATGCTGGAGGAAACAGTAAAACGAGTTCTATATCGACATAACCTGAAAGGCCGCTCAGCAAGGAAGCAGCCACTGCTCCAAAACCGCAATAAAAAAGCCAGACTACGGTTTGCAACTGCACATGGGGACAAAGATCCTACTTTTTAGAGAAATGTCCTCTGGTCTGATGAAACAAAAATAGAACTGTTTGGCTATAATGACCATCGTTATGTTAGGAGGAAAAAAGGGGAGGCTTGCAAGCCGAAGAACACCATCCCAATCGTGAAGCACGGGGGTGGCAGCATCATGTTGTGGGGGTGCTTTGCTGCAGGAGGGACTGGTGCACTTCACAAAATAGATGGCATCATGAGGAAGGAAAATGATGTGGATATATTGAAGCAACTTCAAGACATCAGTCAGGAAGTTAAAGCTTGGTTGCAAATGGGTCTACCAAATGGACAATGACCCCTAGCATACCTCCAATGTTGTGGCGAAATGCCTTAAGGACAACAAAGTTAAGGTATTGGAGTGGCCATCACAAAGCCCTGACTTCGATCCTATAGAGAATTTTAGGCAGAACTGAAAAAGCGTGTGGAGCAAGGAGGCCTAAAACCTGACTCATTTACACCAGGTCTGTCAGGAGGAATGGGCCAAAATTCATCCAACTTATTCTGGGAAGGTTGTGGAAGGCTACCCGAAACATTTGACTCAAGTTAAACAATTTTAAGGCAATGCTACCAAATACTATTTGAGTGTATGTAAACTTCTGACCCGCTGGGAATGTGATGAAAGAAATGAAAGCTGAAATAAATTATTCTCTCTACTATTATTCTGACATTTCACATTCTTAAAATAAAGTGGTGATCCTAACTGACCTAAGACAGGGAATTATTGTGAAAAACTGAGTTTAAATGTATTTGGCTAAGGTGTATGTAAACTTCCGACTTCAAATGTATATACTGTATATATATATATATATGTTTTTGTTTTTTTTACACATATTTAACCTTTTTTTGGTCAGGCACAGACTACTGTACCTTCATGCTTTCATTTGTTTTTCTTAACCGGTACCGGTTACCTCCAGACGAGTCCTGTGTCACTTGTGGGGGTCGTAGAGAAAAACGGAGAGAATTTCCTCTTTCCACAGTGGAGTCCCATTAGTTTGTAGCTCAAACGGTTCGGACGCTACCAAACAGAATTGACACATCGACCGTACCGACTTCAGACGAGTCTCCTGACACTTGTGGGGGCCGTAGAGCAAAACTGAGTTTGTAGTCCAAACCGTTCGGACGCAACAGACATTTAAGTGAGAAGACTAATTTTTGGAATGTCTCATGGTCTGAATAACACAGCTCTAGCTCTGCTACCTTAGACAGCAGATGAGGAATTGTGACACTAGTGGTTTTGATAGATTGAGACGCATCCAATGCAAAACAAACAGATCTCTAGTTTAAACTGAGGGATTTTGATGGGGATTTTTTTGTAATGCAACTTAGATTGATGCACAGGTGCGTCAATCGACTCTAGGGGGTTTAAGCAGAGATACTGATGTTGGATTTCGTTGATTTCAATCATTACTGCATCTCTGGTTACGAATATCAAAATCAACTTTAAGTGAAAAGTGACAGTATATTTCGGCCTTTGTGGTAAATATGACAAATGCATTTCAATAAAGCAAAGCATTATTTTGTAATTAATGAAATGTTACATTGTCTTGATGCCTCTCAAAAACATTATTTTCCAAGCAGTAAAACAGTCAACATGACTTCTCAGCTACCCAACCTAAACAATATAAAAGCCTTACCTGTCCATTTGATGACCTTCACTTTTCCTCCTCTCCTTTTTGTCGGACTTTGCCTGCTTCCCACCCAAGAGAGATCCAAGCTTTGGCTCCTTCTTCTCCTCCTTTCCCTTTTGAGTATCTACGTTTTTGCCACTCGGAGCAGGGAGCTTGTTCTTGCGGAATCCAAACCAGTTTGCCAGGGATGAGACGGATTTCTGCTTAGTTTCAGTTGTCTTCTCCTGCTCCTGAGATTTCTGAAAATTCTCCTTGATTCCCATCATGACCTTCTCCTCGATGGTGGACTGCCTCTCTGGTTCCCCATGGATGGGTTCATAGAAGGAGCTAGAGAGCTGTTTCTCAGTCTGGAGATGTGATGTTGAGTTTAACCTCTTGTGTTTCAGATCAAATCGATCACTGGAAGCCCTCAGATGTGTAGGTAGTGGTAAGCCTTCCTCAATCATGAAATTGTTAACATGGGATCTGTTCATGGGACAATGGTAGCTGTTGGAGCAACTCATACTACCCCAAAATACATCACCAAGAGAGTTCAAAGAGCTTCCTGAGTTAGTTTTGATGTGAGTACGGACTTTTCCTGACCTGCTGACGTTTGGTCTGTCCATGTAACGTGCTCCGAAGCTTTGACTGCGAGCCTTTGCTCCGTTCATGCCCATAACTGGGTGGATAGGAGGCCGGGTAGAGACTGAGACTGAGCGCTTGAATAGCCAGCCCTCTTCATCAAATCCCCAGTCCAAAGTTACACCATTCTCTGCTGCTGTAGGTGGGAGTGCAGGCTCCTCTAGTGAGCTACAGCGGGTCTTGAGATTTCTCCTAGCATTGGCCTTGGCTACAGCTGCATTGACACAGTGCATCATTGGACGTGTGTAGGTGTCCTGGTAGAAGTTTTCAAAAGTCTGCTCTCCCTTTGTAGCAGTGTTAACTGTGGAGTTGTTGCCCGGCTTTGAGGTTGACTCATTGGTTTTGGAGTCAACAAGAATGGATGACTTCACTACCCTGGTCACAGAATGTTGAGAGTTACTAACTATGCCATGGCAGAAAAGAGATGCTGAGGCCTGAGGTATGAGCTCTGTACTTTGTGGCTCATCATTGCTTTGCTGGGACACAGGTGAACAGCCCTGGTTTGGCACCACAAAGGGGACACTATTTTCCTGATGGGAGGCTTGTGCCACAGTCCAGCTCAGTGAGGATTGGGAATAGGCTGTTTCCTTAGATTCTTGAATAGGGGTAGAAGTTGGTAAGGGATGGTGAACTTTGGTAGGGACCCGTTTCGGTGACTTTTTCATCTCAGAGCCCATTTTGGGATCCATATGACGAGTGTCTTGCATTTTGATGGGGGCTTGAGCTTGCTTTTGTAAAGTAGATGAATGATGACTTGACTGAGATTTGGTGCTACTGGTGGTTGCCTTCACGGTGCTAGAGGTTTGGGGCTGAACCACAGGCTTATGTGCCTGAGGTAATGAGTCATAACCAGGTCGTATCAGTAGGGAGGTGGTCCGACCTGGTGGGGGTGGAGGAGAAAGGGACCTGATATCATTGCGAGGGGGATCGGAGTGCTGGTCTTGCTGTCTCTGATTGAGTGGAAAGCAGGCTGAATTGTTGGAGTTGGGGGCTTTTGCTCCACAGTCATTCCTTGATGGGAGTTTGGAGACTGGTTGGGATACTTTAGATGGGCTCTTGGGGTAATCATTCAGCCCAGGTGGCTTAAATACCTTGACCAGTTTCTGAGGTGAAGAAGAAGGGGAGCTCTGTGCTGTATTCTCAAGTGGCCCTGACGTTCTTGCACCAGTAGCATTCTTACCTTTCTCAAACATTTGTACTGATGCCTTTGCTGGACCAGGTGCCTTGCTGAGGTAAGTCTTTGTGCCAGGGCCACTGGACCCAGGAGTGTTCAAGTGGTTCTTGGACCTTTGATTGACCTTTATCAGCTTCTGATGTAGAGGCTGGTGCAGCGTGGCCTGGTCTGGGCCTCCGTCCGCACTCTTGCTTCGGAGGAAAAAGGCCTTCCTTGCTGAGTTGCAGGCCTTAGGCTTTGCTTTCCTCTGTCGGGACTCCAAAATGGTGTAGTCCTTGGTATCAATTTCACCCTGGCTGTTTGGCTCTCTGTAATGCTTCGTATCCATGGAAGCACTGCGCTGTCTGGCCTCACTAACCCAACTCAGAGCTCTGGATGCTGGAGGATGAATGGGTAGTCTCACTTCCCTAGCCCCTGTCTCTAGTTGTTTCACTGTAACTTTTTCTTGTGGCTGTTTAACACTCTCTGGCCTCAAATTGCAACTGTCCATAACATTCCAGTTTGTAAAGGCAGACTGCTTGTCTTTTTCTATCCAGTTTGTATTCTCAAGTCCACTCACAGTGGTAGGGGTCGCCGTTGGGCTAAGTCCAGGCTTCAGTGTCGGACCCTTGAGCAAGAAGACATCTTTGATAGGTGAGAGGAAGTTGCTGGGACTTCTTACGAGTCTTACAGGCTCCTCTTGGGAGTTGTAGTCCGTAAAGCTCTTTTCCCCTTGTGCCATTCCCAATTCAGACGCAGGCTGTCCTTCCAGATGGTGAGTGTCTTTGATGGGTGGGCAGCAGAACTCCCTGACTGGGGATTGAGGCGATTCATCATCTGCATCGTCCGAGTCAGAGATTAAGGTACTGACTCCTGCTCCTGGCTTGAAAGGCTTTCCCTTTGCCAATGCGGGCAGTACCCCTATTGGCCCACACTTGACCCCTAGAGAGTATATGCCCTCGTTGGAGGTCATGCAGTTCTTGAAATGTGATGTGGAGGCAAGTGAAGATGGCTCCTGGGGAGCTGGGCTGCGCATTTGGAGCCTCCTTAGGCCCTTCAGAATGTGGCCCTCTTTCCAGCTTAGGTCCGGCTGCTCTGCTGAGACAGAGCAATAAGTTGCACTCATCCTCTTCTCTCGATTTATTGCAGACTGTTACAAAAGAGAAAGACATTTTAGTCATCAACAAGGAAAAAAGAAGACATTGGAATTTATTGATGAATGTTGAGGAACCTTCCTGCATAGTAACTTATTACAAGTTTACTTCACTGTACGCAACAGCAATTTGTTTAAGATCAGACTGGGAGACTCACCTGCTTGGTGGAGCCGCGTCCTTCTGCCCAAGTATGTGAGCCACTGGAGTACTCACTACAGGCACTGGATAAGGAGGCCTCACTGCCACTGCAGCTACTGCGTGGACAGGTCAGACTCAGCAAGCTGGGCCACCTCACTGCAGGAACACCTGCCTTCCCATTCCGTTGGACCTCCTGAAAAATAAGGAGTGTGTTCAAAAATTCAATTAAATCTTTACTGCCTCTGGGGAGTAGATAGTGATCCAGGCACCTACTGCTCAGTACGATACAATGTAACAATTAATGTGCAGCAGAAGAGGCCACAGTACTATGTACAGTTGAAGTCGGACATTTACATACACTTAGGCTGGAGTCATTAAAACTCGTTTTTCAAGCACTCCACAAATTTCTTGTTAACTTCTCTAGGATAGGGGACGACAATTTCACTTTTGGATGAATTGGTGCCCAAATTGAACGGCCTCGTACTCTGTCCTAGATCATATGATATGCATATTATTATTACTATTGGATAGAAAACACTCTGAAGTTTCTAAAACTGTTTGAATTATATCTGTGAGTAAAACAGAACTCATATGGCAGGCAAACTTCCAAACAAGAAGTGAAAATTCTGAAATGGGTCGCTGTGAAAGTCATCGCCTATTAAATTCTCCTATATTTATGGATCTGTATGCGCTTCATACGCCTTCCACTAGATGTCAACAGGCAGTAGAACGTGGAATGAAGCGTCTAGCATGATGTGGGGCCGAACGAGAGCTTTTGGAGTGACTGGTCAGGCAGATTGCCAGTTCTTGGCCACGCACTCTGGGCATGGGATGTCCTTGTCTGTCCTGAGTTATATAGACATGAAGAAATGCTCCGTTTGGGACGTTATTGGATATATATGAGAAAAACTTTGATTCTCAACTGAGTTTGACCAGTTTATTCGATTTGTAATATCACTTTTTGAAGTTTTCGTTCATTAGCGTAAATTTGTATGGACACGTGTACTACACATGCTAGCCAAAGTTGCTAATTCGACAGAAGTAATGGACATTATAAAACAAAACAACGATTTATTGTGGAACTAGGATTCCTGGCACTCCATTCTGATGAAAGATCATCAAAGGTAAGGGAATATTTATGATGTAATTTCGTATTTCTGTTGACTCCAACATGGCGGAGAATGGCTGAGCGCCGTCTCAGATTATTGCATGGGATGCTTTTTACTCAAGTTATTTTTTAAATCTAACACAGCGGTTGCATTAAGAACCAGTGTATCTTTAATTATATGTATAACATGTATCTTTCATCAAAGGTTTATGATGAGTATTTCTGTATTTCAAGTTGCTCTCTGTAATTATTCTGGCTATTTTGGAGCCATTTCTGAACATGGCGCCAATGTAAAACCAAGATTTGTGGCTATAAATATGCACATTATCGAACAAAACATAAATGTATTGTATAACATGATGTCATATGAGTGTCATCTGATGAAGATGTTCAAAGGTTAGTGATTAATATTATCTCTATTTGTGGGTTTTGTGAAAGCTATCTTTGCTGTGAAAAATGGCTGTGTTTTTTTGGATATGGTGGTGAGCTAACATAAATATATGTTGTGTTTTCGCTGTAAAACATTTTAAAAATCGGACATGTTGGCTGGATTCACAAGATGTTTATCTTTCATTTGCTCTATTGGACTTGTGATTTCATGATATTATATTATATTATTTACCTGTGGCGCTATGCTAGGCTATGCTAGTCAGCGTTTCTGATGACAATGATCCCGGATCCGTGATGGGTGGTTCATAGTTTTGGCGAGTTGGTTAGGAAATCTACTTTGTGCATGACAAAATAATTTTTTCCAACAATTGTTTAAAAACAGATTATTTAACTGGGTCAGAAGTTGACATACAGTAAGTTGACTGTGCCTTTAAACAGTTGTAATGGCTTTAAAAGCTTCTGATAGGCTAATTGACATCATTTGAGTCAATTGGAGGTGTACCTGTGGATGTATTTCAAAGCCTACCTTCAAACTCAGTGCCTCTTTGCTTGACATCTAAGGAAAATCAAAAGAAATCAGCCAAGACCTCAGAAAAAAAATTGTAGACCTCCACAAGTCATCCTTGGGAGCAATTTCAAAAAGCCTGAAGGTACCACGTTCATCTGTACAAACAATAGTACGCAAGTATAAACACTATGGGACCACTCAGCCATCATACCGCTCAGAAGGAGAGGCGTTTTGTCTCCTAGAGGTAAATGTACTTTGGTGCAAATCAATCCCAGAACAGCAAAGGACCTTGTGAAGATGCTGGAGGAGACATGAACTAAAGTATCTATATTCACAATGAAACAAGTCCTATATCGACATAACCTGGAAGGCCGCTCAGCAAGGAAGAAGTCTGCTCCAAAACCGCCATAAAAAAAGCCAGACTACGGTCTGCAACTGCACATGGGGACAAAGATCGTACTTTTTGGAAAAATGTCCTCTGGTCTGATGAAACAAAAATAGAAATGTTTGGCCATAATGACCACCGCTTGCAAGCTGAAGAACACCATCCCAACCCTGAAGCACGGGTGTGGCAGCATCACGTGGAAATGTTTTTTGGGGATTCAGTTCATTTGCATTGCAATTCATTGCAATTCATCTGATCACTCTTCATAACATTCTGGAGTATATGCAAATTGCCACCATACAAACTGAGGCAGCAGACTTTGTGAAAATGTATATTTGTGTCATTCTCAAAACCTTTTGGCCACGACTGTACAATTCACTGTACCTGTAGCCCCCTGGGTTTTTGGAGTTATATCATATCTCAAAAGTTCATGCATAATACAGTATGGGCAATGATCGATAATCACGCAGTGATCTATTACTCAGCTTCATGCCTCCTCTCTTAGCCTCTGCCTCTCTGGCTGGAACCATGGAATCTTGTTTCCCAAAAGGAAAAATCTTTATCAAACTTTCAATCCCATAGTCTGTGAGCAAAGAGAGAGTGTTTTCAGCCATACTTGATGGGTGAGAAGTTACATCCGTAGCAAAACAAAACTCAAAAGGTTATTAAGTATGTAGCACTCTATTTTCAGTAGTGTTTCCACTATTATTTAGCAAGTATCAAATTGTATGTGGAATAAACCTATGTTTATCCATTCACAACTAGTCCCAAAGTTGGGCATACATACATGTATACATACATACATACATACATACATACATACATACATACATACATACATACATACATACATACATACATACATACATACATACATACATACATACATACATACATACATACATACATACATACATACATGACTTACAGATGCTGTGTCAAAAGCGTGCTATAATTGCTCAATGCGGCTCTGGGTCAAATCCAGATAGAAACACCCTGAAAGATGGCAAGTGTGTGCGCTGTGACTCCTTTTTAAATAGCATTGATCTCTAGAAGGGCTGCCATTGCCAGCTTTCGCTCAAAATCATTAGTGTCATCTGTTAGCAATAATTGATGTGAATAGTAAATAATTGCATCAGGGAGCTGGGGGCGAGGCCAATTTGGTCCATTCATTGATATTCCCCTAGTATTTGATGATCCGCTCTATTCTTTATTTCCCATGCGCTGCGTCAGAATGCCAAACCAAAGCACGTTCCAGCGGACTAATCTGGGAGCTAATTACCATTGACAACTCCAAGAGTTTCTCAGAGATTTGACATCACTGATACAGTCAGATAAAAACATTCAATTTACAGCAGTAACTACGATTCAAGGGTGACTTCAGTGCCAGTGCTGGGAGAATTTTTCCTCCTTTCATTATCTCAAGGACTTTAAGGGAAGTTTGATTACTGTACAATAACTCAAATGTTTGTTGTTTTCTTGCTACTGAGATTCATTTTGAAAGTGAAAAAAGCATGGGATAAGCAACGTCACCTTAATTGCGTCGACACAATTACAATTTGGAGGAACTACAGAGCAATTGAATGTAACACAACAATTGCTTCAGCCATGAAAGATTGGCCTCGCACAACACTTTTTTTTTAACCTAAAGGCAGCAACACTTTGGAGTTGGCACAAAAACATTTGTGCCCTGGACCTTAACCTAGACCATTGATTCCCAACCAGGGCTTACTAGGACCCCTGTGGGTACTTGGCTTATCCACAGGGGGTACTTGAGAAGACTCATGAGCCCATAGGCCTACTGGTAAAATGCACGAGGGGTACTTTAGGGGTACTCCGGGCAGAGCAAAAGTCAGTTGGTGGTACAGTAACCGAAAAAGTTTGGGAACCACTGACCTGGACAATTTAAATGTCTTTCCTTTTGTACATTCCTCAAATAGTGGTTCATCCTCTGTACAAGCAATGTAATGAGTGTTATTAATATAGCCTTTTGAAGAAAACTAGACAAACTCCACAGCGCTGACAGTAATTACTACAGATTTCGATCACACTGATTTCTGTGCAACATTGCTTATTAAATTACTTTAGATGGAGGGAGATAGAATATTCAAACATGTCCTGGGATTTTATATAATTAGGGACTTAGAACATTGTCTTTATGGATGAAGCAGGTATTTTGGTGAACATACATTGAGAGTGGAAAGATTCCGGAATTCCTGTTTATTCGATCCTGATATTGGGAGTCGTCCAACCGGGATTTCGGGTTGTACCTTGTCAGCTTGGGGATTTGAACTTGCAACCTTGCGATTACTAGTCCAACGCTCTAACCACTAGGCTACCCTGCCACCCCACAGCACACATATTTGAATGTGTGCTGTGGGTTAGGGTTAGGGTTAGGGTTGTAATTTGTGTGCTGTGATTAATGTAATTGCAAAAGGTCAGTTTGATCGTATAGTGAAACCCTATAAGGCTGACTAATTTAAACTTTCGTCAATTTGAAATGAAAGCAGTCAATTCAGGAAGTGATGTGAATTCAAAATTAAAACATTAATCTTCTACTTATCAGTTTGAGAATTTCAGTTTACTTCCTGCATTGACACAAACAGTGGGGGCCAGAATTATTGACACCATTTATAAAGATTATCAAAAATATCTGTATAAATTAAATAATTTAAATACTGAGCTATATTGGATTTGCCAAAAAATTGGGAAATGATATTATTTTATACGTATACAATTGCTCAGAGAAAGAGATTTTGTTTAAGAAATAATACTTTTTTCTCAAAAAGGTAGGGGTCAAAATGTTTGTTTTCAATAGTTTTCAATACCTTGCCATGCGAGGATAACAGCACAGCCATTTTCTAAAATGTTTTATGAGTTGGAGAACAAATTGGGAGCGATCCTTCCAGATCCTTGATATCCTTGTCTGTGCTTATGAATTGCCCTCTTCAATTCCCAAACCACAGGTCTTCATTGAGTTTCAAGGCTGGAGACTGAGATGTCCATTGCAAAAATGTAGATTTTGTGGCCAATTAACTATTTCTTTGTGGATGTTGATATGTGCTTGGAGTTATTGTCTTGCTGGAAGATCCACTTGCGGACAAGTTTCAGCCTAGTAGCAGAGGCCACCAGGTTTTTAGCTAAAATGTCTTAATACTGTGGTACCGTGTGGCTCAGTTGGTAAAGCATAGAGCACTTGCAACGCCAGGGTGGTGGGTTCGATTCCCAATATACACATATGAATGAGCAATGACAGAGCGGCATAGACTAAGATGCAATAGATAAAATAGAATATAGTATATACATATGAGATGAGTAATGCAAGATATGTAAACATTAATAAAGTGGCATTATTAAAGTGACTAGTGTTCCAATGATTCTTCAAGTCTGTATGTAGGCAGCAGACTCTCTGTGCTAGTGATGGCTGTTTAAAAGTGGCCTTGAGATTGAGAAACAGCTTCTGTCTCTTAGTCCCAGCTTTGATGCACCTGTACTGACCTCGCCTTCTGGATGGTAGTGGGGTAAACAGGTAGGGGCTCGGGTGGTTGATGACCTTTTTGGCCTTCCTGTGACATTGGGTGCTGTAGGTGTCCTGGAGGGCAGGTAGTTTGTTCCGGTGATGCGTTGTGCAGACCGCACCACCCTCTGGAGAGCCCTGCAGTTGTGGACGGTGCAGTTGCCGTACCAGGCGGTGATACAGCCCAACAGGATGCTCTCAATTATTAATCTGTAAAAGTTTGAGGGTTTTAGGTGACAAGCCAAATTTCTTCAGCCTCCTGAGGTTGAAGAGGTGCTGGTGCGCCTTCTTCACCACACTGTCTGCGTGGCTGGACCCTTTCAGTTTGTCCGCGATGTGTATGCCGAGGAACTTAAAACTTTTCTCCACTGCTGTCCAGTCGATGTGGATAGGAGGGTGCTCCCTCTGCTGTTTTCTGAAGTAAACAATCATCTCCTTTGTTTTGTTGACGTTGAGTGAGAGTTTATTTTCCTGACACCACACTCTGAGAGCCCTCACTTCCTCCCTATAGGCTGTCTCGTCGTTGTTGGTAATCAAGCCTATTACTGTTGTGTCGTCTGCAAACTTCATGATTGAGTTGGAGGCGTGCATGGCCACGTAGTCATGGGTGAGCATGCAACCTTGTGGGGCCCCAGTGTTGAGGATCAGCGAAGTGGAGATGTTGTTTCCTACCTTCACCACCTGGGGGCAGCCCGTCAGGAAGTCCAGAACCCAATTGCACAGGGCAAGGGTTGAGACCCAGGGCCTCAAGCTTAATGATGAGCTTGGAGGGTACTTTGGAAGTGAACAGAAGTGAGTCATTTAGTCATTTAGTTCAGTTACTTTTGCATTCTTGGGTACAGGAACAATGGTGGCCATCTTGAAGCATGTGTGAACAACAGACTGGGATGGGGAGAGATTGAATATGTAAACACACCAGCCAGCTGGTCTACGCATGCTCTGAGGACGAGGCTAGGGATTCCATCTGGGCCGGTGGTGGATCTTTGATGTCATGGGGCTATTTTGCTTCCACTTGTCCTGGGGCCCTTGTTAAGGTCAACGGCATCATTATTTTTACCCAGTACCAGGACATTTTAGCCAAAAACCTAGAAGCCATCCTAAAAAAAAAAGTATAATTGGCTACAAAATGTACATTTTGCAATGGCCATCTCAGTCTGCAGACTTGAAACCCATGAAAAACCTGTGGTTTGAATTGAAGAGGGCAGTCCATAAGACTAGACTAAGGATATCAAGGATCTGGAAGAATCTTATGTGTTCTCCAAGTCATAAAACATTTTCCTCGCAAGGTGAGATATTGAAAGGTATTGAAAACAGGGGCATCAATAATTTTGACCCCTACCTTTTAGCCTCTCCGAGCAATAGTGTTGGTGTAAATTTACAAAATTTACAATTTATTTCATACAATATAGTTTAGTATTTTAATTATTTATTTTATACAGTCATTTTTGCTCATCTTTATCTAGGGTCTCAATAATTTGGACCCCACTGTATATGTGCATTTACAATCAAGCAAAGTATGTCAGGAGTTCTCATTGGTAAAACGTACACTCTTTGCATGCGGAGGACATTGCTCAGTGATTGTTTGAAAGACTCCACAACACTACAAAAAAAATAGCATATTGAAGACTTTCTGGAAACTTGTTTGGAGAATAATTACGCTTCAAAACCCTCAGAACATTGAAGATTGCGTAAAAAATGCCACAAGAAAGTTAAACAATATCTGTGTTTGTGTCACACGTGTACAGTAGAGACAAGTCTTGGAGAAATTGTTAATGCATCTCTACTGATGTCACTTTGTCTCCACGAACGCTGAAATGGGAGCAAAGTAAACATGATTTATTGACATGGTTCTCTTTGCAATTAATTGTTTGTAGCAAACATTTCCAAATACATCTCTATATCCCCTCCACTATATCTCTATATCCCCCCCACACACTACCCTAGCTAAGGTGACACGCTACCCTCACCTGTGTCTTATGGCTTGAGGGTAGAAGCTATTTGGGAGCCTCTTGGACCTAGACTTGGCTCTCCGGTAATCATTCTCCTCAGTGCTCTTGTCCCTCTCGTTTCCCCTGCCCACCTTCTTCCCCTCTCCATTCCCTGACCCCCACTACCCCTCCCTCAGCTAGTCACCCTCTCCCCCTCTTCTACATCTTCTTCTTCCTCTTCTCTTCCCCATCTCTCCTATTTCCTCTTGGTTGCTGAGCACCATGCCTTGCAGCCCACACAGTAATTAGGCTGTACTGCTGTTCACTTTCATTTTCACACTAGACAGAGAGATGGTGAAACCAGCACTGATGGCCTGGAAAGACAACAGATAAAGCTAGGTCTTGGCCCATGTAGCGTAACGTAACCCTGAGGGAAAGAATCTCCTGTGTGCCTCTATGTGATCTTTCTACAGAGCCTCAATATGACTACCTCTCTAAAGTGACTTATTGTCTTGGGGTGAGTTACCCAAAACCTTGGTATGTTATGGGGATTCTGAGTGGCGCAGCGGTCTGTATCTAATGTATCTAATGTACCTAATAATCCCCAGTTTACAATTGGCTCATTCATCCCCCTCCTCTCCCCTGTAACTATTCCCCAGGTCGTTGCTGCAAATGAGAACGTGTTCTCAGTCAACTTACCTGGTAAAATAACGGATAAATAAATAAATAAATAAATAAAAATCTCAGTGCTAGAGGTGTCACTACAGACACCC
This sequence comes from Salvelinus namaycush, assembly GCF_016432855.1. Classification (NCBI taxonomy): domain Eukaryota; kingdom Metazoa; phylum Chordata; class Actinopteri; order Salmoniformes; family Salmonidae; genus Salvelinus; species Salvelinus namaycush. The sequence continues at coordinate 44,779,794 of NC_052325.1, forward strand.
TGGTTCAAATCCAGGCTGTATCACAACCAGCTGTGATTGGGAGTCCCATAGGGAGGTGCACAATTGGCCCAGCGTCATCCGGGTTTGGCTGGTGTAGGCCGTCATTGTAAATAAGAATTTGTTCTTAACTGACTTGCCTAGTTAAATAAAGTTCAACCCTCCTGTTGTGTTTGTTTCATGTTAATTAATTCTGTGTACCCGGTCCAAAATGACTAATATATCTGATTATAAATACATATTATCACCTAATGTTGTGTTAGATCTTTTTATCAACTTAAGTTCTTGTGAACATTACAAGTTTTGAACTTCTATTTGCTATTTATGGCCTGCAGGCCTCATTGACCTGAGCTTATACAACTCGTTTTTGAGTAAAAAAAGCATAATGCATGGATTATTTTGACTAAAACAAATATTCAGTTGAAACGTATTGTGCTATTTATCAGACTACTTCACTGTCAGTATCCTGGCCTCTCCTCCTCCTGGCCTCTCCTCCTACTCCTTCCTGGCCTCTCTCCTCCTCAAAGATATGATAAAGAGCCTCACATACAGTATATCGTTTGGTCATTGTGCTGCCACAGAAAGAATTGTTAGCAAGGCCTCAAAAAAGCTTTATATACCAGAGCTTCGAGAAAAGTTATATATATTATTGAAACAATGTTGTGGTTGTTTGTGAGAATGCCAACAGGTGTGGTTCCCGTGAGGGAAAGATTCTATTGGGGAAAGGTTCCCGTGGGGGTTGCCATGGAAGCCAAGAAGGGGAGTGAGGTGATGTGTGTGTGTGTGTGTGTGTGTGTGTGTGTGTGTGTGTGTGTGTGTGTGTGTGTGTGTGTGTGTGTGTGTGTGTGTGTGTGTGTGTGTGTGTGTGTGTGTGTGTGTGTGTGTGTGCTCAAACACACATGCATGTGGGGGTCTGAGAGAGGAAGTGTGTCCATCTGATGAATGGGCATGTGCCTGAACTCAATTTTATACACTAATTGTAGTCTCACCCATTAATTTCTAATGACTGGTCATTTTTGACCCAGAACACCACAGGTGTACAAAAGTTAAATAAAACACCCAAAATGTTATGAAAAACCTCAAAAATGTATTTTGTGTGTTCAGATGCCCTGTGTGGACAAAGTCATTTGTCACGACTTCCACCGAAGGTGGCTCCTCTCCCTGTTCGGGCGGTGCTCGGCGGTCGTCGTCGCCGGCCTACTAGCTGCCACCGATCCATTTTTCCTTTTCGTTTGTGTCTGTCTGTATTGTTTACACCTGTGTCTTATTAGTTGATTTCGGTGGGTATATTTACCTCCGCTGCCTGTTAGTCTTTGTGCGGGATTGTTTTTCTGTGGTTACGTTAGTAGAGGTGCGTGTCTGCACCACGGGGTTTCTTTTCTCTCGGCAGTTGTGCCGTTTGGTAGTGAGTTTAGGAGTAGAGGTTTCTCCTCCGTGTGTAGCGCTTTATTCCCTGTGTGTGTGGCAACCTCATTTGGGCGTGTTTCAGTCCCATGTTTGTAGTTGAGTTGGGACTGCTAATAAACATTCTTTGACACTGGGATTCCCCTTGCTCTCCTGCTCTTGATTCCTGCACCTCCCTCCGTTAGGAGGGAACAGCCATGGAACCTTATGACAATCAGGTTAAATGAACTACATTTTTCAGAGAGAAAACTCTCGGTCCAATTCGACCGGAACACAACAGGAGGGTTAAATAAAGAATAAAAAAATGGTTTGAAACTTTATTGCTCTCCACAACCCAGCCACACCTCGTGAGACAGTAACGATAGTAAAAATAGATGTTTGACAATCAGCCTTCTGTGCCTGAAGGAACGCAAGTCGTTAAATTAAGCACTGCTGTTTTATGTGTGGTGAGCATCTGGTTCGTTGATATATACGAAATACCACTTTAGCTACAAAGGTTTTGGGAAACACCCAAAATACTGCTACTCTCCATCGTGTTATTAATCTTGTTTCTGGGCCTTGTTTGATTTAATGTTTGTGTGTCTGTACAGGCAATGGTTAAAGCCACCATCTCTAGTATGTGTATGTCTGCTTTGGCTATTTGGGGAATTGCCAGTGATAGGTATAATAAGATGACCTATGTTTCAGCTCCCTGCAGCCGTATAGAGAAATCACAACCTCTAATGGAACCTGGGCACTTGGGTCCAGCACTATCGCAGTCCTAAGGCCATGGACCCTTGTCTTGATAATCACAGGCTTCATTGTTGCTCATTAGAGAGACAGGGCCTTGAGACTGTTGTAGTAATGCATGAGCAAAGGCTTCTACATCTAATATGTCTCGGATATAGCACTATACACACTTAATGTCTAACATTTAACTGAAAACAGTGAATACTTTTAAAATGTTTTTTTCTTTTCTTGTAAATCACAAGGTACATAATTCCAACTCCAACTCTTTCCTTTCTCTCCTGTCTTCATCAACCCCTTCTTTCACTCTTCGTCTATCTCTGTCTGAGTGTACAAAACGTTAAGGACACCTGCTCTTTCCATGACAGACTGACCAGCTGAATCCAGGTGAAAGCTATGATCCCTTATTGATGTCCACTTAAAATCAGTGTAGATGAAGTGGAGGAGACGGGTTAAATAAGGATTTTTAATACGTATTGAGACAATTGAGACATGGATTGTGCATGTGTGCCATTCAGAGGGTGAATGTGCAAGACAAAATATTTAAGTGCCTTTGAACGTGGTCTGGTGGTAGGTGCCAGGTGCACTGGTTTGTGTCAAGAACTGAAATGCTGCTGGGGTTTTCATGCTCAACAGTTTCCCATGTGTATCAAGAAATTGTCCACCACCCAAAGGACATCCAGCCAACTTGACACAATTGTGGGAAGCATTGGAGTCAACATGGGCCAGCTTCCCTGTGGAACGCTTTCGGCACCTTGTAGAGTCCATGCCCCGATGAATTGAGGCTGTTCTCAGGGCAAAAGGGTGGGGTGCAACTCAATATTAGGAAGGTGTTCTTAATGTTTTATACACTCAGTGTATGTACTGAATGAGCTTGAGGCTCAAGTGAGGCAGATGTCACCGATGGGTAGAGTGACTCACTCAACACTGTCAGCCAACCTCTAGAAGGGACGGGTGACACCGAGCTCTCCCAGTTAAGTGATTTCAGAACACATCAAACTGACACTGACACTCTGAACGGAGAAAACCTCCAGTGACACTTACATGATTCAGAAATCAGAATCAAATAAACAGGACATTTATTCAGTCAGGAACTGTCCAGTGTCATGTGGATAGAGTAAATTTGGATTGTTATTGGAATCTAAACATGATCAAATAAGTACCGTATATTCCCTCAATGAATGAACACCGGGTAGCAAGTGGACCGAACCCTGAAACGAGATACTGTATGTGAAAATCATGTATTAATGTCTATAGAAGAATAGCTGAACTAATAATTCAGAACTGGGAGCAATCTCCACATAACATGTTCCTGTGGGCCATTACCACTTCAATCCAATGCTAAAGATATCATATTAGCTGCATTCGAATACTCATACTAACCGTACTATTTGTGAAGTAAATTCAGTATGTAGTATGCTTATTGGTCATAGTATGGATATACTTAGTATGCCAAAAGTTCCCGGACGTCCTACTACATTCGCCAAAAAACAAAGTACAGTGGTTACTCCACTAAAGGTTTTGTGATTATGCTGCGATACATAGAGGTCATTTGTAGTTTAGTATGGTACCCTTCGTCACCACAAGCAGTGGACACAATTTCCGTGCTTTTAGGGCAATAATGCAATTCTTCAGAAAATGGGCGTAGCTTCACAACGTTTTCAGATTTTAAGAAAATGGTGGAAAATGTGCAGCCGAAGTCTGCCGAAAACGGACATAAATTAATTGCTTCAACAAATTATGATAAATGTTAAGACATTTTTTAGCAATGTAATAAAGTAATTACTTTTCAAATACGTAAGTTATGTTAAATGTTATGTTGGCTGACAATTTGTTAGCTACGCTAGCCTTACAAACCACATAGCATATCTTAACAGCAGTTGCTTGTATGTACCAGTATGTTAGCTAGCTACCTAACGTTAGTTAGCTCCTAATACATCAAACTTGCCAGTATATTAACTATATGCAATCTAACTAACTACCCAATGTGTATTGACTTGATTATTCATGAAATTCTAGTTTAGCTAAGTGGTATAGTCATTGTGCGTTCTCAAATGGACATTGTTAATGAAGTTGTAAGATGTCTAGCTAGTAATTTGTTATGCTAACAAGCTAGCAAGACGTTGCATAGCAACAGGATACACTTCCAGTAGACAGGTGAAGTGCTACTACACTCAACTGAAAGGATACCATTCATTTACAGTATACTAAAATTAACTAATAGTATATAGTATATACTATAAGTATGTTGTATACATTATGTTAGTATACGTAGGTATTCGAACACAGCTATTGTCTTATCACAGAAATGCAAGATGCTTAGAAGGAATTGCTTGAAAGTGTCACATCCTGACCATAGAAAGCTTTTATTTTCTATGGTAGAGTAGGTCAGGGCGTGACTGGGGGGTTGTTCTGGTTTATATTTTCTATGTGGGGTTCTAGGTTTATTTTCTATGTTGGTGATTTGTATGATTCCCAATTAGAGGCAGCTGGTTATCGTTGTCTCTAATTGGGGATCATACTTAAGTAGCATTTTTTCCACCTGTGGGTTATGGGATATTGTTTATGTTTAGTTGCCTGTTAGCACTGCATTGTCGTCACGGTTTGTTTATTCTTTATTTCTTTATTTATTTCTAAGTTTCACTTTCTCTAATAAAATATGTGGAACTCTACGTACGCTGCGTCTTGGTACCGACCATTATTACAAACATCGTGACAAAAAGACAGAAATCTCTTCTTTCATTTGACAGACAAATGTAAAACGCAATTTAATTTACGTAACTATAGGTACATTTGAAATTAAATTGTTGCACACACACCACACACTCCCCATCACCACTATCTTCCCCCCCACCCCTAAAAATGAATTTGTTGAAGGTTTCAATAGAAAGGGAATATAGTCAAACCAAGTCCTATTCAATCAAGTGGGACATTTTCAGACACCTGGTAACCAGTTTTGATTGAATCGGAACCCCAGGAGTATTTTTCTTTGGAAAACACAAAAGGACACTTATTTAACACTCCTAACAATAACACCTAAAAGTGTTACTAACACCTATGAATCCCACTTTAATGTTTTACTATAGTAACAAACACTTTACCCAATGATTTATATACAGTGCCGTCAGAAATTATTCAGACCACTATTTTTTGTGTTGTGAGAAAAACATTTTAGTGGCCCCCCTCTTGACAGCGGAGAGAAATGTATACATTTTATAACTAATTACATGCAATTCTACACATTTTGTCATGGGGCGGAGAGGAAAATGAGCTGTTTACAGCTAATTTCCTGCAATTCTACACATTTTGTCATAGGGTGGTGAGAAATGTTTGCAGTTTTTAATATGATATCTGAGTGAGACTGACGAACAAAAGCAATGGGGCCCACCCGGCTGGTAATTTGACCATGATAACAAGTTTAGAAAGCTGACTGCTAAACTAACTTAGTCTAAAAAGACTTCACTGACATGGGCTAATTGACTGATTATCAGTGACTGACATAACAAGAGGAAAACTGCTGATGGAAAATCAAATGTTGAAATTGTGTATTTTACTATTCTAACCTTCAACAGTAAGTTGAAAGCCTGACTGAGTTCCAAAATTGTTGTTATTTTGTTTTTTAAATTGTTTTTGTTTCGTTTTTTGGGGAAATTGACCTAAGGACCTTCAAAAGGGGGGCCACGGGCCGCCAGTTGCCCATCCCTGATATACACAATTGGTTCTACCCAGTCGGATCTGTACCAATATAACTCCCTGCTACAGTACCACTGATCTCCGGCAGGAAGAAGTGCAGTCAGTTGCTCCCTTAGTGAGTTGGTGAATTTGACCTTTACAGAAAAGGCCAGGGATGTGGGACAACGTTTTACTGCCCTTTTATGCTCATAGTAAACTTAATGACCTGACAGGGGAATCAGACATTTCATGTTCAAACCATAACCACTTCCAGTGAGGTCAAAAAAGGAAAAGAACAAGACAGAGACCATAATAATTGTAATCTGTAATTCTCTCCTTCTATTGCATTGACTTTTTCTTCAAATGAAATACCAACATTTAAATCGTCAAAGATTTTTTTACTCCCTTGTGGAACTGTGTAGCCTCCTAACTGGCCATGGCTTTGCAAAAAGATTAAATGATCCACCGTACAGTAGATGTGAAAACATCTACAAGACTGCACAGGGAGTAGACGTGCTGAATCCCCCACAAGACAGAAAGATTAAAAGCGTCTAATACACCTTTCAAACCAAGATGTTTTTCCGCCAACTTTTCCCCCACAATACTAACCTAACTGACAAAGTGAAAATAATGAAGCCTATACAGAGTACAAATGTTGCATTCTGTTTGTAACACACTAAAGTAATACTGCAACGCAATTAACTTTTGTCCTGAATACAAAGTGTTACTTTTGTGGCAAATCCAATAGAACACATTACTGAGTACTACTCTCCACATTTTCAACCATAGTGGTGGCTGCCACAAGGCCAAATCTACACTGGAGTTGCTTACCAAGAAGACAGTGAATGTTCCTGAGTGGCCGAGTTGCAGTTTTGACTTAAATCTACTTGAAAATCTATGGAAAGACCTGGAAATGGTTGTCTAGCAATGATCAAGAACCAATTTCACAGAGCTTGAAGAATTTTGAAAAGAATAATGGGAATCCAGGTGTGGAAAGCTTTTAGAGACTTACCCAGAAAGACTCACAGCCTTAATCACTGCCAAAGGTGCTTCTACAAAGTATTGACTTAGTGGTGTGAATACTTATTGTAAATCAGATATTTCTGTATTTCATTTTCAATAAATTAGCAACATTTTCTAAAAACACGTTTTCACTTTTTCATTATGGGGTATTGTGTATAGATGGGTAAGGAAATGTAAATATAAGACATTTTGAATTCAGGCTGTAACACAACAAAATGTTGAATAAGTCAAGGGGTATGAATACTGTAATGAAACAGCAGGGAGCAGGTCTCGAACCTTCAACCTTCTAGCCAGAGGTCCGGCGCGCTATCGACTGTGCCGCAAAAGCATGCTCGTGCGGCAGAGACAATTTCCGCGCTTATAAACCCAGGGTCGTTACACTACTCCCTCCTTCAAAGAGCGCGTCCTCGCGCTAGCTTGCGACTCTACGTCTTACAGGAACGCGCTCACCGGCCAAGCACACGCACTCGTTACAATACTTTCTGAAGGCACTGTATGAAAGCTATTGCCACGAGAAAGCCACCACTTTTATTTCCGCCAACCAACCTAGTCATGATAGCGGTAAAGTTCTGCCTACGGCTTAGTGTGAAATGTAACCTTAATGCTGAGGCGGAATTGGCACTCACTATGCTCCTAAGCTTTTGATGGTTGCTAGGCAGGGCCTGATACTACTACCTTCCTGGTAATACTAAACTTTGCGAAGCATGTCACTTCACCCATCTCTTCGCATAGCCCACCATATGCACTGTTTTCTTAACCACAACTGGATAGATCCATAAAGAATTACTGTGGGAATAAATATAACTGAATGACAAAAATATTGGAAATAGGTCAATGCAATTGAAGGCATCAAATTGTTGCTTACTGAAACTCAAAGTCATCCAATTGTTATAATTCATTTTAAGCAAAAAGCCTACCTGCATGTGTTCCACTATTTCGGCACCGTTTCGAGTTGCTTTGAGACAAGTGTGTAGACTCGTCTTAATAAATCAATCGTCAGATTTTTCTTTTCTGGATATTGGTTAGGCTACAATTTGGCCGTAGAAATATTAGCCAAGTTGGGTTGAGTGCTGATCATTATCATCTTTCCCAGTTGGTTAATTTATTAGCACTGATCAGAACATTTTTCCAGCATGTTATGTAGCTTAACAAGTGGATTATTTTGCTCTTCACTGGCAGTCACTTTGTAGCCTAGGCCTACTCCCAACTAAAAGCCTCTGACTTGTCTTAATGTGATTTTTTTTCACTGAATCTCCTTCTGTATATTTGGTTAATTCTCTGGCTGATCAAATAAGTGGTGGTATTGCTCATCTATTTGCTCAATTATCACTGATCAGAAACTTTTAGCATGCATTATATAATGGCATTGTTGAATACTCCTTTCTGATTGGCTTGAAGGGCAATCTAGAGCGTGCATTATTTCCCTATAATGCACAGTATATTTGCACGGTAGAATTCAATTGCTATAGTTCAGTTTTACAAGTTTTGTTTGATATGCTTATGAAAGCAAAAGTCGAATTGAAAACAGTATTGGTATTGTTGAAATAGATTTTCATAATAGCAAGCTAGGACTGATGGTTTGGTTAGCTAAACTATCAAGTCTGTTTGTTTTGTTACCACAGCAACTACTGTAGCTATCTAGTAAACTTGCTAGTTACTTCAGTGGATGTTGAACACATTTCTACCAACAAATGAACACATTTCTAGTGGCACATGTGTTAAATTATAGCCATGGTATGAAAGGGATAATCAACTCAGGGCTCTATGTGTACTCTGGAAAATAATGCAACTCTGGGAGGTCAGCTTCCACGTCGTTCACTATTTTCCATAGAACGCATATCCCCGTGTTGATTATCCCTTACATAATGTAGACTAAATAAAAGTATAGGCCTATTACTTTGCTCAATTGTGTAAAGGTGACTCCAAAAGCCCGCAGAGGTTGTGAAATATGAATGAGACACATGCTTTTGAAAATATATACTGCTGTTATTTTCAATCGGTATCATGATGATGATACTCTCAATGTAAGACCCTACGCCTGCTCCCTAACAAAGAGGAGTGAGGGTAGGAAAGAGATGAAAGGATAAAAAAAAATGCATGGACTTGCCTTGGGCTCTGTTTCACTTCTTTTTATATGACAGCAGTTCCACACCTTGCCGTGACGCAAGTTGTGTGGGAAAAATATATTATTTGCATTTTATTCTGTTATATTTAATTATATTCTTACAACAAAATATGTGTGTTGACTGTGGTCAGGGTAGGTGTTTGTCTGTTTAATGAACAAAATAATGAACTATTGACTTCATTCATTTGGATGTAACAAACTCAAAATATGCTATTCTATTGTTCTGAAAATAAATTATATTAGTCTTGTGTTTTTTAGGACCTGCCTAAACAATAGACGCCCAACCACATCTGCACACCACTACTACCAATTGTGACTGGCATGCGCACGCAAGGTATAAAAGATGTATGCAGACAAGAATGTGGTAAAAATGGGCTTGTTTGTAAGGGGGTCAGATCAACATTGCCCATTTTTTTTAATAGGCAAAATACCATAAATCCTATGTGAAAACACTATAAATTCGTCTGATCTACCTCGAACTTTGGGGTATTAACAAAGGAGCTCCTAGGAGTCTTGAAAGCAGCCATACCCTGAGATGACAGAGTTAGCTGTTCAAGGAAATTAAGGTTGGGTGTCATTGGTCTCCTCTGTTTTGGATCTGCCGTTAGCTCTATGGAAATCAATATCATCAATAACTGTTTTTGAATATCTAATGGCACAAATAATAAGATACTGCAATTGGATGTCATAACACTATATCATTTAAAATATCATTTAAATTACCTGATTAGTCTGTGTATATATATATATACACAGACTAATCAGGTAATTTAAATGATATTTCCGAATAATAATTATATATATACACACACACACACACATACACACAGTACCAGTCAAAAGTTTGGACACACCCACTCATTCAAGGGTTTTTCTTTATTTTTACTCTTTTCTGCATTGTAGAATAATAGTGAAGACATCAAAACTATGAAATAACACATATGGAATCATGTAGTTACCAAAAAAGTGTTAAACAATTCAAAATGTATTTTATATTGGAGATGCTTCAACGTAGCCACCCTTTGCCTTGATGACAGCTTTGCACACTCTTGGCATTCTCTTAACCAGCTTCATGAGGTAGTCACCTGGAATGCATTTCAATTAACAGGTGTGCCTTCTTAAAAGTTAATTTGCAGAATTTATTTCCTTCTTAATGTGTTTGAGCCAATCAGTTGTGTTGTGACAAGGTAGGGTGGTATACAGAAGATAGCCCTATTTGGTAAAAGTCCAAGTCCATATTATGGCAAGAACAGCTCAAATAAGCAAAGAGAAACGACAGTACATCATTACCTTAAGACATGAAGGTCAGTCAATCAGGAACATTTCAAGAACTTTGAAAGTTTCTTCAAGTGTAGTTGCAAAAACCATCAAGCGCTATGATGAAACTGGCTCTCATGAGGACCGCCACAGGAAAGGAAGACCCAGAGTTACCTCTGCCGCAGAGGATAAGTTCATTAGGGTTAACTCCACCTCAGATTGCAGCCAAAATAAATGCTTCGCAGAGTTCAAGTAACAGACATCTCAACATCAACTGTTCAGAAGAGACTGCGTCAATCAGGCCTTCATGGTCAAATTGCTGCAAAGAAACCACTACTTAAAGGACACCAATAAGAAGAAAAGACTTGCTTGGGCCAAGAACCACGAGCAATGGACATTAGACAGGTGGAAATCTGTGGTGTGTGATGGTGTGGGAGTGCTTTGCTGGTGACACTGTCTGTGATTTATTTAGAATTCAAGGCACACTTAACCAGAATGGCTACCAGAGCATTCTGCAGCAATATGCAATCCCATCTGGTTGCGCTTAGTGGGACTATCATTTGTTTTTCAACAGGACAATGACCCAACACACCTCCAGGCTGTGTAAGGGCTATTTGACCAAGAAGGAGAATGATAGAGTGCTGCATCAGATGACCTGGCCTCCACAATCACCCGATCTCAACCCAATTGAGATGGTTTGGGATGAGTTGGACCGCAGAGTGAAAGAAAAGCAGCCAACAAGTGCTCAGCATATGTAGGAAAAGCATTCCAGGTGAAGCTGGTTGAGAGAATGCAAAGAGTGTGCAAAGCTGTCATTAAGGCAAAGGGTGACTACTTTGAAGAATCTCAAATATAAATATATTTTGATTTGTTTAACACTTTTTTGGTTACATGATTCCTGGTTACATGTGATTACACATGATTACATGTGTTATTTCATAGTTTTGATGTCTTCACTATTATTCTACAATGTTGAAAAGAGTAAAAATAAAGAAAAACCACAGAATGAACAGGTGTGTCCAAACTTTTGACAGGTACTGTATGTAAGTCATTGTCTTCAATAAGCAATGTCTATACACTGAACATACAAAACACCAGCTCTTTTCATGACAGACTTACAGTACTCATAGAAATCCACTTCCAGGTGAAAGCTATGATCCCTTACTGATGTCACTTGTTAAATCCCCTTCAATCAGTGTAGATGAAGGGGAAGAGACAAGTTAAATAGGGATTTTTAAGCTTTAAGACATGGGTTGTGTACGTGTGGCATTCAGGGGGTGAATGGGCAAGACAAAAGAGTAAAATGCTTTTGAACAGGGTATGATAGTAGGTGCCAGGTGCACCGGTTTGAGTGTGTCAAGAACTGCAACGCTGCTGGGTTTTTCATGCTCAGCAGTTCCAGTGTGTATCAAGAATGGTCCACCACCCAAAAAACATCCAGCCAACTTGACACAAATGTGGGAAGCATTGGAGTCAACACGGGCCAGCATCCCTGTGGAAAGCTTTTGACATCTTGTAGAGTCCATGCCCCAACAAAGTAAAAAAAAAAAATTGACCAATCCCATGAACCTGCTCAAATGCTAATATAGCTTACCTTTAACTAGTTATTGTTGGTCTTTATCCAGTCTATACAGAGCCAAGCCTACCTGGGAGACAGGGTTGCTGAATATTTTGACCCGCTGCTGGAACAGAACACTCAGTATGCGGTTCTGCTGCTCCAAGTCAAACACGCGTGTCCTCAGCTTCACACACTCCTCTTTTAGGTCCTGGACATTCACCCACACAAGCACAAGGAAGGTGGGTTAAACGTCGTATAAACCGGCTTATAATTATACATGTCCAGTGTGCCTTCCATTATGATTTATGTAGGGCCAGGAGTTTTTCCTGACCATGTGACCTAACCAGGAAACACTTAGTGCCCTTACAAGACATTCTTCATTCATTAAAATGGTAGTATGCATTCATAATATTTTACATACACACGACTCATAGAAAGTGTCCCTATAATATTAATTCTCAAACATGGCACATCAGCAGAAAGTTGATAAGCATATTCCATACTACTGTTCCAGCTGGCTGACAGCCATTCTTACATAGGTAATGTAAAGCGTAGCACAGAGAATTTTCAGCCAACCTTACTTGGCGATATGTTACTTCCTCAATTCCCGAATTGGAAGACAACACATTTCTTCTAAACTTCCATGGCTACTTGCAGGTGGTTCATTTTAAATTGACAAAATGTTACCTTATTAAATGAAATCTTATTTTTTGCTCCATGAAGTGTATGCCGCTATATTACCTATTTCAAATCTTCTCATTTATCAAGACAGGTGAGTGTCTTTGATCGCAAAGCATGATTTGAGTTGCGCCCACCTTTCTCAATAAATGAGAGAAGATGTGAAATAGAATAGACTTCATGGAGCAAAACATTGATTTTATTTAATAACAGAACATTTTCTTAATTCAAACGAACCACCTGCAACTAGCAATGGAAGTTTAGAAGACATGCATTGTCTTCCAAGTCGGAAATTGAGGAAGTATCGCCAAGTAAAGGGTTGGTTAAAAATTCTCTGTGCTATGCTTTACATTACCTAAGTAACAACGGCAATCAGCCAGCTGGAACAGTAGTAATGGCTTGACTAGCCAATGTTTTAATAGTTAGTAGTGACTATGTGGTTTTTCAGTTTCAATAGACATGACGTGCTAACTAGAACACAACTAATTCTATTCATCATTATTAGCATTCCATCATTATTTATTTTATAGCCTCCCTTAGACTTGATTGACTTTAATGATGCTTTAATCAAACAAAACAAAGACAAACCTTTTGAGTGAGGAGCGCTTGAACAACCTGATTAGCCACCTTCAAGCAAAAGAGAGCAGAGCGAGAGAGGAGATAAACAAAAGAGAGACATTGCAATAACAATACACTCAAAGAAAAGTTAAGACAACGGTCAGTCAACATGTCATGATAAAGAAATCTTTGTCTTTCAGGCTTGTTGCACAACGTTTGTGTGAAGATGCAGAGACATTTACCTCTCCAATGTTTTAATTTTCCCCCATGATGAAATCGGGGAGGGGACTGTGAATCTGCCTCCCTCAGTTTGTTTGAACTTTAGTCACACGCGATATCTCAGACAGCATTGGGATGATTTTGACTAAACTTGGGTGAATGATGCATCCTGCTATAGAGATCTGGCATTTACAAAAGTACACAGGAGTGATAGTAATTAACTGAAATGAGTTAGTCACACTCGATATCTCAATTGGCCCAAGGGGGGAGCTGCATCATTCATGGGGGACAACAAGTTTACTGTTGCCTTGTTGTTGTTTGTTTTTTTGTTTCAAGGGCCCTAGTTGTTACTTTCATGACATATATTTAAAGCTTATACTATCACTATGTACATCTCTACAGTTGATTGTGTGTGTGTGTGTGTTTAGGACAGCCATTGGAATGTTGTAGATGGTAAATCCCCACATGCCCCTCATTAAGTTCTGATTCAGTACAGTTGCGTATTAAGCCATGGCTAAAGTCTAGTGTTTGTTGTTCGGGAAAAGAGAGATAAATAGATGCCAGAAGATTCAAATCAAATCAAATTTTAAGTGTTAAATAAAAAATAGATAAGTAGAAAATAGAAAATAAAAGTAACTAATAATTAAACAGCAGCAGTAAAATAACAATAGCGAGGCAATATACAGGGGCTACCGGTACAGAGTCTATGTGCGGGGGCACCGGTTAGTTGAGGTAATTGAGGTAATGTGTACATGTAGGTAGAGTTAAAGTGACTATGCATAGATAATAAACAGAGATTAGCAGCAGCGTAAAGAGGGGTCTGGGAAGCCCTTTGCTTAGCTGTGACTATGCATAGATAATAAACAGAGATTAGCAGCAGCGTAAAGAGGGGTCTGGGTAGCCCTTTGCTTAGGAGTCTTATGGGCTTGGGGGTAGAAGCTGTTAAGAAGCCTTTTGGACCTTGATTGGCACTCCGGTACCGCTTTCTGTGTGGTAGCAGAGAGAACAGTCCATGACTAGGGTGGCTGGAGTCTTATTAGGGCCATCCTCTGACACCGCCTGGTATAGAGGTCACGGATGGCAGGAAGCTTGGCCCCCGGTGATGTACTGGGCTGTACGCACTACCCTCTGTAGTGCCTTGCGGTCGGAGGCCGAGCAGTTGCCATACCAGGCAGTGATGCAACCAATCAGGATGTTCTCGATGGTGCAGCTGTAGAACCTTTTGAGGATCCGAGGACCCATGCTAAATCTTTTCAGTCTCCTGAGGGGGAATAGGCTTTGTCGTGCCCTCTTCACTGCTGTAGTGTGTTTGGACCATGATAGTTTGTTGGTGATGTGGACACCAAGGAACTTGAAACTGTCAACCTGCTCCACTGCACCCTGTCGATGAGAATGGGGACGTGCTCGGGACTCCTTTTCCTGTCGTCCACAATCATCTCCTTTATCTTGATCACGTTGAGGGAGAGGTTGTTGTCCTGGCACCACAAGGCTTGATCTCTAATGGCCGTTTACAGCTCATTGAGTGTGGTCTTAGTGCAAGCATCTGTTTGTGGTGGTATATAGACAGCTACGAAAAATACAGATTTAAACTGTCTTGGTAAATAGTGTGGTCAACAGCTTATCATGAGATACTCTACCTCAGGCGAGCAAAACCTTGAGACTTCCTTAGACATCATGCCCCAGCTGTTGTTTACAAATATATATAGACCGCCACCCCTTGTCTTATCAGAGGCCGCTGTTCTATCCTGATGAAAAAGCTTAAAATGTATGTATGTTATTCATGTCGTCGTTCAGCCAACCCTACCGTTATGCTTGTTTACACTGAGCTGCGCTGGGGTCGGACAGCATGACTGTGTATATCAAGACACTTTAGAGCCAGCGGGAGATATGGCCAGATACTATTTTTGCCGCACTAACAATTGAAATAAATGTCTTTAAAAATGGAAGGCAGTTGTGATGAGGCAAGATCAGGTGGTACCATTCTAGCCAATGAGAGGGCAGATACGTGTGTGAACAACCACAATGGTCCTTGCTATCCTGGATCCTTAGGTTGTCCCTACCCCATTGAAGTTGAAATTTAAAACAGTTAGGGTAGGGTTTAGGGAAGTGACATCCCAAAGATCCTGGATAGCACTAAGAGGCACAACTCCAATATAAAGTGTTTTTTTCTTAAAGTTGCCGTGATGTCAGGTGTCCTACTTATATCAGTACACTCGTAACAACCTAATAACCTAAGATTTACAAAATGTATATTCGATCAAATAAGCCTCAAGTAGCAAGTAACCAATTACATTTTTTGTTGACCAATTTCAACACTCTCATTGACCTCGTTGCAAAAACTCCTCTCTTGGTGAGCGCAAAAAAACACCTGCTGGAGAAGACAGATTTTGGGCCGAGTTCGCTTCGCCCCTTTCTCTCTGATGTATCTCAATCCAGGGATGAGAAATGCGATGTACTCCAAATTGTCACATTATCCCCACTGTTACACAACTGCTAGTTTTTCCAAAAAGCTGCCCTTTTTGTCCTCATTCTAGGTAGCAGAAGCATAGAGAATGATAGAAGCATCTAGTCGTCAAAAGGCCATATTAACATGGGCAGCACCATCGAGGGCTTCTGCCATTTTATTGTAGTCAACTGGGTGCGACTTCCAACTTCATTGACTGATCCCCCCTGGTGACCCTGTTGGAGTCATGTCCAACAGGATCATTAGGAGGGATCAGCCAATCGTGAAGAAGAAAATTGACTACTTCAAAATGGAGATAGCCTCAATGGCGCTGCCCATGGTGTCACAGATGCTATAATGGCACAGATACAAAGATGAGTCCTCTATATATCTCTATGAGCAGAAACGACGTCAGCCATTTTGAAATGGCACTAGAACGTGTGTTGAACAACAAAGGATATTCAGCCAATCAGGCTCCGTGCAGACTACGTCGTCACGCTATGGAAATGTCCAAATAAAAGTACAGCGTGGTTTATGGCTTAGTATATGTCAAACTCTCCCAAAACTATGGATGCTCTTCCAGTACAATAATTGCTAATCACATCGACGGGGCTGTAGTGGAGCAGGTCGAGAGCTTCAAGTTCCTCTGTGTCCACATTACTAAGGACCTTTCATGGTGCAAACACACAGTCATGAAGAGGGCACAACAATGCCTCTCCTCCTCAGGAGGATGAAAAGATTTGGCAATGGGCCTTCAGATCCTCAAAAAGTTCCACAACTGCACCAACGAGAACATCTTGACTGGTTGCATTACCGACCATAAGGCGCTACAGAGGGTAGTGCGTAAGGCCCCAGTACATCACTGGGGCCGAGCTCTCTGCCATCCAGGACCTCTATACCAGGCGTTGTCAGAGGAAGGACCTAAAAGTTGTCAAAGACTCCACTTCTATCTGCTATCTCACGGCTAACAGTACCGGAACCAAAAGGATTCTAAACCGCTTCTATCCCCAAGCCATAAGACTGTTTAACAGTTCATCAAATGGCTACCCTGACTATTTGCATTGACCCCATTTTTATTTTCACTGACTCTCTTGCACCGGCTCTATGCACACTCACTGGACTCTACCCACACACTCACACATACTACACCGTCACTCCAACACACACATACACCCATCCACCTACATACGCTCACACACACAAAACACACAAGCAAATTGATGCCACACACTCACACACTCAGTGGTAGAAAAAGTACCCAATTGTCATATGTGGGTAAAATTAAAGATACCTTAATATAAAAGTATTTGGTTTTAAATATACTTAAGTATCAAAAGTAAACGTAACTGCAAAAAATATACTTATGTATCAAAGTATGAATCATTTCTAATTGCTTCTAAAATGTATGGAGTAAAAAGTACATTGTTCTTTAAGAATGTAGTGAAGTAAAAGTAAAAGTAGTCAAATATATAAATAGTAAAGTACAGATACACCCCAAAACTACTTATGTAGTACTTTAAATTATTTTTACTTAAGTACTTTACACCACTACACACACTCACACATAGACACACTTTCACACTCTTTACAAACGCTGCTACAGCTCTGTTTACGATCTATCCTGATTGCCTAGTCACTTTTACCCCTACCTACATGTACATATTACCTCAACTACTTCGTAACCCCTGCACATTGATTCAGTAACGGTACTCCTTGTTTATAGTCTCGTTATTTTATCGTGTTACTATTTATTTTTTGCACGTTATTGTTTACTTTTTAGAGAGTCCTTTCCGCCGTGCAGTCATTCATCACTCCCCTCACGGGCGCAGGTACAGGGGACCTACTTACTGCAAAAACAGGACTCAGGCTGGTCTTCATACTGTACTGAATAGCAATGTTATGAATTTCTCACTGTGAATTCATTTGCTATTGTGATATTGATTGTGATTCCAAATGTTTGCTAAGACAGGGTTCAGTGCTGCTTTTGGAGCTCCAACAAGGAAGCAAACTATTCAAAGACAACAACAATGTTCTAGTGTGTGACTGTTTATTACCTTTGTTAACGCACCCTTGACAATGACACGGATTACTAATTCATTATTGTACTTCAGACGAGCATCCATAGTTTCCGGAGAGTTTGACATACGCTAAGCCATTCCCCACACACAGGACTTTTATTTTGATATTTGCACAGCTCGACGATGTAGTCCGCACAGAGCCTGATTGGCTGACAATCCTTTGTTGTTCAATGCACATTCTAGTGTCATTTCAAAATGGACGATGTGGCTTCTGTTACTTAGCATGAGGACGAAAAGGGCGGCTTGCCTAACAAAAAGCGGCCCTACGAAAACTAGTAGTCTTTCAAACTTCCCGGTGTAACAGCTGGGATAATGAGACAATTCTGAGTACATGGCATTTCTCATCCCTGGATTGAGGTATGTTTTCCGAGCCATATCTCTACTGTGTATTGATCTACACAGTCATGCTGTCCGACTCTAGTGCAGCTACCTAACTAGGAGAGTAGTTTGCACATTTGTTACTCCTGGTTTGATACTTTTATCCTCTTTTACACTGTTTCAAATCTGTCTGTTTAAACTGCTGTACTTCTTATAATTAAAACAAGCTTTTTCGTGACAGTCTCAAGTCTTTTCAATAACGTTTTAATGTGAGAGGCCCTCCGTCCTTATTTGACGGTAGCATTGAATATGAATGAAGGTAGCGGAATATCATGAAGGGCTTGAATTTATATAATTGTGCAATTATGTTGTTTATTTTCAGAGATCATTCAACATTTTTGCATTTTCAAGTGTGATGTTGAATGCATTACATATTGCCAACTGTGTGAGCTGGTAGGGGGCAGAGATGCTGTAGAAATGTGATTTAGGATTTAAGATCCTTCCAGAAGATAGTGGTCCTTTTGGAGGGCACTTTGAAAGGTGATGAGTTGCTACTAATGACAAAGATGAGCTGGTCAAGAGTTGCGTAACAGTGACCACTAATTCACAGCTATCACATGGCATAATTGTATCTAATGAGTTTCGCTAACCTTAAGTAACACTCATAAGAGCTGAAGCTGTCAAATCTACCATTCCAGTGTTTTAATTGCTAAATTGTATTTACTTCGCCACCATGGCCTAATTATTGCCTTTACCTCCCTTATCTCACCAGAGTTGGTGACCACAGTTGCTCACATTGTATATAGACTTATTTTTCTACTGTATTATTGACTGTATGTTTGTTTTACTCCATGTGTAACTCTGTGTTGTTGTATGTGTCGAACTGCTTTGCTTTATCTTGGCCAGGTCGCAGTTGTAAATGAGAACTTGTTCTCAACTGGCCTACCTGGTTAAATAAAGGTGAAATAAAATAAAAGAGGATGGGAGGAAGGCTGGAAATTGATATACAGCAGTAATCTGTAAGCAGAAATTTGAACACAGACAGATTATTCTTTGTCTGAAAGACAATTGCGCCTCCCCCAAACATACCATGCTGGCTCAGATCATTTCTTTCACATTGTCCATTTCAGCAGATCCTGAAACAATGGTAGATGAGTACCCGGGCTAGCGCAGACAGAATACAGCAGGGATCATCAACTAGATTCAGTCGCAGTTCTATTTTTTTCTTGAGCGGATGGTCTGGGGGCTGGAACATAATTAAGCAATAAGGCCCGAGGGGGTGTGGTATATGGCCAATATACCACGGCTAAGGGCTGTTCTTATTCACGAAGCAACGCAGAGAGCCTGGATACAGCCCTTAGCCATGGTATATTGCCCATATACCACAAACCCCTGAAGTGCCTTTTTGCTATTATAAAAGTAATTAGATCAGTAAAAATACATGTTTTGTCATACCCGTGGTATACCACGGCTGTCAGCCAATCAACATTCAGGGTTCGACCCACCCAGTTTATAATAACAAATAATTTGTCGACTGCAAATTGACTGCAAGAAGCAAACCGATATGTTTGACTAAAACATAATACTTTCAACCATTGCTTATATTTTTATACAATCACGTGTCTCTTTATTATACGTGGGAATAGTAGGGAACAGATATCTTACATTAAAATCACTTGGAGCTCATTCCCTTGTGTCCAACAAAGATAGAAATATATGCACATACAGTGCATTCGCAAAGTATTCAGACCGCTTGACTTTTCCACATTTTGTTAGGTTACAGCCTTATTCTAAAATTGATTAAATCGTTGTTCTCCCCTTATCAATCTAGACACAATACCCCATGATGACAAAGCAAAAACTAGGTTTTAGAAATGTTTGCAAATGTATTAAAATTAAACAGAAAAATCACATTTACAAAGGTATTCAGACCCTTTACGCAGTACTTTGTTGAAGCACCTTTGGCAGCGATTACAGCCTCGAGTCTTCTTGGGTATGAAAAATAACAAGCTTGACACACCTGTATTTGGGGAGTTTCTCCCATTCTTCTCTGCAGATCCTCTCACGCTTTGTCAGGTTGGAGGGGGAGCGTTGCTGCACAGCTATTTTCAGGTCTCTACAGAGATGTTCGATCAGATTCAAATCTGAGATTTGGCTGGGCCACTCAAGGACATTCAGAGACTTGTCCTGAAGCCACTCCAGCGTCGTCCGGGTTAGGATTTGGCCGGGGTAAGCCGTCATTGTAAATAAGAATTTGTTCTTAACTGACTTGCCTAGGTTAAATAAACAAATAAATATAGCTATCATGACAACTCTGATGTCATCATGACACAAAGCACCCTGAGAGATTGCCTGGGTTTGGAACATTCGTTTTGATGGGCTTTTTTTGGCAGAGTGAATTACTCTCACTACAGTTGTGTTGAAACATTTTGTCTTCTACCTGAATACTTAAAATTCAAGAGGGCAACGATTGCCATGGTAACTGCCTCATTAAGGAAGCCTCTTCAAAAATGGAGAGGGAGATGGAGAGACAATCAGCCCGTTGTAATGGATGAGAGGAGGAAAGGAGCACACTCAACCCACACTAGCTCACTCCTGGCCAGTCTCTGAGTAGGAGGAGAGGTCTCATCCCTTAGAACTCCCATGCTTAACTCTCATTAGATTCAAACCCTGTATAACAACGCTCTATACTTTGTGGATGTTTCTGTAAGGAAACTACAGGAATTCCTAGTCCTTTCCAGACCTTATCAAGGATTTCAGCTTAGAGTAAACCAAGTGAGCTGTGTGTCTGTGAGAGATAGAGAGAGAGAAATACACACTCACCTCATCCAGACAACGTTCATACTGCTTCCTCTGGTTGTCGTTCTCCATCGTCAAGGCAGAGTTCTCCGCCTGTAACAGCAAACACCTCCAGATAAACTGAATATGTACACAAAAAACACCTTCACATGTGTCCATAAATCTGTGAACAATTCCAGTCTTCCAGATAAAGATACCACATGTATACAACATATACACATCGTCTCTTGACTGAGCTGAAGGTAACCCCGGTGCTTCTTAAGATGGTCATGCCATGAGATTTTACTTCTAACCAAATTAATTAGAGCAAGCCTTTCATCTCATTAACTGTCCATAACATATACTAACAGAATTCTGACCAGAGTTATATGCCCGTAACTTAGACATTCATGTGAATCTGTGTTGAGGTTAAAAGTTATTGTAAAGCACCCTTATCTCAGTGTTTCTGCTATTGAGTCTCACTACTCCAAGGTCTGTGCAATTCCTCCAGTTCATCTCTATTAAAACATGTCAGCATCGCCCGGGTTAGGGGAGGGTTTGGCCGGCAGGGATGTTCTTGTCCCACCGCGCTCTAGCGACTCCTGTGGCGGGCCCGTGCGCAATGCACGCTGACACGGTCTCCAGGTGTACGGTATTTCCTCCGACACATTGGTGCGGCTGGCTTCCGGGTTAAGCGGGCATTGTGTCAAGAAGCAGTGCTGCTCGGCTGGGTTGTGTTTCGGAAGACGCACGGCTCTCGACCTTCACCTCTCCCGAGTCCGTACGGGAGTTGCAGCGATGGGACAAGACTGAAACTACCAATTGGATACCACGAAATTGTGGTAAAAAAATTATAGGAAAGACAAAGAAAAGAAGAGATATTTTTAAATAACCCTTGACACAAATTCAAACGGCTCATTGCTGGCTTTTGGCTGGTAATCCAGGTTGTTTAGTTCTCCAGGTGTGTTCATATGACCTACTGTGTGGAGTTATTGCCTAGCACTGGTTCTGGAATGGTGAACGTCTGAGCAACACTCATTTAAAAAGAGTGGTCATATAAATCACAACAGAAGTGTCTGAACAGAAGGCAAAGTGCTTCTGAGGAGAAAGAGATCGTAGGACACTGATAGATCATAGAACACTGATTCAGAAGGGTTGGGTTAAATGCGGAAGACACATTTCATTTGAATGCAATCAGTTGTGCAACTGACTAGGTACCCCTTTCCCTTCACTTGGAGTCAAAAAGGCCAACGAAGTCATAGATAGTCATAGATAGTAAGAATATCTCATTTAAAGGTCACGGAAATCCATGTTATGAGCTTGAACTTTAAGAGGTAGGGTATGGGTAAGATATGGCCTGGATGGGGCCTCAATCTGCTATTGATGTAATATCACTTCACCTTTCCAAATGAGTCTTATTGATTTACAAGCTGTACTCATTTGCCGATCATTCCACTACTTTCTAGCGTTATCCAGGCCTTCCATTTTGATTGACATGCAGTTAACACAGTTTCAACCCAGATATCTGTCTCACTCCGTTGACTCCTCAGCAAGCAAATGTGAAACAAATGACTTTTTGGTTGAGGTTGTGAAGAGAATCAAATGAGAGGCTTCTCCAGACAGTGAGCACAGTGGGCTGGATCTGTGTTCATTTGTTTATTGACTCACGTTCATATGCAGCAAATTGTTCATTGCACATTACACATGCTCCCAAGTGTGCCTTCACGGCTGGAAAACTAGGAAAGTAGTTTGAAATTAAATGGAAAAACATGTCAGGTCAATGAGTTTCAGTCTAAAAGTGTAATTACATGTATAATTTAAAGGGATAGCATCCACCATGAAAATATGAGTCTGAAAATATCCAATAGGGTCTACAGAGGCAGACACGTTAATCAATGTAATTCAAGAAGCCAGTTTATCTAATGGCATTACTAAAGAAGTCAAGGTCATGATTGCATGCTAAATGGAATTTGGATATCGTCCTCCATGGAGATGTCCTCAATTCCAGATGAATTTCATGATAACAAAATGAAAACTATGAAGGCTATTGCTGTTAGATGACAATGTTTGCATTAATCCAGTCTAATTCATGGATGGATATAATAGTCCATTACTCCTGCTGATCCCTTGATCATCAATATATCTGATTGGGGTATAGGCCTAAATCACAGTCACACGGGGTGGGGCACAGTTATGAAATCCTTTCTGTATGAACTGGTAAAGCAAAGGTAGACAAAAAAAAATGTATGTCGTACTCCTATTTCTGTTTTATGTGGTGCATGAATCCTTTACTTTTCCTGGTTCATTAAAAAGACTGGTAAAATTGTATTAGTCAGAGCATCACTATTCCACATGTATGTATTTCAGGGGAATAAATTATCACTATTACTGATCTGGGATCTGCAGACAGATGGTAAGTTCTATTTGCTTCTGTAGAGCAGGTGTGATTAAGGAATACTATCACAGGATCATGGGCATGGAATCATTTCTGGGTAACAATTAAGTACCATACTGTGATTGTTTTCAATTAAAATTGTCATAAAGAAGAATTTAAAAAACATCTTATCAAATAGCAATTTCTCAAGCATTTTTGCTAAGACTGTCTGGGAGTGTTTTCAGGTTTGGAACTCTCTTTCTTATTGGTCTATTAGCCAATGTACTGCCTGGTGATGACACCAGGCAGGCCACAACTCCATCCCACCCCAACAGGCTTAAATTTCATGCACTTTTTTCAAACAGCTCTTACACTAAAAGGGCATTATCATCATTTTTTGAATTTCAAACTATTATTCCAACTTTATAGTGTTTTTGACTGTACTGGGCCTTCAACTACCTTGTCAGTGATTGAATTATCACACACAGGATATGACTAAGTACTGTCAAGTCAGACCCAGTCTTCTCTGCGTGAATTAGGGCCGGATTACCTAACAAGTACGCAGGGACCCCGGAAGTCGGTGTCCCAGGTCCCCAAATGCACCTTTTTTTCAGGTCTTTTTACATATAAATTATTTAAATGGACAGAATGAATAGAGTAGAAAATAATCATTGTCATCTTATTTTTTCACCAAGCTTCTGTCTGCTTTAACCTGGAACTATGTATTCAATGAGCTCTTAGCTCGTAATGGAATCAGCCATGATTGACGGTCTAAGGAATGATACCTGGCAGCTATAACAGACAGAATTACTGTGTATAGTTTTCAAAGTGTTTCTATCCGCTTCAGTACAATGCCCGATGCAATATCGTATCCTCATACAATTCTGAAGAATTTAAAAAGTTATCTTTGTGGGCCATATTCAGACTAAAGATACAAGCAGGGGCAGGCTTTTGCTCCAGCCAAGCAGTAACACACCTAATTCAAATAACCATAGCAGGACCTATTGGCATTGATTAGCAGAATCAAGTGTTTCTGCTTGGTGGGAGAGAAAGCCTCCAAGACTGTCCGTCCCTGACCTACATACAAGTAACATCATTGTGACTGGCACTGTATTTACTTTTCATTTATGCTTAAATCATGATCTTAATGATATAATACAAATGAAGCATGTGCCAATGTGAGTGAGCTTCAAATTCCTGAACAACTTTGATTATAACCAAGTATATGGTATTACAGCAAAAAATAAACCATGGTAATTCACCCTATGAAGTCATTCTTATCCATAATTGAGGATGGAGAGAGGTACTAAGTGGAGAAGAGACCCTACCGTGCCTGAGCTTACCTCCAGGGCCCGTAGTCGCTCTAGAAGGGGCTTGGCCTCGTGGGAGTCCTCCTCATGTCTGCTACTGCTGGCTCCTGGAGAGTTGGTCCTCCTCTCTATCAACGGGGGTGTTGGGCCCTCCAGACTGTTCTGCTGTTTCCACATCTCCTCCAGGAGTTTGTTCTAAACCATTGAAAGAGGGGTTGGAGAGAAACAGAGCTGTTGAAACAGTTGCATTGCCTATTGGAACTAACTGGGTATGTGCCTCGTCAATTTTCTCCAACCTACAAGATACACATAGTATTAATGGAAAGATCTTGAATTTGGCCATCATTTGTGGATTTTATTTAATCATATACAGTAGGTGAACTGCTATTCTGGATTTGCAGTTTGCTGTATAGGGATGTAGCTACAAGCACTGTGCAGGAGTGCAAATTTAAGACTTCCAATGCGTTGTATTTTGACTCCTTCCAAGAAAATCAATCACAGGATTTGTTTGATGTTATATTTTATATTCTGTAGCTGCCTCTTCCCAATTAAAGTTAGTTTGATAGCCACCACTAATACTGTAGATTACTTCTTATTTTTCTGGCTGCTCATTTGACTGGTTTTCCACCTTAACTCATATGGGTGTCTTTGGTTGACCCCCCAATATTTATTGATTGAACCATAGAGATCATTTATCCCAATTTTTCTAACATTATGAAAATGGGACCCCAGATGTTACAAAAACATCAGCATTTACGAAAGTCTCCTTCCTTGCATCAATCCATGAAGTCTTGTGAACTGCTGTTTAAAAATGCATTGTGAATTATGAGGCTTATTTGCATTTGTAATACGCTTCGTTGGTTTTTATGTCAAGCACTTTTACCCTCGCTACCTACACCAATCAATTGCATCTCACAAGTGCTAAAGGTGAGGACTAATCGAAAAGATAGAGGCGTGTGGGTGCATAGTGTGCCGTCTAGTCTACAAAACGTCACGGCCTCAAATCGATTTAGTGTTCATCACATAGATACTTTCTCAGAACCAAGCAACCATCCAGTAGACAATTAGTAAGGCCTCCAGGCAAGCATAGTTGGCTCATAATGACTTGCAGTGTAGTAATGAAATGCAGTGTAGTCCTCTGTGGCTCAGTTGGTAGAGCATGGTGCTTGCACCGGCAGGATGGTGGGTTCGTTTCCCACAGGGGACCCGTATGAAAAAGTATAACAATGCATGCATTCTCACTACTGTAAGTTACTCTGGATAAAAGTGTCTGCTAAAATGTATAATGTAAATGTTTTACATAATCGTGCACTATATTGGCACCACTTTCCCATTAATCCTGATTAAGAATATGTTACAGGTACTTAAAACCTGAATATTTGCTGAAGACCTCACATTGGGTTAATCTTACACAGATGTCATGGTAAAATGTCACCGCATTGTATTTTAACGAACCTGGCCTTTTGAACCAGCCCACCCCAGCTTATTAACTCCTTTGGGACTGTGGTTAGCATACTCGCCTTGGGGCCAGGTGACCAAGGTTCAAATACCACCAGTGGTGGTACTTACTCCTGGTGGTAGCTGCATTAGTGTCAGAATGTATGACTGGCCTAAGATGCTGTATGACAGTCGTCAGGAGATTTGATAGCATCTAACCTAAGGGTTGCCACTCATCCCTCTGTCTCTTCTGGATGCCCTATCACCATGCTACTGTGTACAGTACAACATTTCAGGGTATTGCCAATGATTGGACATTTCAGAAAGTTATACGATATGATTTTATTTTTTATGGATTGTTCACAGCCTTTAATCTAACACTGTTTATAAAGGAACCTGTAGGGTGATTTATCAAGGGTTGCATACTTGTATAATAAAATATTTGGTTTATTTAATAAAATAAACAGAAAGTAAGTAAGAACAAATATGGTCAATGTTCTACCTTGTAGGCTTTCATAAGGTCCAGTGGATCCACGCTGGGGCCCTCCAGTGTGTCCTGGTTCTGTAGCAGGCTCCTCACAGTCTCCTCCATACTGCAGGCACACAGAGTATTGGGACCAATCAGAACATAGACCATGCAATAAACAAGCCTGTTTTACAACAGGGCATGCAACAGAAAATGATTAGTCCATCCGTTTCAGTCAGTTTTCATTCTGTTTGGTGCCTAATGAACACAACCCAGGTTCCAATATGGGATCAATAGGCTAGTTCGGGTATTTTTCTGGATCAAAAAGGGGATTAGGTGGTGGGCATGGCAGGGGGTGTGGCAATGGGAGCGATCGACCCGTCGACGAGACTGAATTTCTTTACTTCCCCCCCATCTTGCCAGTTTAGAGACATTTTTGAATTTTGTGGCCAATTTTCTGCCATTCCAACATTTTCTCCATGGAGCTGAGAGACATTTTTACAATTTAAAGCTAATTTCCTGCAATTATACACATTGTGCCATAGAGCTGAGAGAACATTTTGCAGTTTTAAAATGAATTTTATGTAATTCTATGCATTCTGCCATGGCTAATGCTGTGTTCTTCTGCTCAAACACAGGGATGGACTTAAGCTGCCCGCTAGCCGGTGGCTAGTACTTTTCAGACAAGGCTAGTTGTAAATGTGGTAAACTAGCCTGCCTGCTACTGAAATGTTGTATTTTCAAATATCTCATGGAACATATTTTGGACCAGGGCTGGTAAAATATTGCAGTCTACTAGCCCAGCTGGCCAGTGCCAAAAAACAAAAATGACATCCATACTCAAAGATTATAACAAAATCAATACTGCTAAATTCATTGTTTTTGGAATTTTCAATTCTCCCTGACTGTCTAGCTTGATGATTGTTGGTTCTCAAAGATGAGAAAAATACACTCAGTGGTCAGTTTATTAGGTACAACACCCTGTGGCTGTGGCTTGCTTTATGAACCAGGCAGATAGGTATCAAGGCATTCAGTTAGTGTTCGATTGAATGTTAGAACGGGCAAAACAAGTGTCCTAGATAACTTTGAACTTGGTATGATCATTAGTGCCAGGCGCGCCGGTTCCAGTATTTAAGAGAAGAAAAACTCCTAGGCTTTTCAAGCACAACAGTGTCTAAGGTTTACCGAGAATGGTGCAACAAACAAAAACATTCAGTCAGCGGAAGTCCTGTGGGCGAAAACAGCTTGTTAATGAGGTCGAAGAGGTCGAAGGAGAATGGAAAGAATCGTGCAAGCTAACAGCCCGGGCCACAAACAGGCAAATAACGGAACAGTACAGCTGTGGTGTGCAGTATGACATCTCGGAAATCACAGATGGGCTATTGCAGCAGAAAACCACATCGGATTCCACTCGTATCAGCTGAAAACAAGAAGAAACGGATGAAGTGGGCACCAAAACTGTAATATTGAGGAGAATAAAAACATTGCATGGTCTGACGAATACCGATTCCTTTTGCGTCATGCTGATGGCAGAGTCAGGATTTGGCGTAAGCAGCATGAGTCCATGACCCCATCCTGCCTGGTGTCAACACTACAGGCTGGTAGAGGTAGTGTAAGCGCGTGGGGAACATTTTCCTGGCACACGTTAGGTCCGTTGATACCAATTGAGCAATGTTTCCATGCCACAAAGAACTAAGGCTGTTCTGGAGGAAATGGTGGGTCTGACCGGTACTAGAGAAACTGGCAACTAAGTTTACATAGGTATTTTAACTTTTCTATGTACATGTATACAGTACCAGTCAAAAGTTTGGACACACCTACTCATTCAAGGGTTTTTCTTTATTTTTTACTGTTTTCTACATTGTACAATAATAGTGAAGACATCTTAACTATGAAATTACACATATGGAATTATGTAGTAACCAAAAAAGTGTTAAATAAATCAAAACATATTTGAGATTCTTCAAAGTAGCCACCTTGATGACAGCTTTGCACACTCTTGGCATTCTCTCAATCACCTTCATGAGGAATACTTTTTTAACAGTTTTGAAGGTGTTCCCACATTTGCTGAGCACTTGTTGGTTTCTTTTCCTTCACTCTGCGGTCCAACTCATCCCAAACCATCTCAATTGGGTTGAGGTCGGGTGAATGTGGATACCTGGTCATCTGATGCAGCACTCCATCACTCTCCTTCTTGGTCAAATAGCCCTTACACAGCCTAGAGGTGTTTTTTGGGGTCATTGTCCTGTTGAAAAACAAATGATAGTCCCATTAAGTGCAAACCAGATGGGATGGTGTATTGCTGCAGAATGCTGTGGTAGCCATTCTGTGTGCCTTGAATTTTAAATAAATCACAGACAGTGTCACCAGCAAAGCATGCCCACACCATCACACCTCCAAGCTTCACGGTGGGAACTACACATGCAGAGATAATCAGTTCACCTACTCTGCATCTCACAAAGACACGGCAGTTGGAACCAAAAAACCCAAATTTGGACTCATGAGATGAAAGGTCACATTTCCACCGGTCTAATGTCCATTGCTTGTGTTTCTTGGCACAAGCAAGTCGTCTCTTCATATTGGTGTCCTTTAGTAGTGGTTTCTTTGCAGCAATTTGACCACGAAGGCCTGATTTCAAGCAGTCTCCTCTGAACAGTTGATGTGTCTGTTACTTGAACTCGGTGAAGCATTTATTTGGGCTGCAATCTGAGGTGCAGTTAACTCTAATGAACTTCTTCTCTGCAGCAGAGGTAGCTCTGGGTCTTCCTTTCCTGTGGCGGTCCTCATGAGAGACAGTTTTATAATAGTTCAAAGTTCTTGAAATGTTCCGCATTGACTGACCTTCATGTCTCAAGGTAATGATGTACTGTCGTTTCTCTTTGCTTATTTGAGCTGTTTTTGCCATAATTTGGACTTGGACTTTTACCAAATAGGGCTATCTTCTGTATACCAGCCCTACCTTGTCACAACACAACTGATTGGCTGAAACGCATTAAGAAGGAAAGATATATATATATATAATTTATTTGTATTTACACTATCAATCAAAATTGGTCGCTTAGAAATGTCCTTGTTTTTGAAAGAAAGGCACATATTTTGTCCATTAAAATAACATAAAATTGATCATAAATACAGTGTTGTAAATTACTATTGTAGCTGGAAACGGCCAATTTTTTTATGAAATATCTACGTAGGTGTACAGAGGCCCATTATCAGCAACAATCACTCCTGTGGTCAATGGGACGTTGTTTTAGCTAATCCAAGTTTATAATTTTAAAAGGCTAATTGATCATTTAGAAAACCCTTTTGCAATTATGTTAGCACAGCTGAAATTGTAGTCCTGACTAAAGAAGCAATAAAACTATCCTTCTTTAGACTAGTTGAGTATCTGGAGCATCAGTATTTGTGGGTTCGAATACAGGCCCAAAATGGCCAGAAACAAATAACTTTCTAATGAAACTCATCACTCTATTCTTGTTCTGAGAAATGAAGGCTATTCCATGTGAGAAATTGCCAAGAA
This sequence comes from Salvelinus namaycush, assembly GCF_016432855.1. Lineage (NCBI taxonomy): Eukaryota > Metazoa > Chordata > Actinopteri > Salmoniformes > Salmonidae > Salvelinus > Salvelinus namaycush. Next base: position 44,809,735 of record NC_052325.1, read on the forward strand.
ACTGAAGATCTCGTACAACGCTGTATACTACTCCCTTCACAGAACAGCGCAAACTGGCTCTAACCACAATAGAAAGAGGAGTGGGAGGCCCCGGTACACAACTGAGCAAGAGGACAAGTACATTAGAGTGTCTAGTTTGAGAAACAGACACCTCACAAGTACTCAACTGGCAGCTTCATTAAATAGTACCCGCAAAACACCAGTCTCAACGTCAACAGTGAAGTGGCGACTCTGGGATGCTGGCCTTCTAGGCAGTTGCAAAGAAAAAGCCGTATCTCAGACTGGCCAATAAAAAGAAAAGATTAAGATGGTCAAAAGAACACAGACACTGGACAAAGGAAGATCGGGAAAAGGTGTTATGGACAGACAAATCTAAGTTTGAGGTGTTCAGATCACAAAGAAGAACATTCGTGAGATGCAGAAAAAATGAAAAGATGCTAGAGCAGTGCTTGACGCCATCTGTCAAGCATGGTGGAGGCAATGTGATGGTCTGGGGGGGCTTTGGTGGTGGTAAAGTGGGAGATTTGAACAGGGTAAAAGGGATTTTGAAGAAGGGAGGCTATCACTCCATTTTGCAACGCCATGCCATACCCTGTGGACGGCGCTTAATTGAAGCCAATTTCCTCCTACAACAGGACAAGGACCCAAAGCACAGCTCCAAACAATGCAAGAACTATTTAGGGAAGAAGCAGTCAGCTGGCCAGCACAGTCACCGGATCTCAACCCTATTGAGCTGTTGTGGGAGCAGCTTGACAGTATGGTACGTAAGAAGTACCCATCAAGCCAATCCAATTTGTGGGAGGTGCTTCAGGAAGCATGGGGTGAAATCTCTTCAGATTACATCAACAAATTGACAACTAGAATGCCAAAGGCCTGCAAGGCTGTAATTGCTGCAAATGGAGGATTATTTGGGTAAAGCAAAGTTTGAAGGACACAATTATTATTTCAATGAAAAATCATTATTTATAACCTTGTCAACGTCTTGACTATATTTACTATTCATTTTGCAACTTATTTCATGTATGTTTACTTGGAAAACAATGACATTTCTAAGTGACCCCAAACTTTTGAACGGTGCTGTATATTTTTTTACACTGTTTGGACTAAGGTGGCCCAAAGAAAGGCTTAGGTGGCCTGCCCAATGGTTGCAATGGCAGAAACATTCCTGTGGTTTATCAATAGAGGGAGAAATGCATAATAGCACAAGTCATGAGGCTGATATTAGATGCGCTGCAGATCGACAACCAGGATAGTGTGTCAACCAACACAACAAAGTAACACTTTATTCTCAGGGACACATAAGGCATGACTATTTCACAGCTGACTTAGCCAGCATGTAAGAATTATGAATGCATAGTGTAACCACATTATCAAAACCTCCTAACTAACAACAATTAGCCTACAAAGGGGCCATCAATCGCCCATTGTATCCATGCTTTAAATGTCTCTACTGGTGAATGCTTTGCCCATCAGTTAGTAACCTTTGCAAACAACCATCATGCTAGCTGACATTTGCACTCTTACTCCTCATTAAACTGGCAGATCCTTGTTTACTGATTTATAATTGCTTTCCCTTGGAGCGATGGATGTTTGAGAGACACTGACCGCGTTTCCCAAAACGCCGTACTCAGTGACATTTTGCCCAGTCATTTCCATAGCAACCCTTCTCTGCTTAATGCATGTGGCACGGATATTAGTCCAACCCAGCTAACTGTGACCAGGCCTTTGACAGTCTTGCCAGGCAACACTTTCAGAGAGAGTCTTGGATATTGGAAATTAACCCTGTCAATGACCTGAAACCTACCCAGCAAATGAAAAGGAGGAGTGAGGCCACTAACAGTATGCTGGACTAGGAGGAAATTACAAACAAATTCCATGCATTTTAGCTAGAAAGAAATGGGGGATAGAAATAAATAAAACAATAAAGGAAAGTAACGCAATTCATTAATGCAACAATGCTACACAGTTGTAGTTTCATAGTACTTTATCCACATAGATACATTTAATTCAATGTATTTATTAGAGAAAAGTACTAAGAACAACGGATTCACTGTGTGACAGCTTGTGGTTACATAAGCATAGAAATTTCTGAGCTGTATCAAAGGTTTACATAATACTGTACTTTACTATAATCATTTTCACATTGCTCCCTCACTGATTTCTTTCCATGACGTTTAGGCATAACCTCTTCTCAACCCTGCTGAGGGAGCCCCTCTTCTCAGAGCTTGTCTAACCATCATACTGGACACTCCATCCCCCCCTTTCCCTGCTCTCCATTCACTTGTCACACTGACTGACCTTGACACTCGGGCTAACCTATGGCAGCCTGGTGCTTTGTGTCACAAAGTATCACATTGCTGTTTCATTCACAGATATCACTGTTTCATTCAATGTATTCCATACCAGTCTCACTACATCTCAGCTATGTCTCATTCAGAATATCATTCATATCCCCATCTCAGTGCTTTTCCATTTATCACAGCTTTTTGATTTTTTTGTTTTTTTGGGGTGGATCAGCTTTAATATTGCAAATAGATTGTGGCTTCTATCAATGTAATTGTCTGCATTATTTCCAATCCCACATATATATTTTTTTATAAATATACTGTACCAGTCAAAAGTTTGGACACACCCACTCATTCAAGGGTTTTTCTTTATTTTTACTATTTTCTACATAGTAGAATAATAGTGAAGAAACAGTAAAACTATGAAATAACACATGGAATCATGTAGTAACATAAAAAGTGTTAAACAATTCGAAATATATTATATATTGGAGATGCTTCAAAGTAACCACCCTTTGCCTTGATGACAGCTTTGCACACTCTTGGCATTCTCTTAACCAGCTTCATGAGGTAGTCACCTGGAATGCATTTCAATTAACAGGTGTGCCTTCTTAAAAGTTAATTTGCAGAATTTATTTCCTTCTTAATGTGTTTGAGCCAATCAGTTGTGTTGTGACAAGGTAGGGTGGTATACAGAAGATAGCCCTATTTGGTAAAAGTCCAAGTCCATATTATGGCAAGAACAGCTCAAATAAGCAAAGAGAAACGACAGTCCATCATTACCATAAGACATGAAGGTCAGTCAATCAGGAACATTTCAAGAACTTTGAAAGTTTCTTCAAGTGTAGTTGCAAAAACCATCAAGCGCTATGATGAAACTGGCTCTCATGAGGACCGCCACAGGAAAAGGAAGACCCAGAGTTTAAGTTCATTAGAGTTACCAGCCTCAGAAATTGCAGCCCAAATAAATGCTTCACAGAGTTCAATTAACATACACATCTCAACATCAACTGTTGAGAGACAGCGTGAATCAGACCTTCATGGTCGAATTGCTGCAAAGAAGCCACTACTGAAGGACACCAATAAGAAAAATAAACTTGCTTGCACCAAGAAATACAAGCAATGGAAATTAGACCGGTGGAAATCTGACCTTTCATCTGATGAGTCCAAATTTGAGATTTTTGGTTCCAACCACCGTGTCTTTGTGAGATGCAGAGTAGGTGAACGGACGATCTCTGCATGTGTGGTTCCCATGTGGTTCCCACTCTGCATGTGTGATGATGTGGGGGTTCTTTGCTGGTGACACTGTCTGTGATTTATTTAGAATTCAAGGCACACTTAACCAGCATGGTAACCACAGTATTTTGCAGCGATACACCATCCCATCTGGTTTGCGCTTAGTGGGACTATCATTTCTTTTTCAACAAGACAATGACCAAACACACCTCCATGCTGTGTAATGGCTATTTGACCAAGAAGGAGAGTGATGGAGTGCTGCATCAGATGACCTGGCCTCCACAATCACCTGACCTCAACCCAATTGAGATGGTTTGAGATGAGTTGGACCGCAGAGTGAAGGAAAAGAGGCCAACAAGTGCTCAGCATACATGGAAACTCCTTCAAGACTGTGGGAAAAGCATTCCAGGTGAAGGTGGTTGAGAGAATGCCAAGAGTGTGCAAAGCTGTCATCAAGTTAAAGGGTGGCTACTTCGAAGAATCTCAAATATAAAATATAAAAACTTTTTGGTTTACTACATGATTCCATATGTGTTATTTCATAGTTGTGATGTCCTCACTAATATTGTACAATGTAGAAAAAAGTAAAAATAAAGAAAAACCCTTTAATGAGTAGGTGTGTCCAAACTTTTGACTGGTACTGTATATCTTTTTTAGAATATATTTTCCTTTATTTTTCCCGAACCCTATCACCCCTCCCCTAAAGGGGGTAAACTATTGGACAACAACACTTATGCGTCTACTTCCAGCTTATACAGTACATACTATATACATTTTACAGACACAGTATATTTTACATGAGTTATCTTTTGTTTGTTTTAGTCCCGTCCTTCAGCTACCATCAACCCCTCCCATCTGTCTCTGAAGACCATCCAGTTTTGATTTCTATTTGCCATATATTTTTCAACTGGGCTGTGATGTTTCAGAAAAGTTCTGAACCTTTCTATTCTCATAGTTTCTGTAGGTTTTTACATTAAAGATAAATAATATAATAATACTCTTCGCAAATATGTTTATCAATTGACTATGACTTTTCAGATCACCCAGCAGTGTTATTTGTAGAGTTAACTCCAGGTAAATGTTGCAATTCTTCAGCCATTCCTGAACCTGAGACCAAAAACAAGCTTGGACAGTACCAAAATATATTATCTAATGATTCGGGTCTCTTCATAGCAAATTCTACAGAGCTGGGATGGTTGTATCCCCGATACATAAAACATTCTATTTGTTGCAAGAATTTTGTATAATAATTTAAATTGAAAAACTAAGATTTGAATCCAGCGTTGTTTTGTGTATCAGTCCATAAATCATGTGCTATGGAATCGATACGTCGAAAATCTCTTCCGAACTATTTAGCAATCTGTATGGCAAATCTGTATTTTTTTTGTCCTTAAATGAAACTAGTATACTTTTTTATTTGTCACAATTTTCTTTAACCATTTTAGTCTTTAACACAGGGAAGACAGACAAGTTCCTTACTTTTCCCCCCTTCAACTTGCCTCTTCCATTTTTGCAGTAATGCTGCAATTAGTTGGTTGTAATTTTGAGTAGAGCAGACATGTCCATATATTTTTGTTCGCTGCATGTGTGACATAACTCCATCCGTCCTGTTTATGATTTCATTTACAAAGATTATACCCTTTTTAAAACAGTTTTTCCAAAACAATAGTTTATTTGATCAATTAGTGTATTTGAGTTTAACCATAATATTTATTGTAATATTTGTTCTATCTTTACTGGTGGATTAAACTGAAATTGCAACCAATTTTCGATGGCTTGTTTTAAAAATGGCTATATTTTGGAGATTATTTCATTTTCAAATAACCGAAAGTAAAAAGTTGTCATCTGAATAAGGGAAAAGGGTCATTATTGAGCATGGGGTGAGCCATTCTTACTTATCTGCTAGAGAACCAGTTCGGATTTAAGTATAGCTTTTGTATGACTGAAGCCTTTAGTGAGTTGTGATGTCTTCACTAATGCTTTAATATTTAATCATTTCTGCCCTCCAAATTCATATTCATTATATAAATAGGCCAGTTTAATTTTGTCTGGCTTACCATTCCAAATAAAATAGAATATGTTTTACTCATATAGACTGAACAAAAATATAAACACAACATGTAAAGTGTTGGTCCAATGTTTCATGAGCTGAAATAAAATATCACAGATATTTTCCATATGCACAAAAAGCTTATTTATCTCAAAATGTGTGCACAAATTTGTTTACATCCCTGTTAGTGAGCATTTCTCCTTTTCCAAGATAATCCATCCACCTGACAGTTGTGGCATATCATTAAACAGTGTGGTCATTACACAGGTGCACCTTGTGCTGGGGACAACAAAAGGCCACTCTAAAATGTGCAGTTTTGGCTCAGTGGCTCAGTTGGTAGAGCATAGCACTTGCAACGCCAGGGTTGTGGGTTCGATTCCCACGGGGGACCAGTACCGGAAAAAGTACAAAGATGTATCTACTCGCTACTGTAAGTCGCTCTGGATAAGAGCGTCTGCTAAATGACTACAATGTAAATGTCATGTCTCACAGAAAAATGCCACAGATGTCTCAAGTTGAGGCAGGGTGCAATTAGCATGCTGACTGCAGGAATGTACACCAAATACACAAATGTCAATTTCTCTACCATAAACCTCCTGCAACGTCATATTACAGAACTTGGCAGTGTGTCCAACCAACCTCACAACCGCAGACAACGTGTAACCACTCCACCCCAGGACCTCCACATCCGGCTTCTTCAGCTGCAGGATCATCTGAGACCAGTCACCCGAACAGCTGATTAAACTGAATAGTATTTCTGTCTGTAATAAAGCCCTTTTGTGTGGAACAACTCATTCTGATTGGCTGGGCCTGGCTCCCCAGTGGGTGGGCCTATGCGCTCCCAGGCCCACCCATGGATGTGCCCCTGCCCAGTCATGTGAAATCCATAGATTAGGGCCTAATGAATTTATTTCAATTGACTTATTTCCTTATATGAACAGTAACTTAGCAAAATCGTTGAAATTGTTGCATGTTGAATTTATATTTTTGTTCAGTATAATTTTAAAAACAAGTCATTAGGTATTGGCAGAGCCATAAGCAAATAGATAAACTGGGACATGACTAAAGAGTTAAATTAGGGTGATTTTTCCACAAATAGCCAGGTATTTTCCTTTCCTTGATAACAATATCTATTTCTGCTAACTTTCTATTAAAATGTATTGTAGTGAGATACTTTTTTTATTTTGGGATATGAATACCAAGTATGTCCACTTCACCATCAGACCATTTTATTGGTAAACTACACGGTAATCTAAACGTTGTATTATTGGTGATCCAATACGTAATATAGTACAGTATAGTACACACCATTTGGTTGTAATTCAGAGAGTTTAGAACAATTATCTAGATCCTCTACGAGGCTTTGGAGGGATCCAAATTGTGGATTTAAAAGAAAACATCTATCATCAGCGTACAATGACACCTTTGTTTTTAAGCCCTGGATTTCTAGCTCCTTGATATTATTGTTCTGATTTTAATAGCTAACATTTCAATGGCCATAATAAATAGATTTGCCGATAGTGGACAACCTTGTTTTACTCCTCTTGACAGTTCAATATTTTCTGAGAAGTAGCCATTATTTACTTTTTTATTTATTTTTATTTCACCTTTATTTAACCAGGTAGGCCAGTTGAGAACAAGTTCTCATTTACAACTGCGACCTGGCCAAGATAAAGCAAAGCAGTGCGACAAAAACAACAACATAGAGTTACACATAAACAAACATACAGTCAATAACACAATAGAAAAATATATGTAGTGTGTGCAAATGTAAAAGAGTAGGGAGGTAAGGAAATAAATAGGCCATAGAGGCAAAATAATTACAATTTAGCATTAACACTGGAGTGATAGATGTGCAGATGATGATGCGCAAGTAGAGATACTGCGGTGCAAAAGAGCAAGAGGATAAGTAACAATATGGGGATGAGGTAGTTGGGTGTGATATTTACAGATTGGCTGTGTACAGGTACAGTGATCAGTATGCTGCTCTGACAGCTGATGCTGAAAGTTAGAGAGGGAGATACAGTGGGGCAAAAAAGTATTTAGTCAGTCCCCAATTGTGCAAGTTCTCCCACTTAAAAAGATGAGAGAGGCCTGTAATTTTCATCATAGGTACACTTCAACTATGACAGACAAAATGAGAAAAAAAATCTTGAAAATCACATTGTAGGATTTTTAATGAATTTATTTGCAAATTATGGTGGAAAATAAGTATTTGGTCACCTACAAACAAGCAAGATTTCTGGCTCTCACAGACCTGTAACTTCTTCTTTAAGAGGCTCCTCTGTCCTCCACTCGTTACCTGTATTAATGGCACCTGTTTGAACTTGTTATCAGTATAAAAGACACCTGTCCACAACCTCAAACAGTCACACTCCAAACTCCACTATGGCCAAAACCAAAGAGCTGTCAAAGGACACCAGAAACAAAATTGTAGACCTGCACCAGGCTGGGAAGACTGAATCTGCAATAGGTAAGCAGCTTGGTTTGAAGAAATCAACTGTGGGAGCAATTATTAGGAAATGGAAGACATACAAGACCACTGATAATCTCCCTCGATCTGGGGCTCCACGCAAGATCTCACCCCGTGGGGTCAAAATGATCACAAGAACGGTGAGCAAAAATCCCAGAACCACACGGGGGGACCTAGTGAATGACCTGCAGAGAGCTGGGACCAAAGTAACAAAGCCTACCATCAGCAAGGGCATTGAAGATGAAACGTGGCTGGGTCTTTCAGCATGACAATGATCCCAAACACACCGCCCGGGCAACGAAGGAGTGGCTTCGTAAGAAGCATTTCAAGGTCCTGGAGTGGCCTAGCCAGTCTCCAGATCTCAACCCCATAGAAAATCTTTGGAGGGAGTTGAAAGTCCGTGTTGCCCAGCAACAGCCCCAAAACATCACTGCTCTAGAGGAGATCTGCATGGAGGAATGGGCCAAAATACCAGCAACAGTGTGTGAAAACCTTGTGAAGACTTACAGAAAACATTTGACCTCTGTCATTGCCAACAAAGGGTATATAAAAAAGTATTGAGATAAACTTTTCTTATTGACCAAATACTTATTTTCCACCATAATTTGCAAATAAATTCATAAAAAATCCTACAATGTGATTTTCAAGATTTTTTTCCCTCATTTTGTCTGTCATAGTTGAAGTGTACCTATGATGAAAATTACAGGCCTCTCTCATCGTTTTAAGTGGGAGAACTTGCACAATTGGTGGCTGACTAAATACTTTTTTGCCCCACTGTATAAGACTCCAGCTTCAGTGATTTTTGCAATTCGTTCCAGTCACTGGCAGCAGAGAACTGGAAGGAAAGGCGGCCAAAGGAAGTGTTGGCTTTGGGGATGACCAGTGAAATATACCTGCTGGAGTGGGGGGGTTACTATACATAACTTTAACCCATTGTATAATAGCTTCTCCAAAATGGAAATATTCCAGGCATTTACAAATAAATTCCAGTCATACTTCATCAAAAGCCTTTTCAACGACAGCTTTGTCTACTAAGCCTGGTTTCCCAGACTTTTCATAGTGTTCTAGTGTTTCCACTACTTGTCTTATATTCTCTCCAATGTCTCATCCATGTAAAAAAGCTTTCTGATTAGGATGAATAATATCGGACAGTACCTTTTTAATTCTATGCACTAAGTGTAAGGAGCCTCCAATTATGTTTTTTAAAAATCAGACCTTCTTGTTGAGTATCTGGTAATCTACCATTTTTATAGGAGTGGTTAAAACTTAATAATGGTCCTCTGAGTACATGAAGAAAAGTTTGGTATACCTCCACTGGTATGCCATCCAGCCCTGGAGTTTTCCCGGACTTACAGGCTTTAACTGTATCAAGTTGCTCACCTGTAATTTGGCGTTCACATGAGTCTTTCTGTACAGCTGTTAATTTTACATTATGAATAGAAAAAAAATCCTTACAATTAACTTTGGTTAGTGGAGATGGAGGAAACTGTAATGAAAACCTACATTTAAAGTACTTTGCTTCCCCTTTCAAAATATGGTTGGTGAATCATGGGTGACTCCATCATTTGTAACAAGTTATAGTAAATTATTTTTGATAGCATTTCCATGTTGAAGATTAAAAATAATTTGGTGCATTTTTCCCAATATTGCATCCAGTTCACTTTATTTTTTATAATATATTACACTAATATATTACACATGTTTTTTGTTTTTCCTATAACTTATTCTGTGCCTCTATGGTACAGTTTTTATTGCTATCTGTACTGTTAGTCTCTCTATTTCCTTTGTTAATATGAACTCTTTTGACCTAAATTGCTTTTGTTTTAAAGATGAGTATTGCATTGGCCTCTAAAGGCACATATAAAAGCTCCCATACAATAAGGTGATCTGCTGTACCTACGTCATGTTGGAAAAAGTCAGTTATAAATGATTCTGTCCTGGTTAAAAACAAGTTGTCATCCAATAGAATAGCTTTGATTCAATTTCCAACATCCTCGTCCACGTGGAAATTCTGTCAGAGTAATGTATATGCCAATTATTAGATGGTCCTAGCGCATTTTGTCCCCTATCAAAACTTTTTATAACTTTTGGTGCCAGCGAGAATGACATAAGAAAGTAGTTAAGACGACTAGCTTGACTAAGCCTCCGCCATGTATATCTCACTAGGTCAGGATATTTAAGCCTCCATATATCCACTAGTTCCAATACATCCATGATATTCGTGATTTCCTTAAATGCGTGAGGGTGATACTGTAGTTTGTAATGTGATTTCCTTTACCACCCATTGAGGTATTTAAAACTGTATTATAATCTCCCACCATAATAGTAGAGTCTTGCATTGCTTGTAGGCTTGATAAGTTATTATATATATTTTCAAAGAAGCATGGATCATCATTATTTGGACCGTACAGATTAATGAGCCAAATCAGTTTATGGTCTAATAACATATTCAAAAGATCCAATCTACCTTGTCAATCTGTTTGGAGAATTTGCACATTCGGATAAAAAAAAATTGTTAATTAATAGCATCACACCTTTTGAGTTTCTTTGCCCATGGGAGAATTATATATCACCCCCCCTCCCCAAGTCCTTTTTCCATACAACTTCATCTAAAATTGTTGAAGGAGTTTACTGTGAACAATAGATATTTCATCCCTTCTCTTTTAGCCAGGTAAATACTGATCGTCTTTTCTTATTATCTGCTAAGCCATTACAATTATAACTGGCTACACTTATTCTCCATTTACCATAATGAGATACAAGTTTCAATTATATTTATCATAATATATGTTTGTTAATAAAAAATATAAAAAAATACCATGATGATTGAGTGTCCATACAGCTGTATCATGATATTTGCACTGCTACTGAGTAAACCTCCAATTGTTCTCCACTATTCCACCCACTAAAACCTTCCCCCATCCCAAGTTGGGTTGTCATCCTAGTGACTGGCAGACCACCCCTGTCCACCTGGATCCTTTGGTCTTTGAGAGATTGAGACCCATCCTTTAAAAAGAGCACACAGTGCCACCTACAGAACAAAAGCAGATTAACACCCAAAAGCATTTCCACCGCCCTCACCACGATTGCACTGTGTACTGTTATAAAAATAAAAATAAATGTATATATATATATATATATATATATATATATATATATATATATATATATATATATATTATTTAAAAAAATATATATATATATTTTTTTTAAATAACAGAATACAGTACAATCGTGGTGAGGGCGTTGGAAATGCTATATATATTGCACATCTTAATTAATTTGTTGGGGCGGCAGGTAGCCCAGTGGTTAGACTACATTTTACATTTACATTTTAGTCATTTAGCAGACGCTCTTATCCAGAGCGACTTACAGTAGAGTGCATACATTTTATTACATTTTTACATACTGAGACAAGGATATCCCTACCGGCCAAACCCTCCCTAACCCGGACGACGCTATGCCAATTGTGCGTCGCCCCACGGACTAGTAACTGAAAGGTTACAAGATTGAATCCTCCAGCTGAACAAGGCAGTTAACCCACTGTTTCTAGGCCGTCATTGAAAATAAGAATTTGTTCTTAACTGACTTGCCTAGTTAAATAAAGGTAAAAAAAATATATAATAATAATAAAACATTTCCACAATTAACTAATAATATGCGTACTAATGTAGGCACTTCATACAAAGGATTGTTACCTATAATTGGGACTGGCATTACAAAAATAACATTGTTTGGCAAGCAATTCATTTTTGTGAAGCAGTTATTGTAATTCATCCTATACTTTCCCTAACATTTTTATTTTTTAATTTATCCGTTATTTTACCAGGTAAGTTGACTGAGAACACGTTCTCATTTACAGCAACGACCTGGGGAATAGTTACAGGGGAGAGGAGGGGGATGAATGAGCCAATTGTAAACATCATTACCCCTTAGCAACAGATGTGGGATACATACACACACTCTCCCCACCGTTCCATCACAAACAACCACAAGCTCAGATGTTCAACAGTTGTTCCATCCCCGAGCCCAACTCAAGAGAATACTTGATGCGCGAATGCATATACAGTTGTAGCTGTTTGAGAAGGCATGCAAAATTGAGCAAGAATGGGGAGATTTGCTTAACCAATGTCAAGTCCTAGCTGAAGGATTGCAGATACCCCCCTTTCCCCTGAGACACACACACGCTGGTCCCCCGTTGTGACAGTCAAACCTTGTGATTATTTTGTGCCGACCGGGCCACAATAATTTGCTCCCTCTCTGATTGTCCGAGTTTGACCCTCTCCCCAAGGGTTACTGCAGCTAGTGTTGCCAGCCCTGCCACTACCTGGGTTGGGGTCTCCACTGGAATTCCCACCGAAATTCCTTGAATATCATGCTCACCCACCCGGGGGCTTTGATGAGGCAACCTCAGACCCTCGAGGGGACGGTGCTGCTTTACTGGGTCTCTGACCACGTTTATCTTTCTGTCTTGGTTGTCTATAGGATACTTGCAGTAGGCCTATAAAACAGTAAAGGACTTCTCCTTATTGTGTGGGTCACTGAGGTTCGGTGTTTAGGGTATTGGGTTGTGGACCGTTCCATCGTGATAGGACAATAAATAAATAGACTATATTTGTAATTTATTTTCAAATGTATATCCCATATCTGCACAAAATTGAAACTCTCTCTTTCACAACTCCTGCTTGCAGACACACGGGTTCCGGCATTTGCAACCATTTTCCTTTTCACTCTCTTAACTCGCCGCACTTTTCCAATCACAAAAACGCACACCTCATCTTCCGTCACAACCATACTTCCCCCACATACCGTGCCTTCTATGTCCTCTGTTTGCTGTGTTTTTATCCCTACCATGCCAACCCAACTTTGGACTTTTTACTACTTTTGTGTTCCAGTTTCTTATATTTGAAGATGTATTATTTGTCTCACTACATCTCAGCCCCGTTATTCAAACACGTATAGTATGATCCTCAGAACATCAAAGCAATGTCTCATTCATTATATTGCCTTCTCATTACATTTCAGCCTCGTCTCACTTCATACATTGCAATTCATATAAAATGGCATGCTCTTAAACCAAACTGTTGTTTATCTTTAACATAAATGAAACCTTGCTTCAGACTCTTCTTCTCACACACATTCAACCACTCACCCCATGCTGTTTTTCCAATCCAATTTCAGGGACGTTGTTGTTCCCTCTAAATAACGCTACAAACATGGTGCACAGATTCCTCAGATCCATATTGTATCTGGGAGTCAGTTAGCATTTCGTGTGTATGAGTGGGCATTTGGAAAAAAATGGGTCGTCGGCCTCTTACCCTAACTATGTTATTATTTTCCGCATACAGGACTTACATTTCTTACAGTTAAAAAATATCAGAACTGCTCACTGCTTATAACAAGCATGCATGACTCACTATAGAACTGTTGCTAAGATACCACCTAATCACAGTTATCATTACAACAATTGCTTTGTTTTCTTTGAGTACATGAAACTAGGCTATATGATAAGTCATCTTTCCAGGCAGACGGACAGTTCAGACAGGCAGGCACGCAGGCAGACGGAAGGCAAAGGGATTGGGGGACTGCCAGACAGACAATGTACACATGTAAAAGCACGAACACATTCACACAGACATATAGCTGGCCTACTGTCACACATATAGGATAGGAGGCAGGTAGTAACATACCTGGCTTGCATGGTCCTAGTACAGCACCCTGTTAAATTATTATTAAAATGTTTTACTCTATTACTGTTATATGTGCCTCTAATAGTGATAGCATCAAAACATGACAGCTACAAATCATCTTAGAGACAGGAAAACAATCAGGTGCTTGTTTCTTCATGAATTGGGGTCACGCAGGTCGACCTCGTGGTGACCTCTTATTGCCTTATCTTGACCAAGATCCAAAAACACAGCCTGGTCACACAGTGCTTTAACTGTGTTTTCATTGTTGGCCTTTTGGTGAACTCTGTCTGCCCTGGCTTTCACATAATGCGTCTATTGTGAGGTCATAAGATCACTTACACACATGGGCAGTAGCTCATGAGTGAATTCCACCTTAAAAAATGCATGGATAAGATTAAATCACAGAAGTTTAAGTTCTTCACCTTAAAGGGCACATGGTCGATGGTGGGTGCTGTGCCACCCACACAACAGACACTGATTCCCCTCATTAAATTGGAAAAGTCTAATGGTTATGTAAGTACTTACAGTTTTCTCGGATACTTGAGCACTGTGAAGGAAACTATTTGGGAAATATTGGATCCTTATTCTGAGATTAAGAATAGTCTCACTTCTATTAAATGTTTCATTACCATCTTATTCCGTTTACTCTTTTCCACAGAAAAAGTTGGCCTATTGATGGTTATAGTTAGTATTTGTTTTAGCCATTATCTAATGAGTGGTGAGATTACCTTCTAATTTGATGAATAAAGATATTATTTTGACAGAGTTAGCTGTTTTTGTAACATGTATCTTAAATTGTGATAGTGTTAGTTAATTTTGCAAAAGTGCGTTTGCAGTTTAGGTCTGTAAAGTTGTTTGCAGTTTAGTTGTTTGGATCCGCCTTGATTAGACCAAACCACAAACTTTCTGTAGGCCAACACCTCATTTTCTTTTGTGGGGGAGCAATCCTTTGTGTGCCTGTTAATTATGGCTGCAATCCCGTTAATGGGATCGATATGACAACAGCCAGTGAAAGTGCAGGGCGCCAAATTCAAACAACAGAAATCTCATAATTAAAATTCCTCAAACATACATGTATTTTATACAATTTTAAAGGTAATCTTGTTGTTAATCCCACCAAAGTGTCCGATTTCAAATAGGCTTTACAGCGAAAGCACTACAAACGATTATGTTAGGTCACCGCCAAGTCACAGAAAAATTCAGCCATTTTTCCCGCCAAAGAGAGGAGTCACAAAAAGCACAAAGAGATAAAATTAATCACTAACCTTTGATGATCTTCATCAGATGACACTCATAGGACTTCATGTTACACAATACATGTATGTTTTGTTTGATAAAGTTCATATTTATATAAAAAAATCTGAGTTTACATTGGCGCGTTACGTTCACTAGTTCCAAAAACATCCAGTGATTTTGCATAGCCACATCAATTTTACAGAAATACTCATCATAAATGTTGATGAAAATACAAGTGTTACATATGGAATTATAGATATACCTCTCCTTAATGCAACCGCTGTGTCAGACTTCAAAATAACTTTACGGAAAAAGCAAACCATGCAATAATCTGAGAACGGTGCTCAGAAAGAAAAAAAATGTATCCGCCATGTTGGAGTCAACAGAAATCAGAAATAACATTATAAATATTCCCTTACCTTTGATGATCTTCATCAGAATGCACTCCCAGGAATCCTAGCTCCACAATAAATGTTTGATTTGTTCGATAATGTCCATTATTTATGTCCATGTAGCTACTTTTGTTAGGGCGTTTAGTACACAAATCCAAACGCTCGTGCAGATCCAGCCGAACGTCGGGCGAAAAGTTCAAAAAGTTATATTACAGGTCGTAGAAACATTTCAAACTAAGTATAGAATCAATCTTTAGGATGTTTTTATCATAAATCTTCAATAACGTTCCAACCGGAGAATTCCATTGTCTGTAGAAAAGCCATGGAACGCAGGTCGCTATCATGTGAAATGCGAGTGACCAGGAACTGGCTCTCTGCCAGACCACTGACTCAAAGAGCTCTCATCCGGCCCCACATCACAGTAGAAGCCTCATTCAAGTTTCTAAAGACGGTTGACTTCTAGTGGAAGCCTTAGGAAGTGCAACATAACCAATATCCCACTGTGTATTCAATAGGGGCTGGGTTGAAAATCGACCAACCTCAGATTTCCCACTTCCTGTTGTGATTTCTTCTCAGGTTTTTGCCTGCCTTATGAGTTCTGTTATACTCACAGACATCATTCAAACAGTTTTTGAAACTTCAGAGTGTTTTCTATCCAATAATAATAATAATATGCATATATTAGCAACTGGGACTGAGGAGCAGGCCGTTTACTCTGGGCACCTTTCATCCAAGCTACTCAATACTGCCCCTGCAGCCATAAGAAGTTAAACTGGGCTTATTCCTGTTCATAGCTATAAAATGTTAGATTTTTAAATAACTAAAAAATAGCATTACCGCTACAGCTATCTCTGCCCTCAAACCAGAGGAGTTAGGACCCAATTAACAAGGAACTCTAACAAAAAGCAGACCTTTTTTTTCAGGTTATAATAACATAATTCTATATCTACTACCTTGTGAATTATTATGTTAATTGTCTTCAATAAATTACTTTATTATGTATGCCGCTTGACAACTGAAGAACAAGTTCACTTTTATCTCAAATGTACACTACCGGTCAAAGGTTTTAGAACACCTGCTCATTCAAGGGTTTTTCTTTATTTGTACTATTTTCTACATTGTGGAGTAATAGTGAAGACATCAAACTATGAATTAACACATATGGAATCACGTAGTAACCAAAAAAGGGTTAAACAAATCAAAATATATTTTATATTTGAGATTCTTCAAATAGACACCCTTTGCATTAATGACAGCTTTGCACAGTTTTGGCATTCTCTCAACCAGCTTCACCTGGAATGCTTTTCCAACAGTCTTGAAGGAGTTCCCACATATGCTGAGCACTTGTTGGCTGCTTTTCCTTCACTCTGCGGTCCGACTCATCCCAAACCATCTCAACTTGGTTGAGGTTTGAACTCATTTGGACTCAAATTTGGACTCATCAGACCAAAGGACAAATTTCCGCCGGTCTATTGTCCATTGCTTGTGTTTCTTGGCCCAAGCAAGTCTCTAATTATTATTGATGTCCTTTAATAGTGGTTTCTTTGCAGCAATTCAACCACGAAGGCCTGATTCACACAGTCTCCTCTGAACAGTTGATATTGAGATGTGTCCGTTACTTGAACTCTGTGAAGCATTTATTTGGGCTGCAATTTCTGAGAATGGTAACTCTAATGAACGTATCCTCTGCAGCAGAAGTAACTCTGGGTCTTCTATTCCTCTGGTGGTCCTCATGACAGACAGTTTCATCATAGCGCTTGATGGTTTTTGCGACTGCACTTGAAGAAACTTTCAAAGTTCTTGAAATGTTCCATATTGACTGACCATGTCTTAAAGTAAGGATGGACTGTCATTTCTCTTTGCTTATTTGAGCTGTTCTTGCCATAATATGGTCTTGGTCTTTTACCAAATAGGGCTATCTTCTGTATACCCCACCCTACCTTGTCACAACACAACTGATTGGCTCAAACAAACTTCTTCAGACTAGGCTCCTTTTTTCAGAATTTCCGCCTGACTGACGTGCCCAAAGTAAACTGCCTGTTACTCAGGCCCAAAAGCCAGGATAAGCACATCATTGGTAGCATTGGATAGAAAACATTTTGAAGTTTGTAGAAATGTTAAAATAATGTATGAGACTATAACACAATTGATATGGCAGGGGAATATCCAAAGAAAAACCACCCAGAATTATTATTATTTCTTTTTAGCTCCCAGGCTCTTATAATGGAAAGCTATGGGTTCTTTGTAATTCCAGCTCCCAGATTGCAATTCCTATGGCTTCCACTAGATGTCAACAGTCTTTGTTCATTGTTTCAGGCTTGTTTCTTCAAAAACTAGCAAGAATTTTGAGTTTTTGTACAAAGAGTGCCGGTACAATATCAGTCTGTTGGCGCACGATGAAGAGGATGCGCTTAATAATTTTACTTTTCTATTGAACATACTTCTTTCCGTATCAAATATTATAGTTTATTTACAAATACCTGACAATTGGATAGAAACGTAGTTTGACTTGTTTGAACGAAGTTTAGCGGTAGCTTTTTGGACTCCTTTGTCTGCATGTTGAATGAGTGGATTACTGAAATCGATGGAACCAACTAAACTGACTTTTTTGGATATAAAGAAGGATTTTATCTAACAAAACGACCATTCATGTTGTAGCTGGGACCCTTGTGATTGCAAACAGAGGAAGATTTTCAAAAGTTAAGTGATTTATTTAATCGCTATTTGTGATTTTATGAAGCCTGTGCTGGTTGAAAAATGTGTTGATGTGGGGCGCCGTCCTCAAACAATCGCATGGTATGCTTTTGCTGTAAAGCCTACTGTAACTCGGGCAATGCAGTTAAATTAACAAGAATTTAAGCTTGTAAACGATATAAGATACTTGTATGTTCATAAATGTTTAATATTACGATTATTTTTTTGAAATGCGTGCCCTCCAATTTCACCGGATGTTGTCGACAGGTGTCCCGCTAGCGGGACGCCTAGCCTTATTGAGAAGGACAGAAATTCCACAAATCAACTTTTAAGAAGGCACACCTGTTAATTGAAATGCATTCCAGGTGACTACCTCATGAATCTGGTTGAGAGAATGCCAAGATTGTGCAAAGCTGTCATCAAGGCAAAGGGTGGCTATTTGAAGAATCTCAAATATAAAATATATTTTGATTTGTTTAACACTTTTTTGGTTACTACATGATTCCATGTGTTATTTCTTAGTTATGATGTCTTCACTATTATTCCACAATGTAGAGAATAGTACAAATAAAGAAAAACCCTTGAATGAGTGGGTGTTCTAAAACTCAAACGCAACAGATTTTCTCCACTGTTCATAGCTTATGAGTTTCACTTTCATCTGACTGATGACATATGGCCCAATGCTCATTAACACAACCTCATATTGCATTTGCTTTAATTGATTTTCTGGTTCTGTCATAATAGTTATTGTTTAATGTCAGTGGGATTGTAACAGTGCTTTACAACATCCCAAATGTTATTCAGAATTTTTTTCCGGATCAGTTTTTAAATTTGTATTATGCATTAGTAACTCAAATGTAATTCTTTAATGCTGTTTTAAAAAAATATATAAATACAATTATGGACGGAACTTTAATTTCCATGGAATTTATACACACTCCATTTAAAATACTTGAATCGTTAGTACTCTACAATCATAATGTCACACCCTGGCCTTAGTTATCTTTGTTTTCATTATTATTTTAGTTAGGTCAGGGTGTGACATGGTGAAGTATGTGTTTTTTGTATTGTCTAGGGCACAGGTGTCAAACTCATTCCACGGGGGGCCGAGTGTCTGCGGGTTTTCGCTCCTCCCTTGTACTTGATTGATGAATTAACATCACTAATTAGTTAGGAACTCCCCACACCTGGTTGTCTAGGGCTTTATTGAAAGGAAAAACCAAAAACCTGCAGACACTAGGCCCTCCGTGGAATGAGTTTGACACCCCTGGTCTAGGGTGTTGTTTGGTTTAGGGGGTTTAGTAGAATAGATGGTTTAATGTTCAGTGTAGGTGTCTAGGAAAGTCTATGGTTGCCTGAATTGGGTCTCAATTAGAGACAGCTGGTTATTGTTGTCTCTGATTGGGAGCCATATTTAAGGCAGCCATAGGCTTTAGCTGTTTGTGGGTCATTGTATATGTCTAGTCTATGTCGAACGTAAGTAGTTTGTGTGTGCACTTGCGTTTGTAGTTTTGTTAGTTTGAATAAGTGTTTCGTGTTCCGTCTTCGTATAAATAAAAAGAAGATGTATTCATATCATGCTGCGCCTTGGTCCAATCGCTCATATCAAGACGATCGTGACACATAACAATGACTCCAAATTAAATCATTTAAAAAGGAGCATAAAAAATCTCTCTCACACACATCATATGATGTTCATGTTCAGAGGAGCAAGTGCCATGAAGATAGTGAACGTGAATGTAAAATAGTGAATGTGTTGGTTGGATGTGCTTTTTAAAATATGAAATTTTCCATGCTTTGAAATCACCAACATTGCACAAACCGACAAGCTCTACTGTGGAGTATCATACACCATCTGAGAAATGTTATGCAATTTGGGAAGAATTACTCAATAAACACTATTGTGTGAAGAAATACAATTTACAATATAATTATGTTACCCCCTTATGTTGAAGTTGTCCATTCAAAGCCATTTAAAATCATGTGTCACTTAGCCCTATAGGCTAAATGGGTATTATACGCTCTACCTAAATTACTAAGGCTACTATTTAATTCTCCACATCCACCTGATGATATGCTTGTCACTGATAGGTCAGTTTACATTGTAGGCCCACTTTCCTCTACTACTTACAATGACAGAATAATATGTGATGATACTAATATTTTTTCCAATTAGCTTGGTTTTACTCAGTGGCAAGCTTCTGAGTGATGTGTGTAATATCTTGAGCTCAACAGGAGTGAGTTAACTTACAGACATAAATCATTTGAGCCTAATCTCACACCTCACACGTGTAGATGGGATCGGACCCTTGGAGCATGCATGCTTGTCACTGGTCTAATAGTGGGTAGGACAGAATGCAGCAACAGCAGACTTTTTTTCCTTTCTAACGCGCTGCGAAGTCGAACGATATAAAATAAATGCAGTGCCGGCTTTTTGCAGATGGTTAACACTTCATATTACGTTTTGGAGAAAAGTGTTCACACCTGGCTTTGTTGTTCATTGAAAAATGTCTAGTCCACGTTGATTCAACATAATTTCATTGAAATGACTTGGAAACAACGTTGATTCAACCAGTGTGTGCCCAGCGGGTGGCTTCATATAACATAGATTTATTGTGGTGATAGACAGTTTGATATTGAGGTGGAATATCAGCATGATGGGGTGGCAGGTTGCCTAGTGGTTAGAGCGTTGGACTTGTGTAACGGATGTGAAATGGCTAGCTAGTTAGCGGGTACACGCTACTAGCGTTTCAATCAGTTACGTCACTTGCTCTGAAACCTAGAAGTAGTGTTGCCCCTTGCTCTGCAAGGGCCGCGGCCTTTGTGGAGCGATGGGTAACGATGCTTCGTGGGCGACCGTTGTTGATGTGTGCAGAAGGTCCCTGGTTCGCGCCCGTGTCGGGGCGAGGGGATGGTTTAAAGTTATACTGTTACACTTGTACCCGAAAGGTTGCAAGATCAAATCCCCAAGCTGACAAGGTAAAAATCTGTTGTTCTGCACCTGAACGAGGCAGTTAACCCACTGTTCCTAGGCTGTCATTGCAAATAAGAATTTGTTCTTAACTGACTTGTCTAGTTAAATAAAGGTTTTTAAAAAATGATATGTTGGTCATGGTTGAATAGGTTATGACAGTGTTTGGGTTGGGTTACCTTGTCTGAAGTCTGTATAGGTTGCCATGGGATTGTTCCATTTGATTTCAATAAGTTATTGACCGCACCCCTTTTTAATTTGAATTAAACTACGTATTTGCTCAGTGGTCATAAAGTTACCTTTTGGACCTGAATGTCAAAACATTTATAAGATAGAGGTGTTCAAAGTTGATCCATTCTACATACCACACCCTGCTGTGAGACATCCATGTCTTCGTCACTGGAAAATATAAACGGTTGAGTTTGATATAATTTATAAACTTACAAACAGGGTTGTCAAACTACTGAACTATTTCTTGAGTATTAGTATTAGGATGGCAAGTAGCCTAGAGGTTTAAGAGCTGTAACGCTCCTCCTCTTCGTCTGATGATGAGGAATAGGAATCATCGGACCAACACGCAGCGTGCTAAGTGTTCATTGTAAATTTAATTAAATAAACGGAACACTGAATGACAAAAAACAACAAAGAGAGTGAACGACACGAAACAGTCCTGTAAGGTGAAAAAACACAAAACAGGAAACAACTACCCACAAACACAGGTGGGAACAGGCTACCTAAGTATGGTTCTCAATCAGAGACAACGATTGACAGCTGCCTCTGATTGGGAACCATACCAGGCCAAACACATAGAAAAGGACAACATAGAACAAAACATAGAATGCCCACCCCAACTCACGCCCTGACCAAACCAAAATAGAGACATAAAAAGGATCTCTAAGGTCAGGGCGTGACAAGAGCATTGCGCCGGTAACCAATATGTTGCTGGTTAGATTCCCTGAGCTAACTAGTTAACAATCTGCCAATATGCCATTGAGCAAGATACTTAACCCTAATTGCGCCTCTGGATAAGATCGTCTGCTAAAATGTAAATGTGAAGAAAAAAAAAAATCATACATTTGGTTATTTTTTACCTTTATTATCAAAAAACTTGCAAACTCTGATTTTTTTCTTCTCATTTTCGCATATGTTGTAGCTTAGGAACTGTACGTTATTTATAATGACTGATACCAGGAGAAAATCGGACCTCTGAAATCAAAATGGATGGCCCTCTCTTCAATAAAATATCATTTTACCCGACCCTCCCTGAAGCCTTGAAAAAAAACAAGCGACTGTTCTCTAGACCCAAAATAATAATTACAACATAAAGTCGATAGCAGAGAACATGCCTACCATTTACCCTCACTCCTAGGACAGACCAGAGCCTTAGATAGGCCTATGCAGTTTTAGAAACTGTTCATTGTTTTGTAAGCATTACATGGCAAAGTAGTCAGAAGTTTGTGGATTCGCAGACCACCCCGGACAAGAGTAGACGTGAAAAGATCTCCATTATAATAATAGCACTTCATGAATCTATCATCTTATTTGCGGTCTGAGAAACTACATTTTTTTATAAACGCATTTTATGCATTTTACATGACTGGAGACAAGCAGAATATATATCTTTTCATACCACAACAGAGCATGACAACGAATGGGTGCATGCTGCAGCACCGTATATATATATACACTGCTCAAAAAAATAAAGGGAACACTTAAACAACACAATGTAACTCCAAGTCAATCACACTTCTGTGAAATCAAACTGGCCACTTAGGAAGCAACACTGATTGACAATAAATTTCACATGCTGTTGTGCAAATGGAATAGACAAAAGGTGGAAATTATAGGCAATTAGCAAGACACCCCCCAATAAAGGAGTGGTTCTGCAGGTGGTGACCACAGACCACTTCTCAGTTCCTATGCTTCCTGGCTGATGTTTTGGTCACTTTTGAATGCTGGCGGTGCTTTCACTCTAGTGGTAGCATGAGACGGAGTCTACAACCCACACAAGTGGCTCAGGTAGTGCAGCTCATCCTGGATGGCACATCAATGCGAGCTGTGGCAAGAAGGTTTGCTGTGACTGTCAGCGTAGTGTCCAGAGCATGGAGGCGCTACCAGGAGACAGGCCAGTACATCAGGAGACGTGGAGGAGGCCGTAGGAGGGCAACAACCCAGCAGCAGGACCGCTACCTCCGCCTTTGTGCAAGGAGGGGCACTGCCAGAGCCCTGCAAAATGACCTCCAGCAGGCCACAAATGTGCATGTGTCAGCATATGGTCTCACAAGGGGTCTGAGGATCTCATCTCGGTACCTAATGGCAGTCAGGCTACCTCTGGCAAGCACATGGAGGGCTGTGCGGCCCCACAAAGAAATGCCACCCCACACCATGACTGACCCACCGCCAAACCGGTCATGCTGGAGGATGTTGCAGGCAGCAGAACGTTCTCCACGGCGTCTCCAGACTCTGTCACGTCTGTCACGTGCTCATGTGCTCAGTGTGAACCTGCTTTCATCTGTGAAGAGCACAGGGCGCCAGTGGCGAATTTGCCAATCTTGGTGTTCTCTGGCAAATGCCAAACGTCCTGCACGGTGTTGGGCTGTAAGCACAACCCCCACCTGTGGACGTCGGGCCCTCATACCACCCTCATGGAGTCTGTTTCTGACCATTTGAGCAGACACATGCACATTTGTGGCCTGCTGGAGGTCATTTTGCAGGGCTCTGGCAGTGCCCCTCCTTGCACAAAGGCGGAGGTAGCGGTCCTGCTGCTGGGTTGTTGCCCTCCTACGGCCTCCTCCACGTCTCCTGATGTACTGGCCTGTCTCCTGGTAGCGCCTCCATGCTCTGGACACTACGCTGACAGTCACAGCAAACCTTCTTGCCACAGCTCGCATTGATGTGCCATCCAGGATGAGCTGCACTACCTGAGCCACTTGTGTGGGTTGTAGACTCCGTCTCATGCTACCACTAGAGTGAAAGCACCGCCAGCATTCAAAAGTGACCAAAACATCAGCCAGGAAGCATAGGAACTGAGAAGTGGTCTGTGGTCACCACCTGCAGAACCACTCCTTTATTGGGGGGTGTCTTGCTAATTGCCTATAATTTCCACCTTTTGTCTATTCCATTTGCACAACAGCATGTGAAATTTATTGTCAATCAGTGTTGCTTCCTAAGTGGACAGTTTGATTTCACAGAAGTGTGATTGACTTGGAGTTACATTGTGTTGTTTAAGTGTTCCCTTTATTTTTTTGAGCAGTGTATATAAGTTTGAAACAGTGCTAAAGAGTGCTAAAGTGATTCAATATTAGTCCTGTATTGACACTTTGCCTGTTTGATGGTTAGTCTGAGGGAAAAGTGGGATTTCTTATAAGTGTCCGGATTAGTGTCCAGACGCTTATAAGAAAGCAGCAGCTCTACCCTTTAGCTCGGTGCGGATGTTGCCTGTAATCCATGGCTTCTGGTTGTACGTATGGCCACTGTAGGGAAGACGTCATCGATGCACTTATTGATGAAGCTGGTGACTGAGGTGGTATACTCCTCAATGCCATTGGATGAATCCCGGAACATATTCCAGTCTGTGCTAGCAAAACAGTCCTGTAGCATAGCATCCACGTCATCTGACCCCTTTCATATTGAGCGAGTCACTGGTACTTCCTGCTTTAGTTTTTGCTTGTAAGCAGGAATCAGGGGGATAGCATTATGGTCAGATTTGCCAAATGGAGGGCGAGGGAGAGTTTTGTACATGTCTCTGTATGTGGAGTAAAGATGTTCTAGAGTTTTTTTTACCTCTGGTTGCACATGTGACATGCAGGTAGAAATGAGATAAAACAGACTTAAATTTGTCTGAATTAAAGTCCCCGGCCACTAGTATATAGGTCCAGTTTATTCTCCAGTGAATGCATGTTGGCCAATAGAACAGATGGTAGAGGCGGGTTACCCACTTGCCGACAAATTCTCACAAGGCACCCTGATCTGCGTCCTTCTTTTCTTCATGCGAATTACGGGGATTTGAGCCTTGTCTGGGAGCAACATTATATCCTTTGCGTCAGACTCATTAAAGAAAACAATTTGGCCAGTTAGGTGAGTAATCGCTGTTCTGATATCCAGAAGCTCTTTACATTCATAAGAGACAGTAGCATCAACATTATGTTCAAAATAAGTTACAAACAATGCGAAAAAAACACACAAAATAACACAGTTGGTTAGGAGCCCGTAAAATGGCAGCCATCCCCTCCGGTACCATTCTTCCAATCTTTTCCACCTGAAATTCCTCAAGCATACCAGTAAATGTCATGGATGTAAGCTTGTTGTGGGTTGTTATGGTGTTTTGGGGGTTGGTGAGGTGTGGTTTGAGTTGCCATATTGCCATCTATAGGCGTAATTCCCTCACACATAAGGGAAGGGAAATCATTTAACTGCTATGTATAGGGGAGACATTTCCCCCCTAGCGTTGGTTTACATATATGCTGCATGGCTCCCTAAGGTGGAGTGGGTGGATATGAAGTTGCGTTACAGTACCTGACGAAGTGTTGTTGCAGTGACACCATCTGCTAATATCCTTGCTGAGCCTCGTCCCTCTCCTCTCCCCACGCCCAGATGTTGTTTGTTCTCCGGCTAGACTTTCGGATCGCTCAGGCTGTAAGAGGAATGAAGAGCATAATAATTTAATACAATTAAAAAATACAGTAGGCTACATATGTTCACATATTTCACCAACATAAGAAAAAAACGACTGTTGATACTGTAGATGAACTCCACAAATATGTGTAAAAGCCCCATAGTTTACAGGTTGAAGGTATGACAAGTAAAACTAAATGCATGCTCTTCAACCGATCGCTGCTCACTGGTCACCCCCAAAGCCAATTCCTCCTTTGGTCGTCTTTCCTTTCAGTTCTCTGCTGCCAATGACTGGAACGAACTGCGAAAATCTCTGAAGCTGGAGACTCATATCTCCCTCACTAGCTTTAAGCACCAGCTGTCAGAGCAGCTCACAGATCACTGCACCTGTACATAGCCCATCTGTAAACAGCCCATCTATCTACCTACCTCCTCCCCATACTGTATTTATTTATTTATCTTGCTCCTTTGCACCCCAGTATCTCTACTTGCACATTCATCTTCTGCACATCTACCATTCCAGTGTTTTAATTGCTATATTGTAATTACTTCGCCACCATGGCCTATTTATTGCCTTAACTCCCTTATCTTACCTCATTTGCAGTCACTGTATATAGACTTTTTGTTTTCTTTTATTCTACTGTATTATTGACTGTATGTTTTGTTTATTCCATGTGTAACTCTGTGTTGTTGTTTGTGTCACACTGCTTTGCTTTATCTTGGCCAGGTCGCAGTTGCAAATGAGAACTTGTTCTCAACTAGCCTACCGGGTTAAATAAAGGTGAAATAAATAAAAAATAAATACTAGTGCTGGCTGCCTGGCCAAACTGATCAAGTCGTGGAGAAGGGCTTTGGTCAGGGCGGTGACCAAGAAGCGGAAGGTCACTCTGACAGAGCTCTGGAGTTACTCTGTGGAGATGGTTGTCCTTCTGGAAGGTTTTCCCATCTCTGCAGCACTCCACCAATCAGGCCTTTATGGTAGAGTGGCCAGACGGAAGCCACTCCTCAGCCCGCTAGGAGTTTGCCAAAAGGCACCTAAAAACTCTCAGACCATGAGAAACAAGATTCTCTGGTCTAATGAAACCAAGATGGAACTCTTTGGTCTGAATGCCAAGCGTCACGTCTGGAGGAAACCTGGCACCATCCCTATGGTGAAGCATGGTGGTGGCATCATCATGCTGTGGGGATGTTTTTCAGCTGCAGGGACTTGGAGACTATTCAGGATCGAGGGAAAGATGAACGGAGCAAAGTACAGAGAGATCCTTGATGAAAGCCTGCTTCAGAGCGCTCAGAACCTCAGACTGGGGTGAAGATTCACTTGGCTCTGGTGAGGTATGACAGTTGAACTAAGCTCATGGAGGCATTTCTAAAAGTTATATTCTTCAAGAATAAATGGCTATATATCATTAACTGAAAAGTCCAAAAATGAATGTAACAATCACAGAATTGTAATTGTAAAGATCCAAAACCAATGTGCCTCCAAAACCAATGAGTCACGTGTAACACAACCTTTAGTGTGTTCCAGACTATGTCAGCTCTGTGATAGTATGTATGAGCTAACTGCAGTAAAATGTTGGTTCATTGACTCACTCAACAATCTTTCCCAAAGTCAAAGATATTTTCCTTATACCTGTATGCAACTTAAAATTATGCAATGATTTAATTTTGTTTGATAGGAACCAAATGAATCTCTGGAGGTATCTACCAAAACATTTACAGTCTAACTACAAATGTGCGAGACATACATTTTTCTGTCAATTTTGTATAATTTTTCTGTCTGTGTTGCCAAGATCAGGTGCCTGGCAATATTGACTATAACCTGGGTCACCACTCCCATCTAGTGGTGAACACCATCCGTTACTAGACCATCAGGGCTCCATGTCATGTGACACGTTTGATTTTATCCCAGCATGTTTCTTCTTGTATTAGAATTATGTCTGTGTGTTGGTCACTGTTATGGATATTCTGTGTATTGGCAATATACATAAAAAAGGAGAGGACAAATATTTGTCTATTCTTAAAAATGCGCTGTGAAAACGCACCATACTACTGGTTATTAAACGCTGTCTTATGTAGGGGCATTATATAACAGGTTGCCTCGTATAGCATTATCAATTATCTTTTTGCTCTATTGTCCCCTGCAGAGGGAGCGCTCAGTCCACGAGCATGAACCTTTGACATGCAATTATGAATGACCTGGAATTTACCTTTTTATGTCCCATGTCCACAACAAATTCAAGGAAACGTACAGTATTATACTGAGCCATGAGTGCATTGAACTAACTCCGTTCCATCTTATATAGCGCAAGTGAATATCAAAACTGGTTTCAAAAAACAAATAAAGCAACACCTCACAGTACAAAGCCTCTCCCCTTGTGACCTACTTGTTGTGTGTATGTACTGACATGTACGAGTAACTAATAGATGCACACACACTAGATGTTAATGTTTTTAAATGCATGTAAATTGTAAAGTCTTTTGTCTGTAATGTCTTTTTCGTTATCTGTCGGATCCGAGTAAGATTAGCTGTCGCCATTGACGTCGACTAATGGGGATCCATTTTTTTTTTTAATGCCTTAGTTGATAACTGCCATGTGTATCTGCACACGGTTACAATGCCATCATTTTAAAGCTTGTGGATTATGGATCCATGGAGATGGTTCATAATCATAACACCAAGACCTATCTTTTTTTTTAAATGCACGGACTCTGCATTTAAAATACAATACGCGATATCGATCAAAGAGATTGTGAAAGCTCAGAGGCTACAATAAGATACTAATCTTATTTCACAAAATATAGGAAGATCCTTGATTTGCGAGAGTTTACTGAATTAGTAGGATCTGCTGGAATTCAGGACAAGTGACCTAGATCAGGAGTGTCACGCTAGGATGTTAAAGGGCTGTACGAGTGCTGCTGTACTGTGGTTTGTTTGTTGCTTAATTACATTACCAAGTCAAATGATTCACCCACTGTTGGGATTTACTGTGAGGACAACCATGATAGGCCCTCATATGCTCAGATAAATAAAACATCGACTGTATGGTGACCAGGGTTGAACATAACATTGTAGGCAATGGTCATAGTGGATTAATACACACCAAATGATCCAATATAAATAATAAGAATGAACACTGCGTGTTAAATCAACACTGAACGTGTGGAGTCTGTGGACCCATATACACACCGGAACAGTGTTAAATTAACACACTGCTTAGTGTAAAGCCTTATTCAAATATTTCCCAGAGTGCCTCTCGAGTAAATTGTAGAGTTTACCACCCATGACTGTATTTGTTAGTAACAGAGACATCATTGTTGTATTCATCCATTTTTGGGTCCTATGGACTTCACCAAGTGAGATGCTAACTGAATATGTAATCATTAAAAAAAACAGTTTTAACAAAGTACTGCAATGTTGAGACAGGCAGCCCAAATCTGATCTTTTTTTCAGTAATTGCTATTTTGACCAATCACATCAGATCTTTTCAAATCAGATCTTTTTCAGCGCTGATCAGATTGGTCAAAAGACAAATTAGTGAAAAAATATCAGAATTTGGCTGCCTGTGTAAACACAGCCTATCATACGTAATTCATAATTTGAGGGCCTAGTTTTACCCTAATAAAGGGGCCTGAATCTCATACACATCACTTTGAACCAAAACCACACCCATTATTATCATATTTCCCTGCATGCTCTATTGCAGGTTGATTTTTTAATTATTTGTTTCAATATCTATGTTTGTGCATGTACATTGATTGATTTATTGAGTAATTCATTATTCTTATACTACTCAAATATAAATTACAAAAAAATTCTAAACTAATCCAATATGTTACTTGGACTTATTGCACCCATTACTGAAATACTTGTTCCAGTTTAGATGGTTTAGATAGTCTCATGGCATAGTCTTCCTAACCCTGGCAGTCATTCTAAATAAAGGTTGTGGGTGAAATGTATTTTGGAAATACCCACACTGGCTGGATTCCAATAGGAATTACACATCACCTTTCAAACCTGCATAAAGTGACTTGCAGGCCTGATGTGGTCTGTAAACCATGAGTTTCAGTCCATTGTATTACACTCAGAATAAAAGGTTTAGATAAAAGGGGTACAAACACATTTCACTTTAGTGGTGCCCTGTAACTTCTTAAAGAATTGTTGGTTAAGGGCTTGTAAAGTAAGCATTTCACTGTAAGGTCTACACCTGTTGTATTTGGCGCATGTGACAAATAAAAGTTGGTTTGATTTCCCAAAATTCCCAGGTTTTCCACAAATCCTGCTTGGAATTTTCCTGGAAACTGAAGCAGGAAATCTGAAATCCTTCAACTAGCATTTTTTGAAAATCTGGGCATTTTGCTATTTGCTACCTTTAGCTATTAGTGCATAATTGTACCCCAGTTCATATCTCAACCACATCAGGCCTGCAAGTAGGGTTGCAAAATCCAGTGACTTTCCCAAAATGCCCAGATTTTCAAAAAATGCTGGTTGAAGGATTTCAGATTTCCTGGGAAATGCTTACTTTACAAGCCCTTAACCAACAATGCTTTAAGAAGTTAAGAAAAAAAAGTGTTAAGTTCAAAATTGAAAATAAAAGTAACAAATAATTAAACAGCAACAGTAAAATAACAATAGTGAGGCTATATACAGGGGCTACCGGTACAGAGTCAATGTGCGGGGGCACCGGTTAGTCGAGGTTATTGAGGTAATATGTACATGTAGGTAGAGTTAAAGTGACTATGCATAGATAATAAACACAGCTTAGCAGCAGCGTAAAAGAGGGGTCTGGGTAGCCCTTTGATTAACTGTTCCGGAGTCTTATGGCTTGGGGGTAGAAGCTGTTATTAAGAAGCCTTTTGGACCTAGACTTGGCGCTCCAGTACCGCTTGCCGTGCGGTAGCAGATAAAACAGTCCATGACTAGTGTGGCCTCTAATGTACCCTGCACACACAACCCATGTAGAATTCCGGGTCCCTGGCAGCAGTTGGAACCGTCAATCTGCGATCAAGAACACAAAGTTCATCTCAGCCTATGCTGCCCTTCAGTCCCTATACCTGTTGTCCCTGATGGAGACATGGATCACCCCAGAGAACCCTGCTACTCCAGCTGCTCTGTCTTCATCTGACTATGTTTTCTCTCATAGTCCGAAAGCATCTGGTTGTCGTGCTGGTGGCATGGGTCTACTCATTTGTCATTAGTGGAGATTTTCTCTATCTCTCACCTGTCCATCTCCTCATTTGAATTCCATGCTGTCACTGTCACTTGTCCACTCAAGCTTAACATTATTGTCATCTATCATCCACCAGGTGCCGTTGGAGAGTTCGTCAATGAGCTTGACACCTTGATAAGCGCATTTCCTGACGATGGCTCACCGCTCTTCATACTTGACGACTTCAAGGTCCCGACGTCTGCTTTCGATTAATTTTTTTCCAACTCTCTCTTCCCCTCCTTGCCTCTTTTGACCTTACCCTTTCCCAATCCCCTCCAACTCACAAAGCAGGCCATATGCTTGACCTAAACTCACTGTAACCCCCCTCTAGGTCTCTGATCACTACTTTGTTTCCTTTTCGGTCTCCCTTTCCTCCAACCCTAACCACTCAGCCCCTACCCAGATGGTCATGCACTGTCACAATCTTCGCTCTCTCTCTCCCACTACTCTCTCCTCTTCTATCCTATCATCTCTCCCTTCTGTTAAATCCTTCTCCCTCCGGTCTCCTGATTCTGCCTCTTCGACCCTACACTCCTCCCTTTCCACATCCTATGACTCGCACTGTCCCCTTTCCTGCCGGCCGGCTCGGCCCTCCCCTCCTGCTCCGTGGCTAGTTGACTCATTGCGAGCATACAGAACAGGACTGCGGGCAGCTGAGCGAAACCAAACTTCCGGAAGACCTATCAACCTTTCACTCCCTCCTCTCTATTTTCTCTTCCTCTGTATCTGATGGTAAAGCCACTTTCTACCTCTCTATATTTCAAGCTTCTACCGCTAACCCTAGGAAACTCTGTGCCACTTAAAACTTCTTAGGGATAGCCCCCTTTTTTTAAATTTTCACCTAAATGACATACCCAAATCTAACTGCCTGTAGCTCAGACCCTGAAGCAAGGATATGCATATTCTTGGTACCATTTGAAAGGAAACACTTTGAAGTTTGTGGAAATGTGAAGTGAATGTAGGAGAATATAACACAATAGATCTGATAGCATAAAATACAAAGAAAAAAACAACCAGTGTTTTTTTACTACCATCTTGAAATGGAAGAGAAAGGTCTCTGTTATTGCCATCACTCCGTTTGTAATGCCGATAGTGTCCACAAGATAGAAGCAGTGTATGTAAAAAGTTTCAGATGGATTACTTGGAGTATGACAGACATTTAGTGTGAAGTCCCCATGTACATTTGGGCAAATTGTGAAGGAGACATTTGCATTCATATTCCATTTTTCTGCAAGAATATCATCAAATCTGTATACTTGGACATTGATGTAGCTTTCCAAGTATTAGTAGCCATATCATAAGTTCAACATTTGCAAAACAACCAGTTTTCATAACTTCATAAGTCTGAATATCCTTATAATTTTTGTCCAAAATGAAAATGCATGCTGTCGTTCAAGGTTAGAAGCTACATTTTACAACATATACATGGTTTCCGGGTACTCCCGTAAAGCCCGGCTCATTGGCTATCTAGCTAGCTTTGTTTGACCCCGATTGGTGCTTATTTGACAAAGATACAGTTGTTCAAGAGATGGTCACCCGCGTCATCGGCGTGCCATGAAGGTGTCGCTCTCTGACCAAATATGGTGCACTATAGGATATACTACACCCCTAATGAAATAGTGAAGTCTTGTTACCTTCTAGGATCTCTGAGGAATAGATATGAACGTGATTTTACTTGTTGAAACAACATTTAGGGTGAGATTTCTTTCTTTGAAAATTGAACAAGTGGAAATACAAAATCAATCGTGCATGCTATATGGACCTTTCAGAATATGAAAAATGATTTTATCTAACAAAATGAGACTTCATGTTATCTCTGGGACCCTTTGGATGATAAATCAGAGCAAGATTTCAGAATGTAAGGACACATTTCACTTTCGGAGGTGAATTTATCAAACCTATAGCATTGAAAAAAGTGTTTTGTTGTTAGAAGCTCTCCTCAAACAATAGCATGGCATTTTTTCGAAGTAATAGCTACCGTAAATTGGACAGTGTAGTTATATTAACAAGAATTTAAGCTTTCAGCCGATATAAGACACTTCTATGTACCGACATTTGTTGTTACTCTAAAATCTGCGATCTTGATTTAACGCGCTGCATGACTTACAACTGTCCCGTTGACGGAACACCGATCCTTAAGATGTTTTTTTAATCCTTCTCCCTCTCACGGACGACTTTGTCAACCACTTTGAAAAAAAAGGTTGGCTACATCCTCTACTCATTAACTCAGCCTATTGAGTCCACTGGTCTCACTCACAAAGAACTACCCTATGCCTTGACCTCTTTCTCTCCTCTTTCTCTAGATGACATCCTGCGACTAGTGAGGTCTGGCCGCCCGACAACCTGCCAGCTCAACTTTATCCCCTCCTCCCTTCTCCAGATCATCTCTGGAGACCTTCTCTCTTTCCTCACTTCACTCAACAACTCATCCCTGACCACTGGTTGCATCCCCTCTGACTTCAAAATGCCCCGAGTTGCTCCCCACCTCAAGAAATAAACACTCGACTCATGTGACATCAAAAAATATAGACCTATATCCCTTCTTTCCAAAACACTTGAGCGTGCTGTCTCTGATCAACTTTCTCGTCATCTCTCTCAGAACGATCTTCTTGACCCTAACCACTCAGGCTTCAAGACAGTTCACTCAACCGAGACTGCTCTTCTGTGTCACGGAGGCTTTCTGCACTGCCAAAGCTCTCTCCTCTGTTCTCATCCTCCTAGATCAATCTGCTGCCTTTGACACCGTGAACCATCAGATCATCCTTGCCACCCTCTCAGGGCTGGGCGTCTCAGGCTATGCACACTCTTGGATTGCATCCTAACTGGCAGGACGATCCTACCAGGTGTCGTGGAGAGGATCTGTGTCAGCACCACGTACTTTCACTACTGGTGTCCCCCCGTGCTCAGTTCTAGGCCCTCTCCTCTTCTCTCTATACACCAAGTCACTCAGCCCCGTCATATCCTCACATGGTCTCTCCTATCATTGCTATACGGATGACACTCAACTACTTTTCTCCTTCCCCCCTTCTGACACCCAGGTGGCAACACGCATCTCTGCATGCCTGGTAGATATCTCAACTTGGATATCGGCCCACCACCTCACGCTCGACAAAACTGAACAGCTTTCTCCCGGGGAAGGTCTGCCCGCTTAAAGACTTCTCCATCATGGTTGACAACTCCACAGTGTCACCTTCCCAAAGTACAAAGAACCTTGGCGTGACCCTGGAAAACACCCTGTTGTTCTCTGCAAACATCAAAGCTGTGACTCACTCCTGCAGGTTCATGCTCTTCAGGCAGTTGTCCTCTCCCGTCTGGACTACCGCAACTCGCTGTTGGCTGGGCTCCTCGCTTTGCCATCAAACCCCTGCAACTTATCCAGAACGCTGCAGGCTGCCTGGTTTTCAACCTTCCAAAGTTCTCCTGTCACCCAGCTCCTCCACACACTCCACTGGCTACAAGACCATGGTGCTTACCTACGGAACAGAAAGCGGAACTGCCCCTACCTACCTTCAGGCTATGCTAGAAAACCTACACCCCAACCCGAGCACTCCGTTCTGAATGAATCTGTTATACAATGCGTTTCTTTGGGAAAATAAAACGATGGCCAAATTCAATGTTTCATCAAATTATATATATATTTTTATAAATATATGATATAAAATTGATACCTAAAGAGGTCCTACATTTCAGAAATCAAGTGGCCCTGAGGTTTTAAATTAAGCAATGTACATGCACAAACATAGATATTGAAATACATATGGTATTGTGTTAACATTTTTACTTATGTCAATAAGGTATCTTTTTTTTTTTTTAAATATAAATTTGCTACAATTTCTAAAAACCTGTTTTCGCTTTGTCATTGTGGTGTATTGTGTGTAGATTGCCGAGGAAATTGTTTTATTTAATACATTTTACAATTGGCTGTAATGTAACAAAATGTGGAAAAAGTCAAGGGGTCTGAATACTTTCCGAAGGCACTGTATTTATTATAACATATTCCCATAGGATCTCAATCGGTGAAGTCCATAGGGCTGAAAATGGATGAATGCAACAACCATGTCTGTCAATAAAAAATACAGTCATGGGTGGTAACTCTGGGCAAGGCAAGACACTGGGAAATATTTGAATAAGGCTTTAGCAGCATGCTAATTTAACACTGTTGCCATTTGTACAGTCGTGGCCATGCTGTCAATTAACTTCTGGGCCACATCCTGACTGATGGCAGCCCATTCTTGCATAATCAATGCTTGGAGTTTGTCAGAATTTGTGGGTTTTTGTTTGTCCACCCGCCTCTTGAGGAATGACTACAAGTTCTCAATGGGATTAAGGTCTGGAGAGTTTCCTGGCCATGGACCCAAAATATTGATGTTTTGTTCCCCGAGCCACTTAGTTATCACTTTTGCCTTATGGCAAGGTGTCCATCATGCTGGAAAAGGCATTGTTCATCACCAAACTGTTCCTGGATGGTTGGGAGAAGTTGCTCTCGGAGGATGTGTTGGTACCATTCTTTATTCATGGCTGTGTTCTTAGGCAAAATTGTGAGTGAGCTCACTCCCTTGGCTGAGAAGAAACCCGACACATGAATGGTCTCAGGATGCTTTACTGTTGGCATGACACAGGACTGATGATAGCGCTCACCTTGTCTTCTCCGGACAAGCTTTTTTCCGGATGCCCCAAACAATCGGAAAGGGGGTTCATCAGAGAAAATTACTTTACCCCAGTCCTCAGCAGTTCAATCCCTGTACCTTTTGCAGAATATCAGTCTGTCCCTGATGTTTTTCCTGGAGAGAAGTGGCTTCTTTGCTGCCCTTGACACCAGGCCATCCTCAAAGTCTTCGCCTCACTGTGCGTGCAGATGAACTCACACCTGCCTGCTGCCATTCCTGAGCAAGTTCTGTTCTGATGGTTCCCCGATCTCACAGCTGAATCAACTTTAGGAGACGGTCCTGGCGCTTGCTGGACTTTCTTGGGCGCCCTGAAGCCTTCTTCACAACAATTGAACCGCTCTCCTTGAAGTTCTTGATGATCCGATAAATGGTTGATTTAGGTGCAATCTTACTGGCAGCAATATCCTTGCCTGTGAAGCCCTTTTTGTGCAAAGCAATGATGACGGCACGTGTTTCCTTGCAGGTAACCATAGTTGACAGAGGAAGAACAATGATTCCAAGCACCACCCTCCTTTTGAAGCTTCCAGTCTGTTTTTCGAACTCAATCAGCATGACAGAGTGATCTCCAGCCTTGTCCTCGTCAACACTCACATCTGTGTTAACAAGAGAATCACTGACAGCTTGTCCTTTTGTGGCAGGGCTGAAATGCAGTGGAAATGTTTTGGGGGGATTCAGTTAATTTGCATAGCAAAGAGGGACTTTGCAATTAATTGCAATTCATCTGATCACTCTTCATAACATTCTGGAGTATATGCAAATTGTCATCATACAAACTGAGGCAGCAGACTTTGTGAAAATTAATATTTGTGTCATTCTCAAAACTTTTGGCCACGACTGTATATAGGTCCACAGACTTTCAGTGTTGATTTACCAGTGTTCTTTTTTCATAGATTTTTTACTAGATAATTTGCTGTGTAGTTCCACATTATCCTCACAAATTGTTCCCATGACAAGTGAAAATATAAGAGTAAGATTATGTTGAACCTTTTGTGTGCAATACTTAAATGTGTGCAAACATGTAAGCCACGGTCCTAAATTGAGCCCATGGTGTGGGAACAACTGAGGATGGGCCTACAGTCATTCCATTACTGGCTTGTCAGCAGCAGCAGTTTTCTGTATGTGTGCTTATATGGAAAGACTTGGGCCAGAAAAGTGTCATTAAATGTCTTCCTCTGGGTAGGGGGTAAATTGGTATAATTGAGGAAGCTTTCCTCTTCCTCTCACATTGGCCGTGGGACCTTCCCCCTGAGCATTTAAATACATACATCTTCAGTAAGTCACATCCTGCTGCAACCCAGACATCTTAATCATTTGACTTAATTTGTCTTATTGCAGTGTACTGTGTTGTTTTATTCCAGAACCCAGAACCAACTATGTCTCCCCCACTTCTCAGATTCAGCAGTAGTGCTAACAGACATTACATTTATGTTAACAGTCTCTCACAAGAGACTACGTGCTGTTTGACCCAAAAAAAGGGATTATTTAGTAGAAACAATTCCCTACTCAAAGGGGTGAAGCAAGGACGTGCAGTCTGGGCCTGCAGTGTCCTCTGCTGGACCAACTGTTCTGAAAACAACTCCAGTAATGTTCTAAAATAAAATAAAGTATAAAAAAAACTGTTGTTTAAACCTCTGAAGTCAGCTGAAAATGAATGTGGGTGTGTAGACAGCATTACATTTATCTTGGTTACAACACCGCTACGACTGTACAAGCGGGCCTAGCCATCATAGTTCCCAAGCGATTGCTTGCTGCAGCACGCACATATGTCTTGATTACGTAAACAACACCTTGATTACATAAACTATTTGATTTAATTAAATAAAAATGTATGCACACTACCATATGCATACATATCTATGTTTCACTGTCTATCATCTTCTTGTTGTACTGTATGCTTATCCAAAACATGTAGACTAATTACCTCTTCCTAAATGCATGTCTCAGTCTCCCTTGCCCACACAGTCGATTGCGTGCCTTGACGGGCCAAGCATGAAAATCTAGCTGTGGACATTGACCATCCCCTTGCCCTGAGCCACATCACATCCACTGTTGAGTAAGTGCTCTGTCCTATTCAGGGCTGCTGCGGTGTTGTTGTCATAGTCTTCCATTTCATTTTGTATGAGACTGCCTATTCATCAGGAAGCAATATATCACATATCGGCTGCTACGCACTTTCAACACGACTACGTGCTTCTCAAAATTCTGTAATCTTGTTTAGATAGGTGCTACCAGAGCAATATTATGTATGTACACAAATCTGCTCCACCCAAAGTGCACAGCTGGCGCAGAAGCACATTTAATTCCACATTGGAGTTCCACACTCAATTTTCAAGCATAATTCAGAATTACCTGGCACATTGAAATGTGTATATACTCCTTGGTATGAATATATCCCTTGGGGAGGGGGATAAAGAACGGATAAAGTGTGAGACTATAGTGGGGGAGTAGATCTGAGGGGAGAAGGGCCATAGGTATGAGGGGGCATGGAGAGGAGTGCAGTGTATGAGGGTCTTAGGCACGAGAGTAATAGAGAAATACCATACCATACCATCCAGTTTATACTCCTTTTTATATGAAGTCCTTTAACACGCCATGAACCTTGCCACTGCTACACAAACCATACTTTTCAAATCCCATCTGTCTGTCTCCATGCCAATTCTCAGGCCATGTATAACACACCTACGATGTGGTAATTCAGTGCCACACTGAACAGTCTTACATTTCTACATGACAGTCATTCATTCAAAGCAGCCATCATGGCAGCATCTTACCCTGTCCGTGGCTATCCACGATTAGGG
The DNA here is from genome assembly GCF_016432855.1 of Salvelinus namaycush. Lineage (NCBI taxonomy): Eukaryota > Metazoa > Chordata > Actinopteri > Salmoniformes > Salmonidae > Salvelinus > Salvelinus namaycush. Next base: position 44,848,048 of record NC_052325.1, read on the forward strand.
ACGTCAGTATAGATAGCACATGGAGGAATCTTCACTGCAGAGCATGCACTGAGTGGTGGTGCTGAGTGGAGGTGCAACATAGCGCCATCCTTCTTCGCCAGGTCTCCCTTGAAAAATAGGTATTTTGATCTCATTGGGACTAAGATAGAGTTAAATAAAAACCGTGAAGGGTATCCGTGGTAGTAAGAATCCAGCCAGGGAACCCAGTCAAGGGCCCATGTTGAAGCTACAATGAAGAGAAGGCATGGTTTGGTCTTCAAGTCTTCAACAGCTGTTTAGATCCAGGGAGGAATTGCAGGGAAATCCACAGGGAGTCTGAGAAAACAAAATCCACGTGAGGTTCATGTCCACAGAAAATGACAGAAAAGGCTCTTGCAACAATACCATAAACCCATGTGCGCCACCATTGCTCTCTCTCTCTGAGCCTCCCTCTGCAATTCATTCCTTTATCGCTCTATTTCTGTCCTTCTCTCTGATGCTCACTCATACTTCCACTTCAGTGCCCCCTCTCTTTCTCTCCCTATTCTCAGCTGTGTCTCAGCGTTATGCTCTGCCTGTGCCCAGCGGATGTATAACATGTGTTCAGGGTGGGGGTTGGGGACTGCTGACTTCATAGGTGGCACATTCTGCTTCTGCAAGGCGGGTGAGGATAGCCGTTGCATTTTGGACTATTTTAATGAGAGTGACCATGATAGACTTAAGTTTCCTCCAAAGCTACTTCAAAATCATAATACTTTACATGAGAAGGGCAATTATTCTAACACTGCGTCAAAAGGTAGTTCCAAGATATTTGACCAACGGTATACATTACTTTCTTTGAATTGACAGAATCAACTAAGTTTAAAAGGTATGTGTTTGACTTTTGGGTACTGCCGAGGAAGATAATGTTATGCTGTCACGACTGACTTGACCTCAGGTCTCAAATTATCCGAAATAAAATGATAAAATCACAGCGAAAACACATTACTGAAGAAACAAATGTTATGTTCCACATATCGGCTTAATAACTTGCTTATGAATGGTTGCCCATTTGCGCACATCAGATCCTTTATGTCTGTATCATGTCACATGACCCTCAGTTGATACACTGCCAGGCTTTCAACTCATGTCGAAAGAATCCTATGTCGCATCTATCGAAGAACTAAAAAGGCACACAACTCTAAAAACATTGGATTATTACAATGAAATGTTTACAGTGAACATTTGATTAGAGATGAATATTTATAGTGAAAATTAGGGCTGTAACATTAACCCCTGATTTGATATAACATCTACAGTATATTATTGCTATGAAATATACAGTAACAGACAACCAATGCCACTCTATCATAATGTCTGTTTGCCTAGTGACTACCTAATCCACACTTTCTAGTGAGTATCTAAAAGGGCCCTCCTTGAAAGTAAGTGTCAACCTACAATCTAGCATGGTTGCATTTACAGTCGTTAGGGCTATCAGAAGTGACTCACTAAGGACTAATGAGGTTAATAGGGAGGGAGGGAGGGGTGTAGATTGATAGAGAGGGAGGAAAAGAGAGTGAGGAAAAAAGCAAAAAAAAAGACAGTGAGAGAGGGAAAGCAGAGAGAGCCCGAGTGAGCTCGAGACCGAGAGAAACTTAAATTACATTTCCCTGGAAATAAATAAAGTACCTATCTATCTAATGCTCAATCAGTTGTTTTTTCTTTACATGAGGGAAATACATGAGACTTCAGACTTGTGGCAGACAAACATGTTCTAAGCCACCAGATGCCACGCATTACCTGGACCATTGTCATCCCATAAAAGTAAGCTAATGCATGGTGACATGAGTGACAGCTGCTTAGATTAAATTAGGTAGCTTTTCAAAACAAAGTGCAGAGTGAGTGCTAATATATGAGTTTGAGGTAGATACTGTTTGGAAGTTAAATGAGCAAAAATGTGAATAGGGTTCCATGTACATGTCCATACGTGTGTGTGAGAGTGTTGGGAGGACCAGGACACCCCTGGGCTTATGCTGTGACCTACATTGGGGCCTGATGCTCCCAAGGCCGGCAGGGAGTGTGTGTTTGTGTGTGTTGTGCAGTATGTACTGTACTGATGAGATGAAGCTGCATGGCTGCATTAACTGTATGACTAAGAGCCTCAGCTGGACAAGATACAAAGAGATTAATGTGCACACATTAAGAGGGAACGTACAAATGCATATAAACGCCTAATGCAAACAAATATAGCCTACTGTAGGAAAATTCATACCTAAAGTACACAAACCATACAAGTACATACATTCATAACGATGGTACATGCATACATTAAGGGTGCAACACCAAATTCTATTTCTGGAATGCCTTGATAGCTCGCACCATCAGATCGCTTGTGGGCTTTTAAATGTATGTGAAACACAGACCTGGGTCAAAATAATATTATGTTTCCTTTCGATTATTTAGGTGCACTTGATTTAGCTGTGCAGGGTTTTCAGGGGGTGTGTGGGGGGGTTTGATGGCAGGTAGCCCTATGTGGGGCTGCTGGCTTCACATCATCTAGCTTTGAGGATCTTCCCTCAGAGACGTAGCCAATCCAGAAACGATTTAATAAAATTCCACCTTTGTTGTTCATTCAGTTAAGCCTGTACTCGGTTGAACTGCCCTCATGTAACCAATGAGTGAAATCATCTCGTCCCAGCACTATCTGCTTGTCATCTAGCCAAATTCCCCTGCATGTCATCAAATGGTTAATACTGTGAGTCAGAATGGAGGCAAATAGCCTCGCAATACACACTACAGTACTCTCTAATGTAACACTCAAATTTCACAGTGCACAGATACACAAAGACAATTAAAAACATGAATATGTGAAGATGAAATTATAAATGAGTAATATCGTGAATTAAATTAGTAGAATTATCACAATGCATAGTGGACATGCATACAGTACATATCCCTCTTGTAGCCAAGCTATACTGAACAAAAATATAAACAAAACATGCAACAATTTCATAGATTTTAAATACATTTATTAGGCCCTAATCTATGGATTTTACATGACTGGGAATACAGATATGCATCTGTTGGTCACAGATTCCTTTAAAGATTGGTCCTCACAATGGACCTCAGGATCTCACAGTATTTTTGTGCATTTAAATTGCTATTGATAAAATGCAACTGTGTTCGTTGTCCGTAGCTTTATGCCTGCCCATACCATAACCCCACCACCACCATGGGGCACTCTGTTCACAACATTGACATCTGCAAACCACTTGCCCACACTCTCTCTAAAACAACGTATGAGGCGGCTTATGGTAGAGAAATGAACTGGCAACAGCTCGTGTGGACATTCCTGCAGTCAGGATGCCAATTGCATGCTCCCTCAAAACTTGAGACATCTGTGTTCATTGTGTTGTGTGACAAAACTGCACATTTTTAATGGCCTTTTATTGACCCCCAGCACAAGGTGCAACTGTGTAATTATCATGCTGTTTAATCAGCTTCTTTATATGCCACACTTGTCAGGTGGATGGATTATTTTGGCAAAGGAGAAATGCTCACTAACAGAGATTAAAAACAAATTTGTGCCCAAAATTTGAGAGAAATAAGCTTTGTGCGTATGGAACATTTCTGGGATATTTTATTTCAGCTCATGAAACATGGGACCAACACTTTACATGTTGTGTTTATATTTGTGTTCAGTATAGATTCATTTAATTGGCATACATATTGCAATTAGTTGAACGTATAGTGAAAGCGCATGCAAAAACTATTCCCTATATGAATACATAACATCAATTCTCTAGGATATTATGCATCTGTATCTTGGATGGCAAAAATTGCCTTCAGCAGACTGACTGACTAAAAGCGATGTATGCTAAATTACAGGAAATTACCAAGGACCCATCTGTAAACACAGTTCCATATTTATACCAAACAGGAAGTGACCTGACCATCGCCCAAATTCCAAAGTGGTGGACATGAGAAAATATTATCTTGAATAGCTTAAGTACCAGCCCTAAACTTAACCCTGTCCTTGACCACTTTTGGAGTGAGCCATTTCTATCAACATGGTAATTTTAAATCCAATCACAAAAGGCAATAAAAACGTAAATAGACAGAGCAAACAAATGTCTATGCGTTTTGACACGTCTCGGCGAAGACCTCTACCATGCCAAACAGTGTGCACATTTGTTTGTCTGAAGGTGGCCAGAACTTTCCTGGCTTACGCTAGACCACGTCTTACAACACAAGGTGTGTACACACTTTGGTCTGGATACACAGTTGCTTTTTTTACTCTCATTGAGTCCAATATTAATGGTAGTTTTAGATTTTTGAACATGAGAATGTTACAGAACGCACCTTCAATAGATTTCATGATTATATATATTTTTTGGTAGAATTATAAACAATAATATGAAAATAGTAAAGTTATAGTAAAGTCATGTTTATTCTTTATAGATTAGTAGAAGTCAAATAAAGAAGGATTAACCTGTTAAATAGAACAATAAATTGCAACATTTTGCAGCACTTTCAGTGTTATTCTGACTTGAGATATGCACGCTTAACAAAATAAATTGTGTAAGTATCCCACTGACATCGTTAAATGATTTACAAAAAAGTATTACCTCAACTCTAAATTGGTAATTTGTCCCTTTGTGTCTTGATGAGTACTTATATTAAGATGATCACAGTTAAGGACTATGGCATGGATGTTTTCAACCATGATCACCACACTAAATAAGATTCTCTGTACAATATCCTTGTTCAGATGTGCTACATCAAATCCAGAGCCCACAGATTCAAAACTGTTGTGTAATAGTTGTGCATTTGTGCAATTCATATGCTTTAAACCTTGCCGATAACAGCTTGCATGTCCTTTTACATTCTTCGTTCAATCAACCTGAATAATACAAAACGTTGAGGTTTTGTAGTAAAGTTTGGAAGGTTACATGTGTAACCTGCGCAGTTCTTTCCAGAACTCAGCGATGCCCAGTGACAAAGCTCTCTCTGCCAGGCCTCTGCACTCATGGGGCGTGAACCCCACCAGCGCCGTGCCCTTAGTGGCCACCCCCTGCCGTCCTGCCAGCTCTGCCACCCTGGCTGTGATAAGAGATGCTGGGGCGTGGCAGTATAGCTGCCCACCAATACTGAAGGTGGGCCACGGCTCGCCCCTCTCCCCAACCTGGCTAGGAGGGTTCCCCTTCATGCTCTCCACATTGCAGGCTATCTCCACGGCACCCTCGTGTGGCAGGGCCAGCACTTGCACCCCCGGTATCCCCCCAGGAGTAGACTCCCTAATCGACATGGCGATGCTGCGCCCCAGAGCCAGGTCCTGGGTGTCGATGGTGACGTTGCAGTTCATGACGTAGGGACTAGCTCCGATGCCTGCATGGCAAAGGTGGGGTCAAAGGTCAGAAGATCAAACAAAAAGTCACAAGATAGTGCGAACAAAGAGGTACAGAGATGCGGTTATTTTCAAATGTGCCCAATTAGTGGTTACTGGGTTCACTCTCTCTGTGCTATACTTCATGAGTGTAATGTGGGGGCACTGAGGGCCTGTCCTCAGAATGAAACATGCAAATCTAGCCTAACCCTATGTTTTAAAAATCACCTCTCAGTATTTGCGTGCACAGGACATCCACCAACCGCCAAGCCCTAAGCGAGTGCTAACCTGTGAGGCCATATCGTTTCTGTGGCAGGGGCCCCACGTCTGGTCGGATGGCTCCTGTGTCTGGATTCTTCCTGAACCAGCCCATCTCCTTGCGTCTCTGCGCCAGGCCTCGGTGCTGGGGTGAGTCTGCCCAACCAAAGAAGAAAGCACTGGTGCCACTGACCCGTTCAGTCAGCCCAGCAGCCACCGCTGGACAGGGTGAGAGGATGGGTTAACACATACAGTTGAAGTAGGAAGGTTACATACACTTAGGTTGGAGTCATTACAACTCGTTTTTCAACCACTCTACAAATTCGTGTTAACAAACTATAGTTTTGGCAAGTCGGCTAGGACATCTACTTTGTGCATGACACAAGTCATTTTTCCAAAAATTGTTTACAAACAGATTATTTCACTTATAATTCACTATATCACAATTTCAGTGGGTCAGAAGTTTACATACACTAAGTTGACTGTGCCTTTACACAACTTGGGAAATTCCAGAAAATGGTGTCATGGCTTTAGAAGCTTCTGATAGGCTAATTGACATAATTTGACTCAAATGTGAGGTGTACCTGTGGATGTATTTCAAGGCCTACCTACAAACTCAGAGCCTCTTTGCTTGACATCATGGCAAAATCAAAAGAAATCAGCCAAAACCTCAGAAAAAAAAATTGTAGACCTCCACAAGTCTGGTTCATCCTTGGGAGCAATTTCCAAACGCCTAAAGGTACCACGTTCATCTGTACAAACAAGAGTACACAAGTATAAACACCACGGGACCACGTAGCCGTAATACCGCTCAGGAAGGAGTCACATTCAGTCTCCTAGAGATGAATGTACTTTGGTGCGAAAAGTGCAAATCAATCCCACAACAACAGCAAAGGACCTTGTGAAGATTCTGGAGGAAACGGGTACAAAAGTATCTATATTCACAGTGAAACGAGTACTATATCGGTTTGCAACTGCACATGGGGACAAATATCGTACTTTTTGGAGAAATGTCCTCTGGTCTGATGAAACAAAAATAGTTTGGCCATAATGACCATCGTTATGTTTGGAGGAAAAATGGGGACGCTTAAGCTGAAGAACACCATCTCAACCTTGAAGCACGGGGGTGGCGGCATCATGTTGTGGGGGTGCTTTGCTGCAGGAGGGACTGGTGCATTTCACAAAATAGATGGCATCATGAGGAGGTAAAATGATGTGGTTACATTGAAGCAACATCTCAAGACATCAGTCAGGAAGTTAAAGCTTGGTCGCAAATGGGTCTTCCAAATGGACAATGACCCCAAGCATATTTCCAAAGTTGTGGCAAAATGGCTTAAGGACAACAAAGTCAAGGTATTGGAGTGGCCATCACAAAGCCCTGACCTCAATCCCATAGAAAATTTGTGGGCAGAACTGAAAAAGCGTGTGCGAGCAAGGAGGCCTACAAACCTGACTCAGTTACCCCAGCTCTGTGACGAGGAATGGAACAAAATTCACCCAACTTATTGTGGGAAGCTTGTGGAAGGCTAGCCGAAACGTTTGACCCAAGTTAAAGAATTGAAAGGCAATGCTACCAAATACTAATTGAGTTTACGTAAACTTCTGACCCACTGAGAATGTGATGAAAGAAATAAAAGCTGAAATAAATAATTCTCTCTAATATTATTCTGACATTTCACATTCTTAAAATAAAGTGGTGATCCTAACTTAACTAAGACAGGGAATGTTTACTAGGATTAAATGTCAGGAATTGTGAAAAACTGAGTTTAAATGTAGTTGGCTAAGGTATGTGTAAACTTCTGACTTACACTGTACCAATTGGATACCACGAAAATGGGAGAAAAAAAGGGTTAAAAAACAAACAATAAAAAACTTATTTCACTTAAATCTATGGCAAGACCTAAAAATGGTAGCAAGAATTTTGAAAAGAATAATGGGCAAATATTGCACAATCCAGATGTGGAAAACTCATAAGCCTTGTTCACATTGGCAGTTTGAAGTGACTCAACTCCAAAATGCGTGCATATCCGATTCGAATCGGTTCCATTTCCTGCAAGCTGAACAGCCAAAAATGCACATGAATCAGATATTTCGAGCCACATTTCAAACCACTGTCGCAAGTGGTTTGACGTCAGATACAAATCTGATTCCTGGCAATGCGATTTGTGTTTGAATGGTCAAATCTGAGTTATTTGGCATATCTTGTTGCTTGCTAGCTACTCTGTTGAAAGTTTGACAAGAACATGTGGTAGCCAATTAGATTGTTAACTGTTTACAAACAAATTAGTGAATCGGGTATTGTGTGTAAATGGGTGGGGGGGAAAAGTAATCAATTTTTAATTCAGGCTGTAACAACAAAATGTGGAATAAGTCAAGGGGTATGAATACTTTCTGAAGACACTGTACATACACCACTGCATGAGGCGCCGCACAATTCACACGTATACAGCATACAACATGATGTACTGAGAAGAGAGAAAGAGGGGGCCAAAGCTTTAAAGTGTAGACACATAAATGCAGGCACACGCACACCACACACACACACCTCTAGCTTCTTTGGCACAGTCCCCCAGTCCCACCTCCTCTCCCAGAGGGTAGAGGGGCACCAGGTCCACAGCGCCCATCGTTGGGTGGCCGCCTGCATAGGCACTCATGTCAATCAGTCGACAGGCCTGCTCACACGCAGACAGCACTGCCTCCTCTGCAACAGAAACACATTGACAACGCCTTCTATTATTGGAATGACAAGTGAAATCAGGGTTCAGTTATTGGTTAAATTAGGATGCTTAATTCCTGGTCTGCTTGAAAAATGTTTAGGCAGCCATGTTCAGGGGTTACTATACCACTGCCCCTCATAAGACTAAAAGATTGTCGGAGGATAATGAAGACCTTTGCAAAGTACTTGTCATATTTATTGTAACATTGTGATCCCGAACAAAGCCTGTAGGAAATGTCCCTTAGTGTAGTTGTTGTTTTTCCCCAATAAAAGGACAGAGACTCACTGATGCAGTCAATACTGGCCACGATGGTGATGACAGACCGGTTGTAGTCTTGGTCATTAAAGATGTTGAGCACTGTTGTCCCTTCTCGCCGTCCGCCTGACAAGATGCATACAATCGGAAAGATGCATAAATCCATGAAGAAACCATCATATTTTGTTAAATCATAACTATTTTTCACTCCTATCACTGTTACTACTGTATATGCAGTGAACAATGAAACATTTTTACAGGGGTAACTCACCATTACTGTCAAATACAGCTGCCCTGGCCACTGTTTCCACCAATTCCTTCCTGCGGGCTTCTGAGACATTGAGGAGGCAGGCGACCAGACGCTGGCTTATGGCACTATGAGCCATCCCCCTGAAGGAACCCATGTCACTGAACTTTAGGTAGGCTGATTTTGCAGTGGTCTATTTCACCAGATACAAATTGTAGCTAAACACCAGTTATTTGACAACTGTACTGTATTTCCTTGGGTCTCTCTATCATATTCTGATGGTTGAAAAGTTCTAAATTTTGGGATTATCTGTTTTACTCCATTTAGATACAACTTCATGGAGAAATGTAACATTTTCATCACAAAAATGTCAATATGTCTATAACATTATGTGGCAAACTGCAGCTTGGTTGATCGAAAAGTATGTGATATCTCGCCATCATAACATAAACAATATATCAAACATAAACATGGAGTACATTTTTTTATAGAAACATTACAAACGCATCTGTGTCAAATGAATATCCCACTTGTAACTTTGAATGTTGTCATCAACCAAAATGATACAAATCCAAAACATGGCCAATACAGTTGTTACACAAGAGTAAGCAAGCGCAGTTCATAAATGCATTCATTAACATATAAAACATGACATGCTAAACATCTCTCGTGCTGGCCTGATATGTAGCCATAATGTAATACTTGCGTTCTAATAACCACGAAAAACGCCAACACACAGTCAATCAAGTGTCTACTGTAAAGCGAAAAACGTATACAGGTTGCAAAATCTGTGATTCAGAAGCTGCCTCTCCAATAGAAATCGGTCGTCACTAGTTACCACAGCCACAAAGTTATAAACCCCGCCCATTTCTACAATTTTCTGGTTAAAATCTGATTTTAAACCTAATCCTAACCACACTGCTAACCTTATGACTAACCTTCAATTAATACCAAAAAGCAAATTTTTGTTTACATTACTTTTTACGATAGCCAAATTTGACATGGTGACTGTGGTAACTAGTGGAAACCAGAGAAATCCCCGATCACACTTGTAAACCATGTAATGGCGACGTCGGCTAAACTAAACTCATGCGCAGAAGCACACCATCTGGGCTAACTGTCGTTTCGCGCCAAATTGCGTTGGTGCAGGCTGTCAAATCAAAGGCACATCTTCGATACAAAAGTTATTTTTTATGTAAATGAAAACGTGGCAGTTTGTCACTTTCACGAGGTTAGCGTAATAAGATGTTCAAGTACTTAAAACATTGGCTCGAATCTAGGTTGTGCCTTTAGATTTTGTGAAAATTAACAACTAAGGAATAATTAGTCACTTCTCTAATTGACTTCTCAAACCCCGGCCTGGTCTGCTTCGTAAGCGTTCCCGTAAGTCTCTCACGATACTGCACCTCTGGGTTTAGTAACTCAGTGGTAAATTCAAACTTCAACCATTGAGTTTATAAACCGAGAGGCAACATCGCGAGACTTCCGGGAAGGCATGCAAAGCAGACCAGGCCAGGGATTGGGGTTTCAGAAGTCATTTAGAGAGGTGACAAATTCTTTCTTAGTTGTCAATTTTCTCAAATCTAAAAGCACAACCTAGAGCCGGGCCGCCAACCTCATGAAAGTGACAAACTGACACGTTTTCATCCAAAACAATTTATTGAAGGTCTGCCTTTGATTTCACGGTCTGCACATGCGCAGTTTGGCGCGAGACGACCGTTAGAACCGATTACGTGTTTCAGCGCATGAGTTTAGAAAGCAAAAGACACCATGACTTCGCCTACTACAAGCGTGATCGGGGTTTTCTATTGGAGAAGCAGTTTCTGCCCATCTTTATATTGTACGGTCTTTGCTGTGATCATGCGCAATTCGTATTTTGCTTACAGGAACCGGATGAGGGCTGGTTCCCGTGCTGACGTCCTTGGCAAACAGCGACACGTGGAGGACCAAAATGCAAAGACAACAACAGTACTCGCTTTAGCGTCACCCAGGTTGACAAGATTATCAACGTCCAGGAAAAACAACGATGTTGAGGAGGAACTACAACGACATAAGGTAGAAAGTTGTTTATGACTATTTTGTCGATATTGCACGTTCATTGTCGTATGTCTGTCTAGGATGCTGTACATTAACTGACTGCATTTGCGTCTAAACTACACTAATCCGGTTTTAGCCCCCATGATAACCACTCGTGGAGTTGCAACGGGCTTTCATTGTGCAGCAAAAGCAATGAGCGCTGCAGCAGGTTCATCGTCATTCGAGCCTCCAGAGCATTCTCTGCCTGGAGTCCAGGAAACACGCCCTGGGAGCCCGTCGCGACTGCGGAGACTGGTCGACATTCCGGGATGCCAACCGGACCGAGTCAACGACTTGCTTCTACTCAGTACTTTGGATTCACAGGGACGGTGCGGTTCAGACGCCGAATATCGCAGTGCACATGTTGTGTTTTTCCCTGGAGACATACAGGTGAGAGGTGTGGGTTTTGTCAGGCAGGTACATATGAATATCACTTATTTCGCCATCAAATGAACATTTCAGCTATTTGTCATGGCATTATGCAGGTTGGTAACATTATACACGTATGCCAATTGATGCCAAGCATACGGGTGAAAGGCCGTTGCGTAGCCAGCCTATAATCCTGTTAGCTAAATTGGTTACAGCTATGGTTGTTTACATTTCAAGTGGAGTGTCGAATTCACATACTCCTGCCCACAAATAATAACATCTATTCCAAGAGTTCCAACAGACTAGCCTACTAAAATGTTATGATTCCAAGGGTGTCTTAGTATTTCCGAGGGAATGTTAGTATTCTGAAGATGTTGCGAGTGTGATGCTCAGCAATTGTTAATGAATGTGTTCATTGTATGCGACCCCTTTAATGTCTATGTATGCAACCCCAGACCATGATCACATAGGGACCACTCTTTCACCTGATGTGTTAAACTCCATTGGGAGGAGGATAGTTTAAAAACTAGTTTAGTTAGTTTTGTTTTCCACCCAAGGACCAAATACATGAGGGTAGCCTTTTTTCCCCTCAGAATTAGTTCATGGTCATTGTTAGGCGAACTGCATGACACTGCAGAACAGGTCTTGTCTCCCAATTGATGCGGTTGTTATTTAGTTGCCATGATGCACAAAAACATGAACCCTTCTTAAGCTGCTTTAAGCCAGGTGACTCACCCCATCTTTCTCTCTCTCCATCCTCGGCCCTTTCCCTTCTGTCCATCTCCCCCACTCGCACCCCCATCTGTCTATTTCCCTTTTCACTGACCCCCTCTCCTTTTCCCCACTTCCCTCCGCCTCCACCCAACCCACTCCTCCCCGTCTATCTCGTACACCACTGTTCCTCTGTCCATCTCTCATCCCTAGAACTTCCAGCAGGAGATGTCGCTCCAGCCAGAGGAGGCGCAGTGGCTGTCCTGGAGCCTGGAGAACGTCGCCCTCACCCTGGGTCACCGCTTCCCTGACCGCCACGTGTGGGTGATCCGAGCCTCCCGCATGTACCTGCACAAGTTCAGCTGCTATCACAACTTTGTGGAGAGCAACCTGTTTGGAGCGCCCGAGCACTCACCTGACTATGGAGCATTTCGCCACCTGAGGTATCCCATCTCGTAATGTTTTATTCTAGCACTGTGATTGTCACTAACACTCACTACCTCAGACCCCTTGACTTTTTCCACATTTTGTTACATTACAGCCTTATTCTAAAATTGATTTGATTTCTTTTTCCTCAATCTACACACTACCCCATAATGACAAAGCGGAAACAGGTTTAGACATTTTTGCGAACTTATATGATTTTTTAAATACCTTATTTACCTAAGTATTCACACCCTTTACTATGAGACTCAAAATTGGCCTCAGGTGCATCCTGTTTATTGATCATCCTTGAGATGTTTCTTCAACTTGATTGGAGTCCACCTGTGGTAAATTCAATTGATTGGACATGATTTAGATGGGGACCTTATAGACAGGTGTGTGCCTAAGTTGACATCAAAGCAAAAACCAAGCCATGAGGTCAAAAGGAATTGTCCGTAGAGCTCCGAGACTGGATTGTGTTGAGGCACAGGTCTGGGGAAAGATAGCAAAAAATTGCTGCAGCATTGAAGGTTCCCAAGAACACAGTGGCTTCCATTCTTAAATGGAAGAAATGTTGAACCACCAAGACTCTTCCTAGAGCTGGACACCCTGCCAAACTGAGCAATCTGGGGAGAAGGGCCTTGGTCAGGAAGGTGACCAAGAACCCGACGGTCACTCTGACAGAGTTCCACTGTGGAGATGGGAGAACCTTCCAGAAGGACAACCATCTCTGCAGCACTCTACCAATCAGGCCTTTATGGTAGAGTGGCCAGACTGAAGCCACACCTCAGTAAAAAGGCACATGACAGCCCACTTGGAGTTTGCCAAAAGGCACATAAAGACTCTCAGACCATGAGAAACAAGATTCTCTGGTCTGATGAAACCTAGATTCAACTCTTTGGCCTGAATGCCAAGCGTCACATCTGGAAGAAACCTGGCACCATCCCTACAGTGAAGCATGGTGGCAGCAGCAGCATACTGTGGGGATGTTTTTCAGCAGCAGGGACTGGGAGACTAGTCAGGATCGAGGGAAAGAAGAATGGAATAAAGTACAGAGATTCTTGATGAAAACCTGCTCCAGAGCACTCAGGATCTCAGACTGGAGCGAAGGTTCACCTTCTAACAGGACAACGACCCTAAGCACACAGCCAAGACAACGCAGGAGTGGCTTCGGCACAAGTCGATGAATGTCCTTGAGTGGCTCAGCTAGAACCTGATCGAACATCTCTGGAGACACCTGAAAATAGGTGTGCAGCGACGCTCCCCAACCAACCTGACAGTGCTTGAGGATCTACAGAGAAGAATGGGATAAACTCCCCAAATACAGGTGTGCCATGCTTCTAGTATAATACCCAAGAAGAATTGAGGCTGTAATTGCTGCCAAAGGTGCTTCAACAAAGTCCTGAGTCTGAATACTTATGTAAATGTGATATTTTTTTAAATAAATTAACAAAACATTTCTAAACCTGTTTTTACTTTGTCATTATGCGGTATTGTGTGTAGATTGAGGATTGTTTAAAAAAGGCTAACTTAACAAAATGTGGGGAAAAGTCAAGGGGACTCAATACTTTCCGAATGCCCTTATTTTTTATGCAGTTGTCTCAATTTACTGTAAATTGCTTTAGATAATCTGCCAAATGACTCAATTATAACTGATTTGTAGGGCACTGCTGAGCAACGGCATGGAGCGAGCTGGCTTGCCTAACCCCCTCCCGCTTCAAAGGGGTGGCGACACAGTCTCCCCGGGTTTCTCCTTGGCCGTGGTTGGCTTCAGCAAAGGCTGCGTGGTGCTCAACCAGATGGTGTACGAGCTGGCGAGGGCGCGGGCTGACCCGGAGCTGGGGCCATTTGTGGAGCGCCTTTCAGACATGTACTGGCTGGACGGTGGCCACCCGGGAGGCAGCGAGACCTGGGTGACTGACAAGCGGGCGCTGGGGGAACTGGCGGCCAGCGGGGTTGCGGTCCACGCCCACGTGACACCGTACGAGGTGCGTGACCCCATGCGAGCCTGGGTGGGCCGAGAGCATGGTCGCTTTGTCAAGAAACTTGAGGATCTAGGGGCCCGACTCAGCCAGAAGCTGCACTTTGAGGATGAGCCCGCATCCATCGAGAACCACTTCCGGATCATCCAGGATTTCTGAGGTGTTTGTTCATTCCTGATTGTCTATTGGCATGCAAAGTTAAAAAAATACTGGTAAAGCTTGATTCGATCTGCAAATTTCTGGTTTAATGCAAGGGGCTAAAGCTAGTTGAGTCTCATTCATCCCTCTTGGTTCTTCCTTTCGTGCAGAAGTCAATCTATCACTGTCTCTATCTTCCTAGACCTCATATTTCATGATCTAAGGGCTCAAATATATTTTTCTTTCAAATCCAAGCATGCAGATTCCAATTGGAATGCATTGCCCTTATCTTGACACCCCTCAGTCGTTTCTCCTAGGAATGCATTTCCTTACTTCCACTAGATTGGCCTTTATCATAGACAAAGTTTGCATATTGTACCGAATAAGGGCTATTTGCATGTGAACATTTGACAGAATGCACCTTTTAAAGAGTATGTATGAACTACACTTAAACATTCAGCCCATAGCGGGAGGTTTAAAAAAATGCTGTACTTACTAGTCGCCAAAGTTCCAGAGCATGTCTTTAAGATCAAGGGCCAGACCTGTCAATTGTCAGATTATCTAACCTTGATTGTAACCTTTGCCTTTTTTGTGAAATACAACACATTGATTGTAATCTAAAAAGTAGCTTTGATCCAATGTCCAGTGTGGTTGAGTAAAGTTTATTTTCTTGCAATATTTCAGGGGCAACAGTTGACAATTCCTCAAGTGCAGCAGCTCCTTCCATTGAACATTGTCTTGATGTCAAGTGACATACTGTGGTGACTTGGAGTGGGCCTCTCTTTCACCAAGGAACACTTGGTGGTGTTTGTGTGGAACAACTACATTTCCTGCTGTTGCTTGGGTCAGAATGTCCCGTAACTTCTTGTAAATTGATTTATGTTCAGTGATGGACTTTGAGTTGGAGGTTAGCTTAAATGAATCTTGCAGGCTGTTCAGCATTCATACTGTATTCTAATAGACTAGAGTGATATCTCTTGTTAAGCTTATAGAGCTGCTTTTGCACTACCATGCTGGATTTCTGGTGATTATTGTTTCAATGGCTACTGAAATGCAATGAATGTACTTTTCTACTTCATAGCCATTCCATTTTTTTGAAATGCTGTTTTTGTTTAAGACATGCTATTCCATAGCTGCTGTTGTATGATTCACTCATTTAGAAAAAAATGACCAACTCTTAAAATATACAATACTGTTGAAATGTGTGTGTGTGTGTGTGTGTGTATAGTGGTTATTTCAGTCAAACACATTTTATATTTGTAAATGGTTGATTATACCTAGCTGCATGCATGTCTGGCACACAGCAATCATGATACAAAATGCATTTTAAGGTACACTACATGACCAAAAGTATGTGGACGCCTGCTAGTCGAACATCTCATTCCAAAATCATTGGCATTAATATGGAGTTGGTCCCCCTTTGCTGCTATAACAGCCTCCACTCCTCTGGGAAGGCTTTCCATTAGATGTTGGAACAGTGCTGCCGGGACTTGCTTCCATTCAGCCACAAGAGCATTAGTGAGGTCGGGCACTGATGTTGGGCGATTAGGCCTGGCTCGCAGTCGGCGTTCCAATTCAGGTCAGTCACGTTCTTCCACACCGATCTCGACAAACCAATTCTGCATGGACATCTTTGTGCATGGGGGGGGGGGCATTGTCATGCTGAAACAGTTAAGGGCCTTCCCCAAACTGTTGCCACAAAATTGTCTAGAATGTCATTGTATGTAGCATTAAGATTTCCATTCACTGGAACTAAGGGGCCTAGCCTGAACCATGAAAAACAGCCCCAGACCATTATTCCTCCTCCACCAAACATTACAGTTGGCTCTATGCATTGCGGCAGATAGCGTTCTCCTGGCATCTGCGAAACCCAGATTCGTCCGTTGTACTGCCAGATGGTTAAGCGTGATTCATCCCACCAGAGAACGCGTTTCCACTGCTCCAGAGTCCAATCAAGCGCATTGAGCTTTACACCACTCCAGCCAAAGCTTGGCATTGCACATGGTGATCTTAGGCTTGTGTTCGGCTGCTCGGCCATGGAAACACATTTCAGGAAGCTCCCGACAAACAGTTATTGTGCTGACGTTGCTTCTAGAGGCAGTTGGAGCTCGATAGTGAGTGTTGCAACATACTTTTTTTTACGCCCTTCAGCACTCGGCGGTCCCGTTCTGTGCGCATGTGTGACCTACCACTTCGCGGCTGTTGCTTCTAGACGTTTCCACTTCACAATAACAGCACTTACAGTTGACCGGGGCAGCTCTAGCAGGGCAGAAATTTGACAAACTGACTTGTTGAAAAGGTGGCATCCTATGTCACGTTGAACGTCACTGAGCTCTTCAGTAAGGTCATTATACTGCCAATGTTTGTCTATGGAGATAGCATGGTTGTGTGCTCAATTTTACACACTTGTCAGCAACATGTCGCTGAAATAGCCAAATCCACTAATTTGAAGGTGTCCACATACTTTATAATCGATGTAGTAAATGATAAGTTAACATACGGTCATTAAACACCTGTAGCTAGCCAAGTCCTTACACCTTGTGCATCCACAATGGATAAGTGAAAATGGATACGTTTTAAGTGGAGCTTAGAGGGGAAGTTCAGGATTTTACAACTTGATGTTAGATGGTTCCTCATCCTGAAAGTCAATGGGAGTGATAGGGGCATGTGTGTCAATGTCATTGCCAAATCAACTCCTTATTTGTTTTGATATTACTTTAAGATGATTTTGCTTTTTTTCTATATCTATCAAAAAAAGAATGGGACACATGGCCATCAGCACTAGGAGGCAATGTTTCCTCATCAGTAGATGGCAGAACAATGGAGATAATTGCTTACTTGCTTTTGGCAGAACAATGCCCCGGATGATGGCATGCCTTAGTTCTGTTGTTCATGGCCGCCGGTAGTTCCTCTGTTTAAAGACCAGTCTCTGCAGATGTTGTCCACAAATGTTTCTTGTGGTCTTTGCACCTGAGGGAACCCACTGAGATAAGACAAAATGTAGAAAAAAAACAGTAGACAGACTCAGGACTTTGTGCAGCAGTGTAAAAAGACCAGACTCCATCCACCATGAAGGTTTTCTATCATCTTTAATGAGCATTCTTGTTTGCTGATGACACCTAAATATTAGATTGATGTTGATCAGAAGATACAAATGGGGATTTGAAATTATCCATTCTAAAAACAAATGGAATATACCTACAAATCTATCAAATGTGAAATAAACATCTGTCTGAAGGTTATTGCTTGTGCTTCTAACTGGTATGAGTTTGACTCAGATGTTTCCTTCAGTTTTACCCTGGTAAAGTGGGAGAAGATCTCACCACAGGAATGTGAAGAGTGCAAACTGGTCACCTTTGTCCCCAGAGAACACACAGGTCACTTGACTAGTATCTGTATGTAAAAGTAAATTCAGACAGCCATACAAAATGAAATCAGCAGTGGAGCTCTTACAAATATAATCAAGTTGTACAAGTCCACTTAGTTGGTGTCAGCAGTACCTCGAACGTCTGGTTTTCATTTAAGTGTCTGTCTTTGAACGGAGGACGGTACTGACTACTGAACCACTCACTAATGACGTGTTCCAGTTCTCCTTTAGGATGACAGCATACAGTGAGAGCATGGCCGTGACTGGAGACAGCCCTCTCGAAGACAAAGGCTATTGTGTGTGCCAGGCCGGTGACATCTCTGGGAAACCTTGAGGACCACAACAAACAAGGATATGTAGTCTTTGCACCTCCTTGAACAAAGTGACATGTTCAGCTAAGGTCTGCTGGCAGTTAGGGTTCACATAAATTCTTCAGGGTGGGTTATTCTTTCATAAGTTCACAAATGGATGGGGAACGTGCTCAACAGATCACTTCAATTTTCTACATGGAAGTGCTCTGCTGGTAAAACTGTACAAATATCTCAGTCGAAACCTTTCTCCTGTCTATCGACTGCATTACCAAAAAGTTTGTCCACATTTTCTACCGTCAACTCCGTAACCTTTACCGACATCACTTCCGTAACCAATGTTTTCTCGTCCTCTGTAACCATCTCAATGCCATACCCTTTCCTCATAACCATCTTTTCTCTTTTAAATCCAAAATCCATCTCTAATCACTTTTCCAAACCTTTCATGCTAATCCCACATTCACCACTTCACAACCAAAGTATATTTCAATTTCATGTCACCTCCGTTACCAAAACAGCTTTTTGTTGAGAGGTGCCATCAATACTATATCCCATACAACCCGTATCTTCTTAATAAACCCATCTGAATCCAGTTAAATAAAGCACACACATATATACATCTAAATATAAACAAAACACCATCCCATTATATAAATATATTGAGAATCAGATTAGAATATAAAACGTATATAAAGAGCAAATACAAAGAGGCACACGGTAGTTACGACCAAAGTGAAAGGTAATTTGCCCTGAGATGAGGAAATGGAATGAACAGAGGAATAAGACTGAATAAACTCGCCTGCATACACATACAATCTGTTATGATTCCCAAATCTACCCGACTCCCATTAAACTTTAGGCTTCCTAGCCATAAAAAAAAAAAAAGTAGCTTTTTAATACCAATTAAAGGAATGCAGATTAAATTACTTCAGGAAATACATTGTGTTCAAGTTACACAAAAAAAAACATGTAATTCAAAACCACTTTTTCCAGTTAAGCAAATTAAATACCCAGATGACAAATAGTTAAATGCTTCAGTCACAGTTCCCCTAAGCAAATGACTCAAAAGGAACTGACAACATTTGAAGGACATTTGAGTAAGCATGGGTGTGGTGTCCACTGTCCATGAGTCACCTTTTTACAGAACCCTCTTAAATCTCTATTACTGTGGAATTGTAAATCAAGAGGAAGAGTTGGGGTTAACAGTAAACTGTAAATGTTATAGACAGACACCAGTGTGACTTGTTGGCTTACTAATTATGCAGGCCAGGGCTTGGTACTGTGCATAGACAACCTGTCTAAGATGACATCATACTGTGCTTTGAGATGTGGCGTGCTGGAGAGCAAGATAAGGGAATGTCACAGAATATAATGTGCGCAAGCCATGGCCTAAAGCTTGTTTGAGAGTAGGGAGGTAATGTACAGCTTGGGTCAGGCAAACAAGGACATGGTGTGATGATGTACTTTACTTTCACTTCCTCAAATAGTCTGATTTAGCCCATATCTGCACAGTTCAGTGTTCTGTCGAATGATTTTAGCACAAGATACTAAGAACACTTTGGGGCATCTAAGAACACTTTTACGACCACTTACTGGCCTGGCAAAAATGGTCAAGTAATAATTTGTTGACTATTTAAAAGTTACTTGTGGCAAAACAGTATTGCATAGATTTCCCTTGAGCTATATCTGGCCTCATATTCTTTAAATTCAGGGACAAAATATACCTGACAAATCAAAGACACACTAGAAAGGACAAAATCAGCTCACAATAAAATACTTCTCTTAAATCAATGCATTATTTAGAAATACAAACTACACAGAAACAGTGACGAATTGACGTTAGATCACAAAGGAAGCTGGCTATCTTTGGTTTGGCTGGGCGCTCTTGGATACTGGCGAGCAGTAGAACAGAACAGAAGCGCTCTTGGGTAGGCGACACTTGCCGGCAGGTTCCTTCCTGCATAAAACCAATAAAAGCAAAATAGGAGCTTGCGGGAGGGGTGAGCTTGCGGGAGGGGTGCGCTTGCGGGAGGGGTGCGCTTGCGTCGCTCTTTCCCCCTCAGAAGTCCCCGTCTCCACCGTTGGTGGCGGCAGGTGTCTCCTCCTCAAAGCGAAACCTCTTGGCCTGGGTGTGGGGTGAGTCCAAGGTGAAGTTCTCCTTGTCCTCTGGGTCCTCGGCTGGGGCAGCCCACTTGGTACCGCTGCTCCTCTCACGGGGGGTTCGTGGCAGGACAGGCTCGGTACTTGGGTATTGATGCTGCTGCCACAGCCAGGGGTGGGTCATGCAGTCGGCTGCACTGGGCCGGTCCCTGTGTGGAGAGGGTGAAGACAGACCAAGGTCAAAACCAATTATTAGAAATGAGAAGCACAAAAGCATTTGCTCCAATGCTTCCTGTCAGTAGCAGTAATTTAACCATTAGAATTCCCTGAACCTTTACTGGCTGGTGATAGTCCCACTTACTCTGGAGTTTTGACCAGCAGCTTGCGGATGAAGTCGACAGCGAGCTCCGACACCCTGGAGAAGGCGTCTTGGCTGTAGTCCACGTTGACCTGTGACACGTTCAGGTACGTCTCCTGCTTGTCATCCCCTGCAAATGGAGACTCGCCCGTCACCAGCATGTAGGCGATCACTCCCACACTCCTGAAGAATATATAACATACACACACACACACACACACACACCCAGAATACAGTTAGTACAAATGTGTCAGAGGGTGCACACATGTGTTGACCTGCAAACATACATACTTCACACAAGTGCCTTAGGCAGGCACGGACATAAATCCACAGTCATAAGAGTTTGTGTTAATATTGATGACTCACCACAAGTCAGTTGCCGTTGTGATAGGCTCATAGTTCAGGATCTCTGGAGCTAAGGTGAGAAAAGGGAGAAAGAGAGGCCATATGATTACATCACAACATTGTTATTGTAGAATGTCAGACTTAATTGCAGCTAGTTGAAGGAACGTTAGAGGCATGTTACATGGACGTTGCCTTACCCACGTACTCAGGCGTGCCCAAGATCTCTCGGAGCTCTCCGACCATGCCCAGTTTGCGTGCCAGGCCAAAGTCCACAATCTTTATGTCCCCCAGTGGAGCCAGGCTGGTTAGTAGGATGTTCTGGGGCTGAAAGGAAGAGGGAGGGATTGGGTGAGTAGTCCAAAAGGGTGACTTAAAGTTGTGCAGAGTCATAATACAGCTGTATACAGCAGGTCCAGTCATTCACAATCCTTCCTGCATGAGATTGTGTTTACAGCGAAGATATGCAAGTGGTGATGTAAAGATGAATAAGAGAGCAAATAGGGTTGAGGTATATTTTAGGTGTATGTACTAGAGGTCGACCAATTATGATTTTTCAACGCTGATACCGATTATTGGAGGACCAAAAAAAAGCCGATACCGATTAAATCGGCCGATCTTTATTTATTTGTAATAATGACAATTACAACAATACTGAATGAACACTTATTTTAACTTAATATAATACATCAATAAAAATCGATTTAGCCTCAAATAAATAATGAAACATGTTCAATTTGGTTTAAATAATGCAAAAACAAAGTGTTGGAGAAGTAAAAGTGCAATATGTGCCATGTAAAAAAGCTAACGTTTAAGTTCCTTGCTCAGAACATGAGAACATATGAAAGCTGGTGGTTCCTTTTAATATGAGACTTCAATATTCCAAGGTAAGAGGTTTTAGGTTGTAGTTAATATAGTATTTATAGGACTATTTCTCTCTATACCATTTGTATTTCATATAACTTTGACTATTGGATGTTCTTATAGGCACTTCAGTATTACCAGTGTAACAGTATAGCTTCCGTCCCTCTCCTCGCCCCTACCTGGGCTTGAACCAGGAACACGTCGACAACAGCCACCCTCGAAGCATCGTTACCCATCGCTCCACAAAATCCGTGGCCCTTGCAGAGCAAGGGGAACAACTACTCCAAGTCTCAGAGCGAGTGACGTTTGAAACGCTATTAGCGCGCACCCCGCTAACTAGCTAGCCATTTCACATCGGTTACACCAGCCTAATCTCGGGAGTTGATAGGCTTGAAGTCATAAACAGCTCAATGCTTGAAGCACAGCAAAGTGCTGTTTGAATGAATGCTTACGAGCCTGCGGCTGCCTACCACCGCTCAGTCAGACTGCTCTATCAAATATCAAATCATAGACTTAATTATAACATAATAACACACAGAAATACGAGCCTTTGGTCATTAATATGGTCGAATCCGGAAACTATCATTTCGAAAACAAAACGTTTATTATTTCAGTGAAATACGGAACCGTTCCGTATTTTATCTAACGGGTGGCATCCCTAAGTCTAAATATTGCTGTTACATTGTACAACCTTCAATGTTATGTCATAATTACGTAAAATTCTGGCAAATTAGTTCGCAATGAGCCAGGCAGTCCAAACTGTTGCATATACCCTGACTCTGCGTGCAATGAACGCAAAAGAAGTGACACAATTTCACCTGGTTAATATTGAATGCTAACCTGGATTTCTTTTAACTAAATATGCAGGTTTAAAAATATATACTTGTGTATTGATTTTAAGAAAGCATTGATGTTTATGGTTAGGTACACGTTGGAGCAACAACAGTCCTTTTTCGCAAATGCGCACTCCATCGATTATATGCAACGCAGGACACGCTAGATAAACTAGTAATATCATCAACCATGTGTAGTTAACTAGTGATTATGATTGATTGATTGTTTTTTATAAGATAAGTTTAATGCTAGCTAGCAACTTACCTTGGCCTCTTACTGCATTCGCGTAACAGGCAGGCTCCTCGTGGAGTGCAATGAGAGGCAGGTGGTTAGAGCGTTGGACTAGTTAACTGTAAGGTTGCAAGATTGAATCCCCGAGCTGACAAGGTAAAAATCTGTCGTTCTGCTCCTGAACAAGGCAGTTAACCCACCGTTCCTAGGCCGTCATTGAAAATAAGAATGTGTTCTTAACTGACTTGCCTAGTTAAATAAAGGTGAAAAAAAATAAAAATATATATATATATATTTTTTTTTAATCGGCCAAATCGGTGTCCAAAAATACAGATTTTCGATTGTTATGAAAACTTGATATCGGCCCTAATTAATCGGCCATTCCGATTAATCGGTCGACCTCTAGTATGTACATATGTTTGTATGTGCGCAGTGCACTTCTGCTTATATACTGTGTGTGTGTATATATTAAGCGGTGTGGAGGGATAGACCTTGAGGTCCAGGTGCACCACACTGGTCTGGTGGAGGAGGTGGACGCCCTCCAGCGTCTGTCTGATCAGCCGTGTGATCTGGCCCTCTGGGAGCAGCTCATCACAGTCACAGTGGTCAAAGATCTCACCCCCCGCCGCACTGTCACACACACAGAGAGAGAGAGGAGAGAGGAGAGAGAGAGTGTCACAGTGTCTAACACAAACTATCATAAAACTTTGTTGCATGATTGCATCCATAAAACCTAGGTGGTTTTGACTCAGCTGAGTGTATAAGCTTGTTTCATATAATTTCAGGTCAGGCAACAGATAATTGGGTATTTCCAATGGAATAGCCTTCCCCTTTCAGTTCTAAAAGGCACTTTGCTTTCAGGGCAGGATTAGAAAGGCTTTCCTCAAAACTCAATGAAACAAACAGGGAGGGTAGAAACATGTCTATTGACTCTCTGAATACACAAGAGTGCTAAGGGTGGGGTTTCCCTTTATCTACTTCCCCAGTGTCAGATGAACTTGTAGATATCATTTTTCTGTCCGTCTCCAGTATTAAGTAATTTAAAGGTAGTTTTGCGAGCCAATGCTAACTAACGTTAGCGCAATGACTGGAAGTCTATGGGTATCTGTTAGCAGATACCCAGACTTCCAATCCTTGCGCCAGCGCTAGTTAGCAACTTTCTTCAAACTGCACGCAGAGAAATAATAGTATCAACGAGTTCATCGGACTCTAGGGAAGTAGATAACGGGCCTCATTGGCAAAAGCCATAAGTATCCCTTTCAGCACAGAATGTGGATTGCAGCCTATCTGCATTCTTCATTCTAGTTTCTGTTTTGTTGGATTCAGTGTAAAGGAGTACTGATTCCAATGAAGTTCAAGGCATAAATCACACATACTGTTTCAGATATGAGAAATGTTCTTAAATATCCTCTGTACTGTTCAAAGATAGGTTTACATTTTTATTTATTTTTTAAAATATAGAAACATACATAAGTAGTCGATTTGAAAGATGGGTTAAGGACTTGACAGATGTAATGGAGGAAGCTGATGGCAGAACTGATAGCATTGAGTGCAATCTAAAAGTTGGCCATAACTCACTATTCCAGCAGCAGGATGATGTCGTGGTCTGTCTCATAGGCAGCGTGCAGGTTAACCACGCGAGGGTTGTTCCGGGCCGCCTCCAGCACACCCATCTCGTGCACCACCTCGGCCCGGCAGTCTCGGCCCCGACGCCGCTTCCGCAGGAACTTGGCGGCAAACACCTTCCCTGTGGACCTCTCCACGCACCGCTTCACCACCGCAAATTTCCCCCTGGCCCCGAGGACGAAGGGAGGGCTGAGTCATTCATCACACACTATCTGGGTCCTTTTAGTCTACGCTGAAGGAGACAACTTTGTTACACTATGACATCAGTTAATATATACATTTACATTACATTTCGCTTTGGATAAATGTGTCTGCATATATTATTTATCCAGTGACTTATAGGCAGTGTATTCAACTACAGTAGGACAACCACAGTGCACTGCCAACCAAACCGTACTGTGCCGGCTTTGATATTTTTTTCTCACATTGTCTTGTCAAGCACCGTTACAGCAACTAGGTGGATGCATAACCCGGCCAGCTCAGTAAGCCTATAGCTTGGTTTAGTAGTGTGAAAAGGGTTAAAATGAGGCCACTCCATACCCACACCCTACTAAAACACGTTGTGGTAATCAGGGTCTAAAATGAACACCTGCCACATGCAGATAGACATCTTACCCGCCAATGCCAAAATCAATTTCAGCTGCCACGTTAGCATTTACAGTGAAATAACTACTGTAGTAGCTGTTTTTCAAAGTATTTGTTTCATAGTTGTTAAATTAATTGCTCAAATAGTCGAATCCTATATAGACTATCGCACCTTGCGTTGCAACACTGCCTGGCTGGGGGATGTGCGCACATGAAGAGCTAAGTGAAAGATTCATTTTTAGAAGCGCTGCGCACGGGCATAAACGTTAGTCTAATTTACTTGAAACGAACGTCTACTGAAGTGAGACATTGCCCTTGTGGGTCTTGGCTCTTTACATTGCTTTGTTCACAAGTTAGGTTGTTTTTCAATGTTTGCGTTTCAACTGCTAGGGAAAAGACAATGCTACAGTACTAGCCAGACTCAATCTCACAGGCACAAACATGACTCGAGTTACATTACTACCTAATCTCCCGTGCTTAAAGGGGCAGGTGAAAATGGTCTCATCTGTGATAGTTTGGTTGAAATTAAACAGTATACCACTTATTACTAGTAATACATGTATTGTTTTAGAAACATTACAAAGCATGCTCATCTGCCTTTATGTGTTTTGCTGTAAAAAAATTTGAGCTGGTAAAAAAAATCTGAGTGGCTGGTAGATTTTTCTATCTACCTGCCACAGTGACTGGTGGACCAAAAAGTAAATTTTAGGCCCTGGTGGTAATGGTTAGCCTAGTAATCACCCTACGCTATGAGTTCTTTATTTCTTTACTTGATTGTAATGCAATAGGCTTCCAAAGTTGCAGAAATGAACTCTTTATGCAATCATTAGAATTTTACACAGCCTAAGCTTAAAAACTCTTGGGCTATGTAAAAAGGCAAATCAAAGTACCCCATGCTATGCATATCCCTAAATGTTAACACCAGAACTGCATTGATGTGTGAGAACTGAGAACTTAGTCCCAATCTGATTGGAAACTATGGCATAGGCCTACACAAATGCCGACAGTTCATGACTGGCAGGGAGCCTTATCAGCTGTAGCCTACCTTGTATGGTGGGCTGAAAAAAAGTGAACTGACAGTAGGTTTGCAAACAGACCTTCTATGCCTACACATCTGTGTGTGGACATACTGCAGTCAACATCTGTCCTTCAAACTCTGCCAATGAGTCTGCCATGGACATTCAATAGGCAGAATTGTTCACCACTCAGTTGCCACACTTGTATGCCACACAATGCACTCTGTGGTGTTTCATGCAGTTTGAGTGTTTGTACTAGACTTGGGCTGTAGACCGTATACCGGAATATTTTGACATTGCCACAGGATGTTTTTTCCAATACCGTTGAAACTATTTCTTAAGTTTAGCAATAAATGTTTATATTTGTAGCAACTTAAGTAAATACCTGCAGTCAACTTGTGCAATACATTAGGAGATAAAGCAGATTGCGTTCTTCATTTCACCTGTCACATTATGAAACGTGCTGTAGTTTCCCCAGAACAGTTGAACCAGTCACGCGTTTGTTTGTAAACTGCACAAGGCGAGAAAGTGGGAGCAGGTGTGTAAGGACAGAGGTGGCGTTTTATATTGAAAGTCAACTGTAGTTTTCCTTCAAAGAAAAGACATTTCGTAGAAAATAGCTTAATTTTCATCAGATGACAACAGAGGTGCAATGCAATTTGGCTGGCAGCCACACAAGT
Organism: Salvelinus namaycush; assembly: GCF_016432855.1. Classification (NCBI taxonomy): domain Eukaryota; kingdom Metazoa; phylum Chordata; class Actinopteri; order Salmoniformes; family Salmonidae; genus Salvelinus; species Salvelinus namaycush. The sequence continues at coordinate 44,874,879 of NC_052325.1, forward strand.
AAATGAACACTACAATGAAAAAGCAAGGTATTTTTTGCAAAAACGATGCATCAAATCAAATTTTATTTGTCACATGCGCCGAATACAAACAGGTGTAGACCTTACTGTGAAATGCTTACTTAAAAGCCCCTTAACCAGTTCAAGAAATAGTTAAGATATTTGCTAAATAAACTAAACTAGGGGGGGGTCAATTTAGATAGTTTGGGTGGCTATTAAGCTATTGAGGAGCCTTTTGGACCTAGACTTGGTGCTCTGGTACAGCTTGCCGTGCGGTAGCAGAGAGAACAGTCTATGACTGGAATCTGACAATTTGAGGCCTTCCTCTGACACCATCTAGTATATAGGTGGTGTCAGTGATGTACTGGGCTGTACGCACTACTCTCTGTAGCGCCTTAAGGTCGGGGGCAGAGCAGTTGCCATACCAGGCGGTGATGCAACCAGTCAGGATGCTTTTGATGGTGCAGCTGTAAAACCTTTTGAGGATCTGGGGACCCATGCCAAATCTTTTCAGTCTCCTGAGGGGGAAAAGGCATTGGCATGCCCTCTTCACAACTTTCTTGGTGTGGACACGAAGGAACTTGAAGCTCTCAACCTGCTCCACTATAGCACCGATAATGTGAATGGGGGGCATGTTCGGCCCTCCTCTTCCTGTAGTCCACGTTCAGCTACTTTGTCTTGCTCACATTGATGGAGAGGTTGTTGTCGTTGCTGCTGACCTCCCTATAGGCCAGGCCTGGGCAATTCCAGTCCTTGGGGCCTGATTGGTGTCACACTTTTCCCCCATCCCTAGCAAACACACCTGATTTAAATGAATTGCATTGTTAACTGAAGATCATGATTAGGTGATTATTGGAGTCAGGTGTGTTAGCTGGGCCAAAAGAGTGACACCAATCAGGCCCCCGAGGACTGGAGATGCCCAGGTCTGCTATAAGCTGTCTCATCGTTGTCGGTGATCAGGCCTACTACTGTTGTGTCATCAGCAAACGTCATGATGGTGTTGGAGTCGTGCCTGGCGATGCAGTCGTGGGTGAACAGGGAGTACAGGAGGGGACTAAGCACGCACCCGAGGGGCCCCCGTGTTGAGGATCAGCGCGGCAGATGTATTGTTGCTTACCCTTACCACCTGGGGGCGGCCCGTCACGAAGTCCAGGATCCAGTTGCGGAGGGAAGTGTTTAGTCCAAGGGTCCTTAGCTTAGTGATGAGCTTTGTGGGCACTATGGTATTGAACGCTGAGCTGTAGTCAATGAACAGCATTCTCACATAGGTGTTCCTTTTGTCCAGGTGGGAAAGGGCAGTGTGGAGTGCAATAGAGATTGCATCATCTGTGGATCTGTTGGGGCAGTACGTGAATTGGTGTGGGTCTAGGGTTTCCAGGATGATGGTCTTGGTGAGACATGACCGGCCTTTCAAAGCAAGTCATGGCTACCAACATGAGTGCTATGGGGCTGTAGTCATTTAGGCAGGTTAAGTTCGCTTTCTTGGGCACAGGGACTATGGTGGTCTCCTTGAAACATGTAAGTATTACAGGCTCGGTCAGGGAGAGATTGAAAATGTCAGTGAAGTCACTTGCCAGTTGGTCCGCGCATGCTTTAAGTACACATCCTGGTAATCGGTCTGGCCCCGCAGCCTAGTGAATGTTCACCTGTTTGAAGATCTTACTCACATTGGCTACGGCGAGCGTGATCACAGTCGTCTGGAACAACTGGTGCTCTCATGCATGCTTCAGTGTTGCTTGTCTCGAAACAAGCATAAAAAGCATTTAGCCCATCTGGAAGGCTCTCGTCACTATGAATTCCGTAATAGTTTTTAAGCCCTGCCACATCCGACGAGCGTCAGAGCAGTTCTAGTAGGATTCAATCTTAGTCCTGTATTGACGCTTTGCCTGTTTGATGGTTCGTCTGAGGGCATAGCTCTAGCCTGTAGCTCGGTGCGGATGTTGCCTATAAACCATGGCTTCTGGTTGGGATATGTACGTACGGTCACTGTGGGGACGATGTCATCAACGCACTTATTGATGTAGCCAGTGAATGATGTGGTATACTCCTCAATGCCATTGGATGAATTCCGGAACATATTCCAGTCTGTGCTAGCAAAACAGACCTGTAGCATAGCATCCGCATCTGACATCTTCTGTATTGAGCGAGTCACTGGTACTTCCTACTTTAGTTTTTGCTTGCAAGTAGGAATCAGGAGGATAGACTTAGTCAGATTTTCCAAATGGAGGGCGAGGGAGAGATCTGTATGCGTCTCTGTGTGTGGAGTAAAGGTGGTCTAGAGTTTATTTTCCTCTGGTTGCACATGTGACATTCTGGTCAAACAGATTTAAGTTTGACTGCATTAAAGTCTCCGACCACTAGGAGCACCGCTTATGGATGAGCATTTTCTTGTTTGCTTATGGCATTAAAAAGCTCATTGAGAGGTCTTAGTGCCCGCATCGGTATGTAGCGGTAAATAGACGGCTATGAAAAATATAGATAAACTATCCTGGTAGATAGGGTGGTCTACAGCTTATCATGAGGTACTCTACTTCAGGTGAGCAATACTTCGAGACTTCCTTAATATTAGATATCGCGCACCAGCTGTTATTGACAAATAGACACACACCCCACCACCAATCTTACCAGACGCAGAATTTCTGTCCCGCCGACTTATATTATCCATGTCGTCGTTCAGCCACGACTCGGTGAAACATAATATATTAGTTAATGTCCCGTTGGTAGGATAGTCTCGAACGGAGCTCATCTATCGGCACATTGGCCAATAGAACAAAATGGTTGAGGCGGGTTACCCACTTGCTGACAAATTCTCACAAGGCACTCCGGTCGCCGCCACGTGTACCTCTGTCTTTTCTTCATGCGAATGAGAGGGATTTTGGCTTGGTCTTGGAGAAAGAGTATATCCTTCACATCGGACTCATTTTAGAAAAAAAAATCTTCGTCCAGTTCGAGGTGAGTAACAGCTGTTCTGATACCCAGCAGCTCTTTTTGGTCATTAGAGACTGTAGCAGCAACATTATGTACAGTACCCGTCCAAAGTTTGGACACACCTACTTATTCAAAGGTTTCTTTAAGTTAATCGTTCATTTAATGGAGAAAAGCACTGTCTACTGATAAATTCAGTAGAAAGCACAAAATTAAGGTTGATACCGAGCAGAAATTACAAGAGGCATTTTAGATCTGTTTTCTCCTGCATCAAACACAGAATTCTGCATTAACTAGCAAGTAAAAATTACTGGTTGCGTTATCTAAGCAAGTGGCTGAATTAATAAGGTGACAGGGATTCATATAGTGTTCGCTTTCTGCCGTGTTTGAAAATGAGTTCTGTACAGCTGCCACTGCCCTGTCTTTCTAAGGTCTTTGAAAGCCAAGTTAACAGATTTCCGACCATTTCGAATCCCACCGTACCTTCTCTGCTATGCAATCTGATTTCAGAGCTGGTCATGGGTGCACCTCAGCCACGCTCCAGGTCCTAAACGACATCATAACCGCCATCGATAAGAGACATTACTGTGCAGCCGTATTCATCGACCTGGCCAAGGCTTTCGACTCTGTCAATCACCACATTCTTATTGGTAGACCCGACAGCCTTGGTTTCTCAAATGATTGCCTCGCCTGGTTTACCAACTACTTCTCTGGTAGAGTTCAGTGTGTCAAATCGGAGGGCCTGTTGTCCGGACCTCTGGCAGTCTCTATGGGGGTGCCACAGGTTTCAATCCTCGGGCCGACTCTCTTCTCTGTATACATCAATGATGTTGCTCTTACTGCTGGTGATTCTCTGATCCACCTCTACGCAGACGACACCATTCTGTATACTTCTGGCCCTTCTTTGGACACTGTGTTAACTACCCTCCAGACGAGCTTCAATGCCATACAACTCTCCTCCCGTGGCCTCCAACTGCTCTTAAACGCAAGTAAAACTAAATGCATGCTATTCAACCGATCACTGCCCGCACCTGCTCGCCCGTCCAGCATCACAACTCTGGACGGCTCTGACTTACAATACGTGGACAACTACAAATACCTAGGTGTCTGGTTAGACTGTAAACTCTCCTTCCAGACTCACACTAAGCATCTCCAATCCAAAATTAAATCTAGAATCGGCATCCTATATCGCAACAAAGCATCCTTCACTCATGCCGCCAAACATACCCTCGTAAAACTGACCATCCTACCGATCCTCGACTTCGGTGATGTCATCTATAAAATAGCCTCCAACACTCTACTCAACAAACTGGATGCAGTCTATCACAGTGCCATCCGTTTTGTCACCTAAGCCCCAAACACTACCCACCATTGCGACCTGTACGCTCTCATTGGTTGGCCCTCGCTTCATACTCGTCGCCAAACTCACTGGCTACAGGTTATCTACAAGTCTCTGCTAGGTAAAGCCCCGCCTTATCTCAGCTCGCTGGTCACCATAGCAGCACCCACTCGTAGCACGCGCTCCAGCAGGTATATCTCACTGGTCACCCCCAAAGCCAATTCCTCCTTTGGTCGTCTTTCCTTCCAGTTCTCTGCTGCCAATGACTGGAACTAATTGCAAAAATCTCTGAAGCTGGAGACTCATATCTCCCTCACTAGCTTTAAGCACCAGCTGTCAGAGCAGCTCACAGATCACTGCACATAGCCCATCTGTAAACAGCCCATCTATCTACCTACCTCATCCCCATACTGTATTTATGTATTTATCTTGCTCCTTTGCACCCCAGTATCTCTACTTGCACATTCATCTTCTGCACATCTACCATTCCAGTGTTTAATTGCTATATTGTAATTACTTCGCCACCATGGCCTATTTATTGCCTTAACTCCCTTATCTTACCTCATTTGCACTCACTGTATATAGACTTTTCTTTATTTTGTTCTACTGTATTATTGACTGTGTTTTGTTTATTCCATGTGTAACTCTGTGTGGTTGTATGTGTTGAATTGCTATGCTTCATCTTGGCCAGGTCGCAGTTGCAAATGAGAACTTGTTCAACTAGCCTACCTGGTTAAATAAAGGTGAAAAAAATATATAAAAAATTAAACTGCTTCATTTCCTTGCGTTTTTATCCTCTCGGCCTGTCTGCTCATCTCCACACTTCTCTGAGCAGAGCAGGTACACATGCTGCTCCAAAGCCAGTACTATTCTTCCTTCACACAAGCATGTGTCAATTTTGTTCATTCGCACAAGGTCTCTCGTTCACATTTGCTTGTATATGTCCAAACTCACCAAAAATGACATCTGGTAGCTAATACCGATATACTGTATGTATAATTGCCTGTCATTGCAATTAGTTTATTTTCGTTTGTGCTCACTAGCATATTTAGCTAGCAGCCTTTATGGAAATTCTCTATTCATTTTGTTAGCATTCTGGTAATAGATGCCCAATGGGCTCTGTGTTTTTTGGCCACCCCCTTGTGTACTAAAATGGTAATACCGTAAATCCCGGGATGAGAGAAGGACGGTATAATGATATGAAAATCTGGATACTGCCCAAACCTAGTTTGTACTGTAAATTAACATTGAATTGGCAATTTCACAATCTAGGGAAAACTCAAATTGCCACCCTGTACACACACAAACAGGAAGTAGACAGTTTTAGTCAATTTCCTCTTTCTCTGTGGCTGAGCTAAAGTCTAGTTTCCACACGTCCTTCCTTCCTTCGTCCTGCATTGCACTAGCAAGATGAGACACCAGGGATGGGATGTACCCTAGGCCATTCATAGACGCTCACTTCGGACTACAATACTTCTACTTACAGCTATTATGTCACTCACATCTACGTTACCTGTAATTAAATAATGATACATATATTCCTCTTTCTCCAAATGCTGGATTTTAACCCACAGCAGCCAATCCACCAGTCATTCTGATCTTAACTCCAACCCACCAATGTCCACAGATTAACCCATCTTTCCCAGTATAATAAAATTTTGCAATTTTCTTTTGCAATATATCCCTACATTTTACTATGTCATAGAAGAGTCCTGAACCTACCTATTTGTACTATTTCTGCAAATATATCCTAAAAATAAATACTTTACCCAAGAGTATAATGATATTTCCCATTGACCCATTGTGGTTTTTCAGAACCCCTAACAATACAGTTTGCAGGTCCATCTGAATCCTGATATAACAACCATTCCTAGACTTGACTTCAAAAGCGAGCCACCGATGGACAGTACCATAAAATATGTTCTATTGATTTTGTTTCCTCGTGGCAGTCTGCACAAGGCTGACTGTTCAGCGTCCCATATATTGAGCACTCTTTTTGTATTAAGTATTTTATATAATAACTTAAATGGAAAAGAACAGATTGATGTGTGAATTGTTTCATATGTCAGTTCAGACCCAATGCCAAGGTATTGGGACATCAAAAACCTTATACGGTATTGCTGTCATATTTTTACTGTAAGACATGGATACATTTTTTGATTTATACTAATCATTAAGCCATTTATGAATTTTCAATGGGTGGCAGATTAAATGTCTATTCCGATTTTCTTAGACTAATTATTTTATTTATTTTGTGGCAGAGCCGTGATGAGTTAACATAGGTGTGCAGTTTTGTCACACAACGCCACCAATGTCTCAAGTTGAGGGATCGTGCAATTGGCATGCTGACTGCAGGAATGTCCACCAGAGCAGTTCCCAGAGAATTGAATGTTAATTTCTCTACCATAAGGCGCCTCCAATGTCGATTCAGAGAATTTGGCAGTACGTCCAACCGGCCTCACAACCGCAGACCACATGTAACCACACCAGCCCAGGACCTCCACATCCAGCTTCTTCACCTGCGGGATCATCCGAGACAAGCCACCCAGACAGCTGATGAAACTGAGGAGTACTTGTCTCTGTAATAAAACCCTTTTGTGAGAAAAAACGTATTCTAATTGGCTAGGCCTGGCTGCGCCCCTGCCCAGTCATGTGAAATCCATAAATTAGGTCCTAATATATTTAATTTAATTGACCGCTTTTCTTATAACCTCAGTAAAATTGTTGAAATTGTTGCATGTTGCGTTTATATTTTTGTTCAGTATATTCGATCAAAGTTGCAAGATCGCTGAACTTTTCTGGGATATGTACACCAAGCATATCGACTTCACCATCCGCCCATTTAAAATCGGGAGACCACATGACAATTTAAAGTTGATCTTTTAGAGGCCAATCTGTAATATACACTTATCATAGTCAGGTTTTAGTCCAGAGAAACTCGAGAAATTATCCAAGTCCTCAATGAGGCCCTTCAAGTTTAAACTCAAGAGAAAACTTTAAGCATCGGCGTACATTGATACTTGTCTCTAAACCCTTAATTTTTTTACACTGGTATCAGTGTGTGTATGTTTGTGGGAGAGAGAGTGGTGTGTATGTCTTAACTGAAGAGTAGAATGTATCATGAAGTGTTTTCTCCTTACAGACACAATGACATGTAGATCATTATGCATGTACAATGTATTCGGAAAGTATTCAGACCCCTTGACTTTCTCCACATTGTTACGTTCGCCTTATTGATTAATTGACAACACCCCATAATGACAAAGCATAAACAGTTAACATTTTAGCAAATGTATTAAAAATCAAAACTGAAATATCACATTTACATAAGCATTCAGACCCTTTACTCAATATCTTGTTGAAGCAGCGATTACAGCCAAGAGTCTTCTTGAGTATGACACTACAAGCTTGGCACACCTGTATTTGGGGAGTATCTCCCATTCTTCTCTGCAGATGCTCTCAAGCTCTGTCAGGTTGGATGGGGAGTGTCACAGCACAGCTATTTTCAGAGATGTTTGATCAGGATCAAGTCCGGGCTCTGGCTGGGCCACTCAAGGACATTCAGAGACTTGTCCCGAAGTCACTCCTGCGTTGTCTTGGCTGTATGCTTAGGGTCCTGTTGGAAGGTGAACCTTCACCCCAGTCTGAGGTCCTGAGCGCTCTGGAGCAGATTTTCATCAAGGACCGCTCTGTACTTTGCCCCGTTCATCTTTCCTCTCGATCCTGACTTGTCTCCCAGTCCCTGCCACTGAAAAATGGATGGTGCCTGGATGGTGCCAGGTTTCTTCCAGACGTGAAGCTTGGCATTCAGGCCAAAGAGTTCAATCTTGGTTTCATCAGACCAGAGAATATTGTTTCTCATGGTCAGAGAGTCCTTTAGGTGCCTTTTGGCAAACTCCAAGCGGGCTGTCATGTGCCTTTTACTGAGGAGTGGCTTCAGTCTGGCCACTCTACCATAAAGGCCCGATTGGTGGAGTGCTGGTTGTCCTACTGGAAGGTTCTCCCATCTCCACATAGGAACTCTGGAGCTCTGTCAGAGTGACCATCGGGTTCTTGGTCACCTCCCTGACCAAGGCCCTTCTCCCCCGATTGCTCAGTTTGGCCAGGCGGCCAAGCCCTAGGAAGTCTTAGTGGTTCCAAAAATGTCTTCCATTTAAGAATGATGGAGGCCATTCTGTTCTTGGGGAACTTCAATGCTGCAGACATTTTTTGGTAACCTTCCCCACATCTGTGCCGACACAATCCTGTCTTGGAGCTCTATGGTGAATTTCTTCGACCTCAAGGCTTGGTTTTCGCTCTGACATGCACGGTCAACTGTGGGACCTTATATGTGAACGACCGGCATAATTGTATTTTTTTATTTTTTATTTTTTTAAATCGGTCTTATTTAGCAAAATTTGATATTGCGTTTTTTACATTGGATAAAAGTAGACTCAGAGCTACAAAATTGTATATCATACACTACAGTTGAGGAACAAAGTGGAAAGTAATTCTGCGTTGATAGTGATACATTTGTAAACTCACTTTTGAGAAAATAGTCTTTGAATGTTTTGAAACTACTATTGGAGAGCCCTTCTTTGTCTACACCATTGTTCACATCGTTCACACCTTAAGCTTTAGCCCCACCCATCTCGTTAAGGGTTCATCCGAATGTACTAACAGCAGCAGTCAAGCACCCAAGCTAACTTGCTAGCTACTTCCAGATATCTAAGTGAGAGACAACAGCTCACTGAACATTACTCGCCCTAGCAGAGCTGGTTAGGCTGTTATGTTATTCAGAGCGTTGGTGACTGCAACTGTGCTGTCAGATTGTCCGCTCAAAATTCAGAACGTTTCGCGTTCAGAGAGCACACCGGACGCTCCGATGAGTCGGGTTGATCCGAATGTTCGGACCTCACAACTGCAGTCAAGCACCCAAGCTAACTGGCCAACATTGGCTAGCTACTTCGACACATAATGAGAGAACACCCCACTCGGACCATTTTACTCACCCTATAGCAGAGCTGGTTAGGCTGTGTTCATGTTATCCAGGGGGTTGGTGACTAACTCTGCTGCTGGCAACAATTTAATTCTGCTATTTTTCCTATACAGTATTCTATTATACAGTGAACAGAGTGAGGTTCAATTAAATATTTGTTTTATTGAATAGAAGCGTTAATATCCGTTTTTTGTGTAGCACATACGTTTAGAAAATGGGAACAAGCGGGTGGGCGAACAGGGCGCTAGGCTACTCAGTAAAGTGATACTTCGCCTGGTATCATATCATTATTAAAATGTTGGTATCGTGACAACACTAATTTAGATAGAATAGTAAAAACAAATAAACAGTTCTACAACTGTTCAACAAAGTGCCTGCCCTGCCACAATTTTATTTATTTATTATAATACATTGAGTATACCAAACATTAGGAACACCTTACTAATATAAAGTTGCAGCCCCTCCCTCCTTTTCCCTAAGAACAGCCTCAATTGGTTGGGCATGGACTCTGCAAGTTGCCGTAAGCGTTCGACAAGGATGCTGGCCCATGTTGACTCCAACGCAGCACACAGTTGTCATTTGGGTGGTGGACCATTCTTGTTACACACAGGAAACTGTTGAGCATGAAAAACCCAGCAGCATTGCAGTTCTTGACACAGACCGGTGTGTCTGGCACCTATTACCATACCCCGTTTAAAGGCACTGAAATAGTTTGTCTTGCCCATTCACCCATTGAATGGCACACATCCACAATCCATGTTTTAATTGTCTCAAGGGTTGAAAATCCTTATTTTAACATGTCTCCTCCCCTTCATCTCTACACTGATTGAAGTGGATTTAACAAGTGACATCAATAAGGGATCATAGCTTTTAACTGAATTCACCTGGTCAATCTGTCATGGAAGGAGTAGAGAAGTTCAGATCTCTATGCTGATATTTGTTTACAAGGAGTACATGATGTATTCCTAAATAGAAATGTAGAAGCATACA